>NC_138552.1:278425620-279625620 GCF_964273705.1 Natrix helvetica
CATAGCCATGACTATATGCAGGGTAATGTCTCTTCTTTTTAGTATGCTGTTTAGATTTGCCATAGTTTTCCTCCACAGGACCAAGTATCTCTTAATTTCTTGGCTGCATACTGTCTCCGAAATCTAGACTGGAAACAGATATTTGCCCAGTACCCTTCCATAGTAGTGAACTACATACATTAGGCTCTATCTACTAAAGATTTCTCAGAACACAAGGGTGAGTTCTAAGTAAAAACCTTTCCACTGCTTTATAACTTCAGGTCCATCATTCAAGAAGCTGGAATGCATTTTGGCCTCCCCTAAGGCACTGTTCTCTAAAATTTCCAAGTTGGCTCAGGGCGGGTGGGGGGGAGTGGGGGCAAGGGGTTGTGGGGAGGGATAATTTTGTGTGAAGGGTAGGTGTGCATGCTCGCACAAGTGGGGCTGCAAGTACTGGTGCCCATGTTTGTGCGTGTGGGACTGCAAGCACCGGTGCCCACACAAGTGGGGCTGTCAGCCTTCCGCTTGTGCGAATGGAGCTGTGAGTGCTGGCGCCCCCCGCAGGTGTGAGTCAGGCTGTGCCCACGCATGTGCCAGCCCCCCTCTCACAGTCTAGTTGCGAATAGGGCGCGACCCACAGGTTGGGGACCTCTGTTCTAAGGTATACTTTTAGGTCAACCTCAGAATTATTGTGATGATACATTTTAGCAATGGTAGAATGATATGTTGCTTTTTAAAAAAGAAAGTGTGTTTCTAACACAGGTTTTCTATAAGTAATACAAGGTTACATGCCAATTGAGCATTCATTTTTTTTCCACCCACCTAAGTTATAACTGCTTCAAAATTTAGTATGTTTGGATTTTCAAAATAATAATGTATTGCATGCATAGACTGTCTGATTCTCAATGACTCTGAGCAGCTCACAACAAAGCAGCTCATTATAATAAAATATAATATATTATAAAATATTAAAAGTAAATTGTGTTTCTACTCATATCTCACTTATTTTTTCAAATGATCTTGAAATTGTTTTTTACGTTATTTTAAAAGCCTCATATGCAAAGTTAATTTCTACAAGTAGCCACAGAAGTGTTTCCTTTTTGCTTAATAAGAAAAACATATATGTAAAACATTCAGATAAATTGCTGTTCAAGAAAGAATAGGACTTTCTTTCCAGTCCTAAACCACCATTTCAAACCAATATGAAATAAAAATAAACTTTTGAATAAGTCACATCTGAAAAGATGTGAGCCAGATTTGCAAGTGCGATAATTACATCTTGAAATTTTGTGCCTGGTTTTTGGCCCTACCATTGCATGATGACATCAGAAAAGACTATTGATCCCTTTAAAGCAGTGTTTCTCGACAGCTTGAAGATCTGTGAACTTCAACTCCCAGAATTTCTTAGCCAGCATGGCTGAGGAGTTCTGGGAGTTGAAGTCCACACTTGAAGTTACTAAAGTTGAGAAACTGCTTTAAGAACATGGACACCAGACCTATGTCCTGACCACCCCCACCCCCCCACCTCCCAAATTTCTTCATACGGCACTAACCTGGGAAGAATCTTGTTTTCTGAGAGAGGGTAGCTGAGAATCCACAGAATGCAAAGCTTTCCACTCAACTTCCATCACCTCCTGTACCAGCAAAGCTTTATTTGATCTACTCGCTCCATTTTCTCCCACTTGACGATATCTTTCAAGCAACTTGGCCCGACTACTTTTCAGTCTATCCACACAGCGCTAAAGAAAAAGAAAAAAACTTCATATCAGCAGTAAGTTCTGAGCTAGAATAGAATAACAGAGTTGGAAGGGATCTTGGAGGTCTTCCAGTCCAGTGGGCACCAGGAACTGGTTCCATGGAGATTTTCCCGCAAATTGGAGGGGGCGTGGTTTTGCAAGTTGCCTGTATACCATGGATGGGGCTTCGCTTGTTTGCGTGGCCCAGTTACTGGCATGCTGTGGCCTAGTGCCAGTCCACGGACTGGGGTTTGGCTACCCCTGTTCTAGTCCAACCACCTGCTCAGGCAAGAAACCGATACCATTTCAGGCAAATGTCCAAACTCTTCTTAAAGACTTCAGTGTTGGAGCATTCACAACTTCTGGAGGCAAGTTGTTCCACTGATTGTTCTAACTCTCAGGAAATTTCTTCTTAGTTCTAGGTTGCTTTTCTCCTTGATTAGTTTCCATCCATTGCTTCTTGACCTGCCCTCAGGTGCTTTGGAGAATAGTTTGACTCCCTCTTCTTTGTGGCAACCTCTGAGATGCTGGAATACTGCTATGTTTCCCCTAGTCCTTTTTTTCATTAAACTAGACATACCCAGTTCCTGCAACCGTTCTTCATATGTTTTAGTCTCCAGTCCCCTAATCATCTTTGTTCCTCTTCTCTGCACTCTTTCTAGAGTCTCCACAACTTTTTTACATCGTGGTGACCAAAACTGAATGCAGTATTCCAAGTGTGGCCTTACCAAGGCATTATAAAGTGGTTATTAACACTTCACGTGATCTTGATTCTATCCCTCTGTTGATGCAGCCTAGAACTGTGTTGGCTTTTTTGGCCGCTGCTGCACACTGCTGGCTCATATTTAAGTGATTGTCCACTAGGACTCCAAGATCCCTCTCACTACTGTTGAGCAAGGTACCACCTATACTGTATCTGTGCATTTCGTTTTTCTTGCCTAAATGTGGAACCTTCCTTTTTTCATCATTGGATTTGAAATGCAATTCAACTTTTTTCACCCCTGAATTTGAAATGCAGTGATTATTACGAATTCAGGTTTAAGGGGGGCGTGGGCGCAATTCGCGAAAAGGAATCTAATGAGCCTGACATTAATCCGAATGAACTGCAGGCATTTTTTGCTCAAGAGCTCACTCTCACTACTTTCTAGGGGTCTCCCGCCCAGGAAAGCCAGCATCCCAGGTACTCTTCCGGATTGGAAGCGGGTCTTTGCCGGGAGTCTACTACCAATTTGGCGGCGGAATTGCCGGTTCGCGTTCCAACCTTGGATCGTTGGCGCCTCCAGCGTTCCAAGGACAGGAAGGGAGGAGAGAGCAGAAGTTTACCTGCCGGAAAGTCTCTTTCCACGGCGGGGTTCGGAAGCCCTTGTAAAGAGCCTGGTGCCGCGGCATCAAGCCCGCCATGGTTCCTCCACTCCCGCGGCAAAACAAACATGGGCGGGACTTAGCCGTTGGATTTACCTGCCAAGCTCCGCCACTGCCATCCGCCCTAACTAAAGCATGCCGGGAAATGGAGTCAGGCAAAGAACCTCGGCGCCCGTTGCATGATGGGAACCCCCTGGCTTCCCTGGCTTGCTATGGCAGTCACAATGTTTCTGGTGCATGATGGGATTAGAGTTCGCGTAGAAACGAATATTGGTTTGCAAGGAGAAACGACCGCAAAAGAACGGGTTTTGTTTTCAAGCCCGTGTTGGAAGGATACGACACAAGCCACGAAGGATGTTCTCTTTGCTGCCCTTCTAATTGTTCTCCAATTTTAAGTCTCTTTTCCCCTCTTCCTTTTCTGGGCTTGGCAGAAAAAAAGACGCTGTCGGGCCACTGTGTTATGGTTAGATGCAATGGGGAAAGTTACAGATTTTGTTTCCAGGGTCTGGTAATGCTCTTTGATTATATGCCATCAAATCAGGGTCAACTCTTAGGCTAGTAATGCCACCTCTAACATGCCAACTCATGGCATTGTGGGGGAAATTGGGAGGCAGGAAGATGATGTATATACTACCTTAAAATGTATAATAGTAGTAGCTGAGCATATATTTGCTGATCTAACAGTGTGACAAACATTACTTGTCATTACTGCTCCATTACTCTTGTAGGAAGTTATCACCCAACCCTCTCCCAGAAAAATGAAATACCCTAGGAAATATTGAAAAGGCAGAATATTTCTCCAGATGTGAAAAGGAAGAAACACGTTTTATAAAGAGAGAATAGCTCCCTGCAGCTTCCTGCCTCCACCCACTTTGTCAATGGGCCATTAAGGTGGCCAAGCCAGTCCCTTTACATAATAAAGAGTTCCCCTCTTCAGCTCCAGGGGGATGGGATTAAGGCATGATAATATTGGCCTTTTACCCAACTGACCACATGGCATCTGAGAATTCAACCAAACCTGGACTCAGCCTAGAGAGTTGCCCCTACATGGCCCCCTGGGAGTCTGACAACCAATCAGAATACATTTCTTACACATGAACAGGAAACAAGATAGGTGGGGCCTAGATTATAAAAAGCCCTGCAAGCCCCTCCCTTGACCCTTCTTCTTCACCCAACACCTTGAAACGTGATCACCTTTTTCCCCAAGACCTCAAGCAATGTGGTCCTGTCCACCATTAAACATTAAATCATATTTCTAAGCAGCCTCCATGCCTCCAGTGTCTTTTTCCTCACTTGGAGCCGAACCCAGAAGGACATTTCTTACAACACTCTTTCCCATTGAAGTGGGGATGGTGTTCCAGAAAGCGGGTGCCGTGGCAAAAAAGGGTCTCCTGGACCCCATCAGATGAAGCTCCTTATGTGCTCTTAAAAACTTCAATGCTGTTTTTATTTATTGTTAACTGTCCAGAGTCATAAATTTGAGATGGGCAGCCATGTAACTTGAAATAATTACTAAAGTCAATTGCTGGAAATCTCAACAGATTTGATGATCTCATGAAATTTCTCATGAAAACAACAATATACTCTTGTAAGCTTTCACAGAGGGTGTCAATGTAGTGGTGATGAGCTGTCAGGCTGAATGGTGTTGGCTTACTGTCCATTATCTTTTGTTCCGAGTCTGACTTTTGCCTGTAGACACAAGTGAGCTGCCTTGTGGTATACTTCTCTGCCATTTACAGCAACTTTCAGTCACAATTTCACCCCCCAAATCCTTTTCTAATTCAGTAATTCCACTACCTGGCCCTCCTGTGAGGCAAAGTCTTTGTGAACGCCATGAGAGGCGACAAATTGTGTTACCTCTAAACCACTATTTTACTTCTAAGGACAGGGAAAGGCAGTTGTTGGATTTTCTCTTTCAGGGGTTAAAAATCACCTGGCAATGCACATTCTGACTGAGAAGGAATAGCTTGGTCTCAGCTAGAAAAAATATATTGGGATAAAGCTATTATGTTCTACCTATTTCTCACTTGAAACAGTCTTGATTGTAGCACTTCTCATCCTTTTGAATTGCTCACTCAAAAACCTTTCCTTGCCCAGTCATTCTTTAACGGGTACTTTTCAATGCATTTGCCAAATTCCATCACCTCTAGTTATTGGGTAAAATTGATTTAGAGTCCAAATACACCTGGAATTACCAAGTTGAGAAAGAGATGGCTAGCAGACAGAGAGATGCTAAGATACCAAAAGACAGGACACCTCCCTTTTATTACTATTATCTCTTCCCAACAATGTGATCTACTAATCTATTAACAAAAGGAGCTTTTGCAAGCGAGCCATGAATTAATTTCAAGCAAAGCACCTTCATCTCGATTGCTCTATTTGTGCTTTCACTGAAATTAGCAGACAATCAGCATGCACTTCGGTATCTGTTAGCAAAGAGCTAAGGGAGCTAACTACCAGAGCTTCATATGTAACCAGGGTCAATATAGTTGGCAGGATGTGGCTTTGTAATTGTGCTGAAGAATTTTGTAAGTGAGCTCATTGCTGGAACAAGCAAAGGTAATTTGCAATGTTCTTAGTACACCCAGAGGGTGGAGAAGTTAGATAATTAAGTGCACCCCACAAGCTTATGGGATTTTAGACTAAATTGCATGACTTAAATAAATCAGGAACAAGTGATGAAATGTGAGGAAATGTTGATGTGCATATATGTTCATAAAAAAGCTGCTTGAATTTCAGCAAAAGCACTTGGTTTGGACTAGTGTACCTTTCTTTAATTCTGCACAGAAATAAGTGTGAAAATCCACTTTCCTTGCTCAGTGTGATTGTTGATTCATTATAGCAAGTAAAATGAACTAGTGTTGGGCTGGGCCAAGAGTTAAATCACAGCTGCTGGTTGTTTGGCTGATGTTGGCCTTCATACTTATTGAGTTCTTCCCAAGGTTCTTATTTAGATTTTTATCTTGCCTTTTATATAGTTTGGTCAATTTAAGGCAATGAATACAGGTAGTCCTCAACTTACAACAATTCATTTAGTGACCAAAGTTACAACAGCATTGAAAAATGACCTATGATCAATTGGGGGGAGGAGGACGTTGCGACGACACAACGTGCGGTCTCGATAGTCTGAGACCGCCATTGATTCTTTTACCTGCTGCACGGTCCGTAGGGACCTAAACCATCCTGGAGAGACGGTGACAGGGAGAAAAATCCTTGCTCGTCTCAGGGACACCGCAAAGTCCCTGATTGACCCAAGGGAAGTTCTCCAAGCCGGCGGTAAACAGACAGCCCCCAGGCTGACAAAGTCGGAGATGGCTCCGGAAATAAGGCAATGAAAGTGAGTCCAGCTGGCGAGATTTTTTTTTCTTTGAGAATGATTGCCCAAAGAAATTTTTTTAAAAGAAAAATTAGTCCTTTAAGCAAAAGAATAAAGCGGCGAAATTTATCTTTATTGGACTGAAGGGAAAGAAAAGAAAATATATTTCTTTCATTTCTTTTTTCTTCTTGAAAAAATTTAAAGGATTTTATGTTTAAGCAATTTTAAAACAAAATTTTTTTATACGTAAAAG
The DNA here is from genome assembly GCF_964273705.1 of Natrix helvetica. Classification (NCBI taxonomy): domain Eukaryota; kingdom Metazoa; phylum Chordata; class Lepidosauria; order Squamata; family Natricidae; genus Natrix; species Natrix helvetica. The sequence goes on from NC_138552.1 coordinate 278,432,267, forward strand.
AGATATTGAAGGCGAGAGTGGCAGTGGATTTCAAACTTTTTCTTTTCTTCTGGGAAATATGCATTCATATACAGATGAAGAAACCCTAAGCTACCAGGATTTTTTGGATGGAATTTTAAAGATATTGGAAGGATTTGAAAGGTTTGATAAGAAGCTAGATAGATTATTGTTTGGCTCAAGAAAAGATGAAGGGACTGGAGCCTCAAAAATTAAAGAAGAGAGTGAAGATATAGAAGATAAAGACAAGATAACAGATGAACCTAATAATGGAGCATTTGAGTGAAAGTGGAAAGGAGGGAACATGGAAAAGTGAATTTGATTATTATTACATACTTGAAGATTTGGAGCTCTACCCCCCACCCCCACCCCGTCAAGATATGGATTTGATGATGGAATCAGTGACGTGCAGTCAGGTGAGGCAAGTGAGGCACAGCCTCTCCACTCTCATCATGAAAAGAAAAAAATGTAAAAGGAAAAAGGCGAGAGCTGAGGTCAGGCTGAGCTAGTTACTGCCTCACCGTGGATGACTCTGCTTAACTGTTAAAAAAAGCCACTTAAAAAGCACCCTCTACTATGAGGCAGGAGAACTGCATGCGTACTACAGCATGGCTCTTTGCCTGGCTTCCTGCCTCCTCCTGTGGTCTCCTCACTGGTGCTCTCCCTCCCCAAGTGTAGTGACTTCCTCCCCAGGCCCCCATTCATTTCTCTCTCTCACACACACAGCTGGATAAAACTATATAAAAATCTAGCCCAGCTTCACTGATTACAAGTTTGAAAAGGCAACGTGGCTCCGCCTGCAATCAAACTACACTTGGGGAGGGAGAGCACAAGCGAGCACTGAGGAGACCACAGGAGGAGGCAGGAAGCCAGGCAAAGAGCCATGCTGTAGTACACACACTTCCCCCCAGCCTCTTTCTTTTGGAAGGCTCGGATCGGCTCCCCTCCGGCTTCTCTGCCTCTCCTCTCATCCCAGCCTGCCAGCAGGAGGTGAGTGGGTGGGCTTTATTGTGTTCCAGGCATTTCCCACCCAGACAGCAGGCTGCATTTGCAATGGTGGAGGTGTTTGGGGAAGGCAGCAGGGGAATGGAGGGGATGGCAGAGGAACTGCTTTCAAGCCACTGGAAAAGATATCCAATCCAACTTGTGTGTGTGTGTGTGGGTTTGTTTGAGAGTGAGTGAGAGAGGGAAGGGGGTAGGAGAGATAGTCCAATCCAACTTCTGGGTGTGTGTGTGCATGTGTTTGAGAGAGGGGGAGGAAGGGAGAGAGGGAGGAAGGAGGGGAAGGGAGAAGAAAAAGAAAAAGAAAGAAGGAGCAAAGGAGAAAAACAAATGCTGTTGCTTTAAATCGGAACTGAGCATGCCTGGCTGTGGAATTCTGAGAGTTGAAGTCTACAAGTCTAAAAATATTTGAAACCCAGCACTGTGTCAGTGCCTCACCAGTCATAAACCTCACCGCACGTCACTGGATGGAATTAAGAAGAGAAACAGCTTTAGAAAGACATTGGATAATTAAAGACATGCCAATTTTAATACTAATTCAAGGGCAACAAGACTATATGAGAGATCTTTCAAGCAAAAAAGTGCGGAGAGAAGTTTTTAAAAACTTTATAAAGAAGTTTATAAGAGAATTGACACAACAACTAGCTAAAGAGATAAGACAGTTTTGTTCCTAGAAAGACACAGGCTGATGATGAAGGTTGATAACTCAAAACTTAGTTAACTTTTGGTGATTAATAAGTAGGATTTCTTAGACACTTTTAGAATGTTTTCTTTAAAAAATTTTTGTTAATTAATAATTCATGATAATAATAATAATAATAATAATAATAATAATAATAATAATAATAATAATAATAATAATAATAATGAAGTAATAATCTCAATTAGTAAAAATAATTTGGATATAAACTGTAAATTGCGACCTGGGGAAAAGATTTATCAATTCCACTAATATATTTTTGTTTAGATTTTATTATAAAGATGTAATTTTTCTTGGGCACTTATAAACTCTACTAAAAAACTTTTGGTTAGACTTTATTATAAAGATGTAATTTTTCTTGGGTCGGTGGGGAGGAGATGTGATATAAATGACAAAAAAAATCTTTTTTGTTTTCTTCTTCTTTAGATAACTATAATAACAGTAAGAAAATGTTAATGGATAATGTTTAATTATTTTTATATGTCTTGGCATTGGTAAAAGCAATTAGATACAAGCCTTAGATAGTGAGTTGGAAAAAAAAGGGAATATGCTATAAAAGGGTAATTATTGGAGGTTTATAGGAATAGCTAATGAATGCCAGTTGATGGTTGTGTCTTCAAGTGCAAATGGTTCTAGATAAAAGCATATTTAAATAATTACAGCTAAATGAGAATGATGGTATATTGATGGTAAAATACATAAAGATCTTCGATTTTAAAATGTAAATTAAAAATATGAAGGATGTATAGTAACGCACGAAATTCATTTGTAACCAATCGACATGCTTTCTACAAGATGTAATGAAAAATGTATTTTTGTATTTTTGTTTAATTAAAACAATAAAAAATGTTCAAAAAATGGCCTATGAATCATTTTTTCACACTTAAAACTGTTGCAGTATCCCCATGGTCACCTGATTCGGATGTTTGGCAATTGGTTGATATTTATGACAGTTGCAGTCCTGAGATCATGTGATCACCTTGTAGTAAGGTAACAGAAATAACCCAGAAGGCATGCACAGAAAAATTAATAAACACGTAGCCAGGAGCCATAGCCAGAGAAAATCACACAGGTAGCCAGGAAGAGGTTACACTTGGTCACAGAAGAAATATAAGATAATAGGAAAAGAGTAACAGAGTTGGGAAATCCCCAAATCTAGCAATGAACGGTCAGAGTAACAAAAACACTAAATCCAATTCCAAGATAACACAAACATCCTGACTATTTATATAGAGCAGACACCTTTGTATAAGCGCCCAAACAGAAAAACACCCTCCTCGTGTTTTATGATAGGATTAGCCCAAGGACGAGATACCGGAGGAACGAAATCCAAAGACAAGAGAATCAAGATCAGAGCAATCATCCAGAATAAAAGAACTTTTGTAAAAACTGAATTTACACAATAGCCTGAGGTAAGAAAAACTGTATAAAAAGGAAAACTAAACTGTATGTGGTATGCTGCAGATCCGGGAATGACAGAGCTGTGTCTCATCCTTCCCGTTCCTTTTTTCTTCAATAAAACTCATAACTTCCAGGTGGCTGTCTTCACAAAACTTTCTTTTAGCGTCGGTGGTGACTCCCGGCTGGGAACGGACCGGAAACCTTTGCCTTCCAACAACCTTTTGCAACTTTCCAATGAGCAAAGTGAATGGGGAAGACAGGTTCACATAACATGTTGCTAACTTAACAACTGCAGTGATTCACTGAACAACTGTGGCCAGAAAGGTAAAATGGAGCAAAATTCACTTAACAAATGTCTTGCTTACCAATATAATTTTTGGGCTAAATTGTGGTTGTAAGTCGAGGACTACCTGTGTACCTATTACTCTTGCTTCCTCTTTTGCCCTCAATGAGGGCAAGTGGAGTGGGCTGAGAAGTGACACATCCAGTCACATGGACAGCTTTCATGCCAATATTTGAGGGGCTACCACAGAGGAGTGGGTCAAGCTATTTTCCAAAACACCTGAAGACTGGAAAAGGAATAATGGATGGAAACTGACCAAGGAGAGATTCAATCTAGAAATAAGGAGGAACTTTCTGACAGTGAGTACAATCATCCAACGGAAGAGAAGTTTCCTTTGGAAGTTGTGGGAGCTTCATCACTGGAGGCTTTCAAGAAGATACTGGACTGCCATCTGTCAGAAATAGTGTAGGGTCTCCTGCTTGAGGGGGGTTTGGACTAGATGACCTATAAGGTCCCTTCCAACTCTGTTAATCTGTTAACATCTGTTAACTTACTATTACAGATACTTGATTACATGCCAATAAGGCATGTCTGACGCTGGGGAATGCTTGGGTTTCTAGCAATGGCCAAGGGAGGCCTAGAATTGACAGTTTCCTGCTTTCCAAGCCAGCACCTTAAAGCTGTATTTCTTAATAATATATTTCCCCTTTGCAGGACTGGATGGAGGAAAAACTCCCACAACTTCTCGGATTGACTTCTAACCGGAGGGCGGGGAGAAGAGTGAAAACCCGCCAAGCAACTTTTGACTCTATGATCTACTCTATGGTCGCCGCCGAAATGCACGTTGGGAGCTGTAGTTCTGCAGTATGAGGTAGCCAGCCAAGATCCGTTTAGCTGCCTAATTAAGCGACCGACGTTCCAACTCGCTTCGCTGAAGTAACCATGGCGGCGGCGGCGGCTGTGTCGCCGGGTTTAGGAGACCATTGGTGGGCCGAACTGCCTCGCCATGCCGTGCTGAATCGCCTGAAGGAGCAGGCCTCTGAAGCCGGGCCGGAGACGGAGCAAGCCAGGCTAGCCCTCCCGAGGGATCTGATGTTTGGCATCGGCGGAGAACTCTTCCTGTGGGACCGAGAACGTGCCGCCTTCTGCGTCCTCAGCCTGAGGCACCTTGGCGACGACCCGGACAGCTTGGCCTCATACCAGGTGGGGCGCTTCTTGAGCGGGTCTCCTGGTTCTTAAGAGGGGGAAGGCCAAGTCACGGAGGCTCCCCTTCATAGCGATGGTGTCCCATTTACATGTACTCTTTTTGTGTGTTTATGGCTATGTTTTGCTTATTTTACCCATCTATTTGTGCCATTTTTTCATGTGTTTTTCATACTTGTTTCCTTGCACTTGTTGAAAAATAAAAGAAAATATAAAGAAACCAAATAAAAATAAATAAATAAAAAAGGATGCTAAGCCTAAAAAAACCCTCTTGGAAGGCTTGTCCCAATGTTATCTCCATCTTCTGTTTAAAAAAAGCGGGGGGGGGGGGACCTGCATACTTACAGCAGTAGATCTAGAAGAATTCCAGCTTCACCTTGTGGGAACCCTTTGCCTAGGAAGGAATATTTTATTTTATTTATTTATTTATTAGTTTGTCAAACATGTACAGGATAGCAGGTATGAGTGTGAACATGGGCACAAGGAAAGGAAACGAGGATAAGATTTGTCTTTTTTAAAGGGCAGAATTCATGTATTTTGTTAATTCCTAAAGCATTTTATACACCACCTGTAACACCCTTTGCAAGACTGTTTATTAACTTTGAGCATTGATTTTTTTTAAATCTAAAAACAAATTCCCAATCGCAAGGAAGGTATATGTGTTTGCATTTATTTAGTTTGTCAAACATGTAGAAGATAGCAGGTGTAAGTATAAACATGGACATGAACAAAAGAAATGAGTAGAAATAAATGGGGATAGGGACGGTAGGCATGCTAGCTCGCTTATGCAGGCCCCCTTTACGGACCTGTAAGGAATGGGGTGAAGTCCACGGTAGACAGTTTAAGGTTGAAGCTGTGAGGGTTTAAGGATGTAACAACGGGGTCAGGTAGAGCATTCCTGGTGTTGACTACTCTGTTGCTCAAGTCTGTATGTATGAAGTCCGTATGTACGAATATGTCTGTAAACTTTGTACAACACCTGTGTAGGAGCACCCCATCCACCTCTTTTAGGCTGTATTTATCTCATGCACACAGCTATATACATAGACAACATTTTTGCCCTCCCAATATTGAACATGTAAATTTGGGTTTAATCAGAAAAGTTCAGTTTTCCATGGGAAAATGAGGGCATTCAGTGAAGAAAGTGTGTAGACATACAAGTGGTATCTGTAAGAGAAACCCTGACTACAATTGTTCTTGAACTCCTTGTTTGGCACCAAAGTTAAGGTCTACAAACTTTCTCAGATCCCTTAAATTATGCTAAAATATAATTTTATTTTACATCTGAGGTGATTCTTAGCATTTAAGGTCACCTTCTCATAAAGAAATTCTGACATGGATTGTTTTTGCAACATTTGATTTATTTGTATTTGGATAGCTGCCCATCTCACAAGAGAGTGATCCCTGGGCAGCGTACAATACTTAAAAAAACCCAACAAATAGGTTTTAAAATGTTATTAAAAACGATTAACAATTGCTCTTCCTTTGAACTTTGTTATGGGATGACTCATCAATTAGATGAAAAGTAGTATAAATATTGGTTAGTTGATAGGTAGATTGATTGAAGATGCATGAAAAAAATGGTAATGCCAACGCTTGATCTTGCCTGTAGTGTGAAGCAATATAGTCTCCAAAAAGCCTTGCAATTTCTGTGAGATTTGTTCCTCTAATTTTTTTCTGTTTGTATTTTACATAAGTTGACGAGACAGAGAAGTGCAATTTAGTTTTTGCTAAACAGGGAGAATCCAAAGTGGTACATAAATAAAGACAGTATAAAGCTTCATTGACAAACCAGGAATTGTTTTCCATAGTGTCCAAGGACTATACATCATACATCTGTGTCAGCTGGAAGAATAAATTATTCCTTTTGCTTGTGACTGCCAACTTCATAGTCATGTATTGTAGTTATGAATCTATTTGCAGTCTGATCCTTAAACATTGGCAGTTACTAGTAATACTATGACTAAGAAGCTTTGTTTTGTGTGAACACAGTTATTATGTTTTGTAGATTGTGGTTTGTGACTTTGCACATTGTGGAAAGATACATAGTTTAAGTTTATTCAATAAATCATGATTAAGCAAACCAAGGTTTAGCATACTGTATCAGTCCTTAAGCTAACATGAAAAAGTCTCTAACTAATCAAACCTGTTTTTCTTTTTAGATTCTTCTCTGCATAAATTCACCCTTCTTTGAAGTGCATCAAACTGTTTTAAGTCCTATGCAACAGCATGTAGCTCTCATAGGAACAAAAGGATTAATGGTGTTGGAGTTACCTAAACGTTGGGGAAAGAATTCTGAATTTGAAGGTGGAAAATCAACCATTAATTGTAGGTATGTAGAATTTCCATTCATCTTGATTATCAGCTTTAGAATCACCGAAGATTGCTTTATCAATTCTCTTTTTCTATCATGTTGAGTGCCTCAAGATTATTGTTATAATGCAGTGGTGCCACTGGATAGAAGTTTGTTTGCCAATGTTCTCCTGTCCAATATTTAAAGAGACCCTTTTCAGTTATGCGGGTTATTTAATAGCATCTCCAAGGTGGGAATCAAACTGACAAGACTGGAGATGCAGCAGTGCAATCCATCCCCCTCCTGACATCACATAAGTATACAGAGGCAGTGATTGGATTATGTTGTTTTGGTCACTGCTATCTTGTCTTTTTTGACTCCTCTTGTGAATATTGCTGATTTGCATTATGAAAAGCAGTAGTTCGGACTGCTTCAAACAGGTGCCTGAAGGTTAGTGAGGATAACCCTTGTTAGACTTGACCTAAAGTCCAGCTGTGGATATTTCAGACTTTGGAGTGCTGTATCTTATTGTGCTACGTTTGCCTTGCTTTATCTGGATCATCACAGGGAACTTTGCTTTGGAAATGCGCCATCATTTCAGTTATACCTACTTACAGTATGGAGGTAGATGCTAAAAATTTCAATGAAAAAGCAGGTGTGTAGAAACATTTGGAGAAAATTTCTCATGAAAGTGTTCTGGAAAGCAGTTTGGGACTGGGCTTGGGAGGGAGCATTAGATTGAGGTTGCAGGGAGAATTTGGAATAGGGGTTAACTGGGAAAGCAGTCCGAAAAATATCATTCTAATTCTGTCTCTGACATAGCAGAGATATAGAATTAGCAGGTTGGCCTGCAAAAGTCAGTAGATAAATCTTTTCATAGCATAGTCATTGTAAACATGTAAGCTGCTGGTTAAAGCATTGGAACACGTGATTGAATGGTAGATTTTTTGTGGCTGAAATGCAGACATGTGTTTTCCAGCACTATACCTATTGCTGAAAGGTTCTTCACCAGTTCATCATCTCTGACCCTGAAGCATGCTGCTTGGTACCCCAGTGAGACTCTGGAGCCTCATGTTGTGCTATTAACATCCGACAACACAATAAGGTAACCTTTTCTTGTTCTGAATCAATTGTATTTAAGAGAGTTATAGCTCCAAAGTAACATAAAAACAGATCGCAACAAGGCTATCTCTGGTTTTGTATGGATCAGAGATGGTATTCAGCAAGTTCTGACCAGTTCTGGAGAACCAGTAGCGAAAATTTTGAGTAGTTCAGAGAATCGGTAAATACCACCTCTGACTGTTCCCGCCCCCATCTATTTTCTACCTGCTGAGTCCCAGCTGATTCGGAGGGAATGGGGATTTTGCAGAAACCTTCCCCTGGAGTAGGGAGAGAATGGAGATTTTACAGTATCCTTCCCCTTCCACCAAGCCACGCCCACCAAGTCACGCTCACAGAACCAGTAGTAAAAAAAATTGAATCCCACCACTGGTATGGATACTTTTGCTGCTGCTGCCAACAACAACAAAAAGCCCCAACCAATATGGAAAATTATTTACCATAATTGAAATATACACTCACAGTTATTCAGTGTGAAGAAATAATCATGTGCTTTTTTTGTTGATTAAAAACGTTTCTTTGTTTAATAGGATTTATAGTTTGAGTTCACCCCAGACACCTGTGAAAATGATAACTCTTTCAGATGCTGATGAGGAAACATTGAGACTTAATAAGGGGTAAGAGTGAATCTTCCTCCTCTCCAGGCATGCTCAGCTCTTGTTTGTTTGTCTGGAAACTGGATCTGTGTTTAGAGTCACTGCAGACTAAAGTCTCTGTCTGCCTTTTCTGCTTCAGGAGAACATATACAGCGTTGATAGGAGAGACTGCAGTGGCATTTGACTTTGGACCTCTAGCGGTACTTCCTAAGAATGTAACTGGACAGAGAGAGAAAGAGGATGTGCTGGCATATCCTATGTATATCCTGTATGAAAACGGAGAGACGTTTCTGATCTACATTAATCTCTTGCACAGGTAAAAGCTTGGTTGAGAAAGATCACTTAGTGGCATTCTGTTTGCCTATCTGCACTAGAGAGTATGTTTTTTAATATAGGAGGCTATAAAGGCACTGAATGAAAAATAAAATTGTTTTAAAAGGCTGAATGAAAGTCAACTGTTTCTAAATAACGCATTTTATCTTCTGTCACTGGTACAGTGCCTCAATATGTTTTGAGTATTCCAGTTTTGGCAAGGTTTTGCATTAGCTTTTGAAATATTCTCTCCTTGGCACTACAGTGAAACTGATGGAGAGTCAAGAGGGTTTGCATGCGATGCAAGGCAAATTTGCAAGGCAAACACATGGAGGATTTATTCATGGCTATGAATAAAGCAACAATATTATGACACCTAGAAAGTCTGATTAATTACATTTGATTTGTTTAAAGAAGGAAGGATCTTAAGTATTTTCCAGTCTGTGCCTAGAAGTGCTTAGCGCTAAGTCACTTCTCTGAAGTGCGGCTCAAGTGATCGCTTCTAGGAGTGACATTACATTAAATTTTTATAAAATATAAGATTTTTTTGTTCTCAGAATAAATATTAAATATGCGAGACCATGGAACATTCGTAGCTCCTGGTAATTCAAGTAACTCAATTTCTGCAGCAAACAATGAAAAGTTTCTTTATGAAGCAGTTAGTTTTGTTTATTTGGCAGGACAGTGATGATAAAAGTTAATGCTATGAAACAGCTTCCCACTTGTCTTGAAATTGTTATTCCAGCACCAGTAATCTTGGCAAGCTGCTGGGCCCATTGCCGATGTATCCTGCAGCTGAAGACAATTACGGCTACGATGCTTGTGCGGTTCTCTGCCTTCCCTGTGTTCCTAACATCCTAGTGATTGCTACTGAATCAGGGATGCTTTATCATTGTGTGGTACTAGAGGGAGAAGAAGATGATGAACAGATGGTATGTTACTGCTACAGTTTGCATTTTTGAGAAAAAGTGTTGATATATGGGAGGAATCCTAGTTCAATGGTAAAACAAAATGTTCTGCATGCAGTAAGCTCTAACATTGTTCAGAAGAAAGCATCAGATTTTAATCAACAGAACAGATCCATACCCGAGCACCCCAAAAATAGCTTTTTTCCCCCAGAAACAGTCTGAGCTAGAGGGTTAAATGCCCTGAATATAAAACCCTTAAAACCTTTGTATTTTTAGGCATCTGACTGCTATAGTCATTTGCTATATTTCCAGATTTCTTATAGTGATCTTGCATATTAATTTGAGGTATAATAAAACAATATAACCTTCTAGTGATTGTGAGTAGCCAGCCCATCGGTTGCATATTGCTCCCCAGCTCTTTTCACTGCTTTAATTCAGTAATAAAATTGATGACTTTCAGTTTCATAATTTTGACATTTGGATGTCTTTCAGAGAGGCATTAGAATAATTTAGAAACTCTCTTGTCACCTTCTTTCTTAATCTGTTCACCCCAGGTTTAAATAATATGCTAAAGTCTTCCCTTCTAGGGAAACTAGATAGAAGATTGAGGGACTGGGAAGTAGCTTCTGCTTTCTCCAGTGTTTTTCATCACTATCTTACAGTTATATTGTTGTGCAGAGTTGACTTCAAACACAAACAGTTTGAAATGTGTGATCTCTACTCAAGAAATATGTTTTATCCTAACCATTCAATAGACTGCTGGAAACGGGAGAATGTACCCTTGACAGACATTTAAACTGGTTGAAGTTAAAGTGAGTGCCACTCAATGCAATTCTGCTCCATGTCCATGGAATAATACTTCTAAGTCAGGAGTGTCAAACTCGATTTCATTGAGGGCCACATCAGGGTTGTATTTGAGGGGGGGGGGGGGCTTGTCCAGAGCTCCATTTTCAGGTGCAATGGCCTCCTGCAGCCCTCTGTCAGCAAAAGTGGAGCTTGGGTGTGTCACCCCCTCCCCGACCCACAGGTTGGATCTGGCCTGTGGGGTGCTTAGATCTGGCCCGCAGGTCTGCCCTGGAAACAGCGAAGGACTGGCCCACAGTGCCTCTGCCAGCAAAAACGGAGCTTGGGACGGCCGAGCTCTGTTCCTAACCGGCTCAAGATTGACTCAACCTTCCAACCTTCTGAGATGGGCAAAATGAGGTCCCAGATTGTTGGAGCCAACATACAAATAATGCTTATATTGTAAACTGCCCAGATAGTGCTGTAAAGTAGTATATAAGACTATATGCTGTTGTATTAACTCAATGTGTCTCAAGGGAATCATGACTTGAAAAATGTTAATATAATCATTCCATTTTCCCTGCAGTCTGTCAAGTCTTGGGATTCCCGAGCTGACCTCATTCCATCACTCTATGTGTTTGAGTGTGTCGAATTGGAACTTGCTCTGAGACTAGCTTCCAGAGAAGGGGAAGAACCTATAGAATCAGATTTCTCCTGCCCAATGAAATTGCACAGAGGTAAGAACACGAATCATTACTTCCCTTGTATTTGTTCTCTTTCACCTTGTCCATTTAATATCTGATAAACCTGCCTTTTAGGGCATATAACAATTAAAAAAAAATACACATCTGGAAATCTCTAGCATTATACCAGGCGCAGAGAAGTTTAAAATCCTGGTTAATTCTAATTTTGGCTGGATGACCTTATAGAACAATTGAGACAATTAAATAAAAGGAGAGTTGCAAATGTGACCTTGAAATGGTATTCTTATACAACTTAATGTGGCTTAGTTGAACACAGTAGATTGTTTAAGTAAAGAAGCACAGCATTGTGTTGTGAGTCACTGAAAGAAGTGCAGTATGTAAAGATATAAGGCAAATATATATTTATACAGTTTATGTTTTGAGCAGTAATGGCAAATAATCAAGAGAGGCTAATAATTTCCTACTCCAATTATATCAAAGTTTTTTAGATATAGTCAAAGCAACATTGTTTTTGTAAATCCCTTGCCTTATTTTTCAAGTTGTTTTACTGTATAATCATGAGGATGGAACTGCTTCATATAAGAAACCTGGCAGATTTCCATTTTTTAAAAAGAAAACTCATATCACGTACATGTGGTGTGAAATCTGTCTTGTGTCCATTTGGTCATCAAATAACACAAACCATGCTTGTTTCTCAGATCCCAAATGCTCTTCTCGCTATCACTGCACACATGATGCTGGTGTACATAGTATTGGACTCCCCTGGATCAACAAACTACACAAATTCCTTGGTTCTGGTAAGTAACTTAGTCCTCCAGGCTTGTAATTCTTTTTTTCTTAAAAATACACATTTAGGTTCTTGCCATTGCCTTCAGTTTAACATATATTAAAAGGATAAGATATTAATGTGTTCATAACTAGCCCTCAAATTTGGTGGCGTCTACTCTTTGGAGTGCTCTCTCACTGATATTTGGGAAGCAAATACCGCTATATCTTTTAGCAGTATATCTGTCTTGGATCAGACCTTTCTGTGAGAACTCGTTTTTCCTAAATGTTTTTTTAATCTCCCTTTTATAATGCATAGTTCATATGTACCATAGATTTATAAATTCTTTTATATTTTAACACAAATGTGATATAAAAATATATCAGATGAATAAGGTAGTTTGTGGTGATATCTGAATCCTGCAAATTGGAATTAGTGTTGTGTATTAAATTTGTGGACTTGCTTTTCAGATGAAGAAGACAAAGACAGTTTGCAAGAGCTTGGGGCAGATCAGAAGTGCTTTGTGGAGCATATCCTGTGTACCAAGCCTCTACCCTGCAGGTAGGAGCCAGCGTGGCTTCCACCTTTTCTTCAATTGATGTTCTTCATGCAGCTTATCTTTGGAGACCTTTGCTCAATAACTGTTATAGATAGTTGTTGTAACATATGAGACAGTGAAGAGTGTGTTGGCTTTGTTAATAATTTTGTACAACACATGTTTGAGATAGAGACTGATGGTGGTGGTGGGGTGTTGTCACATGGACTGCGTTTACCTTGCTCAAGTAGAGTTGTATGTTAAAAGAAAAATAATGTTCCAAGCGAATCGTTGTAGGTTGGATCTTTCATTTTATTTCCCAAATTTACATTCTTCAGATACGTTGGATTGTAACCTTCATTATTCAGGCATGAAGAGTGATTGTGCTGATTAGTGAGGATGAAGGTTGTAATCATGGTATATATCTGACTACTTGAGATACTGTCTCCAGTTGTAATCTTTCTTTTTCTTTTAAGCATCCCAGAGTTATTGTGCTTATAAATTATATAAACAAATGATAAGCGTCCCAGAGCCATGGTGATCTGAGAATTGTATAAATAAACAAATACAGTTGCCAAACGTTTGATTAGGAAGGTTTGTGCTAGAAAAAAGGAAGGCAATAAGTCACTTTCAGGACTCGTGAACTGAAGGTGCCTGGAATCCAGAAATAATCACCTAAATCTTTTTAAGAAGCAGGCAGTACATGTGGGTCATGCAGCCCATCCAGATGGAGTTGAATAGCTTCCCATAGAGAGGAAGAAGCCTTTACCTTTTAGTCTGAATATAGTAAAGATGGCTGTTCTTCTGCCACTAAGACTGCCAGACTGTTTAAAGAGATGTTTTGTTCCTGTAGACAACCTGCTGCAATTAGGGGGTTCTGGATTGTCTCGGATATTCTGGGCCCGACAATGGTTTGCATCACCAGGACCTATGAATGCATTACCAGGCCTCTTCTGTAAGTATGAAGCCATTTATAATCTATGCCCGAATCATATTTAGTTAGAGTTTCCCACAAGTGAAAAGCATTGCTGTTTACAAGTACAGGTTACACACACACACACAGAGACACACACACAGACACACACACCATGGCAACTTTAAGACAGGAGGGCTTTAACTCCCAGAATTCCCGTGTATGCTGGCTGAGGAATTCTGGAAGTTGAATTCCCCCACCATAAAGTTTCCAAAATTAAGAAACACAGTTTTAGATTGAGGTGGCTTGTTCCACAAATCTTAACAAGGTTACCCACAGATTCAAATGCAGTATTAAATAGTTAAATCAGCCTTAATCATTGGTTCACATTTAAAAGTACTCCTCAGATTATTTATAGTGGATTCAGATTTTGGTTGACATGGATTTTTAGATTTCCTTGTTTCAATTGCAATATTACCTTGTTCTTGAAAGCATATCTATTTTTCCTTATGTATCTGTTGTTTGGCTAACTCCTTTGTGATATGCTTGCTGGCACCAGCTCTCATTGAACTTGAATTCTTTTAAGTACTTCAGAAGACAATAAACTTTATTTGCTCGTCTTTTGTTTAAAATATCTATGAACTATAGTATTCTAGTGAAGATCTACAAAATTCATGGCCTACAACCAATAGTTCAATAACTTTGTAGCCTGTTCAAAACAGAATGGGGCATCTCTGCTGCTTCCTGCAATAATACAAATAGAAAATATGTCTTTTTCCTGGTTTCCAGATTGATTCGATCTCATAGTAAAAGAACATTGTGTCTCTCAAACTAGGCTTAAGCATTTATCTTGCTTTGATTTCTTGCTGTGAAAAATCCAATCTGGAAGGAAAATAGATATAAGAATGCTTTATTGGAGAGTGTGTTAGATGAAAAAGAAAGGGATGAATTTTCCTTCTTTGCAATTTTGTAGGCCCTGCAGCGCTTTTTGCCAGTATCTTAGCTATAGGAAGAAAAAAAACACTTTGATTTCTTACGTCTGTTTTCATAGAAAAGAGGAAAACACTCCTTAGTGGGTTCTTCCTAAAAATATTAGCAGCAAACTATAACATTCAATAAACATTTTCTCCATGAGAGTTATGGATAGGAAGGGCCAATGGCAATACAAGCCATTATTTTTGACAATGGTAGGAGGGTTATAAATATCCAAGAAAGTTACTGAAAAGGGAGAAAAAAGAAGGCAGAGAAGGAATGGTGATATTAATAGATGCCTGACCTTTGTTTTGACAGTTCCGCAGTCCACCCAACGTGCCCTCCGCTTCTGTGCACCAAGGAAGAGCCACAGAAGTCTACCACCCCTCTCCGCATCCTAGCTGAATCACAGGACTCCTTTGAGAGACATATCCGGAACATCTTGTGTCGCACCTCTGCAAATCCATTGTTGCTGAAGTACATCATCTTTCTCTTTGTGGAAAACCAATTTGACATAAAGTGGATTTGTTGTTGTTGCTACTTTGCTGCTTTTCCTCACCAATGTGCTAAGATAGACCCTTTTCCATGCCTTGGGGAGAGTTTGTGTCTTGTTGCCTGTTCTTTGTTTTGGCTGTTAGTTCTCATTACTGCAATTGGCAAACTGCATCTTGTTTGGGATGGATCACAAGAGCTTGATCTTTTCAGTGGACTCATGATCAGACTTTTCTTTTTCAGGCTGAAAAATCTCCCATTCTATATTTGGCTGTTTTTGCATCTTTTCTGCTATTGCCCTAAATCTGTTCTTTTTCTTTCATGCAAGGCTAGTAAGAGATTTAGAGAGTAGAAGCCATCTTGCTGGTTTCCACTGAATTATTATGCTCGTAGAATAGTGTCTTCTGGTTGACTAAGGGGTGGAGGAATTGATTTAGGGAGCTTTATCAAACATTGATCTTTGACGATAGGGGGAGAAATTTTAGCCCCCTCAGAGAAGGCTCGCAATCTGGGAGTCCTCCTGGATACGCGGCTTAGTTTAGAAGAACACCTGACGGCCGTGACCAGGGGGGCCTTTTACCAGGTTCGCCTGGTACGTCAGTTGCGCCCCTTCCTGGATCGGGATGCTCTGTGCACAGTCACTCATGCCCTCGTCCTTTCTCGCCTGGACTACTCCAATGCTCTCTACATGGGGCTGCCCTTGAAGAGCACCCGGAGGCTTCAGCTGGTCCAGAATGCGGCCGCACGGGTTGTCATGGGGGTACCTAGGTGTTCCCATGTTACACCCCTTTTAGGTGGCCTGCACTGGTTGCCGGTTGTTTTCCGGGTGCGATTCAAGGAATTAATTATGACCTTTAAAGCACTCCATGGCTTAGGCCCAGGGTACCTGCGAGACCACCTACTGCCACCAGTAGCCTCCCACCGTCCAGTACGATCCCACAGAGTTGGCCTCGTCAGGGTGCCGTCGGCCAGGCAGTGTCGGCTGGTGACCTCCAGGGGGAGAGCCTTCTCTGTGGGAGCGCCTTCCCTCTGGAATGAGCTGCCCCTGGAGCTTCGCATAATCCCTGACCTCCGGTCCTTCCGACGCGCCCTAAAAAGTTGGCTTTTCCAGCAAGCCGGCCTGGCCTGTTAATTTTAACTTATTTTAAATGTATTGTTTTTTTAAATTCGGTTTGTTTTTTTGGATATGGATTTAATTTTTTTTTAACTTTTGGGATGTGTGTTTTTTAATGTTGTTCGCCGCCCTGAGTCCTTTTGGAGAAGGGCAGCATATAAATCCAAACAAACAAACATTGATTTAAATATTCTTTGCTCTCTTTGAGTACTTTAGATGAGGTGCTCAATATCTGTATCTATCTATCTATCTATCTATCTATCTATCTATCTATCTATCTATCTATCTATCTATCTATCATCATCTATTTCATACTTTTTAACTGTCCATCTCCCTCAGAGGAGATGTTTATATATACGTATGTATGCATATGTATATTTTTGCCATGTAAATGCATCCTTTTCCAAGCTTGGATGTCCCATGTTTGCTTTGGTTTTTTTTTTTAAAGAGCTGCAGATAAAGAGTCTTCCCCTCCCCCAGAAGAATGCCTTCAGCTTCTAAGCAGAGCCACACAAGTTTTCCGGGAAGAATATATTCTAAAACAGGACCTGGCTCGAGATGAAATCCAGCGAAGGTAACCGTGGCTCTTTGTTTCTAAATGTCTAAATGTAGCAAGCCATTTCAGTATTTTCTTACAGTGACTAAAATGAGGGTTTGGGGGTCTTAAGATTCTGCTGCCCTAAATAAAATAGAGGATAATTCAAAGTGCCACTAATTTTTTTTATTGGATCCAATGTTTCAGGAAAGGACACTTAAATGATTTCCAACATGTATATAACAATATTTATGAAAATAAACTATTCTGACTGTTATCAAAAAACTTCAGTAAAGGTCTAAAATTGAATTTTGAATCATCTTTTATTTACTGCCTGCCCTAGTCTTGATTTTCGGCTGACTTAAGTGTAATACAACTGATAAACCTACATATTACTTTAAAAAATAATGTGTATTATTCTGAGAAAAGCATTTATTCTGCTTCCCCAGTGATTTATTTATCTAACACACACTACAAATGAAAAGAAATCCCATTTTCTCCACATTAACTATACCTAATATTTCGACATTTTTCTGTCCTTGGAATAGAAGAGTTAATAGTCATTTTTGAATATTTTAATTTCTTTTAAATATTAAAGCCTTAGGTCAGCGATGGTAAATCTTTTTTGGCTCGCGTGCCATAAGGGAGGGGAGCGCAGGGAGGTCGTGTGCAGGCATGCCGCACCCATAATGCAATGCGCCCCCCCAGTGCACATGCGCACACTACAGGCACGACACCCCCCCCCCCAATTTTTCATGTTTTTTTCGCCCTCCCCAGGCTCCAGAGGCTTTATAGGAGCCTAGGGAGGGCGAAAACAGCCTCCTCTGCCCCCCCCAGATGCCCTCCGGAGGCTTCAGGGACCTTCAGGAGGCTTCCCTGAAGCCTCCGGGGCAGTCAAAACGACCCTCCGAGCAAACAGTAAGTCAGTTCCCGAACTTCCGGTTTGCCCGTAGGGCCAGGTTTTTGCGCTCCGGAGGCTTCAGGGAAGCTCATGAAGCCTCCGGAGGGCTTCCGGGGGGAGCGGCAGGGGAGGCTCTTTTTGCTCTCCCCAGGCTCCTATAAGCCTCTGGAGCCTGGGGAGGGCGAAAAATGGCTTTAAAAAAGGGTGAACTCAGTTGGCCAGCGCGCGCATGTATGCTGGCCAACTGACAGGGCAGCGCCTCACGTGCCCTGACAAATGGCTCTGTGTGCCACCTGTGGCACGCGTGCCATAGGTTCGCCATCACTACCTTAGGTGTTTATCTTATGCAATAGTGATTAGAAGAAAACAAAATATGCAGAGATTGTGGCATTGTTTCCCATCTAACTTTCAATCTTTTCTCTGCCTCAGAGTGAAATTGCTGCGTGAACAGAAAAAAAAACAGCTGGAGGATCTAATCAGCTGTGCAGAAGAAAGGTAAAGGCTAACCCATTTGTGAGCCATCCCTCCTGTCCTCTCCTTTATTGATTTAAACCACGTAAATTTTCTTAGCCAAAAAGAATCTTAGACTTGTTATTTGAACAGGACAATTTGTACTACTTTTAGGGCTTTTACAGTCTAAATGACAGACAGGGAATTGGAGATGAATGTTAGGAGAAACAAGTTCAGCATGAGTTCTCACTACTACTGGTAGTTCTTTGTCTAGCTGCAACACAAGCCGTTCATTTAACTGTATGGAATAGCTGCCACCAATGAGAATTATGAGAGATCCAGAATTGATCAATTTCAGAAGAAACTTGTCTTATAGTTAGATGGAACGGTTTAGATTTTAGAGCAAAACTACACAAAGAATTATAATGGGTTTTCTGGTTCCAAGTACTGGATTGTCTCATGGAAGTAGCAAAAGTCAATGGTGCAGAATATTGTCGTACAGAAAGTATTTCAGATTCACACACATTCAATAGCTCAAATGGCTTGGGTTATAGATGATTATGGAGATCTTCAAGTCATCCAAGTCATGGTTGTCCCAAAGGTGCTTTTCCAAAAGGCAATGAGTCATTCTTGGGGTTTCTTTTTTTCCTTGAAAATGTTCCACTTCTCATCAAGAAGTGAAACTGAAGAAGCTCTCTGGATGAGAAGTGAAACTTTTTTGAAGAAAAAAACCAAGGAAGTCCAGTTGCCCTTTGAAAAAATACCTTTGGGACTTAGGTTGTAGATTTGTGCATGATTTTGGAGAGCTATTGCCATACAGTATATTAATAGGTACTACTGAACAAGACAAATTCACCTGTCTTAGACTGGGAGGGCCAGGCATTATAGGGAGCAATTGGTATGACTACTGACCCAGGTTGCTGAATCTCAACCTGGTTACTTAATTAAACCATTTTCTGAGTTTGTAAAACTGAACCGTACACTAACCGGATTGTTCATACAACTTGCTAAACTATGAAATAATCTAACCAAGCTTAACATAAGCATGCATCTGCTGGGTGCAATATTCTAACCATTGTCCATGGTGACAAAGTATCTCAGGTTTATGGGAGGAAGTTTCTGTCTTAAGTTTCACAGTAAACAAAGGAACGCATAGGGTAGAGAACCTATTTCTTCTCCTATCCCAAGAATTTTAATTCCTACAAAGGAAGTTGTATACTAGCATTTAAGGAAGCCTTATGTTGCTCCGTCCAGGCATAGGGGAAAGCTTAGTTTGTTGAGTTTATTGTGTTTGGACGGATGCTTTTGAACCTTTTCCTCTTTAAGATTACCAGGCCTAACATTTCGCTCCTTTTAGGTGAAACTTAAGTCAAGTTGCACATTCTGTATTTTAGTGCTCTTCTGGTTCCTCGTAGATGCTGCTACTAGGGATCATCGAAGTTGATTTGCAATGAATGTATCCATTAGAAACTGAATGAAATTACTCAAGGAATAAATACATTTTGTGTATTGAAATGCAATGTGTAAAAAAAAACAAAGGTGCTGTCCTGAAAATAATATTTTGTATTCTCATAAAGGAAAACCTTGAGGGAGATGGCAGAGCGTTTGGCTGATAAATATGAAGAAGCCAAAGAGAAACAAGAGGATATTGTGAACAGGTGAGGATATCTTACTATAGGCTCTTCTGATTAGTTGAAGTAACTGCAATTATCTAACTTCTTGCTAAAGAAAGTGTTGTAGACTTCCTTAGAAGCCTAGTCATTAAACTGAAGTACTTTCTAAATTATTATACATGTGTATTATAGAAGAAACCTAAGTTTATGGAAAGGCCTTTGTAAGCTACACACCCAGCAAAATGAAAATAGATAAGCAGTTTTACCTGTGGAACTGTTTCACTTAAATACCAGATAAACATACTGGGTTCGCAGATTCTGCCAAGTCAAACCAGTCAATTATTATTGTTTAGCTCAATGAAAACCACTTTAGCAGTGTTTAGCTTTTTAGAAAAAAGGGGTTGTTAGTTTTCTAAAAATTACTTAATACGTTTCCCCGAAAATAAAACAGGGTCTTATTTTCTTTTAACCTCTGAAATAAGCGCTTGGCCTTATTTTCGGGGTGGTCTTATTATTTTTGAGGTGCAGGAGGCAGCGAGCATGGTAACCTCATGGCTGCTGCTGTGTTGCAATATTTTCAGGGGAGGGCTTCATTTTAGCCCATGTGCTCAAAAGCCCGATTGGGCTTATTATCAGGGAAACAGGGTATACTATTGTACCTCTTTTTCCTTGTCAAACATCAAACAGCTAGAATGACCAATAAGTCTGCTAATATTTAATTATCAAAATGAAACGAATTTACTTTTGAACAAAAGCGTACATCACACCTCACCAAATAAGAAACTAAAATCTACAAGTAAATTTGAAAGGAATGGCTATATATTGTACAAGTGTAGCAATATTCTGAGAAGATACTTAGTTACGTAGTCTGAAAATGCATAGCAAATCCCCACCTCCATAGCCCCTTGTTAGAAACCTGACATTCTTTTTGTGGCTACAGGATGAAGAAAGTTCTCCGTAATTTCCACTCACAGCTGCCTGTCCTGTCCGATAGTGAAAAGGATATGAAGAAGGAGCTACAAACAATACAAGAACAACTGCGGCATTTAGGCAATGCTATCAAGCAGGCAAGTGGCATATCTAGAAAAATAAGGGGTTCTTGCTGCTCTTTGAGCTTGTTTGTTATTCTGCAGACACTTCATTACCCATACTAGGTAACATCATCAGTGCTATTAAAGAGTGCTGTTTGCTGTCAGTTTATATTCTGGTGTCTTGCCTGTCTGTGTGGGAAGGGGCGGTTTTAGGGTTTCTTTGGTCCGGCTGTTACTGATGGCTCTTTGGCCATTTCGTGATTGGGGTATTGCTTACTTGATTGTTGGTCTGAAGTTAACCTAGGAGTTAATCTATGCTGATCTGACTCTTTCCCTTTTGGGCTGGTTGATTATCTCTTTTTCAGATGTTGTTAATGTCTATGCATCTATTGAGGGCTGATTTGTCAAGAGTGCCAGGCTTCTAGAAATTCCCTGGCATTTTTGGACTTGGCCTGGTCTAGGATTTTCCCAATTGAAACTATGGTTAAATCTGTCTATATGTTGTGAAATTGAAGAATTTTCTTGTCTTCTGACTGCCAGTTGGTGTTTATGGATGCATTCTGCCAATTCGTATATACCAGGGATGTGAAACTCGCATCACCATGGTGTTGTCACGTATTGCAACTCACCCCCCCCCCCTTTGCTAAACCAGGCGTGGGCAGTGCACGACACATCTGGCCTGCTGGCCATGATCCCTGGTCTACATAGTGATTGTTGCAGTTCGTACATTGTACTTACTGCAACAATAAAATAGGTAGGGAATTTCTAGAACCCTGGTTCTCTGACAAATCAGCCACCAGTAATCAGCTCTCGAATCAGCATAGATTAACTCCTAGGTTAACTTCAGACCAATAGTCAAGAAAGCAAAACCCCAATCAAGAAACTGCCAAAGAGCCATCAGTAAACAGCCCAACCAAAAAAAGCTCTTAAGACCTCCCCCATCCACACAGATAGGCAAGACATTGGAATATAAACTGACAGCAAACAACACTCTTCACTAGCACTGATGATGTTACCTAGTTAGGGTAATGAAATGTCTGCAAGATAACAAGCAAGTTCAGAGAGCACCAAGGATCCCTCATTTCAACCCTGAACTACAAATATTCTCCTTTATGAGAACAATAAAAGTAACTTTTGAGTTTTTTCTCCGTATTGCTTCTCTGTACTCTAGGTTAAAATGAAAAAGGATTACCAGCAGAGAAAAATGGAGAAGGGAAATAGTCCACAGAAGCCGAGCATCAACCTCAGCACCAATCAGAGGAAATGTATCCAAGCTGTTCTGAAAGAGGAGTGAGTCAATTGCCTGTTGAACTGAATGATTATTTTCTTGCATAATTAATATTTGACTAACGGCAAATGCATGCATGGTGCACAGGCTTCCATCTTGCTTGAGTTTCTAGGCTGCTGACAGCTGCTATACTTAGGCTGTATATAAGTGTTACGTTCTGGCCAGAGTTGTATAGGTCCTAAATATTTATGTGTTTACCAGCTTTGAGAGAGTGACATACAACCTCCCCCCCCCAATTATATTTCCAGTAAGAGGAAGGCAATTTGTGAGACTCTGTAGGTATTAGTTATACATAAAAAATTACTGCACTAACCAAAATACATAAAATTTAAAGATTTAAATTACAAACTGTCTTTCTTATTACCCTTGCTCAGTACTCAAATAAAGAAAACATTTCTTTTTCTTTCAGGGGAGAACACATTCAGGAGATGGTGAAACAAATAAATGACATCAGGAATCACGTCACCTTTTAGTCATCAGACTAAAGACTTACATTTTTGGAATATTAAACGTAACCAGTTGCCTTTTTCCTAATTTATAAACTGAACTATTTTTTTACAAAAAGAGCCACTATTAAATACTTGTTAGAGGATGCATCTGATTATAATGCATGTTGCAGCATTTTACAGAAGGCATGATGCTAACTAAAGACATTTCACTTCCGCCCTTTTGATACTTTGTGTGGGGGGAGGGGGAATAAGGGAACTTTGTACTTCTTGTGTCTTCAACTTAAATATATGTTTGTGATAACACACTATTCATTTCAAAATAAAAATCAATACAACCACTGTACCAAATCTTTCCATATAGATCATCTTCTGAGCTAGCTGTAGAAAACCCTTCTTCGATCATCAACACAATACATTTAAATAGAAAGAAGGTATGAAAAGAATTGCAAGACTTTTCTCCTTTAATTTGGAACTCTTTTGCAGGATACACTTCCAATTACAATTAACAAATGGTTACATTTTTTAAATTCAATAGACAGGATAATTTTACATCCACAGTTTCACAGGACACCAGTGGCTTTTGCTGGAATGCAATATAATTCCAAAAGTGGAATTTGAAGGCTAGTTTTTTTTAAGTAAGGGGCTTTATAGATTACTTACCCATCTCCCACCCTTATCCTTGGCCACACAGTGTTGTTAGAAGCTATATAGTTATGCCATAGGAGATACAGAAGTGAAAGTAAACCATTTGACATGTTGGAAGAACCTGTTGTGCACATATTAAGACTGTACAAGTCTTCCAGTAATTTTTGACCTTTTAGTATACATTTTGCATACAAAAGGACTGTACAATATACAGAACAGAGCCAACCTTACTGGTTCTTTCCTCCCATTTTGCACACAAGCTCTGTTTAAATCAGTATTGGTCACTGCATAATACCTATTTGTAGTAGCTAAGCCTTTGAATGAGAGAAATGAAAACTAATGGCATAAATTGATCATTACATTAAAAAAAGTCAGTCATACAGCCTATTTTTAAAAAAAAGTTAATTATGAAAGCAATTCAATTTCAAGATCAATTTTGAAAAACAAGGATTTCCTGCTATTAAAACTAATTTTCCCTTTTAAAAAATTGTGTGAAATAGCAGCATATTTTTCTCAGGTTTATAGACTTGTGGATTTACAGTATTACATTGTCAATATTTGTTTAATTATATGTATGCAATTTAAATTTAGTACTACAGATCTATCTTCCCTGAGTTCTCTTCCACAAGCTTGTTTCTTTCCCCAATGATTCTGAAATACTTCTAGGCTTCAGGATGAATAGCAGAACAGTACTTGGTCGCTATGCTAAATAGAATATTATGCCTCCGATTCATGTTATAATCCTTTCATTATGTGTATCATAGCTAATCTCACCATTTAAGAGACTATAACATTGCCTCCTAATTAACACAACACGTTGTTTTTAGCCAATTTAATACAAATGCTTAGATGAGGCAGGGGTCTTTGAAAATGCTCCTTTCCTAAAAGGAAAGCCATCTTTGCTCAAACTTAATGATGTACTAATTGCATGAGCAGGATTAAGGAAGAAGGGTTAAGTTCATTTCTAATACGATATTAAAGATGCAAAGAAACATGCTAATGAACTTCATTAGAGTAAATGCTTCATTTCTAAGAATAAGTCCGCTTAGAGTTTCCCTGCAATGTTTTTCATATATTTTTTTCTAAGCAGCAGATTGAAACAGACTGGATTCCAGCAAATGCTTTTTGATTTTGTACCAGTTACATAGTTAGAATTTACATGGAATCAAGTTGCCCACCCCCTCTTCCTCACCTCTGGATTAGTATCCAGAAAACCTGAAACATATAAACTCAGTTGCCCACCAAAAAAGTAAAATAGAGTGAAAGCTTTCTTTCAACAATCGGAAAGTATTCAAGCTGCTCATACCAATCTACAAAACAGATAATTGGATCAATACTTGCCTGTTCAAGAAGCAAGTAATAAACATGATTAAATTAGATTGTTTCTGGTCTTTAGAAAATGAATGTCAAAACTGATAGTAACTCTCTTGGTAGCAGGTGTGGAAGAATTGGGAATGAACACTTGCTTGCAGCCCCATTAGCCCATTTCAACACTTATCTGTTTAACTACTGCTTGACCACAAAAATAAAATCCAATAGAAATACAGATTAAACACATTTTATCTACTTTACACTCATCCTATTTAAAACAGTTCCTAGGATTTTAGAAGCTCTTATTGGAACCCAGGTAATCATGCAGCCTCCTGACTGGAATTTTTTAAAATTACTTTAATTAAATTATTTTAAAAGTTCCATTTTAAATTTAGAGAAGCATCTTCCTTTTCCCTCAAGAGTTGCATCACAGCAAATCAGATGCATTTGCATTCTGCTGGAACCCTTCTATTATGGAGTTTAATGCATCTTGCATGTTCTGATTGCAAGTCCAGAACAAGATTTTCCAGACCTGCATCATGAGCTTTTCAAGAGAAACATTCAGTCCAAGCATAAACATAACTGCAGCTTCACAAACATTTCCTATCTCAGAGGTGTTGCAGCATTATCTTAAATGCATAATTTAAAACCCCATCTTTAAACAAATACAACGCAAAAGGCCTTTTAGAACACAGGTGTCAGACCTGCCGCGTCATGTTGCCGTCACGTGATGTTTTTCCCATGCGCGGAGGTGGGGTGGGCATGCCCTGCACATGATGCATCCAGCCTGTAGGACGCCAGTTTGACACCTCTGTTCTAGAATCTGGGTAGAGATTCGCAAAACACCCCTGAACTAGAAGTATGATAATGCTTAGGTTTTTTACGCCACATTAATCAAATGCGTATTGATAAATGTGATGAACTCAAGTCCATGTATTTCAGTGAGAAAAGTGTAATGCTGGATGCAGCCATGTGCTGATATTGTGCAATGTAGCTTTTTTGGGAGGGAGGAGAGTAATGAGGGATACTAAAGCAATTTGCTTTTCTTTCTATGACGATTAACCTTCACTTCCCTGACTTTTGTGTCTTAAGAATTTAGGTGACTTATTTCCCCATTCGAATTATCCATTTTCCAACCCTGTGCCTTTTTGGAAAAATTTGCAGCCTTCCCTCGAATCCTCTTCTGCCCATATTCTGTCCATGTTTTTAGTTGGGGGCTCTTCCAGCACAACATTCAAGGTACAAAAAAATGTACTGAGCTAGAAAAACCCAAAATCCAGTGTCCTGCAAATAAATTCATATTTTAATATAAAATATTAATACAATATACTATTTTTCCCCTTCTGCCCAACTTGCTATTGTAACTTCACTCCAAAAGATTTGGGGTGGGATGGGGAGAGACGATTTTCAGCAACTACTTTCATCACAGTAATTTAACAGGGTATGGATGAGAGAGGGAGGGAGGGAATGCCGTATTCCAGGATCATGGGGGGGGCGGGGGGGAGGGAAGAGAGCAGGAGGATGAAGGTAGATGAGTTATATGGAGAAGTCCAACTACATTGAAGGCAGATACCCTGGAGGGTTCTGCCAATCTTCTCCGTGTGACACTTTCTTCCTGCCCAGAAAACCTTCCTCTCCCTCCCAGAAACACAACCTGGACCATGGCTCTTGGGTCATCCTTCTGCTCTTTCAGTTAGAATTAAATAATTATTAAAGGTTTTGCTATAAAGAGGAGGGTTTTTTTTTAAAAAAAAACACCAAAATGTAGCTTTGCAGCTCTACTACTGAGGCTGTCATGTTTCAGGTAGTTGATTAATGTCAGTCAGTTTTGTATCATTGAGGATTGCACGAATTCTCTCCAGGGAATCTGCCTGCCGGATCCGTTCCAACTGGACCTGAGCAAAAATGAGCAACACATCACATTAACGGAATGACCATCTGTAAGGGGGGTTGAGTTTCTCTTAGTTATAAACTTTAAAGAGCAACAGATTTATTTATCAATAGACATAGAGGTAGAGGTACTGGGTACGTTTAGCCTGAAAGCTGTAAGATTACAGGGAGACATGAAAGCAGTCTTCAAAAATCTGGAAGCTGGGGAGTAATTCAGAATGGTTTCAGAAGGCAGGACAAGGAACAATTGTTTAAATTCAAGGAGGAAAATCTGGGTTGGCTCTCAGGAAACATTTCTAAATGGTAAGGGCTGTTCCAAAAATGTAACGGACTGCCTAGGGAGGGGGTGGATTTTCCCCTGCTGGAAATTAAACCGAGCCTGGATAGATAGTAGATTCTGCATTAGGCAAGGAGCTGGCTTGGATAACTTCCTACGCTTACATTCTAGTATTCCCAAAGGGAAAAAAATACTTCTCCCCTGAGCATGAAATAATTCTATGGAAGGACAAAATTTAGCAAGACGTATTTTACTCATCACCATTATTTGTGGGAAGAACCTGGTGGACCTTGTGATCTTGGAAGGTAGGAGCAACTAAGTAGAGTAACAATAGGACAAATATCTGAGAGAAACGTAATTCTAGTGGCTAGAAAAATCTAAGAACAGATACTTTTCACTGTTTTTGTTCCCAAGTGTTCACCTCACCTGAAGGGTCTGAGAAAGCTTAACGAAATCTCTCTGTACTTGCTCACTGACATCCAATTCTGTCTGAAGCCGTTGAGCTTTATTCTTCTCCTCGAACATCATGTGTTCTAAATTAGCCTGGGAAAAGAAACAGCAATGATTTCTGCATCTTGGGGGTATTGGGGGCGGGGTGTGTATGTGCTTTATCTGCATGATGGCCCTCCCTAGTCAGAGAAGACTGGAAGGTATTTTAGGAAAGGAAGGATCTATTATCACCTGTACAGCACTGTATTCTATGACTATCACTGTGTTGTATCTTATGATTTATGATGTATTTATATGATGATTATGATTTATCACATATGTACATTGAGAGCTTATGCACCAAAGACAAATTCCTTGTGTGTCCAATCACACTTGGCCAATAAAGAATTCTATTCTATTCTATTATCCAAACCACAATCTCTAGGTGTATGAAATTGGGCTTGCTCGTTCTCATTTCCTATCCTCCATCCCCTATCTGCGTATATCACTCTTTTTGTACTGAATCTAATTTGCTGCCTGGCTGTCTGTTCCCTGTATTCCTTTCAAATTTGTTTGGATTTTTTGATTTCAGAAATACAGTATTGATTCCATTCAAGTCCCTTCTTTTGTGAACTGTTTGTCCCAATTAGAACTTAGGATAACTTTATTGTCACTTTGAATGTACGCTAATTGGCATTTATTAAATTGTGTCACGTACAGCTCTCAGAGGGTTTCTACCTCTACGCTACATAAACATGACCAAATACAAAATTATACATATACCCACATATATGACACGGAGAAACAACACGGTCTAGTTCGAATGTATACATGTACATGGCGAGAGAAACAAATCTTGTGAGTTTGCCAGACGGATGGCATAGGGAACAAAGCTGTTACAGAATCAGGTAGTCCTGCTATAGGTACTTCGAAACCTCCTCCCAGAGGGGACCAACAGACCTACAAACAGTTCCTCCATCAGTGACCACTTTTAGCCCCCTTCCCGTATACCAACTCGGTATCCTTTAATGTCAGTTATACAAAATTATTTACCTTTCTGGCAACTTCTTTCTTCAGTTGTTCTTCAAGATCATTTTCTCTCTCCCCAAAGATTTCTAACTGCTGTATCTTTTCTTTCAAGTTGGATTCCAACTATGAAAATGGAAGGACAGATTGAATGAGTATAAAACTCTCCAGCGCTAACCAACCACTTAGGGCTCTTCTACAGGCTATCCATTTTTGCTCTTGTAAAATCTTTTGTGGCATTATTTAAACCTCTCCTTTATTGAAAACAAACACTGAAGTTATCACCAATTATTTTAATCTCTGCTGCTCAGAAGTCCCTGACACCCACTGTTCTCTGACTACTTGTTTTGCTACTGTGATGTCAGGATATACACAGAGCAAGCTATTTTATGCCAGGTATTTATAAAAATCTGAGAACAATATTAATTAGTCCTTTGACATGTACCTTACTACCATTATTCCAAAGTAGCTTGTGGCCTTGAATATGATCCTCAATTTTAGGCAGAAACTTTATCATGAAAACAGAGAAACAAGCATGAAGAACCACTATTTTGATGGTCTCATTTAAATGCTTTCAAAATGTATTTCCTTTTCCGTTGCCCCTCCGTTAGCAGTTCTTCTTTATGCCCAGAAAAAAAAAACATAACTAGGAAAGAAGCTGTACAGCATTTCCTCCACACCGAATAATTTGGAATAACCACAGTACTAGATAACGATTTATTCTGTGTTTGAGACAGACAGGAAGACCCTTGAATAGGAGACCAATGTAATCCAAAGTATACAGAGAGGGGGGGAAAAGAACATCAAGGGGTGGAAGGTTTTTGTCATGACATACTGAGCATCTTCTGAAGTCTTTATATAAGTTACCTGCTCTTTATTCACTCTTATTTGCTCCAATTCTGTTTTTAGACTAGATGCAGCAGCTGTTAAAAGATGGGAAAAGGTTTTAATTTCATTTATGGACTCATATTCAGCTAATATTAACTAGGAAGGGACTAGTAAATTAGAAAGGCAAGTGGAATTCCTTGAAAGATGTTTAAATATAAACAGAGCCCTAATCTCACCTATTTCCTCTTTGCAATTTTCTATTTCTAGCTGCAGAGTCTCTTCTATGTTCTCTTTTAAACATTGTTCGGCTTGAATCTGTTCTTTTAAAAATAAAATTTCTGCCTTCAGTTTTTCTTCCAGATGATCGGCTGCAGTTCGTACACTAATAATGTCTTCACGATACTTGAGGACCAATTCACGGAGTCCCTGAAACAAAGGCTTATATAGGTCAAACTGTCTTCCTGCATACATATACCACCATGTAATAAACTATAAGGACTTTGATTGGAAACTGATTTTGAAAAGGACAAAAGGTGGGAAAGATACAAAAGGGGAAACAGTAATCTTGAACGCTTTAAAATATAGTAATTCCAAGTCTAGAGAATTCTCTAGATTCTTCAGGTTTTTTAAAAAAACAGGGTAAGGGGAGGCAGGAGTTTAACACTAAAAAAAATATTCCACAGCAATTTTAAATTAACAACTTTGTTAATTTAATATTTAACACAAGGGCAAGTTCCTGAGCCCATGGGGAATGTTGGGGCTGTCAGTTACCAGGAGGTGTTTTTAAGACCAGCAGCTCATGTAATTTGGGGCCTAATATAATTGTCTCAACCTCATTCCCATCAGATATTAAACCTATATAAGTTAAAAGCTGGAGGGACTCGGGTTAAGGATGACTGGAAAAACAAGGGGAGTTATAATAATTACCAAGCGGTAAAGTCATTATATTGTTTTCTTCTGTTAATCCATTTACTACAGATGCCAAGCAACAATTCCAGACTGTAACAATTTCAAAGAGTCCTGCTTAGAATGTTATTTGAAAACATATTACCACAATTGCATAATACACTATCTTCCTTGATGTCAAATTATTTCAAGCAGAAATGGGAGGAACGTAGCTGCAAATCATACACTTTATAACTAAGAAACATCCTTTTTTATGAAACAAAAAGATAAGATAATAACAAAATATAGTACAAGCTGCTTTAGAGTGAAAATACCAGTGATTGTTCAAGATATACTGGAAGTTATCTAGATTAAGACAGATAAACACCAAAGCATAACCACAGACAGGGTTGCAATTTTTACTAATTTAAGATTTCAGTTTAGATAAATATTATAAACATGTAGATTTCCTCGTATACATTATTAGAAACAAGTTTCTACTTTTCTAATCTTAAAAAAAGGGATGGCCATTATTCCAAAACTTTAGTTGCAAGAATGACTTACTCTTACCCAATATTACGCCCAAAATGAATCTATTTAAAATTAACCAAGAGGTATCCTACCTCTTCAGTTTCTGGAAGGATAAAGTCCTCAGCTTGTTGTAAAGACACATGCAGACAGTGTTTTCCTTGAAGGCTTTCATTGTCTTTCTGGAGCCTCACCAATTCCTCTGAAACAAGCTCTCGTGACTGCATCAGGACCGCCTCCAGCAAACAAAGAAAGAATTAAACCCTAAAAAAATCAGCTCTTCAGATTAACTCACATTTCATTCTTCATATGGTAGAACTAGGTGGAGGACAAAACAAAAGAAACCCACTAATATGAAGAATATCCTTGCTCACCATGACTTTCTCCCTATTCCTGCAACTTATTAAATAGGTGAGCTGTGAAGTGTTCAATTAAAATACTAAAAAAAAGGGATCGGTTAAACAATACAGCTAGTAAAAGTCAGAACACCAAATACAAGCTGGGCGGATAGAACCTCACAGATGACCCACACTCTGTCAAGGACCTATGAGTACTCATCTCTAATGATCTAAGCCCCAGAGCTCACTGTTAACGGCATTGCCAAAAAGGCATTAAGAGTTGTTAACCTAATTTTGTGAAGCTTCTTCTCCGGTAACATTGTACTGCTAACTGGGGCAAACAAAACCTTTGCCAGACCAATCCTCGAATACAGCTCGTCTACTGGAATCCACATTGTATATGGGACATTGATACAATTGAGCGAGTCCAGAAGTATTTCATGAGAAGAGTACTCCACTCCTCTGCTCACAATAGAATCCCTTATGCCACCAGGCTCGAAATTTTGGGCTTGGACAACCTTGAACTATGCCACCTAAGCATAGTACACAAAATTGTCTGCTACAATGACCTACCTGTCAATGACTACTTCAACTTCAACCTCAATAATCCACGGGCAAACAATAGATACAAACTCGAGGTAAATTGCTCCAAACTCGATTGCAGAAAATACGACTTCAGCAACAGAGTTGTCAACGCCGGGAATGCTCTGCCTGACTCCATTGTTACATCCTCAAACCCCCATAGCTTCAACCTTAAACTGTCTACCGTGGATCTCACCCCATTCCTAAGAGGTCTGTAAGGGGGAGTGCATAAGCGCACCAGCATGCCTACCGTCCCTGTCCTACCATCCCCATTTATTTGTACTCATTTCATGTTTATACTTACACCTGTTATCTCGTACATGTTTGACAAAATAAATAAATAAATAAATAAATAAATAAATAAATAAATAAATAAATAGTATGTAAGACTGCTCAACCCAATACAATACAATAGCAGAGTTGGAAGGGACCTTGGAGGTCTTCTAGTCCAACCCCCTGCCTAGGCAGGAAACCCTATACCGTTTCAGACAAATAGCTATCCAACATCTTCTTAAAGACTTCCAGTGTTGGGGCGTTCACAACTTCTGGAGGCAACCGTTCCACTG
Organism: Natrix helvetica; assembly: GCF_964273705.1. Taxonomy (NCBI): domain Eukaryota; kingdom Metazoa; phylum Chordata; class Lepidosauria; order Squamata; family Natricidae; genus Natrix; species Natrix helvetica. Next base: position 278,463,932 of record NC_138552.1, read on the forward strand.
ATTAATTGTTCTAACTATCAGGAAATTTCTCCTCAGTTCTAAGTTGCTTCTCTCCTTGATTAGTTTCCACCCATTGCTTCTTGTTCTGCCCTCAGGTGCTTTGGAGACTAGCTTGACTCCCTCTTCTTTGTGGCAACCCCTGAGATATTGGAACACTGCTATCATGTCACCCGTAGTCCTTCTTTTCGTCAGACTAGACATATCCAGTTCCTGCAACCGTTCTTCATATGTTTTAGTCTCCAGTCCCCTAATCATCTTTGTTGCTCTTCTCTGCACTCTTTCTAGAGTCTCCACATCTTTTCTACATCGTGGTGACCAAAACTGAATGCAGTATTCCAAATGTGGCCTTACCAAGGCAATATAAAGTGGTTTATTATAAAGTGGCCATTATAAAGTGGACCCAGAACATAAGCATTCTGTAAAAACACATTAACCCAGTTAAATAAATCAGTTTACCTACCCTGTCCTTGAAGAGAAAGAGCTGGAGAGGAGAACCAACTAAAAGGCTAAATCTTTGATTTTCAGAAATCACTTCCCAAACACTGACTGGATGCTGACCAGCTCACATCTACTGCTGCCTCCCTTGCCAATGGGAAAGTCTTGTCAGTACCTTCCTGGCACAATGACTTATGGGATAGAAAGCATTTCCTGAAGAAACTAAGTAGCCATTCTGCATTTACAAATGATTTGGCCCACTTATTCCAACTGTGATTTGTTGGAATCACTAATAGCTGACTGGGTTCAGTTGTTTAGCAAGGCCTTAGCAATTTGAACATTCCAAGGAGTAAATTAGCCACAGCAGATACAATTCTGCAATAATTCATAATTACCTAACTTTAAAGGAAAACAAAGAACAAACACAGGAATCTACACGAAGTGAAAGAAGTTTGGAGAGTACAGTTCTATGAAAAAGAATAACCGTGTAACTGGCTACATAAACAAACATATAGACCCCTCCAAGGGCACATGATTTCCTCCAAAATACTGAAGAACAATAGATCAGCTGATTAGGAAGCTGGCCAAACTGTCTAGAGCTTATTCTTACCACTTTTAAGCTGCTATTTCACTGGCAGCACAGATAATAAGAGATGAGTTTATAGGAAATCCACTCAACTGAAATTCAGACCTAACCTTTGTCCCAATCTACCTTCCTTACTAGGCTTGCCGCCATAATGACATGTCCCTAAGGTCTCTTATCAAGTATCATTCCAATCAATTGTATTCCATTCAGCATTTTCTTAAATATCATTCTGGTCCATTGAGACAAAGTGGTCTTTCACCATTTAGACAAGCTGGAAAAGAAACACATATCCGTTCTGTGTTATCTCGACAATACAGCAATCCTCTCTAGGTCCCTGTTTCAAAAAGTATTGGGGGGGGGGAGGGGGGCTTATTCAATATTATAAGAAGGATCATCTGAATGACCATAAAACCTAAACCATGGCCATCATCGTAAGTACTGTCCTAGTGCACAAGTAGGAACAAAAACTAAGCAGTTCTGGTGCTTTAAATTTATTCATTTAGTAGACTGGTATAGCACTCATTTTGTATAATTCAAGGTGGCATATGCTGTATAATGTTTCTGCCTCCTATTTTCCCCATAATAACCCTGTGAGTAGGTTAGACTTAAGAGCAGCCACTATGTATATATGAAAACAGGCAGCATGGTGGCCACAGCATTGTGAACATGTACATTGTGACTGCCACTTCTATACGCTTGCCACAATTTTACACAATACTGTTACCTTGCCTGTGTTGGCACCCCTGTAGATGCCATTGGGACCTGAGTTCCCCATCATTGCAGGACATACATCACCAGGAAATGGTCAAACTAATATCATTTGGGTGCCCTCCCCTATTTACTGTCAAGAGGCAAGTATATTCTTTAAACTGTATATAATTGATGTACAGTGCCAAATTGGGTTAGGGCAGGTCCCAAATTTCTCCTTCATAACACAGAGTAGGTTAATTCCAACTGCAGATCTTAATCATAGAAGAGTCTAGCCCGTTGCAGGTGTATTGAAGAGAAGATACAGAAAAATCCCCTTCCCAGAAGGTCTGTTGATTCATTGGCTATTTTTATGTACCAATTTGTGCATTTCATAGAGCACATGAAAGTTGGTTTTGCTCTTCAAATAAGGACAAGAAATAAAGAAACAGATACATTCTGTGCTGGCTTTTGAGAGCAAAACCAACTAGAATATCCCAAACTGTCCTCCATACTCAGCTAGAAATGGATACGGTAGTACACAAGAGGGATACTTGTCTGTAGGAAAAGCTTATTTCATTCTACAGTGCAAATAAATGGAATAATAATAGAAAACTATAATAATATATAGAATAAACAGCAAATATATTCAAATATGGGTATTAAAATAATTATTCACTGCTTACCATTTGATCTTGGACATTTCTTTTAGCTTGAGAAAATGCCTGCTGTAATTCATTAAGTAAGGCATCAGATTCCTGAGCTCTAACAGTAAGTGATGAGATCTATCAAAAAGAAGGAGAGGGGGGGATATGAATAAATTATACACACACATCATGAATACAAAACGGCATAATGTAACAGATATACAATTTTTTTCATAACTTTTTAGCAGACTTATTTTCATTCCCCCCCCCCCTACAGAATTCCATGCTGAAATCTCAGTAACAATGGGGCAAGTGCTCCAAAATACTTAAAAGGTCGTCTCCAAATTGAGCTCTGCCTCTGGTGATTTCACAAACACATCCATGTACAAGTAGCCTTCAATTTATGATCACAAGTGGAACCAGAATCTTGGTCGTTGAGCAAAGCCCACAATCCTGGCATTCCTGATTGCATCAATTTCAACTTTCCTCTATCCCAGTGTTTTCCAACCTTGGCAACTTGAAGATGTCCGGACTTCAACTCCCAGAATTCCCCAGCCAGCATTTGCTCTGTCCCTCCACTTGCAACCTTTCCTGCCAGCCTTTCCTGGCAGATATTTTTAATTAGGAATTTCTGGGGAACTATTTTAAATTTAATTTCTTTGGGGTATTTTTTAGGGGTTGTTTTTTAAATATTGTATTTTAAATGCTTTACTTGAATGTACAGTTTTTATAACCTCCTCCATTTAAGCATTTAATTATTTAAGTATTTAAATATTTAAGTATTTAAGTATTTGTGTATTTATGTATTCTTTTTTATGTATTCCATTGACTGTACACCGCCCCGAGTCCCTTTTGGGAGAGGGGGCGGTCTAGAAATATGAATTAAAGTAAAAAAGTAAAGCTTCCGCATTGACCCTCAAGAAAAGCTGGTAGAGAAGATTGCAAATGGCAATCACACGATCGCAGGGCACTTAATAACTGGTGTAAAAGCAAACTGGTTACCACTCACCTGAAATGCAGTCATGTGACTGTCAGGGAGGGGCAACATTTTCCGATGGCTAGAAGTAAACACCTTTTCTAAAGCTGTTGTAACTTTAAATGTTAAACAACCAGTTGTAAGCTGGGGATTATCTGCAGAGTTTTAAAAAAATCAACAGTACAGAATTGGCTTACCACCGTTGCCTTTTGATGTGTGTGTTTTTTTTGATTCCCAAACTATACTAACGTTATACTAACCATATTAGATATGATTAGTATACTAAACATCAAGGGCACAGTGGCACAGTGATTAGAATGCAGTATTGCAGGCTAATTCTGCTGACTGCTGATTGCGAGCAGTTCAATTCTTACTGGTTCATCAGCCTTCCATCCTTCTGAGGTTGGTTTAATGAGGACCGAGATTGTTGACTCTGAAAACTGCTTAGAGGGGGCTGTAAAGCACTGTGATGTGGTATATAAGTCCAAGTGCTAAGTGCTATTTGACCCTGTTAACTTCACATGATAAACTTTAAGATATACTCTTAAATCACCTTCAGTAAATTCTGCAGTACACAATTGGTGTAAAAAGACTCAACCAGTTTAAATATAGGCTCTATGCAATGGTCATTCTCACTTAAGAATTTTTAGCCTTCTGTAAGAGTTTCTTTACCTGATTGACTGAGTCTTCACTACTTTGTTTCATACATTCCTCCAGCTCCTGCTTCTCTCGTATTGTTTTTTCTAGTTGATTGTTGGCCTGCCTCAACATCACCTGAAGTTTCTTCACCTACGGGGTTAGAAACAATACACCATAAACATTCCTTTTCTAACTAAGGTTAATTGTTCTCCAAGACAAAATCTATGCTTATCATTTAGAAACAAGGTGGAATAGATAAAGAAACCATAAAAATGAGAGTTTCACTACCATCCATGCCCTCTTTGCTTAACGATATAACCTTTTCTAACATCACAGCCATCTGATTCTTTGACCCCAGAACAAAATGATCTTAAAAGGATAGAAAGTTTATTGTTGTATTTGATTATGTCATAAAAATGCACGATTTCCTCTTTTAGCATTAATGGAAATACCGTACAATTTGCTTTCTTTCTCTGAAACCTAAATGTTCATAGCAGAATATAGAATCAAATACCTTATCCAAATGTTTATGAAGAGACTAAATTTAAAAGCTCTATTAAATACAGTTTATATTTTAATAAGACCACTAGAGATTTAAAAAATTGAAACTATTTTGTCTCTCCGCTGGAGCGTTTATGCACAGGATCAGGTACTATTCCTCCAACCTCCAACTTGTACATAGATTTGAGTGTGAATAAGAGGCTAATGATCTGCCCTAATGATTTATTCCAACAAACCAGTTCACCAAACTGCTTAGAAAGTTAACAACCAGTTCTCCTGAAGTGGTGCAAAGTGGATGAATCCCACTATTGGCTGAACTGAGTTGAAAGCAAACAAAAGAACCCTTCCCCAAAATTAGGAGCCCTCATTTCTCATGAAAATAAGAACGAATTTTCTATCAGGCCTTATACAGAGGTGGGTGGAAATCTCTGCATGTGTAAGTGACCCATGAACTGGGCATGAAATTAAGCATAATGATATAACTGGGAAATCATCATGTGTAGAATCAATCCGTGCAGTGATTCAGTCTGACTCAATCAACTTCAAAAACCAACTCTGATCTTAAAAACAAGCCCGAAGTCTTTAACAAATCAACTCCAAATCCAACTCATTAATACTAATTGACCACTCAATTAAGTACTGTTTGAACAATCTGAACTGTGGTGCATAAACAGCAGATGAATTTTATTGCAAAAGTCAGGACAGAAGCAATATTTATATTAAGTTGCTTCACAGCGATCCAGGGGTGAATCTGCCTCCAATTTATCTCTTACTCCTGTATAAATAAATAATGCTGAACTAATTGATCGCTGAATTAACACAAGCAGTAAGTTTGCACAAGCAGCATTAATTTATGTATACAGAAGAAAGCACGAGAATTCATAATGTAGCAAAAAAAAAGCTAAGAGCGAGCAACGTTGTTTCTACCCACTGCTTAACATTGTCTTAAGGCCCAGCAGCCTTTTGACATGAAGAGCAATAGGCACTTCAGAGAGGTCTCTACCTCAGTTGAACACACTGAGTTGGCTGTTCTTGGATTAGGCATGAATATCATCATGAATAGGGACACGGTGGCTCAGTGGCTAAGACGCTCAGCTTGTCGATCAGAAAGGTCGGCAGTTCAGCGGTTCGAATCCCTAGCGCCATGTAATGGAATGAGCTCCCATTATTTGTCCCACCTTATGCCAACCTAGCAGTTCGAAAGCATGTAAAAATGCAAGTAGAAAAAATAGGGGCCACCTTTGGTGGCAAGCTAACAGCGTTCTGTGCGCCTTCAGCATTTAGTCATGCCAGCCACATGACCACGGAGACGTCTTTGGACAGCACTGGCTCTTCGGCTTTAAAATGGAGATGATCACCGCCCCCTAGAGTCGGGAACGACTAGCACATTTGTGCGAGGGGAACCTTTACCTTTACCTTTATCAGCATGAATATTACTGAGAATGAGTTCAAAGGCTAGCTCCCATAGGGCAAAGGTGTTGGAACTGGAGAATCTGCTGAGAGTTTTTTCTCCCCAATTGTTTATTCTTATTATTCTAATTCATATTAGATGGTTTCCCTATAAATGTCTCTTTTATTAGAGAGTTAAGTTTTTTTCATACACTCCATTGGCCAAATTAGTGAGTTTTAAATATGTTGGATCCCAAGAAGTCAAGTCACAATATACAAAACTGGAATAGTAACTGAAAAGGAACAACATCTGGGGTTCAGGGTCTCCTTCTCATTTTACACTAAGTTTCCTTCTCCTGTTACACTAAAACCTTTAATAGGATGAAAGATTAATGGGGTGATCAATGAATATGGGTTGCCTTTGTGATTTTTACTGCATTTGATTTTATTAATGTGACGTAAATTGCCCTGAGTTGTGAAAAGATAAGGTAGTATTGGTGCTGTAATTAGTAACTAAATAGCCCTAAGTGAAAGACGACTTGTTTGATTTCTCATTGCCTCTTGGGATCATTTCACTTTCTGCGTGATGAGTCCAATCTGCACTCACCTGATCCCTTGTTTCAGCCTCCTGAATCTGGATGCCTTGCAACTGCTTTTCATAATTTGAACACATGTCACAGCGCCTTCCCAGCTTGTTCCCAGCGTTTTGCACCTGGAGAACATAAAACCATTATTTCTCTGGGAAGCTTCATAGAAGTATATGTATAAATCCCACTGAGAGGATGGCTACAACTGTAGCTATTTTGGATAAAAAACAGAAGTTTTCAGGAGAGAGCTGTAACACACACAAATCATTCTCTGTAAAATAATCCTCAAATGGGAGTTTACAGTATGTACAAACGCCTACCTCTTTCTGAAGGAGATTCCATTCTGTTTCACTAACTAAACGGTAACCACTAGGAGAGACATACGCATTTTCTACACTCTGTGTGATGCTGGAGAGAAGGGATGCGGTTTCCTCCTGCTCTGGTGTCATTGCTGTGATTGCTTTTTCCTGGTCTTTGGTTAGCATAAACCCACCAGGCATTTGCAGGGAGCCCAGGGAGGCAGTTTCAAAGTTCTCTGATATAGAGTCTGCCCCAACCAGTGGCCCAAAGTCAGATTCATCAAGGTTCCCAGCTGATTTGGCTTTATTGTTGTAGCCCAAACTTTTGGCTTGTAAAGATCCTGACGTTCCCAAACTGTCTGTTGACTGAGCTCTACGCAGTCCCTCTTTAAACATGTCATTGTCCGACTTGAGAGACTCTCCTGAAGACAGCAATGCATCTGTGTCAAGCGAGTGGGCTGAGCCATGAGTGCTGTTGAGGTGCACCTATAATTGAAACAGAAAAACTGTCCAACAATAAAACTCCCTTATATACAGCCAAATCATTGCTCCACCAACCCACTCCTGGGTTATATACCAAAATATAGGACGGGTTATGGACTCCCCCCTCATTTATTTCCAAAATGAAATCTTCCTCCAATTCCCCCTTCAATGGAGTTTTCATGATTCATAAAATTTCTGTTTTGATGCATGCTATCTCTTCATAGCTTATTTTCATCCAAATTAGGAGTTGTTTCTTATTCAGAAATCAACAGACAGTTTGTCAGCCCCTCCACTTGCTCTGGAATGGGCTGTGCTCTTAAAGAAACAGCTTCTTTAAGTTGTTTACGTTGTTCTACTGCTCTGAATGGACCAGTAGTGGAGAATATGGCCAGAGAGGCATTTGCTTAGCTACAGCCATTTGGGGAGCAGGAAGCAATTCATATTCTCTTCACATCAAACAGGTTACTGAACTATGCTCTACTGACAGCTGTCCTTGAAGACCACACAAATGCTGCAACTAGTACAGAATGTGGCAGAGTGCATTCTAATGAGGAAGGTCTGATTCAACTATACGGCCTCTGCATTGGAAATACTACATTGATTTTTCTAAATACAATTTAGGTGCTGATAGTGACCTATAAAGCTCTATACTGTGTTTCCCCGAAAATAAGACAGGGTCTTATTTTCTTCTGGCCCCCGAAATAAGCACTTGGCCTTATTTTCAGGGAAGTCTTATTAGTTTTGAGGTGCAGGAAGCAGTGAGCGTGGTCACCTCATAGCTGCTGCTGTGTTGTGCGTTGCTGAACCTTCCACTCTTTTTGCGGCGGCCTTTAGCATGACAGAAGGGGCGCGGTGGCTAGGGTTGCAGGAGCTGCCGTTAGGTAAGGGCATGTGGGGTCCATGGGGCATGTTCCCCCCTCCCTTTCCCCCCCTCCGGCCATGCCTCCTCACCTCATGTTGTTTGCATGGCAAGCAACCAGAGGAAATGGCGGGGACTGGCTGCGCATGCATTTAAATATTTTCGGGGAGGGCTTACTTTCGAGGGAAATGTTTATTTTAGCGCATGCGCTCAAAAACCCAATTGGACTTATTATCCAGGAAGGTTTTATTTTGGGGGAAATAGGGTAAGGCTTAGGCTCCAGGCACCATCAGGATTCCTTCCTCCAAATAGAACCTGCCCATCCTGTTTGTAGCTCATGACAATAGTTTCTTTACTTTGGAAACAAAGCTTAAGATAAATATTTTGAGGAAGGAAGGACACAATAAAATTCTCATTGGGAATTTATTGTGAAAGAACTGGAACATCTGTCTTCTATTTCAGGATTATTTGGAACAGTTTCTCAAATACATAGTTATCAAGCATCACTGATTAAACTATTTGTAAGAGAACAGAATCCCTTGCCAATATCTTAAGCAAAGTCATATAACTTCTTCCCCTCTTTTTAAAATCATACTTAAAACATCTCAAATTATTTCATACTTATTGGTCCTTGATTAAAACCTAGCTTTTGAACCATGTTTTATCATGAATTGACAATAATCTAAATTTCAAGTCAGGCTACACATTTGTAGGAGATGGTGAGAAAACTCACACAATTAATCAATTGCCCCACAATAAGTAATTTTAAACATTGGTGCAAAAAAAAAAGAAGGAAGACTTTGCTTTCTGCTGACAATTCCAGGGCTTGTATAAACCCAGCTCTTTTTGGTACAGAAGTCAAATGTGAAATACAATCTCCCCCGACTCTATCTCTCAAACCATTCCATAAAGAATTAATTGAAGTGACTTTTGGACCTAGTCACACAATGTGCTTAACCTGGTTATTAAATTAACTATTGTCAGTTTATACCAGGGGTGTCCAAACTTGGGAACTTTAAGACTTGTGGACTTCAATTCCCAGAATTCCCCAGCCAGCCATGCATGGTTTATACAATATACTGTACAATAAACTGGGTTGGTTCACATAATACATTCAGAAAAAAAGAAAGAAAGAAGAAGAAGAAGCATTCCCAGTGAAGACAGTGCTGTTATAGCAACTAAGTTTACCTCTTCACCAGGGAATGGTGGAAGGACTTCTTCATGAATTGTAGAACATGTTACATTTGATTCATCATCAGTGCCTTTCCCCTTCTCTTCTTTCCTTTTGCGAAGTCTTCTTTGCTCTTCATCCTCCTAGTTGAAAATCAAAGTGGTTTTTTTTATCTGCAAGATAGAAAATGCTCCTTTTATTCCCCCCACCCCCACCCCACATACCAACAACTGCAGATTAATACAAATCATTCTTAAAAACCAAGATTGTAATATCATTATCTTTTAGTATAATTAACATTTCAATATATATAATTTATGTTGGCTTCTTTATGCAAAATACTGGATATTAATAAGACAAACATCAAAAGCCCATATGTAAGTACGGTAGTACTGAATGTAGACCTTGACTTACAATCATTTTTTAGCGACCATTCGAAGTTAAAATAGCAAAGTCAATGGGGTAAGTCAGATTCACTTAACAATCACATGGTTCACTTAATGACTGCAGTGATTTGCTTAACAACCATGGCAAAAAAGGTCATAAATCAGGTGCAACTCACTTCCCACGTTTCCCTGAAAATAAGACCCAGTCTTATTTTCTTTTGGGCTTGAAAATAACTCACTCGAGCTTATTTTCAGGGAGGTCTTATTTTTTTAAAGTGCAGGAGGCGCCCTCTCCGTTCCATTGTCCACTTGCCCGTGGCTGCAATGAGCCAAGCTCTCGGCATGCCCCAGCCTCTACCCGCCCTGACTGCTGGTCCAGCTTCTGCTGGGACACTTCTCTGTCGTGGCGCCTCACGAGGGCTCTTTGCCCTCCTGGCAGGGCTGTTAGAGGTCGGGGCGGGCTGAGAGCTTGGCCCAGATTGAGGCCGTGGGCAAGCAGACAGTGGGACAGAGAGGCCGGGGCCAGCGATAGCTGCCCAAACACTTTTCGCCCAGAGGGAGACGAAGCTTTATCTGCTTTCAAAGGGACAGTTTGAAACAGAGCTAATCACTCAGTTTCAAGCTGTCCCCTTTGCAAGCACTTGAAGGGCATTCTTCCGCAAGCAGCTCCACCGGCACAACGAGCCTCTCAGCATTCTGCCGTGAGCGGCTCCACTGGCAAGATGCTGAGCCTCATGGAGTTCTGCTGCGAGCTGCTCCAACAGCACAAGCCTCACAGCATACTGCTGCGAGCGGCTTTACCGTCAACATGAGGTAAGCAGGTGCGGGACATGTAGGGCACCTCCTCCCCCCACCCGTGCGCTAGCTTGATTTTTACACCCACGTCTCGGCCCACCTCATACAGGGCTTATTTTGCGGTAGGGACGCATGTGTAAAAATCAAGCTAGGGCTTTTTTGGGATAGGTCTTATTTTGGGGGAAACACAGTAGCAGCTGCCTTTCTTAGCAAAAGAAATTCTGGTCTCCATTGTGGTCGTAAGTTGAGGATTATCTATATAATTCACAGTGCACATCCTTCTTCTGTTCATTCTACGTATGCACACCCAACCTCCCAGCCTTTATCACAATGCATGTTAACCCCATCTAGAGATCTGATGTCATGAAGAAAATGCCCCCCAAATATTACAGCACTAGAAACAAATGCTCCCCTACATCTACTTACATTTCTCTTCTTCAACCACAAGAAAACTTGGCTACAAATCTCAGTGCTGTATTAGCTAACCTGGTCTTTTTTCTTTAGTTCTTCAACTTGCCGCAGCTGTTCTGAGGTCAGCACCATCTCCATCCATTGCATCTCCCTCATCAATAGACGCTGTGACTCCAAGAACTGGTCATTGGCCTTCTGCCACGTGTGTTTGAGCTGATTATGCTGTTGCCTTTCCTGCTCAAGTAGATGGCATACTATATGGAAACAGACAATGAACTCCATTTGAATTTCAGCAGTTAAGTTTGCTCACAGAGTTTATTGTGATAATATTTTGTACACAACTAAGAGCATACTGAACAGCTAACATACATAATTAGGAGCAGAGTAAGCATATTGTTCAAGTATTACTCATTTAATGTCACGGTTTATAGTTGTTGTATGGACAGCAATTACAATTACAAAATAAAATAAAAGATATTAAAAACCAAAGTAGCAAAATAGAAACCATATAGCTAAAAACAACAGCATGAAAATTGATAATAGCTTTATATATATTTTAAAAAATAAGAAATAATACAGTAAGACAAAATTTTCAATACATTCACATACTCAATATTTCTATCAGTGATGGCTAACCTTTTTCCCATCGCGTGCCAAAAGCGGAGGGAGCGCAGGATGGTCGTAAAAATTCTATGCAAGTGACCTCCCTGCACATGTGGGTGTGAACACACATACACACCCGCATGTGCGTGCGACCCCTGGCCTTCCCCCACTTTTGGCGCACAATGGATCCGTTTTTTTGCCCTCCCCAAGCTCCAGAGGGGCTTTCTCAGAGCCTGGGGAGGGCAAAAACGGCCTCCCCTGCCCCCCCTGAGGCCCTCCAGAGGCTTCAGGAGGCTTCCCTGAAGCCTCTGGAGTGCGAAAAACGCCCCTACGTGTAAACCGGAAGTCCGTTCCCGAACTTCCAATTTGTGCGTTGGGTTGTTTTTCGCCCTCCGGAGGCTTCAGGAAAGCCTCTGGAGGGCACAAAACGGCCAAAAATGAAGGGCGAAGTCAGCTGGCCAGCGCGCGCATGTGTGCTGGAGCTGACAGGGCAATGCCTCGCATGCCCTAACAAATGGCTTGCCATAGGTTCGCCATCACGGTTTCTATCCTATCTAAAACAGAGATAAAATGCAGCAAAAGGAATCTTTTAAATATTCTTTAAGACTCAGAATAACAGTTGGAAGGGACCTTGGAAGTCTTCTAATCCAATCCCCTGCTCAAGACAGAGACCCTACCATTTCAGACAAATGTCCAATCTATTTTTAAAATCCTCCAGTGATGGAGCACCCACAACTCCTGAAGGGAAGCTGTTCCACTGATTTAATTGTTGTCAGAAAATTTTTCTTTATTTCTAGGTTAGTTCTTTCTTTTGATTAGTTTCCATCCATTGCTTCTTGTCCTTCCTTCAGGAGCTTTGGAGAATAGGTTGACCCCCCCCCCCCTTTTGTGGCAACCCCTCAAATATTGGAAAACTGACATCATGTTACCCCTACTCCTTCTTTTCATTTAACTAACATGCCCTGTTCTTCATTATGTTTTAGCCTCCAGTCCCCTAATCATCTTTGTTGCTCTTTTTGGCACTCTTTCTAGCAAACATCATTTTTATATTATGGTGATTATAAGTGGATGTAATATTCCAACTGTGGTCTTTGTTGATGTTGTTGTTAGTTGCGAAGTTGTGTCCGACCCATCACGGCCCCATGGACAATGTTCCCCCAGGCCTTCCTACCATCCTCTAGAGTCCATTTAAGCTCACGCCTACTGCTTTGGTGATTCCATCCAGCTACCTCATCTCTGTCGTCCCCTCTATCTTTCCCAGCATTAGACTCTTTTCCAGCGAGTCGTTTTTCTGTGGTCTTACCAAGGCATTATAAATAACACACTTATAAGATCACACTTCACATGATCTTGATTCTACCCCTCTATTAATGCAGTTTAGGATTGCAGTGGCTTTTTTGGTGGCTGCAACCCACTGCATATTTAAGTGATTTTCTAAGACTACCGACTCCCTCTCAGTTACTACTATACAGTATGAAGTCAGGTACCACCTATTGTCCTATTCTATATCTGTGCATTTGGATTTTTCTGCCTAAGAGTGAAACTGTATTTTTCTCACCATTGAATTTCATTCTGTTAGATAGGACCCAGTATTTATCAAAATCCTTTGTATCTTTAGCCTATGTTCTGTTGGTTATTTCTGCCAACCTGGTATCATTTGCAAATCTGATAAGTTCCCCTTCCATCTCATGTAAATCATTTATGAAGATACAGAAGAGTATTGGGTTTAAGAACCTTGAGGTAACCCTCTGCATACTTTTCTCCATGTAAATGCAGTTTCATTAAGGATAGACACTGATAAGAACTACTCTTTGTTGTTATGTTTTCAGCCAATACAATTTTCCATGGTTTTGAATGCCAAAGAAAATATAGTTTATTTTCTTAAGTTGTAGCAACCTCTACAGCAATTGAATTCATATGTTTTGTTGCACCATTAATTTTATGGGGTGTAGTTCATTTTTGATGATTTACTCAAATTGATGTAATAAGAATGTTACATTTTGAAGAGCTCAAAGCTTGATTCATCTCAAACTCAAACCAAACGTTCTCTTGATGTAAGACTTTCAAGGGAATGCATATTGAGTTCTTGTGGAAGGAATGGATAAGAAGGAACAGCATTAAAGATTTATTTGATGCATAATGCTTTACATCTGCTAAACAATATGTGAATACAATAGGAACCACTATGAATATAAAAGGCATACTTCAGCCAGATAAACTACAGAACAGATTATTTGGAATTACTCAGATAAATAATAAAAAAGCATTTTTAATAACAATCTTATAAGATCCTGCCTTAACACAGGCAAATTAGATGTGAGCCTCAGAAGGATACTGATAGCTAAGAAACAGTATTCCAATTTTATTGTCTGTTCTCAGTACTCAAGAACACATGAAGAACTGAATTTACTACTTGATATTGCTCTTACATAAGCTTACCATATTTCAACAACATTGCTTCTTTATAGCTCTTTATTAACATTGAGTTAATATTTTTTATAATTACAGGTAGTCCTTGATTTATGACCACAATGGAGCAGAAAGTGAGATAGCTGTTAAGTGCATTTTCCCCATTTTACGACCTTTCTTCCCTCAGTTATTAAGCGAATCCCTGAAGTTTTTAAATTAGTAACACAGTTGTTCAGAGAATCCAGCTTCCCTATAGACTTGTCAGGTCACAAAAGGTGATCACATGATCCCAGGATACAGCAACTATCATAAATATGAATCAGTCGTCAAACATCCAAATTTTGATCATGTGATCATAGGGATACAGCAACAATTGTAAGTGTGAAAAATGGTCATAAGTCACTTTTTTCAGGGCTGTTGCAACTTTGAACAGTCACTAAATGAATGGTTATAAGTTGAGGACTACCTGTACTATTCTCCAGAAAACATTTGTTCAGTTGTCAAATAAAGGGCAAGGAAAGTCAAAAAAGAAAAAAAAGCTCCAGCAATTACAAAATAGTCCCTTTAATATGCATTACATATTTTTAAAAAATAAAATGTAACTTTATATACATACTAATTGTATATCAAAGGCTGGATTCTGGTTTGTATGAAGCTTCCTGCCTTCTTTGAATTGTGGGCTCTAAGAGTTATTTTTCCAATATGAGAAGACATTACATTGTATTTAGTAGCATATTATGGGCATACAACTTAGCTTGCATGTTTTAAATCATGGGTGTCAACCCAGCGGCTCATGGGCCACTCCGCAAAGGCAAAAAACATCATGTTACGTCACGTGACACCACGAAACACAATCAAGTTTGACACCCGTGTTCTAAATCTACATTAAACTATTATTTTCATATTTTTAGCCCAGAGAAAAATCCATACCTTCATGAAGTTCTTTCCGTAATTTTTCTGCATCTTCTTGCAGAACTGACTTTTGAGTGTTCAAAACTGCTACATACATTTCTAGATCTGTCCTACAGGATTTCTCAGTTTCCAAGTAGTGATTCAGTTCTTTAACCTGAAAAACATACAGAGAAGCAAAAGTTAATGGTTAGCATAGATATTTATCAAGTATATTTCTAAGCATGTTAGAAAAAGTTATTAGTCAGGAACTGTTATACTGATATATGTAACAATATATCTAGGTCTTCTATATTACCCACATTGTAGCTTTACAGTGTAGCTTCAATGTTTGTGAACCCTTTAAAATTTCAATATTTCTGTATATATACACTATGTTCTAAAACATGGCCTGTTCCTCACACGTCCTAAAACAAAATCAAGAGTACTCAATGAAATAATTGTCAAAAACATTATATTTGTTCATTGAGGAAAATCATTCTAAAGTATATATTATATATATTTATTAAATTTATAGACCGCCCCCTCTCCCCGAAGGGACTCGGGGCGGTGTACAGACAACACAATAAAAAACAGTATACAAAATTAAATACTCTTACATACCCATAAAATTAAATTAAATACTAGGCTGTACAGTATGATAAAAATTAAAAACAACCTAAAAACCTACCCCTAAAAATTTAAAATACAGGCTAGAAGGATTAAAACTACGGTAAGGCCAGGCCAGCTAAGTTGAACAGGTGGGTCTTAAGCTTCTTGCGGAAGGAGCGGAGATCGGTGGTTATTCTAATATCGGGGGGGAAGTCATTCCAGAGGGTCAGGCCCATCACAGAGAAGGCCCTACTCCTGGGCGTCGCCCGCTGGCACTGCCTAGTGGACGGCACCCGGAGGAGTCCCTCCCTGTGAGAGCGAATCGGCCGCAGGGATGTATGGGGCAGGATGCGATCCCGCAAATACCTAGGTCCTGTGTCATGGAGCGCTTTAAAGATGATAGTCAACACCTTGAAACGCACCCGAAAAGCCACAGGTAGCCAGTGCAGCCCGCGCAGGAGAGGTGTTACATGAGAGTACCTAGTACCTCCCATAATTGCCCGCGCGGCCGCATTCTGGACCAACTGCAGCCTTCGGGTGCATCTCAAGGGAAGCCCCATGTAGAGAGCATTACAATAGTCCAGTCGGGACGTCACTAGCGCATGGGAGACTGTGTGAAGGGCGTTCCGGTCCAATAGGGGACGCAATTGGCGCACCAGGCGAACCTGGTGGAACACCCCCCTTGCCACGGCTGTCACATGGTCATCCATTGACAGCCGGGCATCCAGGAGGACGCCCAAATTGCGTGCCCGCTCCACGGGGGCCAGCTGTTCGCCCCCGATGGCCAGTGATGGAACCAACTGGTTGAACCGGGGCGCTGGTAACCACAGCCACTCCGTCTTGGAGGGGTTGAGCCTGAGTCTGTTACTTCCCATCCAGATCCGTACGGCCTCCAGGCACCGGGACATCACTTCGACGGCATCGTTGGGGTGGTTCGGGGTAGAGATGTACAGCTGAGTGTCGTCAGCGTACAGATGGTACTCGACCCCAAAACCACGAATGATCTCACCCAGCGGCTTCATATATGTGTTGAACGGGAGAGGCGAGAGGACCGACACCTGCAGCACCCAAGTGAGCGGCCTCAGGGTCGACCTCTGCCCCCGTCAGCATACATTGCGCTCGGCCGGAGAGGTAGGAGGAGAACCACCGCAAAACGGTGCCCCTCACCTCCAACCCCTCTAGACGATGCAATAGGATACCATGGTCGATGGTATCAAAAGCAGCCGAGAGGTCTAATAGGACCAAGATGGAGGAGCAACCCCCATCTCTGGCCCTCCAGAGATCATCCACCAATGCGACCAAAGCCGTCTCCGTGCTGTGGCCGGGCCGGAAACCGGACTGGCGCGGGTCTAGATAATCAATTTCCTCCAAGTGGCATGGGAACTGTTGTGCCACCACACTCTCTACAACCTTCGCCAAAAAGCAAAGGTTGGAGACAGGATGATAGTTAGCTAACATAGCTGGGTCCAGGGAAGGCTTCTTGAGTAGGGGCCTCACCACCGCCTCTTTTAAGACGGCCGGCAAGAACCCCTCTCTCAAGGAGGCGTTGACTAACTCCTGGAGCCAGCCTCGTGTGACCTCCCAGGATGCCAGTATAAGCCAGGAGGGACACAGGTCCAATAAACATGTAGTGGCTCGCAGTCGCCCACGCAACCTGTCCATATCATCGGCAGTAACAGAGTCAAACTCCTCCCAGAATGGTCCTTCAAGACTCGCCTCCGGCGTCCCTTCTAAACCACTGAAGGGGACCCACTCGCTACGGATCTGAGCGATTTTGTCCTGCAGATATTCCCCAAATTCCTCTGCTCTACCCTGCAAGGGGGCTTCCCGCGGCCTCTGTAAAAGGAGGGAGCGGGTCACCCGAAACAGGGCGGCAGGGCGGTTATCTGCGGACGCAATAAGAGCGGCACAATATTGACGCTTGGCCACTCTTAATGCCACAAGGTAGGTCCGTAAATAGGCTCTCACCTGTGTTCGGTCAGATATGTATGACATCTGTAGTTCTCCTGATTGATTACTAGACTGGAAAAAGACAAGCATGGTTTCAAACTGGAGGAAGAAACATTGATAATTTTCGCTACATGGTGACACTTCTCTGATAGCTGAAAAATCAAATTACTAACAAATATCTACTACTCTACTAACGAATATCAAGAAGAGTAAAAAAATGGAACTGAGATTAAATATGAAACCAAAAATAATGATAACAGGTGGAGCAACCAATTGACAAGGAATTGACACGAAAGATATTGGAATGATGGTAGGTATCTGTCTTCTGGGATCAACCATTAACAGTGAAGAAATCAGCAACCAGGAAATGTGCCATAGATTAGCATCTAGTAATGTAATATGAGGGCCTCAGAAAAAATATTCCTTGATGTGTTGATAGTTACAAAGTTCAGAATTATGGCCCGAATTGTTTTCCCTGTGACACTCTATGGAAGTGAATGTTGGATTTTGAAAAATACAGAAAGAGTATTCACGATTTCAAAGTCCATGTTAGAGAAAGCTCTTGGGAATACTGTGGGTAGCGGGTAAGACAAACAAATGGATTACAGATTGATCCAAGTTGTCACTGGAGACACAAATAAGCAGGCTGAAAATATATCTTAGACACACGATGTAAAGAGAAGCTCTTTTGAGAAATATATGGTGCTGGCAAAGAAAAGAAGAAAACCAGCAGTAAGATAGACGAACTTGAATGCAGTGGTGACAGGTGAAATATTGGACAGCCTAAAGAGCCAGTTGGGGCAGATCAACCTACATGATCGTTATGATTTGATGGCACATGATAAATCAATGAAAGCTGGTGTCCTATTTTACTATCTATTAATTTTCTATTTTTTAAAAAATAAAAATGTTGCTTACTTTTAGCCCATACTATCACAAATTATATAAAGGCCTTATATAGAAGTATAAGAATAATAATGTATAATTAAGACAAGAGAGTATTTTAAGATGACAGCTGTTTGCTTCACTGGTATCTTCTGCTTCAGTTTCATAAGTTAATAGAATGCAAAGAACTGTGTGAGTAGGATCATGAAACATCTCCACCACAGTATTTGTGGAAAGGTCAACTCTACCATTAGAAAGATAATGAATGCTGCTTCCTTATCTGATAATATTCACTTGCTAAACAAGCTCTTCTATAATCCTCTGCTGAAAGCAAATATTAGAAGTTATTAAGAAAAAAAGGAATGATGTACCTAGGATATCTTGAATATTAAGCAGCAGAATTGCTATTAGTTTATTAGGAAGAAGATGCTATAAGAAATAAAACCTGTTGCAAAACACCGCTTAAAGGAAATCATTTTCCCTATTCATGTCATATGCATAGGGAATGCATAAAATTCCAAGGGAATATTGCAATATGTTGATAAAAAGCAGAGGGTGAAAGAAAGATTTTAAAATCTTCTCAAAGCATGGTGTATTCTTTAAATGCCATATATACTTAGCTTATCAGGATTTAATGTGAGCCCCAGATATTCAAATCTTCATTGAGTGTTAATGTTCTCTAGTAAACATATGTTTTCTTAATAAATTCAAAATGTATTCAACAAGATATAGATGAAACAAAGGTACAGTTCTGACAGTGACGTGCGGTGAGGTTTATGACTGGTGAGGCACTGACACAGTGCTGGGTTTCAAATATTTTTAGACTTGTGGACTTCAACTCCCAGAATTCCACAGCCAGGCATGCTCAGTTCCAATGTAAAGCGACAGCATTTGTTTTTCTCCTTTGCTCCTTCTTTCTTTTTCTTTTTCTTCTCCTTCCCCTCCTTCCTCCCTCTCTCCCTTCCTCCCCCTCTCTCAAACACACACACACACACACACACACACAGAAGTTGGATTGGACTATCTCTCCTACCCCTTCCCTCTCTCACTCACTCTCAAACAACCCCCCCCACACACACAAAAGTTGGATTGGATATCTTTTCCAGTGGCTTGAAAGCAGCTCCTCTGCCATCCCCATTCCCCTGCTGCCTTTCCCAAACACCTCCACCATTGCAAATGCAGCCTGCTGTCTGGGTGGGAAATGCCTGGAACACAATAAAGCCCACCCACCACCTCCTGCTGGCAGGGTGGGGTAAGAGGAGAGGCAGAGAAGCCGGAGGGGAGCTGAGCCGAGCCTTCCAAAAGAAAGAGGCTGGGGGGAAGTGTGTGTACTACAGCATGGCTCTTTGCCTGGCTTCCTGCCTCCTCCTGTGGTCTCCTCAGTGCTCGCTTGTGCTCTCCCTCCCCAAGTGTAGTTTGATTGCAGGTGGAGCCATGTTGCCTTTTCAAACTTGTAATCAGTGAAGCTGGGCTAGATTTTTATATAGTTTTATCCAGCTGTGTGTGTGAGAGAGAGAGAAATGAATGGGGGCCTGGGGAGGAAGTCACTACACTTGGGGAGGGAGAGCACCAGTGAGGTTAAGCAGAGTCATCCACGGTGAGGCAGCAAGTAGCTCAGCTTTTTCCTTTTACTTTTTTTTTTTCATGATGAGAGTGGTGAGGCTGTGCCTCACCTGCCTCACCTGACTGCACGTCACTGAGTTCTGAGTTTTGAAGAAAGCAATGATGCCATGGCATGGACAAGGTTGAAGGAGAAGAAGAGATAATTGCATGTTTAAATATATTTATAATGCTTAGTGACAATACTTTGCTCACAGAAATCTCCTATGATGTCACCATGTTTCCTATTCAAAAATGGCATGCTACAAAGTAAAGAAATAATATATAGTATTGTTAGATCGGTAATTATTATACTCTTCCTCAGCACATATTGATATTATTTTGTTTTGCTCACCTTTGAAGCTTCCAGCTCTTTTATTCTTTCTTCAGCTTCAGTCAGTTTATCCTTTAAAGTTGCAATCTCCTTCTCCATGGGCATCACAACTGAACGAAGTTTTTCTGCATCTTCTTGAGCCTGAAATCAACATTAAATGATACAATAAATCCATCTGTGACCTGATTTCAGTCATCAGTCTATTGACTGAATCCTAACAGAATCTCAGTACTGTATCAGTTTTAGGCAACAGATATCTTGTGTGCTGAATGTATAAAAGACACACTGACACACATTGACAATTTCAAAGCTACTTGGGTTCAATTAGAACAGATTGTTCCACTCACTTACAATTGGTGTTTTAATAAAATACTATCCGTACATTCCCAAAAACTCAAAAGGAAATTTCCACACTTTTAAGGATTCCAATAGTATATAAATCTTTAAAATCTTTAAATATTACTATTACTAAAGTATTATTAAAATATTTACAAATAATTATATATCAATATGAAAGAAATTAAACAAAGAAATAAAAAACTGGGCTTTAAAAAAATTCAATATTTTTGGACAATTTTCCATGATAAAAATTAAAACTTCTTGCATGGCATAACTTTTTCTTTCAATACCTCCCAGTGGTATTTTCAGATCAGCCTTTAAGGCATTGGCAAAATAATTAAATAAATAAATAAAATATATTTTGCTTTCATGCACAAAAAGTAAGATTAAATAAAAGGGTTTTTATATAGAGCTCAAAGCTTAGAAACAGTGAGGCTAAGATCAGCCCAATTGGTTAATCTACTATCAAGTGGCATATGGTTCCATTTTTTATGAAGCGTTGGCTGGAAACTTTTGGGAATTGAACCCCACCCAAGTTGCCAAGGTTGAGAAACTCTGCTCTGTCCTGACTAACCTTCTTCATTTCATTCTCCAAGTTTTCCTCTTCTTGACCTTCTGAAAGTCGCCTTCTCAGTTCTGCTATTTCCCGTTCAACGTTCTCTCGATATTGAGCCCACTGAGATCGCTCTTGTTCCAACCTGTGATGAAACTGGCCTTCATATTCACGGACAGTTTCTGAATAATAATAATAATAATAATAATAATAATAATAATAATAATAACAACAACAACAACAACAACAACAACAACAACAACAGCAGCAGCAGCATACTATTTGACATACACCTAAAATGCACCAATCCAACAAGTCTGGGGTCTGTCTGATAGTTTACTGGAATAAAATCTTCTAGAACAGGAAATGGCACTTTTACTGAATGTGTACAATTTATGGTTAAATATCAAGTTTGGAGTATATTTTCCAAGTAAACATAGAAAATGTAGATGTAATTATATTTGAAAGATTCAAACCACATTGTTTGTTCTAGTGGCTGTGACAGAAGTGACTGTAAACTTTTCTACAATGGATAATCTTTCAGATATTAACAATAAGTGCAAGATGGATACAGAAGTACCATAATTCCTCATACAGTTATCAACAAGTGTTTGTTTTTCAAAAATATATTTACAATTCCACATCTGATAATGAAATAGAAAATCTGTGCAGAGTACAAATCAAGAGTCACAGCTAACTGCCACTATACATACATACTTTTATACATTGTCAGTAAGAACTGTTCTAGCCTACCCTTATTTATTTATTGAGTATATATCCCACTTTTAAAATAGAAAGAATGTACTATCAGGAGAAGAATCATAATTTTTATGACAAGTTCATGTATTTATTTTTGGAAGTCTGTCTGAACCAACTTTTAACACAAGCAGGATGGGTATTTCTAAATAACAAGAAAAAATGTGAAGCCACAAAATTAAAGATACCACAGAAGATGCCAAACGATGATCACATATATCAAATCATTCTTCTGAATCAACTTAGTGCACTTTCCTTTCCACAAGAGCTATTTGAAGTAGGCAGATTTTCTATATAGTGGTTTGGAATAGCAAGCTATGTGTTGGGGATAGTATGAAACTGGCCTAACAATCCATCCATTTTTATTAGTCCTACCTTTCATTATAGCCTGCAGAGAGGCAACATCTTCCTGCCACTGCTTCTTTATGTCATCAATAGCTTCCTGTTTAGTATTTTCAGACACTGTAGCAATGGCTTTGATGTTCTCCATTTCAGCCTGTGCTTCCATGAGCTGCTTTTGAAGTTTCTCCAGATCATCATGTGCTGTCTGCAATTCTGCATTTTGCCTCTTCAGATCCTCTTTAAAAACAGTAGGGAATGGTTATATAAACATTTATTTATTTTAGAGATTCCTGGAGCCAAGGGGAGAAACCTCCCACTTATTGCTAATATTGGATTAGCTCTAAGCCAGTGTTTCTCAAACTTGGCGACTTTAAGTCCTGTGGACTTCAACTCCCAGAATTCCCCAGCCAGCTATGCTGGCTGGGGGATTCTGGGAGTTGAAGTCCACAGGACTTAAAGTTGCCAAGTTTGAGAAACACTGCTCTAAGCAAATCAGTGTAAATTCTACACCCAGTTTACTACTCTAGTTTGATGTCTCATTCTCAGTTCCCCTTCCAACTCTATGATAAGCTTGAAATATTTAAATCCATACTGTTGTTTTAAAACTGCTTTTTATTATGGAATCATATTTCCTAGTATCAGAAAGCAGACTTTATACTTACCATGAATTTGCCATTTTAGGATGAGGGCATTTTTAAAAAAAATTGAGACCATGCCTCTTCTTGAACAGAGTCAAGGGTGCTTTCTGCAGGAAGAAGCTGCCCTACCTTTTCAGATTGGATTACCCTAGAAATAACCTACTTTAACCACATGCCAAGCTATAGTTATAGACTTCTACACACTCAGTTGAACAGCATGTTCACAATAAAAAAACAACAACCTTGCAGCCTCCTTAATAATAGAAAAAAAATGCTATCTTTTGGTACTGTGTGACATCAAAATTTAAAAGCCTTTTATCTTGTTTTGTATATTCTGTTCTTAAAAGTTCATACAGATTATATTATTCATAACTTCTGTCAGGTAACCCAATTTGATCAACTTTTTGTCTTCTAGTTTCCAGATTGTTTCCTGGAACAGCTCCAAATAAGGATAAATAACAGACTTTGGAGAAGCTTTGGATAGTTACACATCTCATGTGCCAATGGATTAATAAGAACCAAAACAACCTGCCTTCTTTAACCAATAGGTGAGGCCTTCTGCTGAAACCTTCCTCATATTCTGGATGATTTTAAAAATCAGAGAAACTCTCAATGTAACCAAATATCCTGTTATGGAAGTTTTAGAAATATGCCACCATTCATATGCCACATTTCCCTTTTTTCTATTAAGGCCTGTGACCTCCATTATTCTTTGCTAGGAGAAACAAGGAGGGCATGATATAGAAATTAGGGGAAAATATAGAGGAATATTTCTTCTTAAGGTAAGAGGACTAAAAAACAAAAGATCTGAATGTCTATAGAGATTCTCAGGCATTTAGGCCATGGTTGTCCCAAAGGTGCTTTTTTCAAAAGGCAACTGGACTTTTTTTTTCCTTGAAGACATTTCGCTTCTCATCCAAGAAGCTTCTTCAGTTCTGACTGAATGGCGGGGGAAGAAAGATTTATGTTCTTTGAATAGAACCAACCTTGAGAGTACTAACGACTAGATGGCTGCAAAGTATAGAAATATTTCTATTCCTCGCCATTCAGTCAGAACTAAAGAAGTTTCTTGGATGAGAAGCGAAACATTTTCAAGGAAAAAAAATAAGGAAGTCCAATTGCCTTTTGAAAAAGCACCTTTGGGGAAAAGATTTGAAAGACACCAGGGTGGGAGGACAGGCAATGCAGCTCCTTCAAAAAAGCAACAAAGGGGAAGAGCTGCTATTTCAAAATTGAAAAGCGGCTTCTGTGAATCTTTAAAAATGTTCTCTATTTCCCCCATTACCCAAAAGTTCCTTCTATCCCAAAAGCTAATGGTATAAACATTTACTTTATTTCCTACATCTTAAGGGGTAATCTTGTAATATAATTTGAAGAATCTTGAACATACTAAACATTGGAATGGTAATCATTATGACTGCTCAATTTATGAACTCATATTATGAATCCAAGTTATTAATCTCTCTCCCAGGCCTAATACAGACTATTTAATGCTATTAAAGAGCTTGCCAATTCTTTCTCCACTAATTTCATGAGTTGGTTTAATGTCATTAATCTGTAAAATCTAAGCTTGAAACTGGCCTAATACCTTTTAATTTTTTTCTCGTGACATGCAAGGACATCCTTTGTCTCTTCTCAAGGGCTGTAATAATCCAGTTAACACAAAATCAATAGACATTCCTTATTAGTCAAGGTGCTTCTACTCAAACAAAATGGGATGGGATCACAGGCTCGCCGAAAATTCTTCAAGATGATACCCACTATTTCAAATCAGTCTTGTGTTCATTGAAGTTATACAGAAGTAAGCCACAACTGGCCATAAATGCAGGGTGCTAAGTGCCCAGAGTGCAATCACACAGCCATAGAAAATGCTGGAACAGCCAGAACTTTGAGGTCTGCTCATAGCCACCATTTGTTCACTGCTGTTGTAACTTCAAACAGTCACTGAAAAACTGGTCATAAGTCAAGGACTATGTGTATTCCATTCTAAATTATGTACTATACTTTTTCAACCCATTTTAAAGCCTAAGAGTTGTGAAGGGTCTTTATATCTTGTGAGGCAAAGAATAATGCTTTCCCATGTGGGAAAGATGCTCACATATGTTTTCTCAAACACTACATTCCCTCAAAAAATAAGAATTTTCTACCTAGCCATCATAGTTAAGAGTTAGCATTTCTACCTCTACTTAGAATAATTAAATATTACCTTCTTTAGCCAGATACAGTTCTTTAAACTTGGCTCTCTTTTGATTAAATTCTTGCTCGAGATTCTGTTTTGTACGTAGAAATTCATCATTGACTTTCTCTAGTTCGGCTACTCGTTGAAGAAGAGCTAAAAGTAAATCAAAGAAAGAGCAATGATCATGACAATCAAAAATACTGCATATTTCTTTGAAGAAAATTATTGCAAACAATATTATTGCAAAGCTATTTAACATTCAGATAATACAAGAGATACCATGTAATCTGGAAGTCTTTAAGAAGATGTTGGATAGCCATTTGTCTGGAACGGTATAGGGTTTCCTGCCTAGGCAGGGGGTTGGACTAGAAGACCTCCAAGGTCCCTTCCAACTCTACTATTGTATTGTATTGTATCTGTAACATTCAGTTGCTTGTACCATAAAACTGTATCATCCTACTTTCATCCCAATCTTCCATTAAAGCCAAGAAGGGATCAGCAGAGATTCTTATCTAGTCACAGTATCTTAGTATTATGTAGAAGTGTTGTAGTCATACCTATGTCTTATGATAATTTATATTATAATAATTTATATTATATTATAATAATTTGTATGATATTATTATAATTTGTATTATATTATAATAATTTATATGATATTATAACAATTTATATTATTCATGTTGTCTTGTATTCTTGTATGGACTGCACCAGTAGAGGCTAAACAATTTCATTGTAAACATAATGTACAATGACAATAAAGGCTTTGAATTTGAATTTGATAACCTGGAGTCCTTTCACTTTGAAATACACAGAATATTACATATGCAACTTTTATTCAGTTATTAATATTGATATTTTTATGTCACTTCAATTACCCTAGGCAGATCTTGGCACCTTAGAAGGATTTCAATTTCGGTAACGTAACATAATGTAACATAACATAACCATATGGCATTTTAAAAAGATTTCAATTAATTCATGAAGACATAATAAATAATAGTATCATGAACTTTTGGGGATCTAATCATAACATCCCCAATTGACAAATGCCTGCTTAAATGATTAACAAATGCTTTCTAAACGTTAAGAACAAGAACGCAGGGTCTTTCTAATAATAGCTAATGAAATTCACAATGCATGGCAACATGTACAATACTCTGCTCCATCATGCACATTTCTACAGCTTAGAAGGAGACATGGCTTAGCATGAACACCTGGTTTGTATGCAGAAGATTCATTACCAGCATCTCTCTTTATAAGGATCAGGCAACAAATGATAGATAACCTCTTTGTTTTAGATACCGGAGGCTGTTGTTAGGATAGACCAGCGATGGTGAACCTTTTTTGGCTCACGTGCCATAAGTGGGGGGAGCGCAGGGGGGTTGTGTGCGGGCGTGCCGCACCCATAATGCAATGTGTGACCCCCCAGTGCACATGCGTGCACTACAGGTGCTCCCCCCCCATTTTTACATGCTTTTTTCGCCCTCCCCAGGCTCCAGAGGCTTTATAGGAGCCTGGGGAGGGCGAAAACAGCTTCCCCCACCCCCCCGGACGCCCTCTGGAGGCTTCAGGGAAGCCTCCCGATGGTCCCTGACTCCTTCGGAGCGCTCAAAACGACCCTCCAAGCAAACCGGAAGTCACTTCCGGTTTGCTCGAGGGTCGTTTTAAGTGTTCCAAAGGCTTCAGGGACTGTCCGGAGGCTTCCCTGGCGCCTGTGGAGGGCGTCCGGGGGGCGGGGGAAGCTGTTTTCGCCCTCCCCAGGCTCCTATAAAGCCTCTGGAGCCTGGGGAGGGCGAAAAATGGCTTTTAAAAAGGGTGAACTCAGCTGGCCAGAGCGCCCGTGCCCTGACAAATGGCTCTGCGTGCCACCTGCGGCACGCGTGCCATAGGTTCGCCATCACTGTGATAGACAATAATAAATTGTCAGAACAAATGGTCTGAGCCAGCAGAAGACAATTCCATGTGTTCATACGTTTACACAAAATCAAACATGTATTGTTGTAATGGAACCAGACACCCATAACAATTTTTGGTATATTTCCCCCAGGTAAGATCCCAGAGCATTTCTTATGAGAAACTTACATAACAGATCAGAAGCCTCAGTACAGACAGAAGATGGCAAAACAAACCGGCTCCAAGTTGGCAAAGTACTGTGACAAAGTATACAGATAGTCCTTGACTTACAACTACAATTCGGACCAGAATTTGTATTGCTAAGCAAGTGAATAACCGCAGTTGATAGGGAAGAATAGACTGAGGCTCAATCCTGACAAGACTGGCCATAGATATCCGGGATTCCTGGTCCTGAGGATTCTCTATCTTAGATGGGGTGGTGTTTTCCCAATTGATACTATTGCAAAATGTGGACTTTGTCTTGGATTCACAGCTTCTGTTCAAATAGCAGGTGGCATTCATCCCTACACTGGGACGCCCTTCAGAAACTCATGCCCTAGTCACCTTGCAAATGGACTTTTGCAAATGTGATCTGCGTGGGGCTGTTCTTGAATGCCATTACAACAGCTGATCCAGAATGTGGAAGTTCAAGGGGCATGGCTCAATACGCCTAAGTCTGACCACTGCTCTGTGAGCTGCACTGGTCACCAGCCAGTTTCTAAGTATAATTCAAGGTGCTGGTTACCACTTATAAAGCACTGGTGGTTTGAGGGAGCATCTATTTCCAGTAGTTTCTTTCCATCCAGCAAAATCTGGCAGAGTGGGTGTGCTTCAGGTAAATAATGCCATGCATCAGAACCTAAGAAGCATGTATTGTCTGTAGCAATAGCAACCCCCAAGAGATTCATATGACCCCCACCCTGATGGTATTCTGAAAACCTGGCTATCCTTCAAGGCTTTAGATAGGATGGTTGTTTGTTGTGTATGGTTTGTGTGCTGGACATATAAAATCTCTACTCTTGCTTTTACTGTTTCTTGCTTCTTATATGTAAGCCACCCAAAGTCGTTAAGGAGCCAAGCAGCCTCTAAATTGTATATGTTAATTAATTAATTGAACCCTTTAAAATCATGCTGCTATAGAGCAAGTAACTATAATGACCACAAAAAATAGCCCACCAATATCCGATTTCTATTATCAGTACAATAATTGTACTGATGTGTACAGTTATGCTCTCCAATTTAGTAAACCTTTCAGAGTAATTTAATAGCCATTCTAATGAAAGAGTTACACTATAAAGCATTTAGTAAGTCTTTTAACAGAAACCCCTACTTATCAAATCCTTACAGTTTTCTGTAGCTGCTTTCTATGGTTCTTGTATATTTAAAAAAATGATGGCTAATAATTAGAAATCAAAAGCAAATTTCCATCCCTATATTATATCATTAAAATAATATTGCTTGAGAGAACCAATATAAACTCTTAAATTACAACGCATCAACAGCTCTGAAGCTAATACTCCTGAATGACCTTTACTGAAACATTCATTCTTAGGCACTGTTGTCAAAAATCACAACCTAACTAAGTGGAATTGTTCACATCATGACGCTTGGCAATTAAAAAGCAGTAACATTTAAACTTCTGCACAATTTTCTCTCTATAAATAATGAATAATTTAACAATATGGAAGGGGCAAACACAAGATAGCCTTAAAGCATTATTTAGCAATAGGGGAAAGTCAGTGATTTCATTGCTTCTGAAAATTATTACTGTACATGTTTCCTATTCTTTTCATTGCCTAGCTTTTTCTTCACAAACCTTTAGGGATGCTCAATTGCAACACCCCAAAATGGCTATCGAAAGGAAGAAAAACCAATAATACCTCTTATTGCATGTTTGAATATACAGGAATATACAAAATGTTAATTTCCTTAGTTTCAATTGGTGTATTTGTGGACCTGGCCTGATACTGACTACTTTGACAAATCATTACACGTAGTCCTTGACTTACAACAGTTCATTTAGTGACCATTCAAAGTTACAAAGACACTGAAAAAAGTTAGTTATGACCATTTTTCACACTTAAGACCTTTGTAGCAGCCCTATGGCCATGTGATCAAAATTCAGATGCTTGGCAACTGGTTCACACTTGTGACCATTGCTGTGTCCCAAAGTCATGTGATCACCTTTTGAGATCTTTTGACAAGCAAAATAAATGGGGAAGACAGATTCACTTAACAACCATGTTACTAACTTATCAACTGCTGTGATTCACTTATCAGCAAGAAAGATGGTAAAATGGGGCAAAACTCACTTGTTTCACTTAATAACATAAATTTTGGGCTCAATTGTGGTCATTAGTCAAGGACTACCTGTCCTCGACAGGACGCTCTCTGTAGGGGGATCTAAAAAGAAAATATTAACTTACATTATTAACTTTTGAATATTTTATTTATTTATTTAGGAAATTTATTTGCACCCATCTCGTATTCAATGACTGGATGACTTACAGCATAAAAATATTAAAATGTTTTAAAAAAATTATGATCAACATAGAACACAGCGGATAAAATCATTAACAAATACAAATACAAACCACTAACACCACATGGGAAAGAGGGGAGCCGGACACACAGGGGTGGGGAGGTGGGATTAAATTTTCATAATAGCCAACCACTTTCAGTATGAAGCTCCCCCATTGGGTCCCCAAGCCACCTGACAGAGCCAGGCCTTAAGGCTTATGAAACATCAGAAGGGTGGAGCCAATCTCATCTCAGGGGACAGGATGTTCCAGATGGCCGGAGCTATGCCAGTGAAGGTGCTTCTCCTGGAGCTTGCCAGCCCAAATTCCTTGGCTGATTGAATCCACAGGGCGTTCCCTCTACCAGCGCAGGTGAGGTGGGCCTGTCCCTTCATGGTGAGATGGTTCATCTCTCTTTAAACCACAACAGTACAATACAAAAGGAATAATTTCTAAAATCTTTACAATAAATTTACTGCAATGGCATATGTTCCATAGCAGGCAATTTGTGAACATGTATGCTCCTGGCAGAAAATTTCTGAATATGCCCTTAAATTTCTAGATGTGCCCTTGCCCCCCAAAGGTTTGCTAATTTGCAACAACTTGTGGACTAACTGCACACAAATATAGCAAGTACTAACATTCTTCATCAAATCTTAACCAATACACTCCTTGCTATCAAGCCTTCATTTGCAACACTTTCTATTCAATTATTCAAGACTCTCCAAGGTCCCGGCTTTTCTTATCTGTTTCATAATCTGTTTAACCAACATTTTTAGCCAGCTGTAGAGTTAGAAGTATGTAAATGTTTTCACTGTTCTGCACTAGTATTACTACAGAAGAACAAAGTATCAAACAAGCACGTAGAGTTTTAAAAAACTCTGTAGAGGCACACAAGTCACAATACTCTTTCAAAGAACCTTCATTACTATAAATACAAATATGGAAAAAATCAAGATGTGCAAAAATTGAGTGTATATCAACCACAATTGTAGAACTAGCCTGTGAACCATTCTGTTGGTGTAAAAAGCCAAAAAGAAAACAAAACCCTGGGACATTATTTTACTAAGAGTATAATTTTATTGATAATTCCACATAAGCACAGAAAAAGCAAAGCCAGTTCCAAAGTTTTCGGGCTCGAAGCAGCATAGATAAAATCCCCTTTTCTCCCCTGGGCCACCCACTGTTCATTGTCCACCAATAAACTACAGACAATTTGTTTTGGGAAATGGTTTGAGTATCTTGGAACTTCCCATCATTTGACCTTGGGCACCAGGACGTTGCCAGGCGACAGTTGGCTCTTTTGCATTCCAATTTCCTCCTAAGCCTCCCTTACATTCCAAACCTGTCCACCCCCTCCTTGTTTCTGTTGTCTGGTTGCAAGTCAGCCATGACATAGGGTTGTTGTTGTTATGGGGAAAATAGGAGGAGGAAGATAAGCTGGATATATTTGCCATGTTGAGTTATTTGTAAAAATAATAAAGGTTGGATGTAAATAAATAAATATAAATAAATAAATACATAATTACAATATATTGCCCTTGTACACGTGCACATTGCCACACTTGGAAATTTGGAATCAACAGTACATTTCCAGTTCCATTTTCTGGATCATTTAAATAGAGATGAAAGAGTACCTGAAAGTATTACTAGGTCTAGCAATGTATTACTAATATTAGAAACATGATCAAATATTCCTTAAATATTCAAATTTGCTGCACTACTATAGAGCAGGTTTGTAGATAATAGAAGTTTGGGTATTTCTTTTGATTAAAGATGTAGAACCATCTATTTCTTTTGCAGTCCCTCTTTATTCCCTCCCCACATTTAAATTTTAAAGAAAGACAACACGACAGTGGTTAAGAGCTGGGTTATAAATCAAGCAATGAGTTCTAGTCCTCCCTTAACTGACAGGGTGATTTTGAGCCAGTCATTCTCTTCTCTTAAACCAATCCATCTTGCAGGATTGCTGTTGTAGGGAAAAAACAGGAGACAGGCGAATGAGATATGTATGCTACCTTGATTTAACCAAAAATAAAAGAATGATAAAAATTTAGTAAATAAATGATTTCCTCCAAGATATCAGGCTTTCTCTTTACAATTTTTTTCTCCCCCCCTCCAAAAAAAATTTGTTTTCCATTTTAGTATTTCAATTACTAAATTTACAAATCTCTGATGTTCAGTACTAACATGGTATCTTCTGCTTCATACTGTAGCTACTGTTCATATTGTATTACTTTGCTTTTCTTGCCATCAAAGTATAATTTCTATCTTTACAGAACAAACATATATTTTAAGAAAGCAAATTCTGAGGCAGAAGCTTAAGAATAAGGGGTTAAGATGTATCATTAGTCAACAGAGCAGAGTGAATTGGTTGCTAAGTAAAAATTGTTCTTTAAACATGATTACAAACTATAAAAGAGCAAATGTTCTAATGTTTGCATTTAGCTACAGATTGGAAGCCGATTCAAGATTAACAGCTGGATTTCAAAAAAGAGGAAATAATCACAGTTTGTATGTTTATTCATCCCAACAGTTTAATGACTGTTCTGCTGCATCTGATATTAGCCTAATTTACATGTCTGGAGCCAGCTCCAATATTCCTCCCAACTGAGAAAAATATGGCTTGCATATCAGCTCTCTTTTTCATTCTCTGTTGCCTGCTTTGATGAAGGCTACTTTTGAGAATTCAAAAGATTGTCAGAAGAGACTCATGGATGATTGCTTTAGTATGTGGTAAGTGCAGTGAGATTATTGTGTGCACAAAGATGGAAAGACGTTGAAATACTCACAATGAACAAACGGTTAATAAAGATGACAGAATTTTCAGGGCTGGTAAAATTGACTTGTCTGATTCAGAAAATATTTAAAGTCACTGACAAAATATTTGTCAGTGACTTTAAACCCTTTATCGACTTTTTGCTGAAAATGCAAAGAAATGAACATGATTTATGGGTTTGATGAATACAAATGATAGAATATGGAAAGAAAAGATCCAAGATGTAACCAGATAGAAAGAGGACAAAATGTAAACGCATTTATAGCTGCTGAAAAGATCAGAAACCACTTTTCTTTTCTTTTTTCCTATTTAGTTTTCACTTTTTTACTTTACTTTTTTTCTTTACGTTTGTATTGATTTTACTTTGTAAAGAACTTTAATAAAATTAATTTAAGAGATAATTCAAAAGACTGTGTTTTGTAACTTTAGACTCACCTAATACATTATTTCTTATCATATGAAAATTTTAAATCCAAACATCCAAGGAAGAAACTCTCAGCATTACTTTCTTTGTTAAAAAAAACTGGCACAGAAATATAACATCTATTAGTGGACATATTTACCAAGATTGTACTGTAGTTAGTCCTCGTGTACTGGAAATTAGCCATGAAAAGTATCAATTTTCTGAATGCAAAATGTAATATGTAAACAGGAGGGTGGCCTTCAGTTGACCTCAAAATTTAAATATAGTAATCATACCACTGTTATAAATAAACCATGTTTATGTTTGAGTAGTTCTACTCCAATCAACTGTAATGATAGCCTCTGTGTACAGTATAAACACAGTGACCACCTATAGACTAAAACAAAGATGATTAAGTTAGCAGCACTAAAAAGTATATCAGCTGAGTGGGAGATGGGACGTATATAAATTTAATAACAAAATAAATAAAAGGATTTGAATAATATCCAGAATACTATAGAAGTATGGCATGAAGTTGTTATCAGACACCAAAACCCAAGATGCAGAGATCATATGATCCATGATTCAGCATATTTAACAAATTGGGGGGACGAAGAGATCAGTCATTTCCTGAAGCCTTGTCATCAATTCCATAAGAAAAGAAATGAAGAGAAGTGGGCATAAAAGGAAGCTCATTCCAGTGTAATGCCCAGACTAAATGCAATATTTTAAGTGAAATTTGACCAATATAAATTGAGAGGAATGTCGATTTATTTTAATCTTGACACTATTTCTATATAAATAGTCTGTGACTTATAAGCATTCATTGAGTGACTGTTCAAAGTGACAATAGCATTGAAAAAAGTGTCATGACTGATTTTCACACTTATGACCATTGCAGCATCCCCATGGTCACATGATTAAAATTTGGTTGCTTGGCAACTGACATGTATTTACAACAGATGTAGCATCCCAAAGTCATGTGATCACCATTTGCGATATTTCCAGCTGGCTTCCAACAAGCAAAGTCAACATGGGAAGTTGGATTTACTTAACAACTGCATGATTCACTTCATTGCAATGATTCACTTAACAACCATGGCAAAAAAGCCCCCAAAATAGGGCGCAACTCACTTAACAACTGCTTTGCTTAGAAATGGAAATTATGGTTCCAACTGTGGTTGTAAGTCAAAGACTACCTGTGAATTCTCAGTAGACTAATGCTAATTTGAGTATTCCTTGACTTTTCTTTGCAAAACTGTTCTATCCCATAAGCTTCCTTGGCCTGTCCTTTCAAACATCTGTTTTAATCAAATATTTAATTTTGAAGTGTCATCCCATTAGAAGTATGATTCCAGAAGAAAAAATATAACACATTATTTTGCTGGCAAGTTATATTTTATTCTTGTCACACAGTGAAAAAACCTTGCTACAATTAGTAAACTTGGGAAGCTAACAGTGGTGGGTGCAGGCAGTACGCCCCGGTAAAGGCGTACTGGAGCCTGCCCGGAGCACTGGGTACTGTTCCGATATGGTGCTCCGGAGGGCCCACCTGCCTGCTCTTGCTCCTTACCTGTTTTTAAAGTCTTCGGCGTTTCTGTGCACGGCGTATACAGCAGCCGTAAGATGCTCCGCTGAGCAGCTGGAGAGTCACGGAGGCTCGCAAAGGTGTCGCTGGACAGTAAGACGCATGCGCGCACTGCGTGTATCCATGTGGATGACGAAGGGCCCGTTCCAACCGGGCCTGTTGGAACAGGATCCGGAACCCACCACTGGAAGCTAAATAATGTAAATTCCACCTCATACACTTAAAATTATTATGCATGTAAGATTTCAACTATGCCAAAGTTTTGGATTATATAATGTACACAGTAACAACTTTAGAACTAAAAGCAATCTGATTATCAGTAAGATTATTTCTGAACATAATGTTTTCATAAACTAATTGCACAGGAGCTTTTCCTGAATACATTTAGGAAAAAGGCAAGCAACCATCAAATTCAAACAAATACATGCATTGGTGGAAAAAATAATATTTTACTAACATAGAATATAATTATTAATTGAAACAAACAAAAGCGCTAAATAACAGTATTAAAAGTCCATAAACATGCTGTAACTTAATTACATGTCCCCAACACATTTATTGTTTAATGAACATTTACTATAAATATTCATGCTTTTTTATTTTTAAGAATAATAAAGCTGTCTGACTGCATGATTATAACAGCTCACTACTTAACTAATTAAAGGAAAAGCCATGCTTTTAACAATTTTCTAAATGAATGCAGGGTAGCAGCATTCCCCAAGAATGCTAGAAGAGCAATGCTTCAACAAAGAAGGTTCTCTGGATCCATTTAGATTATTTTGTTTGATTTCACATATGAAATGATGAACTCTTGCAACATTAGGACATTTAAATGAGAATAGCAGTAGTTTGAAATCAGAATGTAAATACATAATTTTCCAAATATTTTAAAATATCTGGCTTTGAATGACTTTTTTACTTGATACAACAACTGAAATTGTCTTCATCTTTGTTAATGTGAAGATGGTCTAGCAGTTAATTTCTTTTCAAAGGAATCCACATATCTCACATAGCATTGAGTAATATCATAATGTTAGGAAGTGAAACTTTTACACCCAGAAATTATCTTTTAGCAATATCTCATACTTGATAAGATTTGCATGACTGTGGTACCTTCACTCCACCTAAAAAAATACTCTGGTACAGAGTATATTCAACTGCATGTTTCTTCCCTTCCCCCATTTTTTTATTCCTGGCTCAGTGAATAATTCTAAATAGAACTGTACTTTTTAGTATGCTGCCCAAATCACTTCTCGTGAGTTGGACAGCTATATAAATTTAATAAATAGATGCAAATGTTCATAGCTATTTGGTATAAAAACTGGATTGTGAATTTCTCATGGTGAATAGGAGCTACAATCCCATGACCTGTGATTGAGATCATGCTCTGTGAACAATATGATTCATTAACAAATAAGTGAATCATTATTACTGCCAATTTTGTCCACCATAATTCAAGGTAATAATTTCCAAAGATTGTTCAAGAAGCAAAACAAAGAAGGATGAGTGATAATGAATTTCTAATGGATATATACAAGAAGGTTCCAGAGTATGATATGGGAAGAAGTGAAATTAGCCATTTGCCCTCAGAAGATGCTTACTATTTGCAATAGGCAATTTCAGCTTAATTTACTATACAGTTCTCAAAGCAACACTAAGAATTATTGAGAAAGTTGATTCTATATGCCATAATTGTATGATAAGCAAATAACACCCTTCCATGAAGTGAGGTTTCTGTCATTCAATTGTTCCAACTTGTTCACAGAATCCCAAAGAATCCCAAATGATTATTTCTCCTTTTTTCAACTAATCTACATTTTCTTCATTTCTTCCATCTTTTCACCATTATGATGATAAAGATGGAATAGTGAACAAAATATTTTAATAGTAGTGGTATGACAAATTCTTCTTCTTTTGCAAAGAGATCTTATTTGGAATGTTCATTGATGCCCTCAGCTTAAGAACAAATGGGTCAAAAGGAAAGACATAAACCAAAAGAGCCATACAAAACCTTGCTCACTGTTAACATTTACACAAAGGCTTGATGTTATAAATACTAGCTTGAGGTAACATATTTAGTGGAACTGATACTCTTTTAACTATCTTTTCTCCACCATATTTATTTTGGAATTTTTTTTATCTCACCTTGTAATATTATCTAGTCTTCTGTTTCCTATCTTAGTCTATCTATTTGCATTATGTTATGTATTTCTAAGTCAAGATTGTTGATGTCCTTGGTAAATAACCAAGTATGAATGTTACCTACAACACATACACACACACAAACAAACACACACACACAACACACTCAACTGATGCAGAAAAATGATAAATAGAAACTCAATTCTTTCCTGTCCATCCCTCATAAATAACTCTCAGACCACTTCACTGTTACCAACCTATTGTATATTGAGGTCATCATGTTGTATAAAGCAGACCTCCATAAGACTTATTCTAGTTTGGGACACAACAGTATACATTTCTACTCACACAGCCTTCCTCTTAATATTACAGCCCACTATTTCCAAAACTTTCAGAACTTGCTCTAAACCAGATTGATCTGCAGAAATCTTGCTAGTTCTACTTTATGCTCTATATTATGTCAGCAACAAAAGTGACCGACTCAGCAGATCAGGAAATTAAAACAACAGATTCATTATTGTAAACACCTGGGCTGACAGCATTATGGTGCTCTGTAATCCTAGTCAATTGGAAGATTAGAATTATTGTAATTCTCAAACTGACGAAAGTTATTTTTAAAGCAAGATCATTGTTCCAACATATTTTAACCCCACATAATGAATTTACAATTAAGTTCTGAATTATATGAGACAAGGACCATACATTTACCCAAATGTCACTGATTCATGGCTGTACTATCAAATATGAATGAATATATTCAGAATACATGCCTCCAGGCAGGAAATTCAGAGGGAAATGTTCAGACAGAAATGCTATTATGACTGACAAAATGTTGTAAGCAACATTTGTTGTTTTAATTATGTGCCATCAAATCAGTGTAAACTTTTAGAGATTACACAGGTAAATTTTCTCCATGATGATCTTATAAGCAACATCTGTACAACAATTCAACTCAGAATAGTCAAAATATTTTATAGCAATGCCATTGCTATACATTGCTAAACCAAACAATCCTATGCATTCAGAATAAACATTCCTGACATCATGGAACTGACTTCCAAAAAGTGCATCAAGGTTGCTACTTAACTGATCAATTCAATTATTGAGTATATTTGCATACAAAAAGGTAACTAGGAGTCGCTTGTTACATCTATGGGCTTATCCATACATCCTGGTAAGTTATAAATTAGTTAGAAAGGCATTAATCATCTCCTTAAGGAAGTATTAATCATTTCCTTAAACAAAGGATCAGCATTCATCTGCTACTTAATCTCCCAGGAGGGGCAACAAACTGGCAAAATGACTCATCACTCTATCTTACCTTTTCCATAACCTTGAGATCTACAAGCTGGAAACAATCCATTTGAACATAACAAGCAATTGTTGAGGTCACCTCCCTATGACCTCCTATCCCATTTTTGAAGATGAAATTGATATGAATGTAATCAATTTTGTCTTCAAAATACTGAAATTCTCAGAGTTTGTTTTGGCTCCCCTTTGGCAACCTGTGAATGGATGAGATGTCATATAATATGGAAAGCATCGTTGTTAATTCTATGTAGATACAATGTAGGCCGAGAAGTATGCCTTTTTCACATTATCTGCTGGGAGGGAATAGGATTTCAGGGTTAGATTCCATTTCAATCCAATTCTTCTTGAGAGTTCCTCCACTTCCATTCCAGCCATCACTTAACTATTTTATTGTTTTGAACTCTATGATAAACCAAGTGCTGCTTAGGCTCTTCTAGAAGAAAGAGGATGTCTAGGAATGGTCATGTCAACTACCCAGGTGGTCTAAGTATTTTAGAGATTGGCCATTCATAGTATTATCAAGAGATGAGGAATGACTTACTGATTGTGAGTTTGCAGACATTAAAAGAGATTCTGCTTGATAGTAGTTACCAGTCAAGGCAATAGCAAATTAACAGGGAGGAAAAATCACCAAACAAATCATGATGACTGTTGTCTGCAAGATTTACTCAGCCTCATTTCTGACTTTTCAACAAATCATAGTTTGTGTCACAAGCTTATTATATATATATATATATATATATATATATATTTAAAAAATACAATTTCAATTATTCAATCAGTTTCATCTGCCCCATTCCGTGGAACCCATGTAACAAACAGCAGAAAGGATCACAAAATGTAAATCAGTAACAAACAGATTTATTAGATCAGGGTGTCAAACTCGATTTCATTGAGGGTTGAATCATGGGGGCTGGGGGGGGGTCATGGCCAGGGTGGGCAAGGCCAGCTCGACATCACTCATTTCGGGGGCACCTGTGGAGGTCTGAGCGCTCTGCCAGTGAAACAGAGCTTGGGAGAGCCGTCTGTTTTCACTGGCAGAGGGTTGCAGGAGGCTGCCAGAGCCAAAAACGGAGCTTGGGCAGGCCACACGCAACCCTCCCAAGTGCTG
Organism: Natrix helvetica; assembly: GCF_964273705.1. Lineage (NCBI taxonomy): Eukaryota > Metazoa > Chordata > Lepidosauria > Squamata > Natricidae > Natrix > Natrix helvetica. The sequence goes on from NC_138552.1 coordinate 278,502,619, forward strand.
TCTTCACTGGCAGAGGCACTGCAGGCCAGTCCTTTGCTATTTCCAGGGCGGCACTGCAGGCCAGATCTAAGCACTCTGTGGGCTGGATCCGGCCCACGGGTCTTGAGTTTGACACCCCTGTATTAGATGGTCAGAAAAAAAGTATAACTATCGTTTTTTTAAAATATAAGAATACTTTAATTTAAATAGGTCTGTACAAACTGAATTGAATAATTAAGAAAACTACCAATAAGCAAGCATATTGGTGAGTTCCATCAAACATTTAGGACAATAACATTCTTTTAAAATCAATCTCCAAAGCAACTATTATAAGAACTATCTTAAATCTTTATTACAAGGACCATAGGACAGATATTTTTCTTTAAAATGCTACAGAAAGAAAAAAGAAATACTAGTCTAGGTTAAAAAGGAACAATCTGAATATAGGTAGTCCTCGATTTAAATCAGTTCATTTATGATCATTCAAAGTTACAACGGCACTGAAAAAAGTGACTTATGACAATTTTTCACAGTTGCAACCTTCGGAGCATTTCCAGCAGGGGTAGGTTCCGTCTTCTTTTACTGCCGGTTCGCTCATGGGCAGAAGCAAAAAACAAGATGGCGCCGCCGATAGAACCGGTTTGGGTGCGTGGAGGGCTGACTTACTACCTACTTGGCCAAACCGGTCCGAACCGGTAGGAACTACCTCTGATCTCCAGGATCACAAGATCAAAATTCAGATGCCTGACAAGTGGCATGTATTTATGACCGTTGCTGTGTCCCAAGATTATGTGATCCCCTTTTGTGACCTTTTGACAAGCAAAGTCAATGGAGAAGCCAGATTCACTTAACAACTAGGTTATTAGCATATCAACTGCAGTGATTCACTTAACTGTGGCAGTGGGGACAAGATTCACATAACAAATGTCTCCCTTAACAGAAATTTTGGACTCTATTGTGATCGTAAGTGGAGGACTAGCTGTATTTGCTTACTTTTCCAAGTAGGCACAACTCAGATGCCCTGGCATCAATTCTAAAATTCTATTTCTGCACAAGCATTAGTTGTTCTAGTTTAGGATTGTTAAAATTCAATACATAAGTTGCTTTAAAGTACAGTCATATTAATTCACAAGCCAAAATTTGAATTTCTCACGTAGCTTTCAGGTAGAATAAATCAAACAACTCCAAAGTATTCTTTAGCTCATTCCCGTATTACTGTATGCCCAATTTTAAATTATTCAATAGAAAAATTACTTAATGTTTTAAATATAAAGGAACTATATTTTTTGTCCTGATCAGGAACTGATCTATACGTGCATATAACATGTGTCTTAAATAGTTATAGGTACGCTAGGCCTCGGCAAATGCAAAATTATTTTGACAGAGAATTTTTACTTTAAAAAACAGATTTGGGCTCTTAGATGACTGCAGTTTTTGGCATTTGCATAGACAATGCTAGGACTAATTTTCTACATGATTTAATATCCTCTCCCAACAGCTCTAGCATTGTTTACCTACTCTCAAACTTCCCAGAGTTTGTAAAACAAAAAAACTCAGTAATTACAATTACAGTATTTGAAAGAAAGGCTGTATTATTTAGCTAGAACAATTCATGCATATAGAAATTTTCACCCATATAAGAAATTGTACTGCCTTGGCACAGAAAGATCACAATCTTTATACCATAAAATAGTTTTATAACACAATAAAATAAGGATGATGATGAATTCCCATCAGTTTTAAAAATAGAATACAATAACTAAGAGATTGAGTCACAAATAATATGTCTCTGTTTACACGATTCAAGTCAAATCTAACAAGCTTTGAGAAATCCATAATTACCCCTTTCAAGATAAAGGAAATATCTCAAGAGAGAGAAAAAAGAGAGATGGAAGGAGGTACATACATACATACATACATACATACATACATACATACATACATACATACATGTTATAACTCCAAGGCATCCTTCTGTGGATCTAAAATAAGTTTGAGGGACAAATTTAGGAAAAGGAATGGAAGATAGAAAATGATTTCCCTTTGGAAATCATGAGTATATAAACAGTCCATCACCCATGCATTCACTATCACTTCAGTAATCTTTGTTTATCTGAAATAAACTTGTCAGCTCACAATAGAAACCCAGAAGTGTAACTTATCATTAAAAATGCAGTTCATATTACCGGCGGATATGAATTACTATTATTAAAACAATATATTGACTGTTAAGAGGATCTTTAAGATTCTAGATTAAATTGCAGGAAAAGGTAATATCAAACAATGCTTTTTAATTTAAAAGCTAATATGCATATTCTATCCATAAAGTCATAATTAACCAGAGAAAACAAATATAAACAACTAAGCTAAAACATTAAATAATAATTTCACTTTATCATTTTTAGATGATTATTACAATAGCTGAAATTATTTATCTGCATTTAGAATCTTATCATGTTGTAAAATATAATGTGCAGCTATAATTTTTCTGATGATTAGATCAAAATGCAATTCTCACTCCAATGAAGCAAAGGGAAAATAGGATAAACAGCTTTTTAGTGCAGCAAATTCTACTGAGCTTTTTACACAAGTTCATCTAGTAAGCTAGCTCTAAGCCAGGAAGCTCCATAAGAGATAACCATTTTCTATACGTTTTTAGTAAAGACTCCTCTCGGTTACAGATATTCCTCAAAGCTGAGTTGACACTGTTCACCCTGAAAGTCTATACTTTATCATAAACAATCAATTACATTTTTAGGTTTATATTCATTCCTTTACCATGCAACCCTATGTACAAATACTTAAGTGCTTATTTGAAACAATTTTATAAACAGTTATTCATCAAGCGGTACTATCCTTGTAGCTTCTTGGTTTCATTCAGAACAAATCACAATCAGCAGCTGTTGTTGATTACACTGCAAGATAAAGCAGAATAATAAGTGCTGGAAGGGAACTTGGAGATCTTCTAGTCCAGTGATGGCGAATCTTTTTCTTACAACATGCCAAAATTGTGCGCGCGCGTGCCCACACCAGTTCAATCCTCCCTCCCCATCAGCGCATGCATGCGTGACACACATACATCCCTGTGTGCATGCACGACCCCTCTGCAGGCTCCAGAGGCTTTCCTGAAGCCTGGGGAGGGCAAAAAAACGGCCCCAACGAGCCAACCGGAAGTTCAGAAACAAACTTTCTGTTGGCCCTTTGGGGCCGTTTTTCGCCTTCCCCAATCTCTGGAAGCTTTCCTGAAGTCTGGGAAGGGCAAAAATGGCCTCCCCCAGTCCTCCAGAAAGGCAAATATCAGCTGGCAAACATGCACATACGTGCCGGAGTTGACGTCTGGCGTGCCAACAAATATAGTTCTGTGTGCCACCTGTGGTACACGTGCCCTAGGTTCACCATCATGGTTCTAGTCCAACTCCCTGCTCAAGCAGAAGATCCTATATTAGTGATGACCAAAAGCATGCCAAAAGTGGGGGGAGCACAGGGGGGGGTCATGCGCGGGTGTGCCACACCCATTTTTTGCATGCTTTTTTCACCCTCCCCGGGCTCCAGAGGCTTCATAGGAGCCTGGTATGGTGAAAACAGCCTCCCTTGCCCCCCCCCCCAGGCCCTCCAGAAGCTACAGGAGCTTCCCTGAAGCCTCCGGAGTACGAAAAAAACAGCCCTACAGGCAAACCGGAAGTTCGGGAATGGACTTCCGGTTTGCTCGTAGGGTCGGTTTCAGCCCTCTGGAGCCTTCAGGAGGCTTTCCTGAAGGCTCTGGAGGGAAAAAAATAAGCCTACAAGCAAACCAGAAGTCACTTCCAGGTTGCTCATAAGGCCAGTTTTAGCCCTCCGGAGCGTTCAAGGGCCTTCTGGAGGCTTCCCAACACAATTTCTTAGTTCGTTTGAGTAAAGATCCCTTTTTTTTGTGAGTCCCTCAACATAACGTAATTTCCATGTGCTACTAAAAAACAGTTCCAAATAAGAACCGTAAATTATAGTTGGGTCTTTAATTTTTGGAGGACAATTATAAATGGTTAACACACTGTACTATATTAAAAGGGAAAACTTATTCAAATAATAGCAAAATAAAGACTGCTATTATGCGTGAACCAGTTCTACAAGGTCAAATTACCTAGAGATGCATTCCATCTAAAACAACTTGTATTTAAAAGGAAACATATGGTTGCTGTTCTTTAGATAGGATAGATGATAACATTGAATAAGTGCAGAAACTGTCTGAGAATTACACTATCGTATTAAAAAAAGGAAATTTTGTCATTTCTTTACTGTAGTTTTCTGGCAGTTTTTTTAATCTTCATAGTTTGATTCACTATGTTCGCACAACAGATATAAACAACTGGGTGTAATTAAAATATTCACGTAGCTACCTCTATGTCGGGTAGCACTTTTTTTTTGCAAACAATAACAAATCAACAGTAATTTCTTAATCCAGGACTGCATAGAGCAGGGGTGGCGAACACGCGGCTCGCGAGCCACATGCGGCTCGCGACCAAAATAAATGAGGCTCTTTGCCTCTTACCATTATTTAGTTTACTGTGGCTCGGATCGCGCGCTAAACCCGGAAGTACGGTCGACGCGACGCTTGCCTGCACTCCACCAGCTCTCCACCAGTACTTCCGGGTGTAGCTCAACAGCACCTTACAAAAGTAAGCCAAAACAGGCATTCTATGACTTCTCATTTTAAGCAGCAAATTTCAACAGTTAAAAATAATCTTTTCAACTGACAACATATTAGATGCATGGAAAGTGTTATCAATTTACAACTGAAACTTTATTCTGAAGCAATAATTGAATTTTAAATATCCCATTCCAATACAATACAACAGAGATTTTCAGTTAAGAATTAGGAACCTGTAGGAATTCAGGAAAAAGGTTTTTTTTGGGGGAGGGTGTCAACTTTTCAGTGTTTCTTAGTAATTCTCAGTATTTATGCCTCACTAAAAACAACCTCCTCTGCAGACAAAAAGGTATCTTATCCTATAAAATAAATTAACAGTCAATTCGAAGTTATTAATTCTTCTCCAGAACATATTGTATACTCAATATTATCAACTTAAAACAATATTTCAGAAGTTGCCATCATTATCTCCCAGACTTCAATATCTCATTTGATCTTATTACCATATTTTTCGGACTATAAGATGCACCGGTGTATAAGACGCACCAAGATTTCAAAGAGGTAAGAAAAAAAAGTTTTTGTCCTTCCCAGCCCCCAGGAACACTCTGCAGACTTCACCAGGGCTGGGGGATGGCAAAAATGCCATGTTTGTGAAAAATTGGCAGAAAATGGGCTGTTTTTCTCAAAAATGGGGGCATTTTTCCCTTCCCCCAGCCCTGCTGAAGCCTACAGTGTGCTTCTGGGGGCTGGAGGAAGGCAAAAATGCCTCAATTTTTCTGAAAAATGGTTCATTTTTTGCTCATTTTCGCAAAAATGGGGGCATTTTTCCCTTCCCCCGGCCCTGCTGAAGCCTACAGAATGCTTCTAGGGACTGGAGGAAGGCACAAACGCCTCAGTTTTTGCGAAAAGCTGCCCATTTTTCACAAAAATGGGATGCATGGGCGGAGCTTCGGGAGGCCAAAAATGGCTGTATTCGGTGTATAAGATGCACCAACATTTTCACACTCTTTTGGGGGGGTGCATCTTATCCTCCCAAAAATATGGTAGATAATTTTACTATGGACAGAAACTCTTTCCCTCCTGTAGTCAAAAGAAATAACTGTCTATTTCCAAACAAATCTCTATTACATATAACTGCTCTTGCAATACATATGTGATCTAATATGTAACAACTTACCTCCAGAAATTGTAAATGCTCCAACACCGGAAGTTTTAAAGAAGAAATTGGATAACCATTTGTCTGAAATGGTATAGATTTCTTGCCTAAGCAGGGGTTGGACTAGAACACTTCCAAGGTCGCTTCCACTTCTGTTATTCTATTCTATTCTATTCTATTCTATTCTATTCTATTCTAATCCCCAACAAATTTTCAAAATCTGCACTACCCAAATAAACTACAAATTTTAATTTATACATTCCACCTCTTTTTCACTATAGTATTTATTCCATAATGGAAACAAATGATCATCATACAAATATTCTGCATTTCACAGATGAAAAACCAGAAATGATTCATGTAACAGTACTTTAAAAATTGACAGTATAGTAAACTGGAGTGTCTGAATTCCCTTAAGATGTAGAATGGAACCACATAACCACAAGATTACACTTTTCATTCTCAACACATCAACACCTTTAACAGATGCACTCACACACTATAATCATAATTTCTTGAATAAACCACAACTGGGTAGCCATATATATCATGCCCAAAACCCATGGTTTCCATATAGAAAAAGCTGGATTTGCCCAATAGCTCAAACCACAATGAAACATACATTATAGGTTTAATACAAAACAGGCCTTCCTGTTTTGTATTAAAAAAACCCAGTTACCAAAAGGTAAAATTATCTTTTATGACCAGCACAGACATAAAAATAATTATAAGGGAAAGTAACTCTTATTTTGATACTTCCTGCACTTTAATGTATTTTCTACAAATTTGTTTACATTTGTGTGGATTTTCAGATAAGTGTTTTTGCATTCCTTTTCCTCCATGTAACAAAAGTAGGATCTGGTCCATTCCTGGCTGAAATGATTTCATTCATCTCTTGGAGTTAACCATTTCTTTATTCACATGAAGAGTTTTAAACAGCCATAGGACCCACACTTCTATATTGTAATTTATTTTCAGGTAGTTGCACTGGCCATGACTGTGTCTCCAGTTTTGCAACTGGAGTTTATCACTCATACATTTCTCTGAGGGAAGGGAGATCTAGCCATTGCTACGTATTATAGTAACTACTCAGTAGAATTAAAATTATGCACTCAACCATGAAAAAGACTCTGAAGACTATAAAAAAGTTACAAGCTTTCCAATATACGGTATTTGGATTCATGTCCAGAGTGGGAGTAATAATGTAATATAACTCCCCATAAAAAGCCAACGTCATGCATATATGACTATAAAGTCACTTCATAAGAACATTTAAAGCTCAGAAAGGCTTTAATCTAAGGCACCTGAAAATTGCTTTAACACACGTCAACTTCTCCCTGTGTCCCAAAACTCTATCCTAGAGCTAAATCTTATTCATGATTCCTTTAACTGAAGAAAAATAAAGTTCTGCCTCCTGATTATGATCAATACACCACTAAGCCATAAACTGTTTTACCATGATTTATATTTAGTTGGATTAAAACAATATAAAATGCCACAAGCAAATTGCATCATAGTATAGTGCAGTGTATGAACGTAGCTAAAAACTAGTTTGGTTCCAGTGGTTAAAGGCACGGGCGTGGAAATTGCGAGACTGTGAATTCCAGTCCTGCCTTAGATAATAGCCAACTGGATGATTTTGGACCAGTCGCTCACTCTCTGTCTGCAAATGGTGACATTGGCAACCACTTTTAAACTGTTGCCAAGAAAACTGCATAGATGTTGCCATATAGTGGAAAATATTAGCTGAACACACAAACACAAAAGTCCTAGCCAATGACTTTTGGAATTCTATTCTTTAAAAAGTCTATCTAATTTAGTCTCTGTTTTTAGATTTACTTCCTCTGAATTTTGACTGGGTAACCAATTACCATATTTTTCGGAGTATAAGACGCACCTTCTTCCCCCCTAAAAGAGGTGAAAATTTGGGTGTGTTTTATACACCAAATATAGCCCTGCCCACCCACCGCCCCCACCCTTTGTCCTCTGCCTCCCAGCAATTTACCTCCATGCAACAAATGGAGAAAATGGGGCTTGTGGAGGCGACAATAGGCTATGACAATCTGGTCCACTATAAATCATTTATTTTAAAAAAACAAATGCGCAAACATAGTGGAAAAATGCTGATTAAAAAATGGAAGCAAGCCTGCCTATACAGCAGAAGGAAAAATGTTCAAGGAGCAACCAGTCCACAAATATGAGGCGTCAGCTTTAAAAAATTAATAAAATTAGTTATTCTTTTTTATTTATATTAGATATAAATCTGTCTTTTCAGTAGAATGCCAAGGCAGTTTACATAGTATTCCTCCTTCAATTTGTTTCCACAACCATAAACCTGTGAGATTCATTGGAATGAAGCAGTGGCTAGTCTACAATCTGGCAATGTTTCCATGGGAGAGGGAAAACCTGAATCTCTCCAGTCTTAGACAAATGCCATAACCATCATATTTCTGACTGCCTATTTTTGTAGTGATTAAAGGTAAAGGTTCCCTTCACACATATGTGCTAGTCGTTCCCAACTCTAGGGGGCGGTGCTCATCTCTGTTTCTAAGCCGATGAGGCAGCACTGTCCAAAGACATCTCTGTGGTAATGTGACTAAACACCGAAGGCGTTCAGAACGCTGTTACCTTCCCATCAAAGGTGGTCCCTATTTTTCTACTGGCATTTTTACATGCTTTCAAACTGCTTAACTGTTCTAACTATCAGGACATTTCTCCTCAGCAACTTAGAACTAAGGAGAAATTTCCTGACAGTTAGAACAATTAATCAGTGGAACAGAAGTTGCCTCCAGAAGTTGTGAATGCCCCAACACTGGAAGTCTTTAAGAAGATGTTGGATACCCATCTGTCTGAAACGGTATAGGGTTTCCTGCCTAGGCAGGGGGTTGGACTAGAAGACCTCCAAGGTCCCTTCCAACTCTACTATTTTATGATATGGTATGGTATTGTATTGTATTGTATTGCTAGGTTGGCAGAAGCTGGGACAAGTAACGGGAGCTCACTCTGTTACTTGTTCTAGTAGGGACACTCCACTAGGGATTAAACATAGTTAATATTGGGCTTATTTGATCTAGATAGCCTGTAGACAGCTGTTAACAACATTAATCCATGCTCCTGATAGTCTCAACCTTACCACAGCTGATATCACATTTAGTATTACTATTTAACATCGCAAGGATGCAGGAAGTGGTTACTGTGGAGAAGAGAGAACAGTTTGTTTAGGTGACAGTTAAAGTAAGTGGTTGCATAGGCATGAAGGAGGATCAGAGGTGAAAGAGAGAACTAAAGTCAGAACAGTAAATGTTGAGGGACTTTGAGAATGAGGGGGAAGCTATAAGCAGAAAATATAACAAGTAGGACAAATCTAGCTTTGCAAAGAAGATAAGGGGAGAGGGGAGGAACCCCTTGTGGCTGAATTTATAACCTGGCCACTAAGTTAACTCAGTTTCTGAACAATACTATAATGTTGAACAATACACAACATTGTGAGCCCCAAAGAACTCTTACTTGCATCCAGTACAACTCCAAGCTGAAGAAAGCTAAAGCAGAAGGGTTAGCGGGAGAGAAAAAGAGCAAGGAATAAAATAGTTTGGGGGTGGGGTGTAAGACACAAACATAAGAAGGAAAAAAACTCATGCCTCCAGAAGGGGAACAACTTGTTCCAGAAGAGGAACAACCAGACCTTGTGAATGCTCCAACACTGGAAGTTTTTAAGAAGAGATTGGATAACCATTTGTCTGAAGTGGTGTAGTGTTTCCTCCCTAGGCAAGGGGTTGGACTAGGAGACCTCCAAGGTCCCTTCCAACTCTCTTATTCTATTCTATTCTATTCTATTCTATTCTGGGAGGGAGGAGAAGCACCACCTGTTTGGGAGAATGGAAGGAAAGAAAAATACAGGAGTCACTTGAAGGGGGGGAGAGAGAAGGGGACTTCGATGGGGACAGAGACCGCAGTGATGGGCGGCTGAAGCCAGAAGTCGCTGCGAAAAGAGATGGTGCCCGAGGAGGTGGCGACGCCGCTGGGGCCAAGGAGAAGAAGGGACCGGGAGTCAGGTAGGAAGGCAGCAGAGCCAGAGAGGGAGAGGAATGGCAAAAGGGGGCGAGGAGAGCGACGAAGAAGGGTAGGAGAAGACGACGGAGGGCTGGGTTCAGGAATTGCGCGGGGAGGGGAAGAAGGGCCTGTGGGGAGCTCGAGGGGCTCCTCTCCTTCCATGCCCTCCTCCTTCCTTCCTTCCTTCCCTCGCTCCCTCTGCGGCCTGCATTCCTCCCCGCTTCCCACGCCCCCCTTTTGCACCCAGGTCGAGGCAGAATTAGCAGGCCGCGCCTCAGGCCGGCGCCGGCTCCCCACCCGTACCCCCCCGCACCCGCACCCGCCCTTCCCTTCCTCACCCTCCGTCGGCTCCGAAGCCGGGGTCTCCCCGGGCTGGGCCATGACCGAGCCAGCTCGTCCCCGTCACGCCGAGGCCGGGTCCGCTACGTCAGGAGACGAAGCCGAACGCATCTTGACAGGCGGAGGGGGCGGGGAATCGGCGGCGACGGCGGCGGCGACGGAAAGGAGGGAGCACGAGCGGCCGCGCATGCGCCCAGTGGCGCCGAAAGCTGTGGGGAGAGTGGGATGGGGAGAGTGAGATACAGTGCTGAGGGCTCGCAGCTTAGCGGGGGAGTAGAAGCTGCAGCTGCAGGGCCCTGCTATCAGGGCGATGGAAGTGGCTGCTGAATTGGGGAAAACTGAATTAAAAAGATGGGATGAAGACGGAGTGTCTCGTTGGGGGTGATGTGTTTTGGAATAAAAGGTTGCATTTAGCTGGTTTCACGCGTTACGTTAATGGCTTAGGGCAGCGCCGGACAAACTGTTTGCAACTGGGGCCAGATAGCTTTTTTGAAATTAATATCTCATGGTGATGATGCAGCGATCCTGCTGGAGTTGGAGACCACAGACCTAGAAATCATCATCATCTTCTCCTTCTCCTCTTCCTCCTCCTCCTCTTATTATTATTATTAGGTGGTTAATCTTTGGTGAGATTCACAGCCTTTGGGGCTGGTTGGTAGCTCAACAGCTCCAGTCCTAACCAAGGACCTAGGAAGTGTTAAGGTAATGTGGGAGGATAAAAGTTGTTCCAAGTAGGATGTTTTTTTTGTAGAGTCAGAATGTTCAAGTCAGGTAAATTTAGAATTTTCAAATATGAGGTAGCCCTTTAGGTATTGCTCCAAGGGCTCCAATTACAATTGGAACAGCACATGATTTCTTTTTTCACAGTTGCTCAACAATAATAATAATAAGAAGAAGAAGAGGAGGAGGAGGAGAAGAAGAAGAAGAAGAAGAAGAAGAAGAAGAAGAAGAAGAAGAAGAAGAAGAAGAAGAAGAAGAAGAAGAAGAAGAAGAAGAAGAAGAAGAAGAAGAAGAAACATGCTCTGGCTGATTATTTAAAAGAAAGTCAAGAACATCTATTAATCGAAGTAAAGAACAAAAATCTACTGAAGGCCCAACAGACGAAACAAGAATACAGAAAAGATGTGATAAAATCAAGAATGGAAAGTTGGCAGAACAAAGCATTGCATGGTCAATTTCTGGAAAAAATAAAAGATAAAGTGGACAGTGAAAAAACTTGGTTATGGTTAACAACAGGTACATTAAAGAAAGAAACAGAGTCACTAATCCTGGCTGCGCAAGAACAAGCTATCCGAACAAATGCCATTAAGGCCAAAATTGAAAAATCCTCTGATGATGCCAAATGCAGACTGTGCAAAGAAGTTGATGAAACTGTTGACCACATACTCAGCTGCTGTAAAAAAATCGCCCAGACTGACTATAAATTGTGGCACAATTTAGTAGCACAAATAATACACTAGAATTTGTGCAAAAATTATAATATTAAAACAATAAACTGGTGGGAACATAAGCCTGAAAATGTCACCGAAAATCAGATGGCGAAGATCCTATGGGATTTTCATATACAAACGGACAAAATACTGGCGCATAACACACCAGACATCACACTGGTTGAGAAAAATAAGGTTACAATCATAGACATCGCAAAACCAGGTGATAGCAGGATCAACGAGAAGGAACATGAAAAAATTGCGAAATACCAGGACTTAAAAATTGAAATTCAACGATTATGGCACAAACCAGCAGTGGTAATTCCAGTGGTAATCGGCACACTGGGTGCAATTCCAAAAGCACTGGAATTACATTTAAAACAGTTAAAACTTGACAAAATCACCATCAATCAAATGCAAAAAGCTGCACTGCTTGGATCTGCACGTATATTACGAAAATACCTTATGATGTCCTAGGCCCCTGGGTGGGGCCCGACTAGTAATCAATGCCAAATCCGGCGAAACAACTGGCCACTATAGTAGTAGTAGTAATAATAATAATAATAATAATAATAATAATAATAATAATAATAATAATAATAATAATAATAATACAACTAAGTTAAAAGCTGAATATAAGAAAGAAGTAATTGAGAAGCAAGCTGAAAATTGGAAAAGCAAAGCTATGCATGGCCAATACTTGAAAAGTATTGAAGGCAAAGCTGACCAAAAACTAACTTGGAACTGGTTAAGATCAGGAGTACTGAAAAAAGAAACAGAAAGCTTTATTTTGGCAGCTCAAGAACAAGCCTTAGCCACAAACTGCATGAAGGCAAAAATTCAACATGTTACCACCAACAGCAAATGTCGCCTCTGTAATGAGAAAGATGAGACAGTCGACCACTTGATCAGCAGGTGCAGCAAAATTTCACAAATTGACTACCTACAATGCCATGACTGCATTGCTAAGATTATTCACTGGAAATTGTGCCAAAGGTTTGGATTTGAGTACAGCAAAAACCACTGGGACCATCAGGTTGAGAAGGTTTTAGAGAATAAGAAAGGCAAAATCTTGTGGGACTTCAGAATCCAGACTGACAGGCACTTGACCTACAACACACCTGACATAACAATAATTGAAAATAAAAAAGTATGGTTCATTGACATTGCAATACCTGGTATTGCACGAATTGAAGATAAACAGCAAGAAAAAATCACAAAATACCAGGACTTGCAAATTAAGGTTGAGCGACTGTGGAAAAAGAAATCATGTGTTGTCCCAATTGTAATTGGAGCCCTTGGAGCAATACCTAAAGGGCTACCTCGCTATTTGAAAATTCTAAATTTACCTGACTTGAACATTCTGACTCTACAAAAAACCACCCTACTTAGAACAGCTTATATCCTCCGAAGTTACCTTAATGTTCCTAGGTCCTTGGTTAGGACTTGAGCTGTTAGGCTACCAATCAGCCCCAAAGGCTGTGAATCTCACCAAAGATTATCCAAATAATAATAATAATAATAGTAATAATAATAATAATAATAATAATAATAATGATGATGATGATGATGATAATAATTATTATTATTATTAATTATTAATAATTATTAATAATTATTAATAATTATTAATAATTATTAATAATTATAATTATAATTATTACTCCGCCGTTGCCGGTCCCAAGCCCGGATGAGAAAGGAGGAGGATTGGGGTCAGGTTGGCAACCTGCCCCCATAGAAAAAAACCCGCCAACCCATATAACATGATGAAAGAAACAAATAATAATAATTACTTTTATTCATTAAACATGAAACTCAGGTAATTGAACATTTAAAAATGTATCACAAATATCATTGACTGGCGCTGATGGTTGATATGGGTTGCTGCCAGCATCCTAGGTATCAACCAAGTATCTTGTTAAAATGTATGATGTTTCGAGTAGCACAGCTTTTTGCAGTTCTGCTCGTGTTATTGCAGGAAGTTTCAGTTTCTTAATGTATTTTATAAAATTCTTGGACATGGTACAAAGTGCCCCATTGACTGGGTACATAACGAATGAGTAAATGAATAATGTGGGACCTAGATAAGTTGTCAAAAAGTTAATTAAAATAAATCCTGTAGAACAGTGGAATTTTAGGGAAGCTCGGTCCCTTTTGCTAATAATATGACAAATAAATCTGTACCTAAGTACAGAGATTGTGGGTAATCTGCCTCTGATATTTTGGAAGAAGAGCCCAGATATCATCCCTGAGGACAATTTGATATTCCTGTACATTGCAAAGACTGGACTGATGATCCCTGTGATTCATTTCTACTCTACAATTCTGTGTTTTCAGGATTTAACACCCTTCAAAAATAATAAATACAATAATAGAATGTAAACATATTCCTGCCCTACATGGGTATTTTCCTATTATGGTGAGAACTAATTTCTTCGACTGAGTAAATGCTGGGACTTAAAATACGTTAAGCTGATGACTCCTGGTCTAATGTACCCCTTTTTATTTGTCTTGTTCTTCTGAAACCATGGGAAATCAGACTGGCCTTGATTGAGCCTTGACTCAAATGTCTATACACCAATGCACAGAGTATGAGGAATAAACAGGGCGAATTAGAAATTCAAGTAAAAGAGGGCAGATACGATATTATTGCCATTACAGAAACTTGGTGGGATGAAACCGACAAATGGAACATACAGCTAGAAGGATTTCAATTATTTAAAAGAAATAGACCAAATAAAAGAGGAGGTGGAGTTACACTATATATAAGAAATAACTACATCTCTACAGAAATAGAGCACAACAATGATGAGAACTATCTTGAATGCATTTGGGTCAATATTAAAGGTTGGGGGGGAAAATGACATTGCCATAGGTCTATACTACAGGCCACGCAACCAAGCAGAGGAAGTAGATGAACTTTTTGCTAGTCAGCTAACTAAGGTATGTAGGAAGCACACCACAATAGTAATGGGAGATTTTAACTACCCTGACATCAACTGGGAAACAAACTCTGCACCAAGTGGAAGATCCAACAGGTTCCTAACAAACCTAGAAGACAACTTTGTTTTCCAAAAAGTAGAGAAGGGAACAAGGGGATCAGCCATATTGGACTTAATTCTCACTAACAGAGAGGAAATGATAGAAGGTGTTGAACCACAGGTACCCTGGGGGCAAGTGACCATGCAATATTGGAATTCAACCTTATGCAAACACAAGTAGTAGAACAAAGTAAAACTAGACTCTTGGACTTTAAGAAAGCTAATTTCAATAAATTTAGAGAGAGCTTGGGAAAAATTCCACGGATGAGAATCCTCAAGGGGAAAACAACTCAAGAAGCTTGGGAAATTTTGAAAAATGAGATTACAAAAGCCCAGTCAACACAATACCAATGAAGAAGAAATATAACAGCTCCCAAAAGAAACCAGCATGGCTGCATAAAGAACTCTCTGACAAACTGAAAGACAAAAAAGATAAGTATAAAAAGTGGAAAGAGGGGGACATAACTAAGACAGAATATCAGCAAATAGCCCGAGCCTGTAAAGATGAAGTGAGGAAAGCTAAGGCTCACAATGAAGAAAGGCTTGCCACAAAAGTAAAAATTAACAAAAAAAGCTTCTTCCAACATGTTAAAAACAAGAAAAAGGTTAAGGAAACAATTTGTCCATTGCTAGGAGAAAGTGGCAAGAAGGTGACAAGCAACAGGGAGAAAGCAGAACTATTTAACTCATGTTTTGCATCTGTCTTTACACAAAGGGATAAAACAGTCCAACCTATTAAAAACAGCACCACAAAAATCAGATTAGGAACACAAATTGAAATAGGGAAGAAAATGGTAAGTGAGCACCTGTCTACCCTAGACGAGTTCAAATCACCAGGACAGGATGGATTACACCCCAGGGTTCTGAAGGAACTGGCAGACGAGATCTCAGAACCACTGAACTATATCTTTCAGAGATCCTGGAACACCAGGAACTACCAGAGGACTGGAAAAGAGCTGATATGGTTCCCATCTTTAAAAAAGGGAAAAAATTAGATCCAGGAAACTACAGACCTATCAGCCTGACCTCAATACCAGGAAAGATTCTGGAAAAAATAATCAAGCAACGAATTTGCAAACACCTAGAAACAAACAAAGTAATAGCCAAAAGCCAACATGGGTTTGTCAAAAACAGATCATGCCAGACTAATCTTATTGCATTCTTTGACAAAGTGACAAAATTAGTGGACAAGAGGAATGCCGTCAATATAGTTTACTTGGACTTCAGTAAGGCATTTGATAAGGTAGACCATAACCTACTACTAGATAAAGTAGAAGAATGTGGGTTAGACAGCATCATCACCAGATGGATTCATAACTGGCTGACCAACCGCACTCAACGTGTAGTCCTCAATGGAACTGCATCTACATGGAGGGAAGTATGCAGTGGAGTACCCCAAGGCTCTGTTTTAGGCCCAGTACTCTTCAACCTCTTCATCAATGATTTGGATGAGGGAATAAATGGGGAACTCATCAAATTTGCAGATGACACCAAGCTGGCAGGAATAGCTAACACTCCAGAAAATAGGCTTAAGATACAGAAGGATCTTGACAAACTTGAACATTGGGCACTATCTAATAAAATGAAATTCAATGGTGAAAAGAGTAAGGTTCTACATTTAGGCAATAAAAACGGAATGCACAGGTACAGTATAGATGGTACCTTGCTCAGTAGTAGTAACTGTGAAAGGGATCTTGGAGTCCTAGTGGACAACCATTTAAATATGAGCCAGCAGTGTGCAGCAGCTGCCAAAAAAGCCAACACAGTTCTAGGCTGCATAAATAGAGGGATAGAATCAAGATCACATGAAGTGTTAATACCACTTTATAATGCCTTGGTAAGGCCACACTTGGAATACTGCATTCAGTTCTGGTCGCCACGATGTAGAAAAGATGTGGAGACTCTGGAGAGAGTGCAGAGAAGAGCAACAAAGATGATTAGGGGACTGGAGACTAAAACATATGAAGAACGGTTGCAGGAACTGGGTATGTTTAGTTTAAGAGAAAGAAGGACTAGGGGAGACATGATAGCAGTGTTCCAATATCTCAGGGGTTGCCACAAAGAAGAGGGAGTCAAACTATTCTCCAAGGCACCTGAGGGTAGAACAAGAAGCAATGGGTGGAAACTAATCAAGGAGAGAAGCAACTTAGAACTGAGGAGAAATTTCCTGACAGTTAGAACAATGAAACAGTGGAACAGCTCGCCTCCAGAAGTTGTGAATGCCCCAATACTGGAAGTCTTTAAGAAGATGTTGGATAGCCATCTGTCTGAAACGGTATAGGGTTTCCTGCCTAGGCAGGGGGTTGGACTAGAAGACCTCCAAGGCCCCTTCCAACTCTACTATTGTATTGTATTGTATTGTATTTGCCCCCAAATTTTAGAGGTGCAGTTGAGCCCCAGGTTCACAAAACAGTCCTGGCAGCATCCTTAATTGTGTTCAATGAAGTTACCACAAACAAGTATATATCAGAGTTTAGCAGCAGCAAATCGGAACACATATATCATACCAAACCACCTTTCACAAATGCTTATGTAAAGATGTTTGTGGTTGTATAGTTAAGGAAGGCAACCCTGGAGCGTTGGCATCCTAGCTAGTCAATTATTTATTTTGTTTTGGTGGTTAAGCTTGCCTCCCATCACAAGGATGAGAGAGAGAAAAATGTAAGAAAGGGTGGTTGGGATTCAGTAAGATTGAATATCTTGTTCTTAAATGTAATAGATGTCTTATTAAAAATTGGAAAATATAGATACTTGAAGCACATCTTATCTGTTTTCTCTGCTTGCAGATGTCACAGTAATTAGAACTGTAGCACCAACACAGAAATGCTATTCTTGTTCTGTTTTAGAATCAAAAAGATTATGAATAGTTGGCTTGCATGCATAATCATAGATCCATTACATTATTTATAACAGTACCTTATTCTGAAAAATTGGTATGGAAGATTTATGTTTCTGAGGAGCAATCCCAGGTGATTTCTAACACAGCACATAGGTCCTCTTTTGTTATTGCATGCACTGTAGTGCCAAGAGGAAAAATAATTTAGTGTAATTTTTATTTTAATACCATACTATTAATATATCTGCTCCATATGTATTTACTTATTTTCTTTTTCTAGCATATTAAAATTGTGATTTAAATGGCAATGCCTGAAGTGGTTTTATGGACATTATCCAGGATTTTTTGAGGGCTGTCTGCACCCCGGGGATCTCAAATGAAAGACTATTTCTGTAAAGTGGGATATGGAAGAATGTGTTCTGAGAACAGCTTAAAATATGATCTTCAAAGAGTGAACATGCCTGGCCATAGGTGTGAACTAAAAATTGACCCTATTATGTAAGTGATAAAGGTGGTGAGGCAGAACCACTTCCATACTTTTACTCTATCGGCAAAATGTTGGCCAAGGTGTCTCAGATCTTATTTATATAAGGATTGGCCAGAATAAGAAACATATGACAGCTATTACAGCCTTGCTAAAACAGGTCTTATCTGCTCCAAGTTGGAAACGAGATAGATGGACTCTGTTGAAATAACAGACATCGTTGGAGATTTTTTAGCTGTAAACCTCAAGGAAGAGGACCAAGTAGAGTTGCAGTGGCTAGAGTGCAGTACTGCAGGCTACTTCTGCTTGCAATCTGGCAGTTCGAATTTCACCAGGCTCAATGTTGACTCAGCCTTCAATCCTTCTGAGGTGGGTAAAATGAGGACCGGGATTGTTGGGGGCAATTGGCTGACTCTGTAAACTGCTTAGAGGCCTGTAAAGCACTATGAAGTGGTATTTAAGTCTAAGTGCTATTGCTATTCTGTAGCTCTCCCATTTGTGCACTGGATCCCTGGCCCTCCTGGGAAGAGATTTGAAGCTGGATCCAGGTTGTAGTCAATGCTTCTCTGAAGGAAGAGGACATTCCAGCCACTCCTCAAGAAGCCTGGCCTGGATCCCATGGGAAAAAACAACTTTCATCTTATATACACCCACCTTTTTAAAACAGGCTTGGGAGAAAATAGTAGGGCTCTACCAGTCTGAATTCAAGCTTGGCCATAATAGTTGCATAGGTTACTTACCTTAGTAAGATGTGAAAGGAGGAAGCATCACATCTTGTGCTCCTTAGCAGTTTTGGATAATGTCGACCAGTGTTCTTCTGGTTGATTCTATTCAGCTTCCACATGCCACATGCCACTTTTCATCCATTCCATTTTAAGATTAGTGTTATTTTTTAAAAATCACAATACAGTACTTACTAGGCAAGGGCCCTTCACCTGCTGTTTTTCCTTGTATCCACCATGCTTGAAATCTAGAGCTATTATTTATGAATTTTCTAACCTCAGTTGGGTTAACCATAATTTAAGAAAAGAAAAAAATTTTTTTAGGGATCACATACCCACTGAACTAGTAGCTTGTAAAGATGTAAGCTAGGTGCAAGATAAAATGCAGTTGGCTAGCTTATTCAGTGTGCATCATATGAACATAGATCTCTTCTACAAATTATGAGAATTTCATCTGCATTTCTACAAGGAACAAAACTAAATTTCGTTGATTTTTTCCCCATTCCCGACTCAGCCAAAGGGGCTATATCAAACCTTTAGGGTCTCCCATATCTGAATGTTAACCTGGCAAAGCCCGTTTTATAAAATGTGAACTTGGGCACAGTTTTGTTGTTGTTGTGCTGGTAATTCCAGATTCCCTAGGGATTGTTCTCTGCAGTTTTCCAACAAAATAATAAATCAAGTCTGTCAATTTATAACTTTGGAACTGTATCTCATAAATGCCCAAAGACAATGTCAGTTCTTTTTTTTTTATCCCCCTATTCTAATGAAATCAGAAATAAAAATGATGCATGTACATTGCTAAGCAAAGACATATTTATTAGCATCCTTCTTATTAATGCCATTTTATTTGGAAACTTAGGTAAGCCCCAAGATTCTCATGAGAGACTGGTATATACATTTTAAACTGCCAAGGATCATTCCAGCAACAGCTCCATAAATTTGGTTTTCATCCTGAAACAATAGTTTGCTTGCAATCATAAATTATCTTAATCTATCCTGCCTCCCAGATATTTTATATGATTGAAAATCTTTGCAAAAAAACCAAACATTTATGGGGGTTATAATTTCCCTCCTCTTTTTTAAAAGTTTCCATGTGGGTGCATATTCTGAATAGATGGAAAGCAGATGAGACACCTCCCCAAATACCGAAAACAAATGTTCTAGTAGTTAATGTTCCTGCATTGACTATAAGTTGAAATGGATTCAAAACTCATGATCTCATTTGAAAGCCGCCCGTATTAAGAGTCTGAAAGCACTCTTTCATTCCTCTGTAAGAAGTGTTCACCAAAGACTTTGATATTTCATGAGCCTGAACATTTTGTTTCTTCCTGCAATATCAATATATATATTGATAGAAACTAATTATTGAAAATTAATGGTACTCAAATTTTAGGTTAGGTTAGAGAAGCATTTGAGGTGAAATTCCCAAGTTAGCAAAATCTGCTGGCACGCCATGAGAAATTAATCAAAACTAAAACCAAAAAAGCTATGTTCAATAGTACATAGACTAAAAAAAGGAATCTGTCCTTATCTCTGTGATTTACTTCTCTGGACTTGTCTTTTTCCAGCTAGTGTTTATTTCTGAAATGACAGTGAATGGAAATGGAAAATTCCTTCTCTCCCCAATACTGTACAGGCATAAGAGAACTGTCCACTTTGAAAAGAATCTACTGATTGCAGTTTGGCAAGAAGAGTTTTCGAAATTTGCCCCTTTGCAGTAAGGACACATAAGAGTCGAAACATTCCTATATGTTGTATAAACAGTAGAAACAGAGAACCCGCATTCCCAGACTTAACAAACGGTGTATTGTTTTCTTCCAGGCAGCTTATAAAAAAAATATTTAGCCTAACTGCAGAACAAAAACGGAACTGGTGAAGAATCTGAAATGGGCTCACGCACGCCTATCTAGAGCGTGTCCTGGAGTCTCATAAAATGACTTATTGCAAGTTTTAATTTCAGTTTCTGCAAATTAAAAAGTAAGTAAAGGAGTAAACTGACTTAATTTATTGTGTGAATACACTACAGATTGGATTCAAATATCATGCTACCTAGGACTTGTTCTGAGTTTAGTTTATTTGTTCAATAAAGTACCATTGACTTTGTCCATACTAACTAATGGCTGCAAAAGGTATTTGAAATATCAGACTAGCTAGGTCAAAGAACACGATAAGCCAAACTTAACAAAGCACTTGATAATCGAGCTTGCATCTATAAACCCAACAGCACTGTCTTGTACTTACCGGTATGTTATTTTTCATGCTTAAATAATAATGTTTGGTTACTCATTTTTGATGCACCAAACCTCTTGTTAAACTTTCATTTCAAAGGCGAGGGAAGAGGAGTCACATCTGAGTAAAGGGGGTACTGTACGTTTGGAATGGGTGCAAAACTGATGTTGTGTTTTGTGTAATTTTAAACAGCACAATGGTATTGGAATGTTTGCTGTCTTGTTGCCAAAACAAAACTTGCTGTATAAACACTACTTTTAAGATCTTTCTCTTTTAAAGAGGAGAAAAAATATATGTTCCATATGTCTTTCAGAAAATCAAATTGATATTGCCAAATTGAGTAAATGCTGCATCTGACTTTCCCCAAAGGAGAAGAAGAAAGACTGAGAATGTGTTCCAACCCTGCTTCCTGGGAGTCATCTTTTATAGACAATATATAAGGTAAAGGTAAAGGTTCCCATTGCACATATGTGCTAGTCATTCCCAACTCTAGGGGGCGGTGCTCATCTCTGTTTCAAAGCCAAAGAGCCAGTGCTGTCTGAAGACGTCTCCGTGGTCATGTGGCCGGCATGATTAAACACCAAAAAGGTACATGGAACAGTATTATCTTCCCACAAAAGGTGGTTCCTATTTTTCTACATGCATTTTTTTATGTGCTTTCGAACTGCTAGGTTGGCAGAAGCTAGGACAAGTAACGGGAGCTCACTCTGTTACGCGGCACTAGGGATTCGAACCACCGAACCGCTGACCTTTCTGATCGACAAGCTCAGTGTCTTAGCCACTGAGCCACCCACGTGATTAAAGCTAACATATTTCTTGATTCCTTCTCACACTATAGAGAAAAATGGCAATCTGTGACACATGCATACATTTTGTTTGATCTTTTAAAGTATTATAATAAGACAACCTCTCCAACTACCTTTACTTGACTCTAATTTGTATGAACATTTCACTATCTATAAAAATGTGGATAAAAATGAAAGTGACTTTATTTTATGGAAAAAATGAACTTTACAGCATGAGGCTTTGCATGATCAATTAATATATCTCATTTGATTAATAGCACTTATTTTTGCATGGTCATGCTATAATTCAGAGAAGATCCAAGTGTTTTTATCCCTGTTAGAATCCTCATAGCAGTCTCCTCTCTAGTAAAATCCAGGTCAAGTTACACGTCTGCAGAATAATTTCATTTTTCTACTCTTATCAGCAGATGTCATCTTGTGGACTTTAACCCATGTCTGACTCTTTGTCTTTCTCTAGTCCTACTCTAGATGTTTCTTCTGCAATTTCATCTGCCAGGATTCCTCTATAAACTGAAAAGCCCTTCCAGGTTTGGTATAGAGAATGGCCACTCAGGAGAAATCTAAACCAGGACCATTGTCACCCATTAATTTCAAGTAGCTAAGACTTGAGATACATGAAAATGATATCTGGTTGCTCGTGCACTATTTATCATTAAGAAATCCTTCGATGAAATAAACCAAAGCACGCATAATGTTGCTGGGAGGAAACTTTGGCCTCAGATAGTTAATGATTTCACCATTTTTTCTGCTATTGCTGAGAATGTCAAACACGTTGAAACTTCTGCTCAACTACCGATAGGCAAGGGATTCAAGTATAAGCAGGCAATGTTAATCAGCTCCCTGGTCTCATTCTTGCAGCCAAAGAGTGTATCAAGCATGGATGAAAAAAAAGCAGAAAGATGATCCCAAATAAGAGCTGACTGTCAATTTTAAATAAGCGGCCGCAGCACACAACTGGCTGATCAGATTGGAGACTGATGCTTTTCATGGTTTAGTGAAAGGGACTCCTCCGGGTGCCGTCCACTAGACTGTGCCAGCGGGCGACGCCCAGGGGAAGGGCCTTCTCTGTGATGGGCCCGACCCTCTGGAATGACCTTCCCCCCGACATTAGAATGACTACGGATCTCCGCTCCTTCCGTCAGAAACTTAAAACCCACCTATTCCAGCTAGCCGACTTGGCCTAATTCCACCTTTCCCACCTCAGTTTTATTTCTAAATTTTTAGGATTGGTTTTAGGGTCTGTTTTTAATTTTATAAATTCGTACAGGGGTTGTTTAATTTGATTTTTAGCTATGTATATGATTGTTTGTATGTTTTTAAATTTATTCCTGTACACCGCCCCGAGTCCCTCTGGGGAGAGGGGGCGGTCTAGAAATTTAATAAATTATTATTATTATTATTATTATTATTATTATTATTATTATTATTATTATTATTATTAGTGGAGCAATGAATGCCAACAGATGTGATGGAAAGATAACAGTTAAAGAACACAAACTCAATTTACAATTATGGAATGAAGCCAAATATTATGAAAAGAAGGACTAGGGGAGACATGACACTTGCGGGATCGTATTCTGCCCCATACATCCCTGCGACCAATCCGCTCGCACAGAGAGGGCCTCCTCCAGGTGCCGTCCACTAGACAGTGTCGGGGGGCGGCGCCTAGGAGTAGAGCCTTCTCTGTGGCGGGCCCAGCCCTGTGGAATGACCTCCCTCCGGATATTAGGAATACCTCTGACCTCCGCTCCTTTCGTATTAAGCTTAAGACCCACCTATTCCAAGTAGCTGGCCTGGCTCAACTTTGATCTAACCATATCGCTCCTGACGGGTTTTTAATTGGGTATTTTAATTATATTTAATTATTTAGGGGTTTTTTAATCACTGTATTCTAATTGTTTTTTATTCATCAGCCGACCTCCTCCTTGTGTATGTCTCGGTATATGTCTCTGTTATATGTTTGTTTTGTCCACATATTTATTTCATATGTTTCATTGTACGCCGCCCCGAGTCCTTCGGGAGAGGGTGCGGCTAAGAAATAAATATTTATTTATTTATTATTATTTATGAGACATGCAACTCTTAAGTTATTAATAAATAATAGCCATTTATTTCTCCAATGTTTATCATATTACTAATTAATAATGAGCATCTCTTCTCTGTCCCGGTTCTCATTTACCAAATTAGTAATATTCTTCAGGAACTTCACAAATTCCATTCGGACATCTTCAGGGTCTTCTTCAAGGCTGGAGTGTATCAATGTCAGCCTGTTCAATGGTGAAGCTTTGAAGTTGAAGAGAGAAAACAGTGAATCAGGTTTGCAATTTGACAAAGATTACACAAAAACAGGGAAATAAAAGTTATGGTCTTACGCAAAGTGAGATTGTCTACATCTCCTGCAGTGCCTGGCTTGTGATGTGCAATGAGCAAACACTGATTCTCAAGCAACTGCTGCTGTTGGACAAAACAGGAGTACCACATTTCAATTTCCTTCACATGGCTTGGCAAGTCTGGATTAAAAATAATGACGACACCATGGGAATCTTTCATCAGAGCAGGCCAGCAAGTCTCAAATCTAGAAGTGCAAAAGAAAAAGAATGTAGCTGGAAACACTTGGTGTTGTTTTGATAGAAATTATGCAACCCAGCTGCAGATAATAACTGGGTTCACACTGCTTCAAGCCACAGTTTTTCAACTACTTAATTTGCAGCCCATCTCGCTATCAAAGTATAAATATTAGTGTAAAATGTCAAGCATAGTTTGCTAATCAGAGCAGTTGGGTTCATATAACACAGTATTTCTCAGCCTTAGCAATTTTAAGACGAGTGGGCTTCAACTCCCATAATTGCTGCCTGGGGAATTTTGGGAGTTAAAGTCCATATATCTTAAAGTTGATGAGGTTGAGAAACATTGACATATTCTATAAGATGAAACTAGCAAGCCAAATTATAATTTAATTAAGCCTTAATATTATATGTGAAATTCCTATACGGCTACAGATGTGCATATCTCTGTTTCTCTTAAAGCCCAACATAATTCACAGGGCGGTTGTAACTTCAATGATGGGAGAGAAACTCTCATATACAACATTTTAAATTCCCCCCAAATAAGCAGCATGGGATGTACAGTAATAGCTTGCCTCCAGAAGTTGTGAATGCCCCAACACTGGAAGTCTTTAAGACGATGTTGGATAGCCATTTGTCTGAAATGGTATAGGATTTCCTGCCTAGGCAGGGGGTTGGACTAGAAGACCTCCAAGGTCCCTTCCAACTCTACTATTGTATTGTATTGTATTGTATTGTATTGTATTGTATTGTATTGTATTGCAATAATAAGTAATACAAAAACACTATGTGCCTTGAGGAAATCCCTTCAGAATTTAATTTACAAGCTTGTTCAGTTTATAACACTCCCATAATGCAAATATCCACCAAACTACTTGTCTGCAACAAGCCTCTTTATCTGAGGAGGCTTTCTATGTAATTTAAAAAACTGGTTTTTTAATCGATGTATCACACCAAGGAGTAAGTACCAAAAGTCATGGTGTTCAATCTCCCTTTCAAATCGTAATTTCTAACTCTATATTGCTAGCTGATTGCAAACCATCAATTCAGCTATCGTGCCAAATCATAGTTAATTTGGCTTAATGCGTCTGACGTAGGTTGGGAATGGATTTACACCGAGAAAGCTGGCAAGATATATAAGAAACTTGCTCACTTTTGATCACCTCCACAATCCCATAGTTCAAACCGACATCCTGGTCCTTTGCTGTTTCCATTGAAATGTGGCTTCTCATATTCTAAAATCCTAAAATTTAAAAATAGGTACTACATTTGAGTAAATAAAGCAGGCATGCTAGAGAAAGAGAAACCCTGACCTGTATGAAGAATATTTTTCAAATGAACTGTATTATATCATATTACTTGCCCCTGGTTAATTTCCCTTCTTTCCAATCAAAGTATAGTTAGAACTCTCCCAGGCATTCAATCTTCTCTGCCCATTGGCTAATATCAGTCACTACTATCTCTTGTTTCAGCAGAAAGATGCACTCATAGTTTTGGATTTATGCATTAGCCTGTCAGTCAAGAGCTACATGTCAACAAATGTACTGCATAGAATTTGCATGAAAAGGGCAGTGGAAGACTACTCCCTGCATCGTGAGATTAACAAATCAAACAGGTTGCCAGAGAATGCAAACTCCTTGTTCTGTTCTCAGTAGAAAAATGCATCTATGTCATCTAAGCCATACATTGAGCAAACTTTTCTGTAGGATAGTAAGATTTGGGAGAGTTATGTACAAGCAAGATAATCACATTCATTTCTGCAATGATCCACATGTATTAGACTGGGTATGTACTAAATGTCAAGATTTCATTATTGAAGAAGTAATTTAGTACAGGTAATCCTCAACTTATAATTATTCATTTAGGCACTGTTCAAAGTTACAGTGACTACTGAAAAAAATAAGTGATATAATAACTGCCTTATTTAGCAATGGACATTCTGGTCCCAATTGTGTTATAAGTCAAGGACTGTCTGTAAATCAGTATGATCTAAGTTATGTTTTCAGACAGGGAGAAAGTACTAACAATGATTTTAATGAATGGTTTCAGACATTTTAAAGCTTGCTTGTGTAACCAGGTGCACAGTAAATAAGTCTATTCCTCCTCACCTTACTCCTTGTGTGGGGATGTAACTGCCAATACCTTCAATGGTCTCTGACAAAAAGTTTGCCAAGACAGATTTTCCAGCCTATCACAAACAAATTCAGAAACAAAATTACCGAAGCATTAGCAGGAATTAAATTACAACAAAAGTATTGTAATGCACCCGACAAAACTATACCTTTTCATGGCTGCTCTGACAGTTTGGAACAGAGGTATTTTCAACAGTGGCTGCAGCTTAAAGAATATCCCACCTGGAATTCTTCCCCACTGTGATTGATGTATTTTTAAAAAGTTTAAAAGTGCCATGAATGAATGCACAAGACTGGGATTAGTTTCAAGGAACATTTTGATACTGTTTTTCTCATCCAAGGTGGAAGAGGATATTTTGGACTCCAATTCCCATCTGCCTCAACCCAAATTGGCAATGATTAGGCATCTTGAAAATAAACTTTCTTTAGCAGGTAGTCCTCGACTTACGACCACAGTAGAGCCCAAAATTTCTGTTAAGTGAGTTTGCCCCATTTTTACAAACTTTCTTGCCACAGTTGTTAAACGAATCCCTGCAGTTGTTAAGTTAGTAACACAATCATTAAGTAAGTATGACTTCCCCGCTGACTTTGCTAATCAGAAGGATGCAAAAGGTGATCAGGTGTCCCCAGGACACTGCAACCATCATAAATATGAGCCAGTTGTCAAGCATCTGAATTTTGAACTGACCATCCAAACAACGATCATAAGTGTGAAAAACAGTTATGTCACTTTTTTTAGTGCCATTATCACTTTGAATCGTCACTAAAGGCATTATTGTAAGTCAAGGACTACCTGTAATAAGTAGAAACCTGCTGGATCAGACTATCTAGGAAACCAGAGAAGAAAGACGCAGCAGAATACTAAGGAAAGGATCTCTTGTTCACAAAGATAGACTGTTTCTTAACATGAAGGCTCTACTCAAACTGCTCAAAGAGCTGCTGATTCAGTTCTACAGAGGAATTATTGGCTCTGTCATTTGCACCTCCATAACTGTCTGGTTTGGCTCTGCAACCAAACAAGACAGACACAGACTTCAACGGATAATTAGAACTGCAGAAAAAACAATTGCTACCAACCTGCCTTCCATTGAGGACCTGTATACTGCACGAGTCAAAAAGAGGGCTGTGAAAATATCTACAGAGCCCTCACATCCTGGACATAAACTGTTTCAATTTCTACCCTCAAAACGACGCTATAGGACACTGCACACCAGAACAGGTAGACACAAGGACAGTTCCCCCCCCCCCCCCAATGCCATCATTCTGCTAAACAACTATTCCCACCACACTTTCAAATAATTTACTAAGACTATTACTATTCTTCTTCTCTTCCTTTCTAGTATCTATCTCTTCCAACTTATTACTATAACCATGTTGCTTGTATGTTTCAATTTATATTGTCTTTTATTGGTTTCCTAGTATGATTTGATAGTTTATTAGTAACCTTGACTATCACTAAGTGTTGTATCTTTTTATTCTTGAGGAATGTATTTTAGTCTCCTTATGTACGCTGAGAGCATATGCACCAAAGACAAATTCCTTGTGTTTCCAATCACACTTGCCCAATAAAGAATTCTATTCTATTCTATTCTATTCTATTCTATTCTATTCTATTCTATTTTCTATTCTATTCTATTGGCCCTTGTCAGTAGGAATAGAAAATGCACTGCTCGATTATGCCAAGCTGGCATCCAGTTCTTCAGCAGCCTGTTTCTCACCCTTAGGCAACCCGATGCCTTTGGGAATCCACCGAGGCAAAGGAAGGCAATCTTCCCCGCCTGGCGATCTTCGGAGCAGTTAGTAGGCTGTAACTCCCGTTTGCCTCGCAGCCTTTCCCTTCCGATTTAGAAAAGGAGGAGTCAAGAGACAAGACCACGAGAGTTTTCCTTTCTTTGAGAAGGTCTTGGAACCACACTCACCTCGCTGGGGCCTACGAAAAGGAGCTTTACTTTTAGCATCCCTTTCGGACTAGGCCATACAGCCTCGGACTTGCATAGAAAGCCGACCCGACGCTCCAAAGGACCGAAGATCTAGACAGCTCCGCCCAAACCAGCCACGCGCGTGTTGCTAAGCGCGGTTGCTAAGGGCGGGAGAAGGAGAGGCTGCCCTGACAGGCTCTGTTTGCAAGTCTCCAGGGCGGGGCGGGGGACAATTTCTTTATCTTCCTCTGTAATTAAATTGTTTGCTTCTGTTGCAGATCGTAAAGGAAAAACAACTGTTAGACTTTTGGTTTAATGGCAACCGAGTGTATTCTGACAACTTGAAGTTTGACCCTGCTTGCCTAAATCACAGAATCACACTGCACTAGTTGTAAGGAATACACTCCTAAGACAACATTTTTTTAAATTTCCTTTTCTCATGACTTTATCCCTGCTTTTGCTGAATCAGGCTGTGATCCATGAAAGCCTATGGAATAATTTGCCAGAAGGATTTGCAAATTGAATTCAGTGGGATATTGCGTTCAAACAAATATATTTTCTTCCTATTCCCCAATCCAAATCCATTTTTCAAAACAGTGCCCAAATTTACTGGTTCTTTTTTTTCTTCAATCAGACAAGTTGATAAAGAAGAAACACCTTTTTAAAAAGGTTCCTCATTGAATTTTTTTTGGGTGAACTAAGCAATGATAGAATAGAATAGAATAGAATAGAATAACAGAGTTGGAAGGGACCTTGGAGGTCTTCTAGTCCAAAACCTTACACCACTTCAGACAAATGATTATCCAACATTTTCTTTAAAATTTCCAGTGTTGGAGCATTCACAACTTCTGGAGACAGGTTGCTCCACTGATTAATTGTTCTAACTGTAAAGAAATTCTTCCTCAGTTCTAAGTTGCTTCTCTCCTTGATTAGTTTCCACCCATTGCTTCTTGTTCTACCCTTAGGTGCCTTGGAGAATAGTTTGACTCCCTCTTCTTTGGGGCAACCCCTGAGATATTGGAAGACTGCTATCATGTCTTCCTTAGTCCTTATTTTCATTAAACTAGACATACTCAGTTCCTGCAACTGTTCTTCATATGTTTTGGCCTCCAGTCCCCTAATCATCTTTGTTGCTCTTCTCTGCACTCTTTCTAGAGTCTCCACATCTTTTTTAGATCGTGGCGTGATGAAAATCTAGAGGAAGTCCTCTGATGGGTTAAAGTTTGGCGAAGAACTGAAAATAATAAGAATAAATGCACAATATTCACAATAAAGGGAGATAAGAAACAAAAACTCATTTGTGAGTCAAAAAAGCACCCAAAATAGATTAAGCACCCAAAATAGATTAAGGCAACAGGGCTATGTAAATATAATTATGAGAGTCTGATTGCATCTTTTTCAGTTCTGAAAATTGATCCGTGTCCGCCTCTCTGTAAGGTAGTGTTGAAAGAAATGTCCTTCTGGGTTCTGCTCCAAGTGGGAAAAAAGACACTGGAGACATGGAGGCTGCTTGGAAAGATGTTTTAATGGTGGACAGGACCACATGGCTTGAGTCCTGAACAGAAAAGGTGATCACATGCTTCAATGTTGGTGGAGAAAAAGAGAATGGCCGCTGAGATGCTGAGTCCCTGGTTTTATGCCCTCTCTGGCCTTTGCTCTTGAGCTTGTATTCTGATTGGTTGTCAGCAGTGACGTGCGGTCAGTGGAGGCAAGGGAGGCAGGGCCTCACCTCTCTTCATGGAATAATAGTATATAATATTATATACTATATATATATAATATTATATACATCCGTCCGGCCGTGCCCGGGAGCTGCAGAGGCAGAAATGTTGTCGACGCCTCCGGATGACGAACCAGTCGCTTGCTTTCGTCATCGGGAGGCCGATAACATTTCTGCCTCCGCAGCTCCCGGGCGCGGATGGACGGAGGTAGCCAGAATGGCGCCGAGGCAGTCCGGTGGACGAGTGACCGAAGATCTCGCTGACTCGCTCGCTCGCTCGTTCGCCCGCCGGACTGCTTCGGCGCCATTCTGGCTACCTCCGTCCATCCGCGCCCGGGAGCTGCGGAGGCAGAAATGTTGTCGGTGCCTCCGGATGACGAACCAGTCGCTTGCTTTCGTCATCCAGAGGCGCCGACAACATTTCTGCCTCCGCAGCTCCCGGGCGCGGATGGACGGAGGTAGCCAGAATGGCGCCGAAGCAGTCCGGCGGGCGAACGAGCGAGCGAGCGAGGCAGTGAGATCTTCGGTCACTCGTCCACCAGACTGCCTCGGCGCCATTCTGGCTACCTCCGTCCATCCGCGCCCGGGAGCTGCGGAGGCAGAAATGTTATCGGCCTCCCGATGACGAAAGCAAGCGACTGGTTCGTCATCCGGAGGCGCCGACAACATTTCTGCCTCCACAGCTCCCGGGCGCGGATGGACGGAGGTAGCCAGAATGGCGCCGAAGCAGTCCGGCGAGCGAGCGAGCGACGCAGCCTGATCTTCGGTCGCTTCCAGGGCCGGAGCGGGATGGAGCAGCCACCGCCTTGGAAGTGAGTCAAACCTTGCCCGAGGGAGCTGGGGATCGGGCTTTGGGTTGGTGGGAGACCTTGAAGGAGTGGGGGGCGGAAGGGACTGGTGCTGGTGGAGGAAGCAATGCTACGCCGCGGTCCCCTTAATGTTCACTCAGGAAGGCGGAGAATGAGACGACGTGTGCTGCACACGTGGTCCCATTCCCCGCCTTCCTGATGACGTCACCAGCCTCCCCAGCCATAACCCTCACCGCACGTCACTGGTTGTCAGACTCCCATGGGGCCATGCAAGGGCAAATCTCTAGGCTGCGTTTTGAATCCAGGTTTGGTTGAGTTCTCAGATGCCATGTGCTGAGTTGGGTAAAGGGCCAATATTATCATGCCACAATCCCATCCCCCTGGAGATGAAGGGGAGAACTCTTTATTATGTAAAGGGACTGGCTTGGCTACCTTAATGGCCCAATGACAAAGTGGGTGAGGGCAGGAAGCTGCAGGGAGCGATTCTGTCTTTAAAATATGTTTCTCTCTTTTTACATCCAGAGAAATATTCTGCCTTTTCAATATTTCCAAGGATATTTCATTTTTCTGGGAGAGGGCTGGGTTATATCTTCCTACAGTAGCTTAAGTAGAGGAAGAACACAACTATTATTGCTGTTACTAAGAAATATTCAATCCACAGTAATTGCATTTCTGTGGACAATTTACACAATGTTTTCAATCATAAAACAGTAAATCGTCAGAAAACTATCTATAGGATTATCATCTTAACCTTTAACCACAAGTGTTGTCAGCGCAGGAAACAAAAAATGAGATGGTAGATTTGTTTACTCCTCAGAAACTGAGAACAACCTTTGGACAAATGTAGTAACAGGCAGCACTCTTCTAGATAGATCTATATATAGACAATATCTGTAGATATATCAGTATACATACTAATTATATCAGTTCTAGTTTATCAAGACTGGGAGAGTCTTGCAGCAAGGCAATCAGAGAGCAGGCAAAATTGGCTTTGCTTTCATATGTTGGAAATAATGTCCTTCTGGGTTCGGCTCCAAGTGGGGAAAAAGACACTGGAGACATGGAGGCTGCTTGGAAAGATGGTTTTAATGGTGGACAGGACCACATGGCTTGAGTCCTGAACAGAAAAGGTGATCACATGCTTCAATGTTGGTGGAGAAGAAGAGAGAAGGAAAGGGAAGGGGCTGAAGAAGGGCTTGCAGGGCATTTTATAATCTGTTCGGCCCCACCTATCTGTTTCCTGTTCCTGTGTAAGAAATGTATTCTGATTGGTTGTCAGACTCACATGGGTCCGTGCAAGGGCAACTCTCTAGGCTGAGTTTTGAATCCAGGTTTGGTTGAGTTCAGATGCCATGTGGTCAGTTGAGTAA
The DNA here is from genome assembly GCF_964273705.1 of Natrix helvetica. NCBI lineage: Eukaryota > Metazoa > Chordata > Lepidosauria > Squamata > Natricidae > Natrix > Natrix helvetica. The sequence continues at coordinate 278,534,832 of NC_138552.1, forward strand.
AGCCTTATATTATCATGCCTTAATCCCATCCCCCTGGAGCTGAAGGGGAGAACTCTTTTATTATGTAAAGGGACTGGCTCAGGCTTTAATGGCTCATGGACAAAAGGTGGGGGCAGGAAGCTGCAGGGAGAGTTACCTTGTCTTTTTGAAACATGTTTCTTTTCACATCCAGAGAAATATTCTGCCTTTTCACTATTTCCTAGGATATTTCATTATTCTGGTAGAGGGCTGGGTGATAACTTCCTACACATATTTATATATTGTGCATGTTTTTACATCATGTTACACTACCTGAATGCACTACCTGACTCTCTGGTTTCTTCCCCAAACCCCCAAAACTTTAACCTTAGACTGTCTACTGATGACCTCACCCCATTCCTAAGAGGTCTGTAAGGGCCGTGCATAAGTGCACTAACGTCCCTACTGTCCCTGTCTCTTTTTATTTGTATCCATTTCATGTATCCAAAATCATTTTTATACTTGTATATGTTGTCTAATGCATGCTTGATGAAATAAAATGAATAAAATGCTACTCTTTTTGGATTTATTTTTTGGTTTTTGTTGTTGCACATCATCCTAGAGTTACATTGAATTGGGCAGCCTTATAAATCTACTGAATACGTAAATAAATGCCATTTAGGAAGATTACTCTTGCACTCTCAAACAAATTCTTTAAAAAAACACCGAAATCTATGTTTTATTTTACTTGTGTTTATAGAACTGGCTCAGAGAGCATGCTGTTTCTTCTCAAGTGAATATTTCACTAAATTGATTCTTTCTTGGAAACACAGTATTTTTTGGTCTGCAGTGCGAATGCTGCAGATTTTGATTTCTCCAAAGCTGTCCAGATTTCTCTCTACCACACAAGGGTCGGTGATCACGAAATGGCAGAAAAAGTAAAATCGTGATTGCATCAGAAGCGGTAAAATTTTCAGCTGAAAACCTAGAAAGAAGGTATTCAAGAGGACACTCACAGCAGTTTCCTAAAAGCAATTACTAATTTAAAAATAGATAGAGCAACAGTAACCTCTAGTGGCTGAGCATATTTAAATTTATTTCCTTTCTCTCTGTTGCCCTTAACTTAATACCACCGGCAAGTTTTCATTACGGTATATGTAGCAGCCCCCTTTTTTCTCCAGTCCTCTCCTGTGTTCTGTTTTTTGTTAGGATAGAAAGTGAAATATGAAACAGTATCCCACCCATCACTCACTCTCTCTTTCTCTGTTTCTCTCTCTCTCTCTTCTCCCCCCTCCAAATGCCCCCCCCATTTGGTTCAGGGAGCAGAATGCTGGATTGGTTGCTGATTTAGCTTGTGAGTGGGTGGGCTACACACTTCCTGACCTGCTGGCACCCTGATTTCCAGTAGACTTTCTCTCTTTTTCTTTTAAAGGGGAAAGTCATCTCGCTGGCGACAAGGCAGTGACTTCATTACTGTAGGAAGTTATCACCTAGCCCTCTCCCAGAAAAATGAAATATCCTAGGAAATATTGATAAGGCAGAATATTATATTTTCCTGGATGTGAAAAAGGGAGAAACACATTTTACACAAAGTAAATTCCTACAGCTTCCAGCCCATCCCCACTTTATCAATGGGCCATTAAGAAGGCCAAGCTAGTCCACTTTACATAATAAAGAGTTCAGCTCCAGGGGGATGGGTATAGAGTTCTGGCAGTGACAATGAAGGCAGGATAATATTGCCTTTTACTCAACTGACCACATGGCATCTAAACTCAATCAAACCTGGATTCAAACTCAGCTAGAGGGTTGCCCTTGCATGGGCCCATGGGAGTCTGGCAACCAATCAGAATACATTTCTTACACAGGAACAGGAAACAGATAGGTGGGGCCGAACAGATTATAAAAATCCCTGCAAGCCCTTCTTCTTGTCTGCTCTTCTCCTTCTCTTCCCTTCTCTTCTTCTCCACCAACATTGAAGCATGTGATCACCTTTTCTGTTCAGGGCTCAAGCCATGTGGTCCTGTCCACCATTAAACCATCTTTCCAAGCAGCCTCCATGTCTCCAGTGTCTTTTTCCCCACTTGGAGCCGAACCCAGAAGGACATTTCTCCCAACAATTGGCGACCCACAGATGGGACTCCAAGCTAGCCTAACAAATGGATATGGCCCAGGTAAGCCTCCCATGCCGGCACAGACCCCATTGAGTCTGTGGGTGGACATTATCTTGGCCTTAACCATTTGGATCTAGGTTTTAAAGGGGTTTTGAGTTTGAGCTCAAAGGCTGCCTGGAAAGAAGGTGAGTACCTCTAAATTTTAATTCTCTAAAATTTAATTTAAAGCATGGCAAAGAGTGGAAATGTGTGTATGCCTGCATGTGTGTGAGTGATGAAATCTTTCTCCCAATCACAGCTGGATCCTGGTTCCTCTGTGTGTTTTACCAAGAGAGCCTGGAAAGTATTAGGGTCAGGCCAGAGCATGGACCTTCTGTTAGGGAAAGGAGAGTGTGTGTGAAAATGGATGGAAAAGTGAATGAATTTTGCTGTTGTTGTTGCTTTTGTCCTGTGAAAAAAAGCAAAGGCCCATTGTGTGTAAAGAGAGAAGGAGGTGCTAGTACTAACTGCAGAGGGGCAGAGGTCCTCCCCAGATCACCTTTTTGGATCTGGAAAACCTTAGCAGAATTCCCTACGAGGAAAGGGGCCGAATACTTCGTTGAGGGAATCGAAGTCCTTCCCGGAATTTTTTTATTTCCGAAAACTTACGGCGGGTGGCACCCGGCTAGGCCAAAGTGAGCCCTGCATGTAAAGGGTCATGGGAAGTGTTAGCTCGTGGGTGGCCAGAAGTGCCCTCGGAGATTTCCTTAGATGCCAAGATTTTGGCTGAGAGCAAGGAAATTGTGTGAGAAATGGGCTTTGCTGAAAGATGACACAGGAAAACTAATTTGGCTACATAAAGGTACTTAAAAGAAAAGGGAAATGTTGAAATGTTTCTTTTTTCTCTTGTCTGTCTCTTTCTCTGTCTTCTATGCAACCACGTGGTTTTTGTTTCTTAAGATTTGTGCCTTCCCCAATTTAACTGAGATTCAGGGTGGGAATGATTTTGTTTGTGAAATTCATGAGTTTTGTTATGCCCTCTTTGTCTCTCTGTGTGTATGTCTAAGTCTTTGTGTGCCCTCGAGGTAATTGTAACTATAAAATGTCTCCAATCCCCCCCCCAAAAAAGACAAGAATTTTAAAGTGTTCAAAGAAAGAAAAGAGTAAGCTGGCAGAAATTGCCTTCGCTCAGTTTGTTGGACCCACAAAACTGAGTGAAGGTGGAGGGAATCTTTGCTTTGCATCTGTTTTGGCCAGCAGAGACAGAGTAAAGATATTTTTTTCTTCCTTCCTTCCTTGCCTATACCTTAAAGTAACAACCCAGGAAATGTTTGCAAGAAAAGTTTCATCCTTGCATTTATTGTGTGCTTAAATGATTTTACCTGTTCATTTCTTTCCTGAAGCATGTGAATCCAGACCCCATTTCTCATCTGTGATATCCCCATAATATCTGTTTATCTGCTGAGTAACTGATGGTTTTATTTTTCAAACTCTGCCGGCAAGCTATCTACCCCCCCTCCCTTACCTCTAATCCTCCAACAATGCCTTTTCTGTGGGGGAGGGAACCTTGTTCTCATGTCTTTCAGCCCTAGAAGATTGTACTCTTCAGGTGAGTATAGAGTTTTTTTTTCCCTTTTGGGGGGAGGAGGAGAGTGTTGCCTTGTGTGTGCATGTATGAAATGAAGGAAATTCCTACTAAAGGTTTGCCTTCAACCTGAGTAAAAACCCTCTGCACATTTTTCTGACCAACCTACTCTATTAGTCCTAAAGTAAAAACCTGGCCTCCAGAAGGCAGTTTTGATTTAGATTTTGTCAACAAATTTGCTGATTTTCTGGCCACCATCAGATGAATCAAGGGCCCCACCCAGATGCAAATGATGTGTTAATGAAAGTCTCCATACATCTTGGATCTTTAAAAATATGCCAGCATGTGCTGGGAGAGCCAACCTAGAACCCTGGCTGAATGCAAACAATGTGTGGACAAACATCTCTGTACATTGTTTCTATACATCTTGATATTTAAAAATGCCAGCGCGTGCTGGGATATCAAGATAGAATTTGGATCTTTAAAAATTAGCCAGCGTCCGCTGGCAGGTCCAAATTAGAAACGAACACCCCAGGGCAGAGACAGGCATTAACAATCTAGTGCGTGATCATTTCCAGACCTGGAGGGAAGTTGAGATCCTTTAATAATAGAAAATGGAGCTCATTGGCTTATGTACAGCTCCCTGAAGTAATTGTAATAACTGCCTTGCATGAAGAAAGAATGAAATGGGATTTTTGTATGTGAAATTAATGATTGCAGTGCAAATGTGAGTATGTTGATGGTAAAGTTGGTATGAATGTAGTTTGATTCCCTTTCATATAAAGAAGCAGTCAGTTACAAGGTTGTTTAATGGTATGTGTGTGTATGCATGTTTGTTATCATTTCCAAACCTGAAGGGAGGGTGAGATCCTCTAATAAAAGAAAATGAAGCTTGGTGGCTTGTGAAAAAAAAAAGCTTCCTGAAATACCTATGATTGGCATGAGCAATCATGAAGGTCTGATTGCAGTATGAATGTGAGTATGTGTCCCCCATGCCCCAGGGAGTGATAAGTGAATGGATCCAGAGATCCACGTGATTGCCTGTGTGAATTCCCCCCCCCCCTTCCTTCTGGGTCATTCTTTGGAGGGAAGCAGGAAAAGCGGGGAGAATGAGTGTCTGCTCATTTTTACCATGAGTGTGTGTATGAAACGCCCCAGTGATACCTGTGAATGCCTCTGGGCATTCCCCCCCTCCTTCTTTCCCTCCTTCCTTTTGGGTCATTAAAGGCTGAAATTTTTTCTCCTCACTTTAACCACTTTCCCCCCCCCTCTCTTCTGAGAAATTTGGAGTAAATGGGTGATCTGCTCCGCTTACCTTTCACTATTGTGATCTTTTATCTGCATATAACAATTATGCAGTTACATTTCTTTGCTCTGAATACAATTTTGATTTTTTTTTTCTTCTGGAAATTTTTGTGGTTTAAAATGCTTAATTAAACCTATAAAAAGAAATGATTTTGAGATATTTTGCTTACATTTGTAAATGTTTTAACATACTTAATGAGAATTTGCTTCCATCTGAATGGAATTTGATATTTTGGAGTGTTGACTCAAAGTACCTTTTTTTAATTGCAATTTTTTAAAGCTGTTTTTCTTCCCTCCCTCTTTTACACCTGAGTGCATTTTTAAATGTTTATGAGTCAAGGTGCTCTACCCTATGACATTTTGTTTGTTTGTTTGTCTGCAACACAAGTTGTTGTCCCTCTTGGAAATTTACTCATCTTACTGCAAAAGTGTTTCAATCATACAGGCAGTGGGAATGTCATGTTCCATGAAATTTACCTCGTCTGCCTCCTGAAATAATGTTTGGATTTCCACACTTGGACAGAATGGGTGATTCCACAACATAAGACTAAAGATATGTCTGTAAAGAACTGTATTCTTGGCCTCTCCTTTTTTTTTTAACCTCAGAAACAAAGGACTGCTAGCTCAAACCATAACTCTCCAATTTGCTGCTGGTGATTGCCTCCTGATAAAACCTGACATGAGAAAAAAAAACTTAGCCAAGCCTGGGACAGACTGTCAAGACTGACTGACCACTCTTACCAGCCTTACCACCAAACCAAGCATGCCACCCTAGCAGACATGAAAGAACCCTGAAGGAGATGAAGAAGTAAAGACCAAAAGACTCTTTTCAATTCCCAGAAGACAGCTGAAAAGATTATGGGGAGGGTGGAATTTGATAAGGTTTTCTTTCTCTGTTTCATTCACAGAAATTTATTATGCTTTCTTCCTTGCCTCGTTTATATTGTAATCAGTTTAATGTATTCATGTAAGAATTGTATTTGAGAATGGCTAGCACGGCAAGTTCTGAACACCTTAGATTTCTGGCTGGTGGGAGGGAAATTTTGTCCAAAATGTCTGTATTTTCTGTATTGTAGAAGCAGCTACACACACACACACACACACACACACACACACACACACACACACAAACACACATACAAAGAGAGAGGGAGAGAGAGAGGCTCCATTCAGAATTAGATTGAAACTATCTCCTTGACTTAACTCCACAAAGCATTTCCTAGGTTGATTTTTGTCTTTGCACAAAAGCCTAAACAGTGATATCTCCCTTTTAATCCCATGGGGGAGGGTCAGTTCCCCTCAGGCAATTCCCCCACTTGAAGAGTAGCAGAAAGGATCTTCAAAACTCAAACCCTATGACTCAATTAAAAAAAAATGATGCTGCCCAGTTGCCCAGTAAAGCAGGACATGTTGCACTGGTGGTCTCTGATAGGAGTCCCTGGGCTCATTGTGTGTAACTTTTTTAAAAAAATACTAAATAGCTTGTATTGCACACTAGCTAAACTCAATTTGGCCTCACTAAAATAGGAGCCAGGGCAAGTTAAAGAAATCCCTTGGAAATGGGCAGCCTGTACTTCTTTAAAAGGCAGAACCATGGCTGTGAAGGTTTTTTTTTGGGACTTCTGCTTGCTTGTAACCTGGAAGCTCACAGAAAGTGATATCAAACATCTGAAAATAATTGGCATGGTAAATTGGATATTGTAAATTTCTTTCCAGAAATTGTGCCCTGGTTGGTAAGACCTTCATGGTTGAAAGCTCTCTGGGAGCCACTGAAGGGATCCTTCTGCTGTCTCTTTCAATGCTTTTCCATCAGAAAAATTAAGTTTCTCTGATCTGACCAATTTTATCTTTTGTCAAAAACATGTGCGTTCCACTCACATGTTTTGAAAAAAAAAGGAGGGATTGTAGGAAGTTATCACCTAGCCCTCTCCCAGAAAAATGAAATATCCTAGGAAATATTGATAAGGCAGAATATTATATTTTCCTGGATGTGAAAAAGGGAGAAACACATTTTACACAAAGTAAATTCCTACAGCTTCCAGCCCATCCCCACTTTATCAATGGGCCATTAAGAAGGCCAAGCTAGTCCACTTTACATAATAAAGAGTTCAGCTCCAGGGGGATGGGTGTAGAGTTCTGGCAGTGACAATGAAGGCAGGATAATATTGCCTTTTACTCAACTGACCACATGGCATCTAAACTCAATCAAACCTGGATTCAAACTCAGCTAGAGGGTTGCCCTTGCATGGGCCCATGGGAGTCTGGCAACCAATCAGAATACATTTCTTACACAGGAACAGGAAACAGATAGGTGGGGCCGAACAGATTATAAAAATCCCTGCAAGCCCTTCTTCTTGTCTGCTCTTCTCCTTCTCTTCCCTTCTCTTCTTCTCCACCAACACTGAAGCATGTGATCACCTTTTCTGTTCAGGGCTCAAGCCATGTGGTCCTGTCCACCATTAAACCATCTTTCCAAGCAGCCTCCATGTCTCCAGTGTCTTTTTCCCCACTTGGAGCCGAACCCAGAAGGACATTTCTCCCAACATTACAAAGCGGTGACTTTATTGCATTGGATAACCTGACCCTTGCCTGTGCAACTCAATACTTCTTCAGGAATAACACTTCTTCAAGTTTAGCTCCAGGGTGGTTTGTGCAGTTATTTACTTCTGGAGCAGCTCACTCATCAGGTAGCTAATTCATAACTCATTCCCTTGAAATCCTCTGGCTTGAGTGAACTAGTGTGGAAGGGATTCTCAAACTCTGCTTGGCAAAATGGTCTCATTCTTACCGTGAACCTGGTGGAGTCTTTGACCACGGATGGCAAAAAAGTGAAGATGGCAGCCATGACTGCCTAATTCAGAAGTGTCAAACTCAAAGTCCGGGGGCCAGATCTGGCCCACGGGGTGCTGACAGTAGATCTGCCCTGTGGGGCCACCTTGGAAACAGCGTAGGACCACCCCGCGGTGCCTCTGCCAGTGAAAATGGAGCTCGAGGGGGCCATGTGGCCATACTCCCCCCTGCCCTCTGAGGTCAAACACAAACCCTGATGTGGCCCTCAATGAAATTGAGTTTGACACCCCTGGCCTAATTGAAATCCTGCCCTTTTCTTATGTAAAAATGGGCAAAGCTTCAATGATGTGGTTGTGATTACCATCTTGACAAACCTTGTTCTTCAGGTGTTGACACTGTGTAGCTCAAACAGTACAAATAACCCAGTTTGAATTTAATAGGTCATTGTGTGTTGTACGATGCTGCATCGCCCCACAATCCAGGTGACTACATTTGGGTGCTTGGAAACCAGCTCACTCTTACAACATCATGTGACCATGATTTTTGGCATTTTGGCTAGTTTTGGGCATCTACTTCTGGTTTTTTTTTGCAAAAACAAAAAACAAAAACCCACCCGTTGGGTAGAATGGATTTGCTCAAGGATAACAGTATTTGCATAATAAAAAATCAGGTCTAGTCATGTGATGCCTTGACTTACAACCATTAACAACTTACAATTGTAATTCCAGGCTCAATAATGGTCTTAAATCAAGGACTACCTATACTCCGAGAGATTCCAAGATGTAGCCACCTGAACCTCTTCTTCATTCGCTCTCCCATCCATTTTGGGACTTATTCAGGAAGTATTCAGGACAATCACTTATTTGGGGTTCCTCTCTGGAATTTTCTCTCCCCCCCCACACACACATTCCTTCTCCAAATGCACATTACCTGACACTAGTAATTTCTACTCGTAGTTTGTGCTTCTTGTCTGGACAACCTCAAAGGGATGGCAATTCCCTAGAACCCGAGTCTGTTCCAAGTCTCCTTTATCTCTATTTATTGACATAGTTACATAAACCTTTTCCCCAATTCAGATCTCACAAGGGTCTCTAAAACGTGGGAGTAGATTGCTAGAGGTTGGAGCTACTGCCCTTCTCCTTCTGGATAGTGTCTGCTCCTATGTCATAGTGGGCACTTAGCTGAGTTCACTTGTACAAATTCAAAACACAAGTGGATGGTTGGGAATATTTCTTTCTTTTGGCTCATATCTCCTGTGCCTCAAATACTGGCAAGTGGACAAGATGATAAAATTCTGCTTAGGCTTGTAAAAGCCTGATCTGTTAAGCTGCAGGTCCCCGTTTGCTGCCTGATTTACATTTTCTCCTATCTTCGCCTGTGGTCTGAGAGAGCCCTGGCTGACATCTGGGCTTGGAGACTAATAATACATTTTAAAAAAAAAGGTTGACAGTGATTGGACCGATACGATGCTTGCATCCCAGGCATACCTAACTTTTTCTTTGTTCACTGCTCTGTCTAGCAAATTACATTTGCAAATCGTTGTATGTATTGCTTGTGTTTTTGGAACAGAAAATAAAATCGGACTACTGGAAGTAAAATATGTCTAGTTGTAACCCACTCGTGTTCTCTTCAATCTCCAACTAGCTGCACTCATACGTGGTGCTAAAACAATAATGTGGTCTGTCTGATTTGGCTTAGCATACGAGGTAGATCCTCACCATTATTGAGATGGTTATCATCAAACCATGGTTATCCCACAAATTTGAAATCGGATGCTTACATTAAACAGAGTAAAAGATGTCTAACGCAGCATCTCAGCAGCTGACTTCCAATTATTTAGCAATTATGTTTCTCACTCCTAATTATATAACAATAGTTACAGTAAAAGTCAAGCTGCTTAAACTCTTGATCTGTAGCCACTCAAACGTTTACAGCCAAGTAGGCCATAGTTTGTTTAATAAGGATTGGATGAATAAACCAATAGCTGGGCTCATACAGCATATTAAATCTAACCTAAATAAACCGGCTTCATACAGCATGTTTAATGAGAGCAGATGAGGAGATAGCAGCTGAATTCCTTCAACATGCTAACAAGTAATCTTGGCTATTTTTAGTTGTGGTTGAGTGTGCAAGCATAGTCTTCATGTGTGTGTGTGTGAGAGAGAGAGAGACAGAGAGAGAGAGAGAGAGAGATCCTAGTTATTCCAACTTCTTTTTCCATAATGTTAACAGCTCCACACAATATTTATTCCCCACTTCTGGTTTGTTTCATATCATGGTCAACCACCAGCTAGCAGAAAATATGTCCCTTTATTGCCTCTTGGCTGTCATCTAATGGTTATTTGACTTTTTGCATCCAACATATTATAATCTTAAACTTGATACTATTTTGAAGCAGACAAACTATACAATACAATACAACAGTAGAGTTGGAAGGGACCTTGGAGGTCTTCTAGTCCAACTCCCTGCCTAGGCAGGAAACCCTATACTGTTTCAGACAAATGGCTATCCAACATCTTCTTAAAGCCTTCCAGTGTCACAACTTCTGGAGGCAAGTTCCTCCATTGATTAATTGTTCTCACTGTCAGGACATTTCTCCTCAGTTCTAAGTTGCTTCTCTCCTTGATTAGTTTCCACCCATTGCTTCTTGTTCTACTCTCAGGTGCTTTGGAGAATAGTTTGACTCCCTCTTCTTTGTGGCAACCCCTGAGATATTGGAACAATGCTATCATGTCTCCCCTAATCCTTCTTTCTCTTAAGATAAACATACCCAGTTCCTGCAAACATACCCAGTTCCTGCAACTAGGAACATTAAATCCTGAGGGAGAAGGCTATTATTTTTTTGAAATAAAAAATGTATAGCACTGTGTCAGAGAAGTGAAGGGATAGACTGCAGGGATAGACTGTATACTGTTTCTGCAGGAATAGACTGAATACTGTTGAAGATTTCAGAAAAGAAGCTGGATTCACACATTGTGAATTTAGCCATAATCTGGTTTGAAACCCACAGTCTATGTATGGCTTAGCAGGTGGATGTCTTTGGAGATTCTTAGTCATCCAAGTCATGGTGGTCCCAAAGATGCTTTTTCACGAGGCAACTGGACTTTCTTTCTTTTTTTCTTTGAAGATTTTTCGCTTCCACCATCTAGTCAGAGCTGAAAATGATTCTTGGATGAAAAGATCAGATGGGTCCTGATCCTTGGCAGACTCAAACCCTTGAAGATGTGTGTGTCAGCAGACATGGGAGCCCAAGTGTGTGGTAGAGCCTGTGCAGTAGCTTTGTTGAAGGTTGTTGTTTTTATGCCTTGGTTGGTTTTTCTTTGAAGATGTTTTGCTTCTCATCCAAGAAGCTTCTTCAGCTCTGAGGTTGGAAGGGGATGTTTGGGCACTTGTGAGGGCTGTAGATACCTTCATCCTTAATTGTTCTGCTTCTGATTCTGCCACTTTATTGCTCCTGATGGCTGACTCTGTAACTGTGAGGTAGTGGTGGGATTCAAATTTTTTTACTATCGGTTCTGTGAGCCAACGGTGGGAGTGGCTTGGTGGGCATGGCAGGGGAAGGATACTGCAAAATCTCCATTCCCTCCCCATTCCAGGGGAAGGTTACTGCAAAATCCCCATTCCCTCCTCATCAGCTGGGACTCCGGAGGCAGAGAATAGATGGGGGTGGGACCAGTCAGAGGTGGTATTTACCGGTTCTCCAAACTACTCAAATTTTCCACTACCGGTTCTCCAGAACTGGTCAGAACCTGCTGAATACCACCTCTGCTATGAGGAGATCTAAAATTGGTAGCTTTTCTGGTGTTCCTGCAAAATTCAGTCCTTTGGCCAAAACATTATTTTCTGCTGAAGAAGCTTCTTGGATGAGAAGTGAAGCATCTTCAAAGAAAAACCAGAAAGTCCAGTTGCCTCTTGAAAAAGCACCTTTGGGAGAGCTTCAGAATGTCACCAGCCAAGCTGTATTTTAGCTGAAAGATATAAAAGAGGGAGGAGAGATTCTGGCATCTGACTTCATTTGCTCAGAGAATTCTCTGGGGTTCAGTCATGATACCACTCAGACTGGTGAGGAGAATGAATCAAATTGATTTGGACAAAGCTTATGAAAACAAGACAAGACCCTCCGTTGAGAATAACAAGTATGAGAAAGAAACAGAAAAGCAAAGGGTGGTGAGGGTGGAAGGACTGATCTGGCAAAGCTGCTTCGATCTCCATGTGAAGGGAGTTACTGGAGGGGGACCCTGAGAATCTAGCCAAGCTGGATGCCTGAAATGAAGTGATGGCAGATGGGCAGGGAATGGAGTGGAAGAGGCCCGAGCTGGAATAGCAAGCGAGACAGCAGCAGCAGCAGCTGAAGAAAGCAATTTATAAGCCACCCATAGTTGCTTGACAATGAGGTGGACAACATACAAATTTAACAAATAAATAAATAATATAAAAACCTGGATTTATGGTTGCCCGTCTCTCAGATGTGACTCAACAATATTTTAAAACAACGCAAAAAAAAAAAAAAAGCTATCAAGCATAAAAAGATAACAATGGCCACCTGGAACAGGAGTGTCGGCCTGTGTGGTGCTTAGATCTGGCCTGCGGGGCTGCCCTGGAAACAGCGAAGGACCAATCCGTGGTGCCTCTGCCAGTGAAAATGGATCCCTCCCAAGCTCCGTTTTCAGCTGCAACGACCTCCTGCAGTCCTCTGCCAGCAAAAATGGAGCTTGGGAGGGCTATGTGTGGTTTTCCCAAGCTCTGTTTTCACTCACAGAGCGCTCGGGCCACCACAGGTGCTCCCAACATAAGTGATGTTAAGCTGGCCATGCCCCTCCTGGCCACTTCCCCCCAGTCCCCCCCCCAGGTCAAACACAATCCTGATGCGGCCCTCAATGAAATCGAGTTTGACACCCCTGACCTAGAACAAACCCAATAAGCACTCAGAAGAACAGTAGCATCTCAAGGGTCATCTAACCATCATCTAAAATATGCTAAATGAAATAGACTCCTTAGTCCTTGGAGCACATCCGGATCTTTAGTGCTCTGCAAACAGCTGGCAGAATCAACTACAATCTAATTTGGTGGGGTGTGGTCTTCTGGAAGGCAGACCTGCAAGAGAAAAAGAGCAGAAATTTCTTCTGTCTACATTTTTTTTTAAAAAAAATCTGCCTATAGGCAGAATTGTGTTATTCGTTGGAGTTTCAAATATTTTCTTTTTTTAACTTTTTAAAACTAATTTGCACAACATTTTACTCATTTAAAAAGTGCTTTTTAAAATGTAATTTAAAAAATATTTATTCATAGTACTAATTTAATTTAGCACCGATTTACTACTTTTTACTAATTTAAGCCTTTAACTTCCTTCCTTCCTACCTACCTTCTTTCCTTCCTTCCTTTGCTACTTATGGGCTTATAACTGTCAGCCACTCTAAGTCAGCCAGCTCTCAGCTCCCCAATGCACAGTTGAGATGAATACCAATACAAATCTAATTTAAAAATAAAACCATATATTATAATAACATAAAAATGAGAGACATACTCAGGAGAATAAAATCCATTCATCTGCAGAAAGGGTATAATACACTTACGCTCAAAACAGGAAGCACGGAGGGAAGGCTGCGAAGAGAGGATAGGCACCATATAGCTGCAGATCCAACTATCCCTGAAGTAAGCCATGTTTTAAGTGTTGCAAGCCATTAAACCAAAGACAAATGAATCACGTTTTGGCTCAGCATGGTACGTGAATCCAGACACAGAAAGCAGCGGGAGCTACTTTACCTTTCCCCCCCCCAAAAAATAATTTTTTATTTTTTATTATTCTCTTACATACCATTTTAAGTATACATTCACATAATTGTTATTCTTCTTTACATTTATCATTCTTATACATTTATTATTTCATTTAATAAGTTATAATGTACAGTTGGGGTTGCTTTATTTACCATCCCTTCAGTGGTGGGTTCCGGATCCCGTGGAAACTGAAACGGTGCAACGGGGCCCGGTGGCCACCACATGAACGCAGGCAGCCCTCGCGCATATGTGTCCTTACCTCCTGCAATGCTTCGTGACGCCTCCAGGGCACTCCAGCTGCTCAGCGGAACATTGCACAGGCTCCATACACTGTGCGCATGTGCACAGTTGGCCCGTTTCCTTCAAATACAGGTAAGGAACGAGGGCGGGCAGGTAGGTGGGCCCTCCGGAGCACTGTATCGGAACGGTGTGTACCACCTGCAACCCGCCACTGCATCCCTTCCTCCTTTTGTAACACCTCCTTGTTTTCCCTTTATTTTCATCCATGAAAAGGTTGTCTGATTGGCTGCTATGTAGCAAGTATTTAATCAGTACACTTAAACATATTTATTTATTATTTATTTACTCTTCGTCCAAGATGACTCTTCAAATTAGTAGTTAAAACTGTTCCTTTTGTTACCGTTACTTTATTAGCAGTGACGTGCGGTGAGGTTTATGACTGGTGAGGCACTGACACAGTGCTGAGTTTCAAATATTTTTAGACTTGTGGACTTCAACTCCCAGAATTCCACAGCCAGGCATGCTCAGTTCCAATTTAAAGCGACAGCATTTGTTTTTCTCCTTTGCTCCTTCTTTCTTTTTCTTTTTCTTCTCCTTCCCCTCCTTCCTCCCTCTCTCCCTTCCTCCCCCTCTCTCAAACACACACACACACACACACACACACACACACACACACGTTGGATTGGACTATCTCTCCTACCCCTTCCCTCTCTCACTCACTCTCAAACAAACCCCCACACACACAAAAGTTGGATTGGATATCTTTTCCAGTGGCTTGAAAGCAGCTCCTCTGCCATCCCCCCCCATTCCCCTGCTGCCTTTCCCAAACACCTCCACCATTGCAAATGCAGCTTGCTGTCTGGGTGGGAAATGTCTGGAACACAATAAAGCCCACCCACCACCTCCTGCTGGCAGGCTGGGGTGAGAGGAGAGGCAGAGAAGCCGGAGGGGAGCCGAGCTGAGCCTTCCAAAAGAAAGAGGCTGGGGGGAAGTGTGTGTACTACAGCATGGCTCTTTGCCTGGCTTCCTGCCTCCTCCTGTGGTCTCCTCAGTGCTCGCTTGTGCTCTCCCTCCCCAAGTGTAGTTTGATTGCAGGTGGAGCCACGTTGCCTTTTCAAACTTGTAATCAGTGAAGCTGGGCTAGATTTTTATATAGTTTTATCCAGCTGTGTGTGTGAGAGAGAGAAATGAATGGGGGCCTGGGGAGGAAGTCACTACACTTGGGGAGGGAGAGCACCAGTGAGGTTAAGCAGAGTCATCCACGGTGAGGCAGCAACTAGCTCAGCTTTTTCCTTTTACTTTTTTTTTCATGATGAGAGTGGTGAGGCTGTGCCTCACTTGCCTCACCTGACTGCACGTCACTGCTTATTAGTATACCGGGCTTTTTACGGATTGGCCTGTTCATATTTCTAGGTTGCTCTTCTTTAAACACAGAAAAGAAACCTCCCTGATAAATGGTATGACTGGGTATTATTGTTGGCTGCTTCTGCTTCCAAACTGTGCTGCTTCCAATTTATCAGCATCGTTTTGAGAAATGGTTCCGATAGACAGTTTTGAAAGACACCTTAGGGGGAAAGAGAGAATCCATTTATTACTCCTAATGTAAGTCATTATATGACATAATCTCTAAAAGACTAAAGAATGTGTGTCATCTTCAATTTGCCACTTCTGAAAGAATCATGCTGCTTTCTCTCTCTTTTCCAAAACTAACCCATGTTAACTTGAAAAACAGATAAGTTGCACTTAACTAGATTTTCTTCAAGAGAAGGTTTTTTTTTTAAAAAAAAAAATCTATTTACTGTCATCATTTTCTTAGCCCGTTATCTTACTTCTCATACTGGGCAGCATATCAGGATCTATATTCTATATCAGTGATGGCTAACCTTTTCTGGACCGAGTGCCCAAAGAGCGTGAACCCCCAAAATGCAACACCCCCCCATGCATATGCCCCCTGCCCCCCCCCCCCCCGTCGCATGTGCACACAACCTCCCCCATTTTAATTAAACTTGGCAAATGATGCAAGGGAATAGAGCTAAATATGCTCCTCATTGCTTTGCTCCTATCCCAGCCTTCTGCAAAAAGCCATTTCCCTGTCAGGTGCAAGCAACCAGAGCCACTCATGAATACTAAAAGTCAGTAACTTTATTATATACCACATATGTTACAAGAATCTCACCAGACTGCTTGTCTTCCCCTGGGAACAACCAGATAAGGCTTCATGGATCATGGGGGACATTAAGTTTATCCTGCTTGTATCTGTGTGAAGATTCCAAGCTTGACCCTCTTTCCACCTGGCTGACAGTTTCCCAATATCTCCAAACCTATTGAGCACAACTCTTATAATTCCCATTGCCCATCCTGCCTAGAAATTGCATTCGGAACATAAATGTGATCTTCAGTGCCATTCAATTGAGATGACCAAGGATAAGCAGTTAAAGAAAAAAAATGGGACTTTGTTTCTATATGCGATAATTGCAGCAAGATTTTGGTATGCTCAGAGATGGAAAGACTCCCACAATGGAAGAATGGATGGGGAAGACAATGCAACTGATTGAGATGGCAAAATTTACTACTTTTTTTTTTTAAACTGCTTTTTTACTTTTTGCTCAAAATGGAAATGCTACATTAATTTTAAGATTGACAAATAGAAGTGTTTATGATTATAGAAATACAGATATTACTGAATTTTAGATCAAAAGTTCAATGCATGATATATTTATAACGATCTTGAAAGTTGAATTCTTTATTTCTTTTTGTTTTATTTTATTTCTTTGCACCTTCCCTTACCCTATCTTTTTCCTTCTTAACATTTTGTTTGTTTGCATTTTATATTTTAGCTTTTGTGAAATTTTTAATAAAGTATATAAAAAAGAAAAAAAATGGGCTGACCAGTGGTAAACATAAGAAACCAGGATCTTTCAAGCTGATGAGGTTCCTTGAGACATCACGGGGAAATAAAGACTTCAGATGTGAACAGTCAAATTTCTATTACTAGAACTTTGCCAGCTGATCAAGATTTAAGAGATATTTTAAAATTAAAATTAAAACTCCTGTTATTGACCAACGTGTGGCATCTCAGCCTGGCTCAAATTTAATCTGTAAATCTCCAAAGACAATTTGTTGATTTCCCTTATCCCATTCACCATTATTTTCTGTGGTCTTCCCCTTTTTGTATTTCCCCAATTTGACAACGTATATTAAAGTCCATCATCCACCTACAACAATCACATAATTAGCTAGTTCTTCTAATCCCTGATACTTCAGTACATACTGTAACTAACTTTAAATCTATAATTCAGAAGCTTTTATTTTCTTTCTCTTGTACCTTTTCAATAGCCAGCTTTCATCCAGCTGCCTATCACCACTGGGAAAAAAACATTTTCTTTAACAATTCTATCTTTGTCACATAAATGTTCTTCATGATCTTGCCCAAGTTTGTAATTGGATTCTTCCTCTGGATTGACCTCTTTGCTTCTCCGTTATATAGTCCACCTTTATCTATTCTTGAGTCTAAGAAAACAAAAACTACGTATACCCTAATATTTTCCCCATTAACTGGGAATGAACTAAGTCTGCAGGTTTATACATTCCCTTTGTTATCTTCTTAATTTTTAACATTAACAAAGATTTGTTATTTTCATAATAAGCTTTTCTCTGTCTTTGCTATCATTCATTAAAGTGGTGTCATGTATGTTTCTCAAACTTACTTAATGATTTAGGTCAGTGATGGTGAACCCTTTCAGCACCAAGTGCCAAAAAGGGAGCGTGTGCGCGTGAATTGCAGCCCAGAAGCCGAGCTGTCCAGGGAGCATGTGCATACCGGAAAATGAACTTCCAGTTTCCCGCATGCCAGCTAGTCTTCCGGTTACTGGCACACATGTGTGCAAGATGATCAGCTGGCCAGCGCACTTGCTCATGCCAGAAAACTGAAAATCAACTCTTCCAGTTTCCAGCACAGCTGCATGCACAAAAGCCAACTGATTGTCACGTGTGCATGCATACCAGAAACCTGGAAGAGGAATGGGCAATGCCATGCATGCCAGGCGACATGGCCACTTCGGGCATGTGTGCCACAGGTTCGCCATCACGGATCTAGGTGAAACCAGAAACGTGCTTACTATCTTACTTCAGCTTTCCTGACACACTAAACAAGGACTATCTGTATTCTTTTAACTGGATAAATTAAACAGATGTAGGGGCATCATTTATTTTCCTTTCCTTGTTATTTTCCACTATTTGTTGACTTTCCTGAGATACTTTCCTTGCCTGTTTCTTTCTTTGATTGATGTTAAAAGTCTTGAGTCATTTTATGTTCTTTTTAGCCAGGACTTTCATCTTTCATTGTATGAATGAATTTTCTTGACATTTTCAGAACTTTCTCCTACTTTTTCACAGTGCTTAACTCTTCCCATTGTGTGCTTCAGATTCTTTTATGTATCAGTACTGAATCTCTCCCATTCCCTTCCCTTCCTATACCACTCAGCTCCCAAGAATCCAGGTATATCCTCCAGATGTAATCTTCCTGGCAAATCTACTCTTTAATTCTCTAATCTTATCCTTTACATATGAAACAATAATTCATGGTCTGTTCCAAACCTTGCACCTAGAAATGTTTTGGCTGACTAGAATGCAGTCTCTTCTGTTTTGTATTATGTACTTAAATTTACTCCAAAGTCTGCTGGTAATTTATGATGCTTGAAGCAACTATTGGTAATGAACAATGAACTCCTTTTACAATACTCTATGAACCCAGGCTATTTCCCCCCCTGAATTATAGCTCTTATATTTGAATCAGCTGAGTAGACAGAGCATACTAAATTCTAAGACAGGTTAAGAAAACAAGATTGGTGCCTACACCCTCCAAAAATAAAACACTACAGTATAAGTAATATTGCTGAAATAATGCTCTACCTTACACAAAATAGTAAGGTAGTAAATAGTTTACCTTACACATTTTAAAATAGTCGCTGGTTTCCTATATCTATCTAAAGTACCCATATACATATAACCCTATTTTAGCCTTTAGCATGTTATGTGACCTCAACCATCCTTTCACACATAAAATAAATGTATGATATTCTGTTTTGTTGCCTATCTCACTTTCCAAGCTGTCTGGCTATCAGTATTGTTAAATCACCTGTTATATACCCATAATGATATGGGTATATAACAGTGATGGGTTGCAGGCAGTTACGCCTCGGTACGGGCATACCGGAGCCTGCCTGGAGCACGGGGTACCGTTCCGCTACAGTGCTCCGGAGGGCCCACCCGCCCGCCCGAGCTTGTTACCTGTCCTTTAAAGCCTTCTGCGCTTCTGCGCATGGCGCATACAGTGCCTGCGCAATGCTCTGCTGAGCAGCTGGAGTGTTGCGGAGTGTTGCGGAGGCTTGCGGAAGCGTCGCTGGCAGCTACAACGCATGCGTGCGTCCTGCGTGCGTCCATGTGGGTGACACAGGGCCCGTTCCAACTGTACTGGTTGGAACGGGATCCGGAACCCACCACTGGTATATAAATAGATCCTTATTGAGTTTCCATGTATCCTTGGCAATCAAATTGGAATAAGGGACTCAAGTATATCAGATATACTGTATAATAATAATAATAATAATAATAATAATAATAATAATAATAATAATAATAATAATAATAATAAAAAATAAATATTTATTTCTTAGCCGCACCCTCTCCCGAAGGACTCGGGGCGGCGTACAATAAAACATATGAAATAAATATATAGACAAGACATACATATTACAAAAACATATACCAAGACATGTACAAGGAGGAGGTCGGCTAATGAATAAAAACAATAAAATACAATGTTTAGAAACCCCTAAGTAATTGAATGCAGTTAAAATACCCAAATAAAAACCCGTCAGGAGCGATATAGTTAGATCAAAGTTGAGCCAGGCCAGCTACTTGGAATAGGTGGGTCTTGAGCTTTATACGAAAGGAGCGGAGGTCAGAGGTATTCCTAATATCCGGAGGGAGGTCATTCCACAGGGCTGGGCCCGCCACAGAGAAGGCTCTACTCCTAGGCGCCGCCCCTCGACACTGTCTGGTGGACGGCACCTGGAGGAGGCCCTCTCTGTGCGAGCGGATTGGTCGCAGGGATGTATGGGGCAGAATACGATCCCGCAAGTAACTAGGTCCTGAGCCATGGAGCGCTTTAAAGATTGTTATCAAAACCTTGAAACGCACCCGATGGACCACAGGAAGCCAGTGCAGCTCGCGCAGGAACGGTGTAACATGGGAGTACCTAGTACTCCCCATAATTACCCGCGCGGCTGCGTTCTGGACCAACTGTAGTCTCCGGGTGCATTTCAAGGGAAGCCCCATGTAGAGAGCATTACAGTAGTCCAAGCGAGACGTCACCAGCGCATGAGTGACTGTGCGTAAGGCGTCCCGGTCCAGTAGGGGGCGCAATTGGCGCACCAGGCGAACCTGGTGGAACGCCCCCCTTGCCACGGCTGTCACATGGTCATCCATGGACAGCCGGGCATCCAGGAGGACGCCCAAATTGCGCGCCCGCTCCACGGGGGCAAGTTGAATGCCCCCGATGGCCAATGATGGAATTAATTGGCTGAACCGGGGAGCCGGTACCCACAGCCACTCCGTCTTGGAGGGGTTGAGTTTGAGTCGGTTGTCATCCATCCAGATCCGTACGGCTTCCACACACCGGGACATCACTTCGATGGCCTCGTTGGGGTGGTTCGGGGTGGAAAAGTACAGCTGAGTATCATCAGCGTACAGATGGTATCCCACCCCGAAACCACGGATGATCTCACCCAGCGGCTTCATATATGTGTTGAACAGGAGTGGCGAGAGGACTGACCCCTGTGGTACCCCACAAGTAAGGGGGCGTAGGGTCGACCTCTCCTCCCCTGCCAACACACGCTGCGTCCGGCCAGAAAGGTAGGAGCCGAACCACCGCAAAACGGTGCCCCGGACCCCCAACCCCTCCAGCCGGCGCAGCAGGATACCATGGTCGATGGTATCAAAAGCCGCCGAGAGGTCTAATAGGACCAGGATAGAGGAACAACCTCTATCTCTGGCCCTCCAGAGATCATCCACCAACGCGACCAAGGCCGTCTCCGTGCTGTGACCGGGGCGGAAGCCAGACTGGCGCGGGTCTAGATAATCATTTTCCTCCAGATGCCGTGGAAACTGGTGGGCCACCATACTCTCTACAACCTTCGCCAAAAAGGGAACGTTGGAGACAGGACGATAATTGGCCAGCTCCAAAGGATCCAGGGAATGCTTCTTGAGCAAGGGTCTCACCACCGCCTCTTTCAAGGCGGCCGGGAGAGACCCCTTGCTCAGCGAAGCGTTCACTAGGTCCAGGAGCCAGTCTCGTGTAACCTCCCAGGATGCCAGTACAAGCCAGGAGGGGCACGGGTCCAATAAACATGTGGTGGGTCGCAGTCGTCCACGCATTCTGTCCAAATCCTCTATGGCAACCAAGTCAAACTCCTCCCAGGTCGATTCCTCAAGACTCGCCACGGACGTCTCCATTGGACCATTAACAGGGACCCAATCCTTCCGGATTTGAGCGATTTTATCCTGCAGATATTTCCCAAATTCCTCTGCTCTGCCCTGTAGAGGGGCCTCCCGCGGCCTCTGAAACAAGAGGGAGCGGGACACCCGAAACAGGGCGGCAGGGCGGTTCTCTGCGGATGCAATGAGAGTGGCACAATATTGGCGTTTGGCCACTCTCAATGCCACAAGGTACGTCCTTAAATGGGCTCGTGCCTGTGTTCGATCAAGTTCGGAACGAGAGGATCTCCAATGACTCTCTAGACGTCTCTTGCGGCATTTCATCACCCTCAGCTCCTCGGTAAACCAAGGGGCCAGGGTGGATCGTTGCCGCCGGAGAGGCCGCAAAGGCGCCACCCGGTTCAAGGCCCCGGTAGTCGCATTATTCCACGCGACCACCAGGTCCTCTACCCGGGGGCGGGTCAAGGTTACAGGAGGTGGCCCAAGCTCCGTCTGGAACCTATCTGGTTCCATCAGGCGCCTGGGGCGGAACCATCTAGTGCTTTCCGGTTCCGCCTCCCCGCAGCGGGAGGTAGCACCAGGGAAGTCAAGACGAAGTGAGTGATCTGACCATGACAGGGGAGTGATGGTTAAGTCCCCTCCTCCCATATCACTCAACCACTGGCCAGAGACAAAAACGAGGTCCAGAGTGTGTCCTCCCTCGTGTGTCGGGCCCTGAATCATTTGAGTCAGGTCCATGGCTGTCATGGAAGCCATGAACTCCCGAACCCCCTCTGATGCTTCTCCCATCGATGGCAGGTTAAAATCCACCATCACTAAAAGTTTGGGGGTCTCGACCGCCACCGATGCGATCAGCTCGAGGAGTTCCGGCAGGGCCGCTGATGTATAGCGAGGAGCCAGGTATACTATCAGCAGGCCCAACTGTCTCCCAGGGCCCCATTTCACAACAAGGGATTCACATCCGGACGTCTGTGGCACAGTAGACTCCCTCGGCTCTAAGTCCTCCCGAATAATTGCTGCCACCCCACCGCCCCTTCCCTGGGCCCGGGGCTGGTGAAATGCTCGGTAGCCTGGTGGGCACATTTCCACGAGGGGAAGACCTCCCTCGTGGCCCAACCAGGTCTCCGTTATTCCCGCGAGGTCCGGCTCCCCCTCTAAAATTAGATCGTGAATGAGGGGGGCCTTGTTAACAACAGACCTCGCATTGCATAACAACAGCCTCAGGCCCTGGGTCTGTAACTCTTGACCACCTAGACCGCGGGGGTTGGTACAAGCGACCGGGTGTAACCAGCAACCACGGTCTCCCAACCGACTGTAAGTTCTTAATCTGTCCTCGTATCTGCCCCTCCCTGCGACCGTTGGAATTAAAGAGCCCTGTATAGGAATGATATCCTCCCCCTCCTCCTCCCTTCCGCTCCTTCTGCTCGCGACCACACCTGGAGGCCCGGCTCTCACATCGCTCCTGATCTGACCCACCCGCCCCCGCCCCCCCACCCTGGAGCCCCCTAAAAAGGATAAAAAACATTTCATTAAAAACCCCCTTAGTTTGCGCTTCCTCCACCTCTCTGGGTTCACAAACCCGTCATCAAGGTGGGCCCCGGAGGGGGCAAAGGGCCATGCCTGTGAGAGGGGGGACTCCCGCAGCTGGAGCAAGTCCGACCTCGAATACGTAATGGTAAAAAGCTATGACAAAGTCAGGGTGCTGTTGATGTTAAAATCAATAAGCCAGGATCTAATGGGAGGAAAGAAATGGATTGAGATGTATATGCAATGAGTTCCTCAAGCATTTCTGAATATCTCGATTTGTAAAACGGACTGTACTATATGAATCAAATTTATACTTCTCTTCACCACAGGTCCCCATCAAAATAAAAAATGAGCATTGGTGCGTCAGATCAAAATTGCACTTAGGACTTTTTCCCCTATAGCAGGTAAGAGACAGAAAGAACAGAGCTTCTCCAATGATGCTCTTTAACAGGGGTGTCAAATTCAAGGCCCGAGGGCCGGATCCCGCCCATGGGGTGCTTAGATCTGGCCCGTGGGGCCACCCTGGAAACAGCAAAGGACCGGCCTGCAGTGCCTCTGCCAGCAAAATTGGACCTTTGTGTTTGCTGAGGATTACAGGAGGCCGTTGCAGCTGAAAACACAGCTTGTGCAGGCTCCCGAGCTCTGCTTTTGCTGGTAGAGGTTTGCAGGAAGCCATCGCAGTCCAAAATGGAGCTCGGGAGCCCGTTTTTGCTGGAAGAAGGCTCAGGCCACCACAGGCATCCCCAACACAAGTGATGTCGAGCTGGCCATGCCCACCCAGACCACGGCCACCCCAGCTGCCTGAGGTCAAACACAACCCTCACGTGGCCCTCAATGAAATCGAGTTTGACACCCCTGCTCTATAGCAACTATTACTAAGGACACCTTTTACCTCTGAACACGAAGGTTCCATATTAATCAATTTTAGCAGAATCAATTAGTTCTATCAGAACTAATTACCTTTATTGTAAAGCATTTGGGAATATCCACTTGCATATTATTCTCAAAGCGAAAAGAATAAACTCACTGTCAAAAAGGATGTCATATTTCATATTTAACTTGTGGTCAACAAAGACAAGAGCCAATTTGGTATAGTAGTTAAGGTACCAGGCTACAAACAGGGGAAACCATGAGCTCTAGTCCCACTTTAAGCACAAAGGTGACCTCGGGCCAGTCATTCTCTCTAAGCCCTAGAAAGCAAACAGTGGCAACACACACACACACACACAC
Organism: Natrix helvetica; assembly: GCF_964273705.1. NCBI lineage: Eukaryota > Metazoa > Chordata > Lepidosauria > Squamata > Natricidae > Natrix > Natrix helvetica. The sequence continues at coordinate 278,558,829 of NC_138552.1, forward strand.
ACACACACACACACACACACACACACACACCACCTTTCATACATATTATTGCCAGTGCTGGTCTCTCTCATTCTATACTTGTGTCTTTAGTTTTTCTTTCTCGGATGAAGAACATTACGTTTTTCCCAGTTAAATTCCACCATCTTTATTTCAATCCAGTGTTCAAATTCTGTTTAGACGTTTTGAATCTTCCCTCTTTGATCTAAGGCATTAGCCACAGAGGACAGCTTTGTGTCATTTACAAAGTTGATAAGCATCCCCTCAGCACCTTTGTCCACGTTATGGATTAAAAATGTTCAACAACAGAGAGCCCAGGAAAGAGTTCTGTGACATTTCCCTCGAACCTTTCTGCAAGCTGGAGCCATTATGAAGCATTTTTGTGGTATGGTTATTCAGCCAGCTGTGAGTTCATCTAACACAGTATCATTTAGCCCATATTTATCATTTTATGAAAGGAGAATATCATGAAGCATTCCGTAAAAAATGTTAATACACTCTGTCTAGATGATTCCTTTGATCTACAGAACTACAAACTTTATTGAAGGAGTTGAGGTTATGACGGTGGGTTGTCCCATTCCATATGATGATCTGCACAATTCATTTGCGACAAATCTATGCTGGGCCTATTTATTGATCTATCCAAATCTTCAGAAACATCATCAGTAAAGCAACCAGCAGTCAAAAAAGATGCCACAAATTAGCTCTTGGTAGAATAGCAACTAAGACCTTTGAAAGATTTTTAGATGCTGTGATGTGTGACACCTACGAAGTTCAGAATTATGCAGGCAATGGCTTTCCTTAAGATCCTCTGTGGCAGGAAACTCCTGTGATCACCATTGATAGTCTGGAAAATGAATATATGGATCCTAGAACAAAACGAACTGGTTTTCCCAGTTGCAATGTATGGCTGTGAAAGTTGGACCATAAGAAAGGCTGAGCGCCAAAGAATTGAGGCCTTTGAACTATGGTGCTGGAGAAGACTCCTGCGAGTCCCTTGGACTGCAAGGCCATCAAACCGGTCAGTCCTAGAGGAGATCAACCCTGACTGCTCTTTAGAAGGCCAGATCCTGAAGATGAAACTCAAGTACTTTGGCCACCTAATGAGAAGGAAGGACTCACTGGAGAAGAGCCTGATGCTGGGAAAGATTGAAAGTAAAAGAAGAAGGGGACAACCGAGAATGAAGTGGCTGGGTGGAGTCACTGAAGCAGTTGGCATAAGCTTAAATGGACGCTGGGGGATGGTAGAGGACAGGAAGGCCTGGAGGAACATTGTCCATGGCGTCACAATGGGTCATACACGCTTAGCAACTAACAACAAGAAGAACAAATCAATATAGAGTGTTCACTTGAGGCACAAAACACCAGGTTAAAATTATCCTACTTTGGTACATTATGGAAAGATCCAGATCTCTGGAGAAAATTCAAAGGCTGGAAAAGATGGAAAGGAGGAGGAGGAGGAGGAGGAGGAGGAGGAGGAGGAGGAGGAGGAGGAGGAGGAGGAGGAGGAGGAGGAGGAGGAGGAGGAGGAGGAGGAGAGGCAAGATGGGTGGACCCAAATACAGTGTAACTGAGTGCACTATTAGAAGAACTGAAGGGCCAGTTTGGAGTCCACTTTTTGAACACCACAATTTGAGAAGAGAATTTCCATTGCTAGGCAAGGTATTTGTTAAGTGAATTGCACTCGATTTTAGAATCTTTTTTTGCAACGGTTGTTAAGTGAATCACTGCAATTAACTGAATTGTATGGTTATAATTGTCGTAAGTATGACAACTGGATGCAAGTACCTTTTCATTTTTTGCAACAGTTGTTAAGTGAATCACCGCAGGTAAGCAAATCATGTAGTCATAATGGTCGTAAAAATGACAACCGGTCCTAAGTGATCTTTTTCAGGGCCATTATAACTTCGAATGATTGCTAAACAAATGGTTGCCAGTTCAGAACCCCCTATACTTTGTCACTAAGTTACCAGTACCTATCCAAGGTAAACGTGTGATCAGAATTTAAATGTGTGTTCGAAATAGCTCTTTTTTATTTTTAATGTTGCCTGGCTCAACTGATGAGGAGGACAGCCTGTGGCTTAGTGGCTAAGACTCCTGCCTAAGATATAATACAGCCCAGGTTCAAATCCCAGTAAGGGTATGGCTAGCTGATGAGAGCTAATTAGCTCGAAATAGATCTATACTACTCTCCCTTTATTTATTTATCAGTACAAATACAACACAAATATAAAAAGGCAACATTAAAAATAAAAATATGGTTTTCTGCCTGCATGGTCTTCTGTGATGAGCCGAAGGACAGAAAGAGGGAGTAGTGAGCTTCCTCCCATATTTAGGCATACCAGGGGTTGTAACAAAATACATATATATATGTATGTATGTATGTATGTATGTATGTATGTATGATGTACGTACGTACATACATACATACATACATACATATTCGATTCCCAGTAAGGGTATGGCTAGCTGATGAGACCTAAATAGGTTGAAATAGATCTATACTAGTCTCTCTTTACTTATTTATCAGCACAAACGCAACACACACACACACACACACATACACACACACACACACACTTACCTGCTTGCCATCTTCCTTTTACTTTTCCCACTCCGGTTGTGCAGACTTCCTGCTTATTGTGCACTTCTAGACAGCTACATCTGTAGAGTCCTTGGTGCTCTGTAAGTTTGGTCGTTTCCTTGCAAGATGTTTCATTACTTTAAACGTTAACGTTAACAGATTAACAGAGTTGGAAGAGGCCTTGTAGGACATCTAGTCCAACCCCCCTGCCCAAGCAGGAGACCCTACATCATTTCTGACAAATGGCAGTCCAATCTCTTCTTGAAAGCATCCATGGGTTGATTGTTCTCGCTGTCAGCAAATTTCTCCTTATTTTCAGATTGAATCTCTCCTTGTTCAGTTTCCATCCCTTATTCTTCGTCTGGCCTTCAGGTGCTTTGAAGAATAGCTTCGTCCCCTCTTCTTTGTGGCAGCCCCTCAGGTATTGGAACACTGCTATCATGTCTCCCCTGGTCCTTCCCTTCACTAGAGTAGCCCATGCCCGTTACCTTTACCATGCCCGTTGGGTAATGAAATGTCTGCAGGCAATGGAAACTGATCAAGGAGTGATTCAACCTGGAAACATTTTTTGACAAGAGAACAATCAACCAATGGAACAGAAGTTGTGGGAGCTTCATCACTGGAAGCTCTCAAGAAGAGACTGGACTTTCATGTGTCAGAAATGGTGTAGGGCAGGGGTCAGCAACCTTAAACACTCCAAGAGCCACAAAGGTCCTAACCAGAAACTCCACATTCAATTCTGAAGCCGAGTGGAAGTCTGGTTCCGCCACCATAGAGTCTCCTCCTAGCGCGCGGCATCCCTTTTTCTCCACCTGTCCTAACTGAAAGCCCCATCCATTGTGGAGCCGACCGGCGAAAGGGAGCCGCAGCAGAGGGATGAAAGAGCCACATGTGGCTCCAAAGCCTCAGGTTGCTGACTCCTTGTGTAGGGTCTCCTGCTTGAGCAGGGGTGGGTGGGTGAGTTGGAGCAGATGACCTATAACCGTGATGGCGAACCTATGGCAGAGGTGGCATGCAGAGCCCTCTTTGTGGGCATGGTGCGGTCGCCAGCTGCTTTTCTGGTTTGCAGCGCTGGCCAGCTGGTTTTTGCAGGAGCACCGGAAAATGGCCTGAAAACAGCCAAAAACCAGGCCGTTTTTCAGGCCTTTTCTGAGCCATTTTTGGGCCAAAAATGGCTTGAAATCATCCCCCAAAAACCCAGCCTGAAAATGGCCCGGAAAACAACCTGAAAAACAGGCATGCCTGTGCCAGTCAGTTTTCCGGTGCTCCAGCGCACGCACACACATTCCACTTTGGGCACTCGGTTCGGAAAAGGTTCACCATCACTGACCTATAAGGTCCCTTCCAAGTCTGTGAATCTGTTCTGTTTAAACAAACCAATCCTGAGTTGAACTGAATCGAACGCTCTCCATCCTGAGAGTGACCCGCACTCTCTTCTATGGGAACAATGACATCTGCACCACCACCACCAGCAGCAGCAGCCTCGCTCCTGAAGGGTTAAACCGGCGCCCCCCACCCACCTCCCGCCCCCTTTTGCAGAATGCTGCTGAACCAACCTCGCTTGAAAAAGCCCCTCCAAGCACTTGTGCGCCCACAGCGCACGTACCTCTCCTTAAAGGCGGTGTGGCTTTAAACCCCAGCTTTTCTTCAGCTTCTTTAACAAAAATAACAATAATCCAGCATTAATTCCCCCCCGCTCCCTTCTCCCTGCATTTGGCCTTAGCCCCCGACGCCGGAGCCCTCCGGAGCCTGGGAGGATGAGCCTCTAAGTCTCTCCCGGGGGTCCTTCCCGCGTCTCCTCCGCGTCCTGTCCGTTGCACTCCGAAGCGCCAGCCCAGACTTTGCTCTCCCCCCCCAAGATGCATCTGCTTTTCTTTTGGTGCTCCTGCTGCCTTTGGGGATCTTCCTCCGGGACCGGATTTCTCTATCAGTTCCCGGCATCGACGCTGCAACACAATTACCCCGAGCAGAGCTCCGGCGGACCGGCGGGCAATGCCTTCGCCAATCGTCGGTGAGTAAGCCAGATGACCCCCTCCGTCGTTGGGAACGGCCCGGCGCCTCTGAAGAACGAACGGCTACCTACTTAGAGATAGCGGGACCAACAACCAAGTTGGGGCGGGAGGGGTGTGTGTGCTCCGTTTCGGGGGTGGGGGGGGGGGTGGGGAAATAGAAGCGGAGTTTTAATTCTTGCCTGCATGTTTCTTGGGTCGAGCGGCGAAAGTGGTTGCCCTCCACGCCTCCCTCCTCCTCCTCTTCCAGTCAGTAATGGGATTTTTGGGTTGTGGTTATCCTGGACTGATCCATCCAATATATAAATTGCATACATGGACTGTTGCTTCCCTCTCCCCCCCTTTTTGCTCCTTAATTTTTGTCTCCTTTTTATTGTGCCTAGTTTGTATTCATCTTCTTTCTTAAAAAGGAAAAGGTGTGAGGAACTATTGGGAGACATGATAGCAGTGCTCCAATATCTCAGGGGCTGCGACAAAGAAGAGGGAGTCAAACTATTCTCCAAGGCACCTGAGGGTAGAACAAGAAGCAATGGGTGGAAACTGATCAAGGAGAGAAGCAACTTAGAACTGAGGGGAAATTTCCTGACAGTTAGAACAATTAATCAGTGGAACAGCTTGCCTCCAGAAGTTTTAAATGCTCCAACACTGGAAGTTTTTAAGAAGAGTTTAGATAACCATTTGTCTGAAATAGTGTAGGGTTTGTGGTTATCCTGGACTGATCCATCCAATATATGTTGCATACATGGACTGTTGCAGATTTCCTTCCCCCCCCTTTTTTTTGCTCCTTAATTTTTGTCTCCTTTTTATTGTGTCTACTTTGTATTCATCTTCTTTCTTAAAAAGGAAAAGGTGTGAGGGACTATTGGGAGATAGCTACGGTAGTTAGACTTCACCGAAGGAGATGTGATGTGCCAGAGAGCGGAGCCAAATTGTTCTTTTTTCAAGTTTCTTTTGTACAGCTTTTCTCTCATTGAATGTGTGAATGCATCTACAATGGAGTTCTAAGGTTTTCATGTAGTGCGCTTCACTAACCCAGTTAAAGTCCCACTGGTTGTTGTATATGCATAAGCATAGAATGGAATAGAATAACAGAGTTGGAAGGGACCTTGGAGGTCTTCTAGTCCAACTCCCTGCTTAGGCAGCCCGGAAACCCTATACTACTTCAGACAAATGGTTATCTAATCTCTTCTTAAAAACTTCCAGTGTTGGAGCATTTAAAACTTCTGGAGGCAAATTGTTCCACTGATTAATTGTTCTAACTGTCAGGAAATTTCTCCTTAGTTCTAAGTTGCTTCTCTCCTTGATTAGTTTCCACCCATTGCTTCTTGTTCTGCCCTCAGGTGCCTTGGAGAATAGTTTTACTTCTTCTTCTTTGTGGCAACCCCTGAGATATTGGAACACTGCTATCATGTCTCCCCTAGTCCGTCTTTTCATTAAACTAGACATACTTAGTTCCTGCAACCGTTCTTCATATGTTTTATCCTTGAGTCCCCTAAGCTTGCACAAAGCTTGCATAATATGCAAGCTTTCTTAATTCATAGAGTTCATAGAATAATTTAAACCTTGTTTTTTGGCTTTCATTTTGTATTTTAATTTTAATAATGTTGCTTAGGGTGTTCTGTTTGATTTAGTTAGTGGTTCAGTGTGGACCAGAAAGAATTAGCCTAGTTAAACTAATTTAGTATTTCAAGCATCAATATTTGCCTGCCAGCTTCAGAGGTTTGGGTCATTTTTTTAGAACTCAAATGATCGGAGCTCATTGTGAACCTGCCCTGGAAATTTGCTTCAGGTGTTCTACATTTCATACATCACCAGCAGTGGAAGAGAAAGAGAGTTTATAAGGTGTTTGCCTATGGATCATAGGTTTTTGCTTTTCTACCATCATCCTATATAGTCCCAAAGGTGCTTTTTCAGGAGGTAACTGGACTTTCTTGTTTTTTTCTTTTCGCTTCTCATCCAAGAAGCTTCTTCAGCTCTGACAGGATAGTGGGGAAATGGAAGGATTTATATTCCTTGCAGACAGTTGGTCATTTGCATCCTTTTAGGGGGTCGTTGAGGCTACTTGGAAGTTGATCTGTGTCCTCAGGGACACCTGAGTAGTGCTCTTGGCTCCTGTACTCTGCAATTTTATCCCCTCTAGAAATCCATTCCTACTCCCACACCATTCAAAGGTTGTTCATCGCAAATTGTATAGTTAAAAAGCTGTACAATTGCAGACTACAGGAACCAATAGCACTACTCAGGTGATCCTGAGGACACAGATAAACCTCCAAGGGCTTCAAGGACCTTCTAAAAGGATGCAAATGACCAGCAGTCTGCAAGGAACATAAATCCTTCCATTCCATGCTGTCCTGTCAGAGCTGAAGAAGCTTCTTGGATGAGAAGCGAAATGTCTTCAAAAGAAAAACCAAGGAAGTCCAGTTGTTTCCTGAAAAAGCACCTTTGGGACAACCATGACCTGGATGACTGAGAATCTCTACAGACTATCATCCTATATACTTGGCTGCATACATGATCAGGTTAGTCCTCCTGTGAAGTTTAAAATCTAAAAGCAGACAACAAGGACCTTGAGGGAGAAGTAGAAGAACTACGTTCTGCAAAGGTTGGTTGCAACTGAGGTGCAGTCATTCCACGCTAGTGACTGATAATGTCTTCATAGCATCATCCAGCCATCTTTGAAGTCTGACCACTTTGCTATTCCTCTGGGAGAGTGGTGGTTGGATGACACCAGAAAAGATTGTGAATTGCTAGCCATATAAAAAAAGAAGCATTTTGAGAAGGGACTTGAAGTAGCCGAAATGGAGATAGATAGCCTATGCATGTCAAAGGGCAATCCCAGGGAATTTGCTGTAACCTGGGCCCCCACCATGGCACTCAGAGGTGGGTTCCTACAGGTTTGCCCGGATTCGGTCGAGTAGATAGTAACTCGGCCTGCCACGCCCCCGAACTGGTTCACTGGGTGGCGCCTACAGTGCCACCATCTTGTTTTTTGCTTCTGTGCATGCGCAGAGCAATTGTTTTAGTACTGGGCATGCATGATAATAATAATAATAATAATAATAATAATAATAATAATAATAATAATACTTAGATTTATAGACCGCACCCTTTCCTAAACAGGACTCGGGGCGGTGTACAGTCATATTAAAAACAATGTGGATACAAAAATATAGATATACATAGATACATAGATAGACGGAGGAGGTAGGATATGCACTGTACAATAATAAATTAAAATTCGAATAAAAATTAAAAATTACCCTTAAAAACTACCCAAAATAAGATGTTTGCCAGGAGGTTGAAAGTGGGACTATAAATCAGCTAAGCCAACTATTTGGAACAGGTGGGTCTTAAGTTTCTGTCGGAAGGAGCGGAGGTCGGTAGTAGTTCTAATATCGGGGGGGAGGTCATTCCAGAGGGCTGGGCCCATCACAGAGAAGGCTCTACTCCTGGGCACCGCCCGTTGACACTGCTTAGTGGACGGCACCCGGAGGAGTCCCTCCCTGTGGGAGCGGATTGGTCGCAGGGATGTATGAGGTGAGATGCGATCCCGCAGGTAACTAGGTCCCGTGCCATGGAGCGCTTTGAAGATAGTAACCAACACCTTGAAACGCATGAGTGCATAGTGCCCATCATGCGCACACAGCACGCCCCTGAGCAAACTGGCAGTAGCAGCAGCCAGAACCCACCCCTGAAGGCACTCATGGTTGCCCACCTTGGAAACCATTAGGCTACTACATGCTTCACATGCTTTCATTTCATTATTTTTAGATTATTGGAATTAAAAACAATATGGGATTTACCCAGTGAAACAGCAGAGGATTGGTTACAGGCCAGGGGTGGGTTCCTGCCAGTTCTAACCTCTTCTATAGCAGTGGTTCCACAAATCTACAATGCTGTTTAGAACCGGTTCCAGCTCCCTCCCCACACCCGTCCACCCATCATCAAGATGAAGAACGACAGGAGGAATTCTGGGAGTTGAAGTCCACAAGTCTTAAAGCTGTCAAGTTTGAACACCCCTGGGGTTTTTTTTGTTATAAAGGATTGGTGGTTCAAGGATCTTGTAACTTAACAGCTTTATGACTTGCACACTTCAATGCCAGAGTTCCTGAGCCAACATGACTGGAGGAGGAATTCTGGGAGTTGAAGTCCACAAGTCTTAAAGCTGTCAAATTTGAACACCCCTGGGTTTTTTCCCCCTAAAGGGGTGCAAGGGTCTTGTAACTTGACAGCTTTAAGACTTGTGTGCTTCAAATGCCAGAGTTTCTGAGCCAACATTTTGGTTGCTAAGCAAGAGTGTTGTTAAGTGAGTTTCACCACATTTTACAAGTTGGCTATGCCCACCCAGGCACATGACTGCCAAGCCACACCCACTCAGTCACATGGCCGGCAAGCCACTCCCACCCAGTCACATGGCTGACAAGCCACACCCACCCCGGTCACATGGCTGGCAAGCCACTCCCACAAAGCAGGCCACACCTACAGAAGAGGTTCTAAAAATTTTTGAAACCCACCACTGTTACAGGCATACCATTTTCTGGAATTCTTTGGAGTTTGCATATACTTCAGAGATATTCCTAGAGAACCAGACTTGTAAGAGGTTGCAGTCTAATGTTTTGTATGAATGTGTGCCCATTAACTAAAAAAAAAAAGATCCAGAGATGCACATATTAATTATTTATCTATGGAAATTGTCAACGGTGGCTCCCTGGGCCGAGAAACAGAGATGAGCACCGTGCCCTAGAGTCAGACATGACTGACAGGGGAAAAAAAAACCTTTTTTGTTTATTAAACACATGTATATACTCTCCCAATTCACATATGGTAACTTCAAGGTACATTGAAGTATCTTCCAGAAAAGCTACAGTAAGCAAGGAGGGACCAACCTCACCCATTTGCCTTCTGGAAAAATGACTGGATTGGCGATCTGGCAGTTGTTTTGTGAGAGACCCACAGCTTGCTTTTAAATTCTGAATGTATCTGCTAGCCTAAAAGGATAAGGAACTTTAACACTGTAAGCCACCCGGGGTCACCTTGTGGTTGAGGTGGGCGGCAGATAAATGAAATAAACAAACTGCTCTGTGCCATTCTTCTAGATTTGTCCCTGCTGAGATCAACTTGCCACTTGCAGCATTGTAGTGTTCAAGATGCAGAAACTTAATTTAACAGAATAACAGAGCTTGAAGGGACCTTAGAGATCTTCTAGTCCAACCCCCTGCTGAAGCATAAAACCCTATACCAGCGAGCCTTTTCCGCACCAAGTGTCCAAACCGGAACGTTTGTGCATGCATGCACTGGAGTGTCAGAAACCCGAAGACCAGCTGGCCAGCACGGGCATGCCTGTTTTGGGGGCTGTTTTCAGGCCCCTTTCCAACCATTTTCGGGCCAAAAATGGTTCAGAAAATGGCCTGTTTTATGGGCATTTTGGGGGCTCTTTTCAGGCCATTTTCTGGTGCTCCGTGCCCACGAAGACCAGCTGGCCATCGCACATGTTAGCACCAGAAACCAGAAGAGCAGCTGGTGATGGCACATGTACCCACAGAGAGGGCTCTGTGTGCCTCCTCTGGCACCCGTGCCATAGGTTCGCCATCACGGCCCTATACCATTTCAGAAAAGTAGCTGTCCAGTCTCTGTCCAGAGCTGTGGTGGTGCAGTGGTTAGAATGCAATACGGCAGGCTACTTCTGCTGACTGCTGGTTGCCTGCAATTTGGCAGTTCAAATCTCACCAGGCTCAAGGTTGACTCAGCCTTCCATCCTTCCGAGGTAGGTAAAATGAGGGGCCAGATTGTTGGGGGCAACAGGCTGACTCTGTAAACCCCTTTAGAGAGGGCTGTAAAGCACTATGAAACGGTACATAAGTCTAAGTGCCATTGCTAAGTATTTCAATCTGATATTGAGGATTTGGTTTTTGGAATAAACCAAATAGAAGAGGATCCATGGCTCTTACTAAGTGCAACATCTCTGTTTCTGAGTTCCTTTTCATTATTGAATTGAATGATGCTCTAGAGAAGATTTTTGTGTGGTCGTGGGGAGACGCAAAGATCCAGAACTTCCTGTCATCCATAGAAGCAACTGAAAATGAATAAATAATGTCCATAGCATCCACTTAGAGAATTATACCCCATTAAAGCAGAAAGCAAATGTAGATGTACCCAATTCTAATCAATTTCAGATGAAAGGTAATATAATGTTTATTATTTTAAAGCTGCTACAGCTTTTCTAACTTGATGTCCTCCAAAATTAGAGAACTTCAAGTAGTTTTGACAGTGTTGCCGGAGGTTATAGAACCACATGTGCCAGAGGCGGCACACAGAGCCCTCTCTGTGGGCACGCACGCCATTGCCAGCTACCCTTCTGGTTTCTGGCACGCACGTGTGTGCTGGCCAGCTAGTCTTCATGGGCCCCAGAGTGCTGGAAAATGGCGTGAAAAATGCCCCAAAACCAGTTTGTTTTTCGGGCCGTCTCCAGGCTGTTTTTCCAGCCGTTTTTGGCCTGAAAACAGCAGAAAAATGGCTTGAAAATGGCCAAAAAAACCCAGGCATACATGCAACGGCCGGCTGGTTTTTGGGTTTCCGCTGCTCTGCCATGCACACAAGCGTGCATGCAAGTCAGTGGTGGGTTTCAAAAAATTTTAGAACCTCTTCTGTAGGTGTGGCCTGCTTTGTGGGAGTGGCTTGCCAGCCATGTGACTGGGTGAGAGTGGCTTGTGGCCATGTGACCGAGTGGGAGTGGCTTGTCAACTATGTGACCAAGTGGGAGTGGCTTGGCAGTCATGTGACTGGGTGGGCATGGCCAACTTGTAAAATGTGGTGAAACTCACTTAACAACGCTCTTGCTTAGCAACCAAAATGTTGGCTCAGAAGCACGCAAGTCTTAATGCTGTCAAGTTACAAGACCCTTGCATCCCTAACCCTTTAGAAAAAAAACCCCATGGGTGTTCAAACTTGACAGCCTTAAGACTTGTGAACTTCAACTCCCAGAATTCCTCCTCTCGCTCTTCATCTTGATGATGTGCGGACGGGAGGGGGGAGGAGCTGGAACCGGTTCTAAATGGCCCTGTAGATTTGTGGAACCTCTTCTATAGAAGAGGTTAGAACTGGCAGGAACCCACCCCTTATGCAAGTGCACTCTGGTTTGGGCACTTGGTGCTGAAAAGTTTCACCATCACTGTTATAGAAGATGAGTTCCAATATATGTAAAAGACAAGCAATTGAGAAATGATCATTTCCAAGAGACAGGGCCTTTCAGAAAAAGTAGGCTTTCAACAAAGCTTGGAGTACCGTGTTTCCCCGAAAATAAGACACGGTCTTATTTTCTTTTGCCCCACGAAATATGGCCTTGGGCTTATTATAGGGGAGGGCTTATTATTTTCTGGGGCAGGTGAGAAGCAAGGTGCACCTTTTACCTTTTCAGCTCCGTTGCGTTCCTCGCCATTGTGCTCAGGGAAGCAGTTGGTAAAAAAAAAACCCTTCTCCCGAGTTCAATCAAACTTCTTGAAATCGCGAGAAGGTTTTTTTTTTTTACCAGGGCCTTCCCTGAACACAATGGCAAGGAACGCGACAGAGCTGGAAAGGTAAGAGGCACGCCTCACAGCCCAACATCGCCCACCTTGCCCCAATGGTAAAGGCAGCCTGCCTGGTTCCCTTCCGCGCCGTCCCTTTAGCGAGGGGTGGCAGGTGGAGGGGGGGGAGAAGTGAGGTGCGCCTCTTACCGAGAGAGGGGCGGTCTAGAAATTGAATAAAGTTAAGTTAAGTTACCTTTCCAGGTCCGTTGCATTCCTCGCCCTTTCATCATTGAATCCCCTTGTAAAAAAAACCCTAATGAGTTCAAGTCGCGAGTTTTTTTTTACAAGGGGGATTCAATGGGCAAAAAGGTGAGGAACACAGCGGAGCTGTCAATCTCTGGTAGTGGTAGGACGCGCATCTCGCTTCTCCCCCCCCCACCTGCCACCCCTCACTAAAGGGACGGCGGGGAAGGGAACCAGGCAGGCTGCCTTTACCATTGGGGTGGGTGGTGTTTTTTTTGCGCGAGAAGGAACAGGCGGGAGGGGGTGATCGCATTGCTGGCCTGCCACTGTTTTTGCATGGGCTCTTTTTGTGTGGGAGGGAAGGGCGGGAGGTAGAACCACTTTGCTTCGCCTGGCGCTGTTTTTGCGGCGAGCCCTCTTTTTGCCCCGCAAGCTGTACTGGTAGGTGGTACAGTGGTAATGGCGGGGACCGGTTGCGCATGTGCTTAAATAGTTGGGGTGGGCTTATTTTCAGGGGCGGGCTTATTATGGCACATGCTCTGAAAAACCCGATTGGGCTTATTAGCAGGGCATGTCTTATTTTCGGGGAAACCCGGTAGTTAAGAGGGGTAGACATGACAGCTGATAGTAGCAGAGATGGAAAAGCAAAGTCCCTGATGGAGATATAACAAATACATAATATTGTGTCATGGATATGACAATTATAAGTCTGTATTTCTATTGCACAGGGTCCAACTTACATGGCTTATTTGTTTACCACTTATATGCTACTCCACTCAACAATGATTCCAAATGGCTGAGATTCCCCATTAAAGTAATAAGGTCAAATTAAAGTTAAATCAATATTATTGCAACCAAATGGCAGAGGCAGCAACTCTCATTTCTACATAGCCATACCTGTCAAATCACAACAATCACTTAGGGTTATTTTCTGTAGGAGCCACTTAATATACCTCCCTTCCCAGGAAGTTCTTAATTGCATTAAAGAAACAAAAATATATCTTGGATGGGGTTGACTTCATCCTTGAGGATGGTTCAAGAGGAGAGCTCTTCCCAGTCCTTCAAGGTACTGTGGTCCAGACAGGAAGCACATGTTTTTCTTTGATATCAAACACATTAAACATTACATACGGATGCAATGGAAAAATGATGTCAAATCAAGTCTGGCTTCAGAAAAGGCAGAAGGACACACGATCAGAGAGAGACAGTATCATGCAAGGCCATGATGGCAAACCTATGGCACACCTTACTGTGGGCACGGGGGCTGTCGCCAGCTGCTCTTTCGGTTTCCAGTTTGTGCATGCGTGCCGGCAAGCTGATCTTTGCATGTGTCGGAGCCCCGGAAACCTGAAGACCAGCTGGCTGATGCACATGCACACACTGGCCACCTGGTCTTCAGGTTTCTGGCACTCCAGCATGCGTGACGACCAACTGGCCAGCATACATGTTCACACCGGAAACCAGGAGACCAGGTGGCTGGTGCGTGCATGCACACTGGCCAGCTGGTCTTTGAGTTTTCGGGGCTCCAGGGCACATACGTCCACTCCAGTGCTGGGTTTCAAAATTTTTTAGAATCTCTTCTGTAGGTGTGGCCTGCTTTGTGGGAGTGGCTTGCCAGCCATGTGACTGGGTGGGCGTGGCCAAGTTGTAAAATGTGGTGAAACTCACTTAACAACGCTCGTGCTTAGCAACCAAAATGTGGGCTCAGAAACTCTTGCATTTGAAGCACGCAAGTCTTAAAGCTGTCAAGTTACAAGACCCTTGCACCCCTAACCCTTTAGAAAACAAGACCCCAGGGGTGTTCAAACTTGGCAGCTTTAAGACTTGTGGACTTCAACTCCCAGAATTCCTCCTCTCGCTCTTCATCTTGATGATGTGCGGATGGGCGGGGGGAGGGAGCTGGAACCGGTTCTAAACGGCACTGTAGGTTTGTGGAATCTCTTCCATAGAAGAGGTTAGAACTGGCAGGAACCCACCCCTGGTTCACCCACACACACGTTTCAGTTTGGGCACTGGGTTCGCTATCACTGATGTAAGGAGTAATGGAGAAGAAAGAGAATGCGAGAAGGTTTACTTTTGCTTTTTTGCCTATCGCAGGTGTTTGTTTTGTTTTTTGATTCTGCCAGAACATGGAACACATTAAAGCTAAGGGGAATGCCAAAACTTGTGATAATTCATCTCAGGAACCATTACTATGAATAAGTAACTACTGCAAAAGGACTAAGTTTGGAGAAGCAGAGGGATTCGGAATAGAGAAGAAGTAAGATGAGGATGAAGTAGGATGAAGTAAGAGAATGAAGAAGTAAGATGAGGGATGCGGTGGCTAAGACGCCGAGCTCATTGATCAGAAAGGTTGGCAGTTTGGCGGTTTGAATCCCTAGCACTTGTAATGGAATGAGGTCCCGTTACTTGTCCCAGCTTCTGCCAACATAGCACGTAAAAATGCAAGTAGAAAAATAGGAACAACATTTGGTGGGAAGGGAACAGCGTTCCGTGCACCTTCAGCATTTAATCATGCCGGCCACATGACCACGGAGACGTCTTCGGACAGCACTGGCTCTTTGGCTTTGAAAAAGAGATGAGCACTGCCCCCTAGAGTCGGGAATGACTAGCACGTATGTGCGGGGGAAACCTTTACCTTTAAGACAAGGATGTGTATGGTTACAATTCTATTTAACTTAAGCAGAGAATTATGTTATAAGAATGGCAAGCTGTAAATAAAAAAGGGAGGTCAAAATGCTAATAATTTTGAGATGGTCCCATGGTTCCACTTGGATAGATGAAAGTAAAGAAGGCTTAGAAGGGCTCCTTGTGAAAGTAAAAATAGAAAGTGAAAAGTCTCGGTTAATGTTAAATGTTAAGAAGATAAAACATACCATCCACCAGCACATTTAGTTTACCCACTATTGATGCCAAAGACCTGATGGGATGGGTGGGATGGAAAGGGATAATAATTTTGTTTGCTGAAGTTCAAGAATAGATAAAGATGGATACTAGAGGCCTTTGTGCGATGAGAAAATGTTTCGTTTTCCAACTAGAGCAGCAATGGCGAACCTTTTTTGGCTCATGTGCCACAAGTGGGGGGAGCGCGGGTGGGTCGTGTGCAGGCGTGCCGCACCCATAATGCAACGCGCAATCCCCAGTGCGCATGCGCGCACAAAGCGCCCCCCATTTTTACATGCTTTTTTCGCCCTCCCCAGGCTCCAGAGGCTTTATAGGAGCCTGGGGAGGGCGAAAAGAGCCCCCCGCCTCCCCGAGGCCCTCCAGAGGCTTCAGGGACCGTCCGGAGGCTTCCCTGAAGCCTTCGGAACGCTTAAAACCACCCTCTGAGCAAACCTGAAGTGACTTCCAGGTTGCTCGGAGGGTCGTTTTAAGCGTTCCGAAGGCTTCAGGGACCGTCCGGAGGCTTCCCTGACGCGTTCGGAGCGCTTAAAACCACCCTCCGAGCAAACCGGAAGTGACTTACGGGTTCCTCAGAGGGTCATTTTAAGTGCTCCGAAGGCGTCAGAGAAGCCTCCGGACAGTCCCTGAAGCCTCCAGGGGGGGCAGGGGAGCCTATTTCCGCCCTCCTCAGGCTCCTATAAAGCCTCTGGAGCCTGGGGAAGGCAAAAAATAGCTTTTAAAAAGGTGAACTTAGCTGGCCAGCGCGCGCATGCGCGCTGGCCAGCTGACAGGGCAGCGCCTCGCGTGCCCTGACAAATGGCTCCATGTGCCACTTGTGGCACGCGTGCCATAGGTTCGCCATCACTGAACTAGAGCAAACCTTCAGGTTTCAAGTTCTGTACTGTATTTCAAGACAATAATTTCAAGAGACATTTTTGGCCAGGCATAGTTTGGCATCACTGAAACATTGATTGTTCCTGGTTTCAAACAAAATCTAGAAGAGTGAGTGGGCAAGACTGACGATGATCAGGTCTTCTCTTCCACCCCCTCAATATTTGTTTGTCTGTCAGTTTATAAGGTTTGCAGGGCTGCCCATCTTGGAGTTCAACTATGGGCACTCACCACAACAATAAAACCACAAAACAATAAAACCATAAAAACTACAAAAGCCAAGACTAAAAACCCTACATCTCCAACATCCTCCTGGGATGTCCCATCAACCACCTGGCACAAGTGATGTTGAGCTGGCCATGCCCACCCTGGCCACCCCCATCCCCGAGGTCAAACACAACCCTGATGTGGCCCTCAATGAAATTGAGTTTGACACCCTTGCAGTAGTCCAACCAAGAAGTAAATAGGGCACGAAAGTCCACTGCCCCTGATTTTCTCAACACCTTCCTTCCCTCCTCTTAATTGCTGCCAATGAAAAAAGCAACGTTGAGTCACAAGTGTTACCCTTTGAGTTGAGTGTGTAATGAAGGAGGAATATGGAAAAGAGTTGGGGGCTTGAATCACAATAATGCAGTGCTGCTTTCATCAGACTGATCAGTTTAACACACACACACACACACACACACACACACACACACACACCACCACCACCACCACCACCACCACACAGCTGGAGTTAAGGCTAGTTCACTGGGAATAGTTAACAAAATGATTGTGTTGGAAGAAATCTGGGTCCATCTGGGTTCAGTTCCTTTTTTTAAGGAAAAAAAAAACTTTATTAAGAATTTAAAACATTAGATACAAATACCTTTAAAAATTGTTTTATCTAAGTTACAATCCTTTTTGACAATACTAACATAACCATTTACTATTCAAATACATTTGTATACAATCCCAATTATTCCTATATCTATACATCTATGTTTCTAAGCTGTACATTTCATGTTCCTATTATTTATCCATTGATACCAGTTTTCCCAAACTATATAATATTCTGAGTCTTCCTTGTCCCTTAACTCCAAGGTGAGTTTATCCATTTCTGTGCAATCAAGAATCTTTTGGATTATCAAACTGTCTGTGGGCATGGTATCACTTTTCCAACATTGTGTGAGTGCTATTCTCGCTGCTGTAATTATGTGTTCAGTTCCAAGTGGGGAGAAAGACAATGGAAACATGGTGGCTGTTTGGAAAGATGGTTTTAATGGTGGACAGGATCATATGGCTTGATATGCTGGGTGAAGAAAAAAAAGGGGCAAGATGCTGAGAGTGCCTGTGTACCCTATCTGGGCTTTTGAATTTGAGCTTGTATTCTGATTGGTTGTCAGACTCCCATGGGGCCATTCAGGGGCAACTCTGTAGGCTGTCCTGAGTCCCAAGCCTGGTTGAGCCTTGCTGGGTGATGATATAATGAAAGGACTTTTGGATTCCTATTATGGCTCTGCCTGAAGGAGGTATATCTTTGTTATGTAGAATAGACTGGCTCAGGTCTTAATGGCCCATTGACAAAGGGGCGGGGGCTGAGTTTCTGTCTCCTTTTTATGGGAAATATCCTGGATTAGGATGCTCTGTGCACAGTCACTCATGCCCTCGTCCTTTCTCGCCTGGACTACTGCAACGCTCTCTACATGGGGCTGCCCTTGAAGAGCACCTGGAGGCTTCAGCTGGTCCAGAATGCGGCCGTGCGGGTTGTCATGGGGGTACCTAGGTGCTCCCATGTTACACCCCTTTTAGGCGGCCTGCACTGGTTACCGGTTGTCTTCCGGGTGCGATTCAAGGTACTAATTATGACCTTTAAAGCGCTCCATGGCTTAGGCCCAGGGTACCTGCGAGACCACCTACTGCCACCAGTAGCCTCCCACCGTCCAGTACAATCCCACAGAGTTGGCCTCATCAGGGTGCCGTCGGCCAGACAGTGTCGGCTGGTGACCCCCAGGGGGAGAGCCTTCTCTGTGGGAGCGCCTTCCCTCTGAAATGAGCTGCCCCCGGAGCTTCGCATAATCCCTGACCTTCGGTCCTTCCGACGCGCCCTAAAAAGTTGGCTTTTCCAGCAAGCCGGCCTGGCCTGTTAATTTTATTTAATTTTTAAAATGTGAGTGTTATATAAATTGGATTTGTTTTTTGGACTGTTTCTAATTTCTTTTTAACTTTTGTACTATGTGTTTTTTAATGCTGTACGCCGCCCTGAGTCCTTGGGAGAAGGGCGGCATATAAATCTAATAAATCCAATCCAATCCAATCCTTTTAATATTTCCTAAAATATTTCATTTTTCTAGGAGAGGGGTGGGTGCTAACTTCCTACAATCAGATTCACACATCACACTAAACCAGTGATTCCCAAACCTTTTCAGTCCACCGCCCCTTTGGTGCTACAAACTGATCCCCAGTGCCCCCCACCCAATTTAAAAATCTTTTAAGTTAATTCAACAAAATTGTTGAACATGATCCAGTGATACCAGGTTTTCAAAGTCTGATAGTCATTTATCAAGAACCTTAGTAACTAGTAACTTAGTAAACTCAGTAAAATTTAGTAACTACTTCACTGTTCTTAGTAGATGATAATTCCTGAGTAGATATTGAAAGAAGTAATCTCAGTAAGGTATTATCACAAAGCACAAAATGCAAAATATCACAAACTTACACAAAAAGATCTTCTTGCAAGAAACCCAAAATTGATAATAAACACTTTTGTCTTTTATCTAAAGTTTTTCATCTTTAGATCAATAACCTTAATTATTCTTTCTCTCCCTCACAAACACACACGTATACCAGTGGTGGGTTTCAAAATTTTTAGAACCTATTCTGTAGGTGTGGCCTATTTTGTGGGCATGGCTTGGCAGTCATGTGACCGGGTGGGAGTGGCCAACTTTTAAAATGTGGTGAAACTCGTTTAACAATGCTCTTGCTTAGCAACCAAAATGTCGGGCTCAATTGTGATCATAAGTTCTCTTTCTTTTTCTTTCTTTCTTTCTTTCTTTCTTTCTTTCTTTCTTTCTTTCTTTCTTTCTTTCTTTTTTATATCTCTCTTTCCCTCTTTCTTTCCTTTCTTTTCCTTCCTTCCTTCCATTCTTTCTTCCTTGTCTTTCTCTCTGTTTCTTTCTTTTCTTCCCTTGTCTTCCTTCCTTTGTTCCTTCTTTCTTTCTTGTCTCTCTTTCCCCCACTTACTTTCTCTTTCCTTCTTTCTCTTTCTCTTTCTCTTTCTCCCTTTCTCTCTCTCTCTTTTTCTCCCTCCCTCTTCCTTCCTTTTATTCTCTCTCTCTCTCTCTCTCTCTCTCTCTCTCTCTCTCTCTCTCTTTCTCTCTCACACACACACACCTTCCAGTTCGTGAAAATTTCTGTTTGGCCAGCTGGGAAGCTGGCAAAGAAGCCTCGTTTTCCCTGCCACCTGCAGCTCTTGAAGGAAGGAGAAAGGGAAGTGAGCCCTGGGCCTCATCTCTGCCTCCTTCCTCGAGAGCTGGCTTCGGGGACGGCCAGCCTCTCCCATCATTGCACCCTTCACTCGCCTTTCACCCAGAGGATATGCCAGTGGGGTGCCTGCTATTTCATCTCCCGAGAGAAGCTCAGGAGAGACACGCAAACGGCCGCAACTCGAGGCTCCTGAGCAGGATGCTGGACACCAGGGGTAGCAGTGGTGCCCGCTGCTGCTGCTGCTCCTGGTAATGCAGGTTTCTTGGAGAGCATTAAGTTGCAGGCGCACCGATTCCAGCAGCTGCGTTTTCCCTTGAAATTTGCTGTCCTGGCAATCCGAAGGGGACATTCTCCCAGTGGCATCTCAGGCGCTCCCACCCTTAGCTGCGAGGGAGTGAGGATGGCTGGGTGCAGTTTGGCACCTCCCGGATCCCCTCAGATCATCGAGGGGCCTCCAGCGCCTGCTCGCTCACATGGCCTGCATGCTTCCAGTGGAAATGGGAAGCGCGGGGATCTTAATGTAGTGGGTCGGGGGAGGATGAAGCGGGAGGTTAAATAAACAAATTTGGCTTTGCTTCCTTGCGCAGCAAGAGAGAAAGGTGCCTGAGACACCGCTGGGAGAATGTCCCCTTCCGGTTGTCCCCTTAGCGTCCCCCTGCCGCCCCCCTTGCCTCTTAGCAGTGGTGGGTTCCTGCCGGATCGCACCGGATCGCGCGCTCCCGTTCGGCGATGAACCCGGAAGTACGTTCTTGCCCCACCCCTGGCGAAGGGACGACGCTTGCCTGCGCTCCACCAGTTCGGCTGGGACCGGAGACGTTTCCTCAGCGGAGCGGAGCTCCTGAAAGGGATGCAGGCTCAGCCTGCCAGGCTGCCACCGCTCCACTGAAGACATTTCTGAGCAGAGAAACGTCTCCGGTCCCAGCCGAGCTGGTGGAGCGCAGGAAAGCGTCGTCCCATCGCCAGGGGCGGGGCAAGAACGTACTTCCAGGTTCATCGCCGAACGGGAGCGCACGATTCGGTGCGATCCGGCAGGAACCCACCACTGCCTCTTAGCGCCCCCTAAGTCATTCTACCGCCCCCCCCCCCAGAGGGTGGTACCGCTCACTTTGGGAACCACTGCACTAAACCAAACTGCAGTTTGTTTGCCATGAGCTTACCATGTTGCATGAACCCCAGGGTTTTGGTTTGCAAACTGTAGTCATATGGGAACTCAGCTAAATGTCGGTTGTTTATCAAAGCAAGATTAAAGAAATCGTGATGCAGCGTAATAGGTCGCTGTGTACTATTGTGTAATTTGCTTTTCTCCTAATTGCTATGCTGCCTCTTGTGCAGTCCTGTGCATGTATTTGGGAGTAAGTCTCATTGAATGCAGTGCGCCTTTCTCTTTTAGGTCCATTTTTGTTTCTCTTTTCTCCGCTTGACTTTATGGTGAGAATCCTGTCTTACAGAAAGCAACGCAAACTGCCGGCTAGTTCAGTTAAAGAAAAGGTAAAGAAATACAACTTGCCAAACGTAGAAAGAAATGGATTTTGGCAAGTCTTCAGAAGGTCATCAGGGTTAAATGTAAATTTCTTGCAAAGAGAATTCTCTGAATTAAATAATTCTGGGAACGGTTCATCCTGCCTAGTGGCATCATTAAAACTCAAAAAATAAAGGGATTTGGACAAAAGCAGCCGAGGAAGGAGAATTCCTTGGGATAAGAGAAATTGGAAGGATGCCATTCTTCCTTTGAAATGCAACAGGGTGTAATCTCATCTTGCAGACTATCAACTCTGTCTGGCAAACGCAAGGCAGAACTCTAGGCACCCAGATACTCCTGGAAGTTTGCAGGGAGTAGATGGAGTAGAATGGAAAAGAGGGAGTTTGTAATGGTTCAAATACTTCCATTTCTTTGACTGGTTTCTATGCGCAGGAGTCTGTTGCTGGCTTGCCTTCACCTTCCTTCCTTCTCTCGCTCCCTCCCTTCCTTCTGCCAGATATTTGGAAGGCTTCTCTGTGCGTTACTTGGATGGCCTTTCTTTCATTTGATGTCACTATTGCTCATGACCTTCCATTGTGCTTTGGAATCTTTCATTAGGGCTTTCATTCACCTCCTGCAGTGACTGCAGGGCAGAGTTCACATTGGCAAGCTGCTGACATTGGCAAGAGTCAACATTGGCAAGATGGCAAAGATGGACAGGGCATCGCTGTGCAAGACCCACTCCAATTGTGCACCTGCTGCATGGATGTTCAGGGCCTTCAGAGCAAAGCTTTGAGGCCAAGCTATTTGAAGGTTTGCTTCTCTCCCATTGCATCTACCCATCCGATTAGGATGGGAAGGCAGGGCACATTGCAGGCACGTTACATCCATTTATTGGAGATGGACATCTGATTGGACCACCTAACAGAGTTGGAAGGTACCTTGGAAGTCTTCTAGTCCAACCCCCTGCTTAGGCAGGAAACCCTACACCACTTCAGACGAATGATATCCAACATCTTCTTTAAAATGTCCAGTGTTGGAGCATTCACAACTTCTGGAGGAAAGTTGTTCCATTGATTAATTGTTCTAACTGGCAGGACATTTCTCCTCAGTTCTAAGTTGCTTTTCTCCTTGATTAGTTTTCATCCAATGCTTCTTGTTCTACCCTCAGGTGCTTTGGAGAATAGCTTGACTCCCTCTTCTTTGTGGCAGCCCCTGAGATATTGGAAGACTGCTATCATGTCTCCCCTTGTCCTTCTTTTCATTAAACTAGACATACCCAGTTCCTGCAACCGTTCTTCATATGTTTTAGCCTCCAGTCCCCTAATCTCTTTATTGATCTCCTCTGTACTCTTTCTAGAGTCTCAACATCTTTTTTACACTGTGACGACCAAAAATGAATGCAGTATTCCAAGTGTGGCCTTACCAAGGCATTATAAAGTGGTATTAACACTTCACGTGATCTTGATTCTATCCCTCTGTTGATGCAGCCTAGAACTGTGTTGGCTTCTTTGGCAGCTCCTGCACACTGCTGGCTCATATTTAAATGGTTGTCCACTAGGGCAAAAAGGGCCTTCTCAGTGGTGGCCCCTGTCCTATGGAATATCATTCTCAATGAGATACAATTGGCCCCCACCTTGTTGCTTTTCCAAAGGCCCCTGTAGATAATAATTTCATCAGTGGGCCTGGAGATCCCAAATGGAGACAGAGCTGATGAAGTGATTGGCCTGATTGTGTTACTTCTGTCAAGGGGGTGTGGGTGGAACATTATGGTTTTTAATGTTCTGAATAATAAATGTTGTAAGCTGCCAGGCATATCCTGAGTGTGAGTTTGGCGGCCATGTACATTTGTTTAATAAATAAAAGGTACACCTGCCATTTTGCCAATGTTGACCCCTTCCTGCAGACACCACTGTTCCCCCTCTGGTCTTTGGCCCCCATAGTCAAAAAGGAGGTTTATGAAATCTGAATCTTTTGCCCCAAGGAGCGTTCCTGATAATTCCAGTGTGTAAGATGTAAAGTTTAAAAGAAGGAACAAGGTGAGTGCGTTTCAGACAAGGAACTTGTTTTCAGTATCGGAAGTGAGATTATGGTGATTATTGTACTGGAGTGGTTACTTTTTATTTCATAAAGCAAAACAATCTCTAGGCTAAAAACTTGCTAGTGCATGAAATTTACTTGAGCATGGATTCTGCAGAATGCCAAAGCAACGGAAATGTGGGATCATATTTTAAAGGGGAAAAAAAGTTGTCTTTTTAAAACAGCTTTCCCTAACTTAGCATACTCCAGATGTGCTGAAATCCCACAATTCCCAAGCAAGATGACAGTCCTGGAAAGGAATTTTGGGAGTTACAGACTTGACATATCTGGAGGGCAGCAAGTTAAGAGAGACTGTTCTAGTTTATGTTAACATAAAGACCCCCTCCCATCTTTCTTTGAGATGACTGCTGTTCAGACTGTTGTAAAATGAATGAATGAAACGGAGCGGAACGGAATGGAATGAGGAGATAAGATAAAGCAAGATAAGATAAATAGAGCCATTAGAAATAGCTGGCTGATCAGAGATTTGGGATGCTTGCTCAAGAAAGGAATTCCACCATATGCCCTTTTTCATCTGTGAAATATTAATGGGTGGGTTTACATATAGTCACACAGAAAAGCCTCTGGAGATCCCATTACTCGGTGGTGGAAGAGGGCAGCTTTGCTTCTTTTAAATGAAATCCCTGCATCTCTTGCTAGCCTAGTAGGAGGTCTGGGAAAGAGCCCCAAAGAGCCACTGGGGTCTGTTTTAAAATAAACAGTAATGGACTCAGTGACCTGGAGGCTTCACTTCATATAAGGCAGTTTCCTACGGTGTTGAATAAATAAATGATGGCTTATCAGCAAAAAATAAAAATAAAAATTGCACATAACCACTTCAGTATAAGGAAGGAAGCTGGTTTGAGTGGAACAGCACCCTGGCTTTAGTTCAACATCCGGGGGGGGGGGGGGGGTTATGTTTTTTTTTTTGCCACCAAGGTCTGCCAGAGGCTTTTGGGATGCCCACAGGTAGTTAGAGTGGCTCAGGTGCACTCCCTGAAAGAGGGGAATGGCATAGTACAAAGGAGAAGCCAGAGATTTGTATAACGGCTGTACTTGTTCCTGTATTAGTTCAGGGGTGTCCAAACTTGGCAACTTTAAGACTTGTGGACTTCAACTCCCCAGAATTCCCCAGCCAGCAGAGCTGGGGAATTCTGGGAGTTGAAGTCCACAAGTCTTAAAGTTGCCAAGTTTGGACACCCCTGCATTAGTTTGATTCAGTCCTGTTGATTAATACACTGAGGCAGAGGTGGGGTTTCAAAAATTTCGGCAACGGGTTCTCTGGGATGGACATGGCCAAGGTGGGCATGGCCTCGTTGGCCTCCTGCACCACGACCCGGGTGGGTGGGTGTTGCTTTCCTCAAGCCTCTGGGAGAGCGAAAACTGCCTTCCCTGGGCTTCCGCAACTCCCGGGAGGCCTGTTTTCCCCCTCCCCAAGCCTCCACGCAGGCCCTGCACTTATCTTGCATCCAAAACGGGCCGCATGGAGACTCCTGGGAATGGGGGGGGGGGGGGCAGCCAGGGGTGAGATTTGGAGGCTCTCCAAACTGGCCATAACATTAGCTACGGGTTTCTCCTGAACCCGGGCCAACCCATAGCAACCCACCCCTGCATGGAAGGCAATTAAAAGTCATCATAAGAGAAACACAGCATATCGTGCTATAATGGGAAAAGGTACAGTCACCATACATTATGCAGTTGTTAATTCCATTTGATTAATGGAACGAGCGTCTTTCTCCCTTGTTTCCTAAATCTGATTGGGCAGAATTTCAGATAGAAATAAATGTTTCAAGAAGGACTCAACAGCCGCTCAGTTCAAGGACACATCCGTGTAATTTTCTTGGCAGCAATACAGAAGTGGTTTGCTGCTAACTGCCTTCTTCTAGAAATGTTTGCCCAACTTCCTAGTCTGGCTTATAAACTGGGATTCCCTGGAGTGCTAACTAGGCTTGACCTTGTTTAGCTTGTGAGCCTAGATAAGCTGGGCCAGGATTTCCCACCTGCTTCAAATATTGTAGAAAATCCCTTCAGACAGAGGTTAAAGGAAAGTAGAGCACATTGCTAATTGGGACTAGAACTCTCTCATAGCTGCTATTCGTTGCTGAATTTGGAGATTCTAGTTAGTTATCCCTCAGAATCATTAGCTTGGCTCTTAATTTATTATGATGAGATATGATATCTTCCTTTGCCCACACCTTTAATCCTTTCAAGACAGAACTCAGCCAAGAGTTGCAGTTGTAATCTCTGCAACTGACCATGGCTTTCTTGTTTAAGCCAAAAAGTTACAACCATCAACCTGGGAGCAAACCAAGATCTGAAACTACCTTCAAACCATAATTTGGTCCCCAGTAGCCAAATGGCCGGTAAAGTTCAAAAGGAGGAATAAGGTGAGTGCATTTCAGACTAGGAATTTGTTTTCAGTAGCAGAAGTTTCAGACCTAAGAAATGGAAATATGATAAGGTTTTCCCACACACCAACATTATTCAGTATCTGGGCCCAATAGCACTAGCTGTATTGAAAGAACTAGATGCTCTACACCAGGGATCCCCAACGCCCAGGTTGAGGACTGGTACTGGCCACCTAGTGAGAAGGAAGGACTCACTGGAGAAGAGTCTAATACTGGGAAAGATTGACGGAAAAAGAAGAGGACGACAGTGAATGAGGTGGCTGGATGGAGTCACCAAAGCAGTAGGTGCGAGCTTAAATGGACTGTGGGGGATGGTAGAGGACAGGAAGGTCTTGAGGGATGTTGACCATGGGGTCGCAATGGCTCGGACATGACTTTGCAACTAACAACAACTGGTATAAAGCCCACGAGGAACCGGCCATGCAAACAAGCGAAGCTTCATCTGTGCATGCATAGGATCTAGGTTGTGTATGAAACCATCCCCTGGTCCATTTTTGGGGGGAAATTGTTTTCCACCGAACCAGTCCCTGTTGCCCAAAAGTTAGGGGACCACTGCTCTACAGCAGTGGTGTCAAACTCGATTTCATTGAGGGCTGCATCAGGGTTGTGTTTGACCTCGAGGGGCTGGGCTGGGCATGGGCAGCGTGGCCATGGCCAGTTTGACATCACTTATGTCCGGGGCACCTGTGGTAGCCTGAGCGCCCGTCCAGTGAAAACGGGCACCCAATCTCCATTTTCGGCTGGGACGGCTTCCTGCAACCCTCTACCAGTTAACTCCGTTTTCATTGGCAGAGGGTTGCAGGAGTCTGTCCCAGCCGAAAATGGAGATTGGGAGCCCGTTTTCATGGCAGAGGCACCACGGGCCGGTCCTCTGCTGTTTCCAGAACAGCCACGCGTGCCAGATCTAAGCACCCCGCAGGCTGGACCTGGCCCATGGGTCTTGAGTTTGACACCCCTGCTCTACAGGGTGTGTTCTCCTGCTCATCGCTTGGCCGTTCCACCTTTTCTGAGCCTAGCTGCACAGAGCCATGGGAGCCTTCCAGCTTCAGGAATAACACTGTCTTACTACTAATGCCACAGGGAAAAAGCAGATTTTAGGCTTGCAACATGTTCAGGAACGTGCCTGAGATGCACCAGCTAGACCCCAATGCCGAAAAGTTGCTCAGAAAGACAAAGTGTGTAATTGTAGACCAGGCTATCTTCAAGCAGATGCACAGCTCAGCAGGGATTTATTTTCATTCCAGAACTAGAGCCTGTACACACACACACATATTTCCATCCATGAATCTGTTTCTGCTTTCTCCCACAATTTCTTAGGCATCCTAATTTAAAGAGAATGAAGCAAGGTTATTTACTGTTGCTACTAAACGACTGGGAGTGGAAAATGCATGCTAATCTTCCGCAAAGTATCTTGAGATTTACCCTCCTCTGCCGTACAGGACCGAAAAGACCTCCTTGGTCCTTGACTCAGAAAACTTAGGTGATTTTATTGCGTCTTGTTTTATTCCAGTGTGGAGTACAATTAACATGTGTAGTGCATTAACTCAGAGGGAACCAGATGTTTCAAAACCAGAGTTTCAAGTTTAGCTAAGAGATCACTCAACTTTGGATAGGGAAGGATTAAAGGCACACATGTGTAATTTTTTAAAGACTTGTTGGTTCTTCTAACGGTGAATGTGATTTTAATTATGCCCTTTTTCATTCTTTCAGCAGAGGCCACCATTTGCAAAGTGATAAATCACAATGAGCAGGTACTTCATTTATGCCCCAAATTACAAACACTCCTACGCTGATTTTCTAATATGTAGGAGCTCCAGTCCTACTTTGCTGTAAGCCAAAAAAGGGTTTGCTTCTATGTACTTTAGCTCGTTGCACAAACCCAGCCGTTGTTTGAAACCACAATTTTCAGCACAGTGCAATTCTGTGAGCTCCACTGTTTGAGGTCTATACTGTACATGATAAAGAACCACGACAAGGCAATGCATAAAGTCAACCATTATTTAAAATCAGAGTTCATAGCATTGTTGGAAGAAATATCCATCTGGTTCAGTTCCAAGCTGGGAGAAAGACAATGGAAACATGGAGGCTGATTGGAAAGATGGTTTAATGGTGAAGCAGAACCACTTGGGTGGTTCTGGTGCAGCTGACCACATGGAGTTGAGAATGGGTGGCTTTTATACCTTCTCGATACCTTGAACTTCCTATTCCTGTGCAAAAACATGTATTCGATTGGCTGTTGTAGGGGTCATAGGTGGCTCTGTAGGTTGTCTGAGCTAGGTTTGGTTGAAGTTTGGAGGGTGATGCAATATCCCTAGGAGATTGTGCAATGTGGTGAGCTCTGCTGCTAGATGCTAGATGGGTTAATCCTATTATGTCTTGTAGGAAGTTAAAACCCACCCTCTCCTAGAAAAATGAAATATCCTGGGAAATATTGAAAAGGATAATATGGATAAGAAACTGAGAAACATGTTTTTAGGCAGGAAACAGACTCCCTCTTAATAGCCCCCACCTTTGTCAATGGGCCATTAAAAGGCCTGAACCAGTCTATTCTACATAACAAAGATATCTCCCTTCAGCTCCAGGGTAATAGGATTAAGGCATGATAGTATTAGCCCTTTACCCATCTCATCACAGGGCACCTGGAAAGAAGCAATGCTCAACCAAACTTTGCCTCAAAGCACAGCCTAGAGAGTTGCCCCTGCGTGGTCCCATGGGAATCTGACAACCAATCAGAATGCAAGCTCAAGTTCAAAGCCCAGAGAGGGTATAAAACCAGGGACTTTCAGCATGTCTGCCTCTTTTCTTCTTCACCAAACATCTGGAAGCATGTGGTCCCTCTTTTCTGTTCAGGAGCTCGAGCCATGTGGTCCTGTCCACCATTAAAACCATCTTTCCAAGCAGCTTCCATGTTTCCAGTGTCTTTTTCCTCACTTGGAACTGAACCCAGAAGGACATTTCTTCCAACAGTCCTGGAGGGTCATGTCTTAATCCCATCCCCCTGGAGCTGAAGGTCTTTTGTTTTGTAGGAAGTCTGGCCCAATTTTTCTCAATGGGCACAAAATATCTGCATGGGGTATTAAGAAAGGTGGGGGTTGCTTTGGGGGTTGCTTTCCAAGAGCATGTTTCTCCCTTCCTCCTTTAGGGAAATATAATATTCTGCCTTTTTAATATTTCCTAAAACATTTCATTCTTTTAGGAGAGGAGTAGGTGCTAACTTTCTGCAGCATGTTGTATACATACAGCCACTTTTAATTTATTCAACAAATCACGATTGTTAGGGATGTAACCCTAGTCTTGGCTTGGCAATGTATATAAGCCATGATTGTAACAAATGTATCTGTTACTTTAAATGCTAGAGAGCTGTAATTGGTTGCTGTTACCACAAGCAGCCATAAGAGGGAGCCAGAATGACTGTTAGCTCTCTGTTTGTTAGATGCTGATCAGATACTGTATTGTGAGTTACTGAGTCTTGCTACTGTTAGCTGTTTTGTGTGTTAAACTGAGACGTTGATAACTGACTGACTGAACCGTGTATGACTTGGATTGTAAATTGGACTCTGAATACCTCTATATTTCCACATAGTAAACTACTATTGTATTGTATTGTATTGATACGGAAAGGATTCCTAGAAGCAGGAAAATTCAGACTCTTAAAACTGTATAACTGCATTAATACAATACAATAGTAGAGTTGGAAGGGACCTTGGAGGTCTTCTAGTCCAACCCCCTGCCTAGGCAGGAAACCCTACACCGTTCCAGACAAATGGCTATCCAACATCTTCTTAAAGACTTCCAGTGTTGGGGCATTCACAACTTCTGGAGGCAAGCTGTTCCACTGATTAATTGTTCTCACTGTCAGGAAGTTTCTCCTCAGTTCTAAGTTGCTTCTCTCCTTGAATAGTTTCCACCCATTGCTTCTTGTTCTGTCCTCAGGTGCCTTGGAGAATAGTTTGACTCCCTCTTCTTTGTGGCAACCCCTGAGATATTGGAAGACTGCTATCATGTCTCCCCTAGTCCTTCTGTCTATTAAACTAGACATACCCAGTTCCTGCAACCGTTCTTCATATGTTTTAGTCTCCAGTCCCCTAATCCTCTTTGTTGCTCTTCTCTGCACTCTTTCTAGAGTCTCCACATCTTTTTTACATCGTGGCGACCAGAACTGAATGCAGTATTCCAAGTGTGGCCTTAGAATTAAATTAAATTAATTTAAATCCTGTTCCTGCCAGTAGAGGGAGCATGTCTCTTCTTAGAAACAAATGTTCCCAAAATCGAGGAGGGAAAATTGAGTTCTCAGTTTTTAATTTCACCAATTTAACACTTTACCACCTAATTTGTTTCAAAGACATCAAGACTTAGCACTTTGGAAGTAAAATATATTGATCTGAATTAAACTAGCCTAAGCCCATGTAATTATGAAATGAAAAGGGAAGGAAACCAAACAAAAGAACAGTTAGTTACGCAAAAAATGATAAAGAAAATTATGGTGCTTACAAAAAGTGGAAGTATGAGAGGGCAGAAAACAAAGTGTGTTCAACTATAGTTAATAGGAGTTCGATCATTTCTAATACAAATATAGAGTCCTATCAACAATGTTCAAATAATAATCTCCAAGGGGAAGATGATCCAACAACACATGTAGCACAATGATGGGATTAAGCAGATAAAACACCTTTGGACTGCTATTGGAAGAGTTAGTTTTGGGTGTTCACCACTTAGAGCAGGGGTGTCAAACTCGATTTCATTGAGGGCACTGCATCCAAAACTGGCCGCGTGGGGACTCTTGGGAGGGGTGGGTGGGGACAGCCAGGAATGGGATTTGGGGGTTCTCCCAACTGCAAAGAATCTTAGCTAGAGGTTCTCCCGAACCCCTGCGAACCCCCAGCAGCCCACCCGTGCCTCTATGGCTTGGGTCTAGGACAGGGGTCAGCAAACTGTGGCTCTGGAGCCGCATGTGGCTCTTTCCTCCCTCTGCTGCGGCTCCGTCACCGGTTGGCGCCACAATTTTGAGAGGAGCTTCCAGTGTGTGAGGGGTGGGGGGAGGAGAGAAACACAGTGTGCCAGGAGAAGACTCTAGGGCAAGGGGAGGGTTTTCCAGTTGTCTCCACAATTGATAGGGCTTTCGATTATGATAGGTAGAGGAAAAAGTACGCCGCACTAGGAGGTGACTCTATGGTGGGGGAACTGAACTTCCGGTCAGCTCCAGAATTGAACAGGGGGCTTCCGGTTAGGACCTTTGTGGCTCCTGGTGTTTTCTTTTCTGTGGGAAACGGGTCCAAATGGCTCTTTGGGTGTTTAAGTTTGCCGACCCCTGGTCTAGGATATTTGTGGAACTGTCTTCCCCCAATGGGATTGGCCCGCCCCACTGGCAGAAGGGGCCTACTGCAGATCCCCTCAGCCAAGGAATTTTGACTGGTGGGATCCAGGATAAGAGACCTTTCTGTCAAGGCCACTGCCCTTTGGAACATCTTGCCACTGGATTGAGATCCGCCCCCTCTCTTTTAGACTTCAGGAAAAGCCTTAACACTTGGCTATGCCGGTTGTTTTGGAGTCTGGAAGAAGCTGTTGCTTAAAAGGTGGTTGGTGCAGCAGTAGAGAACACATCGGCACCTTTCCGCACTAACATTTATTTGATTATTTTGCAATTTTAACCCGTGGAAAAGCTTGCCTTCAGAAATTGTGGGTGCCTCATCACCGAAGACTTTCAAGAAGAAACTGGACAGCCACCTGTCAGAAATTGTATCAGGTCTCCTGTTTGATCAGCGGGTTGGACTAGATGACCCACAAGGTCCCTTTTTCTGTCATTCGAATTCTCCATTTGGGTAGCAATATGGCCAATTGCAAGACAACAATATCAATGAAGGAAAAGGATGCATTAAGTAAGCTGCTTTGAGGCAAAACGTTCCCATTTCAGTCACTGAAAATCCGGACTCTCCTGAAACCTTGTCTTTGCTAATTAGATTTAAAATAATCGTCCCTCTTTGGTTTAATAGCACATCCGTTGTGTAAACTTTGTCAGGAAAGGGGGTGTCCTTACTTTATGAAATACGTGTTATGTCGTCCTGAAGACACCCATCTATTTGGAACTTTTGTTGTTGTTCAGTCGCTAACTCTGACTCTTCACAACCTCATGGACAGAGCACACCAGGTCCCTTGTCCCCCCCTGTCTCCCTGAGTGTGCCCAAACTATGCCCACTACATCGATCTAACCATCTCACCCGCCTGCTTTTGCCTTCTGTCTTTCCCAACCATCAGGGCCCTTTCTAACAAGACTGGGACTATTTCTCCTTTTCCTTAGGACACCTTTTTAAAAATGACACAAGCTTAAAATTGTCCCTTGCCTTGAGGCAAGACTGTTTAAGGCAAAGAGAACTAGAAGCTTGTGTTTGTGTATGTATTTGTGTACATGTGCCTGTTTGCGAAAGTTAGAATATTTTGGACATGCGATGCGACACCCAGAAAAATATGGCATACTTCACTTAAATCATTTGCCTTCAATCTTTTCAGGGAAAGATTGAAGGCAAATGAGGTCCAGGCAGAAGAAGAACATCAGAATATAGCAGAAGAAGAATATTTCAGGGGCTGCCACAGAGAGGAAGGGGTCAAGCTATTTTCCAAAGCACCTGAAGCCCAGACAAGGAATAATGGAGGGAAACTGACTAAGGAGAGATTCAACCTGGAAATAAGGAGGAATTTTCTGACAGAGCAATCAACCAATGGAGCAGAAGTTGCCTTCAGAAGTTGTGGGAACTTCACCACTGGAAGTTTTCAAGAAGAGACTGGACTGCCATTTGTCAGAAATGGTGTAGGGTCTCCTGCTTGAGCTGGAAGTTGGACTAGATGACCTACAAGGTTCCTTCCAACTCTGTTAATCTGTTAACAATCATGGCTTCAAAACCTAAGGGACTGGTTTGGACGAAACTCAGCAGCACTTTTTCATACGTCTGTTGACAAAAATAGGATTGCCAACATGATTGTCAACATCCAATGACGGATATGGCAGAAGGAGGAGGAGGAGGAGGAGGAGGAGGAGAAGAAGATGAAGAAGAAGAAGTAGTGCCTGTTGAATTAATAAGTGTTTGCGTGGGTGGAAGACCCCTACCTAATTCAAAGCCTTTTGAGTATTTTACTGGCATATAAGATTGTGTTGGCTTACTCTCAAGTCTAGCTCCAGAATAAATAAATGTAAGGCCATCCTTATTTCCATCTGTGCAGATTTGAAGTCTGTCTCTCTCTCTCTCTCTGTGTGTGTGTGTGTGTGTGTGTGTGTGTGTAAAATGGAACCGGCTTCTTCTCTTTTTCTTTTCTTTCTTTTCCTTTTAATTCCTTGATGTGGTTTATCCTCCTGGGGGTTAGTCTGTCTATTTGACCTTTCCGCAGAAGGCTTAAGTTAGGAGGTCAGGTTGAGCCTGTCAGAAGAGGGAGAAGGAAGTTGGGGAGGGGGGGTAGAGTGGAGAAAGTCTGGAGCTTCTGCCTGGAGGTATAACAGCAAGCCACGTTCAAGCCAGGCGAGCTCCTTCTGGGACTCAATAGCTTTTTTGTCTGGACCTGGAATCTGCACTCGTTTCCTCTGTCCCTGAGGCTTTCTTTGGTCATGCTTGATAGTGAGTCTAAGTGGAAGTTGGACCCTTCATTTCCTCGTTAGCTATGAATAACAACAGCAACAAAGTCTCATTGGCAGGCCTGAAGGCCCAATGCAAAAGATGGCTTCCAGACATCTTAGCCAGTCTCTTCAGCGGCTTGACCTGGGACTCAGTTTCCACTTGATGGCTTTCTAGATGAGTGATGGCTAAGCTTTTTGTTGTTGGGTGCCAAAAATGCGAGCGTGCACAACCAATAGCGCACATGCCTGCCGACACCCTTAATGCAAGGCGCCCCCCCCACAAGCACATGCACACGTAACTCCCCCATGCTCCCTCCCATGCTGCCGCACTGCTCGCCTCCAAGCTGAACTTGGCATTTCCTCTAGGAGGCCAGGGGAGGCCGACTTTGCCCTCCCCAGGCTCCAGGAAAGCCTCCGGAGCCTGTGGAGGGCAAAAAATAGCCCCAACGGACCTACCGGAAGTTTGGAAACAAACTCCCCCAGCCCTCCAGAAGACCAAAAATCAGCTGGCCAGCATGCACATGCGCACTGAAGCTGTCAACTTGTGTTCCAGCAGATATGACTTCATGTGCCACCTGTGGCACGGATGCCACAGGTTCCCTGTCATGGTTCTAGATGATATTCAGCTAGCTTTCGCATTTTATAGACAAGTGAGGGCGCTTCTATGTAGAAGACAGTAGAGTAGCAACATTACTCAGAGGATGGATGTATTTCACACAGTCCAAGCTAAAGATGCTGATGAACAGGTACATAAGCAGACATGATGCCATCCCTCCCAATTGTTGTCATAAGTTGAGGACTACCTGTATAACATACTTGGTAAACCCAAACCAACTCTCTTTGGACATGGTGCGATGTTTGAATAGAGATGGTGCTGAATTACATTTTCTGATTGTTTTCTCCAATTAAACTTTCATGGACATAATGTTAGAGAGAAAGCAAAAGTAATTATGTACACTGAAAGCAGACAGAACGAAGCCAACATAGAATAATAGAGTTGGAAGGGACCTTGGAGGTCGTCTAGTCCAACCCCACTGCGTAGGCAGGAAACCCTACACCACTTCAGACAAATGGTTATCCAACCTCTTCTTAAAAACTTCCAGTGTTGGAGCATTCACAACTCCTGTATCTTGTTTAAACTAGTATTTGGACTTTCCAGTTTGAAGAAATGGAAGACTGATTTGCTTTCTCATCTACCTTTCGTAAGTGAGCCATTTCAATTGAGCATGGGTTTTTTGAAAGCAATTCCATGCATTTTTGTCTGCGTGTGTTAACACCCAGGCTGTTGGAGAAGGTGCAATATTTCTTCAAACAGTCACTCCATTTTTTCTCTCTTTTTGGCCACGTTTCTGCATCTATTGTCCAGCGCGCATTCAGCACTATCTAATAAATACATTTTTGTGAAAGAAATTTCTGTCCGCCCCTTTAAATTTAAGAGTACTTATATCTTAACAGCAGTCAAAACTAGCTTATCTGTGCAAATGGAAGTTAAAGGCGCTGGCTTGTGTATGCCAAGTTCAAATAAAGAATTTCCTCTTTCTCTCTTTAAAAAAAAAGGAGTTATGAGGTGTTTTGATTCACAAGCTCATAGCAACTTTGAGGTTAAGTGCTTTTGGAGTTCCTTTTTTAAAAGTTTTGTTTAAATTAACTTCAGTATTTAAAAGAATAAGTACCTTATGTTTAAAATAAGTCCAGTATTTACCAGAAGTACCTTAGAAGTGGCAAAGGACAATAGCAATACTTTGTACTAATGCAATAGTTTTGAGTGCTCGTTGCTGGCTTGAGTGGAAACATTTTGATTTGGAGAGTCTTCCTGCTTAGCTCAGAATTATTACTGCATATTTGGTGGCAAAGGCAGTTAGGTATACCATATCAGAGCTGAGAAACAGTCAGACTATAAGTAAATGGCAATAGTGGGTACAGTGG
The DNA here is from genome assembly GCF_964273705.1 of Natrix helvetica. NCBI lineage: Eukaryota > Metazoa > Chordata > Lepidosauria > Squamata > Natricidae > Natrix > Natrix helvetica. The sequence goes on from NC_138552.1 coordinate 278,593,878, forward strand.
CCTAGCGATTAATCTGCTGGGCTTGTCAAACAGAAGGTTGGCAGTTTGAGACCCAAGCACTGCATGACGGGTTGAGCTCCTATTTTTGCTCCAGATCCTTCCAACCTAGTAGTTTGAAAGCAAACAAATACCATATTTTTCAGAGTATAAGACGCACCAAGATTTTGAAGAGGCAAATTAAAAAAAAAAAGTTTTTGCACTCTGCAGACCTCCCAAAAATGGCCTGTTTTTCGCAAAAATGGGCCCATATTTTGTCAAAAAAGGGCATGCATATCCTTTAGGAGGCTTGTAGAGTGCTCCTGAGGGTTGGAGGGGGAAAACGAGCAAAAAACAGGCCATTTTTTTTGCAAAAACAGGGCCATTTTTGTCACAAAAACAGGGCCATTTTTGTCACAAAAAAGGGCATGCATAGCCTTTAGGAGGCTTATAGAGTGCTCCTGGGGGCGGGGGGGGGGGACTCTGGAAGCCTCCTAAAGGCTGTGCACGGCCATTTTTGCAAAGTGGGCAGGGTTTCAGGGGCCCAAAAATGCTGCATTCAGTGTATAAGACGCACCCAGATTTTCAACCTCTTTTTTGAGGGAAAAAGGTGTGTCTTATACTCCGAAAAATATGGTAGATATCACTTCAATGGAAAGATAACAATGTTCCATGAACCTGGGTGTAAAGTCATGCTGGCCACATGACCACAGAAGCGTCTTTGGACAATGTTGGCTCCCTGGCTAGGAAAGAGAGAGAGCACCACTCCCTAGAATAGGATACAACTTGACAAGGGGAAATCCGTACCTTTATAAGTAAATGGAAGCCAAGCGTTAGACTTCTTTGGATCTCTTTGCTTGTAAGCTAGTGGCAATTTGGGTTCTTGCAGCCCAGATAAAAAACCCAATTAAAAAGTGCGATATGAACCAAGAATTTTGAAGCCTGAAGTCTGTCTCCATCAGGCCATTTTTGGATAGAGGATGGACATGATTGAAAGTGACAAATAATGGTCATTCTGGATTCTGGAAGATTGGAAGACTAGGCAAAGAGAAGATTTCGGGATAAGAAGCGAAACACCTTCCAAGAAAAACCAGAAGGTCCAGTAACCTCTTGGAAAAAGCACTTTGGGGACATTGTTCTAATTACTACACCACATTGGACATCAAAGAAAGTTGGACTGAGTCTGTCCAATACAGATAATCCTCAACTGATAACCACAACTGTGCCCAAATGTTCTGTTGTTAAGCGAGACCGTTGTTAAATGAGTTTTGCCCCATTTTATGACCTTTCTTGTCACCGTTGTTAAGCGAATACACTGCAGTTGCTAAGTTAATAACAGGGATGTTAAGGGAAACTGGCTTCCCCATTGACTTTGCCTGTCAGAAGGTTGCAAAATGACCTGCAACCATCATAAATATGAACCAGTTGCCGAGCGGGTGAATTTTGATCACATGACCAAGGGAATACTGTAAGTGTGAAAAGCAGTTATAAGTCACTTTTTCTCCCGGTGCCATTGTAACTTCAAATGGTCACTAAACAAACTGTTGTAAGTTGAGGACTACTTGTAATGAACCTAATAGTGCTCTCCCCCTTTTCAAACGAGGATGAGATTTGTCTTTTTTAAATTGCAGAATACATGTCTTTTGTTAATTCCTAAAGCATTTTTACACCTACCATTTATCCCTTTGCAAGGCTGTTTATTAACTGAGCATTGATTTTTTTAAAATCTAAAAAATTCCCAATCGCAAGGAAGGTATATGTATATGTATTTATTAGTTTGTCAAACATGTAGAAGGTAGCAGGTATAAATATGAACATGGACATGAACAAAGGAAATGAATACAAGTAAGTGGAGACAGCAGGATAGGGATGGTAGGTATGCTTGTGCGCTTATGCACGACCCCTTTAAGGACCTCTTAGGAATGGGGTGAGGTCTACAGTAGACATATTAAGATTGAAGCTGTGGGGGTTTGAGGATGTAGCTACGGAGTCAGGTAGAGCATTCCAGGTGTTGACCACTCTGTGGTTGAAGTAGTAATTTCTGCAATCGAGTTTGGAGTTGGGGTTTGGGCAGGGGTGGGTTCCTGCCAGTTCTAACCTCTTCTATAGAAGAGGTTCCACAAATCTACAATGCCGTTTAGAACCGATTCCAGCTCCCTCCCCCTGCCCATCCGGACATCATCAAGATGAAGAGCGAGAGGAGGAATTCTGGGAGTTGAAGTCCACAAGTCTTAAAGCTGTCAAGTTTGAACACCCCTGGGTTTTTCTTTTCTAGAGGGTTAGGGGTGCAAGGGTTTTGTAACTTGACAGTTTTAAGACTTGCGTTCTTCAAATGCCAGAGTTTCTGAGCCAACATTTTGGTTGCTAAGCAAGAGCGTTGTTAAGTGAGTCTCACCACATTTTACAAGTTGGCCACGCCCACCCAGTCACATGGCTGGCAAGCCACTCCCACCTGGTCATATGGCCGGCAAGCTACTCCCACAAAGCAGGCCACACCTACAGAAGAAGTTCTAAAAAATTTTGAAACCCACCACTGAGTGTGGGGTGTATGTGGCGTGCTGCTGTGGCTTGCTGATTTCCGGTACTTTTCGGATACGGAGGATCCTTTCTGAAAAGTGGCAGGTTTCTCTCTTTTTGCTTTCTAGCACCTGATATTTGAAATAAAACACTTGCTTTCCTTAGGATTGCTGCGTTCCCTGGTGCGTCTCAGATATTGCAAGGAATAATTGTGTTTCCCATTTTCTGCAGCACCTTCCACCCAGTCCCTCCTTGGCGAGCATTGCTGCACTTTGGCCAAATGCCTCGCTATTATATTTCTCTGCAGGGGAGGCCGGAGTTATGCAGCAGCAGAGGGAAGCCTTTCCATTCAATGCCATTCCCGCTTGGTACATTGTGCGGATGGCAGCCATCCCTTATAATGAGCATTTAGAAAAGGATTGACTCGCTTGGCCATCTCGGCCGGATTTGGAGGAGTGGAGCGGGGGGGGGGGGACACAACAGCTTGGATGCAAGGCTGGCTCTCGCTTGAGGCAGGATGAGTCTCTTACTTCAAACGGTGGGTCTGGGCTGGACCCCGGCCTATTGCAGCATCTGCTGCAGCTCTCCCACCTTGCACTGCCTCAGAGACAAATCTTGCTTCCAAACTTTCCACTTATTACTACCTGCCCGGCCCGACAACTCTTTTCTACTGAGATTTTTGCCATGATGGGAACGGAGGCACACGAAGCTGCCCAAAGGGTCCAGTTTACTCTATATAGCTGTGATGGGGAACCTATGGCACGTGTGCCACAGGTGGCATGCAGAGCCATATCGATGGGCACGTGAGCTCAGCTCCGGCCAGCCAGCTGATTTTGGGGCCTTCTGGCTATTTTCGGCCTCCAGTGGGCTTCCGGGGGGTTGGGGTGGGGAAGGATGTTTTCGCCTTCCCCAAGCTCTTACAAAACCTTTGGGGCCTGGGGAGAGCGAAAAACAGGCCTACCGGGCCCACCAGAAGACGGCAAACAGGTTGTTTCTGGCCTCCGGAGGGCTTCGGTGGGTGGGCGGGCGGGGAAGGCCATTTTCGCCCTTCCCAGGCTCCTAGAAAGGCTCTGGAGCCTGAGGAGAGTGAAAAACGGGCCTTCCGGTATGACCGGAAGTTGGCAAGCAGGCTGTTTTTGGCCTCCAGAGGAGCTCCAGGTGGGGGGAAGCCTTTTTCACCCTCCCCGGGCTCCTAGAAAGGATCTGGAACCTGGGGAGGGTGAAAAACAGGACCACCATGTCATTGTGTGCCAAACATAGGGGGGGGGGAGTGCGGGAGGATTGCATGCATGCACGGGGGGAGGGCTTATAGAATTATGGGTGTGGGCACATGCATGCACGACCCTTCCATGTTCCCCCCGCTTTTGGCATAAAATGGCAAAAAGGTTAGCCATCACTGCTATATAGAATAGAATAGAATAGAATAGAATAGAATAGAATAGAATAATAACTTTATTGTCATTTTGAATGTACACTAATCGGCATATATTAAAGTGAAATTTCATAGCATACAGCTCTCAAAGGGTCACTACCTCCAATATACACTATAGAATATAACAGAATAAATAAATAAATACAGACAAATACAGAATTCTGCATATACCCACATATATATCACAGAGAAACAACACAGTCTAGTTCAGATGTATATCTGTAGATGGCAAGAGAAACAAATCTTGCGAGTTTACCAGACGGATGTTACAGGGAACAAAGCTGTTACAGAGGCTGGTAGTCCTGATAGAAATATTTTGAAACCTCCTCCCAGAGGGGAGCAACAAAAACAGACCATGAATTGGGTTTGTGTGTGGGGGGGTGTCTCTAACGATGCTTTGAGCTCTAAGCACATAGCACTTATAAGTAGCATCCCATATACCAGAAAGTGAGTTTCCTATGATCTTCTCAGCTGTCCTTACCACTCTCTGTATGGACTTTCTATCTGACATGCTGCCACCACCAAACCAAACAGTGATGCAGTTTGTTAAAAAGCTCTCAATTGTGCCTCTGTAAAGAGTGGCTAGAACAGAAGGAGAAAGATGTACTCTCCTCATCCGACCCAGGAACGGCAGACGCTGGTTTGCATGCTTCACTAAGGATGACCTGTGGAGAGACCAATTCAGATTGTCTCTGTGTCTGAGAAAGGACTCATTTGGAGCAAACTGACACAAAGTCTATCCTTTGCTGCAGTTCACATGGCATGCCAAGTCAAAAGCAAACACATTGAACTATGCTTTAGCACAGCGTTTTTCTAAACTTGGCAACTTTAAGAGGTATGGAATTTAATTCCCAGAATTCCCCAACCAGCTTTAGCATAATGTGAAGTTCCTTCTAGCATTTCCTTTTTCCTTATTTAGAAATTCTTGATAGGGTGCATCTTGTAATCATAGCAATGCAATGGCAGTGCAAGAAATAGCTAGGGTCAATATTCACACTGGAGATGTTCTTCCTCCTAGTAAGTTATTGGTAGCTAACATTGCTGGCTTACTATTATCAATACAATGGCCATATCACCTTAAACAAAGAAAAGAGGGGAAAGCAGCTAGTCCTCATTTAGCAAACTGCCATATTTAATGACTGTTCATACTAACGTCTGTTATGAAAAAGTAACTTTGTGACCAATCCTTACGCTTCCACATTTCTACAAGTACCACCATCTTCACAATCCACTCCTCTTGTTGTGGGTATTTTAGTATTTTTTTCCATCTTTGTGCATAAAATAGTCTTGCTGCAGTTATTATATACAAAATCATTTTTCCTTCAGTCTTATCCAAAAAGTTCTGTATTCATCTGAATATTGATCTTCAAAACTTTGTCATTGTTTGTATTTGAATCTGATTTTCATTTGGCTTTTTGCAAGTCTACTATGCATAATAAAGTGCCTCTTCATATTTTTCACATTTCCAGCATTGATTAGAAGTAATTTTATACATGTTTGATCGTTTCTCTGGAGTCTTATACTGATGATGCATCATTTTATAAACGTTCTCTTTTAAGTTGGAACACAATGTGAATTTCTGTCCTTTTTTCTACATTCTCTCCAGTTGGTCCATCTGTATGTTATAACCAAAATTCTTTGCCTATTTTATCATGCACTCTTTAACATGTTCCTCTTCTGTTTCAAATCTCAATAAAAGTGTATATATTTTAGCAATAACATGTTCATCATTTGTACATAATCCAGTTTCAAACTTTTTTCCCTTCCCTTTGGCTCTCCCCCAAAGTCTTGCGTCTGTCTTTTTTTTCAAATGTGGGTTTTGATTATTGGGCAAAATCTAAAATGGTTGTGCCCAACATTTCTGTTGCTAAGCAAGACAGTTGTTAAGTGAATTTTGCCCCTTTATGACTTTTCTTGCCACATTTGTTAAGTGAATCACTGCAGTTGTTAAGTTAGTCACATGGTTGTTAAGTGAACCTGGCTTCTCCATTGCCAGAAGGTCGCAAAAGGGGATCATGTGACCAAAGACACTGCAACCATCATAAAGGTGAACCAGTTGCCAAGCATCCGAATTTTGATTATGTGATTGTGGGGAAGCTGCAATGCTCATAAGTGTGCCAAACAGTCATTATAAGTCACTTTTTTCAGTGACATCAAACGGTCGCTAAATGAACTGCTGTAAGTCGAGGACTATCTCTAATAGCAATCCTCACAAGTTAGTGAGCAGTTTGATAAGAGGTGGTATTCTCCCGGTTTGAACTGGTTCGCCCAAACTGGTAACTGAAATTGCAGGTGGCCCTGCCCCCGCGCTCCTCTATGGCATCCCATTTAGGCCAACTTTTTTCGCCAACAGCGTATGCGCGGACACGCTCATGCTCGGATTTGCGAACTGGTAGGGAAGGTAAGTGAATGCCACCCCTGAGTTTGATATATGAAACAAATGACCCCCCACACCCTTTTTTAATTTTAAAATTCTTAATGATTTTATTGATCATCCCCTTTCCCATTCTGAGTCCATGACCTTTGAGTTTTTATTGAAATTCCAGTCGTCCCTTAGAGAGAAACAAGATATTTCTGCAACAAAACACCAGGGAGTAACTCTGGAGGGAATAGAAGACAGACCCAGGCCTTAGCAAAATGCGCCTACCATTTTTTTCTGTTCTCAAATATTGCTCTCGGTTGGGTATTGTACAGAGAACTTTTATCTTTAGGTAAACAAGAAGATAATTTAATGCAGTAGTTTGTGCTGATAACATGCTTTTAAAACACCCTGCTATTAAATTTACAGAGCGAAGGATCCATCTATTCCTGGATTCCTAAATGCCAGGGTCATGATCATTTATTTATATAAAGTACTTTCATCTGCATCTAGATCTGAAAAAACTCCCTGGGCGGCATACTTAAAATCACTAGCAAATAAGACGTACAGACCTGATGGAACCTGGATCAGATTTTTGAATACAGTTAGTCCTTGACTTACAACTTTGGTGACAGTTCGAAGTTACAACAGCATTAAAAAAAAGTGACCTATGACCGTTTTTCACACTTATGAGCATTGCAGTATCCCCATTGTCACATGATCAGAATTTGGACACTTGGCCATTGACTCATATTTTTGATGGTTGCAGTGTTCCAGAGTCATACGATCCCCGTCTTGTGACTTCTTCTGACAAGCAAAGTCAATACAATACAATAGTAGAGTTGGAAGGGACCTTGGAGGTCTTCTAGTCCAACCCCCTGCCTAGGCAGGAAACCCTATACCGTTTCAGACAGTGGGGAAGCCAGATTCATTTAACAACTGTAGTAACTAACTTAGCAACTGCAGGGATTCCCTTAACAACTGTGGGGGCAGCTGCTGTGTCAAAGAAGGCACACTTCCTAAGTCCCATCAGATAATGTTATTTAATGGAGAGAACCTAGAGCTAGGGAGTAGAGTAGAGTAGAGTAGAGTAGAGTGCAGTGCAGTGCAGTGCAGTTGTAAAGGATCTTCTAGTCCGGGTGTCTCCAAACTTGGTAAGACTTGTGGACTCCAACTCACAAAATTCCCCATTTCACAAATCTTAATGTTACTAAGTTTGGGTACTCCTATTCTACTTCAACCCCCCTGCTCAAGCAGGAGGTTCTATACCATTCCAGATAAATGACTGTCCAATCTCTTCTTAAAAACCTCCAGTGGTGGAGTACCTGTAACTTCTGAAGGCAAGCAGAGGTATTGAAGGTTTTACATGATCCAGGTGAGATATGTTTATATCTGTAGAAGCCAGACCAAGGATGAGTATATTTGCAATTCTGAGAGCCCGCTATGGACACTCTTACAAATCGCTGCAACAGATTGTGAATACAGGTAGCCCTCGGTTTACAATTAGTCACAACTATTCAAAGTGCTGACAGAACTCCCTGGGGGTACTTACCCCCTGGTTCTGAAGTTACGACACCCCTCCATGGTCATGTGACCTCATTTCAGGCATTTGGCAACTGGCCTGCACTTATGGCTGTTTGCAGCATCCTGGGGTCACATGACTGCATTTTACATTGTTTTTGCTAAAAACCTGAATTTACTTTAGATTTTCAGTCAGACTGACCCCAAACAAACAATAGTTCACTTAACAAGCATTTTGTTTGCTTACTGACCACTGCAAAAAAAAAGTCATAAAATTAGATCAGTCATGTGATGGTCTTGCTTTACAATTGTCATGAGTGACAACAGAAATGGGCAGGCTCCCTTATGGTCATAAGTGAAGAACTACTTATATGTTTAGACAAAAATAATTCAACGTAGCAGATTTAACCGATTAACAGAGTTGGAAGGGACCTTATACAGTTCCTCTAGTCCAACTCTCCAGCTCAAGCAGGGGACCCTACACCATTTCTGACAAATGGCAGTCCAATCTCTTCTTGAAAGTGTCATGTGGTGAAGCCCCCACAACTTCTGAAGGCAACTTCTGTTCCATTGGTTGGTTGTTCTCACTGTCAGAAAGTTCCTCCTTATTACAGAAGACCGCTAATAAGATTGCTCCCCACCATCCCTTCCAGTTTTCCAGAATGTTCTCTGCTTCCGTAATGTAGCCCCTAATTTTAATTCTCTAAGGATGCCAGTAGGGATTATTGGAGGCTTGGAAGTAGGCTTGAAATAAATGATCTGGAGACTGGCCCTGTGTTTCATATCCTGTCAGATTCCCCAAGAAGGTGTTGGCAGGCAACATAGTAATCTTGGAGATGTGGACTTTTTTTTGTGGTGGTGCTAAATAATGGGAAAAGCCTTCTCAAGTTGCCCCAAATCCTCCTCACTCTTGTTTTAGATGTTTGGCAAAGAAAGCCTGAAGAAATTTAGAACTAATTATTTTTTTTTATTTGCTCTATCTGCTTTTAAAAAATCTGGATTTCATTTTCTGGCTGCGTTGTTTCATTTGCTCTTCTCATTTTATTGTTCTGATTTTAAAACCTTAGGGCAGGGGTGTCCAAACTTGGGAACTTTAAGACTTGTGGACTTCAACTCCCAAAATTCCCCAGCCTGCCTTAGGGTGACAATCCAAAAAAGGGCTTTTGTAAAATTCTGTGTACTCACTGAAGTATATCCATTGTATGATCACTTATCTCTTTTGCAACCGCTGGTTTTAGCTGGATGCACTTGACTGACTTTGCACTCAGAAATTAAGCAGGGCTGGCCTGATGAGTATGTGAATGTGAAATTGTTAGGAAATTCCAAGGGTATCGTCTAGACTGGGAAGTCAAAAAAGCATTATGAAAGAAGACAGTGGCCAACCATTTGCTTGCTTTCACTGAGAAATTGCATGGGCAAGTCAAGAGGCATCTAATTCAACATAAAGAAGACCTGAAATCAAGAGACTGTGAGTCTCCCCTGGAGGAGGCAGAAGTGGTTAATTGTGTTATGGTAACTTCTAATTTTAATTCTCTTTTCCAGAAACTGTTTCCCTTTTGAAGAGAGGCCGCCTGTCAGGCCTGCAGCGGTTCCTTTAAGAATCCTGCCTGCCACACTCTCTCTTCTAGCTTCATCTTTAGTGTGCATATTCATTAAGGGGGGGAATAGCAAGGGGTAGAATGTGTTGTTTTCAAAATAAAAGGCTAAGCCACCATTCACTGTTAGGATGTCCTTGTTGTTGTTGAACCACAGGTCTGTCCGGAGTGCCGCTTTCAGCTCGGTCGTCAGCTTATCTTGGCTTTGAGTGGTGACTTGAGCTGCCTTTTGGTGAGAGGGAGATATGATGGGGTGGATAACTTCTTCCATCTTCACTGAAATTTCGTACTGCCCAGGGTTGGGTCAGAACTGGGAGTCAGTACCCCTATAAAAGTAATTTTAAGGGAGAATTGGGATAATGTCAGCATTCCAAGTAGCAGCATTCTGCCGCGGGCATGAAAAACCTACTGGGTGACTTTGGGCCAACCAATGTCTTTCAGCCCAACTCACATCACAGGTTTGTTGCTGTGGAGAAAACAGGAGATAGAATTACTCGGTATGTTCACCACACTGAGTTATTAAAAAAAAACAATAAAAGGTGGGATATAAATAATAAATAAATAAAAATAAATAAATAAATGATACCTGGAATGTTGAAATACTTTTCTCCCACAATTTCTATGACAGGCAGGTTGCTTACTTCATTCTAGCTGCTATGTCGGAGTGCCAAACTCGATTTCAATTAGGGCCGCATCAGGGTTGTGTTTGACCTCGGGGCAGGGGTGGCCGTGGCCGGGGTGGGTGTGGCCAGGTTGATGTCACTTGTGTTGGGGCGCCTGTGGTGGCGCAAGCTTTCTGCCAGTGAAAACAGGCTCCCCAGCTCCGTTTTTGGCTGGTAGGGCCTCCTGCAACCCTCTTGCCAGCGAAAATGGAGCTGGGGGGGGGCCCCCGCATACAACTATTCCGAGCTTTGTTTTCACTGGAAGAAGCACCATAGGGTGGTCCTTCGCTGTTTCCAGGGCAGCCCCTTGAGCCAGATCTAAGCACCCCATGGACTGGTTTTGGCCCTAGGCCTTGTGCTATGTAAAAAATCATGACAGGTGATTCTTAACCTCTCACTGCTTGCTCTGAGTTACGATTGACCTCCTCAAGGCTACTTATGACCCAATTCAAATTATGACAATGTATGCCCCCCCCCAGTCACTTGATCACAATTTTTTTCACCCAGCCAGGATTTACATTTGCAGCATCCCACAGCCACGTGACCTTTATTTATTTATTTATTTATTTTGCTGGAGACCAGCATTTATTTCCAGCTTTTAGCAAAAAAAAAAAAAAACCCCACCCATTGTGGACAATGGATTATCTTAAGGACTGTGCCGCTTGTTTAATGATCACTGCACAAATGGCCATACGATTGGGCTCAGTCATATGATCTGCTTAAGACGGGCAGATTGCGACCATAATTCTGGGCTCAAATATGTTTGTAAGTTGAGGACAACTTACGGGAAGTCTTCCTGCAATAGCGCCAAAAGAACAATGTTTTTGAATATTTTTCTCAACAGTCAAAAACCTATTTTGACCAATTTTTTTTTGAAATTTCATATTTTGTGCAGTCGGCTTCACCAGCCCAGGTTGGGAACCCTCCAGATCTGTGAATTCCCAGAATTCTCACAAGTGACCATGCTGTTCATGGGAAATTGGGGAGCCCATATGTCCATATAGCAATAGCACTCAGACTTATATACCACTTTACAGTCCTCTCTAAGTGGTTTACAGAATTAGCATATTGACCCCAACAATTTGGGTCCTCATTTTACTCAGAAGGAAGGATGGAAGGATGGAAGGCTGAGTCAACCTTGAGCCTGGTGAGTTTTGAACTGCCAAATTGCAGGCAGCCGGCAGTCAGCAGAAGTAGCCTGCAGTACTGCACTCTAACCACTGTGCCACTGTGGCTCATATCTACTATAGAAGGTGCCAAGATTAGGCAAAACTATTCTACAGCCATTCATGAGGTGCCAACGTATTGCAGTAGTTATTACGACATTTATGATATCTCTCCAATATACCAAACCATTGCTATGCAGAAAGCGGTGTGTTCCTAGGGCTGGGGGAAGAAAAGCTGGGCATTTCAATGACTATAAGATAAGAAAGAATCACTCTACTGAGTTAACCTATGGTGTAAGAGGTCATTGAGAAATTAAACTTGATCTGCTCAGCACAGGTGGAACTCTATATTTTTAAGACAGTTGCTGAACCTTTTTCAGGCTCACATGGTTTCGAAAAGACAAGCAGCTATGACTGGTGGGTTTCAAAAAATTTCGCTATCAGTTTGGTAGGTGTGGCTAAGGGGGTCATGTGACTGAGTGGGCATGGCCAACGTGATGTCACTCACACCCATGCCCACTCAGTCACATGACTCACAACTAAGCCACGCCCACAGGAAAAGGTAGGAAATTTTTTAGGATTTCTCCATATCTATCCCTGCACTCCCTTTGCCAGTCACACCTGTTTCCCCTCCTTTAGCGGCCCTGGCTTCCAGAACATGGCTGTTGCTGCTGCAGATTTTTCGCTGACCGGAGGACTTTTCTGCGGCCAGCCTCCTCCTTTTTGAGAGCCGGTATGCAAAGCATCGGGGCGAGCAACCGGGCGGGCAGGGTGAGCAACCTGCAACAGGGGGATCGGTTCAGGGGCATGGCCAGCTGGCCATCGCTACTGGTTCACCGAACTGGGCAAAATTTCTACTACCGGTTCGGGCAAACCGGTGAGAACCAGCTGAATACCACCTCTGAGCTATGAGCACTAGAGAGTTAAAGCATGAATCAGTACATTTTTCTCCACATGGAGAAACATTGCTATATCTATTGGTATATTCTGGGTTTGTGCCAACTGCATTTTTAACGATGTCTTGCACTGGGCCATCTATATGTAATGCTGGTGGTCGGACATTTGTAAAGTCTGGAATTTAAGACGGTGGTATTTTATTGCCTTTTGGTGAAAAGCTTTGGAATCTCATAAGAACAGTTAAGATATTCGTTTACAGAAAGGATAACAAATACTTTTGTTGCTTTTAATGCATATGGATAGGCTAGCTTGTATGTAGGGTGTACGCTTGCATTTTGTCAAATAAGATAATACATTGGTATGCGAATGCTGTGCAGATCTGCTCTCTTTGAATCCTTTTCGCTTAGCGTGCAGAATCCTATAGTACTTGTTATACTCCCCAAAATATATGTGTGGAAATAACATCTGCCAAAATAAAGAACCTTAATATATTTAGTACTATTGGGGAAGTCCATCTCCAGTAGTTAAAGCGAAGAAAAAGCCTGGAAGAAATATTGGGTGGGTATTCCTATATTAGAGACGTGGTGGCTCAGTGGCTGAGCTTGACGATCAGAAAGGTCGGCAATTCAGCGACTCAAATCCCTAGCGCTGTGTAACTGAGTGAGCTCCCGTTACTTGTCCCAGCTTCTGCCAAACTAGCAGTTCGAAAGCATGTAAAAATGCAAGTAGAAAAATAGGGACCACCTTTGGTGGGAAGTGTTCTGTGCGCCTTTGGCATTTAGTCATGCCAGCCACATGATCACGGAGACATCTTCAGACAGCGCTGGCTCTTCGGCTTTGAAACGGAAATGAGAACCACCCCTTAGAGTTGGGAATGAGTAGCACATATGTGCGAGGAGAACCTTTACCATTACCTATTCCTACACTCCTTGTTTTCAGAATAATTGAAATTACAGGTAGTTCTTGACTTACAACAGTTCATTTAGTAACCATTCAAAGTTACAACAGCACTGAAAAAAGTGACATGACCATTTTTCATACTTATGACTGGTGCAGCATCCCCACTGTCACGTGATCAAAATTGACTCATGGTTGTAGTGTACTGGGATCATGTGATCATCTTTTGCGACCTTCTAACAAGCAAAGTTAATGGGTAAACCAGATCCACTTAACAACCATGTTACTAACTTAACAACCGCAGTGATTCACTTAGCAACTGTGGCAAGAATGGTTTTAAAATGGGGCAAAAGTCAGTTAACAAATGTCTTGCTTAGCAACAGAAATTTTGGGCTTAATTATGGCCGTAGGTTGAGAACTACCAATACTTGTTACACTTCCAAATACAGACTTGGAAATAATAGCTTCCAAAATGAAGAATCCTAATATGTTTAGTAAGGGACACGGTGGCTCAGTGGCTAAGATGCTGAGCTTGTCGATCAGAAAGGTCAGCAGTTTGGCGGTGCGAATCCCTAGCGCCGTGTAACGGAGTGAGCTCCTGTTACTTGTCCCAGCTTCTGCCAACCTAGCAGTTTGAAAGCATGTAAAAATGAAAGTAGAAAAATAGGAACCACCTTTGGTGGGAAGGTAACAGCGTTCCATGCGCCTTCGACCAGCCACATGATCACGGAGACGTCTTTGGACAGCGCTGGCTCTTCAGCTTTGAAATGGAGATGAGCACTGTCCCCTAGAGTCAGGAATTACTAGCACATATGTACGAGGGGAACCTTTACCTTAATATATTTAGTACTATTGGGGAAATTCATGTCCAGTAGCTGGAATGTTAAGAGTACAGGAAAATTGGGTGGGTATTTTTATACTCCTTTTTTGCTTTCATAATGATTGATACCGTATTACCTCCTTATATTTTTGTTTTAAAATGGCATGTTAAAATGTTTAAGAAGTGTGCTAATATTTTATTAGTGTTTAATTCCCAATTTTATTTCCAAAAACTGTGGAATAGGAGGTTTATATAAGAATAATCACGCAGTCAAATCTTTACAAGTCCCGCATGCAGAGGACAAGTTAAATAATACAGTTCTCAGGGGCAACAAAATACAACTCTTTCTCCAAAGAAACATAGCATTCATTTTCACAAGAGGAGGGTTTGGTTTCTTAGCTCATGGCCTTGCTTGCTTTTGTTAACTTTTGATATAGAACAGTCTTTCCCAACCACAGTAACTTCCAGATGTGTGGCTTTTAGCCCCCAGAATTCTCCGCAACGCCCAAACTGGCTAGGGAATTCTGGGAGTTGAAGTTACACATCTGGAAGTTCTCCTGGTTGGGAAACACATATGTAGTGGTAGGTCAAGATGTTCCTGTCTTACACTGAATCTCAAGGCACTGAGAAATGGGATAGGCCTTGGCAGTAGCATCCATTTATTTAGAACTGTAAAGCAGTGTTTCTCAACCTTAGCAACTCGAGGACGCATGGAATTCTGGGAATTATAGTCCATTTATCTTCAAGTTACTACGGTTGAGAAGCCGTGCCTGCTGGCTGGGGGATTCTGGAAGCTGAAATCCACGCATCTTAAAGCTGCTAGGATTGAGAATTATTGCTATAAGGGTACTTTAAAAAATAAGGACAGTATTGCATAGATTTTATTTAGTCCCGTTGTTTTCAAGAAAAATACAGTGATACCTTGGTACTCATCCTTAATTGGTTCCCGGAGGTGCGATGGGTACCAAAAACAATGAGTACCAAACAATTTTTTTCCTGTAATGAACAATGTAATGAATCACAAGGCAGCTGATACCGATATGTTCTAGTGTGCAGGGGTGGGATTCAGGTGGTTCAGACCTGTTCGGGCGAACTGGTTGTTATGATTTTGAGCACTTTGGAGAACCGGTTAGGATGACAACTGGATAGCCCCGCCCACCCTACCCTATATATTATCTTCCCTTCACCACACAGTCCAGACCAACCTTAATCTCCGTGCCTCAGCTGCTCTGCTCACCAAAGGCAAGAAGGCCACCCGCTTGGCTTTTGCCTCAAATCAGGGGTCAGAGACATGCCATTCCCTGGCTCTGGCCTTGCCCTGGAGCCACCGACCACTTGCCACCCACCTTGGCCGGGTCGGGGAATGTGCCATTACCCAGCTCCAACCTTGCCCCGGGCCTCCACCCACATGCCGCTGCCCCCCTCTGGCCTCAAACTACTGGACGGTTCTTCTTACCTAAAGCACTGCAGTGGAGATCTTGCAGACGTCCCTTGCCGAGGCTCGGTTACTCGCGGAGACGCTCCATGTGGTCTCCAGGTCAGCAGCTGCTTCTCTCCACTGCTGGGAGGGAGAGCATCTCTTGTGCAATTTAGCACCTGTGAGCCGCCGCTTTCCTCTAAGTCCCATCTGGAAAATGCATTGCCAGGTAACCAGCATTCAACATGGCTGCTGCTTCTCTGGGCTGCATGCTTTCCGGATGGGACTTAGAGGAAAGCGACAGCTCACAGCTGCTAATTGCACCAGAGACGCTGTTTCTTCCAGCAAGAGCAGCTGCTGCTCCGGAATGCAGAGATTGAGTGGAGCAGGCCCCGAAAGGCTGCTCGGTCGACCCTCACTGCGTGGCCGAAGGCACGCATGCGTGGAAGTCATGTGCTAGTGGTGGGTTCCGGGTGGTATGGCCCGGTATGGGCATATCGGTGGTAGCTGGGAGCAGCGGCCATCATACCGGAATGGTGGCTTGTTTGGCCCATCCGCCCGCCCACGTCCTTTACCGCTTTTTGATGCAAATGGGCCAATGGTGCATGCGCACGCAGCGCACATGCCCAATGAGGACGCCGGGCCCTGTCGCAGCGTACCGGTTGCGACGGGATCCTGAACCCACTAGTGCCGTGCGCGCACACCTGCATAGAAGCCGTGCACGCCAGAGGTGGGTTCCTACCTGTTTGAACTGGTTCGGCCAAGTAAGTAGTAACCTCTGAACTGGTTCTGTCGCCATCTTGCTTTTTGCTTCTGCGCATGCGCAAAAGCAATTTTTCACTACTGTGCATGCGCGTGTAGCATGTGCCCAAGCGCATCCCGGAGCGAACCGGCAGTAACAGAAGCCGGAATCCACCCCTGGTGTACACAAACATGCACGAGCACTCACATTTTTAGGCGAACTGGTTATTAAGTGGGTTGAATCTCACCACTGAGCTGGTACATTGAATTCCAAAACAAACAATGAGTACTGGGACAAAACGTCAAAATATGTTAAATATTAAAATTGATGAATTTCAAAACAGTTGTGTACCAAGGGACCAATGTAAGAGGATTTTCCCCTTACTCCTGCAATTTTACATTTTTATTTAGTAACGTGTGAGTCTATCCGAATGTTTTCTAGAGACTATAATTTCTAATGGTTTAAAAAGGAAAATATTGGCATCCTTTTTTATGTTTTGTTAATGGTTTTTCTCTCTTTAGACATCATTTAAACAGTTACCTTAGGTGTAACTTTTGAGGAAACTTTTCGTGTCCCATCATAAATTTTCCTCATTCACTTTATATAAAGCAGAAGAAACACCCTACCTGTCCCCACGAGAAAAAGAACTGGGCCTATCATTTTTTAGCATTTAACTATGATACAACCTTTTTCTACATTTAGCTGTGTTTGGAATGGTGAAATTATTGCTTCCGTTCTTCATTTTTGCTTGTTCTTTTTTAAGGTGATATTTAATAGATTAATAATTTTCTTTCACCATTATCTATTCTTAGATGTCTCTGTGAAGCATGGAATAATACATTTTTAAATTTCCTTTCGTATTTTAAAAAAAACTTTAATGTCACGGCAGTCAGTCCATTTAGGGTAAATTTAGAATCTAACTATTAGTGCTATATATATATTTTTAAAAAGGTGTTTCCAACTAGAGAAGGTTGAAGTGAACTGGGCATTTTTGCCTTGGATGTTGCAGATTGTTTTTTTTCCTGCAAAAGTCCTCATTCACGTGAAATATTTTTTTTTTAAAAAAAATCTCTTCCTTTGTCATAAAATTACAGCCCCATGAGGTCAAAGCCATGAGTCATTCCCATAAAGATGAGAGGATACATCCAAGGGACCGAGAAAGAAGCTTTTAATTATCTTGCTTGTTTTATTGCTAGGAAATCCTTAATCCCGGGATGCACAATTTTAACTGCATTGGGTAATGTAAACACAGCTAGGTTCTCCCTCCTCAGAGTCAAATCTTTGTAAAGTTTAATCCTCCTTTAGTACATTTTCTACTTCATCTTCCTATCTCGGCGTTTCCTGGCAAGGAAAACATGGCCAGCTTGTCAGCCTCACATCTGAGCCAGCGATATTGAAGGCTTCCGGTAATGCCATGCATTTACTAAATGTAGCTCAGGGATGGCCGACATTACATTTATCTGGATATATGTTTTAAGTTGACAAGAGCATAAGAAAGGTTAGCAGAGAAAGGTTAGCAGATCAACCACCAGCTACAGGTAACCCTCAATTTCTGTTGCTGGGTAAGGCAGATGTTAAATGAGTTAAGCCCAATTTTACAACATTGTTGCCATAGTTGTTAAGCAAATCATGGCAGCTTTTTCAGGGAATCAATACAATACAATAGCAGAGTTGGAAGGGACCTTGGAGGTCTTCTAGTCCAACCCCCTGCCTAGGCAGGAAACCCTATACCGTCCCAGACAAATGGCTATCCAACATCTTCTTAAAGACTTCTAGTGTTGGGGCATTCACAACTTCTGGAGGCAAGTTGTTTCACTGATTAATTGTTCTAGCTGTCAGGAAATTTCTCCTCAGTTCTAAGTTGCTTCTCTCCTTGATTAGTTTCCACCCATTGTTCTTGTTCTACCCTCAGGTGCCTTGGATAATAGTTTGACTCCCTTTTCTTTGTGGCAGCCCCTGAGATATTGGAACACTGCTATCATGTGTCCCCTAGTCCGTCTTTTCATTAAACTAGAAATACCCAGTTCCTGCAACCGTTCTTCATATGTTTTAGTCTCCAGTCCCCTAATCATCTTTGTTGCTCTTCTCTGCACTCTTTCTAGAGTCTCCACATCTTTTCTACTTCGTGGTGACCAAAACTGAATGCAGTATTCCAAGTGTGGCCTTACCAAGGCATTATAAAGTGGTATTAACACTTCACGTGATCTTGATTCTATCCCTCTGTTGATACAGCCTAGAACTGTGTTGGCTTTTTTGGCAGCTGCTGCACACTGCTGGCTCATATTTAAATGGTTGTCCACTAGGACTCCAAGATCCCTTTCACAGTTACTACTACTGAGCAAGGAATCACCTATACTGTACCTGTGCATTTCTTTTTTGTTGCCTAAATGTAGAACCTTACTCTTTTCAGCATTGAATTTCATTTTATTAGATAGTGCCCAATGTTCAAGTTTGTCAAGATCCTTCTGTATCTTTAATCATGCAGTCATTAAGTGAATTCAGCTTCCTGTGTTGACCTTACTTGTTGGAGCCAGCTGGAAAGGCTGCAGATGACGATTACATCATCCTGGGGATGCTACAACAGTTGTAAATGTGAGGGCTGGTCATGACCCACGTTTTTCAGTGCTATTGTAGCTTTGAATGGTTGCTAAATGAACAGTTATAAGTTGAGGTCCCAAAGGTGCTTTTCCTAAAGGTAACCGGACTCTTTTGGTCCCATCCCCCCCCCCCCGAAAACGTTTTACAAGTTCTGCAGAAGTTTCTTGGATGAGAAGCAAAACATTTTCAAGGGGGAAAAAAATCAAGAAAGTCTAGTTGCCTTTTGGAAAAGCACCCTTGGGATAACCATGACCTGTATGATTGAGAATCTCCCCTATTGAATATCTGCATGAAGCTGCTGGCTGAGGTCATTCAAACTTTGGGGTTATATCTCTATCCCAGACTGCCTGAGTAGTACTATTGAAGTTCAGAGCGTGGAGCCTGTGGGGGCCAGGTAGAATATAACCAGCTCATCCCGAGCAAGACTTAATGGCTCTGGGTTTTTGGACCTTCTGGTTTCAGGCACCTTTCGTCTTTGGTTGGGCTGCCACTGTCCCAGGCTTACGTGATGCTCAATCTGGGAGTCCAGGAGGTTCTTTACAGAGCGCAGGGATTTGGGCCAGTTCACTCATTCCTGAACCAGAGAGCCCTGTTTACAATCATTCATGTGCTTGCGTCCTCCCGCTAGGACTGCTACAAGATGCTTCACATGGAACTGTCCTTGAGGAATATTCTAAAGTTTGAACTGATGCAAAATGCGGTGACTTGGGCATACTGGTGCCGAAGTGCGTTTCTGTGTGCAACCTTTAAAAGTCTTTTGTAGTTTAGGATTCAGTCATTTATGGGGCCGTTTCTCTCTATCCTATCCAATCTGGCAGGAAGGGCATGCTCTGGGAAACATCCAATAGGGCAGGGGTATCAAACTTGATTTCATTGAGGGCCAGATCAACATTGTGGTTGTCCTCCCGGGGCTTGGGTGGGTGTGGCCAGGTTGGGTGTTGCCAGCTTGATGTCACTTGCGTTGGGGCCCAAGCTCTCTGCCAGCGAAAACAGGCTCCTGAGCTCCATTTTCAGCTGGGATGGCCTCCTGCAATCCTCTGCCAGCGAAAACGGAGCTTGGGAGGTCAGCTGACTGGGCATGGCCAGCTTGACATTGCTTGTGTGAGAGGCTCCTGTGGGGACTGGGTGAGGTTGGGGAGGGAATTAGGGGTCTCCGGTAGGTGAGACGGCATCTAAGGCTGGCTGCGGTCCAGCCCAGATGGACACCATCAGGTTGCAGATCAATGCCTGGTCGGCCTGGGCCAGTCCTTTGCTGTTTCTTGGGCAGTCCTGCGGGCCAGATCTAGCCACCTTGTGGGCCACATCTGGCCCGCGGGCCTTGAGTTTGACATCCCTGCAATAGGGAATGTTGGCTGGCACGGCCCCGAAGTCAGCCTTTTCTGACTTCAATAGCCCCTTGGACTGTTATCACTATCACCTCCCCAAGATTATATTGTCCCCACTCCTGATGGTCTTTAGTAAGGACTCGTAAACCTGACTTTGTGCTCAAGCTTGGGACCCTGGGCATGCATTCAGTCTTAGTCTGGTAATTTGTACTTGTTGGCTTGTCTTTGGAATTTGGAGTGAACTACAGCTAAAACAAGTAATTAAACGTGAATAACAGAATTTGCCTTGTGTTCTATTCCACAGTCATTGGTGCCACTACACGGTCACCCGGACGGTTTCCTGTCAAGTGCAGAATGGCTCGGAGACAGTAATCCAAAGGGTTTATCAGAGCTGCCGGTGGCCGGGACCTTGTGCCAACTTAGTGAGGTAATGGACTATGTTTTAGACCTTTTTTTGATCCAGGCCACAGAGAAATAGCGGTGGATAAATACTCTACACTGTTGACGGAAGCCAAAGGTTGGCAAGAAGGCTTCAATCCATTTGAAGGATCTGCTGAAATCTGTACAATTGTTTGGAAACTGTATCGTTCTTTGACATCTTCTACACTTCCGTTTACAGAGACATCTGTAAACATGTGAATTGAGTTCTACCTGAAAAAGAGAGCAATTCTTGGGTTATTACCTGGTCAGTTTGAATTGCAGTAGTCCCCACCTTTTTGGGTTTGGCCAGTGCGGGGGGGGTCCTGTGTGAGCGGAGGCAGGTGCACAGGTCCATTTGCATGAGCGCCTACCCCTTACAGAGCTAGAGCTGTGGGTGAGCCTGAGTGCCTGCCACTCGTGCAAATGAAGCTGCCCGTTCGCCTGTGTTCACTCACTGCTTGGGGACCCCTGGTATATGTTATAACAGTGTTTCTCAACCTTGGCGACTTTTAGTCCTGTGGACTTCAACTCCCAGAATTCCCCAGCCAGCTGGCTGGGGGATTCTGGGAGTTGAAGTCCACAGGACTTAAAGTCGCCAAGGTTGAGAAACACTGTGTTATAATGTTGCTAGTTTTTTCTAATTCATTCCTAAAGGTATACTATAGTGAAAGTGATTACCTTCTGAAGGTGATCCAGGAGATCTGAAATGGGTGTTGTGTTGGTTCTTAAAAACCACAAAGTTCAGAAGTCTTTCATACTCCACAACTCTCAAAATATTATCTTTCTTTTTTACATTAAACATCAGTGCAGATGCTGCAGATGTAAAAGAGTCAATACATATATTTCAGAGCCACAGCAAAAGTATACATTGAGATCCTCCTTTGTTTGAGGAGAGAAGAGCAACAAGGATGATTAGGGGACTGGAGGCTAAAACATATAAAGAACTGTTGCTGGAATTGGGTATGTCTAGTTTAATGAAAAGAAGGACCAGGGGAGACATGATAGCAGCGTTCCAATATCTCAGGGGTTGCCACAAAGAAGAGGGTGTCCAACTATTCTCCAAGGCACCTGAGGGTAGAACAAGAAGCAATGGGTGGAAACTAATCAAGGAGAGAAGCAATCTAGAACAAAGGAGAGTGACAGTTGGAATAATTAATCAGTGGAACAACTTGCCTCCAGAAGTTGTGAATGCTCCAATACTAGAAGTTTTTAAGAAGAGATTGGATAACCATTTGTCTGAAGTGGTGTAGGTTTTCCTGCCTAGGCAGGTGGTTGGACTAGAAGAACTCCAAGGTCCCTTCCAAATCTGTTATTCTGTTATCTTATTTGACTGCCCCTTATTTTAGCAGGCTAGGAAGAGAGGCCACCTTGGACCAATCTGTAGGCAATTCCACTGGTTGGCCTGTCAGAAACAATTCCCACTGCATAATGATATTCAGGAATTGATCGTGAGCTCGATTGAGTGGCTGTACAACTTCTTGTGTGGTTGCTCCAGTCTTTGGAGTACCCTATAGCCGTATTTCAGTAGATGAAGGTAAGAAACCAGAATGGCAGAGTTTCTAGGAATGGTCTTTATAGTTGTAGGGCAGAATAACACAATTTGCCTATCAATAAACAGAGGGCTAGGCAGGGGTTGGACTAGAAGACCTCCAAGGTCCCTTCCAACTCTGTTATTCTATTCTATTCTATTCTATTCTATTCTATTCTATTCTATTCTACTCTACTCTACTCTACTCTATTCTATTCTATTCTATTCTATTCTATGCAATATTCCTCTCTTCCACTTCTTATTCCAAACATATTCAGGGCAGGGTTATTTTGAGGTTCTTTCACCACATTTGCCTCTTTTACTGGAATTATTTTTTGAATGTCTCCCTTCAATGGCTTGCTTCTCTCTTCTATGAAAGAAAGTCCACTTGAGTTCTGTTTTGTAGTTTGAGGTGGTACAACTAATGTGTTAGGCCACATCAAAAGGAAAAAAAAATAAAAGGTGTTGAGTTCTGACAAAACGTCCTTATTCTGACGAGTGGCCTTGCAAGTTTCATGGATTGGGACATGAAAATATCCAGGGCCAGAAAAAGTTGCTGTTCTTTTCCGATAAGTGAAAAAAACATTCATACTGACAGCTATATACCCTCCTGAGTATAAATAAAAAAATAGCGAAAAAGGAGATTAGGTTGCAAAGTTAATGCAGTTATACGGCTAAAGATTAAATACACACACACTGTGCTTTTATTTATTTTTAACTGTTTCCGGAGAGTTAGTTGTTTCATTCTCTTGCAGCAAAAAGAAAGAGACAAATCTACATGTTTAAAAAAATTGGCTAATGTTTTTTATTCTATGAAAAATTATAGAACATTATGCCACAAGTTTGTTGCATAATGAATGTACTGTATTTTTTGGAGTATAAGATGCACCCAAGTATAAGACGCACCTTAGTTTTTGGTTGAGGAAAATAGGGGGGGGGGGAATCTGCCTACCAGGTATTCAGCCGGCTAGTGCCCTTAGTCTGGTCAGCTTCAGCACATAGGTTTGCTGGTTTGAGCAGGTGCACACATGCTTTTTATCCCCTGATTGGGGATAAAAAAATAGCTGATCGTTGGAGAGAGAAGCAATGAGAAAAGCAGGGAAAGCCGAAGATCGCTTCACTCATTAGCGCCTCATTAGGGCTGAAAAAAAGCTTTGAAAAAGCTACATTCGGAGTATGAGACACACCCAAATTTTCAGCCTCTTTTGTGTGTGTGTGGGGAGTGCATCTTACACTCTGAAAAATATGGTAATTGTGACATTTTGTGGCCATGTACCATTGATAATGCAAGCTAGGCTTCTCACCTAGTGATGCACGGGCCTTTTGGTAATTTATCCTGAGCAGTGGAGCTCAAAAACAGCCCTGTGTGTGACTGTATATCATTTAATAGATTTCTAAAAAAAGGTAAAGTGCAGGGAAAATCCATTTGAGAGCATCAGCATAAGAAAACCATGAGGATGACCAGAAATACCCAGGAGGCTTCATTTAGACATTGAACTTGAAACAAGTACTGTAGTGCTTGACTTAACATCCATTCATTCAGTGAGTGTTTGAAATTACTATGGTGCTGAATGAAGGGATGTATAACCAGGGATGGGCTTCAAAAATTTCAGCAATGGGTTCTTTGCCTGGTTGCTAGGTGGGTGTGGCCATGGTGGGTGTGGCCTAGTCAGCCTCCTGCACCATGGGGGTGGGGGGCGTTTTCACCTTCCCCAGGCTCCAGAGATTTTCCTTGAGCTCTGGGAGGGCGAAAACTGCTTCTCCTGGGCTCCGGAGACCAGAAACGGGCCTCTTTTCCCCCCTCCCCAAGCCTCCGGCAGGCCCTGCACTTTGTTCGCATAGCGCTATCTACAGGCAATTGTTGGTATGCCTGCTCCATGTTCAATTTAGCGAAAAATTTTCCGGGGCCTAATGAATGAAGGAGGTGCTGTACAATGGGTACAGGGTAGGCGCTTTGTTGTAGCACTTTATTTATTGTGCACTTGTAGTCTGCGCAGATGCGGACACACCCATCAGATTTGACAGGTGTCACTATAGGGATCTCCCAGTGTGTGTGATCGACTGGCTCTAGGATTCCCTGGCTTATGAGCTTGTCAATTTCCCTGTCAATTTTGGGGCGGAGAGCAAAAGGTACTCTCCTGGGTTTTAGCCTTATTGTGGCTACGTTGGGGTCAAAACTAAAGGAAATTGGAGTCCCCACATACCCAGACCGGTGCCGAAGACATCCTCGAACTCCTTAAAGATGGCTTCAGTGCCGTCATCTTTCAAGGCATTGATATCGGTCACCTCTAGGCCCAGGGCTTGGAACCAATCTAGCCCTAGGAGGCTCTGCAGGTTGCCACTGACCACTGTCACTGGGAGGTTCCTGCTGAACTGCTTGAACTTCACCTGGAAGGTGCCTTGGCCCACGATGGGGACCCAGTTTCCCAGGTAATGGCGTAGGCGGATGTCAGAGGTGCGAAGATGCTGCTTCTTTAGGCTAGGGATAGCCTGCTTTAGGATAGACCACGCTATGATGGTCAGTGATGACCCGGTGTCGATCTCCATCTCACATGGAGAGTCCTCGATGAGGACTGTGACCTTCAGCCTGGTGCGGACTTGGCCGATTGACGTGTGGTAGGTGACTTTATTGTCGCCCTCTGAGCGCCGTGGTGGCTTCTGCCAGGCCACTTGGTTGGGCCTCTGTTGGCGGTTTGGTGCACTTCTAGGCTGCCAGGCAGTGGCAGGGAATTTGCTCCGGCACACCTTGGCGATGTGCCCCTTTCGCTCGCAGCGCTGGCAGGTTGCATTACGGAAACGGCAAGCCGATCTGGCATGGTCTCCTCCGCAGCTAGCGCAAGGCGGGAGACGTGGTTTGAATTTGCGCGCCGGCTGGGCACGGCTACTGCGCATGCGGCAGCTGTCATTTTCTTCACCTTCTGAGCTCTCGGGCTCTGCAGTCTCACGATGTACGGGTTTACTCTTTCGCGCGTCTTGTGGAGTGCTTTGGCGCTGCAGAGTCTCAGTAGATTTGACGGCTGATTTGGACGCCCTGGCTTCGTCCAAGGCGATCTGCAGAGTGAGGTTAATGTCCCGTACGCCGCAAATTATGCAGTCCAGAATCAGTTCGTCTAGGTCTCGGAATTCGCAGTACATTGCGGCCTTGCGGAGCGCCGCAACATACTTGTTAATTGACTCACCCTCCTTCTGGTTTCTGATGTTAAATTCATGCTGGCAAACGTGCTTGGACGGCTTGGGCACATAGTGGGTCCTCAGTGTCTGCTGAATCACGGATCAGGCAACTGATTGTAGCGGTGTCAGCTCAGAGAGGTCTTTCGTCATCTCAAACACTTCCCGGCTGCAGTACCCGAGGAACATGTTCTTCTTGTGGCCTTCAGAAGGGCCCATGAGGTCATTTGTCTCGAGGAAGCAGTCAAACCATAGCATGTATGAGTCCCAGTGCTCAGTGACTGGGTCATACGGAGTTGGTGGGGCGTGCATGGCCATTTTGTGTTCAGAGGGCGTTTTGAGTTTGCCGCTCAAAAATGGCTGCTCGAAGCCACGTGATGTACTTGCTGGATTGCTACGCTCTTCGGTTTGCCTAGTTGCCTTCCATCCTACCCTCATCGCCAGTGTTAGATTGGGTAATGGATAGGCACACACAGGCTTAACGGTAACAACATCTGTTTATTAAGTATAACAAGTGAGAACAATCCAGTGAAAGTTGAGTCTGACAGCAACCCTTTTATAGGGAGCTGTCAGACCCTTCGACCAATAGGATTAAACCTCTGTTACCACCGGAACAGAGGACCTTGGTGGAAACTACTGTAGTTAGAGCAAGTATCTAACACCAATGAATTGTCACTGGTCCCAAAATGGGGTCCGCCTCCAGGCTGGTGCCATGCAGCTTCCATGTAGGAAAGCCATGTGGTGGATTATCAGCTGCTTCTAGAAAGAGACCTATGGAAAAGGTCAGTAGTAGACCAAGCTGTGACAGGTGGGGAGGAGGCTGTGGGATGAAGCGGGGCTGGAAGCAGGCCCAAATCCTGGGAGACTCATGTGGCAGGAAGTGGAGCATGGGTTGCCTCAGGGAGTCATGGGGGAGGGCACTGGGAGGCCCAGGACAGACATATACAGTGTGGGCCTGGGCCTGTGCTAAGCTTCCCAGGATATCTCCCACCCAAAGCACCCTATGCTCTGCTTAATGACCTTTGAGGTCACTTAATAACTGCAATGGGGAGAGCAGGATTTTTGGTTATTAAATGAGGTAATCACATTGGCACCTCACTTAATGACTGCTATGACTTATGACCGTAATGGAGCCTGCCCTCTCATAAGCTGTGAACTACTTGTTGTTAGTATCCTTATATGTATTTTCCATCATGCCTAACTCCAAATGCTTATATGCAACTCTCACCATCTCTGATTCTCACCAGTCAAGTTGATACTGACTCTTAGTAGCTATATAGACAGACCTTATCCAGAGCGACTGCTCAGGAAGATGAGCAGTTGATGCTGGAGGAAACATCACAGGTGCTACTAGATAAGAAATCTGATTTGATGTATTGTCTCAACAGCCCTTTTCTTTCCTTTTTTTACATTTCCTCTCTAATGGCCCATTTGGGTTATCTAATAAGCCCCTTATGTACTATATTGAGATGTGATTTTTACACATGCTTAAAAAGTATATTTTGAGAAGCTTAAGGAGAATATAGTGTTGCTCTCAAGTCCTTAGGACAGGGGTGTCCAAACTTGGCAACTTTAAGACTTGTGGACTTCAACTCCCAGAATTCCCCAGCCAGCAGAGGGTTGGGGAATTTTGGGAGTTGAAGTCCACAAGTCTTAAAGTTGCCAAGTTTGGACACCCCTGCCTTAGGAAATACTGTGTGAGCTGTACCAGACACATTTGTTATGGTTACCTAGTGTAACACTCACTCTAGCCTTCCCAGTTTGATATCCTCCATATGTGTCAGCCTGAAATTTCCAAATTTCCCAGCTAGCATATGTAGGCCAGACATATTTGGATCCACGTTTTCCTTGGCAACATTTTTCTAGCACAATAGTCAACGTGCAAAATTGCCACAATTTGAAATTGTAGGCGTGGGATTTCATCTCTCTGCTGAGGATGGGGCTCACTGCAAACATAAAACAGAAGCCCTGATTCCTTCAAATAGCAAGGAAAATAAGAAAGTTCCTGGTATATACTTAAATTTCAATTAGTCCCTAAACTTATCATTTGGGTAAAGCTTGAGAAACCTCCCACGTGCAATAGAAACTTTATGTGTGTCAGAGTGATGGTGTGAATATGTATGCTGAGAGCGATATTTGCTTGAGGAATTTGTCAATAGTGAATGAAGCCAGAGTTAACAATGGAAGAACTATTTTGTTTCTAGGATCTTCTTCGTCTGTCTCTCTTTCCCTTCTTTCCACATACATGAATGCGCACATACATACATATCAGGGGTGGGTTGCTGCCAGTTTTACTATCAATTCACAACCTGCGCTGCACGCATGTGTGCTTTTCAATGTAAATTGTTCTTCATGCTTGTACAGAACAATTTACAGTGAACTGCACACGTACAGTCACTAAAACCCAAAATGGTGGCGGCCTGGCGGCACTGAGGAAACCAGTTTGGGGGCGTGGCAGGCCTGGGTCGCTGCCGTTCTGCGACCTTGGCCTGAATTCCACTACTGGTTCAGCCGAACCAGGCCAAACCGGGAGCAACCCACCTCTGATACATATGTAATCAGATTTAGAAAGCATCAATCTCCCTAACAGAGTAATAAGTCTCCTTTCCTTTTCCTTTTCCTTTCCTTTCCTTTTTCCTTTCTTTTTCCTTTCCTTTTCCTTTCCTTTTTGCTTTCCTTTTGCTTTTTCCTTTTTCCTTTCCTTTCCTTTTTCCTTTCTTTTTCCTTTCCTTTTCCTTTCCTTTTTGCTTTCCTTTTGCTTTTTCCTTTTTCCTTTCCTTTCCTTTTCCTTTTCTTTTTCCTTTCCTTTCCTTTCCTTTTCCTTTCCTTTCTTTTTTCCTTTTCCTTTTCCTTTCCTTTTTGCTTTCTTTTTGCTTTTTCCTTTTTCCTTTCCTTTCCTTTTCCTTTTCTTTTTCCTTTCCTTTCCTTTTGCTTTTCCTTTCCTTTCCTTTCCTTTCCTTTTCCTTTCCTTTCTTTTTTCCTTTTCCTTTTCCTTTCCTTTCCTTTTTCCTTTCCTTTCCTTTTCCTTTCCTTTTTCCTTTCCTTTTGCTTTTCCTTTCCTTTCCTTTCCTTTTCCTTTCCTTTCTTTTTTCCTTTTCCCTTTCCTTTCCTTTCCTTTTTCCTTTCCTTTCCTTTTCCTTTTCTTTTTCCTTTTCCTTTTCCCTTTGTTTACTTTTATTTATTTTATTTATTTATTTATTTAAACTTATTAGTCGCCCCCTCTCCCCACAGGGACTCGGGGTGACGTACACAAGCAACAGTTAGCACAGTGTCAGAGGAGGTAAAAAATAAATAAATAATTACAATAAATAACATTAATAGTTTAAAAACTAAAATTGACAATTAAAAATGACCTAGGGGTGGAAAAGTTGTCGAGTTATGCCAGGCCGGCTAGCCGAAACAGGTGGGTCTTCAGTTTACTGCGGAAGGAGCGGAGATCGGTTGTTGTCCTAATGTCTGGGGGGAGGTCGTTCCAAAGGGTAGGGCCCGCCACAGAGAAAGACCTACTCCTGGGCACCGCCCTCTGACAATCTCTAGAGGACGGCACCCGGAGGAGAGCCTCTCTGTGTGAGCGAATGGGTCGCAGGGATGTATGGGGCAGGACACGATCCCGCAGGTAACTAGGCCCTATGCCATGGAGCGCTTTGAAGATGGTAACTAACACCTTGAAGCGCACCCGGTAGGCCACAGGAAGCCAGTGCAGCTCGCGCAGGAGCGGTGTTATATGGGAGAACCTCGATCTCCCCATAATTACCCGCGCGGCTGCATTCTGGACCAACTGCAGTCTCCGGGTGCACCTCAAGGGGAGCCCCATGTAGAGAGCATTACAGTAGTCCAGGCGAGACATCACCAGCGCGTGAGTGACTGTGTGCAGGGCCTCCCGGTCCAAAAGGGGTCGCAATTGGCGCACCAGGCGAACCTGGTGGAACGCCCCCCTCGCCACGGCTGCCACATGATCTTCCATAGCCAGCCGGGCACCAAGGAGGACGCCCAAATTGCGTGCCCGTTCCACCGGGGCTAATTGTTCATCCCCGATGGCCAGCGATGGAATGTGCTGGTTGTACCGGGGTGCCGGAAGCCACAGCCACTCTGTCTTGGAGGGGTTGAGCTTGAGCCTGTTGTCACCCATCCAGACCCGCACGGCTTCCAGACAACGGGACATCACTTCAACAGCCTCGTTGGGGTGGTTTGGGGTGGAAAAATACAGCTGAGTATCATCAGCGTACAGATGATATCTCACCCCAAAACCACGGATGATCTCGCCCAGCGGTTTCATATATGTGTTGAACAGGAGAGGCGAGAGGATCGACCCCTGTGGGACCCCACAAGTGAGGGGCCTCGGGGTCGACCTCTGCTCCCCTGTCAACACACATTGCGTCCGGCCAGAGAGGTAGGAGCGGAACCACCGCAATACGGTGCCCCTGATCCCCAACCCCTCCAGACGGCGCAATAGGATACCATGGTCGATGGTATCGAAAGCCGCCGAGAGGTCTAATAGGACAAGGATGGAGGAACAACCCCCATCCTTTGCCCTCCAGAGATCATCCACCAACGCGACCAAGGCCGTCTCCGTGCTGTGACCGGGTCGGAAGCCGGACTGGCGCGGGTCTAGATAACCATCTTCCTCCAGGTGACGCGGGAACTGCTGAGCCACCACACTCTCAACAACCTTCGCTAAAAAAGGAAGGTTGGAGACAGGACGATAATTTGCTAGCTCCATTGGGTCCAGAGAAGGCTTCTTGAGCAGGGGTCTCACCACCGCCTCTTTCAAGGCGGTTGGTAAAAGGCCCTCACCCAACGAAGCGTTCACCAGTCCCAGTAGCCAGCCACGTGAACCCTCCCAGGAAGCCAGTACCAACCAGGAGGGGCACGGGTCCAATAAACATGTGGTGGCTCGCAGTCGCCCGCGCAACCTGTCCAAATCTTCGGTGACAACAGGGTCAAACTCCTCCCAGCGTGGAATCTCAAGACTAGCCTCGGACGTCCCCCCTGGAGCACTGGAGTGGGTCCACCCCCTCCGGATCTGATCAATTTTATCCTGCAGGTATTCCCCAAACTCCTCTGCCCTGCCCTGCAAAGGGGGGTCCCGTTGTCCCTGCGACAGCAGGGAGCGGGTCACCCGAAACAGGGCTGCAGGGCGGTTCTCTGCGGACGCTATAAGGGTGGCACAATATTGACGTTTGGCCACCCTTATTGCCACAAGGTAGGTCCTTAAGTAGGCTCTTACCTGTGTTCGATCGGATTCGGAGCGGGAGGATCTCCACTTGTTCTCTAGGCGTCTCCTGTGGCGTTTCATCGCCCTTAGCTCCCCGTTAAACCAGGGAGCCCGAGTCGATCGTTGCCATCGGAGAGGCCGCAAAGGCGCAACCCGGTCCAAGGCCCCGGCGGCCGCACTGTTCCACGCGGCCACCAGGTCCTCTGCCCGGGAGCGGGACAGGTCTGCAGGAGGTGGCCCAAGCTCCGCCTGGAACCTATCTGGTTCCATCAGACGCCTGGGGCGGAACCATTTTCTTTTCCTTTCCTTTCCATTTCCTTTTCCTTTTCGTTTCCCTTTTCCTTTTCCTTTCCTTTCCCTTTCCCTTCCTTTTTCCTTTTCCCTTTTTCCCTTTTCCCTTTTCCTTTCCTTTTTCCTTTCCTATGGCTTTTCCTTTCCTTTTTCCTTTTTCCTTTTTCCTTTTTCCTTTTTCCTTTCCTTTTTCCTTTCCTTTCCTTTCCTTTCCGCAAACTGCATACAAAACCTTACCAAAAAAGATAACATCTTGACCAGACGTGGGTTTCTGCCGATTTGCCCCGGATTGGGCAAACTGGTACTGGTGGTGGCAGGAGGCTCTGCCCACCCATCCGGACACTTCTGTGCATGTGCAAAAGCATCATGTGAGCATGCGCACGGGCATGTGCACAAACACACTTGTAGTAATATAAATTGAAACCCACCTATAGATTCTGTGATTGGAAAAATCCCACAAATGCATAGAATTCCTTTGTTGGTATAATATCTTTATGGAATTAAGAAAAACAAACAAGAGGAGCTGGGATATGGCTTACTTGTACTTAGAACTAGAGTGTGAGTCCATAGATTAGCTGCTCAAATTCCTTTGCTTTAAATGAAATATTTAGCATTTTTTGAATTACAGCAATTATTTCTAAGTTTTTATATCAAAACGTTTTGTTCATTTCCTTGTCCATTTTTGGTGACATTGCTGCTCTTCATAACATTTTAACACACTTCAAATAGAACTAGTCCAGTCTTTTCAATATATATAACGTAGAGTGCAATTTTTTTGCCACTTACCTGGGAATAATCCCATTGAACTCTATCTGCACAGACGTATATTGAACTGGGCTGCTTAAAACTGTACAGGTAGTCCTTGATTTACAACTATTCATTTAGTGGACATTCAGAGTTGCAACTTACCGTATATTTCGGTGTATAAGACACAATTCTCCCCCCAAAGTGGGTGGAAATATCTGTGTGTCTTATAGAGCAAATGTTGCTGAAATCCCACCCACCCACCAGCCCCCACCCACCGGCCTCTGCCTCCAGGCAATTTACCTCCTTGCAGCAAACAGCAAATGGCCCGTTCCAGGTGGCGGGGTTAGGCGGCGGTGGCGGCGATCCCCACTGCCTGGAACAGGCTGAAAAT
This sequence comes from Natrix helvetica, assembly GCF_964273705.1. Classification (NCBI taxonomy): domain Eukaryota; kingdom Metazoa; phylum Chordata; class Lepidosauria; order Squamata; family Natricidae; genus Natrix; species Natrix helvetica. The sequence goes on from NC_138552.1 coordinate 278,625,562, forward strand.
GGAGCACATGAAGGCCGAAAATGGGATGTGCGGGGCCCGAAAACGCAGTGCGCAGAAGCAGCAATAGGTGGCAGCCATGATGGGCGATCCCTGCAGCCTGGAATAGCTGATAGGCAGTATTCTGGGAGGCAGATCCAACCGCCAATCAGCTACTCGTGCTAAATCAGGCTATGCTGCAGCTGATCAGGCTGTTTGCTGTTTGCTGCGAGGAGGCAAATTGCTGGAAGGCAGAGGCAGATTTTTTCCCTCCCCTTTTTTATTTTCACGCAATGGTTGCAGCCTCTCCATGATCATGTGATCAGAATTTGGAAGCTTGGCAACTGGCATGTATTTGTGATCACTTTTTGCTACTTTCTGACAAGCAAAGTCTATGGGGAAGGCAGATTCACTTCACAAAAGTGTCACTAATTTAACAACCACAGTGATTCACTTAATGACCATGGGAGGGGGAAAGGTCATAAAATGGGGCAAAGCTCACTTAGCAACTGTCTTGATGAGCAATGGAAATGTTGGGCTCAATTGTGATCGTAAATCAAGGACCACCTGTATTGAACCTTGTTGCTATGAGCAGCTACTGATGTTGGCAGGTTTGGGCTGAACATTGTGGATGACGTGTTGCTTGTGTTAGTTACAGGACCCTCATCCGACCCACGTACAAGATAGCTTACCGAACAGTGACTGCTCTTGAATGGCGATGCTGCCCTGGTTTCACTGGAAGCAACTGTGAGGAAGGTAAGACTCCTGCATGCTTGACTGCCCATCAAGAGGGTGTGTCTATGAAGCTGTGAGTATATCATCCAGCCTTCTCCCATTTGGTGTCCTCTAGTTGTATTGGATTCTTACAATTCTAGTCAGCATGAATCTCAGCATGAAGACCATGGATGTAGGTCGGTGGTGCGTTCCGGATCCCAACGCAACTGGTACATTGCGATGGGGCCGGGTGCCCACCGTGGGCACGCACGCTGTGCGCGCATACGCACCCATTGCTCTGCGATGCTCCAGCTGCTCGGCGGAGGTTGCGCAGGTGCCATACGCTGCACGTGCATGCACAAATGGCCTGGTTGGCTTAAATACGGGTAAGGAGCGAGGGCGGGCAGGCCCTCCAAAGCACCATTCTGGTACGGTGGCCGCTGCTCCCAGCAGCCACCGATACTCACCACTGATGTAGGTCCACTTTCTATGGAGCATGGGAGGCCGGAATATGTTAGTTAGAAATGGGAGGATTTACTGGTTTAGATTAGAAATACTGGACTGTGATCCTATCAAAGTTTCATCTGTGTTTACCCTTAAGCAAGAGTTAAATTTCTGAGGATTTCATAAAGATGTGCTTTTATGGCTTGCAAGCCACACTGATTTTAAGTGATTTATCATTATGTGCTATTTAGACAGATAACAGATTTCTTTTCTCCCACGTTGCATTGTTTTTAGTCTACAACTTATTACTAAATTTTAGTACATGGCATTAAAATTGGACTACCCTTATTTTAATTCCCATGGCAATAGGCAGGAGCACTATGTATCTCATGTTCTATTATTTCACAATTCGCTTTTATCCATCTGCAGTGTATCAGCCAGCAATTCTACCATGAGTTTAGATAAATCTTCTTCCTTTGTCTCTATTATATTTTGAAACCTCAGGTAGAATGCGGATCTTTCCATGTATCTCATGTTCTATACACATTTCCACCATGTTAGTCTCTGTTATACTGTATGATCAAACATGTTACAAGATGGCTCCTAGCAACTCACATGTGGTCAATCGGATAGTAGATGCTTGCCACAAAACACCCCGACCAACCAATGACATATAATAATTACTGAATATGTATTTTACATTTCTGTATTCTATAAATCTACATGCCTGTTTTCTTAACATGTACATCCATTGTTTCAAATGTTTATGAAGATTCTCAGTTATCCAGATCATAGTTGTGTCAAAAGTGGTTTTTATATTGAAAAGGCAACTGGACTGATTTTTTGAGGAAAAAACAAGATTTTTTTGCTTCCTATTCTGGAAGCTTCATCAGTTGTATTGGATGCTGTGGGAGATGGAAAGACAATTATTGAGAATTATTGAGATTAGTTGGTGGGAGAGGAAATGATAGGTTCTGACAGGATGGTGGTGGTGGTGGGGAAGTGGAAATGGAAAGATTGTGTTTTCTTTGCAACTAGTCTTAACTGTCAATAACTATCCTTCCATCTCCCACAACATCCAATTCAACTAATGAGGCTTCCACGATAGGAAGCGAAACATCTTGTTTTTTCCCTCAAAAAATCAGGCCAGTTGCCTGTTCAAAATAAAAACCACTTTTGATAGCATCTATTATTACAATTATAATTGCATAATTATTAAAATACACAAGAGGAAAGCCCACTGTTTTTCAGTAAAGGTTGCTTTGCTAGGAATTTTAAGGGCGAGACTTGCAATAAAACTCATTGATTTGCTATTTCTCAATCCCCTTCTCTCTTCTGTTGCTGTTTCCCCCCGCCCCCCTGTCAACCCTCTTCTTGGTTCTTGGTTTTTCCATTGTTAGTTCATTTGTTTATTAGTTTCTAAATGGCTGCAATCATGCCACTTTTGGCAGGGTATGAAAATAATTACAAAATGTCTAATCATAAAAATAGTACAATACAAAAATTAAAAACAGCAACTTAGAGCAATATAAACACACATGTTGTGTTCCCTCATTACATCAAATTTAAAAAAGGCTTTCAGAAGAGGTTTTGTTTTATCTTGTTTCCAGAAAGGCAATAATGTCAAGGCTTGTCTAGTTTCTTGAGTGAAGCTGTTTCATAGTGTAAGACCATTATATTACAATAGCTGCCCAGAGTTAGTGATTGAGATGGAGAGCCATAGAAATTGAACAAACAAATAAAAATGCATTATTGTACTGAGAAACAGCTTCTCCTGGCCTCGGACCAACCACCCATTTCATAGACATGGGGAAACACAACTAATTTTTTCTGAGTTGTCTTTAGGTTGATGGGTTCTAGTTGAAAAAAATAGTCCTGAAGGTGCCTCAGCATCAAACCATAGAAGACTTTATAAATTAAATTCGATACTTTAAATTGAATCGAAAAACCTATTGACAACCAGTGAAAGGCCCCTAACACAGAGGGATGTGATCATGTGTCCAGAACCCAGAAGTGATATTCAGCCTGTTCTCTCTGATTTGGGCGAACCGATAGCAGCGGCTGCGGGAGATTCCGCCCACCTGCCCCAACATCATGTGCTCACATTTGCATACCGGTAGGGAAGGGAAGGGAATCCCACCGCTGCCAGAACCCATTAATATGTGAGCTGTTCTGTTTCGGATGAAATGCAATTTGTGAGTGGTAGAGTCTAGTTATGCAATATCAGTTACTGTTGCAAAATCCTCTTGCTCCAAGTAGGGCCACAGCTGATGAATCAGTCAAAGCTAGATAAGGGCCCTCCTAGCTTTAGGGGACTGGAGACTAAAACATATGAAGAACGGTTGCAGGAACTGGGTATGTCTAGTTTAATAGAAAGAAGGACTAGGGGAGACATGATAGCAGTGTTCCAATATCTCAGGGGTTGCCACAAAGAAGAGGGAGTCAAACTATTCTCCAGGGCACCTGAGGGTAGAACAAGAAGCAATGGGTGGAAACTAATCAAGGAGAGAAGCAACTTAGAACTGAGGAGAAACTTCCTGACAGTTAAAACAATTAATCAGTGGAACAACTTGCCTCCAGAAGTTGTGAATGCCCCAACACTGGAAGTCTTTAAGAAGATGTTGGATAGCCATTTGTCTGAAACGGTATAGGGTTTCCTGCCTAGGCAGGGGGTTGGACTAGAAGACCTCCAAGGACCAACTCTGCTATTGTATTGTATAGCTAGATTTTCACCCAACCATCTGACAATTGCTTTTAGTTCAGAAGGACCTACAATTCATGCAACTACTCCAGTGGTGGTTTCCAGATCCCGTTCCAACCGTACCAGTTGGAACGGGCCCAGCGGCATCCACATGGACGTGCACAGCGTGCGCATGCATCTTAGTGCCTCTGCGAGACTCCGGGATGCTCCAGCTGCTCAGCGGAGCATCGCACAGGTGCTGTACGCACCATGCACATTTGCAGAAGCCCCAAAGATTTAAAAGACCAGTAAGGAGCTCGGGCGGGTGGGTGTGCCCTCTGGAGCACTGTACTGGAACGGTGTCTGGTGCTACGGGCAGGCTCCAGTACGCCGGTACTGGGGTGTACCGCCTGCAACCCACCACTGAACTGCTCCCTCAAGATCAATATTTGAAGGATAATACTGGAGTTGACAGAGAACCTTGCTGAATAAACTCACCTTACTTAGCCTCCTGTCAACAAGGCAGTGGTGGATTCCTACCGGTTCGGGTGAACCGATAGTGGTTTGGTGGCTGAAATTGGCAGCGACCCAGGCCTGCCACGCCCTTGTACCGGTTCCCCGGTTGGTGCTGTTGGCCCAGCTATCTTGTTTTTCAGTTCTCGCCATGCGCAGAACAATTTTAATTGCACTGTGCATGCGTGTGCAGCATGCACACGAGTGAACCAGCAGTAGTGCTGGCCGGAACCCACCCCTGCAGCAAGGGCAAGGTCAAAGGCAACTCAGTGTGGCCAACTTGCTGTGGGACAACTCACGATGGCCAACATGCCATGGCCAACACACCACTGTACAACTTGCTGCAGGACAAGAGTTCCATCACTATTGAAGAAATAGTGGAATAGAATCATTAAAGCAAGTATGCCAAAGAAGGGACAAAATGAAACACGAATGACAAAAAATAAAATAATTTTTAAAATAATTAAAAATACTTAAACTGAATTATTCAGTTCTTCCACAGTGAGTTGGCTGTGGTGAGTTGGCCTCACCAAGTTGTCCCATTCTGACAAGGGCATGCCTCTAGTTCCTTCCCTCTTTTGGCTTCTGTTAAGTCCCATGCAGCACATCAAAACATAATGAGATTTCGGTAAAGTATATTAGGTGAATACATAATATTGGAAACTATAAGAAGAATTTCTCATCTTCTTTTATAGTGAGTTAATTGAAGTACTGTAGAGACTTTTTGAGTACAGTAATTTAAATGTTCCTTCCAAAGTACCTTAGCATCTAGGCTAGCTTGTCGTTTATGAGATAAGCTGCCTGGGGATTTTCATTCTCTCTCTTGAATGTTTATGTCTGCTCTCCCTTCCATCCTTTTCCCAGCCTCTTCACAATCTTTCCCAATTTCCCCACAAGGCAGAGATGTTGTTCTCTCCCATGTTCGGTTCCCCTGGCACCACCACCATCACTATTCATTTCTTGACCTAACAGGCTTCCTATAGGAGGGGTCCCCAACCTTGGCAACTTTAAGACTTGTGGGCTTCAACTCCCAGAATTGGTCGGAGACCCCTGCCCTATAGGACATCACATTGAATGGATTCTCAAAGTTCTGTATTATGAAGCGGTTATGGCTGCTCATGCAGATGCCAAATGCAGATATCTCACATTATGTCACACAAAGAGCAACTTCACAAAAAGGTAAGTTGTACTAGAGAGTTGCAGGTTTCAAGTGCAATGAAGTAGTTGCACATATTTGTTCGAATAGAAGGCTGCTGCTATTTCACAAGGATTGGTAAAAGCATATTGACTAATGTAGGCTGAGCATAATCAGAAAAGTTTTAAAGTCACGCTGTGGAGATTAAAAATGAAACCCCTAATATAAGGTTTTCTGATAAAAATACATGAATGTTGTTAACATGGGACAAAGAAAGCGATTTAAAAAAAGAGGAGTCTGAACTTTTAATACTGGAAGGCAGATATGATTTGATATTCATGTCTTTGGAATGATTCCCATGATTGAAATATAGCAAGCAAGGAATAGAATTTGTTTAGAAGGAATAGAAACAATTGAAAGGGAGAAAGAATTGCATTATATAGCACAGCACAGAATTATTAATTGGCCAAGTGTGATTGGAGACACAAGGAATTTGTCTTCAGTGCATAAGCTCTCATTACTATATATGTGCTCACAGGCTATAAGTGATAAATCACATATGTCAAAAGTATTAGCAAAGGTTTACTGTGTGCAACTCTAGGGCATGGTACTCATCTCCGTTTTTTGGCTGAGCCAGCATTGTCCAAAGATAATTTTCATGGTTATATGGCTATACAGCAACGGCACATGGAATGTTGTTACCCTCCCACCGAAGTGATACCTATTGATCTACTTGCATTCTTCATGCTTTTGAGCAGGAATGAACTCTTGGCACTATTGAGGTGATCTTTGTGAATATAAAGGAATAAGAAGGAGCAAATAAAAACAATACACTGATTGATTGCTAATATTACCATCCCAATCTGGAGGAGATACAATACAATACAATAGCAGAGTTGGAAGGGACCTTGGAGGTCTTCTAGTCCAACCCCCTGCCTAGGCAGGGAACCGTATACCATTTCAGACAAATGGCTATCCAACATCTTCTTAAAGACTTTCAGTGTTGGGGCATTCACAACTTCTGGAGGCAAGCTGTTCCACTGATTAATTGTTCTAACTGTCAGGAAATTTCTCCTCAGTTCTAAGTTGCTTCTCTCCTTGATTAGTTTCCACCCATTGCTTCTTGTTCTACCTTCAGGTGCCTTGGAGAATAGTTTGATTCCCTCTTCTTTGTGGCAACCCCTGAGATATTGGAACACTGCTATCATGTCTCCCCTAGACGACCAAGCTGAGCCTGAGGGAGGGGTGTGTGTGTCAAGCACGTCATCAGTCTTGAGTCCCTTCATGCCCACAAGAGACCTAAGTCTAACCCACCTTGGATTCCAATGGCTCTTAATCTACCACCACTTTGCTTTGACTGTTAGTAATTCAGATTTTATTCAGCAATAAACCTGTATTCATTTGAATCGTCTTGCCTCCTGATTTCCTGCACTTGACACAAATAAGGAAAACACGCAAGTGATGCTTTCCAAAAGTAAACTCTGGATATTTAAAAAAAACACATTGCATTGAGGGACTCAAATTAATGGAATTTCTGTTGGAATATAAAATCTGCCAAGCACAATCTTTCCAGTGATTTCATGAAAAACAAAATGCTCCATAGAATAGCAGATGAAATCTAAATACAAGATTCCATTGCATGAATGTTAATTGGAAAATAATTTGGTGGAAGATCCTCAAAATGGAAATACTGAAAACACAATTGCAAACACCTAGTGAGACCCAGAAGATGGGCCTTCTCCTCTCTCCTCTCTGGAACATCATTCTCCCAGAGATTAGAATGGCCCCCACTCATAACACTCTTCCGAAAGGCCCTGAAACCTGGTCCTGCCAGTGGGCCTGGGGAACCCAGAGCGGGATGGAGCCCATTAAATGGCTCGTGTGATCTGCTGTCGCCGGGGCAGGAGGTGGGGGTGGATTTTATTATATTATATTTATTTATTTGATTCTTTTTATTTGTTTCATTGTTTTAAATGAGGTTTTATACTCTGTAAGCCGCCTTGAGTCACGATGGGCGAATAGGCAGCAATATAAATTAATTAATTAAATAAGTAAATAAATAAATAAAATAAAATAAAACAATTCTACAGATGATAAAAAAGAATAACAGAAAAAGCCAATATGGCTTCACAAAATATTAGTGGCGATTTGAAAGCCAAAAAGATACATAAAGATTTGTCTGAAGTGGTGTAGGGTTTCCTGCCTAGGCAGGGGGTTGGACTAGAAGACCTCCAAGACTTCTATTCTATTCTATTCTATTCTATTCTATTCTATTCTATTCTAAGATGGTAGAAAGAGGGATAGATCACTTAATATAAGAGATTATAGCAGTGGGTCTCAACCTTCCTAATGCCGTGACCCTTTAATACTGTGAAAGAGTCATTCGACCCCCCAAAGGGGTCCCGACCCACAGGTTGAGAATCACTGGATTATAGGGAAGCTGAGAAAGAAATGGAAGGGAAAGCAGATCTAATGAAAAGATAAAAGGTGAAGCCATTGGCAGTTTATCTTACAAATGGCAACTCAGCCCAGATGCCAGAAAATTCAAACTCTCTTTAGAGTCAGACATTTCAGACTCTAAAACTAGCATAATTAATTTTTCACATTTGGTAACTTCAAGCTGTGTGGACGTAAAACTCCTAGAATTCCCCAGCCAACCTAAAGGAGGGTTGGAAATCCCTCTTGTGGTTTCAAGATTGTGTTTATCCCAAGGCTACCATTAAAGATACTTTACTGAAATTGATGTAGATTTCTTGAACTTGCCCAGGTGTGTGAGAATTGACTAAGCATACTGCAAGCATATGGGTGGATGAAAACTAGAAATGGTATAAGGAATGTGAGAATGAGCAAAACTTGACAAAGGATGCTAAAAAGAATTAAAAGGCTTTTATAGAGGTTTTTAATATTAGAGTTGCTTAAACCATTGTAAGTGTGAAAGCTTTTGAGCTTGACAGTTGTTTCAAGTTTAAAATGGGCTGTTTCATCTTGACAACCTTCCTGGAAATGTTCTGAGCTTGAAATGGCTCCGATAAATATTTTGAGTTCGGAATAACCAATCCCGATCTTGAAACAGCTGTTTTGAATTCAAGAAGTTTGCACTCAGCTATCTAAAATAAAAAAGAGAAAAGAATCAATAAGTCAACAACTTAGTGAAGACATAAAAGTGTTAACAGGGAAAGCCAGAACTCTTGTTTTGATTCTGTTCTCTCCAATATAAGAGGCTACGTGTTTCACGAGGTAATTTTGAAGAGCGAGATGAAAGAGCAGAAGTATTTTGGGACTACTGGAAATATGATTGGGGAATACCTAAATCTCCAGCGGAACTGAAATGAAGGAACCAGCTAATGGTTTACCTTTTTGTTTTCATTCATTCATTCATTCGATTTGTATCTCACTTGCATTACCCTGTTTCAGAGGTGAGTTGCTGCCGAACCGGTAGTGGAATTCAGGCCTGAGTCGCAGAACCAGCAGCGACCCAGGCCTGCCACGCCCCTGAACTGGTTCCCTTGCCGCTGCTGGGCTGCCGCCATTTTGTTTTTTAGTGACTGCGCATGCGCAGTTCACTGTAAATTGTTCTGCGCATGCGTGGAGAACAATTTACATTGAACAGCTCGCACGTTGTGCATACGTTGCAAACCGATAGTAAAACCTGCAGCAACCCGCCTCTGCCCTGTTTCCTGCAGCAACCTGCCTCTGCCCTGTTTCCCTGAAAATAAGATCTCCCTAATTGGGCTTTTGAGCGCATGCACTAAAATAAGCCCTTCCCCTAAAATAAGCCCTCCCCTAAAATATTTAAACACGTGCGCAGTTGGTCTGTGCCATTTCCTGGGGGGACGGAGGGACATGCCCCATGTGCCCCACCTGGACCTGCCATCCACGTGGAATGGCCATGTGGAGGCTGCTCCGGCAAACCCCTAGCTACTGCACCCCTTCTCTTAGTGGCGGCCACAAAAAGAACGGCAGGCCCAGCGACGCCAGGGCTGGCAAGAGTGTGCCGGAAACAGAGACAGAACTTCCGTCCCTCTCTGGATCAGCTGATCCGCCGTGGTTAAGGGGCCTCCTGCACTCCAAAATAATAAGACCTCCCTGAAAATAAGGCCAAGTGTTGGGGTCAAAACCCTGTTCTTATTTTCAGGGAAACACGATGTCAGGCCTGCAATCATATTCTGCATGATATTTGGAACACTGACACACAGTAGCTTTGAGAAATTATTGAGAACTGATGAAGGGTCAGGCAACTGGAGGAATATTGTCTCTTCCTCTCAGAAAGGAGGAGAAAAGGGGTGGGGGAAGAAAAAGACAATCATTGGAACTAGATCAGCCAGCTTCCATCCTTCTGAGGTGGGTAAAATGAGGACCCAGATTGTTGGGGGCAACAGGCTGACTCTGTAAACCACTTAGAGAGGGCTGTAAACCACTGAGAAATGGTATCTAAGTCTTAAGTGCTGTTGCTATTTAGATGAGGATTTTACTTCAATATATACTTTTATAGCTATCTTTATATTGAATTATGTACTTTTAAAAAAAATTGCTATATATTTGTAGTCAAAGTGCTTCACAGAAGTCGGAGAAAGACCACTATGTTCCACATATAAGATGTGTAACAAGTCAGTGTGAATTAAAGTTTGTTTAATTGATTTCTCAATTTACTTTCTTAAGCTTCCCTAGTTTGATTTATTTTCTGAAGCTCCTTATCATAGTTTGCATGGGTATACATAATTTTTTAGGCTACCTTTAAAATGGGGTCGGATTGTTTTCAGTTTGGTATGTTGTGAAAACCTAGCTATTTTCTTAGTCTATTGTGTGAACTAAAGTATTATGTAACTCCAGGCTTATGTTTGGTGTAATGTATTGTATGAGTGCAGCAATTGAATTTTTTTAAGCTTAAGTTTAGTGTGAGCACCAAATAAGTCCAATGTCATGTCCCTTTCTTTACCTTTTCAAGACTTATTATTGTCAATCAAACAGCAGGTTCAGCAGGTTCTGACCAGTTCTGGAGAACCAGTAGCAGAAATTTTGAGTAGTTCGGAGAACCGGTAAATACCACCTCTGACTGGCCCCGCTCCCATCTCTTCTCTGCCGCCCGAGTCCCAGCTAATCGGGATGAAATGGAGATTTTGCAGTAATCTTCCCCTGAAGTGGGGAGGGAATGGAGATTTCACAGTATCCTCCCCTGCCATGCCCACCAAGCCATGCCCACCAAGCCATGTCACGCCCTCCAAGCCATGCCCACAGAACTGGTAGTAAAGAAAATTGAATCCTACCACTGCAATCAACCAATGGAAGAGTTTGCCTTTGGAATTTGTGGGAACTTCATCACTGGAGGCTTTCAAGAAGATATTGGACTGCCATTTGTCAGAAATGGTGCAGGGTCTCCTGCTTGGGCGGGGGGGGGGTTGGACTAGATGACCTACAAGGTCCCTTCCAACTCTGTTAATCTGTTAATCTGTCATTGGATGAATCCTAACAATAAGGAACTCAAAATAAGAATTGGGAATCAGCTACATAATTTTAGTTTATAGCCTATCCCGTTCTAGTGAGTTGTAATAGAATGTGGGAATAACTTTGGGGGAAGAGAGGAAGAGATATTGCTTAGGAACCAATCAGATAAAAGATGCAGGAGCTCCCAGTGGCTTAAAAATCAGAAAAAGAAACTTAGAAAGGACCCTCCCTAATGGATCAAGCAGTTAAAAGTGGTAACAGGAAGTTTTGTATTTTCAGATTTGCAAATTTCTGTCTATGTATCTTACATTGAAGTAAAATTACCTCATCTAATTGTGTTTCCTGTCTGGTTTAACCAGGAAGCCTGTGATAAGCAGGAAGAGATAAACTGCCCAAACTCACTTAGGTGAGATGAATGGTGTAGAAATATGATAGACAACCCACGTGCTTTAAAGTAGGGTATTACAGAATTAATGGACATTTGCTCCCCTGTTTAGGGCCCAGTTCTGGTGCAATTCAGCTAAGAACAAAAGCAAAAGAAGGATCAGCCCATAGTTTAGAAGAAAAAGTAATAATGACTCCTAGAGTGGGATTTCAGAAAATAGCGCTGGGAAATTGCCCTGTGTCAACACAGACATGACATATTCCATAGGAAGGAGAACATCTCATGAATATAGAGGGACTCTTTCCCTAAAGAGGAAAAAGTGATGATTTAAAGCTCACATATGACATAGAGTTGAGTGAACTGCCAGAAAGATTTCTTCACAGGCTGGAGTTCTTTTCTTTCTTTCTTTCTTTCTTTCTTTCTTTCTTTCTTTCTTTCTTTCTTTCTTTCTTTCTTTCTGTCTGTCTGTCTGTCTGTCTGTCTGTCTGTCTGTCTGTCTGTCTGTCTGTCTGTCTGTCTGTCTGTCTTTCTTTCTTTCTTTCTTTCTTTCTTTCTTTCTTTCTTTCTTTCTTTCTTTTTTGTCAGCTGCCTGGTTAAGAATTAAATTCCTGAGATAATTATAATCTAAACAATCTGTAGCCTTTAGCATTAAGGAGGTGCCCACCAGCTGGTGATGGTTAAGTGGTTACTTTTCTCAAAACCTGAATCTATTAACAAAGGGTCAAGACTTTCGTTTTTAACTCTAAAATGAGATTCAACAATGTTCAACTCTGCAAAGCAAAAAAAAAAAAGTTGCTGGAATGGGGAGAAACGGATTTTTTTTTCAACAACAAAAAATAGGATAAAGAAAAGGAGTGCCAGAGAATTCAGTCCATGGGAACGCGATCCATATGAAGTAGACAAATAAATACATTCAGGCAATAGGCGTGGGGTCTGGTTATTTGAGGAACTGCCTATCTTTCATCATTTTTGCCCAACTGATAAGATTCAGTCCCAGTTGGGTGAATGTTGTGCCAAGTGTGCATTACAAACTTGTACCTGCAATCATCTGCAAGAAATTACCTGTGAGGCTTGTGTTGGAGGGGCGATAGCTATGCACAATTAAACTAATTTTAGATAACAGAAGGATAGATTCTTTTTCATCTTTCCAGGTTTCAGACACATCCTACGCACACAAATTACAGATTGGCTGTAGTTTGTCTCTTGGCCTTAACTCCTGAAAAGGTTTTAGGGCATAGTGGCAGAAAAAGTCATTAGCATAGCAGCTACAAGACTGATTTGCAAATAAAATAAGATTGATGCATATTCTCCATTTTGCATTAGGTAGCTTCATACAAGCGAATCAGAAGAGGTATTTAGCCGGTTCAGACTGGTTCATCCGAACCGGTAGTAGAAATCGCGGGTGGGCCCGTCCACCCGCTCCAGCTTTATGCCATCCTATTTAGGCATGTTTTTGAGGCCGGGTGTATGCGTGGAAGGCGCATACGATATCAAAGCGCATGCACAGAAGGCCAAGCACATCCATGGACACTAGTGGTGGGTTACGACCGGTACTCCCTGGTACAGGCATACCGGTGCTTGCCGGGAGCATCGGATACCATTCCAGTACCGTGCTCCGGAGGGCCCGCTCGCCCACCATCCTTACCTGTATTTGAGCTCTTTGTGGCTTCTGCGCCACAGCTCTTTGTGGCTTCTGCATACAGCACCAGCGCAACGCTCCGCCGAGCAGCTGTAGCGTTGCAGAGGCGTCACGGAGCATCGCAGGATGTAAGGACACATGCGCGTGTTGCGCGCGTTCATGTGGAGGACGCCGGGCCCCGTTGCAACGTACCGGTTGCACCGGGATCCGGAACCCACCACTGGTGGACACACATGCTCACGTTTGCGAACCGGTAGGGAAAGTAAGTGAATACCATACCTGAAGCGAATCCTTCTCAGCATGCAAATCTAACTAATTTAAGTTTAATTTTCTTTGCAGGGTTATGGCTAGATAGTCAAATACCATCCAAATATGAAGCAGAAACTTTATAAATGGAAGAGGTTTTGAAGAAAGAAGAGATGTTGTTTGTTTTGACATAGCTTCCTGTCCCTAGTGAAATTTTATTTTGAGTTCATTTGGAACTTAAAAGGATATATACTTTAAACATTCAATTGATTTGATTTTTCATTCACTTATGTTTGTTTCGGTTCCCTTTATTTTTCTTTTCTTTTTGACATCAATTTTAACAGAAAACTAAGCCAGAATTTTGGAACTTTTTAACTTTGATGTTTTTCACTTATAGTATGCAAATGATTTTGGGGTTACTAATGTAATATCTTCCAGCATAATAAAAGGAAGGGGCCAATCTTTCTCATTTTGGTGCCTTCCAGCTATCCTAGACGATGTCTCCCAGTATCCTGCTCCAATAAGAGCATTCGTATACACATTGTCGGGGAAGGCTGCCATAGGCATGAAGAAAGATACGCAAAATGTAAAATTTATCTGCTTCCCTCCCCCCCCAAAAAACCTTGAAAGTAGTATTTTTTTTCCTTATGCTCAGCAAAGCTCTTGAGATAGTAGAAAGACCTTGGGATCAAAAGAAGAGAGAGCTTTACTGATTTTGTCTCGTGTCAGAAATGCAGGAACTAGAAAGGGGGAAAATATTAATTACATTAAAAAACATTAACAGCTTTAATAAAAGCATAATTTATACAGTTCTAGCCCAGTGCTGGCTACATTGATGGCAAGAATATTTGCGACCAGCAAATATATGTATGTTGATCCCAGGGGGCACTGTAAAAGATGGATAGTTGTTTGAATCTGTGACATTTACTGCAGTGGTGGGATCCTACTGGTTGAACAACCGGTTCGGTGATTGCTTGTGTGCACGGTTTTGAGAAGAAGTACCTTCCGCATTAGCACTGGGGAGTAAAACAGCTGAGGCATGGCTGCCGGTTGTTTCCCAGGTTACCCGCAGCAGTTGGAGGGGCGTGATTTCTACAACCCGGGAAAGTGCTCCATTGGAGAATGTGATTTATGACACATCCTGGAGGGAAGAGGGAAACAGGATCGTAATTGGGTCATACATTACGTGGGGTCAGAGTTGGCTTCAATTGGACAACATGCTGACAAGTTGCTCCAAATAAATAACTGGATTTCTTTTGAAGCTTGGCTTGAGACTCATGGTTTAATTAAGGCATCCATCGGAACCCTGACATGAGCCATCTCTGCCATGGCATTTGCCTTAGGTGGAACAATCTCTTGTTTGAAGTGGGAACAGTTCCACCCTTTCTTATTTTTGAGAAGTCCCTCAAGACCTGGCTTTGTCATCAGCCCTAAGGGTTTCGGGACCAGTCAGATCTTGAGGTGGCTCCATTGCTGATCAAATCTCTTGTTAGCGTGTGTTTAATATAACAGCAGTTGACATGTTCATCCTTTTTTTTTTTGCTATTTTGTTGCCCGCTGTCACTTCTTGTGAGATGGGTGGCCATATAAATTTGCTAAGTAAAGAAGTAAATAAAGCTATTAAGCAGTGAAACAGCCTCCTTGTTGGATTTACAGTAACTCTGTCAATAGTTTTAAACAAAGGCTAGAGAGCCAATTCCCTGGGATGAGGATTCCTAACTTGGGCAAAGAGTTGGACTAGATCAGGGGTGTCATACTCAAGGCCCGTGGGCTGGATTCAGCCTGCAGAGTGCTCAGTGGCGTAGCGTGGGTTGTCAGCACCCGGGGCAAGTAATTTGCGCCCCCTAACCCGAGGGCGGCCCGACTGCAGCTGCCCCTTGGTCGGCATCAGTCAAGTGAGGCTCTCCATGCTGGCCTCCTGCCTTCCTCCCGAGGAGGAGCTCGACAGGGCAGCGGGAAAAGGCTCGACTGAAGGGAAGCAGGTGCCGCGGGGGTGGGAGGCGCACCAGGGGCTTCGGGAAGGCGCCGGCTCCCCGGGGCGCTCCAGGCGGAGCGGGAGGACGCGGTGGCGTTGCAGTCGCGGGCAGACGGAGCGCAGCGCTGCTCTCCTTCGGCTCCCGCGGGGGCGGTGCGGCGGGTCTTGCCGGCTCCGCTGGGAGGTAGGCGGTGCGCAGGAGGGGCCTGGGAGCTTAGTTCGCGGGCCAAGCCGGGCGCGGAAAGAGGCGGCCACAGTCCGGCAAAGGGCGGCGCGGGGCGAGTCAGGGCGCCCCCCCAGATGTTGCGCCCGGTGCGGCCGGCACCCCCTGCACCCCCCACGCTACGCCACTGAGAGTGCTTAAATCTGATCCGCGGGGCCAATCTGGAAATATCAAAGGGCAAGCCTACGGTGCCTCTGGCAGCTAAAACGGGCCTTGTGTCCCCACCGTACACCTTGTTTTCAACTGGAGGTTGGGGAGGGCAAAAACAAGGTTCAGGGGAGCTGCGCATGGACCCTCTGCACCCCATTTTGGCCAGCAGGGTGCTGCAGGAGGGATCCATCCCATTTCCGTGCCTCCCCCCCCTTCCCGGCCTGTGGAAAACTACAATGCTGATCCGGCCCACAAAGAAATCCAGTTTGATAGCCCTGAATTAGATGATCTCTATGATCCCTTCCAGTTCTGATTCTATGATATTCAGTATTTCTGACCAGAAATCTTATAAATAATCTGTTAAAAATAGTTTGTTCATGAGGACTAAGGACTGAAGGCCAAATTTGAATAAATCAATCTTTACTTAGCAAACTCTTTGCTATTGTATAAATTTCAGCCATACTAATTACCAACTTTTTAAATTACTACTGATCCAAGAAGAATTGCTCTTTCTAACAATTATTATAATAAAACAGGCAGCTAGGAGCAACAAATAAAAGTTTGCGTGGGCAATTTATTGTTGGAAGAAATGTCCTTCTGGGTTCGCCCCCAAGTGGGGAAAAATACACTGGAGGCATGGAGGCTGCTTACAAAGATGGGTTAATGTTTTAATGGAGGACAGGACCGAATGGCTGGAGGTCCTGGGGAAAAAGGTGATCACATGCTTCCAGGTGTTGGGTGATGAAGAAGAAAAGGGAAGAAGGGCCGAAGAAGGGCTTGCAGGGCTTTTTATAACCTGTTCGGTCTCACTTCTCTGTTTCCTGTTCCTGTGTAAGAAATGTATTCTGATTGGTTTCAGACTCACATGGGCCCATGCAAGGGCAACTCTCTAGGCTGAGTTTTGAATCCAGGTTTGGTTGAGTTCAGATGCCATGTGGTCAGTTGAGTAAAGGCTTATATTATCATGCCTTCATTCCCATCCCCTGGAGCTGAAGGGGAGAACTCTTTTATTATGTAAAGGGACTGGCTCAGGCTTCAATGGCTCATGGGGGCAGAAAGCTGCAGGGAGAGTTACCTTGTCTTTTTGAAACATGTTTCTTTTCACATCCAGAGAAATATTCTGCCTTTTCAATATTTCAATATTTCATTTTTCTGGGAGAGGGCTGGGTGATACAGTATAATGGGACAATTCACCCTGGCCAGCTAGCCCCAGTCAACCCACTCCAATTGTCTCCTTGCAGCCAATTCACTGTGGGACATCTCTCTGCGCACAGTTCATTTGTCTCTGTCTTGAGTTATCCTGCTGGCCGGTTGATTTTTGGGTCTCTGCCTCGCACGTGCGGGGGGAGGGATGGGGTGCATGTGGGAGACGTGCGTGCATGCGGGATGGGGGTACGGGGCGGCGCAGCCTGATTTTGCTCCCGGGAGGCTACAGGGAAGCCTACTAGGCCCAAAACGGCTTGCGGGGGCACGCATGTGCAGGGGGCAGGGGTGACGTGCTCATGCGCAGGGGGTCAGGAATGTGGGAGTGGGGGTGTCAGGCGCACATTGCATTATGGATGCAGGCGCACGCGGGTGCAGTCACGCACACGTACTTTCGGCACATGACAACTAAAAGGCTTGCCATCAGTGTCCTAGACCCTGAGTAATGAGGAGGCAGTGGGTGATATGAGAGTAAGGTGCAGTTCTTAATTAGTCTGTCAAGTGCCTTTTTTAAGTTGACCGCGGATGGGATAGAAAACTTTGTACTTTCTTCAATTAGATTACCAATCTAACCAATTTCTTTATGTGGAAGGAGACTACTATTTATCTTTCACTTCCGACAGCAAAATACCTGGAGAGTTTCTTTGCTACTTAAAGGAATTATTTGATTCCAGCTGTCTCAATCCTAGATTCAATATTTCTATCATCCTTCTATTTTTTTGATCATGGAAGATGCTGCAAATTAATCTGGGTGATGAAACATGTGAGGCACACTAGCCTTGGGGACTCATCAGTATTTATTTGTTTATTCCTTTTGCTTGTATCCAGTTAGGCTGGTAAGATAATGAAGAACTTAGCGGGAATTGTTTTTTTGGCTTTGAAGGCCTTTATTCAAACAATTCTGCTGTATAATAAGCTTGACTTTATTTCTCTCTCTCTTTCTCTCTCTCTCTCTCTCTCGCTCTGTTTGGAGCAAAAGGAGTTTTTAGCTAGAACAGGAAATGAGCCTATTCAGCCACCCAGACTGTTAAATCCTGATATAAAGACCATATGGAAGGGGGCAGCCCAGAGGTGATGTGCACTAATTATTGCAACATGCATCAACTTGATTGATTTGAATCCAAGATAATGCTGACACCTCAACCTAGTCTGTTTCCCTTCACCCATGTGCTTAGAAGTTCAAAGACGAGGCTCTTCTCTGGGGAGGCTAAATGTCCCCCATCAACTTGGAATCTTGGCACCAATATGATGCAGCCAGCTAATGACAACTGTTTTACGTTTGCTCATATAAATGTCAACCCTGTCTTCTGTCCTTTTTAGATACAGATTTTTTAAATGTTTTAAAGGAATAGCAGCAATTCACCAAGGGCGACAATTGCTGTACCTGGTTATTCTGGGAAGAGTAGTTTGCAGGCTGTGACTTTGTGGTAGTTCAGGATATATATGGGGTCAAACGTACTTCCGTTAGCATATTTTTTTTTCTAGAATGAAGCATCTAGCTTTTATGAAGGTATTGCTGTGGTCTACCAGTGGCCTGTGGAGAAGAGATCACAGCAGAGTTGGACAGCGAGGAGGTTGGGGAGGAACATGGGCCAGTCCTGGAGTCTGGGAAAGGCTCTGACGAGGGCTCTGCGTTGGAGGCAAAGAGGAGGGCAGGCCCATCTGGGAGTTATATGCTGCCTCTGGGGCCTCCAGAGTCGGACAGCAACGAGGCAGAGGAACAGGCTCCCCCTGTTCCCTGTGCGCAGAGCTGCCAGAAGGCAAGAACAGTTAAAAAGAAGGGACGACTTGGGAGTAAGATTTGGAGGTGATTGGCCCTTCCCATAGGACAGTGACGGCGAACCTTTTTTGGCTCGTGTGCCACAAGTGGGGGGAGCGCAGGGGGGTCGTGTGCGGGTGTGCCGCACCCATAATGCAATGTGCGACCCCCCAGTGTGCATGTGCGCACAACGCGTGACCCCCCCAGTTTTACATGCTTTTTTCGCCCTCCCCAGGCTCCAGAGGCTTTATCGGAGCCTGGGGAGGGTCTTTTTGCCCTCCCCTGCCCCCCTGGAGGCCCTTTGAAGGCTTCAGGGACCGTCTGGAGGCTTCCCTGAAGCTTCGGAGCGCTCAAAAGGATCCTCCGAGCAAACCGGAAGTGACTTCCGGGTCGCTCGGAGGGTCATTTTAAGCGCTTCGAAGACCTCAGGAAAGCCTCCGGATGGTCCCTGAAGCCTTCGGAACGCTTAAAACCACCCTCCGAGCAAACTGGAAGTCACTTTCGGTTTGCTCGGAGGGTCGTTTAAAACACTCCGAAGGCTTCAGGGAAGCCTCCGGACGGTCCCTGAAGCCTCTGGAGGCCCTCTGGGAGGGCGAGGGAGGCTCTTTTCGCCCTCCCCAGGCGAAAAATGGCTTTTAAAAAGGTGAACTCAGCTGGCCAGCATGCGCATGCGCGCTGCCCAGCTGACAGGGCAGCGCCTCGCGTGCCCTGACAAATGGCTCCGCGTGCCACCTGTAGCATGCGTGCCATAGGTTCGCCATCACTGCCATAGGACATAAAGGAGGAGCAAAGGCACATGAGCCTTTGTAGGAAGCCACTTGGCTCATGCTGGTCAGTTTACCTTCTGAAAATCCGTTTGGACTCTTTGCTCCATGTGGCCTTGCCAAGCTAATTGCCAATTAAGGCTTTGGCAGCGTTTTCAAAGAAAATAAAGGTGGGTGCTTATCAGCCTTAACCCGAAGGACTTTGACAACCTGCTGTAGAACTCTTTACTACTATTTGGAACTCATTACGGGCTGTGAATGAATATAATTCATAGCCTTTGAAATAAAAAGAGGATTTTTGGACTTAATTGTGTGCATTTTACTGTATCAGGAAGCCTAGATCAGAACATGTATGCTTAAAGGTACGCCCATACTACCTGCAGTTTAATGTAATGTGAAAAACTTCTAGAGAACTGATTTAAACAGTTCTGCTAAGGATGTTCCTGTTTCCACTATTTGCATTTTTTCATAGAAACTGATCTTCATAGCTACTCTTCATTTGACCATAGCAGGGTCTCTAACAATGTACAAAAGGTTTAGGGACATCTGGTCAAACTGTCTTTTTCATTGACTACCTAAGCCAGGGGTGTCAGACTAAAGGCCCATAGGCTGGAGCCGGCCCATGGGGTGCTTAGATCTGGCCCATGGGGCTGCGTTGGAAACAGCGAAGGACTGGCCCACGTTGTCTCTGCCAGTGAAAACAGAGTTTGAGAGGGCCGCGTCCTCCCGAGCTCCGTTTTTACTGGCAGAGCACTCAGGCCACCCCAGGTGCCCCCAACACGAGTGACGTTGAGCTGGCCACGCCCACCCTGATCAAACCCGCCCCTGCCCCCCCCCCCCCGATAAAACACAACCCTGATGTGGCCCTCAATGAAATCGAGTTTAACACCTCTGACCTAAGCAAACAAAACTTGCACAACTTCAGTGTGGTTGAAAGTTAAGCCTTTGCCTGCAAAGTTGAGTGCACATTTGTATGCAGTTAATTACAGATTCAAATTAAACACGAATATAGCATAATTTTGGATGCCCTTCCCTTTCTTTGGCACACTTTCTTTGGAAACAATAACACTTGTAGATATGTCTTGTAGTCCGCTAGGCTAAATTCTTGCTTTTGGAGTTTTTCCTCACTCTTTCTTGCCCAATTTTTCTTGCCCAGAATTATTGTCAAGTTTCTTTGCATGCAGTGCATTTTTGAGATACATTATGGAGATTTCCCATTATGCTCGATTCTGGGTAGTGTAAATGCCATTCCAAAAACCTTTACCTTTCTCCTCTCTAATTAAAGAATTTCAGACATTTCAGACATATTTATATTTAGCAGAATGCATTCTGTCTTCTATCTGTAGAATGTTTCTTCTGCCACTGGTTACTACAACATAATCTCAAAGGATAATAAAACCACCTCTATTCTTAATGCTTAAGTGCAAGGAGAAGTGAAAAAATTCCGAAAGCAAGCATATAAGGCAGTGATGGCGAACCTATGGCACGTGTGACACAAGTGGCACACGGAGCCATTTGTCAGTGCACGCGAGGCGCTGCCCTGTCAGCTAGCCAGCGCGCATGCGCGCGCTGGTCAACTGAGTTCACCTTTTTAAAAGCTATTTTTCGCCTTCCCCAGGCTCCAGAGGCTTTATAGGAGCCTGGGGAGGGTGAAAAGAGCCTCCCCCGCCCCCCCGGAGGCTTCAGGGACCGTCCCTGAAGCCTTCGGAACGCTTAAAACCACCCTCCGAACAAACCGGAAGTGACTTCCGGGTTGCTCGGAGGGTCGTTTTAAGTGTTCTGAAGGCTTCAGGGACCGTCCGGAGGCTTCCCTGATGCCTTCGGAGCGCTTAAAACCACCCTCCGAGCAAACCGGAAGTGACTTCCGGTTTGCTCGGAGGGTCGTTTTAAGCGTTCCGAAGGTTCAGGGACTGTCCGAGGCTTCCCTGATGCCTTCGAAGTGCTTAAAATGACCCTCCGAGCAACCCGGAAGTGCTCGGAGGGTGGTTTTAAGCGGTCCGAAGGCTTCAGGGACCGTCCGAGGCTTCCCTGATGCCTTCGGAGCGCTTAAAACCACCCTCTGAGCAACCTGGAAGTCACTTCCGGTTTGCTCAGAGGGTGGTTTTAAGCGCTCGGAAGGCTTCAGGGACGGTCCCTGAAGCTTCCGGGGGGTCGGGGGAGGCTCTTTTCGCCCTCCTCAGGCTCCTATAAAGTCCCTGGAGCCTGGGGAGGGCGAAAAAAGCATGTAAAATGGGGGGGGGGGGTCGCGCGTTGTGTGCGCATGCGCACTGGGGGGTCGCGCCTTATGGGTGCGGCACACCCGCACTCAACCCCCCTGTGCTCCCCCCACTTGTGGCACGCGAGCCAAAAAAGGTTCGCCATCACTGATATAAGGGGTTCATTAACATATACTTTGATCAGCATTTATAAGCCTGTTTCCACAACTGTAGCTTTTATAGCTATTTTTTTCTAGATCAAACCTGTGTGAATATATCTTAGTTCCTTCTAAGAAACCAGAAATGTTGAAAATATATATTTTTGAATATATTAATAGTATACATATTTGAAATTGGATGGAATTTTAGTGTCACTGTTGCCATCTTTGTCCTGCTTGTGATTATATATGCATTTATTTACTGCACTTTATGCTGTTCATTCATATATTTATGGAATGTATGTATCTCACTTTCAAGAACTTTAGGCAGTATAGAAGCACAAGGTAACATAGTCAATAAAATAACACAATAATACAATAAACCCAAAAGATAACCATATGTAATTACAGTAATGCTTGTATTTCTTGCCAGCAAATATACAACAGCAAATTCCAAAGATCTTTCAGAACAGCTAAATTTATATAGACTCCCAGAATGCTATGGGTGTGTGTGACTTAAGCCTTTGGGGGTGAGTCATTTCAGGAAAAGTGGGGGGGGGGGGCTGCCACACAGGATGTCTGTTTTTAGGCCCCCTCCTTCTGTACCTATCAGCAAGTGTTCTCTGGCTGAGAGTCTTGGTACACTCAGTTTTCTATTTTGGACAATATTGTAGAGCAGGGAGATAAAAACTGCCTGGAATACCAGGATGCATCAGTCCCTGGATGCATCCAATTTAGTAACTTATATTTTGCAGAGCTCAGCTATATCATCTGTTCTGGCACAGCATGTTAACTATCAGTGGGTTAAACTGACCTTGCTTAGTTGATATTTTGATTTAGGTATTTCCTCCATTATGTTTGTAAAAAGAAACAAAGATTTTTTAAAAAACATTATTTATTTTGGAATCTTCAGTGGTGGGATTCAACATTTTTTTACTACCGTTTCTGTGGGTGTGGCTTGATGGGAGTGGCAGGGGAAGGATACTGTAAAATCTCCATTCCCTCTCCACTCCAGGGGAAGGTTACTACAAAATCCCCATTCCCTCCTGATCAGCTGGGACTCCGGAGGCAGAGAATAGATGGGGGCAGGACCAGTCAGAGGTGGTATTTACTGGTTCTCCAAACTACTCAAAATTTCCGCTACCGGTTCTCCAGAACTGGTCAGAACCTGCTGCATACCACCTCTGGGAATCTTACTGTATGGGCTTTTACCTATGTCTCCATTTTGGTCAACATTTGATTGTGTTCCTTGCCTACTAGATATTCCCAGTTTTCTTATCATGCAAATTTTCATTTAGCATTTTCCTATTTTCAACCGCCAATGTGGAAAGAAGAGCTTTCGTATGGCTGGGTGTCCAAATTGTAGTTCCTTTGCTTTTTCAGCTTCACTACTTCGCCTGCATTACAAATTACAATAGCTATCAGGCTCTCAAAAAAGGATTTTACAAGAAAGAGGAAAGAGATCTGGAATTCATTTCCAAGTGCTTGACACAAAGTTGGAGCATTTGGCACGACAGATGTTTGATTCAACTAGCATGGGCAGTGGTCTTGAATGCTCTGGCTTGTAGTTCTATAAATATTTAAAGGCCGTATCCTCTTCAGCCTTGGCTTACAAAAGTGGCCATGATACCTTGCCATTCTCAGGAGCAATATTTCAACTTTGGATTCGGTTAACTGTACATCATGCTTTGTTCATTTTATGGAGAGGCGTCACGAATGTCAATTATACTTTATGACCATTCCCAGCACAGTACGTGTAATGAAACTTCCTCCCATCTATTATACACAATCTAAGGTTTATTTATTGATTCATTATATGTATATGAAGAACAGTGTGCACATGCTCTTGGCAGAGATAATTGTTGGAAAGTCAGCTACACATAATTCTCATAGTGACATATAATGGGTAACTTCATAGGAACAAGCTTATTTAGTGGGGGTCCCCAACCTTGGAATGCCCTCCTGTAGAGAGATAGCCTTAGACCTTATTTTATTATCTTTTCAGCATTGGAGAAAGGCATTTTTATTCTTCCATGACTTCTAACTCTAATGCTTTAATATTCATGCAGCAGTGGAGTTTTTAGATTTTTCTTTCTGCTGTTGAGAGCCAATATCATGTAATAGTTAAGGTGCTGGATTAGGAATGGGTCGAACTTCAGCCATGGGTGCCAGCTGGATGATTTTGAGCCAATCAACTCTACTCTGGGGAGTAAAAATCATCTATCTACCCCAGTGGTGAAATTCATTTTTTTTTACTACCAGTTCTGTGGGCGGGGCTTGGTGGGCGTGGCAGAGGAAGGATACTGCAAAATCCCCATTCCCTCCCCACTCCTGGGTGAAGGATATTGCAAAATCTCCATTCTCACCCCACTCTGGGGCCAGCCAGTGGTGGTATTTGCCGATTCTCCAAACTACTCAAAATTTCCGCTACCAGTTCTCCAGAACCTGTCAGAACCTGCTGAATTTCACCCCTGAATTTCACCCCTATTTCCCTGAAAATAAGACTTCCCTGAAAATATTGCAACACAGCAGCAGCCATGAGGTGACTACGCTCAGCACCTCCTGCACCTCAAAAATAATAAGACCTCCCTGAAAATAAGGCCAAGTGCTTATTTCAGAGGTCAAAAGAAAATAAGACTCTGTCTTATTTTCAGGGAAAAATGGAACTAACTTGTCCTGGATCAATATGATAGCTTACTCTTCAAAACCATTAATGAAGTATATAGGGTTAGGGTCAGAGTCTTTATAAGCCACTTTAAGAAAGCTATATTATGAAGTACAGTGTGTACATTTTTCAAATCAATAATGCAGAATGCTAGAAAATTACAGTGGAAGAAAAAAAAAAGGAAAACCAAGGAAGGGGGATAGGTTTGAGACTCTTGAAAGAGAATATGACTGGCTGACAGAAATCTTGCATAATGTACAGTGGGGCAAAAAAGTATTTAGTCAGCCACCAATTGTGCAAGTTCTCGCACTTAAAAAGATGAGAGAGGCCTGTAATTGGCATCATAGGTAGACCTCAACTATGAGAGACAAAATGAGAAAACAAATCCAGACAATCACATTGGCTGATTTGGAAAGAATTTATTTGCAAATTATGGTGGAAAATAAGTATTTGGTCAATATCAAAAGTTAATCTCAATACTTTGTTATATATCCTTTGTTGGCAATGACAGGGGTCAAACGTTTCCTGTAAGTCTTCACAAGGTTGGCACACACTGTTGCTGGTATGTTGGCCCATTCCTCCATGCAGATCTCCTCTAGAGCAGTGATGTTTTGGGGCTGTCGCTGGGCAACATGGACTTTCAACTTCCTCCAAAGGTTTTCTATGGGGTTGAGATCTGGAGACTGGCTAGGCCACTCCACGACCTTGAAATGCTTCTTACGAAGCCACTCCTTTGTTGCCCGGGCGGTATGTTTAGGATCATTGTCATGTTGAAAGACCCAGCCACGTTTCATCTTCAATGCCCTTGTTAATGGAAGGAGGTTTGCACTCAAAATCTCATGATACATGGCCCCATTCATTCTGCCCTGTACACGGATCAGTTGTCCTGGTCCCTTTGCAGAGAAACAGCCACAAAGCACGATGTTGCCACCCCCATGCTTCACAGTAGGTATGGTGTTCTTTGGATGCAACTCAGCATTCTCTCTCCTCCAAACACGACGAGTTGTGTTTCTACCAAATAGTTCTATTTTGGTTTCATCTGACCATATGACATTCTGCCAATCCTCTTCTGGATCATCCAAATGCTCTTTAGCAAACTTCAGACTGGCCCAGACATGTACTGGCTTAAGCAGGGGGACACATCTGGCACTGCAGGATCTGAGTCCCTGGCGGCGTAGTGTGTTACTGATGGTAGCCTTTGTTACGTTGGTCCCAGCTCTCTGCAGGTCATTCACTAGATCCTCCCGTGTGGTCCTGGGAGTTTTGCTCACCATTCTTGTGATCATTTTGACCCCACGGGGTGAGATCTTGCATTGAGCCCCAGATCGAGGGAGATTATCAGTGCTCTTGTATGTCTTCCATTTTCTAATTATTGCTCCCACAATTGATTTGCTCACACCAAGCTGCTTGCCTATTGCAGATTCAGTCTTCCCAGCCTGGTGCAGGTCTACAATTTTGTTTCTGGTGTCCTTCGACAGCTCTTTGGTCTTCACCATAGTGGAGTTTGGAGTGTGACTGTTTGAGGTTGTGGACAGGTGTCTTTTATACTGATAACAAGTTCAAACAGGTGCCATTGATACAGGTAATGAGTGCAGGACAGAGGAGCCTCTTAAAGAAGAAGGTACAGGTCTGTGAGAGCCAGAAATCTTGCTTGTTTGTAGGTGACCAAATACTTATTTTCCACCATAATTTGCAAATAAATTCTTTCCAAATCAGCCAATGTGATTGTCTGGATTTGTTTCCTTATTTTGTCTCTCATAGTTGAGGTCTACCTATGATGCCAATTACAGGCTTCTCTCATCTTTTTAAGTGGGAGAACTTGCACAATTGGTGGCTGACTAAATACTTTTTTGCCCCACTGTATTAGATTAAAAGTCCCATTTTTTAACTGCATTACCTAGGTTTTTCTCCTTCCCCTACCCTGAATTAAGGGATTACAGAGTCATTAAAGCTTGATCACAGAATATCAGAGGTAAATGAATCTCTCTCTCTCTCTGTGTATGTCTGTGTGATATGTAGGGAAGAAGCAGGACTGAAGATCAATTAAGTATTTTTATGGAATTTGCCACAAATTCTAACCGTTTCAAACAGTCACTAAACAAATGGTTATAAATTGAGGACTGCTTGTATCTTCATCGCACAATCCTTGGCATACTAGGAAATACTGTAGCAGGGATACCTGATGGAATCAGAATGCTCATAGAAGCTTCTGTGTCAGCCTCTGTTTCGCTATTTGCTTTCGGCTGCCATTGAAATGGGGAGGGGGGGGGCTGGTATTTGTGAGGGGAAGTTTAAGTACAGGAGAGATTGTAAAAAGGGAGTTTTGGTCTCACCGTCTACTGCGCATGCTGGAGATTAGTGCTTGGTGTCAGTCAAGGCCAACCGTCCTGCATACCAACCTGATGATGCTCCTTGAAGATGGAACTCACATGACACCTAAGGGATTTGCAGATTGGACACTGGGATGAGGGTTACCAGGGGGAGGGGGTTTGGTCACATATTGATATGTATGATTTCGCGCGCTTTTGCCTCAGATCTTGCTTTGCTTAGCTGCTATCTTTTCATAACCAGTAAAAGTAGTCTTAATTCTGCAAAATGGAGTTAAGTGGTTTCTTTCTTGGTTGCTGATTTGCAATTTGAACCATGCTAAAGCAGAAATCTGCTTCCAACTTTCCCTCTTAGAGAATACAGGTTGACCTCAGATTACAACCATATATTCAGCGGCTGTCCAAAGTTACAACAGAGTGCTGAATGAAGGAGATTTACGACCAATCTATTAAGTTGCGACTGTTAACAACATCCCTGCGGTCATGTGATTGCAATTTTAGCACTTGACTTCCAGCTTACAATTTCTATAGTTGCAGCATCTTGCAGTGATACCAATGCCATTTACTACCTTTCGTTCTGTCTTTGCCTAAGCAACTGGGAAACTGGCAGAAGATGGATCTTGCTGCTTTTTTTGCCTGCCTATCAATGCTCTATAGTGCCTGCCTGCAGCACCTGCCCACCCACCCACTTCATAGCACCTATGGCACTTGCCCCTCTGCCCACCCATGCCTCTGTTTGTCTGTGTTTATAGCACCCATTCACAGCCCTCACTCCACTGCCTGGTGGTTTGTTTGCCTGGGAATTCCACTTCTTCCCACATTGTTATGTTGAGGTCCTTGTTTAACAACCTACATATTTCTGAGGCTTTGACAGCAATTGAGATTGTTGTTGCTAAGCAATTCAGTCACATGACATCAAGCTTTACAACCACTTCCCAATTGCCTTTGTAACTTGCAGACTGCTTGTAAGGATGGACACTGAAACTAAGTGGATGGAGAGTATTTTTATGTGGGCATCCTCTCCTCTTCCTCATGATTATTGTTGATGTTATTTGTGAATTTATATGACCATCTATTTGAAATGACTTTTAGCCTATTGGAATCTGCGGTATCTAAGTTGTACCTCTTTGATAAGTATTTTGGAACGAAGGCCTGAAATACTTGAGCTTTGAACAAGAAACTCAGCCTGGTGATCTGGGATGGTTTTTTCTCTCTCTTCCTCCCTGTTTGTAAGCTGTCTGTCTGTCTTTTTTACAGCTGTTGTATGAATGAAGGAACGTGGTGGCTTAGTGGCTAAGACGCTGAACTTGTCGATCAGAAAGGTTGACAGTTCGGTGGTACTAATCCCTAGTGCGGCGTAATGGAGTGAGCTCCCATGACTTGTCCCAGCTTCTGCCAACCTAGCATTTCGAAAGCACAAAAAAAATGCAAGTAGAAAAATAGGGACCACCTTTGGTGGGAAGGTAACAATGTTCTGTGCGCTTTCGGCGTTTAGTCATGCTGGCCACATGACCGCGGAGATGTCTTTGGACAGCGCTGGCTCTTCGGCTTTGAAACGGAGATTAGCACTGCCCCCTAGAGTCAGGAACGACCAGCATATATGTGCGAAGGGAACCTTTACCTATGAATAAAGTGGAAATTAGGGGGTGGGGAATCCATGTGTTTCCCGAAGTCCTTGGAGAAACAGTCAAATCAAAATTTCTTTAGTAAAATTATTAAATAATGTAGGATTGGATTAAAGCTCCTACATTGCAGCTCCTGGGGGGTTTTCTTAGATGAGATCTGGATTTCTTAACTATGCTAGTGAGAATTAAAAACAGAATTATTTTTAATTGTAACATAGTCAAGAGATCCAGATCTCATCCAGACAATTAAAAATAGAATTATTTTTAATTGTCTGGAATGAAACTATGTACAGAAACTTATATAGCAGATGGAAGAAAACATATTGACAACCATTCTAAATGCTGTATTGCTTGCTTTTCTCCTCTTGTGTTATTTTGCGTTCCGGTATGGGTAAAGAAGATTCTGCCAGGTGAGAAACCCAGCTTTGGAAACTCGGATGTTAAAATGGTCTAATTGGATTAGGTATGTCTAGCTTAAGAGAAAGAAGGACTAGGGGAGACATGATAGCAGTGTTCCAATATCTCAGGGGTTGCCACAAAGAAGAGGGAGTCAAACTATTCTCCAAGGCACCTGTGGACAGAACAAGAAGCAATGGGTGGAAACTAATCAAGGAGAGAAGCAACTTAGAACTGAGGAGAAACTTCCTGACAGTGAGAACAATTAATCAGTGGAACAGCTTGCCTCCAGAGGTTGTGAATGCCCCAACACTGGAAGTCTTTAAGAAGGTGTTGGATAGCCATTTGTCTGAAATGGTATAGGGTTTCCTGCCTAGGCAGGGGGTTGGACTAGAAGACCTCCAAGGTCCCTTCCAACTCTGCTATTGTATTGTATTGTAATTCTATTGACATTGTATTGTTCTAAGTTGCATCCCAGGCTTTCCCTCCCAAGTCTCCATACCTGAGGTAATAAACCTGCAGTCCTTGGCCTAACTTTGTCATCCTTGGGGGCGGGGGGGAGTTAAGATTTATAACAAAAGAAATTTGTCTCTTTTCCAGCAAACTGTAGGGATGAAAGGGAAAAAAAAGTATTGGTAAAACAAAAGTGGTGAATGGATGAGGATGAGAAAGAGAAAAAAGTGGAAAATGAGAATAAAAAATGTTATTTATTCCTCTGTATATAAGAGATGACCACTTTTATGCCCCAGGGCCACATATGGACTTAGAAAGCCTTGTGTGTGGCCCCCTGTACAAGCATACCTCATTTTATTGCATTATGCTTTATTGTGCTTTGCAGATACTCTCTCTCTCTCTCTCTGTGTGTGTGTGTGTGTGTATGTGTGTGTGTGTGTGTGTGTGTGTGTTTTACGAGACCCTCCACCAACAAAATAATTATGGCTTGTTTTGAAGGCCCAGATGATGATTAGCGCTTTTTAGCAATAAAGTCTTTTTTTAATTAAGGTGTCTACATTGTTTTTTTTTAAAAAAAAGACATAATGCTATTGTGCGCTTAATAGTCTGCAGTTTATTGTAAACATAATTTTTATATGCCCTTGGAAACCCAAAAAATTTCTGTGACTCACTTTATTGCGATGTTTGCTTTATTGCAGTGGTCTGGAATCAAACCCACAATATCCCCAAAGGTATGCTTGTACTTCTTCAAAAGTCACCCTCCCCAACGATAATGCTTAAAGGAAGAGAAGAGGAAAATAATTCAGACAGGGAGTACCATTAACCATGTTTATTGAACATTTACAAATGAACATTAACTCTAATTTAAAACCATTCCTTGCTCACCCATTCCTTTGTGTTGGACCTGTCTGCTTTCAAAGTGGCACAACCCTGGCGTGCCAGTCTGTGGCCGGTTACAAGCTTCAGCTTGAAAAAAGGCTGCCCTGTTTATTACTGGGCATGGCAAAGGCGATGTGCACCCCAGATTTGATGGAAAGCATTATGTCTGGCAGGAAATGCAGCTCTTTCTAGCATCCAAGTTCAGGTGCAGGGGACCAGAGGCAATCCAAGTTGTAACTGAGGCAAAAGCAAAAATCCCAGAATGGCCTCTTCTTGAGAATAAAACCAAGAAAACAATGGTTTGCTGCCTTTTCAACCTGTTGCCTTACTCTGTCCAACGGTAGAGCTGGCTCTGACAGGAAATTCCCCATGGAGGCCCAGTGGTCCATTGCCTTGGCAACCTGGTGGTCCTTTCCCTCAACAAGGGAAGCTGAGCCTTATCACCTGTGGTTGCCGTGGTAACAGCTCTGCCAACCTCAGACGATTTCCTTTCATTGCAGGTTAATAGCAAGGAGATGGTCCCCATCTTCGCCCATGCTTACCTGCTATATCCTTCTCTGGAAATAGGCTTATAGTAATTCAAGTCTACATCAAGATGCTTGTCTACACAAGTGTTTAATGATGATGCTGGGTATCCTCCTGTGTGCGTCCAAAGGGCATATCCATTGAGACTGACCTGCAGGGAACTCAATGTGTTGTTCAAAAAGGGACATTTCTTTTCCTGGTTGTGCCAAGCAAGAATTTTGGGTAGAAAGTTCTCTTGCTCTTTTCCTTCTTCCTTCCTTTCTTCAGTTCCCCTTCGCTCTCATGTAGTCTGCTAGTTTCTCCACTGCCTCGACGCAGACACTGGGGTACATGCCTTGGCAATATGTTCCAACCAGGATAAAGCTTCCTGTTTTAACGATGATCACTCCCTCTTCTTTTACTTTAAGGTAGATGGAGTTGCCGTCTGCTCGGTAGCATTTATAAAACCGCTCATTAAAGTACTGCCCTTCCTTCCGTATTTGGGTCTGGTTGTTGAGGAAGGCTTGGACAAAGATTGAGGCCCAGTTTTGAATATTGAAGCCTGGAGTTGCTGCCATCACATTCATGTCGGATATTCTGATGAGGGCAGCTTTGTCTACATGCTTTGTCTTGATGAGACCATCAAGCAGCAGAGTTTGTGCCTGGTTCATCTTCCTCTGCGTTAGGTAACTAAGGCTTTGGCTTCTCCCTTGAGAATGTAAACAGTTTAGTTGCCCTGGTTTCTCCCAAGGGATTCTGGGAATTGTAGTTTATGAAGAATGCTGAGCTCACACGCACAGCCATAGACTAGGTAAGGAACAGAGTTCAGCCCAGCCTCTTCTATGAAATTGCAAACTTTGTTTTGTTTTTACATCTCTTTTCCTTTTTAAAGATAGAGACCCAGAGCAGTGTGGAAGGAGAATTTTTTCTAACAGATTTGAAAGGAGAGCGGAAAATCGCCCTATGTTCTAATCTCTGTCTCTTAACCTCGTATGGACTGCACTGATACTTGAATATAACTCCTACACTCCTTCTGATCCTGACTTAAATATCAATTTGCACCTCAAAGAAAAATGACATTGAAGATGTCAAACAAAAAAAGTAGACCACAGGAATTTGTTACTTTCCTCATTTGGATTTTTAGCAAAAGTAAAATGACTTATAAATTTAATTTTGGGGAGGGCATAGTTTTCCTTTCACAAAGATATGAAGTTAGAAATAAAGAATTAAGAATGATACCTCTATTAATCTTGGATCTTTTATACTGCTTCAAAAATCTGCAGAATTTATTTGATTAAAGATAAAAATGAAATACAATAAAATTGTTCTGATTTTCTTAAATACTTACATTATTGGTCCTTAGAAGCGCCATCCACCAAATAGACATTTCACAGTGTTTGTTCTTAGATAAAGCCACTGAAATTCCTAAGCAATTTTTCTGAAACCTGCAAATAGACCAGTTGAGAAGTGTTTATTAAACAACATCAGATTGGTTTCCACGCAGGTTCTGAAATCATTAAGTAGACAAAGGTGCTTTTTCAAGAGGCAACTGGACTTTCTGGCTTTTCTTTAAAATAAGTTTCTTCAGTTCTGGAGAGCTCTGGAGAGCTGTAGAAGCTTCTTGGATGAGAAGTGAAATAACTTCAAAGAAAAACCAGAAAGTCCAGTTGCCTCTTGAAAGAGCACCTTTGGGACAACCATGACATGGATGACTGAGGATCTCCATAGACATTAGGTAGACAGATTCCGCAGATGAGTCTGCTTCTGCCTGTGCAACTTTCCAAAATAGTTTTTCCTTTTATATTTGAGAAAGATCTAGTTTCTTGCACTCAATATATTGCTTTGTCCAAAATATGTAATTGCTGCCTCTTTGGGAGGGTAGTAGTTTTCTGTCTTGGAATATAAAATGTTCAACAAGGAAAAGGGAGAAAATAAAAATCAGAAATGAAAAATATAAAATAAAAATTTAAATAGTAATATCTTATAACATCTCAGTAGTTGATGACAGTGACTATTTCATGCTAAATTTATTTAATGAATTAATGGCAATAAAATTTAAAAAGCTGTAGTATATCTTTCTTTTAAAAAAGGAGATATACTGTATGAGGGAAAGTTTGTAGTCTAACATTTTCCTTGACACACAGCTTTTCTGCCTAGTACAAAGTTCATTCAAAGGAAGGAATTGTTTTACTTGATTCTGCTTTCGTTAGGCTCCTTCATGTGCTCCTTTCTGGGTATCATGCTTTAGTAAGACTTTTAAAAATAGAAGATTCAGATAAGACCAGAAAGGATTATCAGTAGATTTGAGTCCAGAGGTGTCTGCAGTAGATGGGAGGGGCAAGATGGCAGGTGCTATCACATACATGCTATGATGCACTGGTATTTATTTATTTATTTATTTATTTATTTATTTATTATTTATTCATTTATTTATTTATTTATTTATTTATTTGTTTATTTATTTATTTATTTATTTATTTATTTATTTATTTATTTATTAATTAGATGTATATGCTGGCTATCTCGCTATCCAAAGTGATTTTAACCACCAGCTCTGTTAGTTCCATGACTGCCATCATGCCATGCTGCTGACTGCCACTCAGCTGATTGGCACATTAGGCATTGCAGCTCAGCTATGCTCTCAAATAGCTTGCAGAATTCCAGAATACTTCACAATCCGTTCTCATAAGTAGGTACAACCTGCTCCAGACACTATTGTATCATCATCTTCTTCTTCTTCTTCTTCTTCTTCTTCTTCTTCTTCTTCTTCTTCTTCTTCTTCTTCTTCTTCTTCTTCTTCTTCTTCTTCTTCTTCTTCTTCTTCTTCTTCTTCTTCTTCTTCCTCCTCCTCCTCCTCCTCCTCCTCCTCCTCCTCCTCCTCCTCCTTATCCCACTTTTTTTTAAATACTTGGTCAACTCAAGGCAGTGAACGTACCTTATTGAATAAACATAATACAATACAAATACCTTGACCAGCTCTAGCTTTTTGCCGTTTATGTATAACTTGGATTTGTTCGCTTTCTCCCCCTCAAATACAGCCACCTTCATCTTCACTATATTAATATTCAGATCTGCGCTCCTTCCTGCAACATATGACATGACTGACATTTGCTGCAAATCATTTGAGCTGTCAGCCAAAATGAGGACTTCTTCTGGGTACAAAAATGCACACCCATTCCTGTCACCAGCGACTGCACCTCTAACGTCACAGCAAATATTTCTTATATGTTTGTCCATCAACACCTTAAACACCTAGAAGGGGGTGAGGGCTTTATACAACCTTGCCTTACTCCCTGATCAAAGGCAAATACTCCAAAAGATCATATTTTATAAATACGTTCAGGATCTTTTCCTTGCAGTGTCAGTCTGTCGACACCCATAAACATGGATATTCTACATTAACCACAACTGGCTCTCTTTCGTGACTTTAATGTAAACCATCCACAAGAAACTACTTATGAATTGGAGATTATCTGTGGTATTTGTCGTCCCTTCTTACTGCAAGGAATACTGATTCAACGGGGATTCTTAACATTTGTGGCCTGCCTCCTTGAGAGGGAACAACAGTCTTTAAAAGCCATTCCCTAAAACAGCTGTTATGCGGTTTTTTATTTTTCTCCTCCACTCCTTAACCCACTAATCACCCCTTTTACTGACCTGAATGAATGCAATTATACATCCTGGTTATTGTAAATAGACCACAAAGCATCAGGCATATCTTACAATGATGTCATGTCTAGACACACCATTCAGGTATAAATTATTGAAAAAGTAGCTTGTTTAGCGGTTGAGACTATAAAAAATTAACAAGATAGTTTTGCATCTGTCTTGTAAGAAGACTTTCATATGCAGGCTTGTGCTTGAAAGAATTTTCACTGACCTCCTGATTTGGGAGGAAGAGTTGGTTTTGGGATCTGGAATTCTCATCTCCCTTCTTTCCACAGCTGTTTCATTTCATATTTAGTGCAGTATTTCTCAAATGGAGATAAGGGAAGTATGAAAAACTCATACAGGTAGTCCTTGAATTACAGTCATCCATTTAGTGACTGTTCAGAGTTACAGTGGCACTGAAAATGTGACTTACAGCCAGTCCTCGCACTTAAGACTACAGCATCCCCAGGTGACATGATCAAAATTCGATTGCTTGACATATTGTATGTATTTACAATGGTTGCAGCATCCTGGGGTCATGCGATCATCATTTATGATCTGAGCTGGCTTCTGACAGGCTAAGTCAGGGGTGTCCAAACTTGGCAACTTTAAGACTTGTGGACTTCAACTCCCAGAATTCCCCAGCCTGGGAGTTGAAGTCCACAAGTCTTAAAGTTGCCAAGTTTGGACACCCCTGGGCTAAGTCAATGGAAGAGCTGGATTTGCTTGATGATTTTATTATCTATTTAACATCTACAATTATTCCCTTAACAACCATTGCAAAAAAGGTTGTAAAAATGGGTGTGACTCACTTAACAACTGCTTTGCTTAACAACATAAATTCTAGTCTCAATTGTGGTCGTAAGTTGAGAACTATGTATAGAGTTTGTATTGCTGTCGATCAGGGATGGGTTGCTGCTGGCATTATTGCCGGTTTGATGCGCATGCAATTTTGCTCCGTGTGTGTGTGTGCACACTTGCCCATAAATGGAACATTAAAAACGGGGGGGAAAACATGCTGTGCCAACCGGGGAACTGGTTCGGAGGCGTGGCAGGCCTGGGTTGCTGCCGGTTCCGGCAATGCAGGCTGGCAAATAGCTACCGGTTCGGCCGAACCAGTCCAAACCAGTAGGAACCCACCTCTGCCGTGGATGAAAAAGCATGAAAAACAAAAATATTGATTTTCCAAATGGGAATCCGTGTCAAGGGAGGATAGGAATGTGATTCCCAGCTACTGACTTATTTTCCTCTGGTAGGACAGAGAAGTAGGGGCCATGCGTTCTCCAACTGAAGCTGCAGGAGACTCTTGTCCTACTGGAGAATATTTTTGAAACAGTAAGCTATGAGTCAGTCTGGATTCTTGGCCATTGCCTGAATTACAGTAATCTCTATAATTTACTTGGCAACATTTTCAGAAGTGGCTTCCCAGAATGACAGAGTTGGAAGGAACCTTGGAGGTCTTCTAGTCCAACCCCCTGCTCAAGCAGGAAACTCTAGTCTATACCATTTCAGACAAATGGTTGTCCAATCTCTTAAAACCTGGAGCACTCACAACTTCTGGAAGGAAGCCATTCCATTGGTTAATTATTAACTATAATAATAGAATCGTGCAAGTCTGATTGTGTTGTATTTCCTCACCCTTCACATGTTCCATGGAACTAGAGAGGTGTCTGCCTGTGTCATTTCTAGGGTTTAAAAACGCTTTTATTTAAGTTAGGGTTCTTGTATATTTCTATATGGAGAGTTAGTTTGGGGTAGTGATGAAGGCACCAGACTAGAAATCAGGAGTTCTATGAGTTCTAGTCCTGCCTTTGACACAAAGCCAACTAGGAGATCTTGGCCTAGTCACTTTCTCTCCAGCCCTAGGAAGGAGGCCATGACAAACCACTTCTGAAAAACCTTGCTAAGAAAACTATTAAGCCTTCTCCACGCAGTCCCAGATTGAATGGAAAAAAAATATTCTATCAAGGTTATCTTCCTAAATTGTTGCAGAAAATGACAGGCTTAGACTTCTCAGGATACAGGAAAAGTTTATTTGGCAGCCAGGTTCAGAAAGCAAGCACATAGCTAGCATTGGAAATTCTGAACAATCTTTATTATCGAAGCACGCATTCTTATACATTCTCAAAGACAGTGTAACACGGAAACACTTAACTCATTTCTTATTGGTTACCTTGAGGAAAAAACCTTATAAGGAGATGGGGGTCTTACTTCTCCTTTTGTTACAGGTAAGGGCTACGTGCCATTAACGAACTTTATTTGAACCTTGTGGTTTTGGACTTTTGACATAGGGACTTTTACTGGAACATATTGTGGTTGAGGGCTGATGACATTTCCCTGTCCCTTTAAGCAAGTTTCCAACTGTCCCTTTTATGCCACGTCTTCATTCTTATATTTTTAATCCATATTTTATTCCACTTTAAAATCTCTATACCAAAAGTCTGGATAATCTTAAGATTTGCTCATGTAACACTTCTGCTCCAAGAGTTGCACTCTGTCAATCAGTTTCTGTATACAATTTAAAGTACTAGTGATCACTTTGTAAAATCTGGACGGTTCGGGGCATGTCGGGACTTCAAGGTAGTCCAGAACAGGAATCCAAAACCAAGAATACTACTGTATCTTTATTGTTAGGTTGAAGTAATAGAATCTTGCAAGTCTGAAAGCATTTCCCATCTCCTGTTTCTTTACATACCAGAAAACTAGAGAGGGTCTCTTACTCCATCCCCTTTCCTGTTTTGGAATCAGATCATTGTCTAGGCCAGGGGTGTCAAACTCAAGGCCTGTGGGTTCCTACTGATTTGGCCGAACTGGTAGTAGTTTGGCGGCCTGGGTCACTGGAACCGGCAGAGACCCAGGCCTGCCATGCCCCCAAACCGGTTCTCCGGGAGGTACTATAGGTGTCGCCATCTTGTTTTTTGCTTCTGCACATGAGCTGAACATTTTTTATTGTACTGTGCGTGCACGCGCACGGCATGGCCCTGAGCAAACTGGCAGTAGTGACTGCCGGAGCCCACCCCTGGCCTGCAGGGCTGGAACCGGCCTGTGGGGTGCTTACATCTGGCCCACAGGGTCACCCTGGAAATAACGAAGGATCAGCCTGTAGTGCCTCTGCCAGCAAAAATGGGCTCCCGAGCTCCATTTCTGGCTATGACAGCCTCCTGCAACCCTCTGCCAGTGAAAACGGAGCTCGGGAGCCTTGGCAGAGGGTTGCAGGAGGCCGTTGCAGCCAAAAATGGAGTTTGAGAGCCCGCTGTTTGCTGGCAGAGTGCTCCGGCCACCACAGGCACCCCTGACACGAGTGATGTTGAGCTGGCTATGCCCCCCCCCCCAAGGTCAAACACAACCCTGATGCGGCCCTCTATGAAATCAAGTTTGACATCTCTGGTCGAGGCTGTGGCTCTCCCACCTTTCACTCAAGGTTGTTCTTGCAGCCTATTGTAAGTCCTGGCTATTTTCATATCACATGTTTCAAAGTGAATCTGCAAGCCCTGTGTGTTCTTGGAAACCTACTCGGCTGAGGCTCCCATTTGAAGAAATTCTCTCTATAGGGGGCTAAGAGCAGGGTCTTTTCAATGGTAGCACCCATCTGGTAGAATAACCTGCGACCACATGTAAGAATTGCCTCCTCTCT
This sequence comes from Natrix helvetica, assembly GCF_964273705.1. NCBI lineage: Eukaryota > Metazoa > Chordata > Lepidosauria > Squamata > Natricidae > Natrix > Natrix helvetica. The sequence continues at coordinate 278,663,297 of NC_138552.1, forward strand.
TCCTGAGTTTCCAATATGAGATAAAAACCTTATTTTTAAGGTGACCAACTTTTTTACAATGAAAAGGAGGACAAATAAATTGGAAAAAATATATCGTAAATAAAAGAAATATTTTATTCATTGCAACAATAATACACTAAAATATGATATATGCATAATAAAAACATTTGCAACATTTTATATTGTAATTATGCTTACATGCCTGTTAATTATTATTTAAATGAGTACTTTTCCATTGAATTAATATTTTTTGTCAATGTATCATCTTCTAACAATATATTGGAAATATTTAAACAAGAAATATCCCTCATATTGAATTTTACGGCAAGTGCTGCAGCTAGAGTATCAACATTCAATCTCGATTTCTCATTTGTCGAAAAATCATTGGCAATTGAAAAAAACTCTTTCAACTGCTGCATTAGTTCCAGGGCAGCACAACGTAAATTGAACAAGTATAAATAAATGTTCACATGGAATATGTTCATTTTTGAAATGGCTGAAAATATCCACCCATCTTTTATCAATTTCAACATGTTGATTTTCCCATTGTATTAATTTTTCAGAATTTAAATATACATTCAGTCTTCTAATTTCTTCAAAGAGACAATTGTCGTCTATTTTAATGTCTAGCATTTCTTTAGATAAAAATTCAACACAAGATTCAATATCTGTTCAATATACTTGCCATGAAGTAAAAAAAACACCCATTAAAAACTGTTTAATAAAATACGTCACATAACGCGCAACAGATTAGCCTTCAAATATCAAAAAGGAGGACATGTAGGAGGACACTTTTCGAGGGAGGACAGAACTTACAAAAGAAGGACTGTCCTCCCTAAAGGAGGACGGTTGGTCACCTTATTACTTTGGAAGAGAGCGTTTGGGGAATGTTAAATTTCCTTTTATGATATGAAATATCTCCATTACTTAGTGCTATGATAACACATAGCTTGTCGCTGTTTGATGTCTTTATCCTTTCTTTTCTGTGGTACGCTGTTCAGAGTCATTTTGAAATATAGCCTCACAGAAATCCTAGTAATAAATATGTAAATAGATAAATAGAGTTGTTCTCTCTGTACCTCTTCATCCTTCTTTCCCTCTCCCAAGTTCTTTTTTTATTGTCTGTCTGCAAGTAATTCTGTGGGACAGCTGTGAGGAAAAAGCAGGAAATGGGAGAAAAAGGAATTGTATTGCAACATGGACCAATAGCCCCTAAGATGAAATGTGATACTTCCTGCAATATGTTTTCAAAAATAACTATTGGACTCTAGGGACAAGTACCTTGGTTCCTAGATAGGCATAGTTTTGTTTTAATTGGTTTTATCTGAAATTGATTACCTGCCCTGGAAAACGGAAAGCACAATAATAATTTGCGTAGTGTATACATATATAACTTTTCTTGGAATACAGTGTACAGTCAGGAATCCGTGATTTGCTCTGAATGCCCCATCTCTGAAAAGTTTTACTTGGTTTTATCTAAAAGGATAAACTGTACACAGTATTCCATTCAGGTGTATAGGTATACCTGAATGGAGTTATAGAAATCAATGAAGGAAAAACCTTTCAAGAGTAGAAAAGTAATTATTTTTCTTTAGAAATATCAGAGGAATTCTTGCTCATCTTAAACTTAGGTTTGAAACAGGAGGCACCTTTATCTTCCTTGGATTTTCAGGGAGGCTTTTAACTACAGTATAAAATTTAACAAACTTTACTTATCATCCTAACTTCTACCTTATCACTTATTATAAAGCCTATGTATTATATTATCCTGTACAGATAGTCCTCGTTTAACAACCCTAATTGGGACACCAATAAGTGGTTTAAATGGGAAATCACATGGCCATGACTGTACTTTCTGACTGGAAAGAGACAAAACTAATCAGTTTCACACCTTCAGCTTTTCTTTGCCTCCAGTGCCTGCTTACTTGTCTTGTACACATCAAAAGCAATGTGATCGTGCTGGAGCTGAGAGTAATTGGCACGCCATATAAACAGCTTACTCTCTTGCAATCTCTCTGTTTCCAATCTCTCTGTTTTATGAGGAAGACAGGGGGAAAAACCCAAGTGATTTCTGTGGACAATCTTCCTTTGCCTGAACTTTCCCTCTGCTGAGGAGCAGAGAGATTGGAGAGAAAGGATGTGCAAGAGGAGGGTATGTTATTTTTTCTTCTACCAATCAAAAGCAATGTGATCATGCTGGCAGCCTGGGGTTGGGACCACGAGGGTGTTATGTCAGTAGCTTACTCTCTTGCAAGCCCTTCCTCTCTATTCTCCAAAGATGAGAGAGAAAGCAATATATTTATATGGGCAATCTCTGTCTGACCTTTTTTTGTTTCTGGTGCAATTGCATTTTTTTTCAATGTATAGAAGAGCAAATAACTTACTCTCTTGAAATTGCTTCCTCTCCAATCTCTCTGCTCTATAAAGGGAGGGAGGGGCCAGGGAAAGCAGAGCTTTCCTACAGAAATCTCTTCCTAAGTTCTCTCCAGACCTGCACAAAGCCTCCCCCATCCCTCCTAAGACACCCCCCCCCATTCCCCATGCACCTCTGTGGTGCCCCCATGTTTCTTACCTCGGATTACAACCTCTTTCTGCTTAATGACCTGCAAATCTTGGGGTTACAATAGCAACTGCAAGGATTGGATTCCTAACTGATGTGGTCACGAGGCCACATTTTATGATCACATCAATAGCAATGGTATCCCAGTCCTAACTGCTGTCACAACTGAAAGACTACCTATATGTAGAATCACAATCACATCCCCTGACAATTAGATCAATGCCACTGGAGGGTGTTGGCTGTGGGAGACAGAGTCTAACACTTTTAACTGTAATCATTGACCATCCTGTATAGGTTGTATCCATTGAGCATCTTACACTGAACACCTACAGAATCAAGTGAATACATGTGCACAATCAAGTTTAGTTGAATAATCTTGTACTTGGTTGTGTTTGTTTGGTTTTAGTGATTTAGTATGTTGACTCAATCCAGGCTATTTGGTTGGTTTATAATTCAGCAAACTGGGTAAATTCCAAGTTAAGTGAGTTAGATCAGGGGTGTCAAACTGGCGGCCTGAGGGTCGGATGTGTCACGCGCAGGCCACGCCCACCCCAGCTCCGTGAAGGGAAAAATTGTCACAATACGTCATACGATGGCAACGTGATGCCGCGGGTTTGACACCCAGGAGTTAGATGAATAAAGTTAGTGACCTTCTAAGAAGGCCCCAGCTGTTAATTACAAATGTCTTCTTGGCTTTACTATTAACTGGGTTGATATTATAGTTAGTTGGGCTGGACATCTTAATGTAACCTCTTGTAGGGGAATTCTGGCTGCAGTAGTCCTAATGTATCTGGAAGGCACCAGGCTCTGATAGTCTAAACTGGGAGAATTATCTATGAAATGTCATCCTGCTCATAATACTTTAGGGTCCAAGAATGATTTTAGAAGTAAGATTTATATGGACTGGACACCTAGTTAATCTACTTTATTGCCATTATTCATATTCCAAGATAAAAAGATTAAATAGTATCACTGTAAAAAAAACAAGGATCAGGATGTTATGTAAATCTTAATGTAAATAAAACAGGGTGGGAGGAAGTTTGGATACTTTGGCTCTAAACTACCTACGGCTGTTTTCACTTACATCTTGTTTATTGATTTTTCATTGGGACATCGGATTGGCCACTATGAAAAGAAGATGCTTCAAAAGATGGACTTACGGTTTGACCCAGCATTTATTGTTATATGTTCTCAAACCATTACAGTAAATATGAAGTAGCATTTCTGTTTATTCTTTCATATAAAAACCAAACAAAGACCAAAAAAATAAAATAAAATGATATGCATTGCAATTTTGAACTAAATCACTTAGAATTGTTCCAATTTTCCCAATGTGAGTGTGTGTGTGTGTGTGTGTGTGTGTGTGTGTATGGAATCCATTATATCTTGCTCTGTTTGATGGGAGGAAACATGGTCTATACAGCGAAACAAAAGACATCCTGGAATCTATTATGCTCTCTGAGAAAAAGACAAAAGGAACATGAGGAAGGACATTATAGCATCAACGGATCTAATAAATGATGTGTTGGCATTTCTCTTCCACCAAGTTATGAATTAACAACATATGTTTTACACTTAGGGCTGAAGGATACATTAAGTTAAAACAGCCTTCTTCAATTTGGCAATTTTCTGATGTTCTGGGACTGCAAATCCCAGAATTCCCAACCAGAGTGGTCTTGAGCCATGCTGGCTGGCAATTCTAGTAGCTGCTTTCCAACACATCTGGAAAACACCAAATTGAGGGAGACTGATTTAAAACATTCTTGCTGTTAAAGACAGGAATTCTATAGGTGCAAATACCCACCTCTTGAATCTATGTCTAGAATATGCTGCTAAACTCAAGAAATACAGCACAAGATTTTTCTCTTAAGCAAAAAAGCAACAAAAAACTTGTTCATGAGAGAAGTATGGTTTCCCTGTGAGGCTTCTTACCTTGTGTAACAAGAAGTTACATTTCCCTGACTATGGCATAACCATATGGCATGGTTATGTGCACATTGCATTATGGGTGTGAGTATGCACATGTGTTCTTTCGGCACGTGAGGACAAAAAGGTTAGCCATCATTGAGCTAGTCGTATTTATATGATGCCTTCCTGTTGGTTGATTGGTGTGTTGATGGTAGTGATTGGCTATTGTTTCCTTGTACTGCCAACTAGCCCTTGGCTCCTAAGTACCTGATAAACTGATGGTAAATCAACATTTCTGTTGATAGACAAGGGGCCCGTTTTCCCAGGCTTCCGTCATTTCCCAGGCTGTCTTAATACCTCCACAGCCAACAAACTTAGTAGCTGCAAATTCAGCAAGCTCAGAGATCACCAAGGACCCCTCATTTCAACCCTGAGCTGCCTATATTCTCTTCTATTGGTATCCAAACAAGAGTTTTGGAAAAATACAATACTCATTGAAACATTTTAAAGATACTATACCTACATTTAAAGCATGTAAAATGTAAACACAACTCTCTTGCTTCAATTCCTCTTTACTCCCTCCCACCCTCCCTGTCTGGGAGCTGTTTCACTTTTATCTTAAAAAGAGTTGCAGCTGGGAATGTAACTTAATTTATCTCATAGTTTCCTTTCCATCTTCACCTGAATTGTGAGATATCAAGGAAACAAGGCCAGATGGGAAAATAGTGCTGAAAAAGCACGCCCCCCCCTTCTATTTTCTTTTGGGTTCTACTTATTGCTTCATCAATGTTTGAAATTTCAAACACAGACTCCATTAACTCCTCTTCTTTGAAGCTGCAACTTCAGCTAAGAACCCCAAAACTTCAACATTTGATCTCTTGATGGAGTTCATGAACTGGTTGCTAATGGTTACTAGGATGTTAGACATCTGGGAATAACTCTAATCAAATAAACTGCTGACTCAGCCTGGATAAACCCAGACTAGTGAATTATTAGGTTTGACATAATGTTATATTTATTTTTTCCTTGTGTTTGGCTGTCTCCAACGAAATGGCTATGTCTGACAGAGGAGTATGTGTTTCTTAATGCAGGCAGATAACAGACCCATATTGCTGACATAGAAGACTTTCGCTCAAGGAACTGCCTAGAGATGCACTGGGACTTTGTGCCCATGTAGTTGTTGCAACATGTATAGGTGCAGCAGTGACCACACACATACTAACAAGGTGCTTGCTGCTGTATATACATGCCAAACCCTTAATAACATGAGATATGACCTCAGATGTCCCCATGCTCAAGACAAGATAAATGCCCACTACTGATATATTTGTGCTTGTTTATGGTGATGCCATCATTCTGTGGAGATGTTTCTCCTCCAGAATGTGTCTCATTGGTGATGACCCTCTTCCATAAGGATTTGGCGCATGAATTTTCATGGTAACTCAGATTTCCCATGAATTCTGTGATGTGCAATTCCTTCTGCATGCCCTATCTAGGTTACTAAAAGAGCCTCAAGAAGCAGATTAGAGAGCGGTGTGACTCATTATCTTGGCATGACCTAGTTGCTTTGCTTAATAGGTTGGAAGTGATTTAATCTTGGAGCCTAATTGAATCGAAAGTGTCATTTCAAAAAGATAACAGTCAGAGTGCACTGCATTAGCTTGATTAAAGACTTGGCACTGTTGTGTAGAAGCAGAAATATTTATTTGAGGGACGGTGCAAGTGTTTGAATAAGAAATCAAGTAGTAGCATAATTAGATCACCAGGTTAGTTTAATTTTCTAAACATATGTTGTGAAATCAGTTGTGCCTGCTAATTGCATTTCTGAGGAATCAAAGGGATGGAAGGGGCAACTTTGCATTTCAGATTCACCCCTTTCTCAGTATAGGAATCCAAACGAAAGTGTCTGAAACAGATGGTCATCCAACCTGCAAAGGGGAGTTCACTGCTCCACTATCAAACTGCTGCCTCCTATAACTTAAACCAGGGTTGTCAAACTCAAGGCCGCGGGCCCAGGGTGCTTAAATCTGGCCTGCAGGCCCATCCTGGAAACAGTGAAGGACCGGCACACGGTGCCTCTGCCACTGAAAACAGAACTCAGGAGGGCTGCGCGCGGCTCTCCCAGACTCCGTTTTCGGCCACGATGGCCTCCTGCAGCCCTCTGCCAGTGAAAATGGAGCCCGGGTGGGCCACACCCAGCCTCCCTGAGCTCTGTTTTCACTGGCAGAGAGTTGCAGGAGATTGTTGTGGCTAAATACGGAGCTTTGATGAGTGACATTGAGCCCGCCATGCCCACCCTGGCTATGTCCCACCCTGGCCACGCCCTTCCGGGCCCAATGAGAAATCAAGTTTGACACCCTTGACTTAAACTATCGTTTTGATTCCTGTGCTTTGGGACAGTTCAGAAGAGATCTAGATCTTCTTCTAGGTGACACTCCTTTAGGTCCTGGAAGAATGCTATCATATTCTTCTACCTCCCCCCCCCCCCCGCATTACTGTTGTTTTTTCAAGGCTAAACATACTCAGCTTGCACTATTTCCTGATTTCCCTTTTTTGAATTTATCCAAGATCAATACAGTTCACATGCAGAAGAATCCTATTTCAATCCCTGAAGCATACGGACTAATGGTTTATGTCATTTGTTGGAAAAGCACTGCTGAAACTTCATGCCCACTTGCTATCTCGGATGCATTTTAAGCTCAGTGGGGATTATTTTTTTTTTTTTGCATTCCTTCGTCAGTAGTTACATCTGGCTGCACTTCACTGCTCTTTACCTTGGTTTGCCAGTTGCCTGTGCAGACTTGCAGAGGATGTAGTACTACAATCGGAATTGCCTGAATGCCAGCAATTCCTCACCTGCTCTGACCAAAGTTGCTCCTCAGTGGTGTGGAGAAGGACAGCCAATTCCTTCTCTTTGGACATCTTTTGTCTGGTCTTCTTGGAGTTGCTGTTCTTTGGTTTCTGTCCTTTCTCCTTCTCTTTGGATTAGCTTTGGAAACCGGTGCCAGTTCAAAACACAGGGAATTCATCCCTATTCTTCATTTATCTCCATTTAGTAGGCAAACCGTATCTTTCCAGCATCTCTGCAGCAAACACAAGCAGTCATTGCAATTCCTCTTGTGAAGATAATGTTGGCCTGGGAAGCAGGGGTCTTGTTGGATCCTTCTCCCTTGTATCTTTTTTGCAGGGGTATGAGGTGTTCAGGGAGGGGTCGCACCTCTGGTGTAGGGGCATATCATGTAGGGCATGCCATGTCCTTTTAGGGCAGCTCATCTTAGGACAGCTTTTGGGGCAGCTCATCCACCTTTGGTCCCCACCTGTCACTCAGCTCTCACCTGTGGCTCCTAGTAGCTGTAGCATGTGCAACGGCCACACCCCAGGGAAGAGCTTCGACAGGCTGGCCAAAGCAGGTTGAGAGTTGGGTCATTGACCTTCGGTGAGATAGGGACTTGTCTATCCCAAGCATGTGAAGACAGATTCTGGTGGATTGAGCAGACAAAACCTACTAGAATACGACAACGGTCATGAAGGCGGTCTGTGCAAGCAATGTGGTGCGCTAAGAGCATGGCAAGACACAAAAGACGCCCTGGTCAACCACTGCGCCCAGACCATCTCCAATTATCTTGACTCTTGTCCTGCCATTGGCACAAGATGGAATCTGGGAAGAGAGAGTGAGGCTGACACTGCCCACCTCTCCCTCATTTTAATCCAATTCACGCACAAGTCTTGACACAATTAGATGTCAAGGTCCTATTCAAATACGATGGATGAACATCATCATCATATTTATTGCAGGGGTGGGAAAATTGTGTCATCATGGTGGCGTCATGTGACAGATCGCAACTTTCTCCCCTCCTTCGCTAAACGCCTCTGTGCCACGAGTTTGACAGCCCTGCTACAATGGAAGTGGGATGGAAGGGCAAGCAATCACAGATGTCATCAATATTTATTACATTTGTTTGCTGCCATCTCACCACAAGGGGACTCTGGGTAGCTTACAGCATTAAAAACAATAAAACCATACACATTTTCTGATATTAAAAATATGAGCTATAATTACATGATAATTAAAAGATGGGGATGGATAGAGGAGGATGTGCAGTTGACCACTTCTAGCGTAATACTCTCCCTTTGGGGCCTCAAGCCCACTGGAGGAGCCAGGTCTTCAGGCTCTGATGTGTTGGAAGAAATATCCATCGGGTTCAGTTCCAAGCTGGGAGAAAGACATTGGAAACATGGAGGCTGATTGGAAAGACGGTCCATCTACTGATGAAGCAGAACCCCCAAGCACATGGTTCTGGGTAGCTGACCACATGGAGTTGTGAGCGAGGGCTATTTATATCTTCTCTTGGGCTTTGAACTTAAGCTTCCTGCCCCTGGGGAAGAACATTATTCTATTGGCTGCTGTCAGACTCCTATGGATCATAGCTGAGGTTGTCTGAGCTCCCAGGTTTGGTTGAAGCTTGCTGGGTGATGCAATGTCCTTAGGAGGTTTTGCTATGTGGTGCTTGACGGGTTAATCCTATTTTGTCATGGAGGGTCATGTCTTAATCCCATCACCCTGGAGCTGAAGGTATTTTGTCTTGTAGATAGGCTGGCCCAGTCCTGCTTGAGGCTATTAAGAAAGCTGGGGGCTGCTTTCCAACAGCATGTTTCTCCTTTAGGGAAATATTCTGCCTTTTTAATATTTCTCAAAATATTTCATTCTTCTAGGAGAGGGGTGGGTGCAGTGGTGGGATACGACCGGTACGCCCCGGTGCCTGCTGAGAGCACCAGGTACTGTTCTGGTACAGTGCTCCAGAGAGCCCGCCTGCCTGCCTGTGCTCCTTACCGGTATTTGAGCCGAACGGGGCTTTCGCGCATGGAGCGTACAGCACCTGCGCGATGTTCCGCCGAGCAGCTGGAGTGTTGAGCCATCGCGGAGCTGCGTGCGTGCATGTGGTAGACATGCGGCCCCATTGCACCATACCAGTTGCAACAGGATCAGGAACCCACCACTGGGTGGGTGCTAACCTTGCACATATGGATGGTCAGGAGGGTGGGACCAACATGTCCCAAAAGGCAGGAGCCACAGCAGAAAAGGCTCTTCTCCTCTACCTTGCCAGCTGGAATTCCTTGGCTGACGGGATCTGCAGCATGCCTCCCCTGCCAGAAAAGCGGGGTGGCCCGTACTGCTACCCATCTGAAGAAAGTGGCAGCAGCAGTTGGACAGCCCCTTACAATCAAGAAGGGGGAAAGAAAGGCTATTGCTGCCTCCCTTTTCCAAGGCAGAGACTGCGTGAAAGAAAAAAATGATAACCCGTCTGGCCAGCGGTGGGTTTCACATTTCGTTACCGCCAGTCCGCTCTGTGCCCACGCTCGCTTTGCATGCACACACCTGCTTCACAGGCACACACGCTCCTTCCGCGCATGCGCACGGCCTCAAAATGTGCCTAAATAGGACAGCATAGAGCCAGGGCAGGTAGGCAAGCCTGCCTGCAATTTCTGCTACCAGTTCGGGTGAGCCGGTCCGAACCGGTTGAATACCAGAGGTGGGTTCATATTGGTTTGGACCGGTTCAGCCGAGTAGGTAGTAATGCGGCCTGCCAATCCCCCAAACCGGTTCTCTTGGCGGCACCATTTTGTTTTGGCTTCTGCGCATATGCAGAAGCATTTTTTAGTAATGCACATGTGTGCATAGCGCACATCAAGCATGCATGTACAAGCGCATCCCTGAGTGAACTGGCAGTAGCAGCAGCCGGAACCCACCCCTGCTGCATACCGCCACTCCATCTGGCCAATTTCAGAACGAAAGGATGGACAGCAAATAAAGACCCAGTATATGCACCAACAAGACAGTGTTATAGGCACACATGTTCTAACCATCCTGTAGACCCTTCATACATTTCCAATGATGTCATTTATCTTTCTTCAACTGCACCTAGAGAAGCCACCTCTTCCACAAAGCCTTTGGCACGTTCCCCAGTCTTAAAGTGGCGGCTGTGGATTTACAGTAATCAGCGTTCTTATATTTCTTCACTGCCCTTACAAAGTCTGTTTGATTCAGACTGTAGCCACATGAATTTCATCACTGTTTATTCTGGCACATCTCTCTGTTCTATAGAAAGGGAGTGAACTTTCTAGTAGTCTTTTAAGTGGGGATACCGTAGCTTGGCCTGGAGAGCTCAGGCATGCCAAACACCTCTTCACCAGCTGCTATGACTTTAGCTTAAAAGAGGTAGACCAGAAGTTATGTTTGAACTTGTAGTTCTGATGTTTCTCAAATAAGCCAATTATATGGAAATGTATTAAATCTTGATTTATAGAATCTGGGTTTATAGTTTTGTGTTTTTTTTTAAAGAGAGCAATAAATAAGGATCCCAGGCGGAGATGACACGCTAAATAAATAATGTTTTGGCAGACTATACAGTCAGGAAGAACCACAAAGGAGCCAACATGTCCTGGATTGTTCCATGGGAATGTATTCCAATGTAAGCCTTGCAATGTATACATTAGGGTACCTTATGAGGGGTCCTTGGTGCTTTCTGAGCTTGGTTGTTATCTTGCAGACATTTCATTACTCAAACTAGGCAACAACATCGGAGTACTGATGATGTTCCCCCTTTGGGTAATGAAACATCTGGAAGAAAACCATCATGCTCACAGAGCACCAAGGACTTCTCATATGGCACTCTGAGCTACAAACATTTTTCTTTAAGGGTACCCTATGTTGATTGCAACAGGGATGCATTGGCTCAGTGGCTAAGACGCTGAGCTTGTCAATCAGAAAGGTTGGCAGTTCGGTGGTTCGAATCCCTAGCGCTGCGTAATGGAGTGAGCTCCCAGTACTTGTCCCAGCTTCTGCCAAACTAGCAGTTCGAAAGCATGTAAAAATGCAGGTAGAAAAATAGGAACCACCTTTGGTGGGAAGGTAACAGCGTTCCGTGTGTCTTTGGCGTTTAGTCATGCCGGCCACATGACCACAGTGACGTCTTTCCTAGAGTCGGGAATGACTAGCACATATGTGTGAGGAGAACCTTTACCTTTACCTTATGTTGATTGCAACTGTCCAAATATCACTAGACAGAAGTATAGATTCTTCTGCATCTGTGTTCATCCATCTATAGATTCATCTGGATTTTTGCAGCCCAGATCTAGTAGTCTTGGTGCAAATAGGATTGCTAACAGCCAACAGCACAGCAGTACAGCTAGATAAATGAATTTAAAATATTTTTGACGATTAAAAGAATTATTGGACTAATGACTCAGGAATGAGTTTAAAAAACAATTATGTTGAAATACATATCAAAATGCTGTGTTTCAAGTTAAAACAGGTTGTCCTTGCCGTTCTGGACATGTTGCTCTAACCATTCTGAGTTCTAAAAGTTTTAGTTTTGATAGTACTAAGCTGGAGGCAATGACTAACATAAAGGAGATAATCCCTGCTGTTTTGTTTAGAAAGGCTGCTTTTTTCATGTTTTGTTTATTTTGCTGTCTTTCATACAGCTCCTTTAGATTGGAGTTCAAAATGATTTAACTTGGGATATGTTCCCAAAGTGTAAACCGGGCATTAGCAACTCTCTACTCTTCCCTTTTTCAATTTTCAGATATTATACCAACACTTCTTCAGGATGCTTTGTGGCGGACTTTATTTCTTTTAGTTATTTATTTATTATCTTTATTGCATCTATTTATTGATTGGCACTGATCTTTCAATTCAGAGGCAGCCAGGAATATATTACTATCACATTTATCCTTGTTTTAAACATTCAGTGTTTATCCAGTTACAGTAACAGGGGGAAAGTAAGAATGTAAATGGAATTTAATAAAATCAGCAGCAAACCTACAGTGCTCCAATACTGGAATTGTATTTATGTCTTTATTTGATTTTTATCATGCCTTTATAGGTAGTCCTCAATTTACAACAGTTCATTTAGTGACTGTTCAAAGTTAGAATGGCACTGAAAAAATGACTTACACTATCACCGTTTTTCACACTTACGACCATTACAGCATCCCCATGGTCACGAGATCAAAATTGGGATGCTTGGCAACTGGTTCATATTTATGATGCTTGCAGTGTCCTGTGGTCCATATGATCCCCTTTTGCGACCTTCTGACAAGCAAAGTCTCCAAACAGTATCTCAGGGGGTTGCCACAAAGAAGAGAGAGTCAAGCTATTCTCCAAAGCACCTGACGGCAGGACAAGAAGCAATGGGTGGAAACTAATCAAGGAGAGAAGCAACGTAGAACTAAGGAGAAATTTCCTGACAGTTAGAACAATTAATCAGTGGAACAATTTGGGAAGCGGGGCTAGAAAATGGCCATTTTCAGCGAAGTAGTAAACTGTCAGCTGTCAAATGTTGCTGTTTGCCGGGTCGAGGTTTGCCTTACATTTTGTCATGTTATACTGTTAATAAACGTTGTGTTAGCTTCCACCTGCCTTGCCTCAGTTCCTGTCTGCCTCGGTCTCCCTACAGAACAGAAGGATTCGGCTGCTGAGGCTGAACTTGCCAGCCCGACACTGGCCACGATGCAAGTGGTAATTTTCGGGGCTTACAAATGGCGGCTTCCACGTGCGTGCCTCCAAAATGGCTGCCCCCACGTGCGCGCAGCCAAAATGGCCATTGGAAGGCTCTGCCCACTGCAAATGGCTTTTTTTCTTCAGCCATGGCTTGAAAAGGCTTGCCGCGGCTCGTTGCGACCAGGCGCGGCTTGCAGAACTGAATTAATAGCCCGCAGCCTGATCGTAGCCTCTGGCCAGCAGCCCTTCCCGCGGAGCTGCGCAAAGGAGAGCCTGACACCCCCACAGTCCCAGGGATCGGTCAGAGCTCCCGAAGACCACAGGAGGAAAGCAGAGCCAATTTGCTCTCCCCCCGGCTTGCTGCGAGACGGAGGACCCTGTCCCTGCAAGTGGCAGCTCAGACAATTTGGAATTTAGAATAGCCAATATATGTATCTAATCAATTAAATTTTTTACTCACTCTGGGAACTCAATGCTTGGACCAAAGACTGAGAGGAATTGGGAACTACAGGGAAAGAAGGAGGTTAAAAGAGATTTCCCTCAGTCTTCTGGACCAATCAGGCTGTGAGAATATCCCAGGAGTCACCCCTCCCTCGAGTCTACTGGAAAACATCAGGGAATATTTCCGTAGGCGATGAAAATGGGAAATGCAATTAATCTGTTTACTACTTTGCTGAAAATGGCCATTTTCTAGCCCCGCTTCCCAAAGGAGAATTTCAAAAGAACATGTGCTTTCATCCTTATTCTCGGCATATAATCAACTTTTACTGGCCTAATCACAATTTCCTGGATTAGTTTGGTTTGCAGACATGCACTGTAAGATAAAAATGATGGTGATGATACATGCCCACACAGAATAGCAAATTGCTTTTTCTGAAAAAAGAAAGAAAGCCAGACTTCCAAGAATGTTTGGCTCGGTTCTAAAGCTTGACTCAAAAGAGTATCTTCTCCCAAGTCAACAGGTGGCTTCTTCCCTATCCATCTATGAAGACAGAGAAAATCTCTTGTGTAATCTGTGATATGAATCATGGATCTCTTTGGAAATAAAAGTATAATCCAATGTCAATATAATGCTCAATGAGCCAAAACCATTCGGGGGTAGAGTTTAAGGTTACAGTATTTATTTCCTTGATGTATTTGCATACTGCCATTATTATGAATTTGCAAAGCTTAATATGAACAATTAAAATAAGACAATAGAGCATTCCAGAATAATAGTGCCAAAACCAAGAAGGCTTACTGATGAATCATTGCAAGATGATATTCTGTAGTTTTTAGTACACATAGGAGGACCTTCCTTTCCAGACTATTTTAGCAGTTGATCTCAGATGGTAATCATAGCGATAGTCTGCCAAGAATCTTAGTCCCAAATTATTTAGAGCTGTCTCAGAAGCTAATTGGCAGCTGGTCTAGTTACTTCAGTAATAATGTAATGCGCACAGCCATATTGGCTGATTCATAGGGTATTCCCCTTTCACCAGCAGCTTGTGCATTGCCTCAAACAAAATGTAAGAAGTACGGTATCTACCTATGACTTTGCTGATTCAGGAGATGTGTGTTCGGACCGAGGCTTCTCAAGAGCATTAAGCAACTCCTTGTCCTGACAAAAAACCCCTTTATTAATTTACTGTGACTTCTGCTCATTCACATCCAGCAAAGTCTTTCAAGGAAGGATTTAAAGTCACAGACCTTATCTGGCTTGGAGAGCTGCCAGGCCGATATCTGCAAAACTTGGCAAGGAGTCTCGGAGAGTCACGAACCAATTAAGTAAACTAATTGTCTCCTGCAAACTCCACTCCCCCTTTGCTCCTCTTTTATTCCCTATGGGAGGGGCCATTCACCGTCCACCTGTGGCCTTACTCCCAAGTTGACCCATTTTCTTTAGTTGTTCCCTTCATCTGGCAACTCTGTGCATGTGCACACTGGGAACAGGCTCCAGCTGTTCATCTGCCTCACTGATGTCTGACTCTGAAGGCAGCTGATAACTGGCATACAGCTCTGACCCACTCTCTGCCTCTGACACAAAGCCCACATCAGAGCCTTCCCCAGACTCTAGGACTGGCCCATGTTCCTCCCCAACCTCCTCACTGTCCGAATCTGCTGCCAGCCCTGCTGGCTGCTGACGGGCCACAATAATGTGAGATAAAAGGATGTTTTAGTTTAGTTTTTCAAAACTTTTCTAACTTATATCACCTCATCAGTTTCAAATTCTTTGCACCCGGTCTACTTTATTCTTTATAAATTTCCATAATGTCTTTACCATTTACTATTCTGAGCATGGTATTTGCAGTCCAGCACATCTAGAGGACAGCAATGTGGAGAACATGGGGAAGGCCAGTCTACAAATCTGTTGGAGTAATTCATATAAAAATTAGGTCAACTAAAGCTGTTTCCTTGTTTTTATGTTCAGATTACAAAATGCTGGGCCAAGCTTACATTCCTCTTCATTTTCCTTGTCCTCTTCCTTTTGGATATCTGTTATCATTAGAAGACTAAATTACTATATTATATACTTACAGTAAAATTCCTATATATATCGTTCTTGCTCAATTGGACTTAATTCCTTCATGCTTCGTGGACCAAGTACCCAGGCTGACCCTGTAAATAGATCTCCTTTTTTGCTCTCGCGTTTTTGAGTGAAATGGGTGCAATGTACCTTTGGAATCTGGAAGTATGCAGATATATTGCAAACATGGTCTTGGCATGGGGAAATGTTGAAAAAAAAATCTCAACCATGCATAACAATAAACCTAATACTAAAAACCACATTAAAATGAAGGGGTGAAATAGATTTGCCTGCCCCGTGAGCACCGTACCGGTAGTGATGGGGAGAGGAATCCACTACTGCATAAGCATCATCATTGTGACCAACCTGAGTAGGTGACAAGTATGAGGCCTGAACGCTAAAAGAAGATCCCATAGTGGTTCATAAATGTTGTAAGCTCAGATCACACAACCCCACACACTCAGCCTTCCAGGGGTTCTGCTTGTTGCTTTTCTCCATTAGTGGTAGGTGGTATTAGGTCCCTCCTGTGTTGCTGTGAAAGGACTCATGGATGGAAAGGGGCTCTGATGAAGCTTTCCTCTGGAAGATCTTCAGAACCTCTGAAAGAATCATCGATCCTAGAATTCAGCTCTGGTTTCTGCTGCAGTTTCAGGTTTGATGTTAAATATACTTGGACTTCTTCCAGAAATCTCTTCCTGCTGTTCCTCATGCAGTGTTGGTTTAATTGAGGGCTTTCTTTCAATTCCCTCAATCTCTGCTCTTATTTTATGAAGCTGCTTTCTTCCTCCTCTGGAGTGCTCTTGAACAGGCCTCCAGATTGTGGAGTGCTGGATCCAGGTGTCTGGAATGAATGCAGACTTTGTATAAGTCAAATGTGTGTGTGTGTGTGTTACACTTCTACTGTTTTTTTTCTTCTTTTAATGCTTTCAAGACAAGAAGTTCCCAAAGAGATGTCTGGACAATATATCATTCCAGGTTCACATCTCACGTTGACTCAGCATGTTTTTTGATGAATCCATGGCTTTTGTCTGCTTTCAGAAGGGAGAAATAATACCTTTCAATCACAGGTGTTTGGGGGAAGGGGTGTCCTGTGAATGGGCATCCCAGCTGTATGTGACAATGTGTTGGTGCCAACATGTCTCCTTTACAAACTGCCCATTCCTCTTTTCTCCAATTCTCTGTAATTGGATTTAACTATTTCATTTCTTCTGATCAATGCACATGTTCCAGCTGTCCACAGTTACCAGCAAAGCTGCAAATATTCAAAGCTCTTAAAACTCTGCTTAGTTAAATGTCTATGGAGATTCTCAGTCATCCAAGTCATGGTTGTCCCAAAGATGGCTTTTTCCCCCCAAAGGGCAACTGGACTTTCTGGTTTTTCTTTGAAGATATCTCCCTTCTCATTCAAAAAGCTTTTTTAGCTCATGATGATGAGAAGCGAAACGTCTTCTCATTCTTGGATGACGTCTTCTCATTCTTGGATGAGAAGCGAAACGTCTTCAAAGAAAAACCAGAAAGTCCAGTGGCTTCTTGAAAAAGCACCTTTGCGACTCTGCTTAGTTTTCTTAAGTACCTCAAAACAGAGTTAACGCAAGCTTTTTGGAATGCATTAGCCCAATCTCAATCATGTACATTTATATACCGATAGTCCTCAACTTATTATCATAATTGGGGCCAGAACTTCCATTGCTAAACAACATGGTTACGTGAGTTAAGTGTTAAGTGAGTTGCACCAGGGGTGAAATCAACTTACCTTCGCTACTGGTTCACAAATTTGAGTGCTCATGTACCACCTCCACCCATGTGCAGAACCTTCTGCGCATGCACAGAGCATAAAAAACAGATGTGATGACATCCGGGCGAGTGGGCAGAGCCTGCTACCGAGTGCTCCTGCAAAGGTAAGTAGAACAGCGGGGGGTGGGGTGGGAATCTGCTGTGCCACACGATTTAGATTAGCTAGAAAGCAGGAAATATAAATCATGTGTCACAGTTGGAAATACTGGTTTGCCCAAACCGGTAGCATTTTTTACTACCGGTTTGGGCAAACTGGTCTGAACTGGTAGCATTTCACCCCTGAGTTGCACCCAATTTTACAACATTTTCAGTCATGGTTGTTTAGTAAATCACTGCAGTTGTTAAGTGCTAGTTGTCTTCTTTCCCCCTTTCAATGACATCACAGAGAAGGAAGAGTTGTATGGTTAGTAGCTTAGGCAGAGATCAGACTTCATTTCAAGGACAGGAAGGATTTTACCTCATGGCATGTTTTTATTATATTCTTGATTGAACAAGAGATCTGGTTAACATTGCTCAAGATGTCTGCCATTTCCACTACCACCATTTTCATGTACATTGAATTTGGAACATGACTGGGATAAAAGATGAGGGGGCAAGCATAGTCACTGAAAGAAAACAGATACCACCAGATAGTTCACAAGGTCTAATTTATTATGTTCCATGACATAAACATCTGCTTAAAATAACGTTCTACCATGGAGAGAATTAAAACAAGGGGGATTAAAATTTGACTTTGTCTGCAATAGCTATATGTTTGTCAGCTGGAAATTTGATACACCAGGCAAATATTATCCCTTGTAATTGCTGGCTGGGATATGATTTTGAGGGTCCAGTGGGAAGAAAAGCAATTGCTATAGTTTTTGTTTCCAGATTTTGAAGCATGGTTAGCATTTTGAAAGTTTACACTCCATTGATTTCAATGGGATATGTTGGTGTAAAGTTACTCAATGGGAATATTGTTGGCTTCACTCAGAACCTGAAAACAGTGGTTTAGTTTTCCATATGCTTATAAAACTCTTGGTGAGATGAAATGGAGGAATTTAAGCTATAGTTTTTATATATATATTTAAAAATGCAAAATTTTGTCTGTGACTTACAACTATCCACTTAGTGGACCATTCGAAATTACAATGGCACTGGAAAATGTGACTTATGACCATATTTCACTCTTTTTTAAAAAACAACAACAAAGTTTTATTGGTTTTTTGATATTTTACAAAGGGAAAAGGTAAGGGAAAGATTACAAATTTTGGCAGCTGCGAAATGCGGTAGGTGCACCCCCCCTCCAAACTCATAGTGTACATTTGCATAAAATTCAATATTAAGTAGTAACATATGGTCGATGTGGTAAATTCAATTGGTAATTTCGATCAGTTTATATCAGGTGACTTTTCTTACTCATTTTTGTGATCTGAGCTTTCTTAATGTCGCCCCCTCTCCCCCCACTGGCAGAGCTCCGGCCCCTCCCGTGTCTTGTATGTCTGTTAAAGAGTCTTCTGGTTTTTCTAGGAGTACTTTGTTTTTCTCCATAAAGGCCTGCGCCTCTATGGGTGTATTAATTCTAACTCTTGTCTCCTCCCAGAATATTAACATACCTTCAGGCATCAACCATCTAAACCACACCCCCTTCTGGTATAATTTATTCGCCAATTGTGAATAATTTTTTCTTTTTTCCCTCACTTTCTTGGGGATCTGTTTCAGAATGGTTATCTCCTTATCTTTGTATGTCAAGGCTTGCCCCCTTTGTGCACTCAAAATTTCATCTCTTGTGCACAAGCATATTTCACTCTTAACGCCTCTTGCTCCATTGAGAAGCCAAGTCAATGGGGAAGCCAGATTCACTTAGCAACCGTGTTACTAGCTTAACAACTGCAGTGATTCACTTAGCTGTTGTGGCAAGCAACATTGTAGAAGGGAGCAAAACGAACGTAATAGCTGTCTTGCTTAGCAACTGAATTGTGATAATTGTGGATTACCTTGACTGTTGCCACCCCAGGAAGCTTTTTCATTTACAGCTATACAACAAATATCCAGGAGGAACATTAAATTTCTTACATTGCCCTAGAACTATGTCAACAGCAGGAGAAGCTATTAACACTCTCATTTATATTCCCATGAAGGAAATAAACTTAACTCCAAATAATGCTACTTCCTCTCTCCTTGCCATTGGCTTGGTTATGGTGTTTGCACAACACATGAGCATCCTTATCCCTTGACCCAGTGAAGGTTGTCATGTGAACAGGATACGTATATTAGTTCAGACTGATCTGGATGTCTATAAAGTTCTCAATACTGTGATCCAAATTTAACTCTTCGTTTCTTGTATCACTAAACACCCTTTTTAAATCCCTATATCCCTTAATTTAGAGTAGAGTCAAGACAAGTGGATGGAGCTCAGCGTTTATTGTCCGGATGCCTTCCTGATGCCATACAGAGATTGCAGCAGATATTTTTTTTCTTTGCGCCCTAGGAGAGAAACATCTGCCATTACCTAGGATTGAACTTTCAACCTTCCAAGTGGGAGGCGAGAGTCTTCACCACTAGTCCACCACGCGGCTCATTTGTTGCATCACTAAAACTTTGATAAATGACAACGCTGATAGATTTAGCTGTAGTAGCTAATGCATCCGCTAACGGGACAAAATAAACTCTCCAAAGAATTTTCAAACTGGGCAAATGACGTTATTAAAAAATAAATATACATTTTTATTATACATCCTGCATATGGAGGAGGGATCCTGAACTAGAGATGAGTGGCCAAGAAAAGTGATGAAATGGTGTTACGTGGTTCATTAAAATGGCCAAAGTTGAGAAACAATGGTCTAAAAGGGTTAAATAATAATAGTCTTTGGAAAGGTAGAGCCTTTGTGCTCTGAATTATTTTATTCTTGAAATGAGTATTTGGTCCCACAAAGCAGAGGTTCCTTTATATGTTTGTATGAAAATGCCCAATTCCCTTTTCAAGCTATCTAAATTAATGACCAACTATTGGCAATTGTGGCACTGGGTTTTTGTGTTTGTAAAGGTTGAGACATTTTCCCTAAATTGCCAGGGATTATTTTTGTTATGGGAAAAGAGG
Source organism: Natrix helvetica (assembly GCF_964273705.1). Classification (NCBI taxonomy): domain Eukaryota; kingdom Metazoa; phylum Chordata; class Lepidosauria; order Squamata; family Natricidae; genus Natrix; species Natrix helvetica. The sequence goes on from NC_138552.1 coordinate 278,683,647, forward strand.
GCTAATGTATCTATCTATATAAAAATGGCTGTGTGTGTGTTTGTGTGTATGTTCCAGCATAACTCTGGAATGACTCGAGCAATTTCAACCAAAATTGGTACAAAGATGATTTACTCTCTGGAAAAAAAATACTGTGGGGGTAAGATACCCCTAACACCCCTTGGTGTGTATGTGTTCTGTTGCGATATAGCCTGTTGTGCCTTAAAATGGCTTCTACTGTACTGCCATAAAATGGCTTCCACTGTACAGCACAGTGGAGTTGCCATGATAATGGCTTCACAGTACTCCACAAGGGGGTTCCCTCTGGTAAGGGGGAAAATCCAACATTAGAAATTACGTTTGGTCCGGACATTTTCCCCCTATAAATAAATACCTGGACAACGCCAGGTTATCAGCTAGTTACAAATAAAAATAAATCTCTTGGCCACACACTAATCTACAGGTGTGCACAACTTTCCCTGAGTTGAAGAATGCCTTTGTTTTGCTAATAAGCTTACCATATTTAGGTTTGCAATATCCAGACTAGAAATATGAGCTACTAGAGATACAGAGATATTGGCCCTCTGTACTTTTCCATTAAACATGACACTCAAAAACATAATGGCTTTGGTCAGTCAAAAGCAAAAAAATGACTTTTATTTCATTTATGTTGAAATGTAATCAAAGTTAAATACATTTAATGTGACTGTTTGCAAGCCATGTCTTCAATAATTTCCCCTTTCTGTAATGATTGCTTTTATGATTTGGTGACCACATTGGGAGGTCTCTAAAGATGACAGCTATAGCTTTTGAGCTGCATGTATCCCGGGGATCTCAAAATTGTAAACCGAGAATATTCCAGCGCATTGTAACATTGGGAAAAGTAGACTATTTTTCTGATTATGATGCCATTGAAATAGGCAGCAGCAGCAGCATGTGGGATATCTGCTCCTTCCCTTGTCTGATTCTGGAAAGGACATCGTAATAAAACCGTGGCATTTCTCTACATTGTTCAAAATGCATTGCTTATTTGTTTGTTAATCTACTTCAATGAGAAGAGACATTTGCAGATGTAATCTTCCCTGGATGACCTGATATTTTTTTAAAAGCAGAAAACAATCTCTTTTGGAAGGTGATGAAGGAGAGAGTTCTACTTCAGCAGCTGTTTGAAAGTTTGGTCCAAAGAAAAACCATTACAATTTGCTCCAGTTTAAGAGATTATCAAACTTCCAGGGATGGCCTCTGGGAATCCTCAAGGATTCTTCTTTCAGATGCAACAGAAGGTCAAAGGGACAAGGGAGATTAATTTAAACTTTGCATGTATTTTGTCTTTGGAAGATTGGGTTACTTTAGCTACTCCTATGCGCCTGCTCATTTTCCTCTCCAAAGTTTAGTTAATCTTCAGCTATCATTCGATGCAACACTGTTCCCATCAGGGCTCAGTCAAAGTTACTGATTGACTGTGTTCATGTATTTTATCTTAAATTAATTAATACATTATCTGGTCTATATAACAGAGTGAATAATCAATGAACAAAAACAGTCCAACTTTACTCCATGCAACAAGCCATAAAAATCTAATATAGGTAACCCCAAACTCAGACGAACATTTTGTTAACATTTATATTTTTATCTTTTTTTTAATGTACGTACTCTCTTCTGAGGACTTTTCCTGCTATGTGACTTCTCAGATTTTTGGTACATAGCGTAAGTTTTCATACTGCCCATTCTCAAATGATTCAAGAGTCAATTGTTGAGATGGGCTGCCATACAAATTGAATGAATGGATGGTCGGACGGACGGACGGACGGACTGACTGACTGTGATGGGTTAACAATATGTCAAAGCCTGATTCAGTTAACTGTGCATCATTCACTGTGCAATCACAAGACAGCTAGGTTAATTCCTCGTGACTCAGATTGGATTGGTTTTTTAGTTGACTTAAAATGCCTTTGACAATTTCATTGTGTCATCAGATTTACACACACATTCCATAGTAGAATTATATGGTATATTATAGACTCCTGGTTTTGTTGAATCATTGTAACTTTTTTTTTGCAGCAAAACAAGACGGGGTCTTTTAATGCCCTGAACAACTAAGACATTTATTATTAATGTTGTTTCATGGCTTCTATTCTAGGTCAGGGGTGTCAAATTCAAGGCCTGAAGGCCAGATCTGACCCGCAAGGTGCTTAGAGCTGCCCTGGAAACAGTAAAGGCCCATTGCTTCTGCCAGCAAAAACAGGCTCACGAGTTCTGTTTTTGGCTGGGACAGCCTCCCGCAACCCTCTGTCAGTGAAAACGGAGATTGGGAGGACTGCCCTTTTCACTGGCAGAGGGTTGCAGGAGGCCGTCACAGCCAAAAATGAAGCTTGGGAGCCTGTTTTCGCTGGCAAAGCACTTGGGTCACCATAGGTGCCAACACAAGTGAGATTGAACTGGCCACACACTTAGCCATGCCCCCCCCCCCCCCCCCAAGATCAAACACAACTCTGGCTTCATAGAATCCTAGAGATCCAATTTTAAGTGTCCTGGGCAAATTTTCAAGCCTCCATTGAACATAATGAAGAGGAGCCAATCATCTCAACTGGGCACACTGTCAAAAAGCTCTTGTTGTTATAAATGTTATTAAAGTTAATATTATAAATCATTGTCAGACCAGAGTGCTTCAATACTAGTTTTAATCGTGTTTTAGTGGTGGTGGGAAACTCATGTGACGAATCCACCTGTTACCAGAAATGATGCAAAATCTGCTGTGTTGAGAACACGAAGGACCAACAGCAAAGCAGAACTTTAAACTGTGAACAGTCATTCCAAATGTCTGGATGAGTGTTTATTTCGGTCACCACGATATAAAAAGTATGTTAAGACTCTAGAAAGAATGCAGAGAAGAGCAATAAAGATGATTAGGAGACTGAAGGCTAAAACATATGAAGAACGGTTGCAGGAATTGGGTATGTCTAGTTTAATGAAAAGAAGAACTAAGAGTGGCATGATAGCAGTGTTCCAATATCTAAGGGGCTACCACAAGAAAGAGGGTGTCAACCTATTTTCCAAAGCACCTGAAGGCAGGACGAGAAGCAATGAATGTAAACTAATCAAGGAGAGAAGCAACCTAGGAGAAATTTCCTGACAGTCAGGACAATAAACCAGTGGAATGACTTGCTTTTAGAAGTTCTCCATCACTGGAGGTTTTCAAGAAGAAATTGAACAGTTATTTGTCCATAATAATATGATTTCCTGCCTGAGCAGGAAATTGGACTAGGAGAGGTCCCTTCCAACTCTGTTAGTCTGTTTCTTACACATATACTTGCTTTCTCACATAGGGACTGAAAAGTGAAATGGGCAATATTTTGGAAGCTCAATTCCTTTCTATTTTCAAAAGAAAACAGGCATATTCTATGTATGAGGACTAAGAATGACCCTTCCTTTGCTTTTTGATGGCTAAAATAAAATGCACTGAAAAAATTAGTAAGGATTTGTATTCCAGAAAGCAATTTGCACATCAAATATCTGAAAAAATATATATACTTCTGATATGTAATATTTAGACAGCTATGTAAACACAACTCTATCTGTTTATTTCTGCCTAATTTCTTTTAACATTACATTAGTTGTGATTGGGACAGGGGATCTATCAGGATTGATGTAATGCTGGCTTCAACTTTGTACCTTATACTAAGCCACACCACTGATCCATCTAGGGCAGGGGTGTCAAACTCAAGGACTGTGGGTCAGATCTGACCCACAGGGTGATTAGATCTGGCCCACGGGGCCACCCTGGAAACAGCAATGGACCGACCTGTGGTGCCTCTGCCAGCGAAAATGGAGCTCAGGAGGGCTGCTCACAGCTCCATTTTAACTGGCAGAGAGCTGCAGGAGGATTCCCCCAAGCTCCCCCCCCCAGGCCACCACAGGTGCCCCCTGACATGATGATGTCAAGCTGGCCATGCCCATCCTGGTCACGGCCATCAGGTCCCCCAAGGTCAAACACAACCCTGATGCGGCCCTCAATGAAATAGAGTATGACACCCTTGATCTAGGGGTTACAGTGTATGAACTAATCTATCTTGTGTGGTTGGCTAGAATTATCAGGTTGAGCAAGGCAAAGATGAGTAGCATCTTTAGCACCTTTGGTAGATTTTTCCGCTCTTTAGCAGGAACCATGAGATTGAACTTGAGCTTTCTGTACACAAAAAGTCTGGGTTTTCTTGATATACTAGGCTTGGTTAAAATGAGGTTGCATAGTTTGTAGTTAATGTAGTGGAAATCCATCAATTATCATAGCATGTTGTGTGAACTAGGACTATCGTATTTAGCCATGATGCTGTTTATTTGTTTCAGGGTATAATATATTAAGGAAACAGAGTAGTTATAATTTATTAATTTGGGTTTAGGATGTATTGTGTTTAGCAACCCAGCTAATAGTTCCTCTGTCATTGAATGTGTAGCTCCTCCTTTATTAATACTACCATGTTTTCCCGAAAATAAAAGCCAGTCTTATTTATGTTTGGGGCCCGAAATAAGCGCTGGGGCTTATTTTCAAAGACGTCCTAATTTCAGGGTGGTTGTGGAGCTGCCTGATGCACACACCTCATGGCTCCACGCCCCAACAACTGCCTAGTGGCGGCAGCGCCAACAACCATGTGCAATAGGACCCCATGTGGCTGCTGGCTCACTTCTTCCCGCACTAATGCGGCACTGGAGCAGGAGGCCAAGCGATACAGTCAGGCAAAACACTCCGTTCCCAAGTGACTCATTGGTGCCCAAATACTTTTCACCTGGATGGAAAAATGAGGGAGATCCAAAGCTTTATCTGCTTGTATTTGGGATGCTTTGAAACTGAGTATCCCATTTGCAAGCAGATGAAGCTTCATCTCCCTCTGAGCGAAAAGTGCATGACGGAGTCCACCTCTGTCTCTGCACTTGGACTTACAAGTATCTGCATTGCGCCAAGGGCCCAGCAGGCCACACCCATTTCCCTGGGCTTATTTTTGGGGTAGGGTTTATATTAGGCCCACCCCCCCAAAACATCAGGCTAGGGCTTGTTTTCAGGGCGGGTCTTATTTTTGGGAAAACATTGCAATATTTTCAATATTAACTGGTTGTAGTTAATCTCCAACAAGATTCTGGAAGGGAGTTTTTCCTGGCTCTACCTGAAAGTATGCGAGCAAGGTTAAAGCTGAAGGTCTGTTGCATGTATACCAGGTCATACACTGCTGTACTTCATCATATATTGCAAGCAGTTTCTTTCACTTTGGTGGGAGAGGGAAGAAGGGAGTGTTTCATTAGAGAAAATGGTGGAAATACAAACACTGGAATATTTGTAGTGAAAGGGAAGAGATAGAATCCAGAGCAAATTATAACGTGTGTCTTATAAGAGTTGTTCTTTCACTGGGTTCACTGATTTCAGAGTTTCCTGTTTGAAAGTTGAGCAATAACACCAGGATTGTAATTTATCTTAGTCACTCGGTTCCGCGCCCCTGCTCCCACCTCAACCCCCATTTGCCAAAATCTGCTCTACAACTGTTTTCCACTTGGATATACTTCTCCCCTTCTTGAGAAGGGTGCGTTCTGTCTGTACTTTGAAGTAATTGTTAATCATTGCAAGACGTTCTCCTTCACATAGATAAGCACGAAGCACTGAAGTAAGACTCATTCAACCATTAAAAAGGCAAAAAAATAAATAAAAAAAAATGACCCCACAGAAAAGGAAAATTGCTGGCTGAGAAATCAGCAGAACTTTAAATCAAGCCACAGATGGTTTGTCCTGTGCACTGCTTTCTTTCTATCCCTCTAAAATGGACTCTGCTCCTACTTTTTTGGGGGGTGGGGGAACGAATTGACCATTCTGTTTTTAACTTGCTGTCTGCTTCATAGGTATTAAGTAGCTTAAGCTGCCTGCTTTTCTTTATTTGTACATCACTTTAAGCCCCCCCCATGTGCTCTAACAAAGAATATTTATTTATTTGTTTGTTTGTTTTATTCATCCATTCATCCATTCATCCATTCTGTCATAGTTATATAGTGTGTATTGGAGGTGATGACCCTTTGATAGGTGTATGCAGTGAAATTCATTTTAATGTATGCCGATTAGTGTACATTCAAAGTGGCAATAAAGTTTATTCTGTTCTGTTCTATTCCTATTCCTATTCCTATTCTATTCTATTCTATTCTATTCTATTCTATTCTATTCTATTCTATTCTATTCTATTCTATTCTATTCTATTCTATTCCATTCTATTCCATTCTGAATAAACTGAGCACTGTGTTAGAAGATAAACTACAGTAACCCGAAAGAGAGTCTAGATTCAGGAATATGGCCAGACAGGTTTTGTAAGGTAATAATTGATTTTGAATAAATCTTTGTTACTATAAAACTTAAAGGTAATCTTTACATACAGTATCATTATCACCAAAGTTAGTTAGAAACTAGTGGAGTGGATGCAGTCACTCACATGTTCAATGTGATTAATGTCTTCCTTTTTTTCCCTAGGTGTTTAGTACAAGCCACAATAATGTCACATGTGTTATGACATCATTGTGCAAATGACACAATTCCCATCAGTTGTGTATTGGCGTCATTATATAAATGTTGTTCTTGCCTTCTCATCTCCTTCTCCATGAATTCCTATAGTTGGTTTGTTTTCCTGTTTAATATGATGTACCCTTGTTTGATTAGTTATGATTCAGTATATTGTGCTGACTGAAAATGAGTAAAAGAAATAAACAGGTTAAATATAGTATGCTAACACAGCCAAACACTGCCAAGTATTATAAGAGCCAAAGTGGCACAGTGGTTAGAATGCAATACTGCAGGATACTTCAACTGACTGCTAGCTGCAGTTCGGCAGTTCAAATCTCACCAGCTCAAGGTTGACTCAGCCTTCCATCCTTCCGAGGTGGGTAAAATGAGGACCCAGATTGTTGGGGGGCAAGAGGCTGACTCTGTAAACTGCTTACAGAGGGCATATAAGTACTATGAAGCGGCATATAAATCTACGTGCTATTGCTATTTGTTTAAGTACTTACAACAGTTAAGGATGAGAGAAAAGTCAATCATGAACTCCTTTTACATGGAAATCCAATTATTTTACAAATTTTTAAAAACACATAAAAAGGGACAACAGGATTTTTTTTAAAATGGCTATTCCATCCTTGAGTCAGCTTCTACGTTGTCAAAGCCCTTTGATAAGTTGACAGGCAGCCATGGCAAAATGAGGCCATCAAAGACTTAGAAGGCAGAGATTGTTGGGGGCAATAGGCGGACTCTGTAAAACCGCTTAGAGAGGCTGTAAAAGCACTATGAAGCAGTATATAAGTCTTAAGTGCTATTTCTATCTCCCTTGGGTACAGTTTTAAAAATACAAAACCCCAACCCTCTACTTTTCAGGAGGAAGAATGAGTTAGGTTCACACATTGCTCTAAGCCAGTGATGGCGAACCTTTTTGTAAAGGTGTGCGTGCGATAGCTCGTGCATATGTGCCCACACCCACAATGCAATGTGCTCTGCTCACCTGCGCATGCATGTGTGACACCCCCCCATGTGGGGGGGGGAGTTTTCACCCTCCCCAGGCTTCGGAGGCTTTCCCGAAGTCTGAGCAGGGCGAAAACAGCCTCCCCCAGCCCCCCGGAGGTCCTCCAGAAACGGATCATTTCTGAACTTCCGGTTGGCCCGTTGTGCCTGTTTTTCGCCCTCCCCAGGCTCCGTAGGCTTTCCAGAAGCCAGGGGAGGGCGAAAACAGCTTCTGCCGGCTCTCCGGAAGGCCAAAAATCAATTGGCCAGCACACACATGCATGCTGGAGCTGACGGTTTACATGCCAACAAATATGGCTCTGGGTGCCACCTGTGGCACGCATGCCATAGGTTTGCCATCATGGCTCTAAGCTAATAAGGTGATCTATATAGTTTTGGCTTAGTAAGTATGTAGTTTGTAAATCATGGTTTATTGCTTACTTTATTGTGCAAATCAGCCTAAAACTATAGAAGTTTGGCAGCCCTCCCTCCTTCTCTCCCTTCCTTGCATTCTAATCTACAGAAACATTGAAAGTACAGTTTTTCCTATGCATCTTCTATGAAAACCTGCAGGAGGAACTCATTCTATGTGATCTCTGTTCTACATGGTTTTTTTTTAGAATAGTGGAGGATGTGGGCTTGGCAATAGGCTATGTTTCTCTTGTAACACGAACATGGGGAAAGGTTCTATTTTGATCCCCGGGAAACACTCTGTGGGAGTGAGCAAGTACCCTCATCCATATTCAGTCAACCACGAGAGGGCAGCCAACGTTAGGCTTTTCAGGATCTCCTTCTTGCTCCCTAGTGGTCCTTCAGGTTTTTGCAGCCGAGTTTGCATACTTCTCACCTGTACCAATTTTCCTGTTCTTTCTTATACAATATACAGGTAGCCCTTGATTTACAATCCTAGTAGCTACTATTATTGTCATAAGTTAGAACGGTTGTAAATTGAGTCATCTACATGACTGATGCAATTTTACAACTGTTTTTGCGGCGGTCCTTAAGCAAATGCCTTGATCATTATGTCATGATCATTAAATGAACCAATAATTCACTATAATCGGGTTCGAAGTAGATGCCAGGTTTTTGGCAAAACTGTTGCAAAATGTGGTCAGATGTCCGCGGGTCACTAAGAATGGCCATAAATGCAGACCAGTTTCTGAGTGCCCAAAGTGCAGTCATGTGACCCCAGTGAGGGGCAGCCTTTACTACCTGTAATGCTTTTGACTCATTTGTTTAATTGGCTTGTCTATATCTAGTTTTAAGACTTGTGCAGAAAACTGATCATGGTTTAAGTTATATTTATGCAGAAATATTGAAAATCCAAAATGGTTCACAAACCTTTAAGCATCACTGTATGTGTTTTAATGCAGATTGATTGGAGTACCCAATCTAAAGTTTTATATGAAACTCAGACTGGTAATATTAATTTGCTCAAATAACCTCTTGTTAGACTTCCCCAGAGTGGTGCTTTCGAAGTATGTTATGGCTACAACTCCCTATCTTTCCAATCATGAATGACCAGGCAGGTTGAAAATTTGTCTCCCTAGCATACTTGGAAAAATACTGACCTACATCAACCTTTTTTCTTACCCGCCCAAAGGTGACTTTTTCTCCTCCAACCATTCACATTTTACACTTTTGTAATTTTCTGCTTATATGTTTTGGCTTTAGACCAGAACTTGAAACTGGGTATTCATATGGTTTCGATAAAATTCCCCGAACACAGACAATACATCTTCTTAAGTACGTCTTCCTGTAAGATTGGAGGGTGATATCAAATAACTAATATTTTATTGGTGGTAGATACTGTAGGTATCTGGAAAAGATATGGCTGTGAATCTCCATAAGGTAGAAAGGAATTGTAGGCACAACAATTTACAGAACAAGCCTGCAAATGCTTCAAATCAGGGAAATAAAATAGAAACAAAGGAAAAACAAAGAAAATCCATTCGCCTTTTGAAAAAGCTCCTTTGAGACAAACATGACCTGGATAACTGAGCATCTCCAGAGACATTTGAAATTTTAGGTTGAGAAGGTCCAGGTTTTTTACTAATTAAGAGAACACCTAACATATTTAGATTCAAGATACAAGAAAGAGATCAAGCAATGAAAGACGGAACCTTTTAACATCCACGGGGAACAGGTGTGTGGATATTTTCCCCTTATTTGAAACTCTTATTGAAAAACCAACAAGTTCCAGACAGCATTTGGCTGAAACCTGTATGTCTTAAGTTTGCAGAAATATTAGCCTGGTGGGAGAGGTCCAGGGATCTGAACTGACAGCAGTGTGAAAGCAAGACAGGAAATAAATCAGTTGCCGGAGAGATGGAAGGCCTCTCTAGGTTATTAAACAAAGAAAAATAAGAATGAGAAAAATGAAGGATTCTTCTTTGTTCAAACTTATGCTAGTGTTGATACAGGAGTAGTAGCATGATTTTTTTTTTGTACTTTAATATAATTGGTCATGGGAAAGGAACAGGATAAAATAAGGATTGTTTTGCCGGATTGATTCATATTGCTTTTTTCATCTAAATTTCCAGTTGAGCCTCGTATTCTGTTTCTACAAGTGGGCGAGATAATCTTTCAGTTTGAAAAAATTCATCTTGTTTGTTTAATAAAACCTTCCTGACCTCTGCCCTCCAGATGTCTGGGACTCCAGTCATTAGGTTTCTCAGCCAATAAGACAGACTTTTTTTTTAAACATCTTTCTTTTTCTTAAAAATAACACAACACAAAGCACAGTACACTGACAAGCTGTAGCACAATGAAAACAACAATACTAACCTCAGATTAGTTTTAATACTCGCAGTCCAACGCCAAAGAACTTGGTGATTAGAGGAATGTCAAAGGTTAAGCTGTAGTAGTTCTGTGTAGCTAAGTACAACATGGAGCCAAGGCAAAGTTGCTGCTTTCTCAAAAGTTGCAGTTTGATCAGGAATAGCAAAGAATAAAAAGATAGAGACAAACAAGTCTTCTCTGGGAAGGACAGTCTATAGCACTGATGGCGAACCTTTTTTTGCCTCGGGTGCAAAAAGCATACATGCGCACACTATCGCACGCACTCGCATGCCCACCCCCATAATTTAATACCCCCTGTGCCGTGCCTCCTGTGCATGCATGCATGCATGACACCCCTCCCTGGATGCCTGACACATGTATGCAGGGCTTTCTTGGAGCCTGGGAAGGGCAAAAACGGCCTCCCTCACCCCGCTGGAGGCCCTCCGGAGGCCAGAAACAGCCCATTTTCTGACTTCTGGTGGGCCTGGTAGGTCCATTTTTGGCACTCCCCAGGCTCAAGAAGCTTTCTAGGAGCCTGGGGAGAGTGAAAAATGACCCAACATGCAAACCGGAAGTTCGGGAACTGACTTCCGGGTTGCCCATTGGGCCATTTTTCTCCCTCCGGAAGTTTTAGGAGGCTTTTCTGCAGCCTCCGGAGGACGAAAAACAATCCAACGGGCAAACTGGAAGTCCGTCCCTGAACTTCCAGTTTGTGTGTTGGGCGGTTTTTCGCCCTCCGGAGGCTTCAGGGAAGCCTCTGGAGGGCGAAAAAAGGGAAAAAATCATCTGGCCAGCATGTGTATGCGCACTGCAGCTGACAGGGCAATGCCTCGCGTGTCCTCAGAAATGGTTATGCATGCCACCTGTGGCACGCGTGCCATAGGTTTTCTATCACGGGTCTATGGTGTCAACTGAAGTGGTGTCTAGTCTAGAGAAAAGAAGGACTTGGGTTGACATGATAGCAGGGGGGCTGCCACAAAGAAGAGGGAGTCAACTTATTTTCCAAAGCACCAGAAGGCAAGACAAGAAACAATGGATGGAAACTAATCAAGGTGAGAAGCAACCTGGAATAGTGGATACACTTCCTAACAGTGACGACATCTAACCATTGGAACAGCTTGCCTTCAGAAGTGGTGGGTGCTCTTATCACTGGAGGTTTTTAAGAAGAGACTGGACAGCCAGTTGTCTGAAATGGTATAGAGCAGGGGTGTCCAAACTTGAGAACTTTAAGACTTGTGGACTTCAATTCCCAGAATTCCCCAGCCAGCATGGCTGGCTGGGGAATTCTGGGAGTTGAAGTCCACAAGTCTTAAAGTTCCCAAGTTTGGACACCCCTGGTATAGAGTCTCCTGCTTGAGCAGAGCGTTGGAGTAGAAGACCTTCAATGTCCCTTCCAGCTCTTATCACATTGAAGTTTAGTGGGTCAATGGGATTTAATCAGTTTGAAGATTAAAAGTCTGTTCATTGGATTTTTAGAAATCTGAGATGCTTACTGATCCTGTAAGAAGCAGGACGCTGTACTCAGTGGTGGGATTCAAAAATATTTTTTTTACCAGTTCTGAGGGCATGACTTGGTGGGCATGGCGGGAATGGCAGCTGAAGGATACCGCAAAATCCCCATTCCCTCCCCACCTCACTTAATTACTTTCTAGCTCCATTCTCCTGTGCAGGGCAACAGAAGAAGATACAGCCGATCAGCGGGGACTCTGATCAGCTGGGACTTGGAAGCAAAGAATAGATGAGGGCGGGGCCAACCAGAGGTGGTATTTGCTGATTCCGGTACTGGTTCTCCAGAACCTGCTGAATGCCATCTCTGAAGGGTGGGGATAGAAATATAGGAAATGTATACAATAATAATACAATACAATAGTAGAGTTGGAAGGGACCTTGGAGGTCTTCTAGTCCAACCCCCTGCCTAGGCAGGAAACCCTATACCGTTTCAGACAAATAGCTATCCAACATCTTCTTAAAGACTTCCAGTGTTGGGGCATTCACAACTTCTGGAGGCAAGCTGTTCCACTGATTAATTGTTCTCACTGTCAGGAAATTCCTCCTCAGTTCTAAATTGCTTCTCTCCTTGATTAGTTTCCACCCATTGCTTCTTGTTCTACCCTCAGGTGCTTTGGAGAATAGTTTGACTCCCTCTTCTTTGTGGCAACCCCTGAGATATTGGAACACTGCTATCATGTCTCCCCTAGTCCTTCTTTCTCTTAAGCTAAACATACCCAGTTCCTGCAACCGTTCTTCATATGTTTTAGTCTCCAGTCCCCTAATCATCTTTGTTGCTCTTCTCTGCACTCTTTCTAGAGTCTCCACATCTTTTTTACATCGTGGCGACCAAAACTGGATGCAGTATCCCAAGTGTGGCCTTACCAAGGCATTATAAAGTGGTATTAACACTTCACGTGATCTTGATTCATCTTTTAGCCTTCTTCACTCTTTTTTCCTTACCCTGAAACATGCTTGATTCAATCCTTCACAAGTCACTCATTTTCACTTAAAGGAAGTTGCATTCCTTGCCGTTAATGTATGTCAAGGATTAAAATAGTAGTTGTCCTGAGCAGGTGGAATTCAGTTCTCAAGTCAAACCTTACTACTTTGGCATTTGTTCCACAGCATTCTTTCATAATCCAGGATTCCTATTTCTTTTAAGGAAATATTACTGAAACATAATACTCTCTTTCTAGCCAGTTTATATATTTTGCCAAGTGTGTATTGTATAGGATGTACTTTTTTTTTTTTTTTGCTATCACTGTCCAGGATACAGTTCTTTCCTGATCTATACAATCCAGTGCGGGAAAATGTTTTAGCTATAAAAATATATTTATAAACTCCTTTGTAGCCAATTAAGAGTTTTCAAGGGGATATTTAAAATAAAAAATAGAACACATTAAGCTGGAAACCACGTTGAAGTCTTCAGATTAATTGAAGTCTCTATTAATAGAGAATTGGAAACCTGTCATCTTAAATTGAAAACTAAGCAGAATCAAAACTGTTTATTTGTCTGCTTGATGCTAAAGAAAGTAGATGCTTGTAAAGCCAGCATTAGAAAGGAATTCCAGACAAAGAATGCTATACCAGAAACTTAACCACTCTTGTTTTGTGGGAACAATCTACCAGTATTTTATTTATCCTTTTATCTTTGTAAGCTGCCTGGAGTGATTGTGAGTTGGGCAGCCATAGAAATGTTCGTTTATTCATTCATTCATTCATTCATTCATTCATTCATTCATTCATTCATTCATTCATAAATATATGCATCTATACATAGGTAAAGGTTCCCCTCACACATATGTGCTAGTCATTCCTGACTCTAGGGGGCGGTGCTCATCTCCGTTTCAAAGCCGAAGAGCCAGCGCTGTCCGAAGACGTCTCCGTGGTCATGTGGCTAGCATGACTAAACGCCAAAGGTGCAGGGAACACAGTTACCTTCCCACCAAAGGTGGTTCCTATTTTTCTACTTGGGTTTTTACATGCTTTCGAACTGCTAGGTTGGCAGAAGCTGGGGCAAGTAACGGGAGCTCACTCCGTTATGCTGCACTAGGGATTCGAACCGCTGGCAAGCTATGTGTCTTAGCCACTGAGTAATAACAATTTTAAAAACCCCAAACCCAGAGTTCTGTAATGTCTACTTCAAATCCAACTTGTAAAAACTGGTGATTTTTCAAAGTCTCTGAACCATCAAAAAGCATATCCTGCAAATGCTATTATTCACAACCAGGAGAGTACTTAAGAAATGCCGGTTTTTCTTGTTATTCACACTTGTTAGGTATGATACAGAAGTGTTTTATAACAACCCTGCAGAAAAGTTCAGCATTATCAGCCAGTCAGGGGTGGGTTCCTGTCAGCATTACTGCCAATTCGGTGCTCAAAAAAAAATTGTACATGTGCTTTGCATGCATGCGCACTTGCAACTAAAAAGGTCTGGGCATGCGCATGGCACAGGGCCTAGTTACCTGCGGGATCGCGTCCTGCCCCATACATCCCTGCGACCCGTCCACTCACACAGAGAGGGACTACTCCGGGTGCCGTCCTCCAGAGAGTGCCAGAGGGCAGCGCCCAGAAGTAGGGCCTTCTCTGTAGTGGGCCCCACCCTTTGGAATGACCTCCCCCCAGACATCAGAACTACAACCGACCTTCGCTCCTTCCGTATGAAGCTGAAAACCTACCTGTTTCGACTAGCTGACCTGGCATAACTCTACAACCTCCCCAGCCCAGGGCATTTTTAATTGTAATTTTAGTTTTTAAGGGTTAATTTCACTGGGGTTTTAACTTTTTAAGTATTGTAACTTATTTATTTATTCTTACCTCCTCTATACGCTATATAATACCTTTGTACGTCGCCCCGAGTCCCTGTGGGGAGAGGGGGCGACTAATAAGTTCAAATAATAAATAAATAAATAAATAAATAAATGTTAGAAAAGGCAAAAAAAATTGCAATGAAGATTGTTCTGCGCATGTGCAGAACTGAAATCAAGATGGTGCTGCTGCCGATAGAACCAGTTCGGGTGTGCGGCAGGCCAAGTTATTACCTACTCAGCCGAACCAGTCCGAATTGTTAGGAACCCACCTCTGCAGCCAGTACATTTCTTAAAAAAAAAGGTAAGTTAGATTTATTACAGTCAAAAAGACCACCATGATACTTCTGTCATTCAATCTCTGACTTCTAAGTCTTTGATGGCCTCATTTTGCCATGGCTTCCTGTCAACTTATCAAAGGGCTTTGAGAAGTAGAAGCTGACTCAAGGATGGAATAGCCATTTAAAAAAAACCCTGTTGTCCCTTTTTATCTGTTTTTAAAAACTTGTAAAATAATTGGATTTCCATGTAAAAGGAGTTCATGATTGACTTTTCTCACATCCTTAACTGTTGTAAGTACTTAAACAAATAGCAATAGCACTTAGATTTATATGCCGCTTCTTAGTACTTATATGCCCTCTGTAAGCAGTTTACAGAGTCAGCATATAGCCTCCAACAATCTAGGTCCTCATTTTACCCACCTCGGAAGGATGGAAGGCTGAGTCAACCTTGAGCTGGTCAGAATCGAAGTCCTGGCAGTGAGCAGTGAGTTAACTGCAATGCTGCATTCTAACCACTGCGCCAACATGGCTCCTGTGGATGGACACCCATCCCTGTCTAAGCTTTCAATTCTTTTTTCTCATTTTGTTTGTCCCTCTCATCTCTTCTTTTTTTTATTAGGGTTGGGAGTGAGCATTACCCTGTCTTCCCAGCACAAAGGTTGAACACTACTAACCCCAACAGAAACCAACCATTCTTTTGTGAAGCTGTGCAGTTGTTAAGTGTAAGGTCCCATGACCCAGCTGACTTACTCCATCAGTTCTCTTGGTTGTGGCTATGGTTGTTAAACATGACTGTGACTTGAGTCTTCCTGGCATCTTCTTTAATCAACTTTGCTTGTCATAAGCCAGCTGTGAAGGTTACAACTGGCAATCAAGTGACCAAATGGATGTTGTGATGGCTGCAAATTTGAGATCCTGTCATGCGTCTTGTTGTCAATATCTCTGAAACTTTGAATGGTTGCTGAATGTGTGGACAGTAAGCAAGGACTAAGCTGGAAACTTGGGCTTCCAGGGGCTCGTTTGGCAGATTCTCTGTAAATTTTGCAAAAGACTCCCTTAGAGAGTCTTTAAATTATTTATTTCATTTTTAACTGTGATCCACAGGTAGAAAATTGACCAGTCCGGAGAATATATCTGGCTATGAAGTTAGCTGCATTGCCATCTTTTAAACATTTGAGAAGAACTAGGGTGATGTAATAGTAGCCTTCCAATGTTTGAGGGGCTGCCACAGAGAAGAGGAGGTTGAACCATTCTCCAAGCACCCGAAGGCAGGACAAGAAGTAATGGATGAAAAATTATCAAAGAGAGATCCAACTAGAATTAAGGAAAAATATCCTGACAGTGAAAACAATTAATCAGTGGAATGGCTTATCTTCAGAAGTTGTGGGAGTTCCATCATTGAAGGTTTTGTCCAGAATGGCATAGGGCCGTGATGGCGAACCTATGGCACATGTTGCACGTGGAACCATCTCTCCAGGCATGTGAGCTGTCACCTGTTGCTCTTCTGGGTTCCAGTGTGCCGGCCAGCTGGTCTTCATGCGCATGGGAGTGCCGGAAATGGAAAAAGTGGCTCCCCAGTGCTCATGTGCATGCCAGAAAGATGATCATCTGGTTTCTGGTGCATGCATGTACTCTGGCCAGCTGGTCTTCATGTGTGCATGCACACCAGAAACCGGAAGATAATCTTCCCAGCGTGCATGCACACCCAGCGACTGTTCTTCCGGTTTCCAGCACATGCGTGCGTGCCCCAGTGGTGGGTTCCGGATCCCGGTGCAACTGGTACGGCGTACCTACTGCCTGAGACGCTCTGCGACACCTCCGTGATGCTCCAGCTGCTTGGCGGAGCATCGTGCAGGCGCCATACGCTCCGTGCATGTGGGCAGAAACCCTGGAAACCTCAAATACTGGTAAGGAGCGTGGGCGGGCGAGTAGACCCTCCTGAGCACCGTACTGGAACGGTACCTGGTGCTCCTGGCAGGCATCGGTACGCCTGTACTGGGGCATACCGGTTGTAATCCACTACTGCCCCCCCCCCCCGCCCCATTTTGGCACTTGGCGCCAAACACTGGCATAGGGTTCCCTGCTCGAGCAGGGGGTTGGACTAGAAGACCCTCAAGATCCCTTCTCTGTATTCTATTCCAAATCTAGATTCTTGGCCTATCCTTGAATATGCTATGCTGCCACTAAGCAGACGACAGCTGTCTGTGGGCAGGGGGCGTCCTTTTGTAAGATCTGAAAGTTGTGGACTTTCAATCTCTCCCTGGATAGGCTGTTCTAAAGTATCAAAGAGAGATATTGCATTACTTGCAGACTGAACTTTCTTGTTGTAATATATTGATCAACTTTCAGCTGTTTCGGGGGGTCTGGATGTAGCCTGCCTTCCCCCACCCCCCCATTTCTTCAACCCCGTGTTGACAGCATTCCTTTTCTCCAATCTGATCACTCAGTGTGCCAGAAGGTTCAGGCAAGCAGTGTGGAGTTTTAAAAATTAAGATTTTAGCATAGTAAAAAAAAATAAGTAAAATAGAAGAGTATAAAATGAAATGAAATAAGATGTAAGAAGATAAATAGAAGCAACCTCTCTGAGAGGCGTTTCCTTGTCACCACCTGTCAAGTTCCCAAAACCAAGAAAGGCATCACCGAAACAGTTTCTTTTCTGTTCCTCACCTAGACAGAAATCTCCAAATTAAAGCAACTACCGTATTTTTCGGAGTATAAGACACCCCTTTTTCCTTCAAAAAAGAGGCTGAATATCCGGGTGCGTCTTATACACTGAATACAGCCATATTTTTTTTGCCTCCCGAAACCCCGCCCCCTTCACCCAAATGGCCGTGCATAGCCTTTAGGAGGCTTATAGAGTGTTCCTGGGGACTGGGGAGAGTGAAAAATGGGTTGTGCTGCTTATAGGCATTGGTTCCTTCTTTTAAAAAGCCAGGTTGTGCCACAGTTAGCCAGCTGGGGTTGTTGTTACACCAGTCAAATAGCTGGGATACCGGTGTGGATGGGCGAATGAGTGTGTGGTGATCAGTCTCTCTCTCTCAACAAGCTGGGAGGGAATTGAGCACTTCCTCTCTCAGGTTTCCAAGCTTGTAAATGTTTATGTCCCTGTGGGAAAGGAGATGAGCTGAGTGTTGCCTTGAGAAAAGACGGGGAGGAGGGCACTTCAGTCAGCTTTTCCAGAGCAGTTTTTTTCTTAGCACAGAGAGCAATTTTAACCCCTTTTCCTCACACTGACATATACAGTACACATCCTAAAGAAATCAATTTCTGGTTAATTTTATTTTCTTAGATCCTCTCAGGCAAGGGATTACTGTTTCTTGAAGGGAAGAAACCCAGTTTAACTATACCTGTGAGAGGGTAGGTAAGGTAAAGGTTTCCCTCGCACATATGTGCTTCTCTAGAGGGTAGTGCTCATCTCCGTTTCAAAGCCGAAGAGCCAGTGCTGTCCGAAGATATCTCCATGCACCTTCGCCGTTTAGTCATACCAGCCACATGACAGTAATGTGGGAATTAGTATGGTATGAGGGGGAAAACTGTCTTTGTGTTCAGTTGTTTTGGCATGAAATGCCCTGTAGCAGCATCTTGAGGGGAGGGATTGAAACAGTTTCTGTCCAGTGAGGGATCTGCAGCAGAGTTGGGTACCTACCAGTTCAGACCGATTCGGCCGAGTAGGTAGTAACTCGGCCGGCCACGCCCCCGAAATGGTTCTATCAGCGGCACCATAGGCACCGCCATCTTGTTTTTTACTTCTGTGCAAAAGCATTTTTTACCTACTGCACATGTGCCCATAGCGCACATCAAGTGAGTGCAAAGAGCATGCGTGCTCAAAGCACATTCCTGAGCGAACCGGCAGTAGAAGAAGCAAGAATCTCAGCCCTCCTTCTGACCTGTGCAATATACAGGTCCTCAATAGAAGGCAGGCTGGTTGCAACTGCTGACTGCAGCCCTAACTATCCATTGTTGGGTTAAATTAGAATAAAAATCATTCATATTTTTATGAAGCAAAGGTAAAGCAGGAAGCAATGCCTGGATAAGTTACAAGGTAACAAGACGGCTGACAGTCAACTGCCAAGACCTCAAGCCATAGTAAGCAGCCCATCTTGGTTTGATCCCTGCATAGAGCTTGGAAATTCTCACCCAAGATACTTTTTGGTATTCAAGAGAAGAGCATGGAACATGGCTTGGAGCTTTTGCATCCCCAACGAATGCAAAAACTTGTGGAAGGAGGCAAGGACCATATGTCACTTTAAAACCTTTAAAACTTTTAATTATTTTAAAACTTACTTATGTGGCTAAGCCAACTTGTAAGTGCTACAAGAGTAGAGTTAACCTATACCTTTCCCCATATATGTGTAAAAACTAATACATTTTTTTGAAAAAAATAAAAAAATTTAAAAAAAGAGTAGAGTTAACCTTGTTCTAGCCAAGGCATTAACCTATTGCTGGGTATGTATGTGCTAAATAAAGCACAAGTAATCTTTGGCATATGACTATAAAGGAGACAGCCTGATTTTATTACCTTTTTTTGCAGCAGTTGTAAAGTCTCTGTGGTGGTCATTAAGCAAACTGCAGTTGTTAAGTGAACCAGTGATTAGCTATGGGTGCAGTTTTGACTGAAACATTTTTTCCGAACACTGGAAGTGTGGGTTTTTGGCAAAACGATTGTGAAATGTGATCATGTGACTGTGGGATGCTACAAACAGCCATAGCCGAAGAGCCAGCCCTGTCTGAAGACATATCCGTGGTCATGTGGCCGGCATGACTAAATGCCGAAGATGCACGGAACGCTGTTACCTTCCCACCAAAGGTGTTTCTTATTTTTTCCACTTGCATTTTTACGTGCTTTCGAACTGCTAGGTTGGCAGAAGCTGGGACAAGGAACGGGACCTCACTCAGTTACGCGGTGCTAAGGATTCGAACCGCTGAACTGCCAACCTTCTGATTGACAAGCTCAGCGTCTTAGCCACTGAGCCACCGTATCTCTCTTACAAAAGTCGATAATTGTAATTACTTGATTTGTCCTGTAACTCATTGTCTGGAAGTGCTAGAAGTTGTGGAAGAGATCAGGGATCTTCTGGTTGAGGTGACTGATTCTACTTCCCTTGGAAGGAGCTTTTACCCAGATGCAGAAAGGAGAGGAAGCCAATGTCAGATTTTAAGGAGGGATCACCAGAATGACAATGATGAATAAAAATCAGACCCTGATTAAAATCAGGTAAATCTGCCAAAGGACCAGATATGCTTGTTTTTGCGGTCATCTCCCCTTTTCTATCTGAAGCCAGATGGGCCATTTCTACTCCAGGGAGCCAGCTGGTCAAATTCTTTTTCTGAAAATAATTCTTTTTCTCTTTGAGAGAAAGGTTACGTTCTTCTCTAAGCAAAAATCCAACTACTTTCTTTCCATCTATATGCAGAAGCCCAATGTTATATTTAGCTGTACATAGACAAAGGAATAGAAGAATATTGAAATGTTAAAAAGGGAAGGTTGGAACTGACATTTTGCAGTATATGTGTGGTGGTTGGTCTCTTTTAAAATCTAAAGAAAGTCATGCACTAATTTAATATTCTGGCAAATTAAAGTTGGTCACACCCCCACCCCCCACCCTCAGTGTATCACGCCACACTGTGGGCAATTTATATTACCATTCACAGTCAACCTGAAAAGAACAGTGCAGTGCCCAATAGTATACAGAAGAAAATTAGGACTCTGCATGTTTCAAAAACAATTTGAAAGATGTGTTTCAGATCTCCTAACTGTAACACCTTTCTGCTTTTCATTAAAAAGCTTCTTTCTGCCCCACTCCCCTCCCTCAAAGGTCTTCCAAGGGATCCTGGAAAAAGATGCTGCTGTTTTTAGAAGTCATGTAAATGAGTCGGCTGATTAAAACGGTTGCATCTTTTTCGGAGAAGACAGAGGCATTGTGCTTCAATGTATGCAGGGTGCACAGTATTTCTTGTTAATCACCTTTGAACTGCATACAGGTAATGCTCGCTTAATGCCTGCCTTGTTTAACGGCTGATGATGAAAAAGTAACTTCGCGACCAATCATTGCATCCACCACAACCTTCCAAAATTCCACATATAAAATCACAGTCTAAAATAGTTTCAAATAGAACTGAATTCTACATCAGATTTATTTTCTAAGTACAAAGTTATACCAGACATTGAAGCATATTCCCATGGCTTGCTTAGCCATTCTTCTTCCATGGAGGGAATCAAAGTTGTTTTCCAATAAAAAGCATATAAAATCCATGTAGTCATTAATATATGCAATGCCAATTCAGTATATTTTAAAGGAGTATATGATTTCCTGAAATGTAATAAAAATATCTCAGGATGGAATGGGAGTAGATCTTTCTGAATTGTTCCATTCTACAGGATGGAATGGGAGTAGATCTTTCTGAATTGTTCCATTCTATGGTGGACTGTTTTCTAGTGTTGTTGAGCTTTATAACATTGCCATCACATATGGAAAAAGGATCCAATCTGTTAAGTATATTTCCAGCATTTCACTGTTGGATAATTTCATGATGCCATGAAATGATAACAAAAAGTAGAATATTTATAGTAACTCCCCCCTGCCCACTCATCCAAATCTGAAAAGCATTCCAGATTTTCTTTGTGCAGGGAAGTAGCAATATTGGTAAAAACATTTTGGTTTAATATTTTAAATCAGTTTGTTGCCTCTTTAGGTCAGACCATCACAGAGCCAATCAATGCACAATGATGATATTTCTATTTTCATGATATTGTAAGCTGCTATATGAGGCAATGCTAGGCCCTAGCATTGCCTCGGACAGCGAGATGGGTGGTAAATTTAAGCTTCCTGTTTGGAGTTTTCTTAAATAAACTTCTAGTTTAGCTGTAATAAGGACATCCTACTTTCAAGGACTGCTTGCCAGAAAGTCACAGAATAGGTTGAAAATGCATATTTCTTAATATAACAATATAAAAAACCTATAATATTGAGCTTAGTTTGGTTGAATCCAAGCAGTTTCCATGGCAGTGATGGAGAACTGGTTTGCCTTTGGCTGCTCCAGAATGTTTTACTGACTTCTCTGTGTATAATAGTCCTCCACTTACGATTACAATCGGAACCAGAATTTCTGTTGCTAATCAAGGTGGTTGTTAAGTGAGTTGCGCCTGACTTTACAATTTGTTTGGCCACAGTTGTTAAGCAAATGACTGCAGGAGCTAAGTCAGGGGTGTCCAAACTTGGGAACTTTAAGACTTGTGGACTTCAACTCCCAGAATTCTGGGAGTTGAAGTCCACAAGTCTTAAAGTTCCCAAGTTTGGACACCCCTGAGCTAAGTAAATCACATGTGTGGAAAGTTAGTCCCCACCCCACCCCTAGAAGAATAAAATATTTTGAGAAATATTTAAAAAGGCAGGATAAAATATTTCCCCTAAAAGAGAAATAAAAATCTTAAGAGAGACAGAAACTCGGCTCCCTGCCCCCAAGCAGATACTAAACTGAGGCCAGTTTTTAGAAATGCAGATTTGGTAATCCATTACTCCGTGCAGCAAGGTCTGAACAAAGCTAGGGTTAGCCCACAGCCACAATAGGACTTGCCCAACAAGCCTTTTTCATTGCAGCACCCTCCAAACTCCAACCAAACTTAGCTCAGACAACCTATAGAGCCAGCTAGGACCCCTACAACAGCCAATAGAATACACGTTCTTGCACAGGAACAGGTAGTTCAAGTGCAAAGCCCAAGAGAAGGTATAAATACCCCCCTTTCTCAACTCCATGTGGTCAGTTGCACCAGAACCACCCATGTGGTTCTGCTTCATCATTAAACCATCTTTCCAATCGGCCTCCATGTTTCCAGTGTCTTTCTCCCAGATGGATATTTCTTCCAACACATGGTGGTTTAAACAAATCTGCCCCCCCCCCCATTGACTTTGCTTTTCCAAAAGCCAGTTGGAAAGGTCACAAATAATTATCTCATGGCCCTGGGGTGCTTCAACTATCATAAATTCATGCCAAGTGTCTGCATTTTGAATATGTGATCATGGGGATGCGACAATGATCGTAAGAGGGAGGACCGGTCATAAGTCACTTTTTAAAGCGCCTGTTGCAATTCTGAATGGTTGCTAAATGTATCATTATAAGTCAGTGATGGCGAACCTATGGCACGCGTGCCACAAGTGGCACGCGGAGCCATTTGTCAGGGCATGCAAGGCCAGCTGAGTTCACCTTTTTAAAAGCTATTTTTCGCCTTCCCCAAGATCCAGAGGCTTTATAGGAGCCTGGGGAGGGCGAAAATAGCCTCCCCCGCCCCCCCTGGAGGCTTCAGGGACCGTCCGGAGGCTTCCCTGAAGCCTTCGGAACGCTTAAAACCACCCTCCGAGCAAACCGGAAGTGACTTCCGGGTTGCTCGGAGGGTCGTTTTGAGCGCTCCGAAGGCTTCAGGGACCGTCCGGAGGCTTCCCTGATCCCTTCGGAGTGCTTAAAACGACCCTCCAAGCAACCGGTTTGCTCGGAGGGTGGTTTAAAGCGCTCCGAACGCGTCAGGGAAGCCTCCGGACGGTCCCTGAAGCCTTCGGAGTGCTTAAAACGACCCTCCGAGCAACTTTGCTCGGAGGGTGGTTTTAAGCGCTCCGAAGGCTTCAAGGAAGCTCCGGACAGTCCCTGAAGCCTCCGGAGGGCCTCGTGGGGGGGGGAGGCTCTTTTTGTCCTCCCCAGGCTCCTATAAAGCCTCTGGAGCCTGGGGAGGGCAAAAAAAGCATGTAAAAATGGGGGGGGGGTTGTGCGCGCATGCGCACTGGGGGATTGCGCGTTGCATTATGGGTGCGGCACGCTTGTACACGACACCCCCGCGCTCCCCCCACTTGTGGCACACGAGCCAAAAAAGGTTCACCATCGCTGTTATAAGTCTATCTGTACAGTGCAGCTCAGTGGGCTTCAACAAGCCTCTTTGTGCATAAAAGAAATCTGAGTCTGTAAACTGGCTCCTTGCGGCATACATTCTGTCTTTCCTAAGCTAACAATTCCTAAGTTCAACAACTTTTATAACTTGTTCTGTGATCGCCTGCTTTGAGCGCGTGCACAGTTTTAACAAAGGCTTACCTTCCATGTTGCTTCTGAAGAGTAACACAGCTGAGGTGTGACAATCTGCCCTGCTGCGCGAATCAGCTGAGAGGATATAGATAAGTAAAGCGCAGGCGGGCCCACCTGATCATTGGAGTGAACCGGTTCACTTCCTAGCTGATCGTCGGAGCTACTGGTTCGCCTGAACCGGTCTGATCCGGCTGAATCCCAACCCTAACCTTAGGTTGAAAGCACTCATCATCGTCATGTTGTTGTGTCCCTAACTTAGAACTGAAAATAGATTTCAGGATCCCAGCAGGAGCTGATCAGAGAGCCTAGTACAGTGATGGCGAACATTTTTTGGCTTACATGCCAAAAGGGGAGCGCAGGGGGATCGTGCCACACCCATAATGCAATGCGCAACCCCAGTGCGCATGTGCGCATGACCAGCACTCCCCCCCATTTTTGCATGCATTTTTTGCCCTCCCCAGGCTCCAGAGGCTTTATAGGAGTCTGGGGAGGGCAAAAACAGCCTCCCCCGCCCCAAGGCCCTCCGGAGGCTTCAGGAGCTTCTTTGAAGCCTCTGGAGTGCAAAAAACCAGCAAACCAGCCCTACGGGCAAACCGGAAGTTTAGGAATGGACCTTCCGGGACCTTCAGGAGGCTTTCCAAAGCCTCTGGAGGGCTTAAACCGACCCTATGAGAAAACCAGAAGTGATTTCTGGTTTGCTCGTAGGGTCGTTTTTTTGCCCTCCGGAGCCTTCATTGAAGCCTCCAGAAGGCCCCTGAAGGCTCCAGAGGGCTAAAACCGCCCTCTGAGCAAACTGGAAGTCTGTCCCCGAACTTCCGGTTTGCCCATAGGGCCGGTTCTTTTTGCGCTCTGGATGCTTCAGGGAAGCTCCTGATGCCCCAAGAGAGCCTTCCGGGGGGGACGGACTGTTTTCACCCTCCCCAGGCTCCTATAAAGCCTCTGGAGCCTGGTGAGGGCGAAAAATGGCCTCAAAAAAAGGGCTGGTCTGCTGGCCAGCGTGCGCATGCGCACTGGCCAGCTGACAGGGCAACGCCTCGTGTGCCCTGACAAATGGCTGTGTGTGCCACCTGTGGCCCACGTGCCATAGGTTCGCCATCCCGGGCCTAGTAAAATGTTGTTTAGGAAGGGTGTGTACCTCAGTGAACATCTGTAGATTTGTTCTAGGGGAAGATCTTAGGAGTCATAGAAGCGGCACATCTGCTAAGCAGATGAGCTGCCCAAAACCACAGAGGGGTTTTGTGAAGGAAGCAATGGCACATCTGGGGATAAAAGGGCTCAGGCCTAGATGTCTATCTTTTGCCACCCTGGCAAAAACCAGCAGGCTCAGCGGAAACCCAATGCCGGCTGCAGCAGAAACCTGAGTCATTTGCTCCAGAGTAGAACCTCTGACAAGGACAGGACGTTGTTTTAGCAAAACGGAGGTGCAAAAAAGCCAGGTCTCTGGAGATGAATTTGGGGGCTGCTGAGAAGAGATTGATCTTCCTGTCTCTTCGAGGGGTACCCTTTCAACTGCTTTCCTGAAAATTGGGGGGTGGGGTGGGGTACTTGCAGAAATGGCAATGGTTGTCATCATTGATAATGGATGCCTGGGCAGAAAGGAATCAGAAGTTGCAGATTCTATAATTTATGGATGCACTTCCTTAGTTCCTGGTGTCTGAGGCTTTCTATTAAGATGACAAAGGGAAATCGGAACTTTCTCTGGGACTCCGCTGGGCAGTTTTCCATTCTAAAAGATGTTTAGACCAAGGACAAAGCAGCTGAGAAGGCCAGATTGCTGTCTGGGGAAACCTCATTTGAATACAGGCCAACATTTTAAAAAAGAACTCCCAAGTAGAAAACCAGCTGAGTAGGCAAAGGGTGGATTAAATCTTTTCTTGAATTCCTTGTTTTTCTACTAGTGAGAGGCCATGTTTTCATATCATTCAGTCAGGGAGCTTATTACATAGGCTTCAAATGAGATAGTAATGGTTAATGCAGCCCTATCCCTAATCTGATTTATTTTTAAATTCTTTTTTAATTAAATTAATTGGGATACTGACTTTTCCTTGATTTATCTCAGTTATATCCAGCATTTCCCTTTTTTGGGGAACAGTCTTACTATAGCAGGGGTGTCCAAACTTGGGAACTTTAAGACTTGTGGACTTCAACTCCCAGAATTCCCCAGCCAAGTCTTAAAAGTTCCCACGTTTGGACACCCCTGCACTATAGGATTGTAAAGTTATTTTATGTATAGTTGCCATCAGTTCTCCGCCTTCCCTTTCTTTTCTGTATGGAAGATCTCTCATTCATACATGATACTTTGAAGGATCATTTTCACAATATTTATCCAAATCTATGAAAAGACCTAGGAGCTGCTCCACTCTAAAATTAACCCTAAGGTAGATTAATGCTAACTTTAGTTGGGGTAGGAGTATTTGATTGTTTCTATTTTTCAGCCTTACTGTAAATTATGAACTGAGAAAATGGATTAATTCAGGAACTGGATTGAGTGCACAATGTGAACAGACTCAACATTTAATAGAGGGGGTGGGATTGCTGGCCCCTTCAGGTGGAGAGGCCAGCCCATAACACTCTAGCTCTTCGCCATCTGTTTTCTTTCAAACATGAGCCATTTTCTGAGTTTCTAATAAATTGCCATTTCCTGAATTCAGCGGTATGTCATTCATTCGTATCAACGGGAACGGCAATATTTTTTCGTAAAACATTTTATAAGCTTGTCGTGTGCAAAAGGAAAAAAAAAAAGAATATCCTACCTTCTTCTTAAAAGTTTTATTTACTTGAAAACCTCCAGCAATGGAGCATCCACAAGTCCAGGGGGCAAATTATTCCACTGCTTAGTAGTTCTTATTGTCAAACAAGTGAGCAATTTTGCAGTGGGCATTTACTTATTGGGATCTTGTATTGTGAGTTAACACTAAACACATTAGGGGCATTTTTTCCATAGTAAAATTCATTTGTACTATCAACCCTGAAGCGAACCTGGCTGAGGCCATCTTTGAGGCTTCAGGGTTGCCACAAGGAGGAAGAGGGGACAGGGAGGGGGGAAATAGATAGCTGGGGTTTTGTAATCCAAGCAAAAAGTTTTCCTGTGGGAACCAAGGACTTTCCAACAGGTGGCCGAGGAGAGGAGGAGTGGAGTAACTAAGCAACCAGCCAGCACCTCTATTAGACAATATGACTGATGACTTGGTGGGAAAGAGGAAATGTTTACTTTTATTTAGGTGAAAACCGCAGGAACGTTCAGAGTTGGTTTTCACCAGTTGTGCCAATATGATTCATCCAATAAATTGATCTTTGAGGAATCTACCTGCCTCGGAGTTCTGCTTTCTATGGGTGATTGCTTGGAACACTGACACATTCATTCATTCATTCATTCATTCATTCATTCATTCATTCACTCACTCACTCACTCACTCACTCACTCACTCATTCATTCATTCATTCATTCATTCATTCATTCATCTTTCAACAAGTAGATCTGTTGGTTGGTGTGTATGACAAGTCCTTTCCATTGCAAGCTATTTTACTCTAATGAGACAAGATCCGTCTGTCCCTCACCATTCCTTTTTTTTCTTTTCTCCTCCTTTTCCTAGTTTCCTTCCAAGATGTTGCTTTGTCGGTACTGCCACCTAGTGTCTTCTTTTAGTTTATAGATTTTAAAATTGATTGTACATATTGATTATTTACTCTGGGACAAAAGCTGTTTAAGATGCATTGAAAAATTATGTATCAGGTTCAGCAACGTTTTTCCAACAGCAGGCAGATCAGACTACAAACAGGGCATCATTCCTATGACTTTTTATTGGTTTTCATGTCTGTAGCAACTGGTCCATATTAAAAACAACAACAACACTGTCTACGTAGCTGGAAGGACTGTACCTAATAGGAAAGTTGATGGCTTCCTACCAGCAATCTTGGAATCTAAATGGATCCACTGCAAATGCAAGATGAGTCAGATCATGCTTAGAAATGCTTGCAAAAGGGTGAAAAAGATAATGTATATAGTACGGAGACTACCCCAGTAGAGATTTTGCAAGCTCTTTCTTTAATTTCTTCCAGTCTGAAAGGTTCGGGTACTGTAGGTCGCTCAGTAGTTTCATAGACCAGTGGTCACCAACTGGTGGTCCATGAGAAAGTTTTGGTGGTCCGCAGAAAAATTATTTGCATTTTTTATATTGCACTAAATCAGGGGTCCTCAAACTATGGTTCCTGGGCCGGATATATGCCATGAACGCTTGTGTTGCTGCAGAGAGTCTCCCCTTTTGGGGTCTTTATATACGGGTCAGAAGTGGGCAGAAATTCTGACTTAGGGTCTTCTTCAGCCTGCAGGTACAGGGCTTTGGGCGAAGGCTGGAAGGAAGCACCGCTGGTAGCAAAGAGCTGGAGGACCTTGTTCCATTGGGACTGTATCATGGTCTGGAGCTGGCTTATCATCTCAGCCTGCTGAGCCTTCAGGGGCCAGAACCTGGCCTTGCACTCCAGCAGGTCTTCCCTCTGCTTGGAAACCCTATGTTTGCAGTCCTCAGTGAGGTGTTTCTGCTGAGCCTCCTTCTCGGTCAGATCCAATTTGAACTGAGTCAGCTGTTTTGCCAACTCTTTCTTGTGGTGGCTGCTTAGTTCCAACAACTGCTTCTTGTTGGGGCCCTAAGGAGCCCAGGCGGAGAGGCGAAGAATGGCTGGGAGTGGAGGGGTGAGGAGAGGGCGGAGAGGTGCCCCTTGATGTGAGTGACATCAAGTTGGCCACGCCCACCCAGTCACATGACCACTTTGGCATGCCCACCCACCCAGTCGTTAGGCAGATCATATTAGTGGTCCACGGGATTTAAAATTATGAATTTAGTGGTCCCTGAGGTTGGGGACCCCTGAAATAGAAAGATTAAAGGAAGGCAGGATTTGACTCCAGTGGGATTTGATGGTCCCAGACGGTGAGATATAAAAACACAAGAGCGAATTGATTTAGCTGTTACGGTGCTGAATTAGAAAGTGAGACATTGTGAGTTTTAGTCTTCCCCTAGGCATGAGTGACTCGGGGCCAATCACACTATGCCAACCCAAGCCACCTCACAGAATGGTTGTTATGAGAAAAATGGAGCATTAGGCGCCATGGTGGCGCAGTGGTTAGAATGCAGTGTTGCAGGCTAACTCTGCTCCCTGTCAGGAGTTCGATTTTGACAGGCTCAAGGTTGACTCACCCTTCCATCCTTCCGAGGTCAGTAATTTAGGACCCAGATTGTTGGTGGCAACATGCTGACATTTGTAAACCTCTCAGAGAGTGCTGTCAGGCACTATGAAGCAGTATATAAGTCTAAGTGCTATTGCTATTGTTTCACAAAAGAAAATGCACCTCCTATAGCCAGTGCTAGTTAATGGGTTGGATAGAGTTCCAGAAACTATGTTCTGAATGCTTTCTTATGTTGCTGACATCTCTCTGGCATCTCTCTTTGGAGCATCCAATGACTGGGTTCTAGGTGATGGGGTTTCCATCCAACTACTACAGGTAGTCCTTGATATATATCTCTAAGTGCTATTGCTATTGCTATTATATTTGCAGCCTTGAATTGTACAAAATAAAGTCAGGATATAAATCTAATAAACAAATATGCATTTCACAACAATTGTGTAAAAATGTTATGGGCCTTTCAAATTCAGAAAAGACTTAACATCTAAAACAGGGCACGATGGATGTCATAGTAGCTGAAGCTTTACATATAGATGTGGCACTAGCAAGCAAAGAGTAGCTCAAAAGCAAGCGGAAAGGATTGTAAATATTGGCACTGAATACTGAGATGACAGAGTAAACTGGAAAGGTTCTTCTCCATAGATTTTGGCACATTAGGAGCTTTGACAGTAGAATCCTCAAAAGAGCTCAAAAATCATATTTATCCTCAAAACGTTCAGCTTGAATAAAATATAGTGTTGTTTGGAATTGCTTCTTAAAGCACCCAAGCAACTAAACACAACATGATAAGAGAACAGAGACACATCTCAGAGATGGGACACATTACTTTGTTTCTCCTTAAGGAGCCATGGTGGCACAGTGGTTAGAATGCGTATTGCAGGCTGACTCTGCCCACTGCCAGAGGTTCGATCCTGATGGGCTCAAGGTTGACTCAGCCTTCCATCCTTCCGAGGTCAGTAAGATGAGGACCCAGATTGTTGGGGGCAATATGCTGTAAACTTTTTAGAGAGGGTTATATAAGCAATATGAAGTGGTGTATAAATCTAAGTGCTAAATCTAAGGGCGAACTGGGTGCGAACCGGCTGAATACCACCTCTGGAGTGGCCATCAGAACTTCAAAACCAAGTTGTGAGAGCTTTGTTGTAACTTGACAATTGCTAAATCGCTGGTTGAGGACTATCTGTAGTTCCATCCAAAAATCTTCGCCGAGGATCCTTGTTCATTGGCCTCTTATGTTTGGTGCTAATGGGAACCGTAGTCCAAATCATCTACCACCCTGTTGCCTAATCCTTGTTCTCCAGCAAGTTAAATTGGGTTGAAACATTTCTGATTGATTTCTCATTATTGTTTCCAGGCCAGCTTGATTTATAGACTCCTCTTTAAATGTTATAAGGCTCATCCATCTGCTTCTTTTATGAAACCAATCATCTACGTATTTATTTGCATTCAACATAGGAATGTGTACTGTTTTTGAAATGTTATTGTGTTAATAAATCATTACAATTCCCTCCCCCGCCCAGGGATTTAAAAAAAAAATTGAAAAGCTAAGCACAAACAGTACATTGCAGTAATTAAAATAAAATTAAAACATGATCAATATGAGTTGCTCAATTTATTTTAACCATATGTTGTAACAGACTCAAATGTTTTTCTTTCTTCTAGAATGTATGAATTGCACAAAGCTCACAGATATGACTGAAAGGCTGAATATCTTGGAAGCCAAAGTAAGTAAATTATTTGGGAAACCATTTGGATGGCTGAGAATTCTCCTTGCCTTGGGCCTTCATCTACCTGACTTCAGCTGTTCTAAAATATCCCATCCCATATTTCTGGAGCATCTCCCCAGAGCCTCAATTGAAAGACTTCAACCATTCCCCTTTAATGTATGAGTAGAAAAATGCTCAGAATCATAGAACTGGTCAAGATTTCAGAAGGCATCTAGTTCAGTCCACTGCTTAATGTAGGATCTGAGAAAACATTTTAATCAAATCCAGTGTCTATCTCAGGGGTGTCAAACTCAATTTCATTGAGAGCCACATCAGAGTTGTGTTTGACCTTGGGGAGGCCAGGGGGGAGCATGCCCAGACTGGGCATGGCCAGCTCAATGTCACTCATGTCAAGGGCCCTTGTGGCGGCCTGTGCGCTTGCGGCCCTCCCGAGGTACATTTTCACTGGCAGAGGTATTGCGGGCCAGTCCTTCGCTGTTTCTAGGGTAGTCTTGCAGGCCAGATCTAAGCACCACGTGGGCCAGCTCCGGCTCCCCCTCCCAGATCCTGAGTTTGACACCCCTGGTCTATCTGAAGATGATCACTGAGCGAAAGGAATAGGGCACTTTATCATTGAAGATGTGAATTGAATGGCATTGAGTCTTTAGTGCCTCTTGGCCTACTGATCTCAAATTGGCAGTGGGGTATAGATAGCATTAAGGATTGATTGTCCATCCTCTTTTTATCTGTCAGGTCCCCAATTTGTGGACACCTCCTTTTGCTTTGCTTCCAAAATACAGATGCACAGTACATGTGTTCATTGTTTCTCCTCCTGGTAAAATATCGTTAGCTAGGTGCTAGCTGTCAACTCATAAAGTTGCCATGGTGAGGAAAGGGTGGGAGCACATTCCACACATACCTTCAGCTAGAGTCGGATCTCAGATTACTACAGCAGGCTTGGAAGGGGTGCACCTCATTGGAGAATGTGATTTATGACACAGACTGAGGGGAGGAAAGGAACAGGGGTAAAGCTCAGCTATAATTCAAATGAGGCTTAGATCTGACTGCAATAGGGTATTGCCAAAATGGTGCTCCTAATAAATGACTGGTTTTCTTTCGAAACTTGGCTTGAGGTTCATGAATCAATTAGGACCTCTTTCGGAAACCTGACATTAATTTTGTCTATTCCCATAACCTGCCTCCTATTATATCCTGCTTCACTAATAATAGTTCAGGTTAGAGTTCTCTCAAGAATGTTCACACATGAGCATAGAATGTTTTAATTTCCAACAATCATGAATAAATCTCTTACCAGCAAGAAATTTCCTCCTAATATCTCATCTGAATCATCTACTATGAAGGGGACTGGAGACTAAAACATATGAAGAACAGTTGCAGGAACTGGGTATGTTTAGCTTAAGAGAAAGAAGGACTAGGGGAGACATGATAGCAGTGTTCCAATATCTCAGGGGTTGCCACAAAGAAGAGGGAGTCAAGGCACCTGAGGGTAGAACAAGAAGCAATGGGTGGAAACTAATCAAGGAGAGAAGCAACTTAGAACTGAGGAGAAATTTCCTGACAGTTAGAACAATTAATCAGTGGAACAGCTTGCCTCCAGAAGTTGTGAATGCCCCAACACTGGAAGTCTTTAAGAAGATGTTGGATAGCCATTTGCCTGAAATGGTATAGGGTTTCCTGCCTAGGCAGGGGGTTGGACCAGAAGACCTCCAAGGTCCCTTCCAACTCTACTATTGTATTATTGTAAGTTTCAACCCATCAGTACTGGTCTTGTATGATGCTGGCTTCCTTTCTTAAAATCATAACACTGCATGTTATCAAGATTACTGTGGGCTGGGCAGAAGGAAACCAGGATTTATTTGTACCACAAGCTACAGACCTTTTTCACAAAGGGGGAGATGAATGTATATATTAGCCCTAGATTTTGGCAGAGGTGGGAAAAACAACATTTTTAAGGAAACAGATGGAATCTGAAAAGTTGAGAAGCAACATTTTCTTCACATCTGTCACTAACTAAAATCCATTCAACGAAGACCTGAGAAATAGGCCTTATCTTCAAGTTGACAAGGAATTCCTGAAATCTCAGTCACAGGTTTGTGGGTAGGTATTCATAGGAGGCATCTGGGTTCACCGTCCATTCCCATGAACTTGTTCGCAACCAATTTGCTCTGAGAAATTAAGCTGCTTCCTTTATTTCTCCCCCATTATCATAGTGTCCAGATGCTGCTAGATTGATTATCCCCACCCAAATATGGAAGGATTTAAAAAAAATGTTAGGTTGGTTAATGCAACTTTCAGGTTATTCTCTTCCTCATGGACAACTCTTGTCTTCACCTTTTTAGGAGTTGTCCTCAACAGTTCCTGCCTAGTATTATCCCTTTGATTCTTTATGGCACAGTAAGCAGTGTTAATAGCTTGGCTTTCCCAGCTACACTACATTTCCCATTAAACCTACGGTAGATGCTAGAGGCAGTGGCTAACTGGCTGAGGATAGGTTGATTGAGAATTTTCTTTTATACGAGATTTCCTAAACCCGTGATGGCGAACCTATGGCACGCGTGGGCACACGTGCCATCGCCCGCTGCTCTTCTGGTTTTCGGCGCTCATGTCTGCTGGTCTTTGCCAGAGTGCTAGGAAATGGCCCCAAAACTAGCCAAAAACCACTTTTCTGGGCCTTTTTCTGTGCCGTTTTTAGGCTGTTTTTTGGGGCGTTTTTGGCCTGGAAAATGGCCTGTAAATGGCATGAAAAACAGCCTTGAAAACAGGCACGTGTGTACCGGCTAGCAGCTGGTCTTTGGGTTTCTAGTGCTCCAGTGCATGCACACATGTTCCAGTTTGGGCACTCAGTTCACCATCACTGTCCTGGACCAATTCAGTTGAGCTGATCCCACCACATAACGTGGGCACTGTCCCAAGTGAGATGTCACCCAAAGAGATAAGGCTGTTACTGCCTTAGGCCAGGAGATTCGGTCTTTCCCAGTTTCAACTTCAGAGAAGTGGAAGAAGTAGGAAGAATATATTATGTGCATAGATTTTTAAGGTTTTCTTTTTTCCTCCCATTAAGCTAGACATATCCAATTCCTGCAACCATTCTTCACATGTCTTAGCCTCAGTCCAGCATGGTGATGGCGAACTTTCTTGGCACTGAGTGCCTAAACTGGAATGCGCATGCATGCAGATGCATGGGCGTGCACCAGAGTGCCAGACACCCAAAAACCAGCTGGCCAGTGTGCATGTGTGCACTGGCCAGCTGGTTTTTGGGTTTCCGCTATGTGCATGTGTGCTGGCCAGTTGGTCTTTGCACACACCAGAGGACTGGAAACCTGAAGACCAGCTGGCTGGTGGGTGCATGCCTGTTTTTTGCCCTGTTTTTTTGCCTATTTTCCAGGCCATTTCCCGGGTTGTTTTCAGGCTGTTTTCCAGGCTGTTTTCTGGCCATTTTGGGGGTCAAAACCAGCCCAAAAATGTCCTGAAAATGGTCTCCAAAAGGCCAAAAGCAGCCTGGAAAATGGCCCCTGTGAAGATCAGATGCATGGCGGGTCTAGCCCCTTAATCATCTTTGTTGTTCTTCTCTTCTTTTTGGTTATTGTGGATCTTTGTTTCCAAGGCCACCAACACTTGACCAGCCACCAAGCCTTGCATGTACGTGGCTGCCTATAGTGCATACATTATAAAACTATAAGTATTAGATTTCACAATATATAATCTGTCCAGGACCGTATGTATGTATGTATGTATGTATGTATGTATGTATGTATGTATGTATGTATGTATGTTGTATTTGTGCTGATAAATAAATAAAGGGAGACTAGTATGGATCCATTTCAAGCTATTTAGCTCTCATCAGCTAGCCATACCCTTACTGGGATTTGAACCTGGGATGTGTTACATATTAGGCAGACTTGCTAGCCACTACACCACCGGTTCTCCTCCTTTATCAGCTAAGCCAGGGAAATAGGTATGTATTTGTGTTACAACCCCTGGTATGCCCAAATATGGGAGGGAGCTCTCAGGAATGGGTCACTCTCAGGAGCTCAGTGCATTCCAGCCTGGAACTGTGATAGGATGCCACCTGTGCAATAAATCCAGTCGTGACATTTCCTCGCTCCTAAATATTCCACAGTCAACTGTCAGCTGTATTATAAGAACGTGGAAGTGTTTGGGAACGACAGCAACTCAGCCACGAAGTGGTAGGCCAGGTAAACTCGTCCAACATCAGTGTGTGACCTCACAAATGCGCTCGAAAATTCCCATAAACACACTCCTAAACCTTGTGGACAGCCTTCCCAGAAGAGTTGAAGCTGTTATAGCTGCAAAGGGTGGACCGACATCATATTGAACCCTATGGATTAGGAATGGGATGTCACTTACAGTCAGTTCATATGCAAGTAAAGGCAGGTGAGCAAATACTTTTAGCAATATAGTGTATATTTGCCAGGTTCTCTGGAGCCTAGATTTTTTGTTTTTTGCTTTGTCCTATCTGCCAACGTCTTTTAGCAAAATCCATGGTGGATTATATGAATAGCCTGTTGGAAATCTAACATTTGGATCGCTCCTTGAAAACTTGCAGTCATCTGATCTGATCTGATATCCTGCATCCCAGTGGAGGGCATAAGCTATGGTGTCTTGGATGGGAAGACATAAGATTACACAAATGCTAGTTATGATTGATTCCGTGTGTGATAGCTGAAGTACCACATAGTTTTTGCATGATCACTATTTTTCGTAATATAATTATCTTTCTCTGCCAGGCTCCAAATTAGAACTTTTTCCCCATATCATTAAAAGGCTTGTGCTTATTTGTTTAAAGGAAAATAGAGTTTTTGTTCCACACATTTAATTTAAACACATTTTTCTTAATAACTGTTAACAGCTATATGAGATGAAATGCAGTCTTATCCACCTCTAATCTGAAATAAGTCCCAGTGAATTAAATCATGCTTTCTCATAGATAAATGTGCCTACAAATTCAGACTTAATTTAATAAGGAGTCTGGAGGCTAAACCCCATGATGAATGGTTGAGGGAGCCAGATATGTCTAGTCTATAGAAGAGAAGGACTGGGGGGGACATGATAACTGTCATCCAGTACTTGAGAGGCTGTCACAAAGAAGAGGACATTGACTTATTCTCTAAGGCACTAGAGGGCAGGACAAGAAGTTATGGGTGAAAGCTTGTTAAAGAATCCTAGAAGTAAGGATACATTTTCTAACAGTGAGAACAATTAATCAATGGAGTAACTTGTCTCTAAGAGTTGTGGTTGCTCCATCACTGGAAGTTCTCAAAAATAGACTGGACAGCCATTTGACTGGAATGGTATAACATCTCCTGCCTTGATCAGGGAGTTGGATTAGAAGACCTCTATGGTCCCTATGATTCTATGCTCTGTGTTCTAGAAACTACCAAACAAAGATAGCAAGTTGCATATAAAAAATTTGCAGCTGCCTAAGCTGTGGTTAGGTGTGGTGGATCAGTGGCTAAGACGCTGAGCTTGTGGATCAGAAAGGTCGGCAGTTCGACGGTTCAAATCCCTAGCGCCACATAACGGAGCGAGCTCCCGTTAGTTGTCCCAGCTTCTGCCATCCTAGCAGTTCGAAAGCATGTAAAAATGCAATAAAAATAGGAGCCACCTTTGGTAAGAAGGTAACAGTGTTCCAGTGTTAAATGCCTTTGGCGTTTAGTCATGCTGACCGCATGACCATGGAGATGTCTTCGGGCAGCGCTGGCTCTTCGGCTTCGAAACGGAGATGAGCACCGCTCCCTAGTGTCGGGAACGACTGGCACATATGTGCGAGGGGAACCTTTACGTTTACCTTTAAGCTCTGGTAAATTCTAGGAGTACATGGGCACTCCCAAAGTTCCTGCCACTTCCATTTCCTTGATCACTTACTCCTTGTTATTACCATAGACATTAAGTCCAGTATAACTGATTCTCTAGTTCCTTCCTCCATTGCAGTCATCTGCAAGGTATGCCAAGAACCTACTGCAGGATATGATTTCCAATGATGTCAGGGTAGTTGAAATCCTCCATTTTCACAATAGTGTTTCCTGGATATCTTGGTCATCCAGTTTGCAAAAATCTCACCTATATTTTCTGCTTCGTTGAGTTGCCTGTAGTACATGCCCACAACAATGTCGTGTGTGTGTGTGTGTGTGTGTGTGTGTGTGTCTGTCTGTCTGTCTGTCTGTCTGTCTGTCTGTCTGTCTGTCTTAATATTTACTCAGGCACTTTCAGCAGGATTTTTCTCCCTGTTGCGTTGTTGTTGTTATTAAATTTATTTGCTGCAAACTCCCAGTGACTTATGAATTTCTGTATAGATGTGTCTTGATATATATAATGAGACTTCTCTCCTTTTGTCGAATTTGTCAGATCTGTTTCCTCTGAACAAATTACATCTTTCTTGCACAGTATTCCAATCATGATATCCATCCCAGCAAGTGTCTGTCATACTTTCAATGTCATATCAACTCTCCTCTACTAGGACTTTTAAGTTTGCTTGTTTGCTCCCCATACTGGTATTTGAGCACTTTAATA
This sequence comes from Natrix helvetica, assembly GCF_964273705.1. Classification (NCBI taxonomy): domain Eukaryota; kingdom Metazoa; phylum Chordata; class Lepidosauria; order Squamata; family Natricidae; genus Natrix; species Natrix helvetica. The sequence goes on from NC_138552.1 coordinate 278,721,005, forward strand.
ATGCCCTTTTTAAAATTTCCCTGCTGTATCTCCTAGTGTAAGTAAGATACAATATACTGATTTCAGATTTGTGTTTTAAATGTGGTTCTAGGAAATACTCCCTTGCCCTCCAGATGACTTCAACAATACGTTTTCCAAAAACTATTCTTGTTAGTTTTTGCAAGGCGCAGCCCATCTGTCCAGAAGCTCTTCCTATAGGTCAGTGGTGGGTTGTAAATATTTTTACTGCACACTCTCTCTCGCGCGCAATATTTCTCTGTGTGCCGCCGCTACTACCAGTTCGGCTGACCCGGGCCAACCCGGGAGCAGCCCACCACTGCTATAGGTGCTAAAGAGTGTGTTCCAAGAATCCAAAGTTTTCTCAAGGACACCATCCCTTGAGCCAATGGTTCAGAATCCTATTCCAGAGAAATTCCAGCTGCTCCAGTCCTCAAGAACTGATTAGGAGCTGTTCGTGGTCCTGATTTTCATTTAAACACCATGTCCTATTGAAAAAGACTTAGTATGATTGTCTCCATATCACTTTCATGTATACAATGTCAGAGTTCCAAATAACATCCAAAATTAAATCAGAGTCCAAGGCAAAGCATTGCTCAAAGTTCCAATTTATTAAGAGAGTCATGTTGGCACATCTGGGAAAACCCGAATCTGAGCTTCCTGGGTTTTCCCCACACAGTTGAGAGTTCATGATCTTGCCCCCACACCCACAAGTCCATCACATGACCCAATCTTCCACTGCCATGCTAGCAGTTCCACCCATCCAGTTCCGGTCAGGTGCAGAGGTGTAGAGACAAAGGATGACCCTGGATTCTGAAAAGGAATTTTATTTTGACAACATCACATTCTACGCCTTACTATTCCCCCTCCCAATTCCCCACTAATGAAACAACATAGTAGAATAGAATATTAGTGTGGCAGGCCAAAGATCCCAAAAGGAACTGGCTTCAGGCCTGACAATACAATTTGCTTTGACTATTATGCTTTCCATCCAGATCCTTTTGCTTGAGGCTGCAGAACGAGTTTCACCTTCAGACAATGATCTTCCGATGACAAGAACTACGGCCACTTGGTATGATGACGTGGTGCCTGATGCTATTCCACTAGCTAATCCAGGAACAGCCCTGAGGAAACCAATGGGACCTGTTGGTGAGCAGATTGCCTCGTGTTCTCATCCTGGGCATTTGATTTTCATAAAAATGGGAAACGCCATGTATTTCTTTTACAGGCCAATTCTGTCTTTTTTTCTGCATTGAACTTGTGGTTCATTATTTCAGGTAAATAACATTAAGCATGAGCTCAGGCGAAGAAATGTAATCATGAGTTAAAGCATCATTTGCTATAGAAGCATCTTATTTATTTAAGAAGTAAGTAAGTAAGTAAGTAAGTAAGTAAGTAAGTAAGTAAGTAAGTAACCAGCCATTTGTAAAAAAAAAAGGTATATCTAGACATTATCCAAGAAAAGTGGAAATCCTGTTGAACCTCCATAAAGAGGGACATTTCTGCGCTATGCAGTTAGCGCTGCAAATAAACTGTTTCCAATATTTGCTAATCCACAATGTCTAGAGACATGTCTTTCCACAACTGCAGCCACTTTTATCAGAAAGCAGCATCAGACGGATTTTGGATTTCTGCGTAACATCATGAGCATGACATCATTACGATGTCATCATAAAAGACATGAGGCTTGTGTCATGGGAGTGTGATGTTGCTTTTATCCAAACGGCAAATGATACGCCCCTTCTTTTACCGACTTCCCTTGGTCGAAATAGTAATGCATAGGTTGCAAGGGTGTGGCCATCACTTCTCTCTCCCTCCCTCCCTCCCTCTTTCTCTCCCCCCCCCTCTCTCTCTCACACACACACAAACACACACACACCACAGATAAACTTAGAAAAAGAGTGATAAAAGACTGAGGAAGTCTTTCTTTAAAGCTTTCCTTCCACCAGTAATAATAATGTTAGTGGTAATTTCTCATGATTTATATGCAATAGCTGTCTCTTTCCATCCTCTGGTAGAATAAGAATTGCCTGAGTGACAGGGAAGGAGTGGAAAAGGGGAAAGAAGGGGGTAAAATTATTTGAGTGAAAAAGGGTTCTTGGGGAGAAATGCTCCAGGGGAGGCAGTACAGAAATAAAAGGGTAAAAGAGCAGGTGTCTTCTGTGAGAAAGTTATCAAGGCTGGGCTGCTATGGGTTCGCCCGGGTTTGGGAGAATCTGTAGCTAACGTTATGGCCGGTTCGGAGAACCTCCAAACCCCCCCCCCCCTGGCTGGCCCTGCCCATCCTACTCTGCCCTGCCCCTTCCACCCCACTCATCCCCTCCCAGGAGTCTCCATGCAGCCCGTTTTGAATACAAGGTAAGTGCAGGGCCCACATGGAGACTCAGGGAGGGCGGAAAACGGGCCTCCCAGAAGTTCCGGAATGCTGGCAACAGGCCCGTTCCTGGCCTCTGGAGGACCTCCGGAGCCCAGGGGAGGCAGTTTTCGTCCTCCCAGAGGCTCGAGGGAAGCCTCCAGAGCCTGGGAAAGGCAAAACGCACACACACACACCGTGGTGCAGAAGGCCGAGTAGGCCACACTCACCAGGGCCACACCCACCCAGCAACTGGGCAGAGAACCCCTTGCTGAAGTTTTTGAAGCCCACCCCTGGAAAGGATTCAAGGAAGGTGGCTACATGTGGAAAGAAGGCAAGAGAAATGGGATTTCAGGATGGAGGTAACAAGGGGAAAAGTGAACAAGGAAGGAAAGTTTAATTTTCTCACTGCAAAATATTTCTGGTTCAACGTATTATAATTGTTCAATCTTGCAAATCTTATTTTTAAATGCAACTTTAAAAAAATAATAATACAGCAAAGCATTAATTAATGGCATACAGGCATTCCTTTAGTTTTGCTATGCCTGAGATCATCGGCTATTATTGTATATAATGAATATCTATGATATCCGTGGAGAAACAGACTGTGTGGGATTTTTTTTTGGCCTCCCTTCTTCTTCACAGAACGAATGTAATTCGGAACAGGCATCCGTTAATTCATCTCATATCTTAACTTCCTAACAATGATCATATTATCTATGCTTTTTCAATGCATTTGAAAGACACTGGGTTGGAGAAATAATTACATACAGTTGCTCAATGTAATTAACCCTAGTAACGGAATTTATCCATTTTATGGGTTCTCACCACACATTGAACTATAAACTGGTTGGGTTCACACAATGTGCTTAACTCGCCATCCACTAAACCAGTATTTCTCAACCTTGGCGACTTTAAGTCCTGTGGACTTCAACTCCCAGAATCCCCCAGCCAGCTGGGGGATTCTGGGAGTTGAAGTCCACAGGACTTAAAGTCGCCAAGGTTGAGAAACACAGCACTAAACCAAACTCTTAAATAAAAATCACCTCAGTAAAAGTTAGTTGCTGTGCAAATGGAGCCACAAAAGTGTTGAGTAACTTGGTTAAGCATGTTTTTTGTACACACAGCTACGAGCAAGGTCTGATTTACTTTTTGCTCTGGAAATCACAGAATTTGAAGTGGCTTTAAGGATCATTTAACCCAGCCCTGTCCAATCCAATCCAGGAATCCATTTACTATAGCACCCCCGACTGAGTCATTCAGGTTCAGTTTAAGCACCTCCAGTGAAGGAAGAGGAATCCCAATGGTTGGTCTTGTCAGGGTTCCAAGTAACACCCCCAATGGAAGAAGACTCAGAGTCTTGAGGTTCCTCAAAGGCCCATTTTATTACAGATGTCATATTGGCACATCTGGGAAAACCCGAATCTGAAAACTTCCAGGGTTTCCCCACCCAAGTGAAAGTCCAAGTCCCTGGCCAGCACCCACATGTCCGTCACATGGCCCAATCAGGCACCGTCCCAACTGGAGATGCCTCCCAGTCACACCACTCCAGGTGCAGGGCAGGATGACCTTGACTCTCTGAGAAAAGAATGTTATTTTGACTATATCTACCCCACTCCATGTAAACCCCTCCCTTCCAGTTTCCCACAGCAGTCCTGAAGGTCCAATGCAAAAGATGGCTTCCACGCCTTACGGGCCCATTTTTTAAAATATCCCTTACCTTTAGGATTTCCCCCACCCCCACTCAATGTCCAACCAACGTGTATTTTTTAAATATAATTTAAATCTTTTATGTCCTGTCTTCTGGAAGGACTCTGAAAAAGTCTGTCTCATCTTCTACCTGTCAGCCATTCAAATCCTTGAAGACAGCCATCTTGTCTTTCTCCACTCTTTTCTTCTCTGTGCCAAAGATACCAATTTGTTTTCAAGCTTTTCCTCTTTTCTCACATTATCTCTCAGACTCAAATACGTTTTGGACCTGCTGTAATTATCTGAGGGTGGTGGGAGAAAGAGACTTGTCTTAGACTTTATCTGGGTCATGTTAAAAATAGTTGCAGGCAGGTCTCGTGCTGAATAAGTAAAATGTTTGTTTTGTGACAGAAATTTCAAGGAGACCCCTGCTGCAGCTGAATTTTTGGCAGTGCTCATCAATTAAGAACACACCTTGTGAATCAATTAGGAAGGTGTCAATTATTACTCTTGCTACGTTATGAGCGGTTTCCCATTAATGAATATTTTATGGCTAGACTGCTTAATTAGGCAAGTCGTATTTACAATTTGCTTCACATTCAACTTTTTTGACTGTAATAAAGATACACGCAGACACATAACTAGAGTATTTGTAAACATAGCAATAGCACATTGACTTATACACTGCTTCACAATGCTTTACAGCCCTCTCTAAGCGGTTTACAGAGTCAGCATATTGCCCCCAACAATCTGGGTCTTCATTTTACGGACCTCGGAAGGATAGAAGGTTTGAGTCAACCTTGAGCCAGTGAGGATCGAACTGCTGGCAGTCAGCAGAATTATCCTGCAGTACTACATTCTAACCAGTGCGACCAAGGGGAAAAAAAACACGCTACTGACTCCTGTTGTTTGATACTGCAGCTTACCCTTTGAGCCAAAATGTTTATGCTTGTATTTTTAGGGCTTCCAGGACCAACTGGGAGACCGGGACTGCAAGGACCAAAGGGGGAAAAGGGAGAGCTTGGTGAAAAAGGACCGGCTGGACCACCAGGTGAATGGAGTGAGGAGAGAAGCAACTATACATATTGTGAGGACATACATCCCTGCGACCCATCCGCTCGCACAGAGAGGGCCTCCTCCAGGTGCCGTCCACCAGACAGTGCCGAGGGGCGGCGCCTAGGAGCAGAGCCTTCTCTGTGGCGGGCCCAGCCCTGTGGAATGACCTCCCCTCGGATATTAGGACTACCTCTGACCTCCGCTCCTTCCGTGTAAAGCTTAAGACCCACCTTTTCCAAGTAGCTGGCCTGGCTCAACCATAGTTTGATCATATCGCTCCTGACGGGTTTTTTATTTTTGTAATTTATTTAGGGGACTTTTTAATATTGCGATTTTAATTGTTTTTATCCATCTGCCCACCTCCTCCTTGTATATGTCTATATTATATGTATGTTTTGTCCATATTTGTATTTTTATGTGTTTTATTGTACGCCGCCCCGAGTCCTTCGGGAGAGGGTGCGGCTAAGAAATAATAATAATAATAATAATAATAATAATAATAATAATAATAATAATAATAATAATAATAATAATAATAATAATAATAATAATTATCCAGGCCACCCATTCAGTCTTTCTGCAGAGGACTCTTCAAATTGAAGCTCACTTGAGCCACCCATTCTCCTCAATTTGGAATATGTTGCTGCACCATCTGAACTCTTTTTTTTACAAGCTGGCTTATTTCTTGGTTCTTGGTTGCTTTGTAGCTCAACTGGATGCACTAACACTCTTTTACTCTGATCTCCTGCTCACAGCCAGGACTTTCTCCACCAATTGTCTAGAATTGGCATGCAAACTATTGATGCTTGATAATCCAATGTTGGGAGGAAGTGTTTGGATAGACTGGGGGTGGGGAGATGAATCATGCTTGGCCATGTCTTAACTGTGATGGAACGTTGTCCTTCCTGTATCAATATTTCACATATCTCAAGCAAGATTTTTTGCATTAAGGAATAGGCCCTGTGACAGATGCCTTAAGGGTCAGCTTAATCCTCAGCAAAACCAACAAGCTCTGAATGTTCTGAGGATCCTGACTCTTTCTTTGCTCTGAATTCTAGGACAACTTGGACCTCCAGGACCTAGAGGATATCCTGGTGAGACAGGAATTCCTGGGCCCCCAGGGCCACCTGGACCTCCCGCATCTCCAAATCTCCCATTAACATTTCAACAAGGAGTTCTTTACTCTCTGCAGCCCAGCGGTGAAAAAGAAAGTAGGTCTACACATGGCTTGAAAATGAAATGCATACCCAGTAAACTCTATATGGACATAAAGAACTTTTGAGATATACTGGTGAACATCCTGAACGGGGAGGGGGGGGGGAGAGACCAGAGGTGGTATTCTGCCAGTTCACCCCAGTTTGGGCCAACTGGTAGCGGCAGTGACAGGGGGGCTCCGCTCACCCATCCAGACATCATCACAGATGCTCTGCGCATGCACAGAAGCCCTGTGCGCTCACGTGCTTCCAGTTCCGAACCGGTAGCAAAAGGTAAGAGAAAACCATTACTGGGGGAGACTCAGGTTTGAGCCCTTCTTCAGCCATGGAAATTCCTTAGTACCAGTTCCTCATTGTCAACCCAACCTGCCTCGCAGGGCTGCTGTAGGGAAGAAGAAATGTCTTGAGCTCCTGAATTAAAAAAACCAGGAACTATATAAATAGCAATAGCACTTAGACTTATATACTGCTTTACAACCCTATCTAAATGGTTTACAGAGTCAGCATATTGCCCCCAACAATTTTGGGTCCTCATTTTACCAACCTCGGAAGGATGGAAGGCTGAGTCAACCTTGAGCTTGGTGAGATTTGAACTGCCAAATTGCAGGCTATCAGCAGAAGTAGCCTGCAGTACTGCACTCTGACCACTGTGGCTCATGAATAATAACAAAGAAACAAATAGAGGCACTGCCCTGTCAGCTGGCCAGCGCGCATGCACGCGCTGGCCAGCTGAGTTCACCTTTTTAAAAGCTATTTTTCGCCTTCCCCAGGCTCCAGAGGCTTTATAGGAGCCTGGGGAGGGCGAAAAGAGCCCCCCCCGGAGGCTTCAGGGACCGTCCCTGAAGCCTTCGGAACGCTTAAAACCACCCTCTGAGCAAACCAGAAGTGACTTCCGGGTTGCTCGGAGGGTCGTTTTAAGCATTCCAAAGGCTTCAGGGACGGTCCCTGAAGCCTCCGGGGGGGGCTCTTTTCGCCCTCCCCAGGCTCCTATAAAGCCTCTGGAGCCTGGGGAAGGCGAAAAATAGCTTTTAAAAAGGTGAACTCAGCTGGCCAGCGCTTCCCTGACGCCTTCGGAGCGCTTAAAATCACCCTCCGAGCAACCCGGAAGTCACTTCCGGGTTGCTCGGAGGGTGGTTTTAAGCGCTCCGAAGGCTTCAGGGACGGTCCCTGAAGCCTCCGGGGGGGCGGGGGAGGCTCTTTTCGCCCTCCCCAGGCTCCTATAAAGCCCCTGGAGCCTGGGGAGGGCGAAAAAAGCATGTAAAAATGGGGGGGAGTCGCGCGTTGTGCGCGCATGCGCACTGGGGATCACGCGTTGCATTATGGGTGCGGCACGCCCGCACTCGACCCCCCTGCACTCCCCCCACTTGTGGCACGCAAGCCAAAAAAGGTTCACCATCACTGAAATAGATGGAACCTGCTATTGCAAAAATAAAATAGTTGAACCATGGATGGCCAACTAGGTAGTTACTGATGGGCATATGTTGATGTTCTTGTTATTATTGCCCATTCTGGCATTTTCCTGCCATCTTGCTTTATGCCACCCTCTTACTTCCAACAATCCTGTCTTCTTTGAGTTTCTGCAAGCACAAGAAGAGTGAAGGGATGGAAGAATATCCTTAATTTCTTTTGGTTCCTCCCCCCCCTCTTCCTCAATGTGTGACCTGAACCTAGAGAAAGGGCAAGCAAGTGAGCTCTGTGCAGAGAGTAAGGAAGATGACCTGGATGGAGATACGCAAGATGTGTTGCCAGGGTCAAGATCATCATCCTTAGTCTCTCTACATCAGTGTTTTTCAACCTTGGCAACTTTAAGATGTGTGGACAGCTGGGGGATTCTGGGAGTTGAAGTCCACACATCTTAAAAGTTGCCGAGGTTGAAAAATATTGCTCTGCATTATGGTACCTTGAGCATTCTCTTTCCCCCCAAAAAATATTCTCCGAGTGGTTTCTGAAGTGAAAAAAAGTGTTGGATAGGGAAGCTAAAATGATCAAGAGACTGGGTAAAAGGTGATCCCCATTGGAAAAGCAATAAATGTTTAGGACTATTTAGAAGGGCAAGGAAAGAAAACCATACATTTGCATTTTATTTTTTTATTATTGCTTGCTGCTCAGAGTTCCTTTGGCAAACGGGAGGATACACACACACACACACATTTGATTAATACATTAATTAATAAACAACCTGGATTTCAAGGTTGCTGTCTTGAGGGCAACATGTTCTCAACTCCTGTGACCGAAGGGTGGTGAAGATATGATACAGAGAAAGAAAAAGAGAGAGCAATTGAGATAGAGATTATGTAACATATTTATTTTAATATTGGGCATTCGGGGACAAATACAAAAAATATTCCTTAAAGGTTACTGGAGAGAACACAAAGGGTGGGAGGAGGACCTGCCATGATTCTCCTTTTTCCTCTCATTTGCCCCTTCCCTCAACAGGAAGATCACTTTTATCCTCTAGATTTAACAGTTTAGCAGATGAAGGGAGTTGGGAGGGACCTTGTAGGTCTTTAGTCCAATCCCCGTCCAAGCAGACCCTACTCCATTTTTGACAGATAACCGTCCAGTCTCTTCTTGAAAGCTTCCAGTGATGAAGCTCCCACAACTTTTGAAGGCAACTTCTGTTCCATCGACTGATCGTTCTCACTGATAGAAAATTCCTCCTTATTTCTAGGTTGAATCTCTCCTTGTTCAGTTTCCATTTATTATTCCTTGTCTGGCCTTCAGGTGCTTTGGAAAATAGCTGGACCCCTTCCTCTCTGTGGCAGCCCCTCAAATATTGGAACACTGCTATCATGTCTCCCCCTGGTCCTTCTCTTCACTAGACTACCCATGCCCAGTTCCTGCAACCGTTCTTCATATGTTTTAACCTCCAGTCCCCTAATCATCCTGGTTGCTCTTCCCTGCATTCTTTCTAGAGTCTGAACATCTTTTTTATAGCATGGTGACCAAAACTGGATGCAGTCAGGGTTCCTGTACTGGTTGGCACTGGTTTGCTGTGCGCATGCTCCTTGAAAATATAAAATAAGACAAATCCTCAAATATAACTTACCATCTCTCTGGGCAACTGGTTTTGGTTTCAAGCTGCCCTTAGTGTAAGGAAGTTTTATATTTAACTGGAATCTGTCTTCCTGCAAATTAAATTCATTATTCTGTGAACTGTATTTTGGAACAGTTTGGAGAAAAGATTTTCATCTCCTATGTTAGTTCCCTTCAAGTATTCAGATGTATTTCATTTATAGGTTTTGGTCCTGCTGCTTGTGGATTTCTCACCAGATCTGCTTGGCCACTTCAGCTTTATGGCCTTTTGTCTGCAAAGTTAGTCCTTAGTTGTCACCTTCATCAATTTCCAGATTAACTCTTCTCAGAGGGGTGAAGTCAACTTTTGGGAAGCAGAATGCTTTACAGAACCCGTTGCAAAACTTTAAGCGATTACTAACAGCAGAGGGAAGCAGAATCTAGGTAATAGTGAAAAGGCTACTGCTAGTGGCAAACTGCTGGTGACTATGATTATGTCACCGTGAAAGACCGAAATTGGTGAATGTCGACATTCACCGGTGAATGTTGGTGAATGTCGACATTCACCGGTGAATGTCGACATATACCAATTTCGGTCTTTCACGGTGACATATATAACGAGTCAGCGTAACGCTTTACTTTTGCTTTTCAATTCGCGGTCCTGGAAACTACTCGTTCTAACCGCGCAGGATCGCAGGTTTTTTTTTAAAAAAGTCCGCGAATAGAAGACGCTTAAAAGGAAGCGAGGAGCCGAGGTATTAGGGTAAGGGTATTAGGGTAAGGGTGTCGAGAGGATAAGGACATACACCAAGCGACTATGTGAATGTCGACATTCACTGGTGAATGTCGACATTCACCAGATTTCGGACTTTCATTCACCGGTGAATGTCGACATTCACCAGATTTCGGACTTTCACAGTAACAATTATATGCTTTGATGATTATTATCAAGTTACTTTTGGTTTTTATCAACCACACTGGATAGATTTTTTTTCTCCCCATGATGTTCCTATCCTAGGCTTCTAGATTTTCCAATAGGGCACCCATTGCCACTATAACTGAACTTTAATATTTTGCTGTTGGTCGTCCTGTTCTCCTCTTCCTTCCACTTTTCCCACTGTTGTGGACTTCTCAATGGAATAGATATATTGGAAGTGAAAACCCAATCTATTCTACACAACAAAGATAGGATTAACCTTCTATGATCTCACCAAAGGGCACCTGGGAAGATGCAGTGCTCAACCAAATTTGGACTCAAAACACAGCCTACAAAGTTGGCTCTGCATGGCCTCATGGGAGTCTGACAACCAATCAGAATAGAAGCTCAATTTCAAAGCCCAGAGAGGGCATAAAACCAGGGACTTTCAGCATCTCTGCCCTTTTTTCACTGTGCCCTTTTTTCATGTGATCACTTTTTCCCCCAGGACCTCAAACCATCTGGTCCTGTCCACCATCAAAACCATCTTTCAAAGTGGCCTCCATGTTTTCAGTGTCTTTTTTCCCACTTGGAACTGAACTCAGAAGGATATTTTTTCCAACAGATATTTGCATAAGGTATGATGATTTGAGCCTTTGATTTGTATCTCAAATTAGCACTCTGGATTCATTTGATTTTTTTTTCTTGGCTGTCCATGGTATTACCAAGAAACTGCTCCAGATGTCAAAAAACATCAATAGTTTTTCTATCTTCCTAACCCAGGATCAATCTGCTTTTTAGGGGTTTTCTGCATGAAGCTGGTTTTTGCTTTCTCTTTTCACCTGGAGAGCTCCAGGTGTATTGAGACCCAGCTCCCATCATTCTGAGCCATTGCTGTGAAAAGTTTCCACCGTAAGGGAATTCAAGGGCATCCAGTCTAGCGAAAAGGACTTTTAAGCTATCTTGGGCAGCTTTTTGATGACAGCTGTAACTGGAAGGGTGCCAACCTCAAGTCAGTTCAAACCACATCACTTTACAGGATTTTATAGTTCTTCGGCTTAAATCACTGCTTCTTTGCACTGTTGGGAGAAAAAAGGGGAAATGTTATTTTTAATAACTGAAATAGTTTAGCTTGCTCTTTGGTTGGCTTCAATACTTTGCAGTATTCTTCTTTTTATTTGCGATTGTTGACCTGTTCTATTCTACTTCATAATACTCAGTAAATAAAACATTGAAATTGGTATGTTCCAGGGATGAAATCAACTTACCTTCACTACTGGTTTGGGCGATGTAAGCGTGCACCTCCACGCATGCGCAGGACCTTTAATTTCTGTGAAGATGTGATGCGCAATTTAAATCAGCTAGAAACCAGGAAATCTGACATTCTAGCTCCGGGATGGCGAACCTATGGCACGCGTGGCACAGGTGGCACACAGAGCCATTTGTCAGGGCACGCGAGGCGTTGCCCTGTCAGCTGGCCAGCGCGCATTCAGCTTTTTTAAAGCCATTTTTCGCCGTCCCCAGGCTCCAGAGGCTTTATAGGAGCCTGGGAAGGGCAAAAAGAGCCTCCCCCGCCCCCTCAGAGGCCCTCCGGAAGCTTCATCAGCTTCCCTGGAGCCCCCCGAGCACAAAAAACTGGCCCTATGGGCAAACAGGAAGTTTGGGAATGGACTTCCGGTTTGCTGGTAGGGTTGGTTTAAGCCCTCCAGAGGCTTCAGGGAAGACTCCTGAAGGTCCCCTCCCTCCAGGGGGGCGGGCGGGGGGGGCTGTTTTCGCCCTCCCCAGGCTCCTATAAAGCCTCTGGAGCCTGGGGAGGGTGAAAAAAGCATGCAAAAAATGGGGGGTCGTGCCTCTCATGCACGCATGTGCACTGGGGAGGGGGTGTGTCGCGCGTTGCATTATGGGTGCGGCACGCCCACACACGACCCTCCTGCGCTCCCCCCACTTATGGCACGCGAGCCAAAAAAGGTTCGCCATTGCTGTTCTAGCTAATATAAATTAGGCCTCACAGCTGATGTTCAGAAATACCGGTTCGCCCGAATCGGTGGTATTTTTTATACTACCTGTTCAGGCAAACCAGTAGCATTTTTACTACCAGTTTAGGGGAACCGGTCCAATCTGGTAGCCTTTCACCCCTGGTATGTTCCCATCAGTATTGGTACATTCCTCTTTTATTACCGTATTTAGGAGCAGGAAGAAGAAGTTGGTTTTGCAGCAGCCACTAGGTGGCAGTCAAGGACCATGATGTAATGATCTTGGTGATGACAATAATAATGCTATAGAATCCACTTTTCACCTGATAAACCAAATCTTGAAAAGTCTCTGTTCAGACATGACACCTTGTAAGAGTTTGGCCTTTTCAATTTTTAAAATTAGGAGAAGCACAAGGCCATGTGCTTTTTGAAGATGCTGTTGACTCCTGGTTAAAATCAGTGTGCCCAAAGACTGGCAGAATTGTGGGAGTTCTTGTTCAAATGCATCTGAAGGGACTCCAAGTTGGGAAAGTTGAATTTAGGAATTGCTGGACTGTCTGTGGCAGAGGTGTCAAACTCAAGGTCCGGGGGCTGGATCCGGCCCGCGGGGTGCTTAGATCCGGCCCACAGGGCTGCCCTGGAAACAGCGAAGGACTGGCTCGCTGTGCCTCTGCCAGAGGAAATGGAGCTTGGGATGGCTGCATGTGGCACACCTGAGCTACGTTTTCACTGGCACGGGGTTGCAGGAGGCCATCACAGTTGAAAATGGAGATCGCAAGAGCTGCGGGCAGCATTCCCAAGCTCCATTTTCACTGCCAGTGGGTTGTAGCAGGTCATCGTGGCCGAAATGGAGCTTGGGAGCCTGTTTTCGCTGGCAGAGCGCTCGGGTCACCACAAGAGTGATATCGAGTTCCCCCCCCCCAGGTCAAACACTACCCTGATGTGGCCCTCAATGAAATCGAGTTTGAAACCCCTGGTATATGGCCTGACCATCTCAGTATGCATCTCACGGCCCTCACCTTTGTTTTATTTTGCACTTCTGGCCCTATCAATTCTTCTCTTTGATCCTCAATCTATATTCCTGCTTCTCTTCACATTCCCGTTTCATTATTTTATTTTCTGCAGTTGACTTTAGCTTATCTCTCTCCTTATGCTCTTTTTCCAACACTATTGAAGATTTCATTCTGGAAAGGGAAGAGGTGGAAAAGACCAACATTTTCTCTGAATGTCCATGGTTGATTTTAAAAGGGAGCAATAAATAAGGGAAAACACCAAGATAATACTCCTGTTTCCAGCATGTTTGCTTTTTGATATGACTTCCCTCTTCCAGTCATTCTTAGTTTCCTTACCAATATATTATAAATAAACCAGAAGGTCCAAGACAAGAGGAAGATATTCAGAAGAACAAGGGAGAATAGCAAGATTGGGTGCTCTTTCAGAATTTATTGGCACATAGACACCTACACTTTACAGATAGTCCTCGACTTACAGCTGTAATTGAACCCAGAATTATGGTTGTACGTTATGGTTGTAAGATCACTGCATGCATCCAATTTTACAATTTTTTTTTTCCTGGCAAGCCCATTTTCCTCAAGTGGCTGCTTTTTGCTGGAAATAGGAAATCAGCAAAATCTGCTAAAAATTGCCGTCATGTGACCATGAAATACTTCAAATGGCTGTAAATGCAAGCCAGTTGCCAACCGCCCAAAATGCAACCATGTGACTGCCGGTGTGTGTGCAGCTATCACAACTTTGATTAATAAATAGCTCTGGGGAGGAGTCTATCTTAACTTCAAACAGTTTCTAACACATTAAGCAATGACTGCCTGTATTAAAATGAAAATTGGAACACCCTCCAACAGTAAGGTTCTTTTTGTCTATTTTTTTTAAAAAAAACAATTGGCCCCTTTTTACACTTTCCTACTGTAGAAACCAGCAGTCTTAAACATGATAGTACAAAAGTGTAAGTCAGTTCAATATTATGGTAAAACATGGGAGTTGTGGAGTATATTACTTGGATACTGCATTAAAACAAAACTTTGGTACCATCACATAGGATTGCAGGAAACCCACTGTTGTGAAATCTTTTATTAACGGATACCAGCAGAACCATAACAAAAGGATGGAGAAAAGCTGCAGATGGGTCAAAGGGACAATTGCCTACCTGGACTAATTTTGGAAAGGAACGTTGGGTGTTCTTTTTTAAGCCAGAATTCAGAAGGAGCAGAATGAAGGTGGGGTGAATTTGCAGGACAGTGAACGAATGGAAAAATGAAAAAGAAGCATGCTAGTAATTATTCCGGTATTGTTCAGACTTGTTTTTTTTGTTTCACCAGAGGGTAGGGCTAGAAGCAATTAAAGGCAAATTACAGGGAACAGATTTTGGCTCAACGTTAGGAGAAATTCTTACTCTAATGGTAAGAGACGATCAACAATGCAAATAACTGTCTGAAGATGAACAGGGCTTCCTCTCCTTGGAGGCTAGACAGCAAACAGTCGGGATGCTGTGGCTGCATCTTGTACTGTACTATAAAATGTGGACCGAAAGGGAATGGAACTGAAGGACTGTCCAACTCTGCTTTTCTATTTGTCTGCAAAGGGAAATCACCAGATGGCACAAAATACAGTAACAGGCATTTCGTAATTTAACAAGTGCAATGACGTCTTGCCTCTTTTTTCTTGCTAATGCAGATGGAGAGCCACAGTTAGCATCTACCGTCATTGACACTATATTGGCTGGTTTGCCAGGACCTCGTGGGGCACCAGGACCTGTAGGGCTGCCAGGTAAGACAGATGGATTGATAGAAACAGAAGAACAAAGCAATAACTGTGTTTGAAACGCTCCAAGACAATCATTTCTAGAACCTGTTCGCTTGACACACTTAACATTTTTTTGTTTAAAACATTCAACCCTTGATCTTTCCATCTGTATTCCATTTGGAAAAATAAATGGGAAGCAAGCGAAGTGGCAGCTTGAACAATCCTCTTTGTTTTCAAGAGTGTTTCTGGGACTCAATGAGACTGCGAAAGTGTTGTTGGGTGATTAGAATATGGCAGCTGCACCTTGGAGCTTTGTTTCACAAAGAGGCAAAGTTAAGAAGAGAAAGGAAACATCCAACCCAGTAGAGAAGTGGGAGCTAGAGGGACTCTCAAATCTCCTTCTGGTAAATTGGTGAACTGTAACTAATTTTCTATCCAATGGCAACTATAAAGCCTCCCCATTTCAGAAGCCATATGAGTTCCACACGTGTTCTCAAAAATTCAGATACAACCAATATAGGGGCTCTGTTGGATTGGATTGGATTTATTAGATTTATATGCTGTTATAGGTGGAGTAGACACATTTGTTTAGAGCAGGAGTCTCCAACCTTGGCAACTTTAAGACTTGTGGACTTCAACTCCCAGAATTCCTCAGCCAGCTTGCTGGCTGAGGAATTCTGGGAGTTGAAGTCCACAAGTCTTAAAGTTGCCAAGGTTGGAGATACCCCTGTTTTAGAGCAATGTGTATCAACCTCAGCAACTTTATGTCAGAATATTCATGAACTGGAATAGGATGTAGCAACAGGTCAGCCATTGGGGACTGATTAGAATAGGGCATGGCAACAAGGTCATCCAATGAATAGGCATAACAACTAAGTCAGCCAATGAGGGCTGTTTAGAAACTGAAACAGTATTTGCTGGAGACAACTAGGTGCCTGGGTGTGGCTTAGGCTTAGCTTAACTGCCCTGTATAGAGGAGGTTGTCTTTGTCTGTATTAAGCTCTGAACAGAAACCAATCTCTAGCCTTCCTGTGTTTGAACCTGCTTACAATCTCTCTCTCTTACACGTTGGAAGAATCTGCTGTTGGTATTGTACATTTATTCATGTGTTATTATGTGTATAAAGAAGTCAATGAACCCTGCTGCATACGTTATCTGTGTGTGCTTTCTGGATTTGATTTTTGCCACAACCTCTGACATTTTAAGGTGCATGGACTTCAATTCTCACCTCAGCAACTTTAAGAGGTGTGGCTGGGGAGGATTCTGGGAGTCGGAGTCCACACCTCAAAAATGCAGAGATCGACAAATTCTGGTTTAAAGAATCAATGTGAATCGAAACTTGCGCTAAGAACTGTTCATACCATAAGCGGCGCTGTGCTCACCACTGGGGAGAGCCACAGAGATGATCTTGAAGAAACCATGCAGCAGCAGTTAAAAATAAAGTACATTTTAAGCCCAGGAAATGAAGAAAGGGTTAGAAAAAAATTCAAACTAAACTCTACCTTAGCTATAAGAAGAAAGGAAGGGAAAACACAGCTTTGTAAGATACCATTTCTATAGCCCAGGGGTGTCAAACTGAAGGCCCGGGAGCTGGATCCAGCCCATGGGGTGCATAGATCTGGCCTGCGGCGCCACCCTGGAAACAGCAAAGGACTTGCCTGCAGTGCCTCTGCCAGCGGAAACGGAGCTCAAGAGGGCTGTATGTGGCCAAGGGCTTGCAGCAGGCCATTGCAGCTGAAAACGGAGCTCAGGAACCCATTTTCACTGGCAGAGCATTTGGGCCTCCACAGGCACCCACAACGTAAGTGATGTCAACCTAGCCACACCCACCCTGGCCCCCAACGGTCAAACACAACCCTGATGCGCCCCTCAATGAAATCGAGTTTGACACCCCTGCTATAGCCTGTCTTGAGTTCCAGTCAAACTTGTTGGTTTCCTGACCAGGCCTACCTTAAAAGGTTGACAACTGTCACCATCGCCAAGAGTAGCAAAACTGAGACTATCAAGCGTTTTTAACAACTTTTCAGATTTATTAATCTGCCAGCTTTCCACATACTTGGAAGTAGTTTTCAAACATTTCAGTCTTGGGATCCTTTAATATTCCTAACAGTTATTGAGGGCCCTCCGAAGAGCTTTGCTTTTTGTGGGTTGTATCTAACATTGTTTACTGCATTAGAAATTAAAATATTCTGAGGTGAGAATCCTATGAAAACCTAAAATCAGATTCATTCAAGGAATAAATAATATGGCATCCATGTTCACCAGTATGAACTCTGTTGAAGTCTCGAATGAGGAGACGGAGGCGAATATAAATGCAACTGTGGTTTATTGAACAAAACTGACAGGAACACAAACTAGTCGTCTGACAGCTATTTATACCAGGAGCTGTCAGACGACGAACCAATTGGAACAAAGTATTTCTCCCGCCGGCTGGCCGGTGCGCCTGGACCAATCAGAGGAGTCCAACTCTTCACTGCCCTCTGCTGGCCAGGCTCACCGGTACACAACACCCCTTTCCCCTGGATTGCGCAGGCGTAATCGTCTAGGTACGACGGACGCCTGCGCACGCGCTGCGAGCGTCTCAAGGAAGATGGCGCCTCGCCCAGGGGAGGTGGAGTGTCGGCTCCGCTCTTGTGGCGAACAGGCCTGGCAGCGTCCAGGATGGGTCTTCCTCCCGGCAATGCACCGACAGCCAATGGTAAGTGAGCCAGCGCACCGGGAGGGGTGGTTGCGAGGTCGGAGCTAGTGGTGTGTGGACGGTCGAGCCGGCAGGCGGCGTCGTTAGGGCCTGGTTGCTTTTCTGCAGGTGTGTTGTGTTCAGGTCCCTCCGGTCGCCGACGCAACTGGCTTATGTGCCGCCGCCAATGTCTGCCATCATCGAGGAGGACCCTGTAAGAACAGGGCCCCGTGATGTCAGTCACTCTGCCAGGTAGCCACTTTGGCTCGCCGGTGTAATTGCGAGCAAATATCCCCTCACCCACCAGAAAAGACCTGGGAGGGGGAGGAACGGCAGGGGAGGAAGGATGGTAGAGAGGGTGGAAACGGTCGAGGAGTGAACGAAGACGGCGGCCAAGCAACAGCTCTGCAGGGCTTTTGCCCGTGGTGGGGCAAGGGGTGGAGTGCTGGGAACGGAGGTAGGTGGAGATGCGGGATGGCCAGGGAAGGGCGGCCATGCGGGCCAGGGCTTCTTTAGCGGAGCGAACCGCACGTTCGGCAAGGCCGTTGCCCGCAGGGTGGTAGGGGGCCACCGGGGCATGGCGGATGCCCAGGGAGGCAAGGTAGGACTGGAATTCGGTGGAGGAAAATTGGGGCCCGTTATCGGAAACGATAACGTCAGGAAGGCCATGGGTGTTAAATAGGGAATCCAAGATGCGGATAGTGGCCGAAGAGGTTGAGCTGGGCATAGGAAACAGCTCAACCCACTTCGACCAGGCATCCACCAGGAGGAAGAAGAGGCGGCCCTCAATGGGCCCCATGAAGTCGACGTGGAGTCGGCTCCATGGGCCCATAGGGAGTTCCCACTCCCTAGGTGGGGAAGAAGGTGGCGCAGAGCGCACCTGCTGGCAAGGGGTGCAACGCTGGACGTAGGCGGCGATGTCCGCATCCATGGACGGCCACCAGACATAGCCGCGGCCGAGGCTTTTCATCCGGACTATGCCAGGGTGACCGTCATGGAGGCGAGACAGGACAGCCGGCCGCAGGGAAGAGGGAACAACCACGCGGTTGCCCCACAGGAGGCAATCCTGCATGATGGAGAGTTCGAGGCGGCGGCGGAAAAAGGGGGAGAGTTGGGGATCATTGGAGGCTGCAGACCAGCCCCGAGTGACAGCGGTCATGGCTCGGTGCAGGATGGGGTCAGCTCGGGAGGCCTGAGCGATGTCCAAAACGGACATCGGTAGGGAGAGGTCAGCCAGGAGATTAATAGAGTGGACAGGGGCTGGATCAGTGACAGGAAGAGGCAGAGGGCAGCGGCTCAACGCGTCAGCGTGAGCGATGTGGCCGCCAGGCTTGTAGGACAAGGTGTAGGAGTAGGAGGATAGGAATTCAGCCCAACGAGACATGCGGGGGGAAAGAATGGGGGGCGTGGGACGGTCCCCTGCAATAATGCCTAGGAGGGGCTTGTGATCGGTAATCAGTGAGAAGGGGCGGCCATACAAGTAGTAATGAAAACGTTTTACTCCCGCAACGGCAGCAAGAGCCTCCTTATCCAGCTGGCTGTAATTTCGCTCAGTCCTGGATAAGGTGCGGGAGTAAAAGGCTATGGGCGCTTCAGAGCCATCCGGGTAAGAATGGCTAAGAACAGCCCCGACCCCAAAGGGAGAAGCATCGCAGGCCAGGGTTAGAGGTAAGCGCTCGTCATACTGGGCGAGGACTGGCGGGGCAGTGAGCGAGCGCTTGACAGCCGCGAGCGCATGCGCCTCGCGGCTGGTCCAGACCCATGGAGAGGAAGAGTCCAGCAAACGGTGAAGGGGTTCGGCCAGGGAAGCTTTGTGAGGAATAAAGGAGGAATAAAAATTTAGGAGACCAAGGAAGGCTTGGAGCTCCACCTTGTTTGAAGGAGTGGGGGCGGAGAGAATGGCCTCGACTTTGGATGGGTCGGGGTGGATGCCGTTGGCATCGATCATGAAGCCGAGGAAAGTGACAGAGGGGACGCCGAGCTGGCACTTGGAGGGTTTGAGGTGCAGGCCGGCGGCCCGAAACTGTTGCAGGACCAGGCGCAGGGTTTTGATGAGTTCTAATTGGTTGGGGGCGGCAATTAGAACATCATCAAAATAGGGCGTGACCCCGGGGATGCCATGGAGCAAGCGCTCCATGAGCCCCTGGAAAATGCCGGGGGCCACGCTCACGCCAAACTGAAGGCGGCGGCATTTGAATGCGCCGCGGTGAGTTACGATGGTCTGCGCAAGCGCGGTGGATTCGTCGACAGGCAGCTGCTGGTACGCCTGCGCGAGGTCCAGCTTCGCGAAGATGCGACCCTGGCCCAGAGTGTGCAGGACGTGCTGCACAACTGGCACAGGGTATGGGTGTGATTGGAGGGCCTTGTTAAGAGTGGATTTGAAGTCCGCGCAGATCCTAATAGATCCGTCGGACTTCAAAGGCACGACTATGGGGGTCTCCCAGGGGGAGAAATCAACGGGTTCTAAAATACCCTGGCTAATTAATTTGTCTAGTTCGGCGTCGACTTTTGCTTTTAAAGCAAATGGAAGCCGGCGGGCCTTCAGGCGGATTGGAGGAACTGAAGGGTCGAGGTTGAGGGAGATAGGAGAGCCAGTGTAGCAGCCTAAAGAAGGGGAAAAAACATCGGAAAATTCGGAAAGGAGTGAGGAGATAGAGGGCGGGGAAACAGGAGGGAGGGGTGAAAGAGAGTTAACCCCAGCAATAGAAAGGCCGAGGGCCTTAAACCAGTCCAGTCCTAGAAGGGAGGCGAGGGGGTTTTTTACAATTAGTAAGGGAAGCTTTGCCTTGCGAGAGCCGAAAGATACGTGAAAGGATCGGCAGCCCAAGAGGTCTATGACATTTCCCTGATAGTCGCGCAAGCGGCAGTCAGGGGGTTGTAAATGATGAGGTTTGACCCAGGGCAGTAAGGAGCTAAGGGTGGCCCATGACATTACGGATCGGGCCGACCCTGTGTCCACCTCCATAGGGCAGGGAACCCCCTCAATGGCGATTTGGAGGTGCAGCTTACCTCGGCCCTCCAAAGTTGAGGAGGCCGAGTCTACAAGCCATTCAGGGTAAGCTTCAGCTGGGTCCCCCACGGAGAGGGAATGCTGACGGCGGGAAGCCATTGAAGGTGGTTGACGGGGCGGCGGTAGAGGGCTGCGGCGGTCCTGTTGGCCGGAACGGCAAACAGCAGCGAGGTGGCCCTTCCTGCCGCATTGGTGGCAGAGGGCTTGCCGGAACCTGCATTGGGAGCGTTGGTGGCGGCCGCCACAACTGAGGCATTGGCGTCCATCTCGGGTGGAGAGGGTTTGAAGGCGGTCAGCGGTTTGGTCTACCTCAGCGCGGAACGTCGAAGCGGTCGAGGAAGCGTAGGCAGAAGAAGGTGCCGCGTAGGGAGCGGGCGGCAAGTAAGCGGCATGCGGGTGCTGGCTGAGGTGGCTGAAATCCGGTGTGGATTGATCAGCCATCTCATAAGCCCTGGCATCATCAACCGCTATCTTTAACGTTAACTCAGGTCGAGCTAGGATGCGGCGGTGGAGTTTAATGTCTCTGAGCCCATAGATAAATTGCTCTAGCAGCGCGTCTTCCAAGTCACTGAATTCACAGAGACTTGCCTCAGCGCGGAGAGCGGCCACGTACTGGGCGATGGTTTGGCCCTCTTTTTGAATACACCGGCGGAAATATTGCCGCCGGGCGAAACGAGACGGGGCGGGCTCGTAGTGTTGCTTCAGGCGAGCCAGGAGTTCGTCCCAGGGCAGCGAGTTAGCCGGATCGGGAGCAGCGAGAGCCCTCGCGGTGGCGAACATCTCCCTTCCACAGTAATTTAGGAAGATGCCGCGCTTTCGTTCCTGTGAGAGGCTGACGAGATCGTGGGCTATGAGGAAGCAGTCGAACCTCTCGAGAAAAGCTTCCCAAGCCTCAGCCTCTGGCCGGAACGGCGAAAAGGCAGCGTTAGAAGCCATTGTAGGCACGGTGTAGGGGTCCACGTCGCCCGTCCTCGTCGCCAGTGTTGAAGTCTCGAATGAGGAGACGGAGGCGAATATAAATGCAACTGTGGTTTATTGAACAAAACTGACAGGAACACAAACTAGTCGTCTGACAGCTATTTATACCAGGAGCTGTCAGACGACGAACCAATTGGAACAAAGTATTTCTCCCGCCGGCTGGCCGGTGCGCCTGGACCAATCAGAGGAGTCCAACTCTTCACTGCCCTCTGCTGGCCAGGCTCACCGGTACACAACAAACTCAGATGCTGACCGGGTTTTCTGTCCCTCCAGATTTTTTTTAAAATGTTTTTTTAAACTAGTAGTATAAAATAGGAAGCTAGCTTGCAGCAATGTTTCATCCACTGGCCTCTTAACACAATTGTGTTCTTCGGTATACAGCTAGTCTTTGACTTACAACTATTTGTTGAGTGACTGTTTGAAGTTACAACAGCACTGAAAAAGTGATTTACGCCTGGTCCTTGCACTTACGACTTTCACAGCCTTTCCATGGTCACATGATCAAAATTCGGATGCTTAGCACTTACCGGGTATTTACAATGGTTACAACATCCCAGGGTCACCATTTGTGACCTTCCCAGGAAGTTTTCAACAACCAAAATCAATGGGAGAAGCCAGATTCACCTTTATATCTTGATTCACTTAACAATAGAGGGGAAGGAAATCATAAAATCAGAATGATTCATTTAACAACTTCCTTGCTTAGCAACATAAATTCTGATCCCAATTGTGGTTGTGAACTAAGGACTACCTGTGACATTATTGCCCCATAGGGGTGTAAGAGAAAGCCTACAGAACAGAGATGAAGGTTCATGATTTGCTGTGATTGCTTGGAGAGCACAGCCATTCGCACTCCTATGATAGCAATTTTACTAAGTGTGCCCATGCACTGTGAATGTACTGCACAGAACAGCCCCTCTCCCGGTTTTACAATAAGGGTGAATAAATTTTGTCTGCAATTTCCTTTGAGAGGTTGATAGGGGGGGGGGGAGAAAAGAGGGCTTTCTTTTATCAGTTTGGAGGGATTCTTGTACAAAGCCTATGCTTTAAGCCTGCCAAAAGCTTAAAACAACCTATTTGAGGTCTTTGTTTAGTTTTTTTTTTAAAGAAAAAGAAGCACAAAACAATAAAATGCCAAAGTAATGTGCATTTCACTGCAAAATTTCAGTAGCATAATCTTTGAGGGGCAGATGCCTACAAAAATGGGTCTGCTACGGATTGCCCAGGATTGCTTTACATAATAGAAAAGAAAAAAACCCCAATTTCCTAAAGACTGCAATTCCAATCACACCCTTTGCCCTGTCTCAAAGAATGCTCAATCACCCAGCCCAAAAGTATTTTTTTAAAAGACAGTTAAATCAGGGCAACTTTATATACTTTGGTCCAGTTGTCCTGATTTAACTATTTTTAAAAAAACGGCCTTTGCCCTCTTACCCAAATACTGAAACTATTACTCCCAATAAACCAGCGGTGGGATTCATTTTTTTTTTACTACCAGTTCTGTGGGCATGGCTTGGTGGGTGTGGCAGGGGAAGGTTACTGCAAAATCCCCATTCCCTCCCGATCAGCTGGGACTCGGGAGGCAGAGAATAGATGGGGGCGGGGGCAGTCAGAGGTGGTATTTACCAGTTCTCCAAACTACTCAAAATTTCCACTACCGGTTCTCCAGAACTGGACAGAACCTGCTGAATACCACCTCTGCACTAAACGCTAACAATTGTGAACTGTGTCCGGCTACCCAAAAGATGCCCAGCCCTCAATTAAAAAAAAAAAAAGGGGGGGGGAACTCATAGAGCCACAGATGAACAGCAATCTTTTCAGTCCACCCAACAATCAGGAATGAAATCACGGTAGTTAAAAAGCTCTTCCTTCCATTAGACTAGACTGGACTTCTAACTGTAATGTTCCTTTCTTTCTTTCTTTCTTTCTTTCTTTCTTTCTTTCTTTCTTTCTTTCTTTCTTTCTTTCTTTCTGTTTTTTTTTAAGAAAATAAATTGTCTTAAGTGATTTGTCTATGGCAGAGGCACTCAAAAGTGACCTCCCATCAGGATGACAAGACGTCCTTTCTCTTATTACCGCATTCCTGCATTGAGCCTTCAGCTCATTTCATCCCAGACTTTGATATATGAGGGTTGCATTAATTATGGAGGCAGATTCAATTGCCCTGGTGAACGTCTGGAGCTCTTGGGGGTTTCAACTGAAACAATTAAGGCTAAGTTTGGAAGGAGCCCACGCCGGTCCCTCCCTCTCCCCATAGATCGGCAAATGTAATTAATAGTCGGCGTCTGGAAGAAATTATATCACTCCTCTCCCCCCCCCTACACACACTTTTTTTTTCCAGGTAGGGTGAAGCCATTTGAAGGCAATCCTTTAACGATGCAGCATTAACAAGCAGATCAGTCCAAATGAGTCTTCTCCTTCTGCCAAGCAGTGAGCTGCCTGCATGCCAGGAAGAACTCAACGCTTGTTAGGAAAGAGACGGCGGGAAGTTCTAGCCTGTCTGGAGTCACAAGAATTCTCTAGGGCAGAGATTTGGAAGCTGGATCCAAAATTATGCCTGGCAAGTTATGTAGGTGTGGAGTCTACATCTGTCACCAGTTCAAGGAAAGAGCACCTGCTTTGCTTGCAGAAAACTTAGGTTTCAGTTCTTGGCATGGCTTGCTAAAAGCAAGGAAGGTGTGCAGGCAACCTAAACCACTTGAATTTCAGTAGAAAATTGCAAAGAAATTGCAAGCAGTTTCCTGCTGCTTTCCAGGCATAAATCAAAACAAATTGGAGGCGTAAACTTTTGTTCAGGTTTAATGCTATCCCTAGCCCCTGTAATCCCTTTAGATTTCCCAGTAAATCTCCTTTTGTTGTTGCAGTTAGTCGCAAAGTCGTGTCCGTCCCATCGCGACCCCATGGACAACGTTCCTCCAGGCCCTCCTGTCCTCTGCCATCCCCATTTAAGTCCATTTAAGCTCACACTGACTGCTTCGGTGACTCCGTCCAGCCACCTCATTCTCTGTCTTCCCCTTCTTCTTTTGCCCTCAATCCTTCCCAACATTAGGCTCTTCTCCATTGAGTCCTTCCTTCTCATTAGGTGGCCAAAGTACTTGAGTTTCCTCTTCAGGATCTGGCCTTCTAAAGAGCAGTCAGGGTTGATCTCCTCTAGGACTGACCGGTTTGATTGCCTTGCACTCCAAGGGACTCGCAGGAGTCTTCTCCAGCACCATAGTTCAAAGGCCTCCATTCTTTGGCGCTCAGCCTTCTTTATGGACATGAAAACCCCATGGACGACAATACCAAAAGACAACCTCCCCCCCTCCTTAACCCTATCTAAATCAGAGGACCTTACTTGCTTACCACTTGTTTTTACTTAAAAAAAAATAAAGTAAAATGAATCTGGCTGCTCTATTACATCTTGCCAAAACGTGTTGCGGAATGGCAGAAATAAATTGACTTTTCAAGTTGGTTTTTTCTTCTTCAAATGAGTGAAATTAAAAGTTGGAGAGTTGGTTATCCATCATTTACATTTCTCCAGTCCCCCACATCAGCCATAAATGGGTTTTTTAGAGTGAAATTGCCAAACCCCACTATATGAGAGCAGGATCTGGTCTTTAAATGTGAAATACCATTGTATGGCATCTCTGAATTGTTAAAAGCTTCCAAACCTGCCTTGTCAGGCTCTAAATCCTATTTGTTGTCAACTGCTCAGACGATATGGAATGCCAAAAGTTATTAAATGTAAATATCAAGTGAGAAATAGGATTGGAATATTAACCTGAAATTCTGACCCTGAAAGAAGAATCCAGTTCCTTGATGGGTAGGAACAGCCTATCAAAGTAAGCCTTTTTCTATCTTTGTCCTAGTTGCAAACAAGCAACAACTGTCTTTGGTTATCCAGCATTTGGATTTCTCCAGACCTGCATCTCAGCCATAAATGGATATTCCAGAAGTGTTGGGTGAAATTTAAAGCTTATGATGACTCTGTGGTAGAAGCTGAAAGAAAGCACCAACAATGGCAAAACACATCCTTATAATAGAAAGATAGTACACCAAGATCATTGTCTGTCCTTCTCCCTATGCTGTTTTTAGTGAGACCCAAAGACCATTTTGGGGGGATCTTCTGCATTTCTCCTCCAACAAAAAGGAACAGATAGATGAACCCTAGATGATGCTCCATAGCTTTCTTCAGAGTGATGCCTCCAGATATATTAGACAAAAGAGGTTAATTAAATCATTTAAGACACTCAGGGCAGTTGGGAATGAGAGAATGTGTAATCCAACCATATCAGGATATCATTGGCTTGAAGAAAGCCTGGAATTTTTCAACTTTTAATTCAGCATTGGTATTTGCCTCAGAATACAGATGCGCTTTAAGTAATATGCAAATCCTTAAAATACATTAATACATTTTTTTTCACCAGGACCACCTGGATCTTCAGGCCCCAAGGGAGCACCAGGGCCAATGGGAGTACCTGGAGTACAGGTAGGCAAACCATTTTCACCCACCTGTTGAGCCTTTTCAGGTCAAACTAAAGTGATTTTTTTTACTAAGCTTTAAAAAAAATTACTATTCATATTTGTTTGCTTTTCTTTTTTAAAGAGGCAAGGTCATAATAGCTTGATTTATCTGATTCTGCCTTTCTGTACCAGACCCATGATAGTTTAACGTTTTAACTTATGTACAACTTAGGAGTCATTAATCTCTGGTACAACCCACATAGTTACAGGTAGTACTCAACCTATGACCATAACTGATTCTGTTGCGGCCAATCTTTCCGAAAGAGTACCCAGCCAATGTGCAACGTGTGGCCTTCCTACAGAGGCCACCTTGTGCCATTCTGAAAGTGGGCATCATTAGGGCAATCTCAGAAGAGCGTAATTTTCCAAATGGAGTGATTTGAAAAATCAAGTCTTTCTTTTTCTCCCAAGTTTTTTTATTTTTTTATAAATGTATCAAATCATTGCGTGAACAGTGTGGCACCTGGGTGTCATACAGACTAATACAAATAAAACTAATAAAGTTAATCATAATTATTACATTCAATCAACTTATGTATTTCTAATAATAATATGTGTTTATATTAGGTTGCAATCTATCATTGTTCGGTTGTTCCACATTTTCTCTTATTACTTTCATTTTATTATATAAAAGTGTATACACTAATATTCCCCCTTCTCTTATTTCTATCACTTATTCTAGCTTTTAATCATGTCACCCCTTGTTAAAAGACTTTTCTTTTCTTTCCTATCTAACTTCTAATCATGTCACCTACCTAAAAAATAGCGATAAGCAAAGAGAGAGAGAGAGAAAAGGAGAAGCAAATCAGAACAACAACAAAAAAGAGAAATCATCCATCCATCGTCTCTTGCCTGCTCCAATACTTTTAATTGCAATGCTTTAAGAGAAAGAGAGGGAAGTGGAAAAGCAAATAAAAACAGCGATAAAAAAAATCTATCCATCTTCTCTTGCCCGCTTCAATACTTTAGTTGCTATGCTTTTTTTTTTAACTTGCCTTCCAGATTCTTCTCTTAAATCTTTATCTATGCCTGCTTCTTGGGCGTTCAATCCAGAAATCATGTCTTTCTGGGAGATTGCGAGAATTACAGCTGCTTCTGGAATGGCATGAGGTGGCCTCTGTAGCAAGGTCAATACATGGCATTGACTTTCTCTTTTGGAAAGGCAACCTTTAAAGGAGGTCAGCGGAGCAAGGTGTGCTGAGAGAGGGAGGAGACCCAAGGCCTCTGGGATTCTTCAAGGGAGGATGGAGGTGGAAAGATTGCTGGGGGGGGGTGCAGTTCCAATGCCCCTATGGTCAGTCGTAAGGGCAGGTGGATTGCTAAGTGCATGCATTTTCTTCACGTGATTGTAGGAGTGCTGCAATGACTGTAACTTAAGAGTACAGGTCATTTGTCCTTTGTACAGGTAGTCCTCGACTTACGACCACAATTGAGCCCAAAATTTCTGTTGCTAAGTGAGAAACTTGTTACGTGAGTTTTTCCCTATTTTACAACCTTTCTTGCCTCAGTTGTTAAGTGAATCACTGCAGTTAGTAACCCGGTTGTTAAGTGAATCCTGATAACCCATTGACTTTGCTTCGTTAGAAAGTCGTAAAAGGTGATCACATGATCCCGGGAAACGGCAACAGTCATAAATAAGAACCAGTTGTCAAACATCTGAATTTTGATCCATGATCATGTGGAAGCTACGAAGATCATAACTGTTTTTCATTGCTGTTGTAACTTTGAACAGTCACCAAATGAACTGTTGTAAATCAAGGACTACCTGTAATTTCACTCACTGAACAAATGGTTTTAAGGTGAGAACTACCCGAACTTTTTCAGCTGAAATATTGCTAGTTATTTGGCCTAAAGATAGGCTAGAGAAAAGCATCACATATTGTGTAAAACCAGCATTTGTAACATGGATGTCATAGGTAGGTGCAATAATGTTTGCAGGGCATGGTAAAACCAAGGCAAGATAAGTGTGTGATCTATCTGTTTTGCAAAAGGCAATATTTTCTACCTATGAAAAGATCCAGCACTATGTATTATGCTATGCATATTATGTATTAATATGACAGGGATTCTGTGACATTACAATAACATCTTGTATTGTTTAGTTTCAGTGACGTGCAGTCAGGGTGAGGCAAGTGAGGCACAGCCTCACCACTCTCATCATGAAAAAAAAAAGTAAAAGGAAAAAGCTGAGCTAGTTGCTGCCTCACCGTGGATGACTCTGCTTAACTTCACTGGTGCTCTCCCTCCCCAAGTGTAGTGACTTCCTCCCCAGGCCCCCATTCATTTCTCTCTCTCACACACACAGCTGGATAAAACTATATAAAAATCTAGCCCAGCTTCACTGATTACAAGTTTGAAAAGGCAACGTGGCTCCACCTGCAATCAAACTACACTTGGGGAGGGAGAGCACAAGCGAGCACTGAGGAGACCACAGGAGGAGGCAGGAAGCCAGGCAAAGACTCTTCAAGCCACTGGAAAAGATATCCAATCCAACTTTTGTGTGTGTGTGTGGGGGGTTTGTTTGAGAGTGAGTGAGAGAGGGAAGGGGTAGGAGAGATAGTCCAATCCAACTTCTGTGTGTGTGTGTGTGTGTGTGTGTGTGTGTGTGTGTGTGTGTGTTTGAGAGAGGGGGAGGAAGGGAGAGAGGGAGGAAGGAGGGGAAGGAGAAGAAAAAGAAAAAGAAAGAAGGAGCAAAGGAGAAAAACAAATGCTGTCGCTTTAAGTTGGAACTGAGCATGCCTGGCTGTGGAATTCTGGGAGTTGAAGTCCACAAGTCTAAAAATATTTGAAACTCAGCACTGTGTCAGTGCCTCACCAGTCATAAACCTCACCGCACGTCACTGTTTAGTTTATAGTAGTGAATTCAGCCAGTGACTATTGATCAGTATAAAACATAAGACATAATTATTGCTGAAGGAGCCATCAGAGATTACAGTTTTTCATAAGTCACCGTAACTTTTAATGCAGCATTTCTCAGTCTGGGCTGTTTTAAGATGTGTGGACTTCAGCTCCCAGAATTCATTCAGGCTGGGGAATCCTGGGAGTTGAAGTCCACACATCTTAAAACAGCCCAGGTTGACAAACACAGTTCTAATGTCATTGCTTTCCATCAGGGCACTCCTGGTTCTCCTGGACAGCCTGGGCTGAAGGGCCCAAAAGGTGATCGGGGCGAAAGGGTAAGTCAATTTTTAGATTTCTGCCAGATCACCGGTGTGGTTCAGCAGATCCCTTTTACGCATTAAAAATATGCATGATGAACTTGGTGATAGGCATGTTGAGTCAATGGACATAATTGGAACTTTGGAAGCATGTTTTAGGCATCCTCATTTAGTGATTGTTTGGCTTGCTTGCTCACTTAAGAGTTCCTTCATCTACCCCATTGTTTCTCCATGTTGGCAACTTTAAGATGTGTGGATTTTTCAACTCTTAGGATTCCCCAGCAGACACACCAGTGTGAGGAATTCTGGGAGTTGAAGTCCACATGTCTGAAAGTTACTAAAGTTGAGAAACCTTGTTCTACCCTTTCTTCAAAATTCTATCCTGTTAAAATTCTATCCTGTTAAAAGATACGGGCAACTAGATTTACCCCTGAATGAACCAGAAGGATGTAATTCGTCTTTGTTTCCATTTCCTAAAAATTCAAGTGGGACTCATAAGAAGAAATAAGGATTAAACAGGAGGCTATTGTTGATCTTGCAAAGAGCCAGCTTTCCATCTTTTAATTAAAAGAGTGAGGAGGAAGTTCTTGCTGGGATCAAAGATATTTCCTGAAGGAACCTTCGTGTTACATGATGCAATTGTGATACCAGGCTGACTAATTCCACACAGTGCTGGCGTACATCATAAGCTTGCATATTGCTTGCTGTTTGGTAACTATACAATGTCAACACCTCAACTCACATCTCAACATTCTCATCGTTGTTATCTGTAATGCAAGGGGAACTGTCCTTCGTGACACCAGGGGCTCTTAATTCCCCTGCCTGCGGGTAGTCCTCGAGTTATAACCGTAATGGATCCTGCCCATCACTGTCGTAAGTTGCAACAGACATAAATCGGGTCAGCAGTATGACTGACCCGATTTTACGACCTTTTTTGCAATGGTTCTTAAGTGAACTCATAGCAATAGCAATAAAATTTTAGGCTTATATACCACCCCATAACTCTTTACAGGAGTCTCTGAGCGGTTTAGACTTAGAATAACTTTATCGTCACTTTGAATGCACACTAATCGGCATACATTAAAATGAAATTTTGTTGTATGCAACTCTCAAAGGGTCTCCCACCTCCTATATGCATTACATAAACATGACTAAATAAATAAATACAAAAGTATGCATGTATCACGTATATTAGATGACACGGAGAAACAACACAGCCTAGTTCGGATGTATACATGTACATGGTGAGAGAAATGAATCTTGCGAGATTACCAGGCAGATGGCATAGGGGAAAAAGCTGTTACAGAATCTGTAGTCCTGCTAGAAATGCTTCGAAATCTCCTCCCAGAGGGGAGCAACAGAAACGGGCCATGAAGTACAATGCAAAAGCATTATTTGCATACTGCCCCCAACGACCTGACTCCTCATTTTACTGACCTTGAAAGGATGGAAGGCTGAGTCAACCTTGAGCTCCGTCAGGATTGAACTTCATGCTGTGGGCAGAGTTTGCCTGCAATATTGCATTTAACCACTACACCACCAGGGCAAACTCGTGGTTTTCTATAAGCTAAAAACCGAAAGTAAATACTGGCTTTTGGTTAAACCATCATAAAATGTGGTCACGTGAACTTGGGATCAGTGGTGGGTTTCAATTTATTTTACTACCAGTTTGCTTGCACGAAGGGCAGAGGGGCAGAGCCTCCCACCACTGCCACTACCGGTTTGTCTGATCTGGGGCGAACCAGCAAAGACCCACCTCTACATGGGATGCTGCAAATGGCAGTAAATGTAACCCAGTTGCCAAGCTCCTAAAGTGCGGTCATGTGACTACGTGGGGGTTGACCGTTGGAACTTTGAAACCAAGTGTATGTACCCCCATGTATATCCATCAGAACTTTGAATGGTTGCTAAGCAGCTGGCCATAAGTCAAGAACTATCTGTATCCAACAGCTAAAACGAAACTTTTAAAAGAGTGTTAAATACTGAGGGAAAGCATCAATCCAGATTCAGAAGGGAAGAAGCAATCAGGCATAAATTGTCCATCCATACACTGAAGTGTGCCCTGTACTTATTGACACCACAATAAATCAAATGCTGGTGTAGCTGGTGTAGCAAAAGCCCAGAAAAAGGTACACTTCTGTAAGGACTTACCAATTGGTATGAGGCAAATACTTCCATGCATACCAAATCACCATGCATCCTCTTGGAATCTGCATTATAGCACAATCTTAAGAAAACATGGTGGTATGTGTACTGTCAAATATAATTTGATCCTATAATACACTTAATGACAGATATAATTTGGCATATCTGAGATGATTATGATATCAGGAGAAGGGCCTTAGATGAAAAACGGCGCTTCAGGCAAATTCATGAGGAAAAAAGCTGTCCTTAAACGATTCTCTCTTTCTCTTTCACTGTTCCGTTCTTCAATCCAGTAGATCTCTACTGATTGACCAAACAGGGAGTAGCTCAGGGGTGAAATGTTACCGGTTCAGAGTGGTTCGCCTGAACCGCTAGTAAAGATGCCAGCGGTTCAGCTGAACCGGTAGTAAAAAAAATTGCTACCGGGTTGGGCGAACTGGTTTTTTCAACGATCAGCTGTGACGCTTGATTTATATTAGCTAGAAAGCAGGATTTCCTGCTTTCTAGCTAATCTAAATTGTGTGGCACAGCGGATTCAGCCCCCTCACTGTTTGCTTACCTTTGCTGGTGCGCTCAGTAGAAGGCTCCGCCCACCCACCCGGATGTCATTTTGATGCTCTGTGCATGCGCAGAAGGTCCTGCGCATACGTGGAGGTGCGCACTCACATTGCTACAGAACCGATAGCAAAGATAAATGGATTTCACCTCTGGAGTAGCTTCAGAACTTTCATAAGCTCTTATGAAAGGAAACTAAGAAAATTAGTTTAACAACCAGGGGCTGCTCAAAAGAAGATTTCGAATAGAAGAAATTCTGTTCTTCCATAGGTCAATGTGGAAAACAGCCAATGCTGAAAAATAGCCAATGCCATTGAAATATATGAATCCCCATACATTTCAGAACAAAATACAATGTGTATTAAAACCAATGTACATTAGGCCCAAGGACCAAGTACTATACATTCTACTACATCAATTTTAGTGATTAGGGTGCTGATTTGGAAACCAGAAAACCATAATTCTTCCTTAGGCATGAAAGCAAACTGGGGGACTTTGGGCCAGTCACTCTCTCTCAGCCCAATCCACTTCACAATGTTCTTATAGAGAAAATAGAAGGCAGGAATATTTGATTTGCCATCTTGAATTTTATGTAAAATATGTTAAAGTGCTGAGATAAAAAACTAATAAAAATAACATTTCCCAAGGATCACCAGCTATAGTTCCCTTAGTGTCTGAACTGCATTGCCTCTTCAGATCTTGAAATCAACATTGCTGGCATTTCAAAAGGCCTTATAAACACATGTTTTGAGCAGACTTTTAATTTTCGTTGGATTTTAATGCTCAATTGTAAATTTAGGAGTTTTACTAACTGTTTGAAGTTTTTATTGAAAACTGCCCTGAGGTATGGTAACTCATAGTTTAAAAAAACCATAACAATAATACAAAGAAGCAAAAGGATCACAGAATTTGTTCCCCAAACTTTAGTTATTTCTTCTTCTAAAAGGTATTTTGGCTATCTCGTATCAAAACACTACATTTAATCAGTTTCATTTAATGTTGTTGTCGATTCTACATTCTGATGCTCATCTATTCCTTCTCTGATCTATCCCCTTCTCATGTAAACAAACAAAGAAACAAATTGCTTTAGCTACTAACCTAGCAGCTGGACTTTCCCATTAATTGATTTTACTTCTGACAGGGGCCAGCGGGGCAGACTGGTGAAAGAGGCATTAAGGGTTTTCCTGTAAGTGATTTATTTGTGTGTGTTCGTGTATGTTTTCGGCTTAATTTCACCCAAGGCATAAAAGTTGAGGTTCTACAGCATCCCCTCTTCCCCCGGCTGAGACTACACCATAGCCAATTAACCAGGGATCTCCAAACATGGCAACTTTAAGACTTGAGGACTTCCAACTCCCAAAATGCAGGCTGAGGAACTCTGAGAAATGGATTCCACAAGCCTTAAATTTGCCAAATTTGCAGACCCCTGTAATAAGCTCCAGGGGATCAAATAAGGACTGGATCGTAACAACAAGATGAACATAGATAGGGTCCTTCATTTGTCCCACTGCACAAGATCAGAAACAGGCTAGCACCCTCTTATAGCAGGGGTGTCAAACTTGATTTCATTGAGGGTCACATCAGAGTTGTGTTTCACCTCGGGGAGCCAGGGTGGGCATGGCCAGCTCAATGTCAATCATCGAGGATCCGTTTTTGGCTGTGATGGCCTCCTGCAGCCCTCTGCCAGCAAAAACGGAGCTCAGGGAGGCTGCATGTGGTTCACTTATAGCTGCTCTATGTACGGGGTGCGCTTGATGCACGCTGCACACACATGCACAGTGCAATAAAAATTGTTCTGCGCATGTGCAGAAGCAAAAAACAAGATGGTGCTACTATGGCGCCGCCCAGAGAACTGGTTCGGGGGCATGGCAGGCCTGGGTCACTGCTGGTTCCAGTGACCCAGGCTGCCAAACCACTACCAATTCAGCTGAACCGGTCCAAACCGGTAGGAACCCACCACTGCTGGGAGGGCCGTGCACAGCCCTCCCGAGCTCCATTTTTGCTGGCAAAGGTACCACAGGCCAGTCTTTCACTGTTTCCAGCACGGCCCTGCAGGCAAGATCTAAGCACCTCTCGGACCTTGAATTTGACGCCCCTGCTCTACAGCATGACCCTTGTTCCCAACCAATTTGTCCTAGGCAGTCTTTGCTTCCTCACTTCACAAAAACTCAGTGGGTAGGTTTCAAGGAGGAGTACATTGCCTCTTCTCCCAGTCAAGTCTTGGTAATACATGTCATGTCATAAACATGACCATTATTCTTCTACATAGGACTGGCAACATCTTGAGGCTGAGGCAAGCCACAATCCGCCCACTTAGGGCTGAGGTTGCTGAGCTGGGAGAGAGATGAGTATCAAACTGCCTGTTACTCGTCTAATAGCCTGCCCAGCTCTTATCTCCAGCCCATTATTACTTCAACGTTCGCCCTCCACACTACCTCCTCTTAGTTCTTCCTTGTTTCCCCTATTAGCTGCAGGAGTCCCAAAGGCCATCCTCCCTTCCCAGCTCACATTCATCGCTCTTCCATTCACACATCTTTTCATTCCCTCTCTATCCATCTGGTGTGTATCTGCTCTAACCACTCTGACAACCCCTTGGTGTCGGCACTCTTCTGGTCCCAGAAGCAGAAGGGTCTCATCCAGAGATGGGTTCCTACCTATTTGATCTGGTTCAGCCGAATAGGTAGTAATTCCAGCGGATACGTGACCGTACCCGTTCTATGATTGGTGGCGCTATTGTGATTTTCTGTTCTGCACATGCGCATAACAATCTTTATTAACAAATGTAAATTTTTATTTGTTTTTTTAATGTGCGCATGCACAGATCATTTTAAACAAAAATGCCCATGCGCGCGGGGCAATTTTTTTTACTACCGAACTGGTAGTAATGGTGGCTGGAACCCACCCCTGGTCTCATCTCTTCGCTCTCATTCCACCCATTATTTTATCTTTGACTTTATTCACTCGCTACTCATATTAACTGGGGCACCAGGAGTCCCAGCCATCCCTTAGGTTCTCCCAGGTCAGGTGTGCTAACCTCTTTCCTATCTCATCCAGGCCAGCATCTTTTTGAGGCGAATTTATTATACACTGATTGTGTAACTTCTGTTCCTCTGTGGCTTCATTCAATCCCGTCCCCATCATCAAGACCCTCTTGAAGGACCAATAACAATTGCTTAAAGTCTTCTATTTAGACTCTGTGGCTTGCATTTAATGACTGGTTGCAGCCTGAGGCCAATGGTGTAGTCTTGGCCTCCAAAATGGCCTCCTCCCTGGGACACTAATCTAAATCCCCCTCATCCCCTCACTGTCCATTAACCGCTTGTCAGGGTCCTCTACTGACCCATTCTTCACTTTCTGGATCACCTGATAGTCTTCATTGTTTCTCGTAGCACTAGATTTCATTCTCTAATCCCGTTTTACTTTCTGTCACATTATTTTGTTTGCCACTTCTCTTACCCACTTTTCTTCCGCCCACTCCCCTCTGTTCTTTCCTTTGCCTTTCCTGCTGACGTCTTCACTCCATGTCAGTCATCATCTCAGTCTCCTGTATGATTTGTTCTCAGTCCTCTCTTTTGCTTTCCAGTTCTATCCCACTCCCCAATTCCTCTATACTGGCTGGGTCTCTTATATTGCCTTCTTCTCCCAGGATGGGGGGGGGGGCACTCTCACTGATCAGCAACCCCTCACAGCCTCTTGCACTGCCCATTCCTGGGCATGATCTTCCTGACTGCTATGAACCTGCCAGCCATCCTTGCCCAGTCCAGTTGGGCAAATCTGTTCCTTTGTCCAGCTCCTCTGCATAGTAGTTATGCCACCACTATTGAATCAGGGGTCATAAGTATCTCTTGAGGGGGGCTGTTGTAACTTCAAATGGTTACTAAGCCACCAGACTGAAGTCAAGGACTGCTTGTAATCAACGCTGATTTGAAGGCCCCAAAAAGAAAAGAAAAATCTATACCTATTTTTTTTCCTTTACTTAGATTTCACTTTACTCAGATTTGTGGTGCCTGGAATTTTGGGATTTCTAGCTTAAATGCATCCCCAAAGGCCTTAGATTAGAGAAACAACATAGAAAGACCATGTAAAATTGGATTCTTCCATTTTTTAAAAAAGTAACCTCTCCCCGTATATTAACTTTCTGCCTCTTTCTTTTGTCACTGGCAAAATCTCTTTCCGTCCTTCGCATTCGGAGTTTTTCAAGGACAGTCAAGCCAGCCCTCTGTTTTCAATCCAATGCTTTTGTTTGTGGAGAGCTGCTTCTTGGGTGGGCCAGGAGATAATTTTAAAGCACGCCACTAATGGATAGCGTATTTCAGGAAGAGATCAAAGCCGATGCGTGTTGTTAATGGATTTCAGACCCCACACTTGTCCCTGGAGTGGTGTTTCAATAAGCCAGGTGTACCTGTGCTGAAGCAACTGACTGCAACCACTGAAGGCTCTAGAGGGAGCCTCCTAATTGTTATTGGCAAGACCTATGATGGTTTGCTTGGTTTCATGACACTACCCATTAAGTTTGTAACCCCTATCTGATTCAACAACCAATAAGCATTGACTAAGCTACTGTTGGAAGCAATGTCCTTCTGGGTTCAATTGCAAGTGGGGAAAAAGACCCTGGAAACACGGAGGCTGTTTGGAAAGATGGTTTAATAGTGGACAGGATCACATGGCTTGAGTTCCTGAACAGGACCACATGGCTTGAGTTCCTGAACAGGATCACATGGCTTGAGCTCCTGAGCAGAAAAAGGGCAGAGATGCTGAGAGAGACTGAGTTTTATACCCTCTATTGGGCCCCACCTCTCTGTTTCCTGTTCCTGTGTAAGAAATGTATCCCATTGGCTGTCAGATTCCCAGGGGGCGGAAGTCTTACCTAACTCTTAGGCTTTGTGTCCCGGGCTTGCTTGAGCCTTTGCTGGGTAATGTAATCTTTCCAGGTGCCATGTAGTGAGATGGGTAGAGGGCTAATCCTACCGCTGTTATGTAGAATAGACTGGCTCGGGCCTTAATGGTCCATTGACAAAGGTGGGGGTGGGGGGCAGAAAGCTGCAGGGAGCTGCTTTGTCTTTAAAAACATGTTTCTCCTTTTCTCATTCAGGGAAATATAATATTCTGCCTTTTTAATATTTCCTAAAATACTGCATTTCTCTGGGAGAGAGGTGGCTGCTAACTTCCTACACTACTTAAGGGTTTCCTTGGAGAACATAGAGTAGCTTTCTCCAGCCAATGTTGGAGGAAGAGCTGATGAGAATTGAGAGTTGAAGTCCAGCACATCAGGACGAGACAACATTGGGGAATGTGGAAGGAGACTAAGATCTTGAATCATAGCTCATAGCACGGTTCTATCCCTCCTTTACTACTGGAAAGACACTGTTGTCAGTCTGCTATCAATTTCTGTCTGCTTTTTCTTTTTTTAGGGTGAACCTGGTAAGAAAGGTGAAGAAGGAGACAGAGGTGCCGATGTAAGGATGCAGTCAACTTTTCTCAATCGTGTCAGCAGTCTCTCCTTGTATCGCTGTGTAGCGATAATCTAGCATTGAGTTGAAAAGGCCATCCCAGGTTCAGAAGCCTATTCTTGGAGTTCATAAAAAGGCCAGCATTTTAAGCCAAACGTCTCGGAAAGTAGGAGAGATTCTTTAATATTCCATGTCCTGGAGGGCTTTCCTTGACAAGTGGTAAAGCAGTGCGTGCTTCTCTGTAAGAAACTAAATCTGACAGCGCTTGTGGTAAATGAGGTGACAAAGAGAGAGACCTCCTCGGACTTGATGGCATTTGATGTAGCAGGTTCACTTCCTAAAAACTCTTCTTTTCAATCATTGAAAACTCAAACTTCCCAATTAATTCAGATTCAGTAAATTCCCTGATTGTGGAGTTGGCCACTCGGGGAAGGGTGAACGTCATAGAACCAGCGGTGGGTTTCACATTTTATTACCACCGGTTAGCCGCTTGCACGCCCCTTCCACGCATGTGCCTGGCCTTTCGCGCATGCACTTTGCTTGTGTGCGCGCCTTCCATGCATTCGCCCGGCCTCAAAGACGTGCCTAAATAGAATGGCATAGAGCCATGGGCAAATCGCCCATCCACGATTTCCGCTACCGGTTCGGGGGAACCAGTCTGAGCCTGCTGAATACCACTTCTGCTTAGAACTAAATATAAATCTGAGCAGGTGATAACTCTGTGTACACCATCTTCTCTGGATTAGGTTTTGGTTCAGTTTCAAGTCACCTCCAGATACTAATTCAGAGGTTCCTGTCTCTGTGGGAGAAATAATTGGAAATGGGATGAGGGAGAGAGAGAATGGGTGCCCTCTGAATATTAATTGCAGTTCATTTTGAGCCTCCAGTTGACCTTCTGTGCTTTAATTCAGGTAGAGGTTCAAAAACTGTACCTCCAGATACTAATCCCAGACAGAATGGAAATTTGCAGGAGTTTGGAAGGTGTGGAGTATAAGAAAAATCTCCAAACACCACTGTATGAGATCAAGGTCTGATTTTAAATGTGAAATACCATTGTATGATACACTATATTGCCAAGTATTCGCTCACAACTGCTTCTGATTATGTGGATGGGTGAGCGAATACTTTTGGCAATATAGTGTATTTCCATGGTGTTATCAGAGCTTCCGGTCATTGTATGTCAGGCTTTAAATCCTATTTGCTCCCAATTGCTCTGATCTGAATAAGAGGAGGTGAAATGCCAAATGTTAAATATGAACTGCTTCTAGCAAACCCATAGCAAACCATTGGGTTGCTTAATGACCACAGTGCTTGCTTAATGACTGCTGCAAGAAAGATAATAGAATTGAGTCAGTCACCTGATTGGCCCTGTTTTATGACCCTTCCAACATATGACTATAACGGGCAGGCTCCATTACAGCTGTAGGCCAAGGACTACCAGTGTCAACCATTTTGAAACAATGCAGACAGTCCTTAAGAGGTTGAATGAGTCACTGAAATACTTCCCATTTGGTTTAAGAAAAGCAAAGAGGACATAGGAGTTTAACACTGTTGAAAGAAATGTCCTTCTGGGTTCTGTTCCAAGTAGGAAGAAAGATGCTGAAAACGCGGAGACTGCTTGGAAAGATGGTTTTTAATGGTGGACAGGACCACATGGTTCGAGGTCCTGGGCAAAAGGGATGCTGAGAGTGCCTCGATTTTATGCCCTCTCTGGGCTTTTGAATTTAAGCTTGTACCCTGATTGGTTATCAGAGTCCCATGGGGCCATGTAGGAGTAACTTTGTAGAGGGTTTTTTGAGTCCCAAGTTTGGTTGACTCTTGTTGGGTGATGATGTAATGAAAGGGCTTTGGGATTCCTATAATGGCTCTGCCTAAAGGAGGTAGATCTTTGTTATGTAGAATAGACTGGCCCAGTCTTAATGGCTCACTGACAAAGGTGGGAGGGGGATGAGTTTCTGTCTCCCTTTGGGTGAAATATTCTGCCCTTTTAATATTTCCTAAAATATTTCATTTTTCCAGGAGAAGGGTGGGTGCTAACTTCCTACAACACCATGCACAAATGTCTTGTCCCTCCCTCACTTTTTCTCTCCTCTGTAGGGCGAAGGGGTCCAACAACTGCGAGAGGCCTTGAAGATTTTGGCAGAGAGGGTGCTAATTTTAGAACATATGATAGGGATTCATGGTGAGTGCCGGAAAACCTGGCTTTACTTCAAGGGACCTGCTTGCCTTATCCTGGAGGGGCAATGTGAAAGGTAGTTGGCCAGAAGTCCAGTTTAAAGGCTTGAAGAAGGGACAGTTTATTGTTGTCTATTCAAAGGTGCCAACTCCTGAACATTTGATCATATATGCCAGGGATGCCAAACTCACGTCATCACGTCGGTATCATGTGACGTATCAGGTCCCCCACTCTGTGTGGGTGGGCCCAGGACACGACGCATCCGGCCCGCAGGCTGTGCGTTTGACCCCCCTGATATATGCAGTTCAGCAACTCCGTTTCTCCTTTTATGAGGGGACGTGTTGCATTTTCGTCTAAATTTTAAAATGCATTTCTACATTTGTACCTGGATATTGAAATGAGCAGGCACAAATTTTAAATCAAAACCATGGCATGTTTCCCTTTCGGATGATGAAATCTCATTTTTGGAGGGGCAAAAGGGCATTTTTGGAGTGGGCCCCTTACAGTTTGGCTAAGTATGGCAATACAGCAAGAGCAGCCACAGGTCCAGAACGTCATTCATTTATAAAAAATTTTAGGTTTCTGTTCTGCCTATTTTCCCCACAACAAAGACACCCCAGTGGCGCAAGGTGGGTTGAGAGAGAATGTCTATCACTGACTAGAACTCACGTCTCCCAGTTTCTAGTGCAGCACTTTGACTGCTACACGAAACCAGTTCTTGGTTATTTGGATAGCAGTTGATTGCAGAATTTATAATTTACTGCCATTGATCTGTCTGTCTCTCTGGCAGCCAAAGCTTTCAGACTTTCTCTCTTTCCAGAGAGGTGAGGGGTTCCTCCATGGCCAGGGCATTTCCCGCTGTCCCCTCCCTGTTTTTTAAACAACACCCCCGTCCCGGTTTCCTTTGTTTTCAGATTCTTTGTCTTCCGTTGAACCAGGCTCAGGACAAGACGTGATCCTGGGCGCCCCGCTCCGAGCAAACACGAAAAACAAGCGACACCATTCGAACCAGATCCTTTCTTCACTTCTGGATGACAGCAGACCAAGGGCGAAAAGTGACCGGAGACAATAAAACTTTAGTAAGATTCCTATGCTCCCTCTCCCTTTCCGTTGTGCAAGGCAGTGCAAAGGTGTGCAGATGTGTCACCAGAAGTTCCTCTCTCTTATTGGTCTTCCCACTCAATAATTGCCTTGGCTGTGAACAGTGTTTTTCAAAGAGTAATTATTTGTTGGGAATTTGAGAAAGTTCTAATGCACTCACTTTCCAGGGGCAAAAATATCAGAAGGAATTTGATGGCGCCTTCTCTCACTGACCAAATTTACCAAAAGGCATAAGGTTTTTATAATTATATATATATTGCATTTTTGCTGATAAATAAATGAAGGGAGACTAGTATAGATCTATTTCAAGCTATTTAGCTCTTATCAGCTAGCCATACCCTTACTGGGATTTGAACTTAGGCTGTTTTCCCATGTTAGGCAGTTATATTAACCTCTAAGCCACAAGCTCTCCTCCCTCATAAGCTGAGCCAGAGGAATGATTAAGTGTTTTGTCAAAGCACCTGGTATGCTCCCTCCCATATTTGGGCATACCAGGTGCTTTGACAAAACACTTTATATATACCAAATTGCTTCTGATATTTTTGCCACTGGAAAATGAGTGAGATATATATAAGTGTGAGAGAGATATATACATACATGTTCTGCCCCCTCCCCCCTCTCCACACCTGTGAATAAACCAGAACACAGGCTTGGCTGTTTGCCACTGTTTAATTACTGAGATAACAAATCCTTTGGTTGAGGGCCAAGACAACTCACGTTCAATAGAGCAACCCAAATAATTTGAATGAAGCAACGTAGATAGTCCAAACGAGCAGACACGGCTAGAATACATAGATGTTCTTAACTACTAATTCAAACGGTTGTTTCCGGCAAATGTCCCCTCCCAACGCCCCACCTATAATCTCTTTTGGGAGGGGCCAATCCACAACCACCTGTGCTTAATCATCTTCTGTGAGTCTGCCTACAGAGTTGCTGCTTCCGTTTCTCAGCCCTTCTCAATCTAGCATCAGGGACAAACTGCCTTTGATCCTCCCCACTACTCCATGCCTCAGGCGCCTCCTGGTGGCCAACCAGCCTCTCTGGTCCCTGCTCTGAGTTTGAACTCTGCACAGGGTCCTCCACATTGTCCAGGGCAGACTCATATGGTTCCTCGCTATCCGAGTCCATCAGCAGCTCAACTGGATCCTGCTAGGCCACAACACATACATATACCAGAGGTGGGTTGCTGCCGGTTCGGCCCAGTTCAGCTGAACTGGTAGTGGAATTCATGCCTGGGTCGCAGAACCGGCAGCGACCCAGGCATGCCACGCCCCCAAATTGGTTCCCTTGCTGCCGCTTTGCCGCCGTCATTTTGGATTTTAGTGACTGTGCAACAGTCAATTAACACTGAACAGTGCACACATGCATAGCAAGAGTCTGGCGTGCACACACACATTGCACACGAGTTGCGAACTGGCAGTAATGCCGGCAGCAACACACTCCTGACATATACATATACATTTTATTTATTTATTTGTTTGTTTGACTCATGGCTTTTCTGCTACATTTCCATTTTTCACTCTGGGTGTTAGCACGAGAAAAATACTTACACTGGAAAGTGGATTTGATTGGGAAATCCAATTTGTTTCAATGTCTAAAGTAGATTAACGCTCAGTGGGTAGGTGCTGCTTTTATTTATGATATATCTAAATGATATATGGCTCACCCCTCAGCTTGAAAATTTCCAGACAATCCTACACAGTAACTGAATCCAAGCAGTTGTTGCATTTGGTGTTTCAAATGAAAAAAAAAAGATGGCATAGAAGGAGAAACACAAGGAGAGGGAAAAGGAAAACAAAGTAATGCAAGCATGAATTAATGTGCCTTACTTTTTAATATTAAAAACGATCGACCAAAAAACCCATTATTTTTCCCTCTTTTGTGCATCACACATAGAAGCAGCCTGGCAGGCTGAGCCTGCATCCCAGTATGCTCCCCAAACAAGAATAGGCGTAGTTGGAATTGTAATTCTAGCCAGTTAAGATGCACCAGGTTAGGAAATGCTATCCTACAGCAAATCTCAAATAGCTGAGTAGTACAGAACAGAGGAGAACCAAACAGAACAGAATAACAGAGTTGGAAGGGACCTTGGAGGTCTTCTAATCCAACCCGCTGCTCAAGCAGGAGATCCTATACCACAGGGGTCAAACTCACGACATCACATTACCATCATGTGACATTTTGCAGTGTTTCCCCCCTTCGCGGACCTGGGGTGGGTGCAGTGGTGGGTTCCTGCGGGATCGCACCGGATCGCCCGCTCCCTTTCGGCGCTAAACCCGGAAGTACGGTGTTGCCCTGCCCCTGGCGACGGGACGACGCTTGCCTGTGCTCCACCAGCTCGGCTGCGAACGGAGACGTTTCCTCAGCGGAGCGGAGCACCTGAAAGGGATGCAGGCTCAGCCTGACAGGCTGCCACCACTCCACTGAAGACATTGCTGAGCAGAGAAACGTCTCCGTTCCCAGCCGAGCTGGTGGAGCGCAGGCAAGCGTCGTCCCGTCGCCAGGGGCGGGGCAACACCGTACTTCCGGGTTTAGCGCCGAAAGGGAGAGCGCGAAAGGGAGCACGCGATCTGGTACGATCCGGCAGGAACCCACCACTGGGTGGGTGTGACCTAAATGTGATGCATCTGGCCCATGGACCCCCAGTTTGACACCCCTGTCCTACACCACTTCAGACAAATGGATGTCCAATCTCTTTGTAAAATCCTCCAGTGACCCACAACTTCTGAAGTACCCAGAAACATTTAACTTTGGAAAAGCTGCCATTTTGTTATGCTTACTCTGGAATATTACTGTATATCAGTATTGTCTTCAGTAGTGAATTAAAATCAACAAAATTTTGGATGGAATATGATTCAAGGGAGGGAGGGGATTACACA
The DNA here is from genome assembly GCF_964273705.1 of Natrix helvetica. Lineage (NCBI taxonomy): Eukaryota > Metazoa > Chordata > Lepidosauria > Squamata > Natricidae > Natrix > Natrix helvetica. The sequence continues at coordinate 278,764,613 of NC_138552.1, forward strand.
CGATATTTCGTCTGCCATCTTGCTGATTTTGACACACCTCCATACCCGACAGATGCCCCTTCTCTGTATTGATGAAGCATAATTTCTGAGACGGTGAGACAAGGCTGGCACCACTATGAGCCTCAGGGAATCTACTTATAATAGAAAATCCACCTGGCCTCCATTAAACAATTTGTTAATTGAAATCCCTTCATCATTCAAACCTTTCCAGGATTCCCTTTGGGGTAGATTTCTGCCTAGTGGTTTGTTTTTTTGCTTGTTTTAAATCTGCAAAGCAGGGGTGTAGATCTTTTTGTAAGTCCAGAACTGTCTTTGGCTTCTGTGTAAGACCGTATTTTTTGAAGTATAAGACACACCGGAGTATAAGACACACCAAGATTTTGAAGAGGTAAATTTAAAAAAAAAACATTTTTGTACTCTGCAGGACTCCTAAACCATCTGCAGGCCTCATTTTTTGTGAAAAACGGGGGATGCAGAGAGTTTGAGAGGCCTGCAAAGTGCTCCTTAAGACTGGGAGGGGAGCAAAAACGAGCAAAAAACGGCCCATTTTTCGTAAAAACAGGCCCATTTTCTGCAAAAAACAGGGAGGCTTGTAGAGTGCTCCCAGGGGGGCACTCCTGGGGGGGGGGGGAAACTAACAAAAATGGCCCTTTTTTTGCTCGTTTTTGCCCTCCCCAGCCCCCAGGATTACATTGCAAGACTCCCAAACCCTCTGCTTGTCCATTTTTGCGAAGGGGGCATGGTTTCTGGAGGCCAAAAATATTGTATTCAGCATATAAGACGCACCCAGATTTTCACCCACTTTTTAGGTGCGTCTTATACTCCAAAAATATGGTAACTTTCCTTAAAAAACGGTGTTATTGGAGGAAACGTCAAGCTTGGTTGGGTTTATATTAAGTAAAAATTAAATAGAGTTAAAAAGATTAAATATTTCATGACAAGAAAGTAAAGACATGAAATTGAATTGGTTCCTCCCATGACTGTCACAACGGGAGCCCAAAAGTTAAAGAAAATGTTAATGGATTCCTTTTCATTGGTAGGTCCAACAGCGAAGGCTTGAAGAGACCTCTGTTTACTCCTGTTGGGAAGTCCTGCAGGTCAGGAGGATGGAGCCATGTCCAACTGGAATACCTTCCTTGAACTTTCCATGATCTTTTAAAAAATATTCTTCACATTTTACATACATGCTATTTCTGTTCTTGTTTCGGGGGGCCCGTCTCAGGTGATTACAATAAAGTTCCAATCCCAAGAAGTCTCATGTCATAAAGACAGCAACATTTGTAGAGATGTCTGTAACGTCACTGATGTGACCTGTCTGCCATGGAGCCAGTGCTGCAGTCTAGAACATTCTGGGAATAACATTCTAGAGCACACACCCCTATCCATGAAGAGTGCGGAATGTGTTTATTGGCCCTACCATGGCTTTGAATGAATGGACTATGCACTGCAGGAAACAACCCAAGCTCATATTGCAAGGGAGGGGGGGGGGGAACAATTAATAGAAGTAAGCTGTAGTTAATGATCACTCCAAGACTGTTATTGATCTTCTAATTGTAGAACTCACACCAAGCATCCAAGAAACCTCACAATTGAGCTCGGTCTGAAAACCATCATTCTATATAAATCTTTGTGTTATCCAGATTTATAGTGCCTAGCCAAACTTGACTGACCTTGAGAAACTAAACAGAATTGGTGAACATGTAGACTGGAGATCACCAGGAAATCTGTAGGTTAGGTTGAGAAGCCAATCAAGCAACTTGAGAAGAATGTAATGCCGCCTCCTTAAATACTGTTGCCACAAATATTGTATGGATATGGCTCCTATAGCCACAGAGCCAAGCACTAGGGAATATACATACTTTCCTTTAATTCTCCCCCAAATCCAACTAGATTTTTGAGCAGTAACTTTGATGTTATAATCCAAAATTAAGGTTTATAAAGCCAATAACTTTCTCGTTTTGCAAGAGTTTACCATCTGTGGTTCTGTTGTGGCTAATTTCTTACCTGTAAGATGTTTTTTTTTAAGATTCCTTCCTTATTTCACTTCTTACTAAAGTTCATTTGCACCTGTTATTGATATATATTTTGATAATGCTCCTAAACGAATGAAATTTCACAGGCAAAGTGTGGATAATGGCCTCACCCCTTGCATTTTAGTTCAACCATGAGATGTCAATGGCAGAGAAGAGAATAGTGTGGCATTCCTAGCATGTAAGGGAAAAAAATGAAGTGTCTTATGGCATCTTAAATATTAATAAATTTATTATCACATATGGTTCTGTATATCTCAGTCGGCTTCATTAGATGTGTTCAGATTGTGATGAACAAAAGATTATGTAATCGATTTTTTAAAAGACATTTTTGGCTTGTTTGTTATAAAAGGCTAACATCACACCCATCCTTCTAGAATTGAAATATGTAGATTTTTGTCCCTGTATCTACTAGGAGGGACAGCTAAGGTGGTTTTAAGGCTTTCCAGAACTTAAGTAGAATTCACATAAAGTCCTCCAGCCATACAAATGGTTTGCTAACTGCAGGGGTCGGCAAACTTAAACACTCAAAGAGCCATTTGGACCCATTTCCCACAGAAAAGAAAACACTGGGAGCCACAAAGATCCTAACCGGAAGCCCCCTGTTCAATTCTGGAGCTGACCGGAAGTTCAGTTCCCCCACCATAGAGTCACCTCCTAGCACGGCGTACTTTTTCCTCTACCTGTCATAACCAAAAGCCCTATCAATTGTGGAGACAACTGGAAAACCCTCCCCTTGCCATAGAGTCTTCCCCTGGCGCACTGTGCTTCTCCCCTCCCACCGGAAGCTCCTCTCAAAATTGTGGCGCCGACTGGTGACGGAGCTGCAGCAGAAGGAGGAAAGAGCCACATGCAGCCCCAGAGCCGCAGTTTGCTGACCCCTGGTATAGAGGATATATCTTAGTTCACTGATGGCAAACCTTTTAGACACTGAGCGCCCAAACCGCGTGTGCATACATGCCCAAACTGAAAGGTGCACATCCGCTGATATGTGCATGCCAACATGCACATACATGTACAGACATGCGTGCATGCACAGCAGAGACCCAAAACCAGCTGGCCAGCGGGAGGGGGAGCATCCCAACACTGGCAGTGCAGCAAGAGGTAGGATCTTTTTCTTTTGTGAGCTTCTGTTTCATCATTTGCAGGTAAACAAAAGCTCATGAAAGAAACGCCACAGAGATCTGACCTGGGGCGACAGCACGCTTGCCAGCAGAGAGAGCTCTGCATGCCACTTCTGGCACACGTGCCATCGGTTCGCCATCACGGCCTTAGTTCATTTACCGTAATTGAAATTCTTGCAACACAAGTCAGTGCAGCTTATTAGATTTTTAAAAATGTGTTTATCAACCTGCAACTTGTTATAAGTTTGTCTTAGAGCAGTGTTTCTCAATCTTGGCAACTTGAAGATGTCCGGACTTCAACTCCCAGAATTCCCCAGCCAGCTGGCTGGGGAATTCTGGGAGTTGAAGTCCGGACATCTTTAAGTTGCCAAGATTGAGAAACACTGTCTTAGAGCAATAGAAGGGCCTCTTTTAATTAACAAGGGTAAAAATTACAGCTTACTTGATCTTTTTTCTAATGCTACTTTGTTTAAGGTATATTATCATGGAAAATGAGAAAGAAAATAATCTTTATAAATGTAGCTGAAGGCTGTTTCAAGGTACCTTTCCTATATTCTCTTTACTGAAACTTGTTTAATATTTGAAAGCTATTAAAAATTACATTTCTTTCACTTTCTCACAAGCGCCCCTATCTTGAAGGTTTGGAAAGCGTAATCTGAAGGCTTCTGCCGAATCTTTTATTCCTCTGTTATTTAGCTGTAAACCAAAAGAGGTTAAACAGCTAGAAATGATTTAGGTTTTATAATTTGATTGCAGGTCGTCCATTAAGACATGTACAATTTGTACATCTATAGTTTCTGATAATCAGCGGTCTTCTTGTATGTTACGAGGTAAAATCATTTCGATAGGATCTACATTGCTCAACCGTACCATTTTGATGCTCTTTGATTGCAAAATGAGATTATGGATACCTAAAAGGTACATATTGCAAGTTCCTGGATGATTATGGCTAGGAGTAATTTGCAGAAACAAGGCAGACAGAAGCCAAGTGCTTAAGTCTTTTTCACGATGGTTTTCCTTAGCTCCCTTCCCCAACATTATCACCAAGATTTTTCTTCCCTACTGGGTTTCATAAGGGATGCGGTGGCTCAGTGGCTAAGACTCTGAGCTTGTCAATCAGAAAGGTTGGCAGTTCGGCGGTTCAAATCCCTAGTGCTGTGTAACAGAGTGAGCTCTCATTACTTGTTCCAGCTTCTGCAAACCTAGCAGTTGGAAAGCATGTAAAAATGCAAGTAGAAGAATAGGGACCACCTTCGGTGAGAAGGTAACAGTGTTCCATGCGCCTTTGCCATTTAATCATGCCAGCCACATGACCACGGAGACGTCTTCGGACAGTGCTGGCTCTTCGGCTTTGAAACTGAGATGAGCACCACCCCCTAGAGTCGGGAATGACTAACACATATGTGCGAGGGAAACCTTTACCTTTACCTTACTGGGTTCCATATGTTTGAGTCTACCATAAAGAGGATGACAGGAAGTAGTGATCGGATGATAAAGTAAAAAATCTGACAAGCAAGAAAACAGCTACCTGCCTGCCTGCCTTTGTGCTGCATTGCAAATGTTTATCTCTTTCCTTCATTGCTACTGTCAGAAATGTAAAATGGAAGCAGTTGCAGGAATTTTCCAAGTTGTGACTGGGAACTAATGCAGAGGTTACTCCTAAGCAGAATGGGACAACTTCCCATGGCCAAATCATCCTGGAACAACTCACTGCGAAACAATGAAACAATTCTATTTAATTATTTAAAATAAATAAAAATGTTTTAATTTCTGCCATTCACATTTCATTCTGTCCCTCCTTTTGCATCCTTTTGTTAATGATTCTATTCTACTAGTCCTTTAATATTAGTGTAGCTCTTGTGCTGTGGTGAGTTGCCCTGCAGTGAGTTCGCCGTGGCAAGTTCACCACGGCAAGTTAGCTGTATATCAGTTGGCCATGGCGGATTGTCATAGAGCCACTCCTAAGAGATTCCTCAGACAGCAGCATTGAAGTGCTGTCATACAGACTTGGAGGAGGTAGAAAAATACGCTGGCATACTTGACACTGCCCTCACTGTCGATATATACTTTGCCTTGATAAGGCCGTAAGGCTGTCCTTACTGGTTTAATTCAGGACAAGTTAAAGAAATTGATCGGTGAGTTCCATAAGCTTAATTTGCTGTTCTACCAAATCTCACCAGCCAAAAAGGATAAACATTCACCATCATTTTCTTTAGCATAGGCTGAGGCTGGAAGAGTAGGCGGATTTTGATAGATGACCAGAATGGTGGATTTAGCTGTGTGTCAGAATATGTTTTCTTTTACACAAGTATGTATGTTCAAATGAAGCCCATATCAGCTGGATGTGGCTTTAAATCTTGAATAACAGAGCTGGATGGGACCTTGAAGGTCTTCTACTCCAACCCTCTGCTGATGCAGGAAATCCTATACCATTCCCAACCAGTGGCTACCCAATTTCTTCTTAAAAGCTTCCAGTCACAGCTTCTGAAGGCAAGCCATTCCATTGGTTGATTGTCCTCTCACCATTAGGAAATTTCTCCTTAGTTCTAGGTAGCTTCCCTCCTTGATTAGTTTCCATCTGTTGTTTCTTGCCTTACCTTCTGGTGTTCTCGAGGACACTATTCCAAAAATAACGCTAAAATACTGTTTCTGGGATGGCTACTCCAGAATTGCATTATTTTGTTATGGCACTATATCTGTGCAAAGTATGCTCTTTGTTTGACAGCCTGTTTGCATCAGGCAAAGAAGGAACTTTCTCCCCACCCCAATTCCTGCCGCCCAAGCCTGAGATCCAAATAAACACTTCAAAGTGTGAGCTCCTTTGAATTTCCGGAATGATGGTTTCAGCAACAGAAAAACATCCCAAGGGTGTAGAATTGCAAAATGAGCACGAAACATGCATATGCACCCCGCGCTCTCTGACTCTCTCTGTCTCTGTCTCTGTCTCTCTCTCTCTCTCTCTCTCTCTCTCTGTCTTGCTCTCATATAAACAGATCGTCTATTCTTTCAGAAAAGTGGTATACATGTGTTTATAAAGATCCCACATAACACTCTGTCTGTCTGTCTGTCTGTCTGTCTGTCTGTCTGTCTGTCTGTCTGTCTCTGTCTCTGTCTCTCTCTCTTTGTGTCAGAGAACTCTAGTCAAGCACTAAGCAAGGACATCCCTTTGCAGACCCCAGGTGTGTTTAGCAGCCAAGCCACAATGGCCACAGAAGGCAATACTCAGTGACCAGAGAGGAGAAGCTGTGTCTGCAGGATTCTTAAAGTAGTCAGAGGAAGCTGGTCAGATCTCAACCCTTGATGGCATCATCCCCAGCACTGTGAAGGAGGCATTGCAGGCTGCTTTGTATGGCAAGGCTTGCTTTGGGAGAAGAGGAAAAACAAAGCACCTGAGGGCAGGGTAAAAAGCAATGGATAGAAACTAATCAAAGAGAGAAGCAACCTAGAACTAAGGAGAAATTTCCTGACAGAACAATTAATCAGTGGAACAGCTTGCCTCCAGAGGTTGTGAATGCTCCAACACTGGAAATCTTTAAGAAGATGTTGGATAAACATTTGTCTGAAGTGTTGTAGGGTTTCCTGCCTAGGGAGGGGGTTGGACTAGAAGACCTCCAAGGTCCCTTCCAACTTTGCTATTCTATTCTATTCTATTCTATTCTATTCTATTCTATTCTATTCTATTCTATTCTATTCTATTCTATTCTATTCTATTCTATTCTATTCTATTCTATTCTATTACAGTATTTAGAACTGGAACAGTTAAAGATGAATTTAATTTGCTGGGGATGAAACCAAGGTAACATTGTGAAGATACGTCCTTCAGCAAAGCATGTTTGTTCCATGGTTAGTGGGACCTGAGGATAAGTCCTCGGAAGCATCCCACAACCTCACCTCATTTCCTCTTTACAGAAAGATCAAATGATCCCCAGCCTGTGATGGCTGTGAATAGAAAAATGCAAAAGTTGCTATCACAGTCCGTAAAGCACATTTTAAGCAGGCATTTGAATTCGGTATGTTTAGTTAAGATGGTATATGCTTTGGAAATATATACGTGAAATATTAAAGATATCTATTTAATTTATATCCACGCATTATGAACATTTGAAAATGTCCCAACTTCTTTTAATACAATACAATACAATAGTAGAGTTGGAAGGGACCTTGGAGGTCTTCTAGTCCAACCCCCTGCCTAGGCAGGAAACCCTATCTTGCTCTTTTATCTGCTCTCCTCTCTTCCTAATGGAGGATGCCAATATGAATCAAATTTTGGTCAGATCAGTGGTGGGTTTCGGCTCCTGTTGCAACCGGTACGCTGCAACGGGAGCCAGGCGTGCACCCCGGGCATGCACGCTGTGCATGCATACGCACCCACTGCCTGTGACGCTCCAGCTGCTTGGCAGAGCGCTGCGCAGGCACTGTATGCTGCACACACGTGCGCAGATGGCCCGTTTCCTTCAAATACAGGTAAGGAACGAGGGCGGGCGGGCCCTCCAAAGCACCGTGCCAGTATGGTGGCTGCTGCTTCCAGCAGGCACCTGTACGTGCTTACCGGGGTGTACCACCTGCAACCCACCACTGGGTCAGATCTTCTGGACTTCATGGATATATGAAGCGTTATAAAGCGGCGTATCCAAACCAGCAACTGGATTTGAGGCAAGCTACTTTAAAGATGAGTGGAAGGCTAATTTCAGAATCTTGCTACTTCCTTCTGTGTGCTGTCTCAGAAATGGTTTCACCAGTGTTACTTGCTGCACAATGTGCTTTAATCTGCTTTTATCTTTGATGTGATAACTACTTAAGTGAATGGAAATAGGATTTGGAACCTTTCCTTGGCCCAAATATTTCTAGATGCAGATCCTAAATGGAGTACCTGGGGGACATCTACCTACCCCTTCTCTGCAGCTTTGTATTATTACTGTTCAGATTCATAAAATTTTATTGAATTGCAACTATTTCTCTTCTTGTTTACTATAGGTTTCATTACTGTATATGGAATGTTTGTATTCTCCTTTTTGGGTGTTTGGGGTGTTTTCCCCTCTGCAGAACAGTGGGGGCAATATTAAAGAGCACACAGATACCAAAGACATACTTATTTAATGCACCGGCCAATAAAACATTCTGTATGTGAAAACAATATCTTGTCTTTAAAATTGACTTTCTGCCTACATTTGGCAACCCGGAATAGAATTGGACAAGTGTGTGGGGACATTACTTCTGCTTTTGGGGATTATTTTACTTCAAGTATTTGACTCTTTCCAGAAAAAATAAAATAAAAAGAAGCAGCAGCAGCAGCAAAGTGGATTTGAATGCTTCAGAATAAGGCCAGAATGGGGATTTCTCTCTCATTCATACATATTGTTTGCTGTCTTTAGCAGGGATCCCTCAACCAATTCAGCAAGTAAAGGGACACATTTGGTCCCTCTCCAAAAAACGAGTCTTTGAGGAAATTAATTGCTATACAACTGGTGTTCTCAGCTTCCGCATGATGTTATGCTGTGCTCCAAAATAAGGACAAAACATGGGACACCCCCCCCAAAAAAAAGTGAAATTGAATTTGAATCAAATTTGAGTTTGAATCAATTATGGCGTTAGCATTATTATTCCCTATATATTTTATATGAGCGGACAGTGGAGCAGGACTTGTGAGATCTGAGGAATCCTAGCATCTAAGAATGTAGTCCTGAAATAAAAAATTGTGTTTGGACATTAAAACTGGTTGACTAAAATCTGATTGATTAAATCCAATACTTGGGAGGATGATAAAGCAATCATTTGGAAGGAGATGCCAATGCTTTTTACCCGAGGTACAAAGCATGCTCCCCATGTCGCAGTTCAGGTTTTATGATTGACAGGAGCACAATCTGGGGTCAAAGTCCAGAGATCCCTTCAGGAAGAGATCCTCCAAAAAGAGCAGAAAACCTTACTGCACTGCAGTTTGATGTAAATCAATAAATACACATCCACACAAGGAAGAGCCAGAAACCCATTATATCTAGAACCATGATGGCAAACCTAATCCTTTCTGCGGGCACGCGAGCCGTCACCCACCCAGCTCAGCTCACACCACCTGCTGGCCAGCTGATTTTCAGGTCTCTGCTGCACATGCGGGAGACGTGTGCGCATGCACTAGCGGGCAGGGGGTTGCGCACGCATGAGGGCTGGGTGGGAAAGTGCGTGTGTGCAGCACCTCCGTGCCCCATTTTTGGTCCCAGGAGGCTTCTTGAAGGCCTGCTAGGCCCATAACGGGGCGGGGGGGTCACATGCATGCGTGCAGATCATGGGAGGTTGCATGCATGCACGGGAGGACCATGGGGGGTTGTGTGCATACACAGGGGGGCAGGACGCATTGCATTGTCGGTGTGGGCACACCCTCGCACCGTCGCAATTTTGTCACGCGAGGACAAAAAGTTTAGCCATAACTGATCTAGAACCTTAGATTACATAACTGCACCGCTGCGTCTTCTGTCTCTTCTATTTGTATTTAACGGATGTTAGTATCCTTTCAAAACATGGGGGTCTGAGCCAGGAAGTCCTCATATCTGATCAGGGTGATGGCCATGGAAACAATACAAATATCTCCCTGACTTGATGATTGTACAAAACTGTCAACCTGGATCCCTCAAAGATCACCTTTGCTTAGATGCCTTCTGACAACACCACTCTGGTTTCATTAGCCATCAGCAGCCAATAATTATTTTGGAAAGCAAATCACATTGAGCTCCATTCTGTACTAACATTATGTTTTAAAGAGTCAACCATGAACAAAGGAAGAACCGGTGTGGTCCCAAAATAACAGAGTTCGTTCACCTTTCTCTTAGTAGTTTTCACATGACCTCCATCGTGTACAAAAAAAAAAAAAATCCTCATCCAAATCTGTTGATTAGCAGAATTATTCTATTATCTTTAGCTGTTTATAGGAATATATAGTTCAGTAGTAGTAACTGTGAAAGGGATCTTGGAGTCCTAGTGGACAACCATTTAAATATGAGCCAGCAGTGTGCAGCAGCTGCCAAAAAAGCCAAAAAGTTCTAGGCTGCATAAATAGAGGGATAGAATCAAGATCAAGTGTTAATACCGCTTTATAATGACTTGGTAAGGCCACACTTGGAAGACTGCGTTCAGTTTTGGTCACCACGATGTAGAAAAGATGTGGAGACTCTAGAAAGAGTGCAGAGAACAGCAACAAAGATGATTAGGGGACTGGAGACTAAAACATATGAAGAACGGTTGCAGGAACTGGGTATGTCTAGTTTAATAGAAAGAAGGACTAGGGGAGACATGATAGCATTGTTCCAATATCTCAGATGTTGCCACAATGAAGAGGGAGTCAAACTATTCTCCAAGGCACCTGAGGGTAGAACAAGAAGCAATGGGTGGAAACTAATCAAGGAGAGAAGCAACTTAGAACTGAGGAGAAATTTCCTGACAGTTAGAACAATTAATCAGTGGAACAGAAGTTGCCTCCAGAAGTTGTGAATGCCCCAACACTGGAAGTCTTTAAGAAGATGTTGGATCGCTATTTGTCTGAAACGGTATAGGGTTTCCTGCCTAGGCAGGGGGTTGGACTAGAAGACCTCCAAGGTCCCTTCCAACTCTACTATTGTATTGTATTGTATATAGTTGAAAATATAATTGAAAATCAACAGGTTAAAAGAGCTTGTTGACGCAGTGGTTAGATTGCAGTCCTGCAGGCTACTTCTGCTGACTACTGGCTAATAAATAATAAATAAATAAATATTTATTTCTTAGCCGCACCCTCTCCCGAAGGACTCGGGGCGGCGTACAATGAAACATATGAAATAAATATGTGGACAAAACAAACATATAACAGAGACATATACCGAGACATACACAAGGAGGAGGTCAGCTGATGAATAAAAAACAATTAGAATACAGTGATTAAAAAACCCCTAAATAATTAAATATAATTAAAATACCCAATTAAAAACCCGTCAGGAGCGATATGGTTAGATCAAAGTTGAGCCAGGCCAGCTACTTGGAATAGGTGGGTCTTAAGCTTAATACGAAAGGAGCGGAGGTCAGAGGTATTCCTAATATCCGGAGGGAGGTCATTCCACAGGGCTGGGCCCGCCACAGAGAAGGCTCTACTCCTAGGCGCCGCCCCCCGACACTGTCTAGTGGACGGCACCTGTATTCAGGGGTGGGTTACGGCAGTCACTACTGCTGGTTTGCTCATGGCTGTGCCAGGCGTGTGTGCGCGCATGTGCAATGCAATAAAATGCAATTTGGCAGTTCAAATCTCACCAGGCTCAAGGTTGACTCAGCCTTCCATCCTTCTGAGGTGGGTAAAATGAGGACCCAGATTGTTGGGGTGGGGAAATACGCTGACTCTGTAAACTGCTTAGAGAGGGCCGGGAAGCACCTAAAGTGATATATAAGTCTAAGTGCTATTGCTATTAAAATACAATTGGATAAAGTCTCAGTGCATAACGCAGCAGATTTAACTGTAGATGAAAGGAAGAAAGCCTGGACAACTGATGTGGCAATTGACAAAATTTCCATTTGTTAATTACAAAGGACCACAACGCTTGTATCTGCACACATACGACGTGGTTCTTGCCAAGAACTCCGTCTGAATGAAGGCAAACACCAGCTAAAGAATTGGCAGCTGTGATTTCAAATTGTGTCTATAATAACATTATAAGAGAGATGCAATAAAATGAGCAACATGAATTGGCGTGGAGGCATAGGAATTAGTTATACAGGGGGGAATTAGTCTGCTGACTACTTCATCTATTCCTCGTTTATTAAAATGTTTGCCACAGTGGCAATCTGTGTGTTTACTTACAAGTAAGATTCATTAAGCTCCATTAAGTTTCCAGTTATCTGAGTCCTCTGAGTACAGCCTAAATCTCTTAGCTCACACGTGTCCAGCATTCTGGCTTGCTTGGGCTGCATTGAATGAAGAGGAATTGTCTTAAGCCACATATACTGTAAATACAGGTAGTCCTTGACTTACAACAGTTCATTTAGTGACCATTCAAAGTTACAACAGCAGTTTAAAAAAAAGGGACTTAGAACCGGGCCTACCATACCCCCGAACTGGTTCTCCCAGTGGCGCCTATCATTTTTGCTTCTGCGCATGTGCAGAGCAATTTTTATTGCATTGCACATGCGCGCACACACGCCTGGCACAGCCATGAGCAAACCAGCAGTAGTGACTGCCGTAACCCACCCCTGAATACACCCATGGAAAATAAAACTCTGAGGCAGGCAAATTCCTCCAAGAACAATTTATTGGATAGATCATATTGGCACAACTGGTGAAAGCTGGCTCTGAAAATTCCCGTGGCTTTCACCTAATTAGAAAATCAAAGCCCTTTCCCACAAGTCACCGGTCACGCTGTTCAATCCAGTTGCTGGCCAGTTGCTTGGCTAGCTCCTCCTCTGGCCAGCCACCTGTGAGAATGTCCTTGGGTTCCCACAGGAAAGATTCGTTGTTTTGGCTACAAAACCTCATCTAACTATTTCCCCCCTCCCTCTGTTGTGTGGCAACCAAACTGGACTCAGCTATGTTCACTTCAGGGTTGACAGCCAGGTTGTCTTAACAACAATGTCATTAGCTTAACAACTGAAATGATTCACTTAACAACTGTAGCAAGAAAAGTCGTAAAATGGGACAACACTCACTTAACAAATGTTTCACTTGCAGTATAAATTTTGGGCCCAGTTGTATTTGGAGACTATGTGTATATATAATATAGTTAATGTGTGTGTATAAGTAATGTTCAAACTTGGCGATCTTGAAAAACAGTTAAAAATTTTAAAAAGTGATTAAGAGATTAAGAGACTCGGCTTAACTTTGTGTCCATATAAGCTACATTATGATTGTAAACTTAGTTGGAATCCCTCGACTCCCAGCCACTTGACTCACAAGTCAACCACAAAACCCTTAGCTCCTATACTCATGAGTCAGTGGTGCGATTCAAATTTTTTTACTACTGGTTCTGTGGGTGTGGCTTGGTGGGTGTGGCAGGGGAAGGATACTGTAAAATCTCTATTCCCTCCCCACTCCAGGGGAAGGATATTGCAAAATCCCCATTCCCTCCCGATCAGCTGGGACTCGGGAGGCAGAGAATAGATGGGGGCGGCGCCAGCCAGAGGTAGTATTTACCGGTTCTCCGAACTACTCAAAATTTCCACTACCGGTTCTCCAGAACTGATCAGAACCTGCTGAATACTACCTCTGTCATGAGTACATGTGGGTAATCACATCATCTCTCCTTTCTCCAGAGAGATTTTGCTGGCCAGGATTCACCATCAGCTGCCAATCTCTGCCATAATGCTGTCTTCAGGGATGTCTAGTTCTCTATGTTCTCACTGGAAGTCATTTGGAAAAAAAGATTGCTTGTGAATTTGTCCTGAAGGATATTTTATTTGTCAAGTGAATGCCATTTTTACTCTTGGCAGACTTTTAATTCCCATGCTACATGGGGTTATGCTATTCCCTGCGACCAATCCGCTCGCACAGAGAGGGCCTCCTCCAGGTGCCGTCCACAAGACAGTGTCGGGGGGCGGCGCCTAGGAGTAGAGCCTTCTCTGTGGCGGGCCCAGCCCTGTGGAATGACCTCCGGATATTAGGAATACCTCTGACCTCCGCTCCTTTCGTATTAAGCTTAAGACCCACCTATTCCAAGTAGCTGGCCTGGCTCAACTTTGATCTAACCATATCGCTCCTGACGGGCTTTTACTGGGTATTTTAATTATATTTAATTATCTAGGGGTTTTTAAATACTGTATTTTAATTGTTTTATTTATCAGCCGACCTCCTCCTTGTGTATGTCTCGGTATATGTCTCTGTTATATGTTTGTTTTGTCCATATTTATTTCATATGTTTCATTGTACGCCGCCCCGAGTCCTTCGGGAGAGGGTGCGGCTAAGAAATAAATATTATTATTATTATTATTATTATTATTATTATTATTATTATTATTATTATTATTATTATTATTCTTCATCCAAACTCCCAATCTAATCTGTAACATGTAAAAAATATCTGCTTTTGAAGAACGACAGAACAAGAGCAAGAAAAGATCCTTTGTATGCAATTACTAATCAAAAAGATTCAGCAGGTATTACAGCTTTTTCCCAAGGCCTTCACTCTACAATTGAATTTCATCCATACAAATTAAATCCAATCTCTACCCCTTAGTTAAGCCAATGTAGTAAGTATTTAACGCTAATATCTCTGACAACAACAAAAGGTAAGAAATACAAAGCCGGTTCATTTGGGAAATGTTCATTCCATATTTAGTTAACGTAAATAAATTGAATTGTGAGTTTAAAACAAGATAATAGTCTTCTTGCACATTGGATCTCTTTACTGTACTGGGTCTCTGCCTTTGCCCATATTGCCAAATTTATGAATTTGTTTATTTTAAAAACATTTGGCCAATTCTATTTAATGGCCATCTTGGTTGGAGAGAATGGGTTAAGTACTTCAATCAAGCCAAGAAATTAAAAGACGCATCACACATCACCCTGCCAAGAAAAGTGCATATAGTCAAGGCTATGGTTTTCCCAGTTCCAATGTATTGCTGTGAAGGTTGGACCATAAGAAAGGCTGAGCGCCAAAGAATTGGGGCCTTTGAACTATGGTGCTGGAGAAGATTCCTGAGAGTCCCTTGGACTGCAAAGCGATCAAACTGGTCAGTCCTGGAGGAGATCAACCCTGACTGCTCTTTAGAAGGCCAGATCCTAAAGATGAAACTCAAGTACTTTGGCCACCTAATGAGAAGGAAGGACTCACTGGAGAAGAGCCTAATGCTGGGAAAGATTGAGGATAAAAGAAGAAGGGGACGACAGAGAATGAGGTGGCTGGATGGAGTTACAGAAGCAGTAGGCATGATCTTAAATGGACTCCAGAGGATGGTAGAGGACAGGAAGGCCTGGAGGAATGTTGTCCATGGGGTTGCAATGGGTCGGACACAACTTCACAATTAACAACAACACTTCAATCATATGTAAAGACCTTCAGCTGGGAATGTCCAGTTTTAGGCGAATGGGCACTTAGCTGTCATTGGCACATGCATCATGATGAAGTCAGAGGGTAATTTGATCCAAGTGGTGGTGGTGGTTGAGAATCACTGAATCACAGAACTAGAAAGTATATTAAAGATCACTTAGCAAGCTAGCAACAAACGCAGATGTGGAACAGAGGTGTTAAATGTACCATTTATGGGGCACATGTAAATTATCTGCACTGCTTTGTTTTGCACCAGTTGGAGCTTCTGAATACTTCAAGGGCAGCCCCATGTAGAATGCATTACAGTAGCCTATTTGGGAGGTGACCAGGTCATGAGTAACTGTGAACAGAGCTTTCTGATCCAGGAACGAGCACAACTGACACACAGCTTGAAGTTGTACAAAGGCTTTCTCCTAGCCATGAGAATTTTTCATAAGTCTAGAACAGTGGTGGGTTTCAAATTTTTTTAGAACCTCTTCTGTAGGTGTGGCCTGCTTTGGGGGAGTGGCTTGCCGGCCATGTGCCTGGGTTGGCATAGCCAACTTGTAAAATGTGGCGAAACTTACTTAGCAACGCTCTTGCTTAGTAACAAAAATGTTGGCTCAGAAATTCTGGCATTTGAAGCACACAAGTCTTAAAGCTGTCAAGTTACAAGACCCTTGCATCCCTAACTCTTTAGGAAAAAAAACCAGGGGTGTTCAAACTTGACAGCTTTAAGACTTGTGGACTTCAACTCCCAGAATTCCTTCTCTCGCTCTTCATCTTGATGATGTGCAGACGGGCGGGAGCTGGAACCGGTTCTAAATGGCATGGTAGATTTGTGGAACCTTTTTTATAGAAGAGGTTAGAACTGGCAGGAATCCACCTCTGGTCTAGAAGGACTGCTTGGGGGGAGTGCCATCCCATCAAGTACCCAAGATGGTAAAGACCCAGATCTGTGTTCTGACCCGGCTCCCAAACATGACAAATCCTCTGTAATTAAACAAATGTTCCAGCAGCCCCAGCAAAAAATCTCTTTCACACACAGCAGGCTAACAAGTCTGTCCAACAGGAAGATGAATGGTTGTTTGCCACATCTATTCATCTCTGCCCTCTGCCTTTTATCGCCAGAGCTAGGGTGGGGCTTCGCTAGCAGAGGTGGCTCTTCCATCCCAAGAATCAGCCCATAGATTTCCACTGCTCTCCTCTCCTCTGCCTTCTGTGCATCCACTCGTCAGGCACTGGACCCAGCTGCTCCTCCTCTTCCTCATCAGCCACCGCCAGACCTGGGGTCTGTGACTCTCCATCTGAAAGCTGATGGATGGCCCAGGCTCAGCCTCTGTCTCTCTCTCTTCCAGCTCCATTCCCTCTTCCCCCGTGGAGCTCTCAGGTTGCCTTGATGCTGGCACTGACTCCCATGTCGCCTCCTCATCTGATTCGGCTGCTGGAGGGACCAGCGGCCAACTCTGTCTGCTCCTAAAACTCAAAGCCACTCAGTCTTAACATAATGCGTCTTGATCCCCAACGTCAGTTTTTATGCCAAATGTAACAGGCATACAGTCCTCAGTTAGCAACAGTTCATTCAACAACCATTTGAAGTTCTGATGGTGCTGAACAAGGAGACTTATGCTGGTCCTCAGGGTGAGTATCACACCATTTGTGACCTTCTGCTGGTTTCCAACAGACAAAGCCAGAGGGAAAGCTGGCAAGAGGTTGCAAATAGTGATTGTGTGATGTACTTAATGACGGTGCCGGATTCGCTTCACAGCCACACCTGGAACTGCTAGAACTGCTGTTGTAAGTCAGCATGAACTCATGATATCACACTTTATGACCAAGTTGTTTAGTGATGAACTTCCTGGTCCCAATTATTGTTATTAAGTGAGGACTACCAGTAATTGATTTCGTTTGTTTGCTGAAGTATGGCAGTATGTTATCATCATGACAACATGAGTCATTTTTGTGACAATATGATGCAGAAAACATCTGGTAGATTCCCAAGCAACCAATCTTTGTTATAGAATATTTTCATATAGTTCAAGCTGACATCATAGGAGTAAACACTTTATTTGGAAAGCAGGAATTTAAGGTTAATCACTACCCCTTATTGGATTTATGGATAATTTGTACATGTACAAACATAATGCATTAAACAGCAAACTAGAACAAATATGCTTTGGGTATATGGGACAAGCCAATCTAATATTCAACACATTATCTGCTCTATCATGTACGTGGCTTTCAGCTACAACTTAACTGCTGAAGTTAAATATTTGATATTTTAATACCCTCATAAGGTAGTTAAAGATCAATTCCCTGCAGTTTTCACATTAAATTCCATTATCAATTTACCAGAAAATGCTTCACTAATAATTTACCAGGTTTTTTTATGGGACATCGACATAAAACTGCACATATATTGCTATGTGATTTTTCAGTTAATTGAATTCTAAAGAGATTTATCTCTAGGGTGATTAATAAATCTTACTATGGCCTATAATGTTCAATTGGTATTTAATTAACCTGAGGAAACTGCCATCTAAAAGGGACAATTATATATTTCTACCCAATCAAGCATATCACAGTTGGGCAAAATAAATAAATAAATAAATAAAGTAACATTACAGTCGAGGAAGAGAAGCAACACATAAAGTGAAGACATACAAGGTTTAAGAGCATGAACTGTTGTCATTGGCAATATTTTGGAATTCAAAAACTGAACTTTAAATTAAAGAAGGATTGGAGTGACATAATAACTGTCTTCCAGTACTTAAGAGGCTGTCACAGAGAAGAGAAGTCTAACTATTCGCCACAGCACCCGAGGACAGGACAAGAACTAACAGATGGAAAAATCAGTGATCCATCTTAATATAACCAAACTATATAGGGCAAAGTTAAAGCTATGGTTTTCCCAGTCACAATATATGGCTGTGAAACAGGGGTGGGTTCCTGGCAGTTCTAACTTCTTCTATAGAAGAGGTTCCACAAATCTACAGTGCCGTTTAGAACCGGTTCCAGCTCCCTCCCCCTGCCTGTCCGCACATCATCAAGATGAAGAGCAAGAGGAGGAATTCTGAGAGTTGAAGTCCACAAGTCTTAAAGCTGTCAAGTTTGAACACCCCTGGGGGGTTTTTTCTAAAGGGTTAGGGGTGCAAGGGTCTTGTAACTTGACAGCTTTAAGACGTGCACACATCACTGCCAGAGTTCCTGAACCTAGATGACTGGAGGAGGAATTCTGGGAGTTGAAGTCCACAAGTCTTAAAGCTATCAAGTTTGAACACCCCTGGGGTTTTTTTCTAAAGGGTTATGGGTGCGAGGGTCTTGTAACTTGTCAGCTTTAAGACTTGTGTGCTTCACATGCCAGAGTTTCTGAGCCAACATTTTTGTTGCTAAGCAAGAGCGTTGTTAAGTGAGTTTCACCACATTTTACAAGTTGGCCATGCCCACCCAGTCACATGGCTGGCAAGCCATTCCCACCCAGTCACATGGCCTGCAAGCTACTCCCACCCGGTCACATGGCCTGCAAGCCACTCCCACAAAGCAGGCCACACCTACAGAAGAGGTTCTAAAAATTTTGAAACCCACCACTGCTGTGAGTTGGACCATAAGAATGACTGAGTACCAAAGAATTGAGGCCTTTGAACTATGGTGCTGGAGAAGACTCCTGTGAGTCCCTTGGATTGCAAGGCGATCAAACTGGTAAGTCCTAGAGGAGATCAACCCTGACTGCTCTTTAGAAGGCCAGATCCTGAAGATGAAACTCACTGGAGAAGAGCCTAATGCTGGGAAAGATTGAGGGCAAAAGAAGAAGGGGGCGACAGAGAATGAGGTGGCTGGATGGAGTCATTGAAGCAGTAGGCGTGAGCTTAAATGGACTCCAGAAGATGGTAGAGTATAAGTATAAGTATAAGTTTGAATTTATTAGCCGCTCCCTTTCCAAGTAGGACTCGGGGCGGCGTACAATGGGGCATATAAAACACAGAAAATATATAAAACACATAGGCGTACATACAGAACATACATACAGATACACAAACACGGACTCGGAGGAGGTAAACAATTTACATCATATAGACAGTTAAAAGACCCGCATTAAAATACCCCAATTGTAAAAACCCGATATAAAATTAAGATTTAACGTTTAAAATACAATTTAAAAACAGTTAGGAGGAATAAGAATAATTACGATTGAGCCAGGCCAGATAATTGAAAGAGGTGGGTCTTCAGCTGTACACGGAAGGAGCGGAGATCGGAAGTAATCCTGATGTCACGGGGGAGGTCATTCCACAGGGCTGGGCCCACCACAGAGAAGGCTCTGCTCCTGGGTGTCGCCCCCCGGCACTGTTTGGCGGACGGCACCCGGAGAAGTCCCTCTCTGTGTGAGCGAATTGGTCGTAGGGATGTGTGGGGCAGGATGCGATCCTGCATATAACTAGGCCCTGTGCCATGAAGCGCTTTAAAGATCATAATCAAAACCTTGAAACGCACTCGGTAGACCACAGGAAGCCAGTGCAGCTCGCGCAGGAGAGGTGTTACAGGGGAGTACCTAGTCCTCCCCATAATCACCCGCGCGGCCGCGTTCTGGACCAACTGTAGTCTCCGAGTGCATCTCAAGGGAAGCCCCATGTAGAGAGCATTGCAGTAATCCAGGCGAGACGTCACTAGCGCATGGGTGACTGTGCGTAGGGCATCCCGGTCCAATAAGGGGCGCAATTGGCGCATCAGGCGGACCTGATGGAACGCCCCCCTTGCCACGGCTGTTACATGGTTATCCATGGACAGCCGGGCATCCAGGAGGACGCCCAAATTGCGCACCTGTTCCATGGGGGCTAGTTGGACGCCCCCGATGGCCAGAGATGGAAACACCTGGTTGAACCGGGAGGCCGGAAGCCACAGCCACTCCGTCTTGGAAGGGTTGAGTTTTAGTCGGTTGCCATCCATCCAGACCCGTACGGCCTCCAGACACCGGGACATCATTTCGACGGCCTCATTGGGGTGGTTCGGGGTGGAAATGTATAGCTGAGTATCATCAGCATACAGATGATATCCCACCCCAAAACCACGGATGATCTCGCCCAGCGGTTTCATATATGTGTTGAACAGGAGAGGCGAGAGTACCGATCCCTGTGGCACTCCACATGTGAGTGGCCTCCGGGTCGAACTCTGCTCCCCTGTCAACACACGTTGCGTCCGATCAGAGAGGTAGGAGCCAAACCACCGTAAGACGGTGCCCCTGACTCCCAGCCCCTCTAGCCGGTGCAACAGGATACCATGGTCGATGGTATCGAACGCCGCCGAGAGATCTAATAGGACCAGGATAGAGGAACAACCCCTATCTCTGGCCCTCCAGAGATCATCAACCAATGCGACCAAGGCCGTCTCTGTGCTGTGCCCGGGTCGGAAGCCGGACTGGCGCGGGTCTAGATAATCATTTTCCTCCAGGTGACGTGGGAACTGCTGTGCTACCACACTCTCTACAACCTTCGCTAAAAAAGGAAGGTTGGAGACTGGACGATAATTGACTAGGTCCGTTGGGTCCAGGGAAGGCTTCTTGAGCAGGGGCCTCACCACCGCCTCTTTCAAGGCGGCCGGTAGAGAACCCTCACCCAGCGAGGCGTTCACCAGGCCCAGGAGCCAGTCGCGCGTAACCTCCCAGGATGCCAGTACAAGCCAGGAGGGACACGGGTCCAATAAACATGTGGTAGGTCGCAGACGTCCACGCAACCTGTCCAAATCCTCGATGGTAACCGAGTCGAACTCCTCCCAAAGCGGTCCCTCAAGACTCGCAACGGGCGTCTCCAGGGAGGCCTGGAGGAATGTTGTCCATGGGGTCTCGATGGGTCAGACACAACTTCGCAACTAACAACAACAATAAATATTGGGCAATGGTGTCCATAGATTGATTGATCAATTGATTGGTTGGTTGTTTAATTGATTATATGCCATAAAGTGGTTTTTGGTTCCTAGCAACCTTATAGATGAAGTTTCTCCATGATGAGAGAAAACTCTCTCTCATCTGGGGATTCAGGTCTCCCAATGGTCATCACCTGAGTCCATCTGTCTTGTTGCTGGAAAACTACTAGGAAATTATGTGTGTGTAACTAAGAGAAGGAAATTGGGGAAAAAAATCCATCCCCCACAAAGAGAAAAAAAGCTACTAGGCTGTGTCATACTTGACTCAAGCAAGTCTTTTTCTAAACAGAATTGTTTTTGTTCTTAAATATAAAGCAAATGAGAGAAAATTGTTATCTTTGGGGTTGTTTTTAAAATATTGATTCAATGTGCTGTACATTTGCAATTACAATGTCAGTCTTCCAAGAATCTGGTCTTCAAAGAAT
Source organism: Natrix helvetica (assembly GCF_964273705.1). NCBI lineage: Eukaryota > Metazoa > Chordata > Lepidosauria > Squamata > Natricidae > Natrix > Natrix helvetica. The sequence goes on from NC_138552.1 coordinate 278,786,071, forward strand.
ACCACGATCTGCGATTTGTTCAGATGAAATATTCATTACCGAATTCTTCGGACTATAAGATGCACCGGTGTATAAGACACACCAAGATTTTGAAGAGGTAAGTAAGAAAAAAAGTTTTTTCCTCCCTGGCCCCCAGAAGCACTCTGCAGGCTTCATCAGGGCTGGGGGAAGGCAAAAATGCCCCTGTTTTTGCAAAAAAACGCCCCTGTTTTTTGCAAAAAAACGCCCCTGTTTTTGCAAAAAAACATGTGGAAAATGGGTCCTTTTTCACAAACACAGGGTCATTTTTGCCTTCCCTCAGCCCTGCTGAAGCCTGCAGACTGCTCCTGGGGGTGGGGGAAGGCAAAAACGTCTCTGTTTTTGCAAAAAAAATTGGCCCATTTTCCACCTGTTTTTCACAAAAATGGGATGTGAGGGCAGGGCTTTGGGACTCCAAAAATGACTGTATTTGGTGTGTAAGACGCACCAACATTTCCACACTCTTTTGGGGGGGCATCTTATACTCCGAAAAATACAGTAATTCCAGTTTAGAATGAATTAGATCTGCTCTCCCCACCCACAAGGCTTAAGAGAGGTCAGTTCTGTTATCTAAGAACTGCTAAGCATAGGGAGAATAAAAACCACGGCCCCGGGTTCTCATTCCTAACTTCATAGAAGTAAAACCAAATAGACATTTGCATCTAGATTAAGTTAATTGAACTTAGGTCTCACTGCAGCCAGAGGTACTTAAATCATAATTAAATTGCCACATTAATTCCAATCTGATTTAAGCACAATTAATTGGCTACAGATTTTGTAGCAGTTCTCCGTTCCTTAATTCATTTGGGAACTTTTCATTTTGCCAGTCAGCCAAATTCACAGTATATTTCATCTATACAGTTTGCTGTGATATTCTACCACTCTTCTGTGCACAGGTCAATCCTGATAGAATGAAGATTCCCACAAAACTTTATTGACTGATTGATCGATCAATACGTACATCTGCCCACCTCACCCATCTCACTACTGCTTTGGGGGCTAAGCTGCAGGATGCAAAACGCAGACAACGAAACTCCAAGAAATAAAGAAATGATATTTGTTCAATTCAGAGGAACAGTTTTGGATGTTAGATACAACAATAGGTGCAACATATTAAATAAATTACAGCTTGTAGTTAAGCACTGTAGAAAGTTAACACCCATCCCTCTCCTAGAAGAATGAAATATTTTGAGAGATATTTAAAAAGGCAGAATATTATATTTCTGTGGATGAAAAATTCAGAGACATGTTTTTTAGAGGGAGAAAGCAACACCCACCTTTCTTAATAGCCCTCAGCAGATGTCAGCACTTAAGAGATAACGAGCTTATTGAAAGAAGCCAAGTATCTAGATAGTTCTATTCATAGGCAACAAGGTCTGAACAAAGGTAGGATGAGCTCTCAGCCATAATAGGAATTACCCAACACCCTTTCAGAACACAAGCACCTTCATTGCATCATCTCAGTTGCGCTACTCCCAGAAAACTTCAACCAAACTTAGCTCAAACAAACATAATCCCTACATGGCCCCATGGGAGTCTGACAACAGTCAATAGAGTACATGTTGTTGCCCAGGAACAGGAAGCTCAAGTGCAAAGCCTAAAAGAAGGTACAAAAACCCCTCACTCTCAACTCCATGTGGTCAGCTGCACCAACATGACCCACGTGGTTCTGCCTCATCATTAAACCATCTTTCCAATCAGCTTCTATGTTCTCAGTGTCTTTCTCCCAGCTTGGAACTGAACCAGATGGCTATTTCTTCCAACACTACAAAGAGGTTTTCTGGTGCTTTATAATGTGACATCAAAATAGAGACAATCAGAACTAATCAAGGAGAGAAGCAACTTAGAACTGAGGAGAAATTTCCTGACAGAACAATTAATCAGTGGAACAGCTTGCCTCCAGAAGTTGTGAATGCCCCAACACTGGAAGTCTTTAAGAAGATGTTGGATAAAAAAAACCCTCCCTTTTTATGACCCTGTAATCCTCAACGTGATGGAGGTAAGCATTTACTAGCCGGATACCCTTCCTGATGCCATGTGCAGTTCACAGTCAGATATTTTTTTCTTTTCGCCTTAGGAAAGAAACATCTGCCACTACCTAGGATTGAACTCTCAACCTTCCAAGTGGGAGGTGAGTGTCTTCATCACTATGCCACCAAACCTATTTTTTGTTTATAGCAATAAACAATACCCCCCCCCCCCAATGCAAAATAAAAGAAATACAAAATGGGCGATCAAGCATAGTGATCCTCTACCATAGGGGTGTCAAACTTGATTTCATTAAGGGTTGTGTTTGACCTTGGGGGGCTGGGATGGGGGATGCCAGGGATGGCATGGCCAGCTCAATGTCACTTGTGTTGGGGGTGCCTGTGGTGGCCCAAGCTCTCTGCCAACAAAAACAGGCTCCCGAGCTCTATTTTCGCTGCCAGAGGCACCCCGGGCTGACCCTTCACTTTTCAGGTTGGCCCGTGGGCCAGATCTAAACACCCAATGGGCTGGATTCGACCCATGGGCCTTGAGTTTGATACCCCTGCTCTCTCAGCATCTCTGCCTCCTTCTGAATTGGACCTCTGAACATATTTCTTCTCCTTCGTTAATTATCAGTCCTTGTCTCTCCCTTCAAAGGCGAAAGGCTGGGCTTTCGAAACATTTTTTATTCCGCAAGTTCAAATCAAATCAAATTTTATTTGATTAGCCGCAACCCTCTCCCGAAGGACTCGGGGCGGCGTACAATCAAAAGGATAAAATACACATAGGACACACATACATACGAAAAAACAAGGACAATTACATTTGTGCATGGAGGAGAGTAGACTTGTAAGTGAAAGACAATAAACACAGCTAAAAACACAGTTAAAACACAGTTTAAAATCCCCTAAATAAAATTGCTAAATTAAAAACCCCTCAGGAGCGTAACGAAGTTATGGTTGGGCCAGGCCAGATATTTGAAAAAGGTGGGTCTTGAGCTTAACACGGAAGGAGCGGAGGTCTGTAGTGGTCCTAATATCCGGGGGGAGGTCATTCCACAGGGCTGGGCCCACCACAGAGAAGGCTCTGCTCCTAGGCGCCGCCCCATGGCATTGTCTAGTGGACGGCACCTGGAGAAGTCCCTCTCTGTGCGAGCGAATAGGTCGTAGGGATGTATGGGGCAGAATACGGTCCCGCAGGTAACTAGGTCCTGAGCCATGGAGCGCTTTAAAGATCGTAATCAAAACCTTGAAACGCACTCGATAGACCACAGGAAGCCAGTGCAGCTCGCGCAGGTGTGGTGTCACATGGGAGTACCTGGTGCTCCCCATAATCACCCGCGCGGCCGCATTCTGGACCAACTGTAGTCTCCGAGTGCATTTCAAGGGAAGCCCCATGTAGAGAGCGTTACAGTAGTCCAGGCGAGACGTCACCAGCGCATGGGTGACTGTGCGTAGAGCGTCCCGGTCCAATAGGGGGCGCAATTGGCGCACCAGGCGAACCTGATGGAATGCCCCCCTGGCCACGGCTGTCACATGTTCATCCATGGACAGCTTGGCATCCAGGAGGACGCCCAAATTGCGCGCCCGCTCCACGGGGGCGAGTTGAATGCCCCCAATGGCCAGAGATGGAATTATCTGGTTGAACCGGGGAGCCGGAACCCACAGCCACTCCGTCTTGGAAGGGTTGAGCCTGAGTCGGTTGTCATCCATCCAGACCCGTACGGCTTCCACACACCGGGACATCACTTCGACGGCCTCGTTGGGGTGGTTCGGGGTGGAAATGTACAGCTGAGTATCATCAGCGTACAGGTGGTATCCCACCCCAAAACTACGGATGATCTCACCCAGCGGCTTCATGTATGTGTTGAACAGGAGTGGCGAGAGGACCGACCCCTGTGGCACCCCACAGATGAGGGGGCTCAGAGTCGACCTCTGCTCCCCTGTCAACACACGTTGCGTCCAGCCGGAAAGGTAGGAGTCGAACCACCGTAAAACGGTGCCCCCGACCCCCAACCCCTCCAGTCGGCGCAACAGGATACCATGGTCGATGGTATCAAAAGCCGCCGAGAGGTCTAATAGGACCAGGATAGAGGAACAACCCCTATCTCTAGCCCTCCAGAGATCATCCACCAACGCGACCAAGGCCATCTCCGTGCTGTGCCCAGGGCAGAAGCCGGACTGGCGCGGGTCTAGACAATCATTTTCCTCCAGATGTCGTGGAAACTGATACGCCACCACACTCTCTACAACCTTCGCCAGAAAGGGAAGGTTAGAGACAGGACGATAATTGGCCAGCTCCGTAGGGTCCAGGGAAGGCTTCTTGAGCAAGGGTCTCACCACCGCCTCTTTCAAGGCGGCTGGAAGGGACCCCTCACCCAGCGAAGTGTTCACTAGGCCCAGGAGCCAGTCGCGTGTAACCTCCCAGGATGCCAGTACAAGCCAGGAGGGACACGGGTCCAACAAACATGTGGTAGGTCGCAGTCGCCCACGCAATCTGTCCAAATCCTCGATGACAACCAAGTCAAACTCCTCCCAAAAAGGTTTCTCAAGACTCGCCACTGGCGTCTCGACTGGGCCACTGAAGGGGACCCAATCCTTCCGGATTTGAGCGACTTTATCCTGCAGGTATTTCCCAAACTCCTCTGCCCTGCCCTGTAAAGGGGCCTCCCGTGGCCTCTGAAACAGAAGAGAGCGGGACACCCGAAACAGGGCGGCAGGGCGGTTCTCTGCGGATGCAATGAGAGCGGCACAATATTGACGTTTGGCCGTTCTCAATGCCACTAGGTACGTCCTTAAATGGGCTCGTACCTGTGCTCGGTCAAGTTCGGTTCGGGAGGATCTCCAACGACTCTCTAGGCATCTCTTGCGGCGCTTCATCACCCTTAGCTCCTCGGTAAACCAAGGGGCCTGGGTGGATCGTTGCCGCCGGTGAGGCCGCAAAGGCGCCACCCGTTTCAAGGCCCCGGTAGTCGCATTATTCCACGCGGCCACCAGGTCCTCTACCCGAGGGCGGGTCAGGGCTGCAGGGGGTGGCCCAAGCTCCGTCTGGAACCTGTCTGGTTCCATCAAGCACCTGGGGCGGAACCATCTAGTGTTCTCCGGTTCCGCCTCCCCGCAGCGAGGAGTAGCACCAGGGAAGTCAAGACGGAGGAGTGAGTGATCTGACCATGACAGAGGAGTGATGGTTAAATTCACTCCTCCCAGATCACTCAACCACTGGCGAGAGACAAAAACAAGGTCCAAGGTGTGACCTCCCTCGTGTGTCGGGCCCTGAATCATTTGAGTCAGGTCCATGGCTATCATGGAAGCCATGAACTCCTGAGCCCCCTCTGATGCTTCTCCCACTGACGGCAGGTTAAAATCCCCCATCACTAAAAGTTTGGGGGTCTCAACCGCCACCGATGAGATCAGCTCGAGGAGCTCAGGCAGGGTCGCTGATGTATGGCGGGGAGCCAGGTATACTATCAGCAAGCCCATCTGCCTCCTAGGGCCCCATTTCACAACCAGGGATTCACATCCGGACGTCTGTAGCACAGTGGACTCCCTCGGCTCTAAATCCTCCCGGATAATCACTGCTACCCCACCGCCCCTTCCCCGGGCCCGGGGCTGGTGAAATGCTTGGTAACCTGGTGGGCACATTTCCACGAGGGGTAACCCTCCCTCGTGGCCCAACCAGGTTTCCGTTATTCCCGCGAGGTCCGGCTCCCCCTCCAAAATCAGATCGTGAATGAGGGGGGCCTTATTGACAACGGACCTCGCTGTTCAGTATTTAAAACCAGTCGTTTCTTGAATTGGAGGTAATGAAGCAATTTGGGACTGGATTGCCGCTGAAATGCTCTGTGTCGGTTGTTTTTGCGGAGGTAATGACATTATTCCAGGGCTGGAAAAGAGTCGAAGGGTCAAAACTATTTAAGAAGCACTGCTTTAAAGGGTGAAATGGCAGAGATTTCTTTTAACAAATTAACGTTCTGTCAGTTTTACCCTTTTGGTCAACTTGACCAGAAGAAGGATATAACAGTGGTCTTGTCTTCCTTCTTTTTTTCTGGTCCAGTGCTGGCTGGGGAACTTTGGGAAATAAAATCTACACATCTCAAAGTTTCTTCAGTACCACCGTGATGGCATATTTATTTGTCAGAGGGAGGAGGAGGGAGGGAGGGAGAGAGGGGGGGGGGAGACTGGCTCAAGGTCACCCGGCCAGCTTTATTTATATATGAATAAATAAATGAATAAATGGAGTTTTATAGTATCTCAAAAAACCCAACCTTATCAGACCCTGAGTGCTCACTTGTGTTTACTTTAAATGCAAGCAGTCAATTGAACCACTGAAGTTAATCAAGCATATATGCGCTGCTATATGCTTTAAAAATGAACTGCAATTGATCACATGCCATGCCGGGGAGAAAGATGGAGATGGAAGAAAGATTTGGCGATGGAAGAATTCCATTCTGCTTGAAAGGGAAAAGACACGTGGAATATCTATATTCTACTAAAACTCTTGTGTCTGTTTGTTTGTTTGTAACCTTCGATTGGAAGAAACCATGCTACATAGGGCAACATTTTTTCAACTGATGAACCTCAAATGGACTAACTTACAGAATGTGTTCAAAATCTTCTTTGGGAATTTTGAAATGAAATTTGGCAAAACTCTGGTCAAGAAGGTGCTGTCAGTCACATGATCATCATTTCCAGTGCTCCTTGCCAGCCTCCTACAAGGAAACTCAATGGTGAAGTTAGCAGGAAGTCGGAAGTCACTCCTTCTCCCCCTGTTTTTTTACCCATCCTTGGTCATTCTGTTTCTCTATTTAGGTAAGAAATATCTCGGAAACGATAACCCAACAGTGAATGAGTTGTCTAGTTTGCAACTAGATTTAGAGTACAAGATAGACTATGGGCTTATGAATAATTCAACTTGTGTCATTATTATTTGCAAATAGTATCCCCTTCCATTAAAAAAAATCAAGTCGTTACAAAGCCAGTTCAGAGTGAGGGTTGTTCTCAGCAAGAAGTACTTTATTCTTGTGATCGTATAACAATTATGACGTGTTTATTTCTAACAAAAAAAGACATGTTAGCACAATAAAACCCAACGAGAATCAGGAAACGCGGAGTAAAATTTGCCATTTCTACCTGATATTTCTTTTTAAAGAAAGCATGTTATTTAGGGATAACATGTTTTTTAGGGATAACAATAACCTTTCAGTCCTCAAATTCCAATTTTTAAAACAATGCTTCAGAACTCATGGCATGCTGTAATGAAGGGATGTTGCCTTCACATGTAATTTCACCCACATTATTCATCTTTTCTGAGACTACAATACTCAGAAAGGAAATGATTCTTGCGAAATCGAATCAACAGCGACTCTTCCACACAATACTTTGAAAAAGAATTAACCAAATGGTCTCAATTCCCCTAACCCTATTCCCCCAACCCTAAACAAAGTGAACACAAAGCAAGCTTTGTGTCAGGGTTCCAAGTAACAAGTAACACCCCCAATGAAAGAAGACTCCAAGCCTTGAAGTTCCTCAACATTCCATTTTATTAGAGATGTCATATTGGAACATCTGGGAAAGCCTCAATATGAAAGCTTCAAGGTTTTCCCCACCCAAATGAAAGTTCAAGTCCCTGGCCAGCACCCACATGTCCATCACGTGGCCCAATTAGGCACCGTCCAAAACTGGAGATGCCTCCCAGTCACACCATCGCAGCCACAGGGCAAAGTGTCCTTGACTCTCTGAGAAAGGAATGTTATTTAGACTATATTATCTTGCATACTCCATATAATCCCCCCTCCCAATTTCCCACAGCATTAAATGTGGCAGGCATGAAGGCCCAATGCAAAAGATGGCTTCCAGGCCTGACAGGCAGCCCCCCTTCATCAGAAGATCATGTCCTGTAACGGGACTAACACAGGGGATTAAAATCAAAATCCTAACCACCTCTTGTGTCCTGTGAATGCAGCTCAGAGTCATCAACTGACCTGGTAAAATTTAACCTATGAATTGACCTGGTTAAGCCTAGTGTGAGAAACATTTTTGACCATGGAACTCTAGTGGTGAAGAAAATGCCCCTTTCAACACTGGAGATTTTAAAGAAGTGATTGGAGAACTGTTTGTCTGAAACGGTATAAGGTTTCCTGTTTGAGCAGGGCATTGGACTAGAAGACCTCCAAGGTCCCTTCTAACCTGGTCATTCTGTTATTTTTGTCAGTATTGACTTTTAGCAATTGCCTGGAATATCCCTGTAGCTTTCTTAATAAGTTTTTTTTGGGGGGGGGAGGGAGATAGTTTGCTATTCTTCCTAGGACTCAGAGAGAGTGTTCAAGGTTACCCAGCTCACTTCATGTCTAAGGTGGGACTAGAACTCATGGTATCCCAGTTTCTAGACTGATGGCGCCTTAACCACTATACCATGCTGGCTCTCTCACCCTTCACATGAACAGTTGCAAATGAATCTCTCGGAAAGTTTTAAGAAAATCACTGGAAGTCCAGTGCAGCCGTTCATTTCACATCAGCCCTTAATGTGCCCACCTGTTAACTTTTCAAGATGGGTGGTACAGGAAACATCAGCTCTAATTGCTGGAAGAATGGCTGCACCTGGATTTAATGTCTTTGCAGGCCAAGCCCTCCCTCTGCTGTTACCCATCCCACATCCTGACTTGCTCCAACTCAGTCCAAATACCTCTCGCTAATTATACCAACTTTCCTCCTTTAACTGCAATTACTCAGAGGACTAATGGGTGGAGGGGAGGGGAGTGGGGAGCAGAGAAAGAGAATTTGGATTACTTTATATACTGTAGATATCCAGCAGAATCTAAATTGAGTCAGAAACAAACACAGAGGCTTTCAGGGCAAAAACCCTTCCTTCCTTCCTTCCTTCCTTCCTTCCTTCCTTCCTTCCTTCCTTCCTTCCTTCCTTCCTTCCTTCCTTCCGTTGGAAGAAATATCCTTCTGGGTTCAGTTCCAAGTGGGGAAAAAGACATTTGATTCATTGAAGTTGCTTTGAAAGAAGATTTATTGATGGACAGGATCACATAGCAATGGCACTTATACTTTATAGCACTACAGCCTTCTCTAAGAGGTTTACAGAATCAGCCTATTGCCCCCAACAATCTGGGTCCTCATTTTACCAACTTCGGAAGGATGGAAGGCTGAGTCAACCTTAAGTAGGGCCTTCTCTGTGATGGGCCCTACCCTTTGGAATGACCTCCCCCCAGACATTAGGACAACAACTGACCTCCGCTCCTTCCGTATGAAACTTAAGACCCACCTGTTCTGACTAGCCGGCCTGGCTTAATTTAGAGCTTCTCCACCTCTTGGGCATTTTAATTGTTAATTTTAATTTTTAAATTTTAACTATTATTGGGGTTTTAATTGTCTTAAAGTATTGTAATTTATTTATTTATTGTTCCACCTCCTCCATATTGTATTGTTGTGACCGTTGCTAATGTACGTCGCCCCGAGTCCCTTGGGGGAGAGGGGGCGACTAAGAAGTCAAATAAATAAATAAATAAATAAGATGCTGGGCAAAAAAGGGAAGAGATGCTGAGAGTGCCCTTTTTATACCCACTCTGGGCTTTTGAATTTGAGCTTGTATTCTAAATGGATTGTCGGACACCCATGGGGCCATGCAGGGGCAACTCTAGGCTGTCCTGAGTCCCAAACTTGGTTGAGCTGTTGCTGGGTGATGATGTAATGAAAGGGCTTTGCGATTCCTATTATGGCTCTGCCTGAAAGAGGTAGATCTTTGTTATATAGAATAGACTGGCTCAGGCCTTAATGGCCCATTGACAAAGGTGGTGGGGGCTGAGTTTCTGCCTCCCTTTTAGGGGAAATATTCTGCCCTTTTAATATTTCCTAAAATATTTCATTTTCCTAGGAGAGGGGTTGGTGCCAACTTCCTACCCTTCCTCCCTCCCTTCCACCTTCCTTCCTTCCCTACTTACTTGACATGTTTAGATATCTCCAACTCATGGGTGGGTTGCTGCTGGTTTTACTACTGGTTTGCAACCTACACGCTGCATGCGCGCTGTTCAATGTAAATTGTTCTTCGTGCATGAGCAGAACAATTTACAGTGAACTGTGCATGCGCAGTCACTAAAAACCAAAATGGTAGCAGCCCAGCTGCGGCAAGAGAACCGGTTCGGGGGTAGCAGCCCAGCTGCTGGTTCTGCGACCCAGGCCTGAGTTCCACTACCGGTTTGGCTGAATGGGGCTGAACCGGGAGCAACCCAGCTCTGCTCCAACTGTGAAACACAATAAGCCTCACTCAAAAGTCAATCATTTCTGTTGAGGTGGAGATTTTACAAGAAAGCCCTAATGGATTAGAGGAGCACTCCTTTGAATGCAACAAATCCTGAGATTAGATCCTGAAAGATCCAGGTGGCAGCAAAAGGCCTTCTCTTGACTAGAGAACAGTTGCCATGCCGGGTGGACAAATTTGGTATCTGATGTAGGACAAAGCAGCTGTTCCCCAAACCCCCTGCAGTCAGAAAGTTTGTTTATCAGAAAGATGGTATGTAATTCAGTCTTGGCCACTGCTCTGCAGGAGTTCTGCTTGCTCAGAAGGCTTTCCATGTAGGAAAAGGTGTGTTTGAAACTTTACAGTTTGAAGTAGTACCATCTGTTCTGATTTTCTTCTTCTCTAATATTATTATAAACGATTTGGGACAAAGTAATGAAAGTCCACATCTGGAGATATGGACCATTTAATAAGAGTGGGTGGAAGGCCACTACAAGAAAGGAACGTGGCCTTTTTTATTATTATGGGTTATGTTTTAAATTACAGTTCACGCTGAGAGACCCAGAAAGCTGGAGTCAGTGCTTATTTAGCCCAGTGGGTCCTCTTTCTATTTTATCCACCTATGTAATTGCTGAGAGTGGATGCCAACTTACTGCCACTTAATCAGTCAATCAAAAGTTCATTTCATGGAGTTATTTCCCCAAGTACTGAAATCATTCTCCCATATTTAGGACAGCTTCCCCTGAAAATTTTGCCCTCTATGGGCTTTCTATAGGCATTTAATTGACTGTGGGGTCCTTGGTGCTCTCAGTCCTTAGTTGTTTTCTTGAGGACATTTCATTACCAAACTAGGTAATATCATCAGTGCTAGTCCTGGCACTGATGATGTTACTTAGTTTGGTAATGAAACATCTGCAAGAAAACAACTAAGCTCAGAGGTCCCCATGTCCCCACATTTCAGCCCTGAGGTTATGCTCTGATGCCTGTGGGTCTAGATCAGCAGAGAAAAAGAGAGAGAGAGATATATGAATATATACAGAATATACATATATTAGATCCAGAATCAATTACCAGTGGGCAGCAATTGTAAGAGGAAAATCATGTTAGTCTCTATGCCAAAATATCAAAAGCAGTATAGTAGTATCATTTCTGACTAATAAATGTTATTAAAAGGCAAAAGTGGTTGTGAGTAGCAGCTCATTTTTTCAACTCTGTTGCTAGAATTTACTTTAAACTTGCTTTGGCCTATCCAGTCCTGTACAGGTAGTCTCGGCTTACAACAGTTTGTTTAGTGACCATTCAAAGTTACAACAGCACTGAAAAAAGTGACCTATGACCCTTTTTCACACTTATGACCATTGCAGGCTCCCCATGGTGATGTGAACAAAATTCAGATGCTTGGCAACTGACTCATATTTATGACGGTTGCAATGTCCCCTGTTGCGACCTTCTGACAAGCAAAGTCAAGGGGGAAGCCGGATTGACTTAACAACCGTGTTACTAACCTGACAGTGATGTAGTGATTCACTTAACGATGGTTTAAGATTAGGTAATTTAACTGTATTACTAATGCTAACAGTGTGTTAAAATATATTGTGAATTTAAAATACTAAGGATTAGAAAGGGTGGGGACTTTGAGATGCACTCCTGTGATGGATTGAATATTGTTAATAATTGGTGTTATTAGTAATCCCACAGATTTGGAATAGTGAAGCTATGGTGGAATAATGAGTGATTTTTAAAATATTGAATGATAATAGGGAGTCAAACTATTCTCCAAAGCACCTGAGGGTAGAACAAGAAGCAATGGGTGGAAACTAATCAAGGAGAGAAGCAACTTAGAACTGAGGAGAAATTTCCTGACAGTGAGAACAATTAATCAGTGGAACAGATTGCCTCCAGAAGTTGTGAATGCCCCAACACTGGAAGTCTTTAAGAAGATGTTGGATAGCTATTTGTCTGAAACGGTATAGGGTTTCCTGCCTAGGCAGGGGGTTGGACTAGAAGACCTCCAAGGTCCCTTTCAACTCTACTATTGTATTATTGTATAACATTTAGTAAGGGATAACAAACACAGAGTGCAAAGAAGTGTTATTTATGTTTAAATGAATTAATGGGAAAATGTAAAAGGAACATGAAATGAGACCAGTATTGTTGAAGTTGGAAGATCAGAACTCCACATACTACTTGTATTATTACCCTGTTTCCCTGAAAATAAGACCTCCCCGGATAATAAGCCCAATTGGGCTTTTGAGCACATGCGCTAAAATAAGCCCTACCCCCAAAATATTGCAACATTGCAGCAGCCATGAGGTGACCACGATCGCCGCCTCCTGCACCTCAAAAATAATAAGACCTCCCCCAAAATAAGACCAAACGCTTATTTTTTTGGGGGGGGGGGTCAAAAGAAAATAATATATATATGCTGGTCTTGTTGAATTCGGGTCTTTTCCCATGTAAGATTGAGATTGTCTTGGCAACGTTTCGGCGAGGTCTCACTCACCATCCTCAGGCTGGTGTTTTTGGCTGAGCCAAAGCTCACGAGTAAGTTGCTAGGGTCTTGGAGTAGGTTGGATAGTTTGGCTTGGTAGTCAGACGTGTCCAACCTACTCCAAGATCCCGCTTACAAACCTCTAAACACAGACCCCACCACATACCTGGAAAAAACCACCAAATCCAAAATAAAAGCCTCTCCCATCAGTGAAGAGATCCAGCAAAGAATCATCCCCAGAGATAAATCTTCCAGATGCCCCAAACTCTATGGACCTCCCAAAGATACACAAAGAAGGAGCACCACTCAGACCCATAGACAGCTCCATAGGCTCACCTCTACAGAATCTTGCCAAATTCCACGCCAAACAATTCCAACCCTATGCAGAATCCATCACCTCATGCGTACAAAACTCACTCCACTTCATAGAAACAATAAAGAAACAACACCTACAACCCAATGACCTAACTCATGAGCTTCGATGTCATGTCCCTCTTCACCCAAGTGCCTATAAAAGAAGTCTTGACAGCTATCCAAAACAAATACAACCCCCCATAGCACATCCTGGATCTGACCAACCACTGCCTAACCAACACATACTTCATCCATAATGGACAAAGATACAAACAGTTAGAAGGAGCACCCATGGGATCACCCCTCTCAACCGTCATCGCAAACCTATACATGGAACATTTTGAAACCAACGCCTCAGATAAATCTGAACCCAAACACAAACTCTGGCTTAGATATGTTGATGACACTTTCGTGATTTGGCCACACGGGAAAGAAAAACTGGGCAACTTCCTCACACATCTCAACAGCCTACACCCCAAAATACAATTCACCATGGAAATAGAAGCAAACAACCAACCTCCCTTTCTGGATGCCCTAATCTACAAAAAACCCAATGGCTCCCTAGGACACACCATCTACCGGAAAAAAACACACACCAACCGCTACTTAAACGCACAATCCCATCACCACCCTGCACAGATCAACTCTGTAGCCAAGAACCTCATCTCCAGGACCAAACACCTAGCCAACAAAGACCACCTAAAAACTGAATTACACACTCTCACAAATGTATTAATCTCCAACGGATTCCAAAGAAAAACAATTGCCAACCTAATCCAAAGGGAGATTCCCCCAAAAAACTGAGACACAGAACAGGACAACGGCATCGCCCTCCTCACTTACATCAAAGGCACCACAGATAAAATCAGCAAAATTCTCCACAAGCACAATATCAAGACAGCCTTCAACACTGACCCAAAAATAGCCAACATCTTAAGAAACCCCAAAGACAAAATCCACCTAGAAAACCAAGGAGTCTACGAAATACCATGCAAAATCTGCCCTGCAACATACATAGGACAAACGAACAGGAGAATAAATGCATGCATCGCAGAACACAAGAATGCAGTAAGAAGAAAAGAAAAAACTTCCTCCCTTTTCCAGCACCTTAAACCTACAGGACATGAAATTAATTTTGAAGGAACCAGGTTGATCTCCAAAACTGAACACTTCAATAAGAGAATAATTATGGAAGCTATCGAAATAGAGAAACACCGCCACAACATGAATAAATGTGACGATACCTCCCGCCTACCAGACATCTGGAAACCAGCCCTAATCAACAAACGAGCCCCACCCACCACCCAGGCCATTACAGCACAAAACAACAAACACACAGCCAGCACCAATCAGCATCAATCTACCAATCATGATACAACCACACAACCAATCATTCCACTTACTGAAACAAAGCCAGCACTCCACACACCCCCACCAAGATTTATAGAAAGACGGCAGCTCCGACCACGCTTTAAGCCCAAAACCCAGCCTGAAGATGGCGAGTGAGACCTCGCCGAAACGTTGCCAAGACAATCTCAATCTTACATGGGAAAAGACCTGAATACAACAAAACCAGCATATATATACATATACATATACATATACATATACATATACATATACATATACATATACATATACATATACATATACATATACATATACATACACACACACACACACACACACACACACACACACTCATACAAACAACAGTGGCAAGAAAGGTCGTAAAATGGGTCAAAATTCACTTAACAAATGTCTTGCTTAGCAATAGGAATCTTGGGCTCAATTGTGATCATAAGTTGAGGATTACCAGAATTGCTTCCAGACACCAAGTAAGAACCTCCACATTTTCCCTTCTCAATTAGATGAACTCAGTATATGTGCTTTAAAAGAAATCAATACAAACATTAATCAACAAGGAAGGAAATAAACTCCAAGACGACTGCGCCAATTTGTCCTCATTTCCTTTTTGTTCTATTTATTCTAGTGATGCTGGGAATGTCTTTAAAATCTATGGCGGATATAACTTTCTAAAATATTCATTTACAGCTCAGCTATTTAGCATAATACATACTGGAGCCAGTCTCAGCAGAAATACTTTGAATCATCGTGGGACAGCAGGAATAAATATGAAGATATATTTTGATTCACAAGAGATTTTCTAATTCTCCGAGTCTCAAGATCAAGGTCTTGCATTCAATACAGGTATCCTTACAGGCAGACGTCGCTTGCTCCCAGTTCAGCCTGGATCGGGTGAACTGGCAATAGCAGTGGCAGGAGGCTCCGCCCAACTGCCTGGACACTTCGGCACATGCGCAGAAGTGTCATGCATGCACACGTGCACGCACGAGCAAATCGGTAGTAAAAAAATGGAAACTCACCACTGCCTACAGGTAGTTATGATCAGAGGTGGTATTCTACCTGTTTGGACCAGTTCATCTGAATTGGTAGCGGAAATTGCTGGTGGCCCCGCCCAGCTTCCTCGGCTCTATGGCATCCCATTTAGGACCCTTTTTTAGCCAAAAGCGCATGCGTGGAAGGCTGAGTGCGCGCTCCCATTTGTGAAACGGTAGGGAAGGTAAGTAAATACCACCCCTGGTTATGATCACGATTGAGCCTAAAATTTATGTTGCAAAGTGAGATATTTGTTAAGTGAATTTTGCCCTGTTTTGCAACCTTTCTTGCCAGAGTTGTTAAGTGAATCACTGCGGTTGTTAAGTTAGTGATACGGTTGTTAAGAGAAACCCATTTGACTTTACTTGTCAGAAAGTCGCCAAAGGGGATCACATGAGCCAAGGACACTGCCACCGTTGTAAGTATGAGTCAGTTGCCAAGCATCTGAATTTTGAGCACATGACCATGGGGGATGCTGCAATAGTCGTTAAGTGTGAAAATGGTTGTAACTTTTTTCAGTGCCATTGTAGCTTTGAACCCTCCAAGGTCCTTCCAATTCTTTTGTTCTATCATTCTTTTTTTCTGGAGGACTAAGTGAGAGATACTGAGCAATTGTTATAGTATTTTACTTAGTTTACTGTCGGTGTTTTTATAACATGGCTGATTACGGGAGGGCACCTTAACCCAAAACAGCCCCGGTGCTATTTTATGTTTGGTATTTGAATTCAGATATTTGCACAATGCATGGATCTGCAGTAACCCAGTTCAGCTTGTTTACTGAACAGCCGCACCATCCAGCAGAAATAGTGATTCAGCCTTGTTGTATGAAACGGACATTGTTCAAAAAGTGATTGTTTCATGAAATGTTGTCGTTTCCCACCACGCAAATGTAATTTAATTGATTATGTATGTATGTATGTATGTATGTATGTATGTATGTATGTATGTGTGTTACAACCCCTGGTATGCCCAAATATGAGAGGGAGCTCACTACTCCCCCTTTCTGTCCTTCGGCTCATTAAATAAGACCATCCAGGCAGAAAACCATATTTTTATTTTTAATGTTGCCTTTGCTATGTTTGTGTTGTATTTGTGCTGATAAATAAATAAAGGGAGACTAGTATAGATCTATTTCAAGCTATTTAGCTCTCATCAGCTAGCCATACCCTTACTGGGCTTCGAATCTGGGCTGTATTACATATTGGGCAGATGTATTAGCCACTAAGCCACAGGCTCTCCTCCTTATCAGCTGAGCGAGGGAAATAGGTATGTATTTGTGTTACAACCCCTGGTATGCCCAAATATGGGAGGGAGCTCACTACTCTGGTTCCCTGGCTCAGCTGATAAGGAGGCGAACCTGTGGCTTAGTGGCTAATACATCTGCCTAATATGTAATACAGCCCAGGTTCGAATCCCAGTAAGGGTATGGCTAGCTGATGAGAGCTAAATAGCTTGAAATAGATCTATACTAGTCTTCCTTTATTTATTTATCAGCACAAATACAACACACACACACACACACACACACACACAAATATATATATATTTAGTATGTTTACTTGGGACTTCGTATTGTCCAGTTATGTGACCCTTTCGCAAACGACTTCAAAGGAAGGCAGCATTTGCATAATGTGTTTAATCCACTTACTGCATTAACCCATTTTATGAGTTTGAATGATACACTGAACTCAAAGCATAGCCCACTGGACTGCGTTTGCAGAAAAGAAAAGAAAAAGCCCCAGAAAGCTAACCAAGGTCAACACTAATCAAAGTTAACATTTTATGCAAACATAGCTGCTGGGGCTTTCTGTGACCCAGTTAAGCACACCGCAACCCGATAGTAGCAACTGCAAATAGCACAGATATTTGGAAAGTTTCAAAAGTAAGTCTGAACACTCTCCCCCCACTCCACCCGCGAAAAAGGGAACAGCATGAGAAGAACTTCTCGAATGGCAGTTTTTAACTGTTCCATGCAAATGTACACATACGGCTAGTTCTTCAAGTTACGACCACAAGGAAGCCCAACATTTCTGTTGTTAAGTGAAACCTTTGTTAAGTGAGTTTTGCCCCATGTTGCGACCTTCCTTGCCTCAGTGATTAAGTGAAAACCTGCGGCTGCTAAGTTAGTAACCCGATTGTTAAGTGAATCTGGCTCCCCCCTTTTGCTCGGCAGAAGGTTGCAAAAGGTGTTAAGGTGACTCTGGGGTGTTGCGACCGTCATAAATATGAGTTAGTTGACAAGCGTCTGGATTTTGATCATGTGAGCATGGAGATGCTGCAACGATCTTAAGTGGGAAAATGGTCATGAGTCACTTTTTTCAGTTCCGTTGTAACTTTGAACGGTCACTAAATGAACTGTTGTAAGTCGAGGACTAGCTGCATACATGGCCTTCTTGAGGGTGAGTTATAAGGGTATGGGTTGCCCTTTTTGAGAGATTCTGGGCAGCCCGGAAAAGAATGGAAGAGAGTACAATGCAAAGAGTTGGACAACAGGGGGCAAGTTGGCTGATATCTTATCATCTAAATCAGGGGTGTCAAACTCAGGGCCCAGGGGCCAGATCCGGCCCATGGGGTGCTTAGATCTAGCCCGTGAGGCTGCCCTAGAAACAGCAATGGCTTTCGTTGCCTCTTTCAGCGAAAACGGAGCTCAGGAGGGCTGCGTGCAGTACCCTCATGCTCTGTTTTCACAGGCAGAGGGCGGCAGGAGGCCATCACAGCTGAAAACGGAGCTCTGGAGCCCATTTTTGCTGGCAGAGCGCTCGGGCCACCCCCGACACGAGTGACATCAAGCTGTCTGCGGCAACCCTGGTTATGCCCATCCCAGCCCCCAAGGTAAAACACAACCCTGGTGCAGCCCTCAGTGAAATCAAGTCTGACATTCCTAACCTAAGTGAAAACTTAGCCTAAGGGTCGGCAATCCGCAGCTCTGGAGCCGCATGTGGCTCTTTCGTACCTCTGCTGCAGCTCCCTGTTGCTGGTTGGCTCTACAATTGATGGGGCTTTCAGTTAGGACAGGTAGAGGAAAAAGGACGCTGCACTACGAGAAGACTCTATGGTAGGAGAACTGGACTTCTGGTCAGCTCCAGAATTGAAGGGGGGGGGGCTTTTGGTTAGGACCTTTGTGGCTCTTTGAGTGTTTAAGGTTGCCGACCCCTGACTTAGCCCAAGTGGAGAAAGATTTTCATATCATTCAAAAAGACTCCACTATAATAAGCTGAGAATAAACCGGGTTAGCCTGTTACCTCTCGTAGTTTCCAAGATTCTCCACAGTATTTACCCCCAGACCAGCTTTAAAAAATAGCTCAGGGAAACCTGGGGACTTCAAGCTTTTTTGATCTTGCCTAAATGAATTGAGTTTGACACCTTCATCCTCCATGGGCTTCGCCCCCAAAGAAAAATCTTGTTCCAAAGCAAACAACTTTTCTCCTGCCTTGAAGTTTCTCTCCCAAACTGAAGATCGTGATATGTTCCTGCATTCTTGGTACTAATCTTTTTTAATTGAACGACATCCCAGTCTTAAATGATTTTAACACCACTGATTTAAGCATGCTCAGATTTAAGGGTGTTGCAGTGATGCACTAGAGCACCCCTTGTGAAGCGGTAGCCCATCTCCTGAACCTCTATGGCCACTCTCATATTGGCCAGCTATGTGCCTGACTTTTTCAATATGTTGTACTTTCCAGGCTTTTAATCATCTTAGTTGCTCTTCTCTGCACTTTTTCCAAAGTCTCAACATCTTTTCTGTAATGTGGTGACCAAACTGGATGCCTTATTCCAGATGTGGCCTTACTAAGGTATTATAAAGCGGTATTAATGTTACCATAACCGACTACTAGATAAAGTAGAAGAATGTGGGTTAGACAACATCACCACCAGATGGATTCGTAACTGGCTGACCAACCGCACTCAACGTGTAGTTCTCAATGGAACTGCATCTACATGGAGGGAAGTATGCAGTGGAGTACCCCAAGGCTCTCTTTTAGGCCCAGTACTCTTCAACATCTTCATCAATGATTTTGATGAGGGAATAAATGGGGAACTCATCAAATTTGCAGATGATATCAAGCTGGCAGGAATAGCCAACACTCCAGAAGATAGGCTTAAGATACAGAAGGATCTTGACAAACTTGAACATTGGGCACTATCTAATAAAATGAAATTCAATGGTGAAAAGAGTAAGGTTCTACATTTAGGCAACAAAAATGGAATGCACAAGTACAGTATAGGTGATACCTTGCTCAGTAGTAGTAACTGTGAAAGGGATCTTGGAGTCCTAGTGGACAACCATTTAAATATGAGCCAGCAGTGTGCAGCAGCTGCCAAAAAAGCCAACACAGTTCTAGGCTGCATCAACAGAGGGATAGAATCAAGATCACGTGAAGTGTTAATACCACTTTATAATGCCTTGGTAAGGCCACACTTGGAAGACTGCATTCAGTTCTGGTCGCCACGATGTAAAAAAGATGTGAAGACTCTAGAAAGAGTGCAGAGAAGAGCAACAAAGATGATTAGGGGACTGGAGACTAAAACATATGAAGAACGGTTGCAGGAACTGGGTATGTTTAGCTTAAGAGAAAGAAGGACTAGGGGAGACATGATAGCAGTCTTCCAATATCTCAGGGGTTGCCACAAAGAAGAGGGAGTCAAACTATTCTCCAAAGCACCTGAGGGTAGAACAAGAAGCAATGGGTGGAAACTAATCAAGGAGAGAAGCAACTTAGAACTGAGGAGAAATTTCCTGACAATTAGAACAATTAATCAGTGGAACAGCTTGCCTCCAGAAGTTGTGAATGCCCCAACACTGGAAGTCTTTAAGAGGATGTTGGATAGCCATCTGTCTGAAATGGTATAGGGTTTCCTGCCTAGGCAGGGGGTTGGACTAGAAGACCTCCAAGGTCCCTTCCAACTCTACTATTGTATTGTATTACTGTGAAAGACAGAAATCTGGTGAATGTCGACATTCACCGGTGAATGTCAACACATACCAAATACGTAGGGTTAGGGTTAGGGTTAGGGTTAGGGTTAGGGTTAGGGTTAGGGTTAGGGTTAGGGTTAGGGTTAGGCTTAGGGTTAGGGTTAGGGTTTCAACATTCACATAGTCGCTTGGTGTATGTCCGAAATATTTGCTAAATACCCTTATTTATGACTTACACTAAATACCTAACCCTAACCCTAACCCTAACCCTAACCGTAACCCTAACCCTACATATTTGGTATGTGTTGACATTCACCGGTGAAAGTCGACATTCACCAATTTCTGTCTTTCACAGTAACATTAATACGTCATCCAATGTGGTGGCTCAGTGGGTAAGATGCTGAGCTTGTCGATCAGAAAGGTTGGCAGTTCAGCGATTCGAATCCCTAGTGCTGCTTATCAGAGTGAGCTCCCATTACTTGTCCCAGCTTTGAAAGCACATAAAAAATGCAAGTAGAAAAATAGGAGCCACCTTGGTGGGAAGGTAACAGTGTTCTGTGCACCTTCGGCATTTAATCATGCTGGCCACATGACCATGGAGACGTCTTCGGACAGCACTGGCTCTTCGGCTTTGAAACGGAGATGAGCACCGCCTCCTAGAGTCAGGAACGACTAGCACATATGTGCGAGGGGAACCTTTACCTTATTAATACTTCACATGCTTTTGATTCTGTGACTCTGTTTATAACTTGATAGCCCATGGCAAAAATGGTAGGCTTCATGAAGCCAATATGGTAACCTTCCTCAATTGGCCACGACACTTTGTATGCTATGTTAGGTTGGACTATAACTCCCATTTTCCACACCTAGCTTTTTATGGGAGATGAGAGTTGTGCAAAAAAACTCCAGATTAGGCTGCTCTAAGCATTTACAACTGTTTGCCATCTCCATAAAATCACGGCTCTTAGGCTTCCATCCATGTATAAAACTTCTTCTTCTTCTTCTTCTTCTTCTTCTTCTTCTTCTTCTTCTTCTTCTTCTTCTTCTTCTTCTTCTTCTTCTTCTTCTTCTTCTTCTTCTTCTTCTTTTTTTTTTTTTTTTTTTTGCATAATTTATACCTAATAATCCTAAACATATAAAGCAATCATTGTGGTTGGTTTTATTTTATAGTGCCAATTCATGCAGATGGCTTTAGCAGCTTAGTCATCAACACACCTCCTGTTCCCACAAGGTTTGTTTGCTTCAAGCTGTGATTTTGCACTGGTATAACATCAACAATTCTGGGGTGCTATTATTTTGCTATGTTGCTTACCTTGTTATCCCGTTAACTGCAACATAATAATCATTAGCATTTTCAGCTCTGCAATGATATCTGGGCTCCAAACAGCCGGTCAACTGCTTAATAGCAGCAAAGAAGGTTTTTTTGAATTGCTCTGCTGCCATATAAGGATTCCTTGAGTTTTGCAGCCCAGATATGACAGCCTTATCATGCAGCTGCAGCAGGTTAAGCTGGAATCAAAGGAACAAGGTTATAGCTTGGTCTATCTTGCAAATCAATGCTTAGCAAATATTATGATTCATGCATCAACGATAGAGGGACAGAGCCTGAGAAAACTTTTGGTTGTGCAAAGTCTCCCATAGCTGAGCCAAGAGTTGTGAGCATAGCCTTTTCCAAATAAATCCAGAGCATTTTATGCATGGATTGTGAGGCTGATTGCTTTTATCAAGAGCTGCTGATGATGTTTAGAAGCTCAGTCTTTCCAAGCCAAAACAATTCCACGAGATTTCCATGGCCTAGAAGGCTGGGAAAAGCTCTCCTTGGGGATTTCCTTTTATGAAGCCACGGGGTAGAATGTGTCATACTCATCTCCTCGCAAACTATAAGCATGCCAAAGTAGCAACATGCGTGCGGTGATGCAATAGCGCCAAGTCACAATTGCAAACGTGTGTCAAGACATTCGGCTTAAACAAGTGAGTCATAGCATTTGTATGATCGCATTGTCAATATACATTGTCACTTTCCCTTCTGGAGACACCCGTGATTTTTCCTCATATCTACCCCCAGGAGAGAATCAAGCAGCCAAGATGTATGCTCCTTTTTTAGGTGGTTGATGCGATCTCAGTAAGAAAGGAGCCAGGCTTTGTTGATGGGATCAAAGCAGCTATTTTTTAATACTTCCATTGCTGCCCCCCCCAACTGTGGGCTCCTCTGAACTTGAGGAAAACTAGTGTCAAAATGAGGGGGGGGGATATCCAGCTGCTGATCCTGATTTTCACAATTGTCTTGGGTTGTTCATGTTAACTTTCGATCCACATAAGCTGGTGCAATGGTTAGAATGCAGCATTGCAGCCTAACTCTGCCCACAGCCTGGAGTTCAGTCTTGACGGAACTCAAGGTTGACTCAGCCTTCCATCCTTCCTAGATTAAGAGCTGTGGTGGCACAGTGGTTAGAATGCAGTACTGCAGGCTACTTCTGCTGACTTCCTGCAGTTTGGCAGTTCAAATCTCATCAGGTTCAAAGTTGGTTCAGCTTTCCACCCTTTTGAGGTCAGTAAAATGAGGACCCAGATTGTTGGGGGCAATATGCTGACCCTGTAAACTGCTCAGAGAGGGCTGCAAAGCACTGTGAAGCAGAATATAAGTCTAAATGCTATTGCTATTAGTAAAATGAGGACTCAGATTGCTGGGGAGGGGGGAATATGCTGACACTGTAAACCGCTCAGAGATTGCAGTAAAGCCCTATGGGGTCATATATATGTCTAAGTGCTATTGCTACTGCTGTTCACCAACACGGAATGACAATTGCAGTTTCATCCAATTCATTGGTTGTCTGAAAGACGAAGTAGTAAATCCTTGAAAGTATCAAACCTTGGAGGGGTTCATAAGATGACTCAATTCATCTTTGGTGCATCTATTACAGCTTAGAATCAGCCTTTCGCCAATGTTATACTCATGCCAATGCTTACTGCTCAATAAATCAATATTCTGTCATGGAATTTTTAGATGGCCTGACCTCTGGTCCAGGACCTCTCCACCTCTTGCAGATCACTTTCTGCAACCTTTACTAGCATGGAAGGTAATAAAGAATGCTGGGTGTTGTAATAGTTCAACTGCACCAAGAGACAGGCAGAATCCTATCTTCTGTTTTTGGAAATCTAAATCCGACTCATATCCTAGGTATCACCCAGATGTGGTATTCAGCAGGTTCTGACCAGTTCTGGAGAACCAGTAGCGGAAAATTTGAATAGTTCAGAGAACCGGTAAATACCACTTCTGACTGGCCCTGCCCCCATTTATTCTCTGCCTCCCAAGTCCCAGCTGATTGGGAGGAGATGGGGATCCCCTGGAGTGGGGAGGGAATGCAGATTTTTTTCCCCAAAAAATTTTATTGGTTTTTTTAACATTTATAGGGAAAAGGGTAAATGGAAGGGTATACAAATTTTGGCAGTTGCAAGTGTGGTAGGCGCCCCCTCCCTCCAAACTCATAAAATACATCTGAATATAAAACATTAGTACATAATCATATAAAATCAGCATATTAATTCTAAAAATATTTTCAATCAGTTTATATATTGTAATATATAATCTACATATAATTTCATTACTACTTTCGGTCTGTTTATAACCATGTGGTTTTCTTATTCATTTTTGTGATCTGAGCTTTCTTG
This sequence comes from Natrix helvetica, assembly GCF_964273705.1. Classification (NCBI taxonomy): domain Eukaryota; kingdom Metazoa; phylum Chordata; class Lepidosauria; order Squamata; family Natricidae; genus Natrix; species Natrix helvetica. The sequence continues at coordinate 278,810,127 of NC_138552.1, forward strand.
GTATTGCCCCTTCTCCCCCCGCTGGCAGAGCTCCGGCCCCTCCCGTGTCCTGCATAACCGTTGTAGAGTCTTCTGTTTTTTCTAGGTTTGCTTTGTTTTTTTTCCATAAAGGCCTGTGCCTCTACGGGTGTATTGATTCTAATTCTTGTCTCCTCCCAGAATATCAGCATACCTTCAGGCATCAACCATCTAAACCACACCCCCTTCTGGTATAATTTATTCGCCAATTGCGAATAATTTTTCCTTTTTTCCCTAATTTTTTGGGGGATCTGCTTCAGGATGGTTATTTCCCTGTCGTGATATGTCAATGCTTGCCCCCTTTGTACACCCAGAATTTTGTCTCTTGTGCTTTTTCTGAGGAATTTAATATGGACCTCCCTGGGTACATTGTGTGTTCTGGCATAAGCTGAATTCACTCTGTAGACCAGATCTATCTCCCATTCCATCTGTTGTTTTTCTTTATGTATGTATTCAGCTAGGATGTTAGTCAAAATGTCCCTTATATTTTCCCCATCTGCTTCTATAACATTTTGAAATCTAAGATAAAAGGACATTCTCTCAAATTCTGTTTTCATTTGCTGGATATCAAGTTCTTTGTTTCCCTTCTGCACTGCTTCTACCCCCCCCACCTCCGCCACCCCACCCTCCACAAGGTCCAGTCTCTGTGAGTTCTTATAGATTTGGACTTGATTCTCTTTAATTTCTTCCTTCATTTCCTTTAGTTGTTTCTTAATTTCTTCCTGGCCCTGTATAAGTTGCTGAAGCATTTGTTGCAAATCCATCTCAGTGCTCTTAGGTTGCATCAGTTCTGTGATATTTGACTGTGTGGCAGGACTGGATGTTGCAGATGTCGGGGCAGAAGTAGCAAAGCCAGGTTTTCCAGGGGGTGGTCTTTTTGGAGACATAGTTTATAAAGTAGAGAGATCAGTCAGTATGGAGAATGGACAGCTGGAGAAGTAGGGCAGACAGATGAGTCCAGGAGGCAGAAGATCCAGGCAGAGGGGAGTTTCTTTAGTCAGTCTGGCAATAGAGAGGAATTTTTCCCCCAGAGAGTTCAAGAAAATAAGAATCCACAAGAGATTCTTCTGGGTGACACGGAGACAAAGACCGGAAGCCTGAATTTTAAAGGTGGAGTCAGGTTTCACAGTTCATGAAGACAATGGAAGTGTGCCATCTTGCCCTGCCAGCTTTGGGCTCACAGGCATAGTAAAGTTTTAAAAGTTCACAAAGTTCTCAGGTCATCAGTAAATTATGGAGCTAAATCCAGTGAAAATCACTTTTACAGGGGTGAGGCATCATTGGTTGGCTCTCCCCCCTCCTCCTTCCCCTGAGGGCGAAAGCAAAATTTTTCCAAGCCGCTTGTCCAAGGGGGGGAAATCCCCCTCCCTCCAGCCGCACCTCCAAAGAAATCCGAGAGTTTAACGTTTTAAATTGCTGAAAGGTCCATCAAATCAAGAAAAAGGGAATGAAGAGAGGATGCACCTCACCACACCACCGCTGCTTCCTTCAATTTTACATCGTCCGATCAGCCTGAAGCGAGACGCACGCGCGCCCTCCGAGACTGCTCCTCGATGCCTGGAGCAAAGCGGAGAAGCCCCCACCAGCCGCCGCCGATGCTAGGGTCCTCCGCGAAGCCGCTCCTTCGGCAGGACGCCTCTCCGGGGCGTCCTGTGCCCCCCAAAAGCGGGGAAGCCCACCGGGGAGCGGGAGCGGGCAAGGGACTTGCCCGTCGCCGTCAGCCGCCGAAACCAGAAGCCACCGGGGGATGCAGATTTTACAGTATCTTTCCCCTGCCACTCCCACCAAGCCATGCCACCAAGCCACACCCACAGAACTAGTAGTAAAAAAATTTAAATCCCACCACTGGTATCCCCAGATAGGTAGATAGAATATAGAATAATATAGAATAACGGAATTGGAAGAGACCTTGGAGGTCTTCTAGTCTTCTAAACCCTAGTCTTCTAGGGTTTCCTGCTTAGGCAGGAAACCCTACACCACGTCAGACAAATGGTTATCCAATCTTATACCACTAGACTTAAAATTTTAGGCCTGGATAATCTTGAACTACTCCGTCTATGTCCCGACCTGAGTTTAGTGTACAAGATAATCTGCCATAACGTCCTACTTGTTAATGACTACTTTTATTTCAACTGCAATAACACAAGGACTATCAATGGATACAAACTAAATGTAATCCATTCTAATCTTGATGGCAGGAAAAATGATTTCAGCAATAGAGTAGTAAATGTGTGGAACACCCTACCTGATCCTGTTGTTAGTTCCTCTAACCCCCATACCTTTTACCTTAAACTGTTTACCATGGACCTTACGCATTTCTTAAGATGTCCCTAAAGGGGCATGCATAAGCGCACCAGTGTGCCTACCACCCCTGTCCTACTGTCCCCATTTATATGTACTCTTTTTATGTGTTTATGGCTATGTTTTTCTTATTTATATCCATTTATTTGTGCCATTTTTTTCATGTGTTTTCATACTTGTTTCCTTGTACCTGTTGACAAATAAATAAATAATACATCTCCTCTTAGCGTCAAAGACTTTGTAGATTACAAGATAGGTAGTCCTTGACTTACAACCATTTCTTTAGAGACCATTCCAAATTGCAAAAGCACTGAAAAAAGGGACTCATGAGCATGTTTCACATGACGGTTGCAGCACCCCCATGGGCATATGATCCAAATTTGGATACTTGGCAACTGGCATGTATTTATGATGGTTGCAGTATCCTGGAATCCTTTGATCACCTTTTGCCATCTTCTGACGAGTGAATGGAAAAGCCAGATTCCCTTAATCATTGTGTTGCTAACTTAAGAACTGCAGTGATTCCCTTAGCAACTCTAATAATAATAATCATAATCATAATCATAATAATAATAATAATAATAATAATAATAATAATAATTTTTATTTGATTAGCCGCAACCCTCTCCCGAAGGACTCGGGGCGGCGTACAATCAAAACAAATAAAAATACACATAAGACAAACATATATACAAAAAGAACAGAGACATATACATATGTGCATGGAGGAGAGTTGACTTATAAGTGAAAGACAATTAAAAACACAATTTAAAATCCCCTTAAATAAAATTACTAAATTAAAAAACCCATCAGGAGCGATACGAAGTTATGGTTGAGCCAGGCCAGCTATTTGGAAAAGGTGGGTCTTGAGCTTGACACGGAAGGAGCGGAGGTCAGTAGTGGTCCTAATATCTGGGGGGAGGTCATTCCACAGGGCTGGGCCCGCCACAGAGAAGGCTCTGCTCCTAGGCACCGCCCCATGGCACTGTCTGGTGGACGGCACCTGGAGAAGTCCCTCTCTGTGCGAGCGGATGGGTCGTAGGGATGTATGGGGCAGAATACGATCCTCTAGCAAGAAAGGTCGTAAAATGGGGCAAAGCTCACTTAACAACTCTTTTTGGTTAGCAATGGAAATGTTGGGGTCAATGATGGTTGTAAGATGAGAACTAGCTGTAATACATTCTGGTCATTTTAAGATAGTCCTTCCATGTGAATACTTTATGAAAGGTTGCATTCTGCAGTAGAATGGCCAGCCATTGGTCTGAAACGGTATAGGGGTCTCCTGCTTGAGCAGAGGGTTGGACTAGAAGACCTCCAAGATCCTTTCCAACTCTGTTATTCTGCTAGACAGACCCAATTTAACTCTAACCATTCCACTTTAGATGGGTAAAGGAAACAGGTCACTCGCTTTTTGCTTCTGGTAGCAGGTAGTAGCCACATCTGCAGTGGGTTGCAGGAAGGAAGAAGGACGTCCAGAAGGAGCCGTGGTGGTGCATTGGTTAGACTCAGGAGTGGGCTTCAAAAATTTAAGCAAAGGGTTTTCTGCTCAGTTGCTGGGTGGGCATGGCCATCCTCCTGCACCATGTTGGCCTCGTGCAGGCTCCGGAGGCCCTCTGGAGGCTGGAAACGGGCCCATGTCTGGCCTTCTTGAACTTCTGGTAGGCCTGTTTTTTTGCCTTCCCTGAGCCTCCGCATGCTCCCTGAACTTACCTGCATCCAAAACGGGCTACATGGGGACTCCTGGGAGGGACAGGGTGGATTGGTTGGGTCCAGCCAGGAGTGAAATTTGGGAGTTCTCCGAACTGCACAGAATCTTAGCTAGAGGTTCTCCCGTACCCCTGTGAAACCCCAGCAGCCCACCCTGGACTATGCAGCATTGCAAGCTAACTCTGCCCACTGCCAGGAGTTCAAACTTGACTGGCTCAAGGTTGACTCAGCTTTCCATCCTTCTGAGATTGGTAAAATGAGGACCCAGATTGTTGGGGGCAATAGGCTGACTCCGTAAACCGCTTAGAAAGGGCTGTAAAAGCCCTAGGGAGCAATATATGTCTAAGTGCTATTGCTATTTGTATATCTTCTTTTGTTTCCTTCTGTTGACTGTACCCACTCTGTCTCGTTTGTTTCTTATAATACTGTGAAGAGGAAACCTCGCTGCTTCTTACTTGGCAACAGCTCACTCAAGATGGTTGGAAGGAAGGAACAATGCAGTGGTGAAATCTAACAACCCCCCCCACCGGTTCTGTGGGCGTGGCTTTGGGGGTTGTCATGTGACTGGATGGGCATGGCCGTGGCCAACTTTTTTTCTTTTCTTTTTTTTGAAATATATTTAAATTGTTTTTACATTTAAAACAGTGCAGTACCAGGAAGTCAAAGTGACCATACAATCACATATGTCAGGGGTGTCCAAACTTGGCAACTTTAAGACTTGTGGACTTCAACTCCCAGAATTCCCCAGCCAGCTGGCTGGGGAATTCTGGGAGTTGAAGTCCACAAGTCTTAAAGTGCTGGCTGGGGAATTCTGGGAGTTGAAGTCCACAAGTCTTAAAGTTGCCAAGTTTGGACACCCCTGACATATACGAATAATCTCATCCATTAACTATTAGCCTACTTAATACATTATCTATCCTTCTATCCAATCACATTATTTACAGTTCGTTCCAGTCTTGTCACCTTGTCTTATACCAATAATGAAATCTGTGCCAGGCTTCAAAGTATTCCAATTCCCTTTTTATTTATAACCACGATTGAATCATTTTCCAGTATCTTTTTGCCTCATTGCATGTCTACCACATATGATAAAAAGTACCTGGTGTTTTTTTTTTTTTTGCACTTCCAACAATTTGGGGCCAAACTTTTACACATTTTGGAGAGAGCCGTGCTGGGGGGAGATGCCATCCGTAGAGCATCTTATACAGATTTTCTTTATATGCCATGACCATTGTTAGCTTCTGATTAAGTATCCAAAGGGCCAACTTTTTTTTTTACTTTCAGTTATATATTTTTTAGCTTTTTAAAGCATTTTCCCCTGCCCGTTCAGGCAAACTGGCAGGAAAAAAATTGCTTTAAGAAGCGGGGGGGAAAGCTTCTGATGATCGCGTGGCTCACAGCTGAGCTGCATGATCCTCGGAAGCTTTTTTTTTTTTTTTGCAGAACCAAGGACAATCGTCTCAACCGGTTCAGGCGAACCGGGCCGAACCAGGAGGATTTCACCCCTGGAACAACGTCTCCACCTGAGCGTAAAGGAAAGAAAGAAATGGGGTCCATGATAATGTTACATCTGTGTGGATGGGGATCACACATATATCTGCATTATGATGTTAAAAAGAGTGGAGATAATAAGGTAAATTTAATAGCAAAATGTTAAAAAGCTGTCCACCTATGATTCAGTGAAGAAAATGGACCCATGTTTACAATAACCTCAGATAAACCAGCCTTCCCACTCAGAATATTGGGTATTTGGGCTGGAAAGTCTACAAGTTGCCGAATTCTGCAGAGGAAACCATTCTGCAAAGCCAATATTCTTGACACCAATGACCCAATAGCAAGAGATTGTTCTTTTAACCATCATCTTAAAATTCATATTTGAACTCAGGGTCAGCACGCACGTGTTCACCACCTCCACGCATGCGCAGGACCTTCCACGCATGTGCAGAGCATCAAAAATGGGATGGGATGACGTCAGGGCGGGTGGGCAGAGCCTCCCAGCACCACTGCTACTGGTTCGCCCGAACCGGATAGAATCGGCTGCATTGCACCACTGTTTGAACTGCAAAAATCTAGATGTCCACTAGAGGGTTAGTTTTAAGAAACCAAACTCTCTGCTGCCCCCTAGACTCTATTCTTTCCCCAGCCCAGATCTGATAGGTTTATTTCAGTGGGTTTTGTAGAGAGGAGCCCAGGGGAGAGTATAATTTGACTTTCTCTTTAACTGAAAACACTTGTGTTTTTTCCCTTGCCGCTTTTTTTGGTAATATTGGCTACTGTTGGGAGGCAGCTTTGAGCTAATCCCCCTTGATTCCCTGCCATTCCTGGCAATTGCACCGAAGACCTGAGGCGCTGAGTGAAACATCAAAAGGGAAATTAACATCTCCTATCAGCAATTAGAGGAAATTATGTAGATATACATCTTGTTTTATACCTTCTCATGTGTGTTTTTTCAATCTTTGCTCTTTGATTTCTCCCTTCACTTCCAACTCCACTTTCTGAAAAAGAAAGCATTTAGAATCCCTCTTGTAAAATCCAGAGACATAATTAGCTGGATGTTATACTTGGCATTTTATTCATCTGCAGAAGAACAATTTCTTTAGCTTTCTTCTTCGTTGTATACCCCAGAGGAATTCCCCCAGCACTCTGAAATGAAACTCTATCTGTATATTACTTCTCTGTTCTTTCACCACTGAAGGGATAGGGGAAACAAATCAATCCTGTGCACAGGTTTACAAGGGTTGTTATGTGTTTTAAACAACGCACTTTGATTTCCATCCCCGGGGAATATTACAGTCTTCAACACTTGACAGATGAAAATAGATAGCCTTGGAATACTCTTGCTTTTCTTTATGAAGATTACTATACTTTATAATACCTTTGTAAAGCCACCCTTGGAATATTGCATCCAGTTTTGGTCGCCACGATGTAAAAAAGATGTGGAGACTCTAGAAAGAGTGCGGAGAAGAGCAACAAAGATGATTAAGGGGCTGCAGGCTAAAACATATGAAGAACGGTTGCTGGAATTGGGTATGTCCAGTTTAGTGAAAAGAAGGACTAGAGGAGACATGATAGCAGTGTTCCGATATCTAGGGGGCAGCCACAAAGAAGAGGGAGTCAAGCTATTCTCCAAAGCACCTGAAGGCAGGACAAGAAGCAATGGATGGAAACTAGTTTGAGGAAAGAGCCAACCTACAACTAAGGAGAAATTGCCTGACAGTGAGAACACTTATCAGTGGAACTACTTGCCTGCAGAAGTTGTGAATGCTCCAAAATTGGAGATTTTTAAGAATAGATTGGACATTTGCCTGAAATGGTATAGGGCAGGGGTGGTGAACAAGTTCGACAAAAAGAGCCAAAATTTTAAACTGTGAGAGTCAGAGAGCCACACCACGCAGTGACCTGCCAAAACAGACCCGGAAGCAATGTTCCCTCTAATTTTTTTTCGATGTGAGCAGAAAAGTATAGTGTTTGAGCGGCACATTTTCATGCCTGAGCACCTGAATTTTTTTCACAGATGTCACCTAAGACAACAACGAAATCAGTATTATTTGAAACTCAAAGTTATGTTTCTTCAAGGTACCCGCTTAATTCAAAGTGTTATATAATATCAGTATCACTTAACAACGCTCCTGCTTAGCAACCAAAAAGTTGGCTCAGAAACTCTGGCATTTGAAGCACGCAACTCTTAAAGCTGTCAAGTTACAAGACCCTTGCACCCCTAACCCTTTAGGGAAAAAAAAACCCCAGGGGTCTTCAAACCTGACAGCTTTAACACTTGTGAACTTCAACTCCCAGAATTCCTCCTCCAGTCATGTTGCAGTGACGTCATCTGCGTGGATCTGCTCCATCTTTGCTTTCTTCATTGTGGGCAGGGCTTCTGCTGAAGATGCCGACGAGTACGAGTTGCCACCAGAATAACTGCTGCTACCTCCTCCTTCTCCTCCTCCAACAGAATCACCAGATTTGCTCCTGAGCTCAGCGCTGGGTTACCTCTGCCCCCTCCCCCTCCTCCGTGCTTTTGAGGAGCCATGAGGCTTTTTTTCCCCTGCTCCCCCCCCCCGCCTTCCTACTGGCTCCTGCAGCCTCATGGCTCCTCAAAAGCACGGCGGAGGAGGAGGGCAGGGGTAACCCAGCGCTGACTGAGCTCAGCTGCTCTGAGCGGAGGGGAGGCGCCGCTGCCACGCGTGGAGATGCCGGCTGGAGCTTTGGCGGCTTCATCTCAGCCGCAGCGCCGGGCGGCAAATCCGGCAGTGCTGCCTGTTAGAGGAGGATGAGGAGGAGGTGGCAGCAGTTCTTCCGGTGGCGGTGGGGGCTTTGGGGCTTCACAACTAGCCTCAGTCACCCCGTGCTCCTCAAGGCAAGTCTGGGGAAGTCCTTTGCAGGCGGCCCGTTCTAGCTGCCTGCAAAGGACCTCCCCAGCTTCCGAAAGGGAGCGCGCGAGCCGAGCCACAGTATACTAAATAATGATAAGAGGCAAAGAGCCTCATTTATTTTGGCCGGGAGCCGCATGCGGCTCGCGAGCCGCGTGTTCGCCACCCCTGGTATAGGGTTTCTTGCTTGAACGGGAGGTTGGATTAGAAAACTTCCAACCCTCTTATTCTGTTATTCTCTTTTATTCAATTACTAGTTGATAACTCAGTGTTGCCCGGGTATTTATTTATAGGTATTTATTTATTTATAAATGTCTGGACCAGTGGTGGGTTTCTGCTGGATTGCACCGGATCGCGCGATCCGGTTGGCCAATGAACCCAGAAGTAAGTTTCCTGCCCCGCCCCTTTCACGGGACGGCACTTGCCTGCGCTCCACCAGCTCGGGCGTGACCGGAGAAGTTTCTCTTCTCAGAAATGTCTTCAGTGGAGCGGTGGCAGCGTGCGTCCCTTTCAGGAGCTCCACTGAAGAAGCTTCTCCGGTCGCACCCAAGCTGGTTCACGCTGCAGAGACGAAATGCCAGCCTTCGGGTTGCAAACCCCACCTGCCTCCCCTTCGCGCCTCTTGCAGCTGCCAGCTGCTCAGGAAAGGCGGGAGGCTTCAGCTGGCCAACTTGTGTAAGACAAGACAGGCAAGCTGGTGGGCACATGACTCTGCCCAGGACAACGTAGAAGGTGCAGAATCAGCTCTGTCTGAAGGTGAGAAGGCTCAGAGCTACCACCACCCCTGCTTGCCCACCAGCCGAAGCCTCTCGGGAGGTTTTGGCTGACGGGTGCGCGGGGGGAGGTCCAAGCTTTTTGCCTTCAGGCAGAGCTGATTCAGTGCCTTCTACGTTTTCTTCGGCAGAGTCACGCGCCCACCCGCCTGCCTGTCTTATCTTACACAAGTTGGCCGAAGCGGCTTCTCTCTCCTCCTCCTACCAGCCCTGCAGAGCAGCGTGCGGAGTCCGTCTCTCTCCTCCTCCTCCCAGCCCTGCAGAGCAGCGTGCGGAATCCGTCTCTCTTCTCCTCCTACCAGCCCTGCAGAGCAGCGCGCGGAGTCCGTCTCCTCCTCCTACCAGCCGAAGGAAAAGCCCTGGGGAGGCGGGCTCTGCACGCTGCTCTGCCGGGCTGCAGCGCGCGGAGCCCGTCTCCCCGGGGCTTTTCCTTCGGCTGCAGGAGGAGGAGAGAGAAGCCACTTTGGCCTTCGGCTGCAGCACAGCGGAGGATCGGCTGTGACAGCCTTGCAGAGCAGCGCATGGAGTCCGTCTCTCTCCTCCTCCTACCAGCCGAAGGAAAAGCCCCGGGGAGACGGGCTCTGCGCGCTGCTCTGCCGGGCTGCAGCGCGCAGAGCCCGTCTCCCCGGGGCTTTTCCTTCGGCTGCAGGAGGAGGAGAGAGAAGCCACTTCGGCCACTCTCTTCCAGACGCCCAGCTGGGACCGAAAAGGTGCCCTTTTGACCAAGAAGGGATCAGCTGTGAATGTGGAACTGCGGGGTCTTTTCAAGTGCGTAAGCTGAGCAGAAGGAACATCCGTTCCTCAAACCCAGCGCTACTCCCACCTCCCCATTGTCCGAGTTGCAGCAAGTGAAGTGCCACGGGCGGCAGGCAAAACGAGGCTTCTTTGCCAGCCTCCCAGCTGGCAAAACAGAAATTTTCGCCAACTGGAAGGTATGTGTGTGTGAGAGGGGGGGGAGAGTGAGAAAGAAAGAGTAAGAGAGAAAGGAAGGAAGGGAGAGAGAGAGAAAGAGAGAGAGAGACAAAGATAGAAAGAGAAAGAGAGAAAGAAAGAGAAAGAAGGAAAGAGAAAGAAAGAACGTTGGAGAGAGAGACACAAGAAGGATGGAGGGAAGGGAGGGAGGAGGGAGGAAATAAGTGGGGGAGAGAGACAAGAAAGAAAGAAAGAAAGAAGGAAGGAAGACAGAGGAAGAGAAAGGAAAGAAAGAAAGAAAGAAAGAGGGAAAGAGAAGCACAAGAAGGAATGAAGAAAGAAAGTAAGTGGGGGAGAGACACAAGAAAGAAAGAAGAAGGAAGAAAGAAAGGAAGAGGGAGAGAGACACACAAGAAAGGACGGAAGGAAAGAAAGGAAGGAAGGAAGGAAAGAAAGAGGGAGAGAGAGACACAAGAAAGAAAGGAAGAAGGAAGGAAGAAAGAAAAAGAAAGAAAGAAAAAGGAAGAGAACTTATGATCACAATTGAGCCCAAAATTTTGGTTCCTAAGCAAGAGCATTGTTAATTGAGTTTCACCACATTTACAAGTTGGTCACTCCCACCCGGTCACATGACTGCTAAGCCACGCCACAAAATAGGCCACACCTACGGAATAGGTTCCAAAAAAATTTGAAACCCACCACTGGTCTGGACCAAATGTAATTTCTAATGTTGGATTTTCCTCCTTACCAGAGGGAGCCCCCTTGTGGAGTACTGTGAAGCTGTTACCGTGGCAACTCCACTGCGCTATACAGTAGAAGCCATTTTACAATACAATACAATACAATAGTAGAGTTGGAAGGTACCTTGGAGGTCTTCTAGTCCAACCTCCTGCCTAGGCAGGAAACCCTATACCATTTCAGACAGATGGCTATCTAACATCTTCTTAAAGACTTCCAGTGTTGGGGCATTCACAACTTCTGGAGGCAAACTGTTCCACTGATTAATTGTTCTAATTGTCAGGAAATTTCTCCTCAGTTCTAAGTTGCTTCTCTCCTTGATTAGTTTCCACCCATTGCTTCTTGTTCTACCCTCAGGTGCCTTGGAGAATAGTTTGACTCCCTCTTCTTTGTGGCAACCCCTGAGATATTGGAACACTGCTATCATGTCTCCCCTAGTCCTTCTTTCTCTTAAGCTAAACATACCCAGTTCCTGCAACCGTTCTTCATATGTTTTAGTCTCCAGTCCCCTAATCATCTTTGTTGCTCTTCTCTGCACTCTTTCTAGAGTCTTCACATCTTTTTTACATTGTGGCGACCAGAACTGAATGCAGTATTCCAAGTGTGGCCTTACCAAGGCATTATAAAGTGGTATTAACACTTCACGTGATCTTGATTCTATCCCTCTGTTGATGCAGCCTAGAACTGTGTTGGCTTTTTTGGCAGCTGCTGCACACTGCTGGCTCATGTTTAAATGGTTGTCCACTAGGACTCGAAGATCCCTTTCACAGTTACTACTACTGAGCAAGGTACCATCTATACTGTACCTGTGCATTCTGTTTTTATTGCCTAAATGTAGAACCTTACTCTTTTCACCATTGAATTTCATTTTATTAGATAGTGCCCAATGTTCAAGTTTGTCAAGATCCTTCTGTATGTTAAGCCTATCTTCTGGAGTCTTAGCTATTCCTGCCAGCTTGGTGTCATCTGCAAATTTGATGAGTTCCCCATTTATTCTCTCATCCAAATCATTGATGAAGATGTTGAAGACTACTGGGCCTAAAACAGAGCCTTGGGGTACTCCACTGCACGTTGAGTGCGGTTGGTCAGCCAGTTACGAATCCATCTGGTGGTGATGCTGTCTAACCCACATTCTTCTACTTTATCTAGTAGTAGGTTATGGTCTACCTTATCAAATGCCTTACTGAAGTCCAAGTAAACTATATCGACAGCATTCCTCTGGTCCACTAATTTTGTCACATTATCAAAGAATGCAATAAGATTAGTCTGGCATGATCTGTTTTTGACAAACCCATGTTGGTTTTTGGCTATTACTTTGTTTGCTTCTAGGTGTTCGCAAATTCATTGCTTGATTATTTTTTCCAGAATCTTTCCTGGTATTGAGGTCAGGCTGATAGGTCTGTAGTTTCCTGGATCCATTTTTTCCCTTTTTTGAAGATGGGAACCACATCAGCTCTTTTCCAGTCCTCTGGTAGTTCCCCGGTGTTCCAGGATCTCTGAAAGATATAATTCAGTGGTTCTGAGATCTTGTCTGCTAGTTCCTTCAGAACCCTGGGGTGTAATCCATCAGGTCCTGGTGATTTGAACTCGTCTAAGGTAGACAGGTGCTCACTTACCATTTTCTTCCCTATTTCAACTTGTGTTCCTAATCTGATTTTTGTGGTGCTGTTTTTGATAGGTTGGACTGTTTTATCCCTTTGTGTAAAGACAGATGCAAAACATGAGTTAAATAGTTCTGCTTTCTCACTGTTGCTTGTCACCTTCTTGCCACTTTCTCCCAGCAATGGACCAATTGTTTCCTTAACTCTTTTCTTGTTTTTAACATGTTGGAAGAAGCTTTTTTGTTATTTTTTACTTTTGTGGCAAGCCTTTCTTCATTGTGAGCCTTAGCTTTCCGCACTTCATCTTTACATGCTTGGGCTATTTGCTGATATTCTGCCTTAGTTATGTCCCCCCCCCCTTTCCACTTTTTGTACTTATCTTTTTTGTCTTTCAATTTGTCAGAGAGTTCTTTATGCAGCCATGCTAGTTTCTTTTGGGAGCTGTTATTTTTCTTCTTCATTGGTATTGTGCTAGACTGGGCTTTTGTAATCTCATTTTTCAAAATTTCCCAAGCTTCTTGAGTTGTTTTCACCTTGAGGATTCTCATCCATGGAATTTTTCCCAAGCTCTCTTTTTTAAGTCACAACAGGCTGAATCTTAACAGAACACACACCTCAAGTGGCATTAGGGGTGTCTTACTCCCACAGTATTTTTTTCCAGACAGTATGTCATTTGTGTACCAAGTTTGGTTGAAATTGCTCGAGGCATTCCAGAGTTATGCTGGAACACACACACACACACACACACACACATCTCTGTCTGTCTCTGTCTATCTATCTATCTATCTATCTATCTATCTATCTATCTATCTATCTATCTATCTATCTATCTACCTACCTACCTACCTACCTACCTACCTACCTACCTACCTACCTACCTATATTTCTGTCTGATATCCTCAAGATTAAGAGGAGCCCTATCATATATGACTTTTCATAGAACCTATCCTCAATTTGAAAGACACCAGCTTAAACTAAATTTCACAAAAATGGCACTCTGCAGATGATTTGGGATACCTTGAATTCCTAGCCAGCATCGACCACATTGGCTGGGAAGTTTAGAGGTTGCTTGCTCAGCATGTCTGCCGGGTAGAAGGTTAAAAAGAACTGAGTAGATGATCCCAAATAATAGATCCTAGATCTTTTCCTCAATATGGCATCTTCCAAGTAGATTTGGAACCCCAATTCTCAACATACCCTAGGTGCTGATAATCCCATGAGTTTGCCCATGAAGGCTCTTCTGCTAGCATCTATGGCAGGGGTGGTATTCACTTACTTTCCCTACTGGTTTGCAAATGTGAGCATGCGTCAGGGGTGGGTTCCTGCCAGTTCAAACCTCTTCTATAAAAGAGGTTCCACAAATCTACAGTGCCGTTTAGAACCAGTTCCAGCTCCCTCCCCCCGCCCGTCCGGACATCATCAAGATGAAGAGTGAGAGGAGGAATTCTGGGAGTTGAAGTCCACAAGTCTTAAAGCTGTCAAGTTTGAACATCCTTGGGTTTTTTTTCTAAAGGGTTAGGGGTGTGAGGGTCTTGTAACTTGACAGCTTTAAGACTTGCGTGTTTCAAATGCCAGAGTTTCTGAGCCAACATTTTGGTTGCTAAGGAAGAGCGTTGTTAAGTGAGTTTCACCACATTTTACAAGTTGACCACGCCCACCCAGTCACATGGCTGGCAAGCCACTCCCACTCGGTCACATGGCTGGCAAGCCACTCCCACAAAGCAGGCCACACATACAGAAGAGGTTCTGAAAAAAATTGAAACCCACCACTGGCGTGCATGTATGCACTTGGCCTTCCACGCATGTGCTTTGATCACATGTGAAACTTGCACACATGTTCACTAAAACAGAGAAAGTGCATCTCAATTGGGGACATGACGTTCTTTTGGTGTCAGGAAAACCAGCAGCAAAACATTCCTTTTCCTCCTTTCTCTGGGCAAGAGAAGCAGGAGAAAATAAAAATTTTGTGGCCAGTTTTGTGATCCTAGGGAGTGATTACTCTACAGCAGGGGCCCCCAACTGCTGAGCCATGGCCCACTACTGGGCCTTGAGCTGTTCTGTACTGGGTGGGTGATTTGGGCAGTGGGTGGGCACACGTGCCCACGTGCAAATGGAGCTGTGTGTATGTGTTTCCTCGCCATTCATGCAGAACCATCCCCACCCCACCCCCACCCCCAGCTAGTCCCGAAGGCCGGAAAGGTTGGGGAACTGTGCTTTATAGCAGGGGTCTCCAACCTTGGCAATTTTAAGACTTGTGGACTTCAACTCCCAGAGTTCCTCAGCCAGCAAAGCTCTGGGAGTTGAAGTCCACAAGGCTTGAAGTTGCCAAGGTTGGAGACCCATGCTTTATAGGATCAGAGAGATGACATTGGAAAATTTGTGGATTTTCTGCTACAGTAAAAAGTGACACCAAAGGAGGAATTTGTTTTGTTTTGGATTTATATGCCACCCTTCTCCCAAAGGACTCACTTAGCTTTTCTGCTTCCCCATTCTGCTTTTCAAACAGATTAACAGAGTTGGAAGGGACCTTATATGCCATCTAGTCCAACCCCCACCCTCTGCCCGAGCAGGAGATCCTACACCATTTCCAACAGATGGCAGTCCAATCTCTTCCTGAAAGCCTCCAGTGATGAAGCTCCCGCAACTTCTGAAGACAAGCTGTTCCCTTGGTTGATTGTTCTCACTGTCAGAAAATTTCTCCAGGTTGAATCTCTCCTTGATCAGTTTCCATCCACTATTCCTTGTCTTGCCTTCAGGTGCTTTGGAAAATAGCTTGACCCCCTCCTCTCTGTGGCAGCCCCTCAAATGTTGGAAGACTGCTATCATGTCTCACCTGGTCCTTCTCTTCACTAGACTAGCCATGCCCTTCCTGCATTTTATCCTCCTCCTGCTTCTGATGTTAAACAGACCCCGCTTTGCTAGGACAGTTGCAAGTTGGAAATTAAATCAGTCTTTCTTTAAGCCAGATCAGTTTTCTGTCAGCTGCCACATTGGAAATCAGATGAGAAGGAGGTTTATGAATAAGGACTGCCCTCTAGAAAGCTCCTCTCCTAAGTCTATGAGAAGCTTTAATTTCTGGAAACTTTGGGAAATAAGTTGAGATTTTGAGAACTGCATCGTATAGATGCAGATTCTAACAGGGCATTCTTCCAAACCAAATTATAGATAGGGATCAAAACAGTCAAGAACAAAGTTTCCCTGTTCAACTGGAGATACATCACTCTGACCAAAGCTTTATGCTGTGCTCAAAAAGGCTTTTGTTTATAAGAATCTTCTCTAGGTTACATCACAAAGGAAAGCCTCTCATCTTATTGTCCTGTGAAAACATCCCTCTCATCTTGAATTCAGGAACCTGGCAGGCAGCCATCCTTGTCTAGGAAAAGATCTGACAGCTCTAATAGCTGATCAGATCATTAGCTAGTAACATAGGTGTGTTACGCGGAGCCTGCCAAAATGCTTGAAGTAACTCGTGTTTCCTTGGCAAAAGCTTGGAATGAGGCCAAGAAGGAGGCAGACACTTGAGAAGGAGGAGGTCTAACTAACTTGCTGACTTGGAAGAGTTAAGTCTAGTATTTACTCATGTCTAAGCAAGATTCCTTTCCAGACTCACTGCTTCTGTTAAATCGCAGAATTACTCTTTGGCATAGAGTATGAGGGCGATGTGATGGCCAACCTTTTCGGCACACTGAGTGCCGAAAAGGGACCGCATGTGTGCTTTGCGCATGTGTGCTTTGCGCGTGCATGCTTGCGTGCTCATCTGAGCCACAACTTAGAAGGGGAGCTACCCAGGGGGCATGCGCACACCAGAAAGTGAACTTCCACTTTCTGCCATGCACATACGTGCTGGATAGCAAGTCTTGCGGTTACTGGCGCGCATGCATGTGCGATGATCAGCTGGCTGGCATGCATGCTAAGAGAAAGGGCCGACGCCGCGCATGCCAGATGACATGGCTCCATGTGCCACTTTGAGTATGCATGCCATGGGTTCGCCATCTCGGCTATAGATTCTTTCACATAGAACCAAAATCCGAAGGAGGAGGAGGAGGAGGAGGAGGAAGTATTCAGTACTTTTAGAACTTTTGTGTTACTTTTACTTAGAGTACTTTTACTCTTTTGTTATTTGTTTTCTTTTTAAATGACTCTACTTTAAAAAGTTTTTAAAGCAGCGGCCTCTGGGTCACTAGTTATTTAGAAAGTTTAGCAAATAAAAGCCAACCATGTGTTAACGAGAGGAAAAGGAGTAGACCTCTTTGGGGGGGGGGGCTTTTTCTGGTCATACTATCAGCAGAGAGAAGCTGCGGTCGAAGAATCTCCTCTGAAGACAATCTGACTCTAAGGATATTCTCTCTCTGGGCCCAGTGCCAGCAGCTGGCAAGGTTGTGGACTTGATGTAGCCTTGCATAACCAGTTAGGGATTATTCAGCTAAGATCCAAAACACGGAGTCGATGTCTATCAAAACTCTTTGCATGGCTGGTTTAGTGTGCCTAATCCATACAAAATTGTTGGATCATCATTAAAAGCAACTGAATAACTTTTTTGGGGTGTGTGTGTGTCACAGGCTATATTCAATAATTGCTCATGAACTATAAGATGTACCTTCAGGCTTGAGAATGGCAAAACAGGCATCGCTGGGATACCAAAGCGGGTTGATCTGAGTTGGGAAAACCAAATGCCCCCCCACTCTCCTGCACCAATTAAACTCAACCCCCCCCCCCCAATTAATATGATGAGATGATTTTATACTTTCAAGTGGCTCTCGTTCATTACTGTAGAACAAAATTTCTCAGTCTTGGTAACTTTAAGACATGTCAACTTCAACTCCCAGAATTCCTTAGCTAGCATCCTGGGAATTCTGGGAGTTGAAGTCCATACAACCTAAAGTTACCTAAGGTTGAAAAAATGTTGGTGTACTGTAGAAGAATCCTGGGAAGATCAGTCTTGAAATGGACCTTATGGCTGAGATTCTGCCTGTTTAACAGTAATTGCCTGAACTTAGCTTCTAGACTGACATGGGTTAGGGATGTTAGCCTCTGTGTGTGTGTGTGCACACGTGTGTGCGTGTGCATCACAAGCGGTATTCAGCCAGTTCTGACCGGTTCTGGTGAACCGGTAGTGGAAATTTTGAGTAGTTCGGAGAGCCAGTAAATACCACCTCTGGCTGGCCCCGCCCCCGTCTATTCACTGCCTCCCGAGTCCCGGCTGACTGGTTGTCCCAGCTGATCAGCTAGGTCTTCTTCTCTTGCCCTGTGCAGGAGAACAGAGCTGGAAAGCAGGTTAGTGGGGAGTAAATAGAGATTTTACAGTATCCTTCCCCCAGGAGCGGGGAGGGAATGGGGATTTTGTAGTATCCTTCCCCTGCCATGCCTACCAAGCCATGCCACGCTCACCAAGTCATGCCATGCCCACCAAGACTTGCCCACAGAACCGGTAGTAAATTTTTTTGAATCCCACCACTGTCCGTCTGTTCAAAAAAGTAAAGACGGCCGTGGCAATTGCAGGATTGATGCTCCCTCCCTTTGAATGTGCATTGCACATAATGCTTACGTTAAAAGAAGCTGGGGCTCTTTGTACAGTCTTGGCTGGCATCTGAACTGTTAAGTAGAATATAGAGCTAATCTAACCACAAAACAAGATTTGGTAAGGTTTTCTCATTCTGGTTTGTTGGCTAATTGTAATTTCAACAAACCGTAATCCTGAAGAGAGCAGGAAGACAAGATTTGTTTGAGATCTGAAGCATTTGGGTTCTTGATCTCCTCCTTTGATGTTTAAAAGATGGTGAGCCTTCCATTCCCTGCAACTCGGCCACAGAAACAGGCATGTCTCAGATTAGCCTGGCAATCCTATTCTAAGCATATAATGATTTATTCTGGCAATGATTTAATGAGTCAATAGTATGCACGATTAAGCAATGATTAACAGCCCCTTGCATAGCCTCCTTCCTATGAGATCCTTTGCTAGATTGGACCCTGGGTCCACTTTTTAGTCCCTATTGTCAATATATGATACAATGATATGATATAGACAGAGGAATTTCAAAGAAGAACATATTGGTCATTGCCTGTCCATTACACATTTCAAGAAGTTGGGTTTATGAACCAGGCATGACATTCACACAAAAAGTTCCCAAAATTCCAGCTAGAAAATAATACACTGCCAGTAGGTCACATACACACAATCCTATCTGACTTTGCCTGAACCTGGCAGATGGGAGACCACTAGGAAATCCCAGGTTTATCCCAGAGATTAGGAGGTTAAGAACAATTTCAGAAAAAAGACAACGGTGAGCCACACAATGTATCTGTGTAGTTCTTAGCAATGAAGTGTGACTCAAGAGAAACTTAATGAAAAAGCTGCAAGTCTTTTATGGTTGCCACCTTGTTCTTCGAAAGAATACTAGATATCTAATGCACTCTTTTCTCTGCATTTCTTCTAAAGCTCTCGTTCTCCCGACCTTTAGCTGGGCAAAACAGTGCATCTTGGGGCAACAATTCTGAACCAATGTGCCTCACTGGGTTAATTTACAGAATGTATCCCAAATCCAGGACCCATGACTCCTGAGGAATTGAAATTTGGGAGAGTTTGCTTCAGTGCTATTGGCTGCTGCTATGCCACTGCTACAGTCTCGTGATCTTCGTTTTGTGACAGTTTCCCAGCCAGTCTCACAATCCCCTGCTCCCTTCCCCATCCAGCAGCCGCCACTTGCCTTGTATTTATTTATTGGATTTGGAGACTGCTTTTATACAGATCACCCATTTTTCTCACAACAACTCCATACAATTCATTTTGGAGAACTAAGGATCTACAGCCAATTGAATCTCCGCACTCATCAAATCCCATTCATCATGCTATTCCAAATTCACATTTTATTTTGGGACTGACTCTGCAGATCACCGTTCTGCTTACCCACAGATTTACACTAGTAGTGGAGGTCTGTTCAGAATAGTCAATTTTCTGAATGTTTGATTTGATCATATCACTTATCAGTGAATTGGTTGTCTGCCACTGATTCTTCCTGCAAAGAGTTGATAATCTAGGGTGGGATCTTTGAACGTCAGTGGTCTTAAAAGAAGCAGGACTAAGACCGCAAGCAGAAGGTGGTTGAGGTGCTGGCTATGAATGTGAGGAGGCTGAAGCAGACATCAGTTATCCATGGAGCAGCACATCTAGAGAATGTTGCAGAGTTGCATTTAGTGTCCCAATTCCCCCTTTTTTCATTGCAATCTCTTGACTCCCACTCCTGTGCTGCCATATGTCAGGGTTCTTCATTTTGAAGTGGGAAGCACACGAAACCTGCAGCATAAATCTAAAATAGTTTACACTGCTATAAAATCAAAGGCAAGATCAAGGCTAAGTTTCTTTCAAGTTGAGTCTAATGCTTGGTGATATCATAGACACCATGTCTCCATGTCATTTTCTTGGAGAATGTAAAAGTGCCTTTCTTCCAGGTTGGGATTATTATTAATTTTTCAACTTTTCTGTTTAGGCCACAGCCCTCAGATGCCCTGGAGGTCCCCCACCCAAGTATTAACAAGTCCAACTCTGGTTAGCTTCTGAACCTAGGCAGGTTTTGCCTTGTCTCCCCAAAATATTTTTTTTTAAAAAGCCACAGCGTTTCTCAACTGTGGCAACTTTAAGGCATGTGGACTTCAATTCCTAGCTGGAATTGGGATGCTGGCTGGGGAATTCTTGGAGTTGAAGTTCACATGTTTTAAAGTGGCCAAGATCGAGAAACATTCGTCTAATTCAGTGGTGCAATTCAGCCAGTTCTATCTGGTTTGCGTGAACTGAGAGGTAGTGGCGGTGGGAGGCTCCGCCCACCTGCCCGGATGTCATCACATCCCGTTTTTGACGGTCTGTGCATGCATTTGAGAACCGGTAGTGAAGGTAAATTGATTTCACCCCTGGTATAATCTATGATATAGCCCTACCAACTGGGCCTCAGTTTTCCCATTCCACGTGGCTTTCACCACCACCCTCAAATTATCAGCAGAATCCATTTTCCTACTGCCTGCCATAACAAGAATTCCAGAGAGTTGGGCAGGATGGTGGTGAATTCCTAGATACAGTTCCATCGCCTGCCAGCAGGAGGAGAAAGTGATTCATTCTTCAGCGCAGGCAAAGTAGGTTAGGGCCATTCAAAATAGTTCAAAATCCTTTAATTCACCAAGTTGAAGGCAGGGGATGAGTAAAGGGGAACAAACATAAATGGGTATGTAAATTCTACCTGGAATGTGGAACTGTTGTCTTTAATGTTCCTTTCCCTTCTAAATGTTCCCTAGGCAACAGTTCGTATGCCATTGTAGAAATATGAAAACTCTACTTCCTCCTGTTGGTCTCTTTTTCTTTGTGGAAAGAACCTGTGGTCAGATAACTCACCATGCCCTGTCCCAAAGCTGTTTTATTCCCTGCAACAGAGGCAGAAAAAAAAACCCCATTCTTTGTTCCCAAAAGGATGGAACTGCATGAAATCTGGGGACAGGATTCAACTCATCTTTAACAATCCATCACTTACGCAACTGCTTGTATCTAACAGGTTGGGCTCACCAGTTCCTTTCTTCTGATTAATGTCTGCAGCTCAGAATAAGGTATTCATTGAAACAGTGCACTCCTGGTGAACTAATGGGTTTTTTCAGTGAGGCTTAAGATGAATGTGAGCTTTTTCCGGGCGTCCTGATACTGGTCATCGGAGAGAAGTAGAGCATGGAATGTCTTCGCTTAGCTCTGCTCTGCTAATCTGGAATTCAACTACTGTCATGCAATTTGCCTGAAGATGACTTTGGAGACCATTCAGAAAAGATTCCTACAGCAGGTGGGAAGCAAAGGACAAACGGGAGATCTGGTGATAGGATTACGCGGCTTCTACAACACTTGTACTGGCTTCCTGTCTCTACCCTGTTCGAATTTGTCATCTATATAAGTGTTGCTCAGCTTCAACAACATGCTGGCTGGGGCATTCTGGGAGTTGAAGTATTTCTCAACTTCAGCAACTTTAGGAGTTGAAGTCATCTTAAAGCAGGGACGTGCGGTCAGGTGAGGCAAGGGAGGCAGAGCCTCACCTCTCTTCATGAAATAATAGTATATAATATTATTATATTATTATAATATTATAATATTATATACATCCGTCCGGCTGTGCCCGGGAGCTGCGGAGGCAGAAATGTTGTAGGCGCTCCCGGAGTCACTTTCGTGCCTTCGTCATCCGGGAGCGCTGACAACATTTCTGCCTCCACCCTCCGCAGCTCCCGGGCGCGGCCGGACGGATGTAGCCACAGCGACGCCGAGGCGGTCCGGGCGGACGAAAGAGCAAGCGAGGCAGCCTGATCCTCGGTCACTCGCCCGCCGGACTGCCTCCGCGCCATTCTGGCTACCTCCGTCCGGGCGCGCCCGGGAGCTGCAGAGGGCGGAGGCAGAAATGTTGTCGGCGCTCCCGGATGACGAAGGCACAAAAGCGACTGGGCAACGACGAGAACCTTCCTGCCTCTGCTGGATTTCGCGCGCTCCTCGCGACTGCAATATGCAGTCGTGAGGAGCGCGCAAAGTCCAGCAGAGGCAGGAAGGTTCTCGTCATTCCCCAGTCGCTTTCGAGGACTGCGGAGCGCGAGCCGGCCGAGCACGCTCAAGAAGACGGGGAATGGGATCACGTGTGCTGGAGGCTGAGGCAGCCTGAGCCTCCAGCACACGTGGTCCCATTCCCCGCCTTCCTGATGACGTCACCAGCCTCACCAGCCATAAACCTCACCGCACGTCACTGTCTTAAAGTTGCTGAGGTTGAGAAATACTGACCTCCGGTATAAAACCTTTCATGACATAAAAGGTAAAGGTTCCTCTTGCACATATGTGCTAGTTGTTCCTGACTCTAGGGGGTGGTGCTCATCTCCATTTCAAAGCTGAAGAGCCAGCACATGACGTCTCCATGATCATGTGGCCAGCATGACTAAATGTTGAAGGTGCGTGGGAACGCTGTTACCTTCCCACCAAAGGTGGTTCCTATTTTTCTACTTTCTTTACATTTTTACATGCTTTCGAACTGCTAAGCTGGCAGAATCTGGGAAAACTAACAGGAGCACACTCCATTACGCGGCACTAGGGATTCAAACCGCTGAACTGCTGACCTTTTTGATCAACAAGCTCAGCGTCTTAGCCACTGAGCCACCGCGTCCCATGGCATAGGACTAGATTATTCTCTTGATTGCCTGCCTCCTATAATTTTGCCTGTTCCATCAGATTTGACAAAACAGCTAGGCTTCTGGTTCTTTTCCTCAATAATTCCATCAGATGGGTCTTTGTTGGCATGAATGGAACTAAAATCCAGATAGCTCCAAATCTGGCCAACCCCAACCCTTCCCAACCTGACATGCTGGCTGGGGGATTCTGGAAGTCGACGTTCACACATTTTATAGTTTGTGAAGTTGAGAAGCACTGTTCTAGATTGTTTGCTGCTTGGGGAATTATGGAAGTTACAATCCCCGTACATCTGAGGTGTCCCAAATTGTTGGGAGAGACATTACCTCAGAAATAATATGTTCTCCTGCTTGAGCAGGGGGGCTGGAATAGAAGACCTCCAAGTTCCCTTCCAGCTCATTCATTCTATTCTATTCTAAACCCAGAATTTGGCACACATCGCTCTATTGATATACACTCCTCAAATAATTCCTCTTCTATCAGTATATCATCGGTTAAACAAATATTGCAGGAGTCTTCAAATACCTAAAGTGCTGCTCAGCTAAAAAAAAGTGAGCTAACTTGTGCTCTGTTGTTCCAGGATAAAACTAATCCAAACTGATTTCCTGACTAAGATGAAAGGCTAGGTGATTCCTCCCCCATTTCATGTGCAGGAGAAGCTGACTGAAATGGCAGTTGACTCTTAATTCTTGCAGGCTTCCTTAAATTGCGTCTGGGGAGTGTGGATTCTCTGGGATGCTGCGTGTAAACTACTGTGTGGCCTACTTCTTGATGTCTAGCCTTTTTGGTCACTGAAATCATCTGCTTTCAGATGCAGCCAAGATCAATTGAGGCTCTTTGGATGTTTGCAAACATCTGTACATTATGCCTACGGGTTTGCTGCTACGTCTGTGAGGATATAGACAGACAATATATAAGGTAAAGGTTCCCCTCGCACCCTGGGCCTAAGCCATGGAGTGCTTTAAAGGTCATAATTAATACCTTGAATCACACCCGGAAAACAACCAGCAACCAGTGCAGGCCGCCTAAAAGGGGTGTAACATGGGAGCACCTAGGTACCCCCATGATAACCCGTGCGGCCGCATTCTGGACCAGCTGAAGCCTCCGGGTGCTCTTCAAGGGCAGCCCCATGTAGAGAGCATTGCAGTAGTCCAGGCGAGAAAGGATGAGGGCATGAGTGACAGTGCATAGAGCATCCCGATCCAGGAAGGGACGTAACTGACGTACCAGGCGAACCTGGTAAAAGGCCCCCCTGGTCACGGCCATCAGGTGTTCTTCTAAACTAAGCCGTGTATCCAGGAGGACTCTCAGATTGCGAGCCTTCTCTGAGGGGGCTAAAATTTCTCCCCCTATCGTCAAAGATGGGACAAGATGTACAAATCGGGATGACGGAAACCACAGCCACTCAGTCTTGAAGGGATTGAGCTTGAGCCTGTTCCTCCCCATCCAGATCCGCACAGCCTCCAGGCATCGGGACATCACGTCGAGGGCATCGTTTGGGACTGCAGTATGCCAAAATGTTGCCACTTTTGCTGCAACGTTTAACAATAAACCACAATTTGCCTTCGAAAACTGTGGGTGCCCCAACACTGGAGGTTTTTTTTAGAAAAGACTGTACAGCTATGTATCAGAAATAGAATAGGACTCCTGAGAGAGCAGGAGGTTGGGCTAGATGACCTCCATATCTCTGAAATGATGACCCAACAAATCACACATTGCCTAATAGACATATATCATTCATCAGTTTTCATTTTTAATACAAAACATGAATTAATACAACACACAAAGCAGAGCTTTATTAGTTCTTTATTTTTAAGAATGTAAAGAGACCCTCAGACCAAAATGTTTGAGAACCACTGCAGCAACAATAATGATAATTTAGGTAGCCTTCCAAGTTTCTTTCCAATTCTACCATTCTCTGATTCTAGTTCAAAGGCCACAATAGCAGATATTTTTGCTACCGAAAGCTAAAATACTTTCCTATCTCTATGTAGTCACACTCTGGCAACTAAACCTTCTCAAGAAGCTTCCAATACAGTTGGTTTTACAGTTGTACATATTTTATGATGATGCCTTCACTTTCAACCACCATGATGCTCTTCCAGAAATGGGAGAGAACAAGAGGAGCCATTCAAGGATTCTGCCATCCCTGCAGAATCTTTTCCAAACATTATGCACACAGAAAAACAAACAAAACCATTGCCAAAGCATGGTCTCCATGAACTTTCCATGAGTAGATGTGTTTGGATAAGAGCAAATCATTCTCAGTGATTGCCATGGCTTGGCAGGGTTTGGTAAAAAATGAAGAACTTGGCAAGTATATAGTATATCTCCCACCAATCTTCTAGAGTTGTGATGGCACAGTAGTTAGAATACAGTTTGCAGGCTAACTCTGCTCACTGCCAGGAGTTTGAATCTCACCAGGCTCAAGGTTGACTCAGCCTTCCATCCTTCCGAGGTTGGTAAAATGAAGACCCAGATTTTGGGGGGACAATGTGCTGACTCTGTAAACCTCTTAGAGAGGGCTGTAAAGCACTATGAAGTGGTACATAAAGCTAAAGGTAAATGTTCCCCTCGCACATATATGCTAGTCGTTCCCGACTCCAGGGAGCAGTGCTCATCTCTGTTTTAAAGCCAAAGAGCCAGTGCTGTCCGAAGACGTCTCCGTGGTTATGTGGCCAGCATGACTAAATGCCGAAGATGCACGGAACGCTGTTACCTTCCCACCAAAGGTGGTTCCTATTTTTCTATTTGCATTTTTACATGCTTTTAAACTGCTAGGTTAGCAGAAGCTGGGACAAGTAACGGGAGCTCACTCCGTAACGCAGCGCTAGGGATTTGAACCGCCGAACTGCCGACCTTTCTGATCGACAAGCTCAGCGTCTTAGCCACTGAGCCACCACGTCCCATGAAGCGGTATATAAGTCTAAGTGCTATTGCTATTGTATGTTCTATAGCCAGAAGAAATGAGAAGAGTCTAGCTTGAACAGATCAAACACTTTTCTACTCCAGAATCCGCTTTTCTACAGCAGCCAACCAGATATTTTTTGAAAAGTCTACATGGAGTCTACAAGATTTGAAGCAATTGCCCTTCCTTCATTTATCTCTCAGCAATTAGTATTCAAAGGTGTTTTTGACAACCTTGAAATTCTGCCTGGAGGTATTGTTCCCAGATGCAGCACCAAGGAAAGGTTCCTTGTCGCCTACATTAATGTTGCAACCCAAGCAGGTTTTTATGCATTCTTTTATGAGTGCCTTAGAGAGAAGGGATGCAAAATATTGGGGCCTATAGGTGATTTTATAATTTTATACAGATTTATTGTTACTTAATAGATAATTAAGGATTTAAGGAAATAAGGTTTGTTTGAAATGAAGGAATATTAATGGTAACCTGAACACATAATACTCAATGATAGTGATGTGTTTTGTTATGTTTGATGGACAACCAGTGATCTTATTTCTAATTGTAAAAACTGATGCACAAAAGCTTGTAACCAAACGACATGCTTGATGAAATTGAGGAAAGTTTTTTTTATGTGTTGTTTTGTTTTTCTTTGTTTTAAAAATAAAAAATTTTTTTTTAAAAAAATATTGGGGCCCATTTGCAGCCCACAAGCTTCCTTTTAGCAATTCCTGGATTCTTTGAGACTGGAAACACATTGGAGCTTGGGGGGGGGGGGCAGAAATAAGAAATTTTCAGTAACTAAATTGGTATCTTAAATTTCGTAGAGGAAGGAAAAGACAAGACAAGGTGACAGGAAGAAGGTACTAACAGATTAACAGGTGGAAGGGACCTTGTAGGTCATCTAGTCCAACCCTCTGCTCAAGCAGGGGACCCTACAACATTTCTGACAAATGGCAGTCCAATCTCTTCTTGAAAGCCTCTAGTCCTCCTCCAGTCCTATATTTAATTTATTGATTTTGTATTTATACCATGTATATTTGTTGTTCAATTATTTTAATATGACTGTACACCACCCCGAGTCTCTTTTGAGAGGGGGGCAGTCTAGAAATTGAATAAAGTTAAAGTTAAGTTAAGTTAGTGATGAAGCCCCCACAATTTCTGAAGGCAACTTCTGTACCATCGATTGATGGTTCTCACTGTCAGAAAATTTCTCCTTGTTTCTAGGTTGAATCTCTCCTTGGTCAATTTCCATCCATTATTCCTTGTCTGGACTTCAAGTGCCTTGGAAAATAGCTTGATCGCTTTCTCTCTGTGGCAGCCCCTCAAATATTGGAACACTGCTATCATGTCTCCCATGGTCCTTCTCTTCACTAGACTAGCCATGCCCAGTTCCTGCAACCGTTCTTCATAGGTTTTAGTCTCCAGTCCCCTAATCATCCTGATTGCTCTTCTCTGCACTTTTCCTAGAGTCTCAACATCTTTTTTATAGTGTGGTGACCAAAACTGGATGCAGTACTCTAGATGTGATCTTACTATGGCTTTATAGAGTGGTATTAGTATTTCACTTGATCTTAATTGTATCCCTCTGTTAATGCAACTAAGATATGCATCTATTATTGTTTCAATGTACAGGTAGTCCTCTTTTAGTGAATGCAGTTGGGGCTGACAACTCTTGTCGCTAAGCGTTGTGATTATTAAGTGGAAAACTCATGTGACTGTGACATTTTATGATGTCATTAAGCAAAACACTGTGTGGGCTTGACTTGTGATTATACTTCTATGTTCTTCATTAACTCTGCTTGTTAGAAGCCAGTTGGGAAGTACACAAATAGCAATCATGCGACTGTGAGAGGCTGCCACAGTTGTCATTACACGGATTGGTTGCAATGGTGGTTTTTTAAGATGATCAAACCAGTCAGTCTTAGAGAAGATCCACTCTGACTGCTCTTTTTTTTTTTACAAAGTATTTTTATTATACAGTTTTCTTTGTTTTACATCACAGTTTCAGCTTTGCAAGAGCAATATACTGGTTGTATCCACAATTTTTTACAATATACATACCACTGTGTTTCCCTGAAAATACAACCTGTCCTGAAACTAAGGCCTTGCCACATTTTTCGTGTGGGCAAAAATATAAGCCCCCCCCTCAAAAATAAGCCCCCTGGACAACCCCCCCCTCCAGCCAGGCAGAGCACCGCTCACTGACGTAGCAGTATCGTGAAGGCGCCAAGCTGTGGGAGCCTGGGGGGGGGGAAGGCGCTCACATTGCTTGCCGTCTTTGGGATACTGCTAGGTTGGGGAGTGGCGTTCTGCCTAGCCAGAGGGGGGAGTTGCCAGGGGGCTTATTTTTGAGGGGGGCCTTATATTTTTGCTAGTGTTGTATCTTTTTATTCTTGATGAACATATTTTATTCTCCTTAGGTACACTGAGACTATATGCACCAAAGACAAATTCCTTGTGTGTCCAATCACACTTGGCCAATAAAGAATAAAGAATTCCATATTTCACCAAATCTACGTCTCAGTTTTCTGTAATCACCAATAAAACCATTTATTAGTAATGAGAAATTGGTCCCAAAGTTAGGTCTCTAAATTTGTGTCTTGGCATCTTCTGTTTCACCAGCCATGGCATTCAGAAACTCTCTGCAGGTGGCAGTGCTGTGAGGGGCATGAAGTTTGATCATTGGGAAAGAGAGCAAACAGGTTTTCCGAAACGGTGATTTTGGTGGTTGGCTGATCTGCCCGGTGCTTAAAAATGATTAAAGCTTCTCCTTTCTCTCAACGCCCATTTGCTGGCAGGCAGGTAAGGTCAGGCAGAATGAGCTTCAACGTCTCTGTCTGCTGACAAGGGCTAGGCAGGTTTTTTCAGGTTCCTTGGCGTCATCGGAGACTCCGCCGTGAGATAAGACAGCATTTATGTCTGCAGGCTTAGTGGGCGGGTGTGGGGAGGGGGGAGGGGAAAAGGGGAGCCAATAATTCCGTAGCTTTGAGATAGGATAGATATTAGGAGTTGTGTCTCAGATGGTTTCACAACAGGGCTACCTACCAGAGGCATCTACCAGCAAAGTTAATTAGGTGATAAATGTGAAATATTTCTGTGTGTACATTTCCTTATCATTAGATCAATGGGAACTACTGCTGCGCTCCCACACCTCTGCTCCAAAATTTAGGGCACAATCCTCCATCAGGGTAAGGTACCCCCCAACCTTTCATAGATAATGGACAGAGAGACAGTTGTCAAAGACCACCATTAAGGACACTGTGAAACGGTATTGCTTATTCTGTGCAGGATCCGTCTTATTTTTTTTACTCATTATGTCACATTAGTGTTAGAGGGAAAGGTTCTGATCACACATATGTGCTAGTCGTTCCCGACTCTAGGGGGCGGTGCTCATCTCCGTTTCAAAGCCAAAGAGCCAGCGCTGTCCAAAGACGTCTACGTGGTCATGTGACTGGCATGATTAAATGCCGAAGGTGCACGGAATGCTGTTACCTTCCTACCAAAGGTGGTCCCTATTTTTCTACTTGCATTTTTACATGCTTTCGAACTGCTATTTTGGCAGAAGCTGGGATAAGTAACGGGAGCTCACTCCATTACACAGCGCTATGGATTCGAACCGCCGAGCTGCTGACCTTTCTGATCATCAAGCTCAGCGTCTTAGCCACTGAGCTGCCGCATCCCCCCCACAAACATTAGTGATACTTACCGCTTTATTTGCTTTTCTGCAGAGCCCTGCAAGGATGCAAAATCACACACACAGCCCGTGTCTTGATTCATTGCATATTAGAGCAGCTTCCCCCAAACTTGAATAGACCTCCAGATGTTTGGACTTCAGTTCCCAGACTTCTTCAGTCATCCGGATGGTCTCTGAGAACTTCGGGAATTTAAGTCGGTGTGTTTTGAAGATTGCCTAATGGGGCAAAACTATAATATGTAGGAGAGCAAACTAAAAGAATTTAGTGACATCTGAAGATGTACTCATCTTTCATAAGCTTCCGTGGAGTGTAGCCCTCTTCACTCATGAATGCATATGCAGTGAGAAATTGGTGTAGGCTCTGCTTGGGCAGGGGGGTTGGGCTAGATTACCTACAAGATCCCTTCCAACTCTCTTAATCTGTACATGCACAATTCACTCTGTACATGGTTGTTCACCCATCGAGAGGGCCCAAGATCCTTGTTTCTGCCCTAGAGACTTAAGGAAGCTCTATATCTCAGGATTTGACCTCAGCTGAAAACAATCCTCAACAGCACCATAAGATGCTCTGGGTTACTGAAGGGCCTCCTTTCCCTGAAAGATTAGTCAGAGAATAATAATAATAATAATAATAATAATAATAATAATAATAATAATAATAATAATAATAATAATAATAATAATAATAAATATTTATTTCTTAGCCGCACCCTCTCCCGAAGGACTCGGGGCGGCGTACAATAAAACATATAAAATACATATCTAGACAAGACATACATATAACAAAGACGTATACCAAGACATGTACAAGGAGGAGGTGGGTTGGTGAATAAAAACAATGGCCTTGCATTCGGCTGCCTCCTCCTCCTCTTTGGTGAAAGGAAAGATGATCTGTTCCCCACTGTAGGAGGTTAGCACCCACCCCTCTCCTAGAAAAAAGAAATATTCTAGGAAATATTAAAAAGGCAGAATATTATAAGTTCCCTGGATGAGAAATGGAGAAACATGTTTTTTTTAGGAAGCAGGCTCACTTTTAATAGCCCCCCCTCCTCAATATGCCACAACAGATATCCTGCACTTAAGTGATAAAGAGATAGCTAGGTCTATTCAAAGGCAAATGCCCTCACTCAAGATTCAACAAATGTAGGATTAGCCCTCTACCCATCTAGCAACAGAACTCACCCAGAGAGGGCATAAAACTAGGGCACTCTCAGCATCTCTTTCCTTTTCCCCCAGGACCTCAAACCATGTGGTCCTGTCCACCATTAAAAACCATCTTTCCAAGCAGCCTCTGTGTTTCCAGTATCTTTCTTCCCACTTGGAACTGAACCCAGAAGGACGTTTCTTCCAATACCATCCTTTGCTCTCCCCTCCTTCTCCTGCCACTCATGGCAAGAGAAGCAAGTCGAAAGAGTGGATTGGATCTTTTCTCTCTCCCCGCTCCAGGGATGTCCAAAGATTCAGGAAAAGAAAGGGGAAGGAGAGCAGCAGTGGAAGATGGGCCCTGTGGTGCAGGGGTGGGTTTCGGCAGGCACTGCTGCCTGTTCGCTTATGATGCGCGCCGTGCATGCATGCGCAGTGTGATTAAAATTGTTCTACACATGCACAGAATCAAATAAACAAGATGGCAGCACCTACAGCACTGCCGGGAAAACCGTTTCAGGAGCGTGGCAGAACTGAGTCACTGCCGCTTCCAGTGACTCAGGCCGCCAAACCACTACCGTTTTGGACGAACCAGTCCGAACCGGTAGGAACCCACCACTGCTGTGGTGCCAGTCTTCCTAATTCACTCAACTCTTTGGGTTCAGAGAACTGACAGCAAAAGACCCAGAGATCTGCCTAGCCATAACTGGGACCAAAGAAGATTCTTTTCTCCTCCACTGAGCTCTTAATCCGGGCAGAAGCCCTCTTGCCCACCCAAAAATCTGGAGTGCAGTTATTAGTTCTTTTGCGGTGGTGGTTGATAAAAAGAGTCATTATAGGCAGTGACGTGCAGTCAGGTGAGGCAGGTGAGGCACAGCCTCACCACTCTCATCATGAAAAAAAAAGTAAAAGGAAAAAGCTGAGCTAGTTGCTGCCTCACCGTGGATGACTCTGCTTAACCTCACTGGTGCTCTCCCTCCCCAAGTGTAGTGACTTCCTCCCCAGGCCCCCATTCATTTCTCTCTCTCACACACACAGCTGGATAAAACTATATAAAAATCTAGCCCAGCTTCACTGATTACAAGTTTGAAAAGGGAACGTGGCTCCACCTGCAATCAAACTACACTTGGGGAGGGAGAGCACAACCGAGCACTGAGGAGACCACAGGAGGAGGCAGGAAGCCAGGCAAAGAGCCATGCTGTAGTACACACACTTCCCCCCAGCCTCTTTCTTTTGGAAGGCTCGGCTCGGCTCCCCTCTGGCTTCTCTGCCTCTCCTCTCACCCCAGCCTGCCAGCAGGAGGTGGTGGGTGGGCTTTATTGTGTTCCAGGCATTTCCCACCCAGACAGCAGGCTGCATTTGCAATGGTGGAGGTGTTTGGGAAAGGCAGCAGGGGAATGGGGGGGGGGGATGGCAGATGAACTGCTTTCAAGCCACTGGAAAAGATATCCAATCCAACTTTTGTGTGGGGGGGGGGGTTTGTTTGAGAGTGAGTGAGAGAGGGAAGGGGTAGGAGAGATAGTCCAATCCAACTTGTGTGTGTGTGTGTGTGTGTGTGTGTGTGAGAGAGGGGGAGGAAGGGAGAGAGGGAGGAAGGAGGGGAAGGAGAAGAAAAAGAAAAAGAAAGAAGGAGCAAAGGAGAAAAACAAATGCTGTCGCTTTAAATTGGAACTGAGCATGCCTGGCTGTGGAATTCTGGGAGTTGAAGTCCACAAGTCTAAAAATATTTGAAACCCAGCACTGTGTCAGTGCCTCACCAGCCATAAACCTCACCGCACGTCACTGGTTATAGGCATACAGTCAGTGTACATTCTTCAAGCGGATGATAAAAAAATAAAAAGTATAGATATCAAAGAATGAAATACTAAAAGCAAAGTAGTACAATACAACCATACATTTTTTTCCATGAGGAACTATCGATAGCACATTTTGTCCCTTCCCTTCAACTCTTCCCAGCTACTTATCGCTACTTAATCATTCATACTCTTCTTTGAGGATTGGAGATTATTGCTTGTATCTGTTTCAATTGTTTCATCTATTGTTTTCAATTAGTTTCTTAATTCTTTTTCTTGGAAACCATATTCCAAATATCTATGCTTGCCTTGGTGGGTGATATATCTCGGGAAGCCATCTTGAATAACTCTTGAATGGAGTCATTTTGTTGTGAATATATGGAGACAATTGTACCACCGCAGGGTAGAGTTAGCAGTTTTTAAAGCCATCGTATCTTTCTGCCAGCTCCCGTACTGGATACATACCTCAGTGCTGATATATGGGAAATTCCCAAGTTAAAAATAGAAGAGAAGCACAAACAATCTGGAAATTGCTATTCCACAGTGATAGCAAAATCATAAGGTATATGAAAGCCGGATAACATTTTCTCACTTGATGAG
Source organism: Natrix helvetica (assembly GCF_964273705.1). NCBI lineage: Eukaryota > Metazoa > Chordata > Lepidosauria > Squamata > Natricidae > Natrix > Natrix helvetica. Next base: position 278,842,865 of record NC_138552.1, read on the forward strand.
AAATAATGTGGTTATATTAAAATTATAATAATCAAAGCCCAAACTCTGTCTATACACATACTTTAAGAATAAAGATTTCCTGTACATCACTCTTTCCTTTTATCTTTCTTTTCACAGTTTTTATTTTATTTTAGCAAATGTGCAAATGGACAGCTCTCACCCTTGAAAATTGATGATCCTCTGAGTATTTCGTGGGACAGATTTTCCTGGTGCAAGTATGTTGCCTTTGGGTTGCTCTCTGTATCTCTCACTAATAAGATCTGACTTGAATAATATTGCAATGTTCTTTTGCTAATCTGTTCTAATTTCCATTTAACCTATTAATACTGCACCAGTTTTATTCATTTCATAGCCACTTTCTCGAATCAAATGGGATGAATTACAATTCTCATAACCAACATTTCATAATATACCACATTGGAATGGATGCTTATCCTGAATAATCCTATAGAGACCTCAGTAGTCTCCAATCTTTCCAGCTCAATGGACCAGTGGAGGCAGTGGGGGGGGGAGGGGATGGTTTTGCGCACACACACATGCATGCCACTATCACAAATGCAGCATTGTGTGCACACACACTCACCCACCACTTCCGTGGCCTGGTTCCGAATGGGCCACGGCCCGGTGCTGGGTTGTGGCCCGGGGGTTTGGGACCACAAACATACAAAATTTAAATGTTGGGTTTAATCACGTCCACCAGAAAAATATCTCTCTGCGAGCCAAAGTAGAACCAGACTAGGAAACCAAAGTAGAACCAGACTAGGAAACCAAAGTCACACAGGCCAATATTATTTTTACTATAAGCTTATGGTAACAATTTTGTAAGTCTGAATGTGGTTCCTCCTGTTGTGGCCTGCCAGTGGCCAGCAGAGCTGGTAGCAGATTCGGACAGTGAGGATGTTGGGGAGGAACATGGGCCAGTCCTGGAGTCTGGGGAAGGCTCTGATGAGGGCTCTGTGTTGGAGGCAGAGAGGGGGCCAGAGCCGTATGCCAGTTATCAGCTGTTTTCAGAGGCAGACATCAGTGAGGCAGACGAACAGCTGGAGCCTGTTCCCAGTGTGTGCATGCGCAGATGAAGGGAACCAGCTAAAGAACAGGGGTTGACTTGGGAGTAAGGCCAGAGGTGGATGATGAATGGCCCCTCTCAGAGGAAATAAAAGAGGAGCGAAAGGGGAGGGGAGTTTGCAGGAGACCATTAATTTGCTTAATTGGTCTCTGACTCTCCAAGACTCCTTGCCAAGTTTTGCAGAAAGCGGCCTGGCAGCTCTCCAAGCCAGATAAGGTCTGTGGCTGCAAATCCTCCCTTGAAAGACTTTGGTGAAGGTGAATGAGCAGAATTCACAGTAAATTAATAAAAGGGTCTTTTGTCGGGACAAGGAGCTTGCTGCATGCTCTTGGGAAGCCTAGGTCAGAATACCCTCCTTCTCTCCCTTTATTTTCGTAAGGATTAGGATACATTATCTCAGGTTTCAGTTGTAGCCCAGACTCAGATTTCTTTTATCTGACCATTGCTCTGGTTGCGGCATTACCTTCTGTTTCTCAGGATTATTCCTTCTGCCCATTACGCCATCACTCTCCAAAGCAGGCAAGGGTGTGTCAGTAGGGAAAGAATTCTACTGTGTGAAAGAATTCTACTACTCAGAGTTGTGCTGAAAGTAAACCTGTGCGTCCCATTCAGTGAACGAAGCACTACATTCAAAATCCCACTTAAAGACAAAACCTGGAATGAAGAAAAAAAAAAAGCACCTGAAATCTACAGGAATGAACTGTTGTGGGGAAACATGGCAGTTAAAGTTTTTAAAAAGCGCTTACATGAGGCCATTTGCATTTTAAAAGCCCCCATCAGATAAATCTATTCGTCAAAGAATCAAAAGAGGGCGATTTGCATTTTTAAAAAGGTTCTTAGGCAATTTACATTAACAGTTAATTATAGGAAGCTATATAGGAACCTCCCTATGTTTTTGAGATACTGCAAACATAAATGGTGTTCAACATTATTTTTAAAGTCCAATAGAAAGAGAACTGGTTTAGAATATTGCCCCACTGATGTTGATTTTTAACATTTCAAGGATGGGCAGTTTTTAGAGTCTAGCAAGTTTGCAGTTCGACCTTAAAACTATTAAACAAAATGTGAACAAGATAATTGGTTTATTCTTAGACTCTTGGGAATCAAACAGTCTTGTTAAAGGTGGATACTGTCAAATAATACAACTCCAATTTAGCTTCTACAGGGGGTGCATCCCTTAAAGATGTTCAGTTGCCTTTGGTTACATTCTCCAGGAAAACAGAGCCCCCCCACCTTCTGTTTCACTGCTGAACAGCTTTAATAACAGGAACTTTCCCCTAAATATGGTTGAAATCAGAGGTGGTATTCAGCAGGTTCTGACCAGTTCTGGAGAACCGGTAGGGGGAATTTTGAGTAGTTTGGAGAACTGGTAAATACCACCTCTGACTGGCCCCGCCCCCATCTATTCTCTGCCTCCAAAGTCCCAGCTGATCGGAGGGAATGGGGATTTTGCAGTAAACTTCCCCTCCCATGCCCACCATGCCACACCCACCAAGCCATGCTACGCTTACCAAGTCACACCCACAGAACCGGTAGTAAAAAATTTTGAATCCCACCGCTGGTTGAAATATATTTTTCCCCCTGAAATGTCCACTCATTCATTCTAGTTAATGAGCCCTGGAGGCGCAATGGTTAAAGTGCAGTATTGCAGGCAACCTCTGCCCACAACCTGGAGTTCAATTCTGATGGATTCTGAGATCAGTAAAATGAGGACCCAGAGTGTTGGGGAGCCATATACAGTGTTGTAAAGCTCTATGGGGCAGTATATGAGCCTAAAGTGCTATTTCTATTGCAAGACTTGCCATTCAAGAATGAGAAAACCAACTTTGTCTGAATAGTAGTCTTTTGGATTTTTGAAAAATATTTCCCCTTTAGCATGTGACAGCAGCTGGTGGATCTCATCTAGACTTGGAAATGAAGGAGGGCCAGTTTTGGTTAGTACTTGGAAGGAGCATCAGGAAATCCAGAGGCTATAAACTAGTTTAAAACTTGTTTTAAAAAAAGAAGTAAGTAGTATATACTGGAAGGAGACAATGACAAACCATTTCCATTCTGTTGCCAAGAAAACAGCATCATCACAAAATCATCAGGAGCTGGACTTGGCTCAAGAGTGTCTTTGCTTTTATACTAACATGTCTCTAAAGCAGTCTTCTCCAGATAAAAATACACAGAGTGTCAGTCCTGGCCCATCTTGGTCCCTTAGGAAGGAAAGACCCTTGACTCCATTTGCAGTAAAGAGTATACTTTTACTAAAAGCCAAGTGGTTACAGTATAACAAAAACCAGAACTAAAGTTTCATGCACAAAGCTTCTCCAGTTAATTTCCCCTTTTTTGTTCCACACCCCCCTCTTATCTACCCACTGTCCAGTTACATTTGAAAAAGTTGTTTTAGTGACAGTCCCTGCTATCGTGGGCTGGATGGTGAGCCATTTCATTCCCCCGCCTCTGGCCTTGGGAAGATGAACCGTTGTCGCAGGATGGCACGATGAGTGGTTTCTGTTTCCTGCTTCCCACAGCTCCCTCCCCACTCTAGTTTATGGCAGGCTGGCATCTAGCAAAGGGAGGCTGAAGTTCAGGATGGCAGTTCTGACACATAGGTTTTGAAGGAAACCATTCAGAAGCATGTTTCTTATCCATTGAATCTCTATGTCTGTACTAATTCTGAATTAAAATGTACCAATGATTATCTTCTCTATGATTTTGTCTTAGTTCCAACGAATCTGGGTGGAAACTGGAGATTCCATTTTGATTATCATGGCTACCAAGAGATTTTTCCTCCATTGCTGGCAGTAAATCCCGTAAGTTATTATGGGTTGAGTAAAGAACAAACACACCTTCCACTCTTGCACTAATACACCTTTTGTTCCTGCTACACGCTGTATGCAAGAACAAGGAAACATTTAAAGCTTTGTTGATTCATCTGGATCAGGATGAATCTCTAGCAATCTTAATTAAAAATCAAAGGCAACCAGGCTTTGCAAACAGAATTGGTTATCACTCCTGAGAGAAATCTCATATTTTGGTATTCATATCTTGAATCTCTGTCTTCTTTTAATTGCTCCTACATAATTGACATGATGTTGATATTATTGGCATTCATCCATCTGATTTTGGGGAGTGGGGGTGGGAAGATGGGAAAGAACCTGGCTTATTTTGCAACTACTGTATCCCAAGATTTTTTTCTTGTTCCATAGCCATTAAACTGTCTCATTGTCTGGTATCTGTTTCTTTGCTTCCTTTATATCTTGATTCTCAGGAAACATTGGGTCCTGAAGTGGTTTACCAAAGGTATAATTATAAAATAAATACTTATACTTCTGCTGGCATTGGAGAATGCTAGAGAATACTGTGGACAGCCAAGAAAACAAACAGATGTTTGATAATTCAACAAATAAATCCAGAGTTCTCGCTTGAGGCACAAATGACCAGACTCAAATTATCCTATAGGTCAGTGATGGCAAATCTATGGCACACATTCAGTGTCATATTTGGTGGCATGCCAGCCATCAGCTCTGATGTGCATGAATGCACCAATCAGCTGTTTTTTCACCCTTGAAAAAAACGGGCCAGGGGAGACCATTTTTGCCCTCCCCGGGCTTCAAGTAAGCCCCCGAAGGCTGGGGAGAGCGAAAAACGGCCCCAACTGGCCAACCAGAAGTTCAGTCCCCAGCCCCCAGAGGCCCTCCAGAAGCCAAAAAGGGATAGTTTCCGAACTTCTGCTTGGCCCGTTGGGGCTGTTTTTCATCCTCCCTAGGTTCCAGGGGCTTTCCTGAAGCCTGGGGAGGGCAAAAAGGGCCCCAACAATTCATTTCCGGCTTCCAGAGGGCCTCCAAGGGGTCGGGGGATGCCATTTTCACCCTCTCCAGGCTTCAGGAAACCCTCCAGAGCCTGGGAAGAGGTTGTGCATGCACAGGTGGGCGGGGAGGATCGAGTGGGCATATGCAATAGCATGCAATTTTAGCAATTTTGGCACGCCATAAGTAAAAGGTTCACCATCACTGCTATAGGTGATGTTCATCCATTGTATTCGAAGAGGACCTTGACATCTGTCAGGTTGTGGGCTACCCACGATGTGTCTGCAGGTGACTGGTACAGCCTATACAGGCATGAGATGTTCTGCCACATGTGGGGCAGACGTGTGGGTACCATTGTTGGTGCATTTGCAGTTCTGGCTTTACGCAGTGCTCGCTTCTCTTGTGCTATGGTTGTTCTTCTGTCCTCAGATGTCTGGCAGCCTTGGTGGATCAGCATGTGCCATGTCGGTTGATCTTGTCCCAGGATTTCCCAGGAGGTGGTGTCAATATCCAGGGACTTGAAGGAGGCTTTCAATGTGTCGTTGTACCTCTAGGTAGCCCTCTAACAGTTTGTTTATTGACCATTCAAAGATACAACAGTATTGAAAAAAGTGATTCATGACTATTGCAACATCCCCATGCTCATGTGATTCAAATTCAGCAACGGATTCATATTTATGAGCGTTGTAGTCTTCTGGGGTCATGTGATCACTTTTTGCAACCTTCTCACAAGCAAAGTCAATGGGGAAGCCAGAGTCACATAACAACTATGTTACTAATTTAACAACGGCAGTGATTCCATTAACAACTGTGGCAAGAAAGATATAAAATGGAGCGAAACTCATTTAACAAAGCAACAGAAATTTTGTGCTCAGTTGTGGTTCTAAGTCAAGATTACCTGTACTTTGAAACAGGTATGGAAAGATCTAGCTCTGGAGGTGGAAGGAGATAAGACAACCAGCAGCAAGGTGGATGGACCCAGTTATAGTGGCAATGGGTGGACCATTGGAAGACTCGAATGACCAAATCAGATCATCAGCATGATTACTAAGAGTCAACACTGATTTATGGCACATAATCTATCAATCTATCTAGCAATCACTGAAAAATATGCAACTGGCAAAGCTTATTCCATTAAACATGAGCAAACCATTGTAAAATAGGCACGGGACTGAAGTACTCAAATCCATCGGCTTAAAAATACTGTTTTGCTTATTTACTGTTTGAAGGGCTGTTGTACACTATGGGATGTACTGCCTTAATCTGCTGGTTGGATGGATGAAAAACTGGCTATTGGAAACATCCTTCTATTGAAGTCTTGTCCAACTCCCACATTTAAGGCTTTCCCTGCTAGAGGTTGATTCGAGCAGCTCAAGCTCACACAGGTCTAATAATTCCCCTTAAATTTTTACAAGCTTATTCATGTTTGCTGTCAAACATATTACTTAGATTCCTGGAGGCTATTCCAAGAGACAAACCATTAATTACTTGGAACAGCACAAAATGTCTTTCTTGAGAGACATATCTGAAAACAATTCAACAGTTACATAGCCATGCTGATAAACCAAGTGGCAGCAACTTGGTTTATTTATTTATTTATTTAGGTAGTTAGTTAGTTAGTTAGTTAGTCAGTCAGTCAGTCAGTCAGTCAGTCAGTCAGTCAGTCAAACAAATATGTGGAAGACAACAGGTATAAGTATAAACATGGACATGAACAAAGGAAATGAGTACAAATAAATGGAGACAGTAGGACAGGGACGGTCCTTTGTCCTGGAGACACCCAATTGAAAGCTCATTTCATGTTCCTGGCAAGAGCTGGAGTGAAGGTTGGGAGCTCAGCCTAGCCCCACAGCAGATCTCATGTCTCAAACACAGACTTGCTAACCTCCTGCCCAGCATTCCAATCACTTGGGCCAGTGTGCTCTTTATTGTTATAAAGGTTTTTTTTTATTTTTTTCATTTTATAACATATAATCACATGTATACTATTACATAGCCAACATCATATTGTATTATTAAATGTTTACATCAATTCATCTTTCCATCAACTCCCAAAAACAATTATTGGCTTTTCTGCTCTCCATACACCATATTTGTACCTTATCCATCACTTTCTCCTCCCTCTCTCCTCCCCCTCCCTACCTCCTTTCTTCCCTCTGTCATCTTTCCCTTCTTTACTTCCCCTTCCTCTCTCCTTCTCCTCTCTCCCCTTTCCTCTCCTCACTTCTCTCCTACTCTTCCCCCACCCCTTGCCCTCTCTCCTATCTCTCTCTTCTTCCCTTACCTCTCTCCTCTACTTCCCACTCTTCATCCCATTTACTTGGTGTATTTCAGCTTCTGAGCAAGCCCCATTTTATGTTGATGGTATTTATAATTTCTTTTCAATATACATATTTAATTTTAACATGTATTCTCCTCCTTTTAAAAAAAATAGAGCAAAAAAGTATACATATATAGTCATTGTGCTTTTAAACTCTCTCCACCTCGCCCCCAGCCTAATTTTGGCTGAGATGTAGACCTGGTTACAATTCCCAGCTATTCTCGTCATTATCTTTATATAATTATACATCCTTACATGCCCCCAATTTGTGATTCTGTCTTTAAATCTCAATAGTTTCCTATTGTAGGTATATTTTATGTTCCTTCTCTATTTTTCCATATCTTGGATTAGATTACCCTTAATTGTCTATAAATGACAATCCTCGCTGTTCAATGTTCATTACAATTCCTAAATCTGTTATATAGAATAACAAGAGGTAAACATCTCACTTTATTCATCATCTTAAAGGTTCTATATATGTCCATGTTTCATATATTTTAACCCATGCTTAGTGCTTAGTTGTCCTTCTATTGTCATATTCAGTCAATTCACAACTCAGTTTAATTATCATGTATAAAAGTGAATCACAAACCTCTGCTTTACAACCTCCCCATATCATTTTCATATTTAAGCATATTCCACATATTTCAACCTTTGTTTAATTATCTTTCCATTATTATATTCAACCAATTAGCAAAGTCCATTTTATTGTCATATTTAGGAATAAAACCCTTATCTTAGCTTTATATTTTCCCATATAACAGTTTCTAGTTGTCTGGTTTTTTCCTAGTAAGTCTTTTGTCCCACTTCTCTGTTCCTGTCCTCCCTTTTCTTTGTTTGACACATCCACTCCCAGGCAGCCATCAAAAGGATATTTTATATTTCTGTTTGTTGGGGCATACTCTCCTACTTCAATTTTCCTTATGCCACTAACAACCTCAACCTCTTTTGTCTGCTTTTTATTCCTTTTTGTTGGGACACCTCCCCTTTTTACAGTTTTCCCTATACCACTACCAAGACCAATAGAGTTTTTTGTCTGCTTTTTATTTCCCTCCATTTCTACCCCGTCGTTCCTTGCCCCCCTTCTTCTTTGAATTCTTCTTTAGATATTTGCTTCTCTGGGTTCAGAATTCTATTTTGGCTTGCTTTTAGTGATTTATGCATATTTTTAATAATTTCACGTAGTTCTTCAAATTCCCAGTTTTCCATGATGTCCAGTTCCAAAGTTACAGTTAGTTATACAGTTCTTATTTCAGAGTTCTGATCCACCTTAAATTTATCTACTTCAGCTGCAGTGGGGAAGAGCAATGGGAGCCATCTTGGTCTTTTGTTCTTCCTTAATGTCCAGTTCCAAAATAGCAGTTAGTTATAAAAGTCTTATTTCAAGGTTCTGGTCCACCTTAAATTTAATTTAACTACTGTGAAATTGTAAGAGAAGCTGGAGCCATCTTAAATCTTTTGCAGAGAGAAAAAAACGATGAAAAAGGAGAAAAACCCCTCACATTTCCAAGTTTTTGACTCTGTTATTATTCTTTCCACTGCCACCTTCCACCTCCGGTTGACCACAGCTATCAAAACATATCAATTGGAACAAACTTGCAAACAGCCAGATTCGGAACATTTCTCTTTTGCCTCCTGCTTTCCCAAATTCAGATTTTGAGAAAATCCCGATCTGACCATCAACATTATTTATGCTCTCAAGATTTCTTTGCCTTTTCCAGGTTTCATTTTTGGCTGTGGGTTAGATAATTTTTTGTACTGGTCTTTCATCTCTTCCCCACCCTCCTGTTCATTTGCTTTGACTGGAAGTCAGCATCTTGTCAGCCATATTGCAGGCTGCCACCCACACTCCGATTCATAAGGCAAATCTCCGACCTGCAAGGGACCTGTTGTCTCCCTCTGGGTCTACTGAGACACTGCCCTTCTTCGCCCCCTCTCCAGAGGGGTTCTGATCCAAAAAAGGATCCCCGGAATAGGTTTGTCAGACAGGGTTCATGTGAGGCTCTTCAGAGCTCACATCCCCCATGTCTGTCCAGCTGGAGAACTTCCTGTCAAATCTAGCGTGCTCTTTATTATCCCCATTTACAAAAGGAAATAGTACACAAAACAATGAGGAGATTGAAATAAGGAAAAGAGAAAACATAGAAAAAACTAATTAAAAATATAGGTTTAATTATTTTTATTCTTTATTTAGTTTGTCAAGCATGTACAAGATAACAGGTATAAGTATAAACATGGAAATGGGTAGGAATCAATGGGGGCAGTATGACAGGACGGTAGGCACACTGGTGCGCTTATGTATGCCCCCTTACAGGCCTCTTAGGAATGGGGTGTGGTCCATGGTAGACAGTTTAAGGTTGAAGCTTTGGGGGTTTGAGGATGTAACAACAGGAGTCAGGTACAGCATTCCAGGTGGTGACTACTCTGTTGCTGAAGTCGGATTTTCTGAATCGAGTTTGGAGCGGTTTACTTTGAGTTTGTATCTATTGTTTGCCCGTGGATTATTGCGGTTGAAGCTGAAGTAGTCATTGACAGGTAGGATGTTGTAGCAGACAAATTTTGTGTACAACGCTTAGGTCAGACCATAGGTGGCATAGTTCTAGGTTGTCCAAGCCCAAAAGTTGAAGCCTGGTCGCATAAGGTATTCTGTTGTGAGCAGAGGAGTGCAGTACTCATCTCGTGAAATACCTCTGGACTCTCTCAATTGTATTAATGTCCGATATACAGTGTGGATTATTCATTATATTTCTCCATATCTTACTGTCCTTGCAAACCATCCTTGAGTCCACCATATTTACCTGTGGATTCACACCTAGCCTTTAAATTTCTCTTCCCTTTCTCCTTTTCAGAAACACCTCAATGTCATCCCAGCAGCACAATTTCTTCTGTCTTTCCTCCGCCAACTCATCCACTCTTCCTTCATTTAGGCATATGCCTAATGCCTAACACATATTCAGAAAGAAACTCTTGTCTGACTCTAACAGTATTTTTAAAATGAACTGTCAAAATAAATTGATGAGAAAAATGAAAAATGTCCCATGGAAACAGAGTAATTGAACTATACCTTTATGTTTGCATTATTTATTTAAATGCAACCTTAGAGCTAAGCAGAAAATTTCTAGATGGCTTGTTTTTTTAAAAAAAAATGTTGGTGGAGGAGAGAGGTTTTCTTTCTTTTTATCTTCTTTGTAAAAAAAAAGTTTTATTTTTTCGTCCAAATATTTCCCACCTAATTAAAAACATACCCCCCACCCCAAATTTCTAAACAATTCTATATGCCACGATCATTGCAGATCATGCAAAATAGTATCAAGGTTGGTAAGACTATTATTACTCATGCAATAGCACAGCACAATAACAATAATAATAGTTCCATGAAAGCAAAAATTCAACACATCCGGGAACAACAGCAAATGTCGCTTGTGCAATGAGAAAAATGAAACAGTGGATCATCTTATCTGATGCTGCAGCAAAATTTCACAGACTGATTATCTACAATGTCGTGATCGAGTTGCCAAAGTTGTACATTGGAAGCTTTGCCTGAAGTTTGAATTCGGTTGCAGCGAAAATTACTGGGAACACCCAATTGACAAAGTTCTTGAAAATGAGAAAATCAAGATCCTGTGGGACTTTTAGATCCAGACAGATATCTCTCCCACAACACTCCTGATATCACTATTGTGGAAAAGAAAAAAAAAGTCTGATTCGTTGATATTGCAAAACCAGGTGCTGCATGAATGGAAGAGAAACAGCTAGAAGAAAATAAAGAAATATTGCAGTTTGCAAACTGAAATTGAGCTATTATGGAAGAAGAAATCAATAGTTGTACCAATAGTAATAGGAGACCTTGGAACAATACCCAAAGGGCTGCCTAGATATTTTGAACTTATTAGACCTGAATATTCTGACTTTGCAAAAAACTGTCCTACTTGGAACTGCCTGTATATTCAGATGCTACCTTAATAGCTCTTAGGTCCTTGGTTAGGACTTGAACTGTTACATTTTTACCAGTCCCAGACTGTGAATCAAATTGAAGATTAAATCTGTAATAATCATAGTCATAGAAATAGAACAATTGGGCAAAGGCAAGCAAGGGTAGTACCAAGAGTAATAGGTGCCTTGGGTGCAATCCCAAAACAACTGGAGCACCACTTGAACACCATCGGCATTGACAAATTTGCCATCAGTCAATTGCAGAAGGTGGCTTTACTGGGAACAGTTTCCATCCTGCGACGATATTTGTAATACCATCAAACATCCAGATTTGCCTATCTCAGGTCCTTAGTAAGGACTTGATAGGTAGACAAATTTGCCAACTCCAGTCTGAACATCTGGTTGATTGTAATAACAAAAAACAACAACAACAAAGCTAGACACGACAGAGTTGCTAAATTAATCCACTGGTCATTATGTAAAAAATACGACTTACCTGTATCCAAAAAGTCATGGGAGCACAAAGTAGAAAAAGTTACCGAAAATGAGAAGTTGAAGATCTTATGGGACTTTTTAATACAGATGGATCGTCATTTGGAACACAACACCAGATGTCATGGTTATAGAGGGCTGAAACGTACAATTTATTGACATCAGCGTCACCAGGAGATGCCAGAGTCGAAGAAAAAGAACTGGAAAAAATCATGAAATACCGCGGCCTGGCAATCGAAACTACCCAATTATGGATGAAACATGTAACAGTGATACCCATTGTCATTGGGGCACTTTGTACCATGTCGAAGAATTTTATAAGATGCATCAACAAATTGCAGCTTCCTGCAATAACACCAGCGGAACTGCAAAAAACTGAGCTACTCAGAACATCGTATTTTTTAAGAAGGTACTTAGTTGATACCTAGGACGCTGGCAGCAACCGGTATCAACCATTAGCACCAGTCAATGGTATTTGTGATGCATTTTTGAATGTTCAGTTGGCTGAGTTTAATGTTTAATGAATAAATAATAATAATAATAATAATAATAATAATAATAATAATAATAATAATAATAATAATAATAATAATAACAACAACAACAACAACAACAACAACAACAACCATCACCACCACCACCAGGCCATTTTAGCTAATGGACTCCAGTTCCCAAGAAAAAAATAACAATGCAGTGAAATGTATTTCCTGTAAGTAGGGTGAAAATTATTTATGTTCAACAGTGACACCAACAGAGGGTGCCAAATGTTTCCCCCCCAATACATTGTTTTATTCCATTATAAAATGTGAATAATACATTATAAAATGCAGACAGAAACTAAGTATAGTGGTATATATATATATATATATATATATATATATATATATATATATATATATATATATATATATATATATATATATATATATATATATATATATATATATAGTCAGAAATGGTCAGCATGTGACAACTTAGATAAGTTAATTCTTTAAAGATGAGAAAAAGTTATATATATATATATATATATATATATATATATATATATATATATGTATGTATGTATGTATGTATGTATGTATGTATGTATGTATGTATGTATGTATGTATATGTGTATTTGTGTTACAACCCCTGGTATGACTAAATATGGGAGGAAGGTCACTACTCCCTCTTTCTGTCCTTCGGCTTATCACAAAGACCATGCAGGCAGAAAACCAGGGGTAGACCATGCAGGCAGAAAACCCAGTCATACCAGGGGTTGTAACACAAATACATACCTATTTCCCTGGCTCAACTGATAAGGAAGAGAACCCGTGGCTTAGTGGTTAAGACTCCTGCCTAAGATATATACAGCCCGGGTTCTAATCCCAGTAAGGGTATGGCTAGCTGATGAGAGCTAATTAGCTCGAAATAGATTTATCCTAGTCTCCCTTTATTTATTTATCAGTACAATTACAACACAAATATAAAAAGGCAACAGTAAAAATAAAAATATGGTTTTCTGCCTGCATGGTCTTTGTGATAAGCCGAAGGACAGAAAGAGGGAGTAGTGACCTTCCTCCCATATTTAGTCATACCAGGGGTTGTAACACAAATACATACCTATTTCCCTGGCTCAACTGATAAGGAAGAGAACCCGTGGCTTAGTGGTTAAGACTCCTGCCTAAGATATATACAGCCCGGGTTCTAATCCCAGTAAGGATATGGCTAGCTGATGAGAGCTAATTAGCTCGAAATAGATCTATCCTAGTCTCCCTTTATTTATTTATCAGTACAATTACAACACACACACACACACACACACACACACACACACATATATATATATATATATGTGCGTGCGTGTGTGTGTGTGTGTGTGTCAAATATGATTTCTAAAAGGTTAATTATGGTAAATTATACCCTTAATGCTGAGTGTTAAATTAATAAACAGTTGCATAACACATATTTCATAATATGAGAAAGGTTTCAATTCTTAAAATTAGGACTTAATGCTGAATTCTCTGCCGTATTGTTATTTATAAATGCTAAAAGAATGAAAGGAGGAAGAGAAAGAGAGAGAGGAAGCTGTTTGAAAAGAATAGATGGGTATTTAATTTCTGGCTTCCCCCTTTAAACACTTGGGCTCTGTATGTCTGTGTGTGCATGGACACGTATGATTTGTCAGGGTGCTGATAATTAAGAATACAGCTATAACTTGCAGAATATACAGCTTCACTGTGTACACACCAATCATGTATATACTTTCGTCAGTTTCCTGAATGATCAAACCCGCCTGGCTCACTCCTGAGCCACTGCGAAGCTCTGAGGTCTCTTGTCAAATCAGAGAATAAAATGAAATAGTTTGTGAGGAACACGACACAGATATTCCAAAAGAATGTAACTTTAACAAAAGAAATTCTCAGGATCTGCAATTGAATTAGATTTCAAAAGACCGGAATGTCTGCCAACTATGCATTTAATTTTAAGGAAGCAACTCGTTTAAGACGTGTCATGTAGCTGACAGGTGCTGTGCAGAAACACAAGGGTGCCTATATCTTTCTAAGTGGGGTGTGGATCAGAGTGTGGTTATTCTTCAGCTATTGTGTGTCTCGGAATTTGTAGTGCAATTTTTCACTCTAAGGCCTACCCAATTATAGATTTAAAACACAATTTTAAGGCTAGGTACCTCTTACAGAAAGTTAGAAATTAAATTGCAATTTAAAAATGGGAATTTTTTGACAAAACATCTTCAAAATTTTGTATTTCAATATTTCGTTATAAACACAGTTTTGCTCTTGGCATTTTGTTTTGCTTCTTCAATTGCACATTAATGCAAACACACACACACACACACACACACACACACAGACAAACCTGAAACAACAACTGGATTGAATGCTTGTAAACGAACAGATGCAAAGCTGGTCTGGACTGAAATAGTACAATTTAGCCACAAAGTTTACATTAGATACTCTCATTTTCATTTTGCAAAAGTGCAAAACACAAGAACTGATTGAATACTTATAAATGAACAGATGTAAAACTGGCAGGGGCTGAAACAGCACCATCCATCTGCTAAAAATGTATTATATTTTTTTCGTGTTCTTTTTCAGATGTAACAACTGCTTAGAAGATCTTTTGGTCATTGTACTTTACTTCGTCTTCCTCCTTTATTTTATGTCTCAAGCTGCTACTATGGCCTCTGCAAAACAGCAAATAATATTTCTGTTTTATTCAGTGTTTCTACTTGCTTTTGTAGGGATTGGTGGTGCAGTCAATTTTGTTTCTTCAAATCTCACGTCAAGTTCTGTTCATTGCTGTTTACAAATTCAGCTGAAATAAAGGTTACACCTATTGTGAGCAAGAGCATGCTTTAACATTTGGTAGTGTTTCTCCAATTTGATAACTTTAAGATGTTTGGAATTCAGCTCCCAGAATTTATCAGGCAACAGCTGGCTGGGGAATTCTGGGAGTTAAGGTCCACACATCTTAAAGTTGCCAAGTTTAAAATCTCCTGCTCAAAATTATACCTAAAGATAAAGCTACTGATCAGTGGTGGGATTCAATTTTTTTTACTACTGGTTCTGTGGGTGTGACTTTGTGGGTGTGGTGTGGCTATATGGGTGTGGCTTTGGGGGCACAGCAGGGGAAGGATACTGCAAAATCCCCATTCCCTCCCCACCCCACTAACCTGTTTTCCAGCTCCATTCTCCTGTTCAGGGAAACAAAAGAAGATATATAGTGGTTTCCACCAAGGTCCTCTGTTACGGAAGGAACAGAGGTTTATCTCATTGGTCGAAGGGTCTGACAGCTCCCTATAAAAGGGCTGCTGTCAGACTCAACCTTCGCTGCATTGTTCTCACTTGTTGTACTTTAATAAAGAGCTGTTGTTGCCTTTTAGCCTTGTGTGCCTTTCCATTACCCGATCTAACACTGGCAAGGAAGGTGGGATTGGAAGGCAACTAGGCGAACCAAAAAGAGTGTAGCAATCCAGCAAGTACATCCAGCCTGGAGCTCAGAGCAGCTTTGAGCAGCCATTTTTGAGCGGCAAACTCAAAACGCCCTCAGGACACAAAATGGCTATGCACGCCCCACCGGCTCCATATGACCCAGTCACCAAGCACTGGGACTCAAATATGCTGAGGTTCGACTGCTTTCTCGAAGCCAACAACCTCATGGGCCTTTCTGAAGGCCGCAAAAAGAACATGTTCCTTTGATACTGTGGCCGGGAAGTGTTCAAAATGGCGAAAGACCTCTCTGAACCAACGCCGCTACAATCGTTCACTTGGTCCGTGCTCCAGCAGATGCTGAGGACCCACTACACCCCCCAAGCAATCCAAGCATGTTCGCCGGCATGAATTTAATATTCAGAACCAGAAGGAGGGCAAGTCGATCAACGAGTACGTTGCGGCGCTACGAAAAGCTGCAGCGTACTGCGAGTTCTGAGACCTAGACGAACTTATTCTTGACCGCATTATATGCGGTGTGCGTGACATTAATTTACAGAGGAGGTTATTCGCTAAATCTAACCTCACTCTACAAATTGCCTTGGACGAAGCCAGGGCGTCTGAATCGGCCGTCAAATCTACTGAAACTCTGCAGTGCCAAAGTGCTCCACAAGACACGTGAAAGAGTACATACATACATCGCGAGGCTGCAGAGGCCGAGAGCTCAGAAGGTGCGGAAGATGACAGCTGCTGCATGTGCAGTAGCTGCTCCCAGCTGGTGTGCAAATTCAAACCGCATCTCCCGCCTTGCGCTAGCTGCGGAGGAGGCCATGCCACATCAGTTTGCCGTTTCAGCGATGCTACCTGCCAGCGCTGCGAGCAAAAGGGGCACATCGCCAAGGTGTGCCGGAGTGAACCCTGCTATTACCTGGCATCCAAGAAGCAGACCAAACCACCAGCAGAGGCCCAACCAAGGGGCCTGGCAGAAGCCACCACGGCGCTCAGAGGGCGACACTAGAGTCACCTACCATACCTCAATCGGCCAAGTCGCACCAGGCGGCCAAAAAAGCTGAAGGTCACAGTCCTCATCGAGTACTCTCCATGTGAAATGGAGATCGACACCGGGTCATCTCTGACCATCATGCCATGGTCTACCATCAAGCAGGTATTCCTAGCCTGAAGAAACAACATCTACATACCCCTGACATTCGCCTTCGCGATTACCAGGGGAACCGGGTCCCCATTGTGGGCCAAGGGACCTTCCGGATGAAATTCAAATGCTTCAGCAGCCAACTCCCAGTGACGGTGGTCAGCGGCAACTTGCAGGGCCTCCTGGGGCTTGTTCAAAGCCCTGGGCCTAGAAGTGACCAGTATCAACACCTTGAAATACAAAGGTGCCAAAGCCATCCTTAAGGAGTTCAAGGACGTCTTCAGCACTGGTCTGGGTAAGTATGTGGGGACTCCAATCTCCTTTAATTTGGACCCCAATATAGCCCCCATAAGGCTAAAACCCAGGAGAGTCCCTTTTGCTCTCTGCCCCAAAATTGATCTGGAAATTGACAAGCTCGTAGGCCAGGGAATCCTAGAGCCGGTTGATCACGCACGCTGGGAGACCCCTATTAGGGATGTAACTCTAGGCTTGGCTTGGCAATGTATATAAGCTATGATTATTTTACTGTTACTTTAAATGCTTAATAGATGTAATTGGTGTTAGCATTCTAAATACCATGCAGAATAAATCATTGTCCAAGACAAAGGTATCCTTAAAGGTCCAATTTATTTGTACAGGCAAGTTAGCACCTCTATGGAAAATTCCAACACTGATTTAGATCCTGTGGGTTCACCCAGTTGAAAGTTCATGCTCTATCCCCACACCCACAAATCCATCACTTGTTCCAATCATCATCTTCCACGCTGGCATCTACACCCCTCTACTTCCGGTCAGGTGTCGAGGTGCGGAGACAAAAGATGACCTTGGCTTCTATAAAAGAATGTCAACAATACATTCCACAATCCTACTCCTTTCTATTCCCCCCTCCCAACTACTACACTAATGAACAGCATAGGAAATTAATAAAAAGTGTGGCAGGCCAAAGATCCTAAAAAGAACATAACTACAGGCCTGACAATTGGTTTGTTACCTCAAGCAGCCATAAGAGGGAGCCAGTATGGTTGTTAGATCTCTCTCTCTCTCTGTGTTTTGTTAGAAGCTGGTTGGTGTATTTTTCACTCTCGTTATGCTTCTGTCAGCGTTCCAAATATCATGCAGAATTAAATCATTGTCCAAGGCAAAGTGATCCTTAAAACTCCAATTTAATAAGACAGGCATTTTGGCATTATGCTGTTGAATTTCAACTCTAACGCACATCCTGTGAGTTCACCCAGTTAAAAGTTCATCATCTATCCCCACACCCCATAATTCATCACATGGTCCAATCTTCATCTTCCACGCTGGCATGCACACCCCTCTTCTTCCGGCCAGGTGTCGAGGTGCGGAGACAAAAGACGACCTTGAGCTTCTAAGAAAATCCATAACAATACATTCCACAATCCTACTCCTTTCTATTCCCCCCTCCCAACTACTATACCAATGAAACAGCATAATATATATATGTTTTAAATATGTGGCAGGCCAAAGATCCTAAAAGGAACAGAATTACAGGCCTGACAGGCGGCCTCTCCTCAAAAGAAAAACGTTTCCTGAAAAGAGAATAACATAAAAGTTAGCCTATTAAAATTTAACCACCTCTTCCTCCCCCAGGGGGACCCTTTGGCTTATCAGGGAACTTCTCATGGAATTGCTTCACTAATTTATCTGCTTTCAGATCCCAACTTTTCACCCACGTAGCTTCTGACAAAGGGTATCCCTTCCAATGCACTAAATATTGTAAGCGACCCCTATACAGCCTGGAATCTAATATTTTTTTCACTTCATAATGTGTTTCCCCTTCTACCACTACGGGAGGAGGTGGAGTTTGGGTGGATGGTCTCGTGCTAGACTCTCTTACCGGCTTCAATAAGCTACAATGGAATACCAGGTAAATTTTCCCTAAGAGTCTGGGTAGGCTGAGTCGAACTGTAACTGGGTTAATTATCTTTTCTATTGGGAAAGGACCTAGAAATTTTGGACCTAATTTCTTACTAGGCATCTTTAATCTTATGCATTTAGTAGATAAAAAAACTTTGTCCCCCACTCGAAAGGGGGGTTGTAGGGAACGATGTTTATCAGCTTGCTTCTTGTAGGCTTCTGCCGCATCTGTTAGTGCCTTTTTGGTATTCTCCCATCCCTTCTTTAGTGCCTCCAGCCATTCATTCAGGGACATGGAGGAGGGAGGTTCCTTAGGTAGTTCAGGCATGGGAACGAATTCCATGCCACTGGTAATCTGGAAAGGAGTTAATCCTGTACTGCCGTGAACTGCATTATTATATGCTACTTCAGCGAAAGGTAGCAAGTCCGACCAATTGTCTTGCTGATAGTCCACATAACACCGGATGTACTGTTCCACCATCACATTGGCCCTCTCTACTGCCCCATTTGTGCTGGGATGAAATGCTGAGCTGAGTCCCTGCGTGGACCCGATCGATTTTAGGAATTCTCTCCAGAACTTGGTGGTGAATTGAACTCCGCGATCTGAAATGATCCTTTTTGGAACTCCATGTAGACGATAAATGTGTTTCACAAACATTTTTGCTAATTTCTTTGCGGATGGTAGGCTTGAACAAGCGATAAAGTATGCTTGCTTGGAAAACAAATCAATAACTGTCCAGATTACTTTATTACCACTGCTATCTGGAAGTTCGACGATGAAGTCCATTGCTATCTCTTCCCATGGTCGGCTAGGGTTGGCCACTTGTTGTAGTAGTCCAGGGGGCTTTCCCGGACGAGTTTTCATTGTTGCACAAGTAGCACAGCTTTTTACATAATCTTCCACCTCCGACCTCATCTTTGGCCACCAAAATTGATGTCTAGCGAGGTGGAGAGTTTTCAGGAATCCAAAATGACCTCCTAGTTTCGCATCATGACTCCGCTGTAGCACTTGTAATCTCATCTCTGCAGGGACGTACAGTTTGGATCCCTTCCAGGCTACGCCATCATTAATCGTTAGGATGTCCTTGTTGTTGTTGAACCATGGGTCTGTCTGGAGGGCTGCTTTCAGTTCGGTTCTCAGTTTATCTTGGCTTCGACTGGTGACTTGAGCTGCCTTTTGGTGAGAAGGAGATATGATGGGGTGGAAAATTTCTTCCTTCTTACTGTCAAACTGGGGTTTTCTCGACAGTGCATCTGCTAACAAGTTCTTCCCTGCGGGGATGTGTTTAATTTCAAATTTGAACCTTTGGAAATATTGGGCCCAATGGACCTGTTTGGGGGATAACTTTCGATGGGCAAGGAGAGTTTCGAGGTTTTTATGATCAGTCCATACCTCGAACGGTATATCCCCCCCCCCCTTCCAGGAGATGTCTCCAGGTGAGCATGCTCCACCTGATCGCGAATGCCTCCTCCCAAATGGGCCACCTTCTTTCCGTAGTGGTGAGTTTCTTGGAGATGTAAGTGCATGGTAAGAGGTGGCCTTCTTTATTCTTCTGTAGTAGCACCGCGGCTATCGCGACATCACTGGCATCCGTTTGGATTATGAAAGGTCGCTCTGGATCGGGGTGTTGCAATATGGGTTCTTGGGCAAAGAGCCGTTTTAATTTCTCAAAAGCCTTTTGACAGTCGATTGTCCATTTTAATGGTTGGTTTGCTTTTGGTTTAGTAGGGGAAGGCCCCGTTCTTAATAGGTCAGTCAATGGTAGGGCAATTTCAGCAAAGGTTGGAATAAACTGCCTATAAAAGTTTGCAAATCCAAGGAAGCTTTGTAATTGTTTGCGAGTGCTTGGAGGTTTCCAATCTAACACCGCTTTCACTTTTTCTGGGTCCATTTCTACTCCTTCATTGGAGATACGATATCCCAGATAATCTAGCGAGGTCTTGTGGAATTCACACTTTGCCAATTTTGCATAAAGTTTGGCAGCTAGAAGTTTTTTCAGGACTTGCCGTACCAGTTTCACATGTTCTTCCATGGTCTCAGAGAAGATCAAGATGTCATCTAAATAAACGAGTACTCCGCGGTACAGGTGGTCGTGTAGCACTTCATTTATGTACTGCATGAATACCGCGGGTGCTCCTTGTAGTCCGAAAGGCATGACTTTATATTGGAAGCTGCCTAAGGGAGTATTAAAAGCGGTCTTCCACTCATCCCCTTTCCGGATTCGTATACGGTAATATGCCTCTCTCAAGTCCAGCTTGGTGAAGATCTTGCCCTTAGCCAAGTGGTTCAACATATCTTTCATGAGAGGGAGGGGATAGGTATTCTTTTCGCATACCGCATTCAAAGCTCGTAAGTTCACACAGAGGCGAACCCCCCCATCTTTCTTTTCCCTGAAGAGTACTGGGGCCGCTACTTTTGATTTTGCTGGTTCAATAAACCCTCTTTTCAAATTGGTGTCGATGTACTTCCTCAATTCTATCATCTCTTTAGGCGTCATAGAGTACATTTTGGGCTTTGGTAAGGTTACCCCAGGTTTGAACTCTATGGCACAATCTGTGGCGCGGTGAGGTGGAAGGTAGTTTCCGTCTTCCTCACTGAACACCTCCGCCAGATCCCAGTAAATCTTTGGGACTCATTGGATTCCCGGAGGTTTAGTGTCTGCTGCGGTTGCTGCAGGTTCTGGATGGGTTGGGCTGTTAGGTTCCAATGTTCCTGGGTGGCCTTTTGGTTCCACTGGTGGTAACGGCCCAAGTCCAATAGTCACCTTTCTAACGCCATCTTCCCACTTTATAGTAGGTTCCCACTTGTCCAACCATGCAAGCCCTAGGATAATTGACTCCTGCATTCCAGGGGCCACGATGTCTCTGAGGAACTCATAGTGGCAGCCTATCACCAGCTTTACTAACTCAGTGATCTTTGTAGCCGGAGCTCCTCCAATTAGGGTTCCATCCACTTGCTCAAACGGAATGGGATGTTTTAGGGGTCTGGTGCATATACCTAGTTGCTCCACTATTGACATGCTGATTAAGCATCGGGTGCAGCCGGTATCTATAATCACCCCAACTTCCCCTTCTACCCCCGTTTTCGGTATTTGGAGTTTGGCTTTTATTTGGAAGGGGCGGATAGGTGCACTCACCATTGGGTCGTCTTCTGGGTTTCCTTCCTCTTCCTCCTCTGAGGTGGCCAGGGCGTTTTCAGTGGCTCCGCTCTCTGCCCCTGCTGGCTGTTGTGCCAGACGACTTTTTTCTGGTGGTTTTCTGGGGGTTTTCTGGATTGTGCTGGCAGGTGGTTGGCGTGGTTGTGGAACTGGGGCTGGAGCCCAGCATGTAGATGCCCGGTGGCCAAGCTGACCACAATGGTAGCACTTTATTTTGGGGGCCCAGGAACGAAGGGTTGGCGGGGGCTTTTCAGTTTGCTGCCTCTGCGTTCGGTGGGCTAACGGTTTTTTTTCAGGGGTTCTGGTACCCGGCTTTGGATAGGTGTTAATTTTGTGGTCCAGTATGATTGCAGTGGTGTACCATTCTTGGATACGATCTGGGGTCCCCCTTACGGCACAAGCTTGTTTCAGTTTGGGATCTAAAGCCTTTTTGAACGTATAGACCAATAGTCCCTCTGGCCAGTATCGTAGTCTTCCAGCTATTCTCCGGAATTCCCAAACTAATTCTTTGACCGGCCGACTCCCCTGTCGTAATTCCTGGATCTGGTCTTCAGCATCTACCTGTTGGGCCACATCGTAAAATCGGGCCTGCATCAGTTGGATGAACCCCGTTATGTCATCTAACTCAGGAGCTGCTTCTTCATGGAGTTCCGCTATCCATTGTGCTGCCTCTCCTTCATTCATCCCCTCTGCTATTTCTTGGATCAGTTCTTGATCCGTCGGGTATTGTGGGCCTACTTGGTCAACGTACGCCAATACTCGATTCATAAAGTAAGCCAGTTTGTCTTGGCTGCCATCATAGATTGCACGGAACCTTGGGGGGTGTGGGAGGAGGAGGGGGTGCTGCTGGTTGAACCGGAGCAACCTGTCGGCCTGCTGCTTGGGGTGGTAAGCTTCTTTGTGGGGCCACACCCATCGGTTGGGCAAAAGCCTGCTGAGGCATTGGTGGGGGGGCTGGACCCTGTGGTGGTCCCAGTCCCTGGCTCTGCCTCTGGGCAGCTATTTGGGGTGGCGCCATTAGTTGGGAAGGGGCAGGCGTCCACTGGCATTGAGCCCATCCATGATCCGGGAAGAAAGCCCAACCTGGATTGGCTTGATTGATGGGTTCAGAGCCATCACTTTGCAGAGGGGGGGAGGTGAAAGTGTTCCAGGCCCCTTTCGGCTGGTTAGTTTTTACTTCCCAACTTTTTTTCACTCCAGGAGGGGGGGGTGCTGATTCGCTGGTGGCTGTGTGGAAAGAACCAAGGTCTCCACTCCACTGCGCAGCAGTTTCTCTGCTGGGAAAGGATAATGTGGGCTTTGCTAGGCTCCACCCGGGTGGTTCTGGGGCCCCCATGGGTTTTTGTTCACTCACATTTAGGCGTCGGAATTGATCCTGAAGGCCCATCAAAGACTGGCTGTGTGAGAGCGACTGAGATCTCCATTCATGTGCTCTTCTCCCCATGCTCCAGTCGTCTGTCAGAGTTCCCTTGGGGGGCCCCTCTCCTTCTAGCAGGCATTCCTGAGAAGCAATAAATCCCGAAGCTAATTCCGTCTGTGAGGAAAATCCTGGTTTCGGTTCCTTTCGCCGGGCGCCCACCTGAAGTTCCCTTCCCCTCGCCTCTGCCTGTTGAACTATTTCTTGAAATAATGTCAGCGTTCCAAATATCATGCAGAATTAAATCATTGTCCAAGGCAAAGTGATCCTTAAAACTCCAATTTAATAAGACAGGCATTTTGGCATTATGCTGTTGAATTTCAACTCTAACGCACATCCTGTGAGTTCACCCAGTTAAAAGTTCATCATCTATCCCCACACCCCATAATTCATCACATGGTCCAATCTTCATCTTCCACGCTGGCATGCACACCCCTCTTCTTCCGGCCAGGTGTCAAGGTGCGGAGACAAAAGACAACCTTGAGCTTCTAAGAAAATCCATAACAATACATTCCACAATCCTACTCCTTTCTATTCCTCCCTCCCAACTACTATACCAATGAAACAGCATAATATATATATGTTTTAAATATGTGGCAGGCCAAAGATCCTAAAAGGAACAGAATTACAGGCCTGACAGCTTCTCTGCATACTCGCTCTTCAAATGGGGAGCTTAATTACTATCGTGACACCTGTCAAATCTGATGGGTCTATCCGCATCTGCGCAGACTACAAATGCACAATCAATAAAGGGTTGCAACAAAGCGCTTATCCTGAACCCATTGTACAGCATTTACTACATTCTTTAGGCCCCGGAAAAATATTCGCTAAATTGGACATGGCGCAGGCATACCAACAATTGCCTGTAGATGGCACTACGGCAGAAGCCGAAACCATTGTGATGCACAGGGGTGCATTCAAATGTCACCACCTGCAATTTGATGTTAGTATCGTCCCAGGACTGTTCCAAAGAGTCATGGAACAGCTTTTGCAGGGGATTCCAGGAGTCGTCCCCTATTTCGATGACATCTTGGTATCGGCTGCAAATGAGATGCAACTTTTCAAACGTTTGCGAACAGTTTTGACTAGAATTCGAGACAAAGGCCTCTGTCTCAAAAAAGAAAAATGCCAAATTAACATGCGAAGGATTGAATTCTTAGGGTACCTAATTGATGGCTCTGGGATTCACCTGACCACCCAAAAAATTCAAGCAATCCAGAATGCCCCTACACCTCGCAATCAAACCGAGCTGCAGGCGTTCCTCGGGCTCCTTAATTTCTACAGCGTCTTTCTTAAACAGAAAGCCACTGTTGCTGAGCCCTTACATCGTCTCCTGGAAAAGAACACGAAGTGGTTCTGGGGCAGAGCTGAGGCTGCCATATTTGCCATGGTAAAAAGACTTCTGTTGGCGGACACTTTTCTGGTACACTACAGCGAGGCCCTGGCACTGGTGCTGACCTGCGACACTTCCCCTTTCAGTGTCAGTGCCGTCCTCAGCCACTGCATGCCCAATGGAACCAAGGCTCCCATAGCCTTTTACTCTAGGACCTTGTCCGCTGCCGAGCGGAACTACATCCAGCTGGATCGTGAGGCTTTGGTTGCAGTGGCCGGAGTAAAGAGGTTCCATGAGTACATATGGCCATGATTTCAAACTAATTATGGACCACAAGCTGCAACTGGGCTTACTGGCTGGGGACCGACCTTCCCCAGTGTCATTATCACCGCGGATGACCAGGTGGACCATCTTCCTAGCTGCCTACTCCTACCATCACATCCACCGACCAGGTTCCACTTTGGGGCACGCCGACCCTTTGAGCCACTGCCCACTGCCTGAACTTCTTGCTGACCCTACCCCCAAGATGCCAGTCCTCCTTATTGATTGCCTTGAGACTGGTCCTGTTTCGTCCAGTGATGTTGCCCGCCACTCTGCAAAGGACTCCACCATCAAACAAATTTTGAACTGGGTGTGGAGGGGGTGGCCAAGGGGCCTGTTGGGGCTGATTTCAAAATGTATTTTAGCAAGTGTAATGAGTTATCTGTTGTAAATGGCTGTTTACTGTGGGGGGACCGGGTCATTGTTACACCCAAACTGTGCATTGCAGTATTAGAGGTTTTATATGTAGGGCATCCTGGAATTGTCAGGATGAAGTCTTTGGCTAGGAGTTATGTGTGATGGCCTAACATGGACAGGGAGATTGAAGAATGGGTGGCTACCTGCACACTATGCCAGGAGTCCAGACCAGCTCCCCCAGAGGCTCCCGCTAAGGAGTGGGAGTGACCTCAAGCACCATGGTCTAGGGTGCACATTGATTTTGCTGGCCCAGTTCATGGCCAGACATTCCTACTTGAAATGGCTAGAGGTAGTCCTGATGACTTCTACTACGGCAGAAGCGGTCATCAAGGTACTACAGAGACTTTTCTCCATGCACAGCCTGCCTGATGTCTTGGTCTCTGACAACCGGGCCCAATTCATCACCATGCAATTTGAGACCTTCTTAGCAGCTCAGGGAATCAGACATGTCCTGGTCACGCCATTCCATCCAGCCTCCAATGGTCAGGTGGGGAGAATGATGAGATCTGCAAAAGAGGACCTATCCAGGATGGGCCTGGGAGATTGGCAAACACAGGTTGAGCACTATTTGCTAATTCAGCACATCACACCCAGTGCCACTACAGGGAGAAGCCCCTCTGAGCTTCTCATGGGTCGCCGGCTAAGATCCCACTTAGACCGGCTACACCCAAACTATTCTGCCTCATCGCCCCATGACTCCACAAGCAAGATTCAGAATTTTAGCATTGGGGACTCAGTATATACCCACAACTACGCTGGGGGAACTCTGTGGATTCCTGCCACAGTGATAGGCATCACCAGGCCTTGCTCTTATCTTGTAGAGCTTGAGGACAGTTGGAATTGGAGAATGCACATTGACCAACTCCGTGGCTGCCTCTCCAACTCCACTCTTAGACAACCAGAGGTAACTCCTGCTCGAGTTAGCCAAAGTCCTACCCAAACAGAGCAAACAATCATTTCTTCCTCAAGCCTGAGGGTACCGGGAAACTTATCTGGTTATTTTGCAGGCCCGCAGCGAGTGTGAAGCGAACTGGCTCTAGAAGCTCCAGCCGCGGCCTTTGAAAGGTTCCAGGAGCTTCCACCAAGCAGAGCTGCGGAGCAAACAGGTCCGTCCGACTTGTCCAAAGAACACCCTCCGACTGAACTGTGCAGGTCTGGCAGAGCTACCCAAAAGCCCGCCTACCTGCATGACTATGTAACGAGTAGGATTATTCCATCTAAGAGGGGAGGGGTGTTAGATACTTGCTTCAACTATAGTGGTTTCCACCAAGGTCCTCTGTTCCGGCGGGAACAGAGGTTTAATCCTATTGGTCAAAGGGTCTGACAGCTCCCTATAAAAGGGCTGCTGTCAGACTCAACCTTCACTGGATTGTTCTCACTTGTTGTACTTTAATAAAGAGCTGTTGTTGCCTTTTAGCCTTGTGTGCCTTTCCATTACCCGATCTAACAAGGACTGGCTGAATACCACCTCTGCTACTGCTTAAAAAAAAATAGGCAGTGAGGCTTTACCTAGTTCTTCAAAGTGCTAATAAGCATGACAAAATGTTATCAAATACCTTCAGCTAGAGTATGTCAAAAATCAAGATGGCAGCTACGATGGAGTGATCAACCTTTTTTGACCATACTTTGTGGACATCACTGCCTTCACTCTTTTTTAGAGATTCTCTTATGCAGAACCATTCTGTGCTTTAGTTCTCCTTTCGGTTTCCTTTTCTCTATTGTTTTCTGTTTTGTTTTTTAACTGTTAGGAGTCCAATTGCAGTGTAGCTCAGCCAACACAGGAAACATCAAAGAGCCTTTTTAGATGTTTGGTTTTTATTTTTATTTTTTTAAAAATCATTACATTTTGTTTATTTATTTTTTGGGGGATTAGAAGTGTGCCTCATGTCCTTGTACTTTGCCATGATAGGGCCAGATTTTTTAAAACAATAAGTTAAATAATCTGTTGATTCCCCTGGGAAGAAACTTCTTTGTAAGCCTTCTATTTTTCTGCATCAAATTACCTTTTTCATTGATTTCCCCTTGCAGGTTGTCCTCAATTTACAACTGATTGCTTAGCAGCTGACCCATCTGAAAAAGGAGACTTATAGTGTGGATGCGGGACGTGGCGGCTCAATGGCTAAGACGCTGAGCTTGTCGATCAGAAAGGTCAGCAGTTTGGCGGTTCGAATACCTAGTGCCGCGTAACGGAGTGAACTCCCATTACTTGTCCCAGCTTTTACCAACCTAGCAGTTTGAAAGTGTGTAAAACTGCAAGTATAAAAATAGGAACCACCTTTGGTGGGAAGGTAACAGTGTTCCGTGAGTATTTGGTGTTTAGTCATGCCGGCCACATGACCATGAAGATGTCTTTGGACAGTGTTGGCTTTTTGGCTTTGAAACAGAGATGAGCACCGCCCCCTAGATTCAGGAATAGCTAGCACATATGTGTGAGGGGAACCTTTACCTTTACCTATAGTGAAGCTAGGAAGTTCCAACAATCGCTGGTCCCTGCAGTCTCATACCTGTACTCCCAGCACCTGGCAAGACAGCTGCATTTGCAGCATCCTGACATCCTGCTTTTTATAACAATTTGCCAAAAACTATCATTGCTTCTAGGTTTTGGCAAAACCATGCCCATAGCAAACCATTGGTTCCCTTAATAACCAAACCATTGGTTCCCATAAACAATTTTACAACCATAATAACTTATGACCCTAATGGGAAGGCGCCATTACGGTCATAACTCAAGGAGTATCTCTATTTCCCAAACATCCATGCCACCGTTTTGTTTTTTTCTTACTTTACCTATTTTCATTCTTTGTACACAAACCTTTTAGTTTACAGTCAGTGGCGGCATTCAGCCGGTTCAGACTGATTCGGGCTGATTTGAGATAACTGGTTGTTAAATTGCTGGCTGGCCCTGCCTCTTCCTATCCCGCCCCTTCCAGGAGTCCCCCTGTGCCCCGTTTTGACTCCCAGGTAAGTGCAGGGAGGTCTACTAGGCCCAATGTATAGTTCCCAGAAGACGACCTAATTAATATACGAGCCTCGAGACAAAGTTCAAAAGAAATCCAATCATTTATTAGGATCGACATTCTGGCGTGAACTCCTGTGGAGCCAAAACTGCTTTCGCTTAATTGCGTTTGAACTTTACCCCTGTATCCCCTCCCTTCTGTCCTGCGTCATAACTCATATTCTCCAACTAGGCTGTAGACATGAGATCCGACTCCGGCCGAATTTCCCCCCTCCATGCCAGCCTGATAATAGTCATGGCAACACTTTAGAAGTTGACACCCAAAACTGGACGCAAAGGATGGTATGGTGCCCCCCCCTCCGCAGTCCGTTTTTGCTCATAGCGGGGTACAAGAGGCCGAGTGCTGCCTGTCACATCACCTGGCCACGCCCACACAGCTGATCAGGGCAGAGAACCGGTTGTTAAATTATTTGAATCCCAACACTGCTGACAGTCCATTTAAGGCAGGAGTGTCCAACCTTTGCAACTTTACGACTTGTGACTTCAAGCGTCAGAATTGGCTAGCTGGCAATGTTAGCAATTGAAGTTCACAAGTCTTAAAATGGCTAAGGTTAGATATTCCTGCTTTATAAAGGGAACTAACGCCGCAGAAATGCAAAGGACAAAGACAGAGGAAGAAGCCCAAATATCCAGACAAGGAAGGGAGACAAGCTGTAAGTTTTGGAGAGAGACAGAAGTCTTTGCAATTTATAAAAGCCTCATTTGAGGATCGCTTATTTGCCTCACACAATTAGAATCAGAAACATTTTAAAATGAAAACTGGGACTCCTGTTAGCCCCACAAAAATGTATGCTTTGTTCCTGCCCCCCCCCTCATCAAAGTCAAGATGTGGGTGGAACCATCCAAAAGAAGAAATCCTGCCCTACCCAGATGTTTTAATTATATAAATCAGTCCAATCCTGTTCTTTATCCAATGCACACAGAAAGGGTACCCAGAATCAAGAGGCAGTTCAGTGTGCGGTGTTTTATTTCACCATCTTCGTACAGGAAAGCTTTGAAAGTCTATCCTTGTCTTCACCAATTCAGCTAGTCTAAAGGAAAAAGAAAAGAGGGGCCAGCAAATGATACAGAACCTGCAAAGTTAATTAAATTAGCCTGTTAAGCAGGGGGCTTGTAGGCCAAAGGAAACAGGAGTGAACAGAACCTTCTCCATTTTTGCATCCTGCAGCAGATATCCCAAGTCAGCGTTTCATTAAAGAAGCTGTTCTTTCTGCTTTTTCTTTCAATTAAAAAAAATCATTTACTATAAGTCACTGTGGAAGACTAGGAACTTTCAGCTAGCGTATAAATTGGCGATACAGTCAATTTGTGTTATTACCCCTTCTGGAAATTTTGTCTGTAGTGGATCATTCTATAGAATGGATCTCTCTGTGTTGATTCAGATGGTCCTTGACTTACGACCAGAACTGAGACCAGAAGTTCCATTGCTGAGCATGTTGGCTGTTAAGTGAGTTGCACCCAATTTTATGACCTTTTTTTGCCATGGTTGCTAAGTGAATTACCGTGGTTGTAAAAGTGAATTATGCTGTCGTTAAGTGAACTGGGCTTCTTCTATTGCTCATCAGAAGATGTCTGGAGAACACATGACCCAAGAATGCTGCAACTATTGTAAACAAATACTAGTTACCTAGTGCCCGAACTTTGATCACCTTATCCTGGAGTTGATGCAACAGTCATAAGTGGGAGGACTGGTTGTAAGTTACTTTTTCCAGTGTCATTATAACTTTGAATAGTCACCAAACAAATCACTATAAGTCAAGGACTATCTGTGTAGGAGAGAAGGACATCCACACATACCTCTCCCCTTTGGAAGTGCCTAACCCCATGCCACCCATTCATCTATTTTACTCTACAGCAGGGGTATCAAACTCGGTTTCATTGATGGCCGCATCAGGGTTTTATTTGAGACACCAGCAGAACACAAGTAAAGTAATGTGGTGGTAACCTCTAGTTTACATAGCAAAGAATTCCCTGATTAGTGTAAAACTGATTAGAATCTTGTCAGTGTCAAGCAGTAGCAAGAGGCTGAGGAGGTTTCTAATTGATTAATAAAGGCAGAGCTGAGCTTGTTAATTTGCAGGTTACACTTTTAGGGAAGTGCTAAGTACAGAGAAAAGCAGCTCAGGAATAGATTGCTTGTTTAGGCAATGTCTCCTCTCTGTCAGGGGGAGAAAAATAATAATAAAAAAATAGGTCAAGCATGTATTAACTGATGACTCATAACTAAGAAAGGTGCTCTGAAGTTTATAAATCACAGTTATAACTGCAAACTGTGTATGTCCAGGCAATTGATGAATAAGACCCACCTGTAAATAAATTTCCTTACTATTGTAGGTATAACAGCTGCTTCACTAATAGCAACTATCTGTCTCCCTTTCTTACAGACAGTATTTTCAATGTCCAAATGTATGATCAAATGTGCTATATGTCTAGCATTGCAAAGGTGGGTATCAGTGGCACAAGCTGTCTAATGAAATGAAGTTAAACATTGCAGCAGCATTTTAGAATAAAATAGAATAACAGAGTTGGAAGGTTTAAGGTTTAAGGTTTAAGGTTTATTTAATTTATAGACCGCCCCCCCTCCCCGTAGGGACTCGGGGCGGTGTACAGACCATTCATAATCAGAACAACAGAAAATAACATAAGGCATAGAACAAAAACAACACACACACACTGTCTGTATATAAAACCCCAAAACCAATTTAAATAATTAAAAACAATTTTAAAACCCGTTTAAAACCCCAATATAAAATTTAAAAAGCCATCCAGGAAAGTTAGTAATAGATGTTAAATGCAGTTACGATTATAATTGTAATTAGGCCAGACCAGCTACTCGAAACAGGTGGGTCTTGAGTTTCTTGCGGAAGGAGCGGAGATCAGAGGTGGTTCTAATATCGGGGGGGAGGTCGTTCCAGAGGGTTGGGCCCATCACAGAGAAGGCCCTACTCCTAGGCACCGCCCGCCCGCACTGTTTAGCGGAAGGTACCCAGAGGAGGCCCTCTCTGTGAGAGCGGATTGGTCGCAGGGATGTATGGGGTAGAATGCGATCCCGCAAATAACTAGGTCCTGAGCCATGGAGCGCTTTGAAGATGACGATCAACACCTTGAAACGCACCCGAAAGGCCACAGGTAGCCAGTGCAGCTCGCGCAGGAAAGGTGTTACATGGGAGTACCTAGTACTCCCCATAATAGCCCGCGCGGTTGCATTCTGGACCAGCTGGAGCCTTTGGGTGCATCTCAAGGGGAGCCCCATGTAGAGAGCGTTACAGTAATCAAGGCGAGAAGTCACTAGGGCATGGGTGACTGTGCAAAGGGCGTCCCGCTCCAGTAAGGGACCTTGGAGGTCTTCTAGTCCAACCCCCTGTTTAGGCAGGAAACCCTACACCACTTCAGACAAATGGTTGTCCAACACCTTCTTAAAAACTTCCAGTGTTGGAGCATTTACAACTTCTGGAAGCACGTTGTTCCACTGATTAATTGTTCTAACTGTCAGGAAATTTTCATAAACTTGGTTAATTTTAATGTTGACACAGGGTTTATATGGGTCAATAGTTTAACATCTTGCACAAAGCTAGCCTAGTTTACAGTAAAATATTCTGTCTGTGCAACCTAGAAAATGGATTAATTCAGTAACCAGGTTAAGAATCCTGGGTGAACCCAGACCGTCTGTTTTTGACAAACTTCTGAAATGCTTTTGCATTTTCTGGTTCCACTTAAAACTTTGGGGGAGAGTTAATCAAATGGGATGTGTTGTCTGGATGCCATCTCTGTCTCTACCTAAAATACAGTCTTGATCCTTTTCAAACAGCAACAATCCTCCCTCCCACACACACGCACATGCAACGCAACACATAACAAAAACTTTTTATTAGCAGTGCCAGAAAGTGATGAAAAGGAATTAGGAGACGTGAAGACAGGAGACAAGCTCCTTTGCAGCTAATGAGTCCTATTTGCATGGAGAATTCATGTCACCCCCACTTCTGTGTCCTTGGCCGTTCTTGCTCCTCTGTGCCTGCCTAATGTCTCTTGGCATTTATTAATGCCATTTGCTTTGATGGTTTTTGAATCCTCAGCAACTGATTCCAGATGTGTGAGCTGCTTTGATTGCAAAAGTAGCTCTCTGGAAATCTTCTGGAGACTTTACTTATTTGGTAGAATTGTTTTGTTTTTGTTTTTCATGTTAAGATGTTCAGATCTGAGTTTTGTTTATTCTCCAAGGATGGGTTTTAAATGTAGGGTGTAGATTCCTCAATCTATTGTTTTTTTTTATTCCTTTAATGATCCTTCTATGCCACGTCCCTCAGAAGGATACAATTATTGACTTGGGATAAGAAATAGGGGAACATACACAATTAACCACTGGAACAACTTGCCTCCAGAAGTTAGGAATTGTCCAATACTGGAAGTTTTAAAGAAGAGATTGAACAACCATTTGTCTGAAATGGTATAGAGCTATGGCATGCGTGCCAGAGGTGGCAAGCAGGGCCCTCTCTGAGGCCCACAAGCTGTTGCCCCAGTTCAGCTCCGCCATGCATGTGTGCCCATCTACTGCCGACCAGCTGCTCTTCGGGTCTCTGCTGCACATGCGTAGGGGGGGCATACCTGCATGCATGGGGGCAGGGCATATGAAGTGTGTGTGTGTGTGTGTGTGTGTGTGTGTGTGTGTGTGTGCAAGCATGCATGAGGCACATCCAGGGGCCACACATGCATGGGGGGGTAGGGTACATGGGGGGGTTGTGCACGCATGTGCGCCCTTTCAGCACTCAGTCAGGAAAAAGTTTGCCATCACTCATACAGGGTTTCTTGCCTGAGCAGTGGGTTGGACTAGAAGACCTCCAAGGACCCTTTCATTATTCTATTCTATTCTATTCTATTCTATTCTATTCTATTCTACTCTACTCTACTCTACTCTACTCTACTCTACTCTACTCTACTCTATTCTATTCTATTCTATTCTATTCTATTCTATTCTATACAAACATAAGGCAAGACAAGAAACAATGGATGGAAACTAATCAAGGAGAGAAGCAATTAAGGAAAAGTTCCTAATAGTGAAAACAATTAACCAGGGGATCAGAAGTTGTGAGTGCTCCATCCCTGCAAGTTTTTAAGAAGAGACTGGACAGTCTCTTTTCAGAAATCGTATTAGGGTCTCCTGCTTGAGCAGGGGCTGGACTAGAAGACCTCTAAGGTCTCTTCCAGCTCCATTCTGATTATCATACATTGGGTCTTATTTTAGCTAAAGTGGAGCACTGCCTCCAGGAAACATCCTATATTCACAAGCATTGGCATGCTGAGCGGCCCCGACCTGAGACAAAATGAGAATGATTGTGCCTCTGCATTGTAACATTTTGCTGCGGTTCCGACTTGCATAAATTATGACAACTCATCCTGCACTCATCAAACTTCTGTTGAAATGATTTGCTGACGGTCCAAAATGTGAATGCCAGAGAGAATTCTATACTGACAGCGGACATATGCAAGAAATCATCGGTTGGCTGACGGAGCGTTTTTTCTGCCTCTCAGTTCCTCCCTGCACATTGTCCCCACTGTGGTGTATTACAAGAATATATATATATATAAAAGTGAGATGAAAAACTACAGGACTCAATAAGCAATAAGATTGATTCTCCCTTGGTTTCGATGATACTTCATTGCTAATAAAAGCAGAGTCCTTTGCTTCTTCTCCTGGAGGTGGAGAAAATCAGCAACTGGGAAGAAGTTGCAGAATAAATACAGCTGATGATGGAGTCCAGACCAGTGGTGGGTTCCTATAGATTTGGCCTGGTTCGGCTGAACTGGTAGTGGTTTGGCGGCCTGGGTCGCTGGAACTGGCAGTGATCCAGGCTTACCACGCCCCTGAACTGGTTCTCCCAGTGGCGCTGTAGGCGCCGCCGTCTTGTTTTTGGCTTCTGCGCATGTGCAGAAAATGTTTTATTGAACTGTGCATGCGTGCATGGGGCGTGGCCATGAGCGAACCAGCAGTAGTGCCTGCCGGAAGTCACCCCTGCTCCAGACCACAGTAGCAAATCTATGTTTATCTAAAATTGCTGTGGTTTAGGATAGGTAGTTAGCATCTGCTTGGAGCAATCTTCCCAGTTTGGTTATTCCAGATATTTTATTTTATGTTATTATTGTTTTAATTCTCTCTCTCTCTCTCTCCTTCCCCCTCCCCCCTCCCTCCCCCTCATCTCTCATCTAATCTCTCTACCTGTCATCATCTATCTATTATCTATCTATTTATTTTTATTTGATTTCTATTGCTCTATAGATATGAGAATTGCATCCTCCACACTTTCCAATTAGCATAGCCAAGGTCCAAGAATTTTTGAAATTTTCCCAGATCTTTTGGGAGTGTTCCATCTTGGGAAGAAATATTCTAAAGTTTATGGCTTTAGAGCAGGGGCTGTCAAACTCCTGGCTCAGGGGACAGATGTGTCACATGCTGGCCACACCCATGCCCGGTTTAACGAAGGGGGGGGGAGTCCCAATACGTCATGTCATGTGATGCCGCCGTGACAATGTGAGTTTGAAACCCCTGCTTTAGAGCTACCAGATCTGGAGTCCCTTTGGGGAGAGGGGGTGGTCTATAAATTTAATAAAATTAAATTAAATTAAATGGAGAATAAAAATCCAAGGAATAAGTAAAAAGGCAGCAGAGAAATACAGAATACAAGAATGATGTTATCAATCAATCGATCTATCTTTATTGATTAGCCCTTGGGCCATATCAAAGTGCTAAGTTCCAGAGACAGAAACTACAGTTTAAAATGAGAGTGAAATAAACCACAATTTAAAATGTAAATGGAATAAAATACAATTTAAAATATAAACAAAATAGAGTGCAGTAATTTAAATTACAAATTAAATATGCTTAAAATTATATTACAATGTCACCCCTACGTCTATCCCGTCAAGTGGTCTTTCCTACAATCTACCG
Organism: Natrix helvetica; assembly: GCF_964273705.1. Classification (NCBI taxonomy): domain Eukaryota; kingdom Metazoa; phylum Chordata; class Lepidosauria; order Squamata; family Natricidae; genus Natrix; species Natrix helvetica. The sequence continues at coordinate 278,878,030 of NC_138552.1, forward strand.
CGTTCTGCTGCACCAACTTTGTCCTCGTTTCCATCAACTTTACAGTAAATTTGGCAATCCATTTCACCAACTGCAAATTAGAACCTAACAAACAACGTTGCAAAAAGTGCTCTTTGGATTTAGGAGTACTGGTATAAAAGATCCTACTCAACTGGTGTTCCCTCAACTCTGAGTATAGGGGGCAATCAAAAATTACGTGGGATATTGTTTCGACTTTCCCTGTCCGACATAAACAGACTTTCATTTGCACGGATCCCCTTATACCTGCCCCAAAGCATGTTTGTTTGAAGTTGGTCCAATCTCAATTTGGAAAAAAAAATCTCTTTATGACAGGAGATAAAGGCGAAGTTAAATATTTTTCAATTTTAAAAATTTGTTTATTTACTGATAGCCAGGGGCAAACCTTTGCTGCTGTCACTTATGCAATGTCTGATTGCGCACTTATGTCCATAAATCTTTGTGCAATCCAAGCTCTGATCTGCCTAAGATCATACTGCTGCCAGTTTAAAGAAATACCAAAGCTTGATACCTGCTTCAAAATTCTTGATAACCAATTATTTTTATTACTTGAGCTAATCTGCTCCATTAAGTGCTATCTTTATTAATCTCCCTTCCTCCATCTCAATTATTCTTAGCCAGTAATAAACAGTCTTCAACATGGCCCTTGTGCCAATCGCATATACTCCCAATTCTGCCCTCACTACGCATGCTGGGGTTCCAGGGGACACAGCCAAGATTCTCCTCAAGAATTTATTTTGAGTGATTTCCAACCCAGGCAACTTAACTAACCCCCATATTTCTGCCCCATAGGTAAGTATTGGTTCAATTTTCACCTGAAAGACCTTTAACACTGGGGTTAATGAAGATGGAGTTTTCTCTAAAATAAATTTATTTAATTGGGCCGTCCAAGCCTGACCCTTCTGAGCTCCGGCGTTTACATGTTTATTACTACACTATACTATATATAGACAAAGACTATAGTTATCACTATAGTGTTTGTCTGAAGATTTGCAGCCCGTATCTAACAGCCCTAAACAAGAGGGCTTGAAATTCCATGATTTGGGGTGGGTGGGAGGTGAACCTTAAAGAGAAAGACTTCCATTATAGAATTTAGCATTTCATTATCTCAATCTATTGTTTCAATGATAATTTGTAAAAGCTACATAAAAGAAAGCAGATGTGGCCAATCTGCTGTCCCAAAATAGCCCATTTGGTAGTTCCCTGAACCTTGATTAAATTCACGCTGTCAAAATTAATTGGCAAACCACTGAATAAAATGTCGTAACTTCCTGTTCATTTGAAGAAATCAGTCTGAAAAATCTCCAGTATGTTTTCCACTAGGTTGAAAATTAGAAATCCTAACTAATCCTACTCCTATGTTGACCTTATTAAAGATGGGATGGTTTACGGGGGATAGATGGGGAACTCATCACATTTGCAGATGACACCAAGCTGGAAGGAATAGCCAACATTCCAGAAGATAGGCTTAAGATACAGAAGAATCTTGACAAACCTGAACATTGGGCACTATCTAATAAAATGAAATTCAATGGTGAAAAGAGTAAGGTTCTACATTTAGGCAAGAAAAACAAAATGCACAGGTACAGTATATGTGCTACCTTGCTCAATAGTAGTGACTGTGAGAGGGAACTTAGAATTTTATTGGACAACCATTTAAATATGAGCCAGCAGTGTGCAGCAGCTGCCAAAAGAGCCAACACAGTTCTAGGCTGCATCAACAGAGGGATAGAATCAAGATCACGTGAAGTGTGATCTTTACCACTTTATAATGCCTTGGTAAGGCCACACTTGGAAGACTGCATTCAGTTTTGGTCGCCATGATGTAGAAAAGATGTGGAGACTCTAGAAAGAGTGCAGAGAACAGCAACAAAGATGATTAGGGGACTGGAGACTAAAACATATGAAGAACGGTTGCAGGAACTGGGTAGGTCTAGTTTAATAGAAAGAAGGACTAGGGGAGACATGATAGCAGTGTTCCAATATCTCAGGGGTTGCCACAAAGAAGAGGGAGTCAAGCTATTCTCCAAAGCACCTGAGGGTAGAACAAGAAGCAATGGGTGGAAACTAATCAAGGAGAGAAGCAACCTAGAACTGAGGAGAAATTTCCTGACAGTTAGAGCAATTAATCAGTGGAACAGCTTGCCTCCAGAAGTTGTGAATGCCCCAACACTGGAAGTCTTTAAGAAGATGTTGGATAGCCATCTGTCTGAAGCAGTGGTGGGTTCCAGATCTCATCGCAAGTGGTACGCTGCGACGGGGCGAGGCATCCACCACATGCATACCCTCACCACCCGCGATGCTCCAGCTGCTCGGTGGAGTGTTGCGCAGGCGCCGTATGCTTCATACGCTCTGTGCATGTGTGCAAATGGCCTGGTTGGATCAAATACAGGTAAGGAGGACTGGTGGGTGGGTGGGCCCTCCGGAGCAGTGTACCGAAACGGCATCTGGTGCTCCCAGCAGGCACTGGTATGCCCGTACCGGGGTGTGCCAGCTGTAACCCACACTGGTCTGAAGTGGTGTAAGGTTTCCTGCCTAAGCAGGGGGTTGGACTAGAAGACCGCTAAGGTCCCTTCCAACTCTGTTATTATATAGAAACTCTTTTGGCTCCCAGGTTGTTGCATTTTTGTAATCTATTAGATTATTTTTCCCCCTATGTACTGTAGGGGGAAGAAAATGTTCCCCGGAGGTCCTCAGCCAGTAATCTTTGTTTGTAAGTAGACCAATGGGGCAGCCATCTTGTCCTTTCATTAAATCATCTGAAACAGCACAGAACATTTGGTATTTATGTCATACGGGTTAACTGCCTGCAGAATTTGACAGGTGGATATAAGCCATGCCACCATCAAGTTCTCCCTGGTCTTGACCACCCCACTTGAAAGTCTGAAGACTGGCAGGTGGATATCTCAAATGCTTTTGAAGTTAGCCAATTAAACCCAGGCAATTTATAACACCGGTCTGTTCCAAAAAAAGCAACTTGGGGGGGGGGGGGGGGGAATGTGGCAGGATGGTCCCCACTTCTCAAGCTGTTATATTATGACCTCCTGTCAGTGTTTTCATTATTGGTGCTTAATTATTTCCCACCACCCAGCCAGTGTTTATGAAAGAGTTGTAGGAAAGTTTACATTCACGGCACGCCTGCAAAAGGGAGGGAAAATGGCTCCCTATGGAAAGGAAAGACTGCGCTTCCAAATTTTCCAGCTGCACGGTTTAATCCAGGGTTGTATAGCCCAAGGTTGCATTGTCCCTCACAGTGGATGCCCAGTTGTGATTTTTCAGTCTAACTGGGGTGGGGGGGAACACCATTATTATGCACATAAGGAACTAATCAGAGGTGATATTCAGCAGGTTCTTACCAGTTCTGGAGAACCGGTAGCGGAAACTTTGAGTAGTTTGGAGAACGGGTAAATACCATCTCTGATTGGCCCCACCCCCACCTACCTGGCCCTGAATCTGGACTGAAGAGAGCCCTCTTCCATTCTGGAGTTACAATTCCCTGTGTTTTGGGTGGAAGTGGATGCTATAATACTTCCTTAAAAACTTTACTAACAAGGGTTGCGCAGCTAGAGATCAATTTATAAATATCAAAGGGTCATGGATTCCATACACCCTCCTCTTCAATGGCCTGCAGGATAAAAAAAAACTGCCATGGCAAATCTACAGTAGAAATTTAAATCAGTTTAGAAGTGTGGGTGTTCAGATCCTTCTCCATTTTGGAGCTCTATTTGCACAAGTAGTCCTTGACTTGCAATCATTCGTTTAGCAACTGTTCAAAGTTACAACGCCACTGGGTCACATGATCGCCATTTGTGAACACCCCACTTGGCTTCTGGCAAGCGAAGTCAATGGTGGGAGCCGGGTTTGCTTAATGATTGCGTAATTCACTTAACAACTGCAGTGATTTGCTTAACAACTGTAGCAAAAAAAAAGGTCATGAAATTGGTTGTGACTGATATAACTTCCTTGCTTAGCAATGATCTCAGTTGTGGTTGTAACTTGAGGATTACAGCAGAATTCTCTTTGGCCTTCAGTTCTTTCTTGCTTTTAAATATCTCTTCCAGTTTCCAGGCTTCTGCAAAACAGCGGTTGACTTCATATACACTGTGAAGCCAAAATAGGAGTCGTTGTTTGCGGCTTAGCATGTTGTGTGAACCAGCAGCAATTTGGCTTGTAAATCATGGTTATGGCTCAGTGCATTATGGCACATTTGTCCTATACTCTGTCAACTGAGGTTAACCCAACCATGGATTGGAGTGTTTTGTGAAACAAACCAGATGGAAGAAGACTTTTTGGACACAAAATGACATAAAATGAAATGAGGGAGTTTAGTATCAGCAATAGGGTTATTTTTTAGTAAGTCAAAAAACACAGCACAGCATCAGGATAGTTAGGACATAGATATAAATTCTAGTCATGGGTCATTTTTCTATAGAGTCTGCCTAGATTCCTACATTCTCCTATGTGGTTTATTTAATTTGAGGTTACAGCATTGTGTGAACTCAGATATATTTTTATGAAAAGAGTTTAATCTTAGAGTGGGATCCTAGAGGAAAAACTAAAAAAAGTAGTAGAGAATAGGCCACTTTTTGCATACACACACACACACACACACACACACACACACTGAAATGAAATGAAACATCAAATTTTAATTGAAACAAAACATAGCTAATAAGATTGTCCTCCAGTCATCTATTTTAATTATTTATCCTTCTGACATGTTTGGTAAAAAAAACTTTCAAAGAATTTTGGGGGAATTTCTTTCAGGTCCTGGGTCTGCATTTGGTAACTCTGCTTAATGGTGTACTACACTATGTAAATCCAGCCCCTTACTAACTGTGACAATACTTTCACACAAAATAGAATGCAGAAATTTGCTCACGCTGTGTACCTAATCTGATTACTGACAAATTCATTTCCTGGGTTCATATCATACAAAGATTGAACCATAAGCTAACCAAACAAGCTGAGTTTGCATACCAATAACTCACAAAAAAACCTTAAATTAATCAAATTTAGCATTTACATATATATGTCATTGTTTGGTCTTTAGGTGACCTAATTAAACATATACACGAAACAGAGACTGGTAAAAATAGAAGCACATTTGTAGGTGGGCTATTTAATCCCTGCCTGATGTACAAACCCCAGAATTAAAGTCTCCCTGGATAGTTGTTTAATCCTTGTTTAAAGACTTCCAATGAAAGACAGCTCACTATCCCTCTAGATAAGAGAGCCCTACTTTTCCTTAGTTCCTAAGTTGTGCACCACAAAGGTGCTGCGATGAACTCACTAACAATTCTATTTATTAAATACATGTAGTCCTCGACTTATAATTCATTTAGTGACTGTTCAAAGTTACAATGGCACTGAAAAAAAGTGATTTATGACCATTTTTTCACACTTATGACCATTATAGCATCCAAATGGTCACATGAACAAAATCTGGACACTTGGCAACCAGCTCATATTAATGACGGTTGCTGTGTCTCGGGATCATGTCATCCCCTTTTGTGACCGTCTCACAAGCAGCCAATCGAAAGCCAGGTTCAATGTACAACTACGTATGTTACTAACTTAACTGCAATGATTCACTTAGCAACTGTGGCAAAAAAGGTCATAAAATGAGGCAAAACTGACTTAAAATTGTCACACTTAGCAACATAAATTTTGGGCTGAGTTGTGGTCATAAATTGAGGACTACCTGTAGTAAAATATCCTATGTCGTCCATGTGATTTACTCCCAGAGCCATGCTGTAGAGTTTGGGAACCTCAGCCCCTATCCTGAATTGCTTTTGCTAAGAATCATAGAAAAAATAATAATTTTTTTCTGATTAACAAGTGCTATTAAAAGGAAGAAGCTCTGATGAATTGCAGGCTACTTCTTAAAATATGCTTTCTCTTTCTGATTGTTTAGATACCATAGATTAGCATGGTTCTCTTTCTACAATGTCTAAAATGGAATCTTAGAGATTCTATGAGAAGGAAAGAGACCTTGGAGATCTTCGTGTCCAACCATCTGTCCCAGAAAGATATCTTTATGCCATTCCAGACAAATGATTGTCCAATCTTTCTTTGAAATCCTCCAGTGATGGAGCACCATAATCAGGAAATAACTCTCACAATCAGGAAATTGCTTTTGGTTTTGAGTTTGTCTCTCCCTCTGCAAAGCTTCCTTTCATTGGTCCTTCCTTCTCAAGAAGCTTCTAATGCTCATTTTGAATCCCTTATCTTGTAATTTAGATCTACAATATTTAATCCCACTTTAGGGATAACGCGGAATAATAAGCAACTCTTCTGAAGAGAATCTGGCATTGTGTGGTACAGTATGACAACTACGGATGCAGTCTTACCAACTTCCCCCCAAAAACAAACTCCAAACTAAATTATTACCTTTTAAAAAATTAAAGGCTGATATCTCGCAAGTCATCTAGCTTGAAATGTTGTGTCAGATAACCCAAGTCTCGTAAGATTTGAGGCAATTAGTTTTTAAGGGGGCTTGTAAAAGTTACTGACCTCCAGGGATAGAAAGATGGACTAACGGAATAATAAAGCACACTCGGAATGATGTATGGGGAATTTTGTTGCCTGCCATAGATATAACTTTGAAAACAGGGTGTAGGTATAGTCCTCAGATTGAGAGAAAGAGATTTCCAGTGATTGCCAAGAATGCAACCATTGAATGCAAAACATTTTAACTAGTTTCTAAAGAGTCTTTATAGCGCATGCAGCTAATTCTAAAATGGTAGGAAAAATGCATGTTGAAAAAAATATATATTAATATTATTCCAATTTACAGGTTTTGCAGCTGGCCTTCAAATTTAAAACAGGCCCTGAGGTTAGCCTTGGATCAGATTAAGCCCAGTCAAACATTTATATATAATCATGACTGTTTAACAAAGGCTTTTCCTCAGTAAGGAAAAAAAAAGGCAGCCCCAAGTGTTTAATAAAGGAAATAGAAGAGGTTAAGAACCATCATGCTGGCCAGTAAAGGCATCTGGTGAATATTAGACGTGTCAGCAAGTCATAAAAAAGCCAGTTCATCAAGAACATTCCATTTATATATTGCTGACAAGAATAACAGCAGAAAATGAAAATATGAGAAGAAGAATAGGGAGACAGGGGAGAAACATACAAAAAATAGTATTATGTAGTTTTATCAAATAAAGAAAAACCCACCAAGGTAATTTAGAATAATGTTTTAATCTGGCTTCCAATGAACAATAATGTCAGTACCAAAGAAACATGGGTGAATTGTGTTTTCTTGATGGATCAGTTCAACATCCTGTTAATCGTTCTCTTCCCCATGGGTAATAACGTAAACAAGATTCTTGTAATCAAGATAACCGGAGGGATCTGGAGGAAAAGCACTGAAGGTCTGCTTCACCTGAAGAAGATGTACAAAATAAAGGTTACATATGGGGAGAGTTAATAATTGCAGTTTCCACATACATAAAACAAATCCTAACCAGGTTTCTAGTCCTTAGGAACATAATTCATTGTTGTCTTCACACTTGGAAGAATGAAGTGTTGACAGCAAAGCTATTGGACAAGAATTTACTGCAGGCGGTTGAAGGTGGAATTAGACAAATTGTCAAATGTGATTTTGCAAGGAAAAGCTTGGCCGCCATTTTGATTGTTTTGTCTTCTGCTTTGAATTGAGAAGAGTTAGCAACTATTCAAAGTTACGATGGAATCCGCCCCCCCCCCCCAAAAAAGGAACTTATGACTTGATTCTGGAGTTCTGACACTGGCACACACACAACCCACAATCTCATGACCGCATTTCAAGTGTTTGTCAATCAACTCACTTTTACAGCTAGTTGCAAAGTTCTATATTCACCTGATACAATTTACAATATATTTTGCTAGAAACTGGGGGTTTTAGGCAGTTTCCAGCAAAAAACATCCATATAATACATTGTCTCGCTTAACAACCATGGAGTTTTCTTAGTGATCACCACAAAAAATATCATAAAATCAGATTGGTCTCAAGCCTTGACTTATGGCAGCAATGGCTGATGGAAATCCCAAGCTCTGTTACAGCTGTAAGTTAAGAACTATGTATTATTAAGAATGATCATATAGAGGCAATAAATCTGGTTTTCACATGAATACTGGTTGCAATTACGATGAAAATACAATAGTTTGATTAAGGTGGACAATCCAGTCAAACATAATATGCTCTAAAAAAATGGGACAAATTTCAAATCTATTATTAGGAGGGGGGGAATCTTATATGAATGCAGAATGTGGTTACTCTTAGCCTCTTGCACAGATATTAGCAACATAAGATGCTTGAATTTGCAGTATTCCTATATTAAATTTGAATAGTGGAAGTTAGCCTTTTTAAATGGCCAACTTCTTTTTCAGTTTCAAATCTTGCAAAAAGTAGGCATTCTGACTAGAAATCATGAGATTTTAGCCAAAGAAATTCACAAAAACCCACTTAAGATTGCACAAAATTGCAAGGGGCACATTTGTCAAAATGGAGTGAATTGTTGCCATTATATATACATATCTATTCACATGTATAGATAAAAACAGATAACTTTTGAAGGTTAGTGATAGTTAGATAGCTATAGAGATATGCCAGTTCTTAGTGTTCGGTCTACATTTGATCATTGATTGCTTGATTGTGTGTCATCCAGAGGTGGTATTCACCAGGTTCTGACCACTTCTGGAGAACCAGTAGCGGAAATTTTGAGTAGTTTGGAGAACTGGTAAATGCCACCTCTGTCTGGCCCCGCCCCTATCTATTCTCTGAATCCCAAGTCCCAGCTGATTGGGAGGGAATGGGGATTTTGCAGTACCCTTCCCTTGCCACGCCCACCATGCCACGCCCACCAAACCACCCGCACAGAACGGGTAGTAAAAAAAAATTGAATCCCACCACTGGTGTCATCTATTTGTTGAGGACTATTAGCCACCACATAGATTTTCTCCACAACTATCTGTTTCCAATCTGATCTTTCAGGTCTTCATATGATATATTTTTGGTTACTTCATCACAAAGGAAAAAGTAGTATAGTGTTGAATAGATGTTTTAAAAAAGCCAAGAAACATTATTGAGACTTTCTTCTTAAGGAAAAACTAAATCATTTTGGGATCCTTCATTTAAAAGAAAAAAAAAAAGGAATTCAGTAATTTTTACCACTCTTCCAAAATGAAAAAAAGTTTTTAAAAATCTATTCCTTGCTTTTTTTCAACAGTGGCTGCTGGCACAGATCCTCCTACTCTAGATTTGTCTTGATGAGCAGCCACCTTTGTTTAAAAACCTCTGAGAAAATCAAGTCCTTTTTCATTCACAGGAATGCATTTTGCTGTTGACCAGCTTGTGATTTCATGAAGTTCTTCCTAAGGTTTTATTAAATATATTAAGCAGAGACTCAAAAACCATCTCTTGTGGATGCTCCCATTCAGTATTTTTCAAGCTTGGCAACTTTAAGATGTGTGGAGTTTAAGAGTTGTAGATTTCAATCTCCAAGATCTCTCCAGCATGTTTGGGTTGAAGTTCATGCATCTTAAACTCGACAGATCTTAAAGCTGCCAAATTTGAAAAATACTGAATGGGACCATGCATGAGAGATGGATTTTGTTGAGTCCTCAAGGCTACGACACCATTGACTATCATTGCCGACCCCGATTGGTTGAGACGCGAGCAGCCAGCTGGCGGGAGAATGCAGCCATTCTATTGGTTCAGCGTCTGACAGCTCTAGTATAAAAAGGACTGTCAGCTGTCAAATGTTGCTGTTTGCAGGGTCGAGGTTGCCTTACATTTTGCCATGTTATACTGTTAATAAAGGTTGTGTTAGCTTCAACCTGCCTTGCCTCAGTTCCTGTCTGCCTCGTTCTCCCTACAGAACACTGGCAACAAGGATGGGATCAGGACTGAGGTAAAGGAAAAGCGAAGTCACTAATAAGAGCTGTCTCAAGTCACAGGCGATGAGAAATCGCTCCAAGGCTAATTCCTCAAGTTTTGTCCTTCTAAGGATGGCTAATCTACTGGCATTCATGGCATTCAGCCCAGCCACTGAAACATCGGACGTCTACCTCGAGCGGTTCGAGTGCTTCCTGGAAACTATGGCATATGAAATGTCGGACAAATCCACCACAGAAATTTAGAGATTTCTGCCACCGGCCACCCATGCCAGCAGGGGCCATGCTGTCCACCACGAAGATGACGAAGAAGACTTCTTGGACGAGGAAGAAGAGATTAGCCATCTCAAACTGACCACCAGGAAAAAACAGACTCAGGCTGATTTTTCACCTCAGAAGGGTTGCCTGAGTTGTGGCGGGAACCATGCAAGGTCAGTCTGCAGGTTCAAAGCCACAATATGCCGTTGGTGTGACAGGAAAGGATATTTAGTGTGCAGAGCGGCCATGCCAATCGCTGACCCACCTCCGGAGCACGCCTTGTCTAGACAATTCGTAAAAAGACTTCCCAAGCGCCGCAAAGACTGCTTTGCCATCGCAGGTGACCAGCAGCACCCTGATTGGGCTATCAGCCATGTGTCCCTGACTAAGCCTACCTATAAGATATACCTGACTGTGCGCAAAGAGGGAGAGCCCTGCAAGATGGAAGAGGACACTGGCTTTTCCAAATACCTGGTCTCTTGGGCTTCTATCAAACGGATAGTGCCCAGCCTGACCAAAGTTCAACTCAGGCAGTGCCCACTTCACCTCAGAGACTGTCAAGGACAGCCAATACCCATTGTGAGTTGCGGCACATTCACCATAGCCAGCAATAACTTCCAGGGGCCTCTTTCCCCCATCATTGTAGATGGCCATCTACCCAGCCTCCTGGGGCTTGACTGGTTCTCCTCATTGGGGCTCAACGGCATCCACTCCGTTGTTCCAGATTCCTTCGCTGCGCTGGCCAGCGACGTATTTGACAACAAGCTTGGTAAATATAATGGGACCCCCATTTCTTTTAACTTGGATCCCCAGGTGGCACCAATACCTCTCAAACCCAGGAGAGTGCCTTTTGCTCTTCGGACCAAAGTAGATTAGGGCTAGATAAATTAATAGCACAAGGAGTGCTCGAAGCAGTAGACCACTCCCCCTGGGAGACCCCCGTAGTAATACCTATTAAGTATTAGAATTTGCGGGGATTTTAAATGCACCATTAATAAAGGGTTGCACGCCAACTCTTACCCAGTGCCAGTGGTTCAACATCTGCTCCATTCCTTGGGCCAGGGGAACATTTTTGCCAAGTTAGACTTGGTGATTGCCTCCCATTAACTTTGGCCTGCGATGCATCGCCTTATGGCATTGGGGCCGTTCTGAGTCACATCCTACCTAATGGCTCAGAAGCCCCAATTGCCTATTATTCACGCACGCTCTCAGCAGCTGAAAGAAATTACAGTCAGCTGGCTAAGGAGGCCCTAGCTGCTGTAGCAGGGGTAAAGCGGTTTCATGATTACGTTTATGGTCGTTTTTTTCACTTAGTGACCAACCATAAACCCCTTGTGGGTCTTCTGGTGGGGGATCGCCAGACTCCTCAGATTTTGTCTCCAAGAATGTCCAGATGGACAGTCTTTCTAGCGGCGTATAATTATCAGCTACAATATAGGCTAGGAAAAAACTTGGGGCAGGCTGATGCCCTCAGTCGCTGCCCTCTGCCAGCACCTGTTTTGGACCCTGCTCCTACAGTTTTGGTCCTCTTAATTGAAGAGTTGGCCATGCCAGTATTCGCCCGGGATATTGCCAGGCTCTCTGCCACAGATCCCATATTGGCCCAAATTTTGGACTGGGTGCACAGCGGGTGACCACAGGGGCCGTAGATCCTGAGTTTCACCCCTATTATATATGGCAGCATGAACTGTCTGTCCTTAACAGGTGCCTGTTATGGGGCAATAGGGTGGTAGCTCCCCCAAAGCTTAGGTCGCCAATTTTAAGTTGCCTGCACACTGCTCACCTGGGCATTGTGCGCATGAAGACTTTGGCCCGAAGCTACGTGTGGTGGCCCAAGATTGACCAGGAAATAGAAAACTGGGTAGCCACCTGCCGGCAGTGCCAGCAATCTAGACTGGCTCCCCCTTCTGTACCCATCAGGGAATGGGACATGCCCCGGGCTCCATGGGCATGAGTCCATTTGGATTTTGCCGGCCCATTCTTACGGCAGAACTTCTTGGTCCTTGTAGATTCCTATTAGAAGTGGGTGGAGCTGGCACTCATGCCATCCACCACTTCGGAGGCCATAATTAGGGTGCTGGGGAGGCTATTCGTGACTCATGGGTTGCCTGATGTGGTGTGACTGACAATGGGCCCCAGTTCACGCCGGCACCCTTCCAGGTGTTTTTAGGCCAGCATGGCATACGACATGCCCCAATGGCCCCATTCCACCCGGCCAGAAATGGCCTGGTAGAACGAACCATCCGGTCGGCTAAGGAGGCATTGGGCTGCCTGGGGCCAGGGAATTGGCATGACAAAGTGTCCCAATACCTCCTGGCACAGCATACAATCCCGTGCCCAATCACCAAGCAAAGTCCTGCAGAACGGCTTATGGGTCATCGGCTCCGGACAACCCTGGACTGGCTACACCCCGGTTATGCAGCAGAGAAAAGCCCCCTTGCAGGCAACACGGGCTTTTAATGTGGGAGACCCAGTCTACGCCCAAAACTATGGGGCCAAACCAAGGTGGCTTCCTGGACAAATCACGCAACTAACTGGACCCTACTCTTACAAGGTCCTGCTCAGTGACGGGTGAATGTGGCACCAACACATCAATCAACTCAGACGGCAAGCCACCAGCACAGCAGACCAACACCCAGTGCAGGCCCAATCCTGCCCCGGGGAACTAATATCGACAGAGGCTGCTCCAGCGCAGACAGAGCTGCACGCAACACCCCCCACCGATGCGTTCTTGTCACCAGGCTTACCTGAGAATCTGGTCAGTCCCACAGCGGTCAAGTTTCCCGCTGACTCGGCTGCACAGTCTCCTGATGTTCCACAGGACTCTCCACCAGCGGCTCCTCCTTTGGCCACCACCCCTGAACTAAGGCGATCTGGGCGGAGCCAACGCCGGCCGGCGTATTTGGCTGACTACGCATGTGCTAACTGGGAGGAGAGGGGTGTTAAGTCCTCGAGGCTACGATGCCATTGACTATCATTGCCGGCCCCTGATTGGTTGAGACGCGAGCAGCCAGCTGGTGGGAGAATGCAGCCATTCTATTGGTTCAGCATCTGACAGCTCTAGTATAAAAAGGACTGTCAGCTATCAAATGTTGCTGTTTGCAGGGTCGAGGTTTGCCTTACATTTTGCCGTGTTATACTGTTAATAAAGGTTGTGTTAGCTTCAACCTGCCTTGCCTCAGTTCCTGTCTGCCTCGTTCTCCCTACAGAACAGATTTTGATCCTTCCCTTCCTTTCCTTCCGTTCCCCTTCCTTCCCTTTCTCTTTTCTTCCCTTCCCTTCCCTTCCCTTCCCTCTCCTCTCCTCTCTTCCTTCCCTTTCCTTCCCTTCCCGCCCTTCCCTTCCCTTCCTCTCCTCTCTTCCTTCCCTTTCCTTCCCTTCCCTTCCCGCCCTTCCCTTCCCTTCCTCTCTTGCCTTGCCTTGCCTTCCTTTCCTTTCTTTTCTCCTTTCCCCTCTCATCTCCTCTCCTCCCTCCCTTTCCTCCTCCCTTTCCAGTCATCCCCTCCTTCCCCTTCCCTTTCCCTCCCTCCTTCCCTTTAATTAGTTAGCATTCCTCAATGGAGGAGGTGCTAGAGTGGAATCTTACAGAGGGCACAGTTCAGAAATGGGTTGCTGCCGATTTGGCCCAGTTCGGCCAAACTGGTAGTAGAATTCAGACCTGGGTCACAGAACTGGCAGGGACCCCGGCCTGTCACGCCCCCAGAACTCATTCCTTTGCCATTGCTGGGTGCTGCCATTTTGGTTTTTTAGTGATTGCATGTCACTGCATGCACAAAGAACAATTTACAGTGAACACTGCATGCGCGTACAGCGTAGGTTGCATGCAGGTTGCGAACCGGTAGTAAAACCGGCAGCAACCCCCCCCCCTGGCACAGTTAGATAACTCAGAAGTGGTGCTCATTGTAAAGTGCACCCCATTGAAATCAACGAAGTCCTTTTTGCAGCATTCAATGCAGACACTAGAGCCACAGGACTGTGGCGGAGAAGATAAGAACAATCTTTCTTACCACAATCTGGACCTGCTAGAGTCCTAATTTGGGATGGAGGAGTGAAGGGGTAACAGCTTTTTAAAGAGAGTTTATATAACCAGAAGCAGCTCTTTCCATGTATTCTGGAATCACCAAATTCTTGTGGAAAAATTATAATTCTTTACATCATATTTTGACCACACAATCCTTCCCAGCACTTCCTGCCATAAAAATTATTCTTGCCAAATAGGGGAAAAAAAATGTGGGATGCATGCAGCTTTCATGATGAAGTAAATCTTACCTCTTCCTCAGTGAACCGGTCGGCTTGCGTCATGAGCACTTCTTTCATACTGTATCAAGTAAAATAGATAAAGTAAATTAAATAAAGCAAAATAAAATACAAAAATAAAAGAGATAAAGTGAAGAAAAATTAAATTAAATTAAAAATAGCGTAAAGGTGACTGGCCAAGTTGCTTTATCAATGCAATGCCGTCTCTGACACTAAAAGGAAATTGATAGCAGTAAATAGCACAGGTAGTTCTCGACTTATGACCACAATTGACCTCGACATTCATGTTGCTAAGAGAAACATTTGGTAAGTGAATTTTGTCCCGTTTTATTACCTTTCTTGCCGCAGTTGTCAAGTGAACGACTGTTGTTAAATTAGTAACATGGTTGTTAAGTGAGTCTAACTTTCCCCAATGGGTTGTCAGAAAGTTGCAGAGGGGATCGTCTGATCCGGGAACGCTGCAATTGTCATAAATACGAGTCCCTTGCCAAGCACCTGAATTTTGCTCACATGGCTACGGGGATGCTACAATAGTTGGGTGAAAAATGATGATAAGTCACTTTTTCCAGTAACGTTGTAATTTTGAATGGTCACCAAAGAAACAGCTGTAAGCTAAGAATACACACACACACACACACACACACACTTACATACATACACATACAGTACATACACACACTGTGTGATTACTGAAAGGTGCAAAAGGAATTGTTCTTACTATATTTGTCTGAAACGGTATCGGGTTTCCTGCCTAGGCAGGGGGTTGGACGAAGAAGACCTCCAAGGTCCCTTCCAACTCTACTATTGTATTGTATTGTATATTCCATGTATTGTTTACTATAAGGTACTCCTCCCTCCCTCTCCTCCACACTGAATGGGGCAGGATAATACTGGCTGGGAAGTTAAAGTCCACCTATCTTAAAGTTTCCAAGGGTGAAAAACTATTCTGAACTAGAATAATTTCTATTTTGTTGCTTCCTTATGGCCTCACTCTCCACCCTTTCCCTTCTTTACATCTCTATACTCAAATAAATATATCAGTCAGGTGACTACATTGAAGTCCATGAAGCTCTCATTCTCTATAGTCAATTTATTCATCTTTGAGGTGCCACCAGAATCTCTGACATTTCTATTTCAATTATCTATTCAGAAAGTTACTGAATTTTTCGGCCTATAAGACGCACCGGAGTATAAGACGTACCATGATTTTGAAGAGGTAAAAATTATTTTTTTAAAAAAAGGTTTTGCCCTCCCTGGACCCTAGGAGCACTCTGCAGGCCTCCCAAACCCTCTCCATGCTCTGGGGTTTTTGTTTTGCAAAAAACACCCAAACAGGGCATGCAGAGGGTGTGGGAGGCCTGCAGAGTGCTCTTGGGGCCTGGGGAAGGCAAAAACACCCCCGTTTTTGTGAAAAACAGGCCCATTTTCACTTGTTTTTGCCCTTCCCAGCTGCCAGGAGCACTCTACGGGCCTCCCAAACCCTCTGTACGTCCATTTTTGTGAAAAACGGGATGCATGGGGCGGGGTTTCGGGAGGCCAAAAATGCTGTATTCAGTGTATAAGATGCACCCAATTTTTCACCCTCTAGTACACAAAATTGTCTGCTACAATGTCTTACCTGTCAACAACTACTTCAGCTTCAACCTCAACAATACACGGGGAAACAATAGATACAAACTCAAGGTAAACTGCTCCAAACTCGATTGCAGAAAATGCGACTTGAGCAACAGAGTGGTCAACGCCTGGAATGCTCTACCTGACTCCATTGTTACATCCTCAAATCCCCACAGCTTCAACCTCAAACTGTCTACCGTGGACCTCACCCCATTCCTAAGAGGTCCGCAAAGGGTGTGTGCATAAGCGCACCAGTGTGCCTACCGTCCCTGTCCTACTGTCTCCATTTATTTGTACTCATTTCCTTTGTTCATGTCCATGTTTATACTTATATCTGTTACATTGTACATGTTTGACAAACCAAATAAAAAAATAAAAAATAAAAAAGAGGTAGCTGGGATAGGAAAGGACAAGGCAAGGATGAATAAATGCAGTTCAGATTCAATCCTAAGCATTTCACTTCTTGACATATAAAGAGGTCTGGGGGGGGGGGGAAATATCTCTGCACATTTTCCATTATTTATTTTATAGAGAAACAAAGATGCAGATTTTCCAAACAGAGGACTTTCTGCAGTTGTTGTTTTCCGTAATGTTTGTTTCCCCAGAGGGTATGAAAAGAAAAGATGTCCAACAAGAACAAAATCACAGATCTTCATAAGATTTTCATAAACCAGTGCCCGCCCAGTGTCCTTGATGTGGCCCACCAGAAGACAGGATCTGCAGTCCCAGACTCATCCAGCTCCAGTATTAAAACAAGACTGGGAAATCCTACAAGGCTACTTAAACAGAAATGGAAACAATTGTGTTTTATTAATTGGGATGCTGCTTCAAGAAGGCTTTCATAGGGCCAATGACATGGTATTTCATGTCTGGATATGTGTCCAGAAAGACTCCAAAGCATTTAGGGTTCCATCAGAGGCCTACTGAATTCTTAAGGCTTAAATAGATGATATAATATAAATCAGATTGCCTAACATTGAAGCAAATCTGGATTAGAACACAACATTCTACCATTTTTCAGAAATAAACTTTCCATTCTTGATGTCCCAAAGGTGCTTTTTCAAAAGACAATGGATTCCCCCCCCTGAAGTCATTTCACTTCTCATCCAAGAAGCTTCTTTAGTTCTTGCATCCCTTCTGCCTACCAAACATCTGGAAACCAGCCCTAGTCAACAAACGAACACCACCCACCACCCAGGCCGTTACAATACAAAACAACAATGCATACACAGCCAGCACCAATCAGCACCAATCTACCAATTATGATGCAACCACACAACCAATCATTCCACTTACTGAAACAAAGCCAGCACCCCATCCCCTCCCACCAAGATTTACAGAAAGACGGCAGCTCCAATCGCATTTTAAACCTAGCCGACAGCAGCCTGAAGATGGCAAGTGAGATCTTGCCGAAACGTTGCCAAGACAATCTCAATCTTAGACGGGAAAAGACCCGAATACAACAAAACCAGGATAGATAGATGATAGATAGATAGATAGATAGATAGATAGATAGATAGATAGATAGATAGATAGATAGATAGATACATACATACATACATACATACATACATACATACATACATACATACATACATATATATATATATATATATATATATATATATATATATATATATATAATCTCTAACCTTGTTACAAAAAGTCCATGAAACATTTCAGTTGGTAACAAAATAAAAATAAAACAGAGAAGAAAGACAGTTAAAAAAATGGGTCAAAGAGAAATACAATACTAGGTTGGATATCCCCTCCTATTTTTCATCTTGTCCTACTGGTTCTTTATGATTTATCAATTGTTGTTTGTAACTAATGATTGTAACTATTATTACGACCTATGACCTATTACTTGCTGATTATATGTACAGTGAGTTGGTGCACTGGGGACAAATTCCTTGTGTGTCTTATCACACTTCACTAACAAACATTTCTATTTCATTCTACTCCTATTTCATTCCCATTCCATTTTCTTGTTCCATTCCATTCTATTCTAAGCATGGAAGCTTAAAACTTAAAACTAAAAAGATGTAGTGCTTTATTTTTTTTCAAAGCGGCTGCTGAAGATGTTTTGTGATGGCTACCTTTTTTCTCCTCCGCCCCTAAACTCCTGGAATCCTCTCGATCCCAAGTTTTCCAACCACTCATTCATTCATAGATATTGCGGGAAGGAAACAAAGGCGGGTCTCCTTGTGAATGGACAGAAGTTTTTACAGAAAAGGGATAACCCGAATGTCTGAAGCCAGCTGCTGCAGAGTGCCCATGTGAACTTCCGAGTCTCCGAGGAGGAGGAGGCTGCGGACTGAAGGGATATCGTCGCCATCCTTCCTGCCTCAGTTCTTGGCTCCTTCTTCCCGGCGTCCCCTCCCCTCCCCACTGGGAGACCAAGCTCGGCCCAGACACCTCTCAGGGCGCTGCCTCGCCGGCACTCCATTCTCCCCCCTCCCCTCCCCATATCAAGCACAGCTGTCCGATCTGCCCGCCGGTGCCTCTCATGTCACAATTGGCTGGGTGCCGGCTGTCCTCACGCCACCGCTCTTGTCAGGTGGTCCCTCCCTTTCGCAAGGCAGCACCTGCTGCGCCGCTCCCCTGGCTCCAAACACTGGCACGCAGGTGTCTCAGTTCCTAAGACCATCAAAAATATGTTTCACAACCCACAGGTTGAGAACCGCTGCTTTAGACTATATATAAACTTCATAGTGCTTTTACAGCCATCTCTAACGCTTTATAGAGTCAGCCTCCAACAATCTGGGTCCTCATTTTACCCTCCTCGGAAGGATGGAAGGCTGAGTCAACCTTGAGCCTGGTGGGATTCGAACTGCTGAACTGCAGCTAGCAGTCAGCTGAAGTAGCGTTGCTCAGGTATTTATAGACGTCAAAGCGTTTGTCTGACAGGGAGTCATCGAGAAGGGCTTTCTTTCCCCTATTCCCATGCCAATCATCCCTGGCCTCTCCCTTCCCTCTCCCATGTGCTCCTCTTTCCCGTCCTGTCTATGATCCTGGCACTTCATAGGCCTACAGTGTAAGGGAGGCCTAGGCCTTAAAGACCCACTGTGTGAGGGAGCACGCTCAATCAAAGGCCTCTGCACTGGCCTAATCAAGCTCCCTTTCCTTCACAGACCTACTGTGTGAGGGAAGCCTATGCCTGAGTTAGGGCGAAGGATGATACCGGGAACACAGGCTGAAGCTGTTTTCTGCAAGATCAGGCTGCCGCAGTGAGGCGGGGGCGGGGAATCTGCTTAGGCCATGGCACGCTCAATCAAAGTCCTCTGTACTGACCTAATCAAGCTCCCTTCCTAGGCTTACTGCTGTAATCAGGCTCCATTCCCCCTCCCATGACATCACGAACAATTGCCGCCCTAGGATGCCACACTCGCTCTCTTTAAATGCCCAGGCGTTCCAGAGTTATGCTGGAACACACACACGGACACACACAGACACGCACACACACACACACACACCCACACACACACCAGGGGTGTCTTACCCCCACAGTGTTTGTCTCCGGGGGGTAAGTCATCTGTGTACCAAGTTTGGTTGAAATTGCTCAAGGTGTTCCAGAGTTATGCTGGAACAAACAAACATCCATCCATCCATCCATCCATCCATCCATCCATCCATCCATCCATCCGTATATATAATAGATCAGAGCTTGGTTCCCCTGTTATTTTTTATCCATTGAAATCTGTACAGAGAAGGGTGTGGGAAAACCCCAGATTGTACAATAACTCTTGGGATTATAATTTAATTTCGTCTTTTTATTGACTGAGTGAAAAGTACCAATTAATTAGTGTTTTCAAATAAAAAAAACCACCCATTTGTTTGATGGTTCGCCTGTTATGGATGAGCTCCAGGGCCTTTGCCCCATCCTGAAACAACAACTGTCTTAGACAGCTGCTGGCCTTGTTTAACAAGACAGAAAACTCCCATAAAATAAATTGGCAGAAAATGTTGCAACTATTCCAGTTAAGGATTAAGAAACTGGTCCTAGGTAGGAAGAAGACGACTGAATTCCCACTGCTAGAAATTACTACCCTCTGCATTGATTTCCTGTTAGACAGAAAACTGAGCATCCCTTTAGCTAATTAGATAAGGCAGGAAGCAAGATAAAGGAGAATTTCCCCCACCCCAAGAGTGCAGAGAGGAAAGCCTCAGATATTCCAGGCCCTAGAAATAGGCAGGTTGATGGCTAAATTTTGAGTACAATTAATTTCCAACCAATTCTAGTTGGATTCAGATATATGGGGCTCTTCTTACAGCAACTCAACTATTATTTTTCGAGAAAAGCAGAAAACAATAATTGCAGTTTTGTAGCTTTCTGATGTTCAAGCATGCATGTTTGGATGCCCTAGGAGGATGGTGCATGCATATATGCATGTATGTGCAGGTGTGAGGTGTGTGCATACATATAATCTGTTTCAAATCTTCCAAATGAATCATAGCTTCCCAAGCAAGAAGTAAAAATATCTCCAGTGGAAAAAATGAAATGCTCCCCAAAAGGAGGTTAATAAGACCAACGTTCCTGTTAAAAGGTCAAGCATAGCCAAGTTTGAGGGGGAGGGGAGTTATTTTGCTATTGCCATTTCTCGCTCCTTTAAATAAATTTAAAATGGAAAAATGATATTCATTAATAGCAACCCTCTCATGAACAGGACCAATTCTCCAAGAGGTGAATGAGAGGCTCTAATAAATAAATAACAATTAGATTTCAACGTCTAAATCAGGGGAGTCAAACTCGATTTCATTGAGGGCCATATCAGGGTTGTGTTTGACCTCCCGGGGCCAGGATGGGTGTGGCCAGCTCATCGCCACTCATGTCAGGGGGTGCCCGTGGTGGCCCCAATGCTCTGCCAGCGAAAACAGGCTCTCGAGCTCTGTTTTCGGATTCAACTGCTATCTGCAACCTTCTGCCAGAGAAAATAGAGTTTGGGAGGCCACTCTCAAGCTCCGTTTTAGTTGGCAGCAGCACTACGGGCCAGTCCTTTGCTGTTTCCAAGGCAGTCCCGCAAGCCACATCTAAGCACCCCAGGGGCTGGATCTGGCCCCCGGGCCTTGAGTTTGACACCCTTGGTCTAAATGATGGGAGTGTATAAATGGTGCTGAGTGTCAAAATATAGTCATGGAATAGATTTGTAAGGATCATTGTTACCCTTAGGTCTAACAAGTAATACTAAGGTTCTCTTGTGGTGATGAATGAACGGAGTTGTTAGCAAATCTAACTGGTTTACAGAAGACTGGTTGCTGCTAGTGTGATCATTCCCAGCAAGACAAACCCTGGGTTTATATATTATATACTAATATCACCTTTTGGTCTCATGTTATTGTAGCTTTTCCCAACCTGATGCTTTCAATATATTTTGGCATGATAAGCCCAATTATTCTCCACTGGGAATTATAGAAGCTGTGCTCCCAGTCCACCTGTAGGAGAAGAGCAGGCAGAGCCAGGGGAGTGGAGCCAAGTGAGTAAGAAGCCTAGAATTGTTACATTCCCACAAATGGTTTAAGTCCAACCACTCTTGAATTCCATTGACTCTTAATCTAGTGCCATTTAGTGCTGATTGTTAGGGTTAGGGTTAGAGTTAGGGTCATTGCCTAGATCAGCGATGGCGAACCTTTTTTGGCTCACGTGCCATAAGTGGGGGGAGCGCAGGGGGGTTGTGTGCGGGCGTGCCGCACCCATAATGCAATGTGCAACCCCCCCCAGTGTCCATGCGCACACTATAGGCGCGACCCCCCATTTTTTGCATGCTTTTTTCACCCTCCCCAGGCTCCAGAGGCTTTATAGGAGCCTGGGGAGGGCAAAAACAGCCTCCCCCCCCCCGGAATCCCTCCGGAGGCTTCAGGGACCTTCAGGAGGCTTCCCTGAAGCCTCCGGAGCAGTCAAAACGAACCTCCGAGCAAACCGGAAGTCTGTTTCCGAACTTCCGGTTTGCCTGGAGGGCTGGTTTTTTGTGCTCCGGAGGCTTCAGGGAAGCTCATGAAGCCTCTGGACGGCCTCCAGGGGGGCAGGGGAGGCTCTTTTCGCCCTCCCCAGATTCCTATAAAGCCTCTGGAGCCTGGGGAGGGCGAAAAATGGCTTTAAAAAAGGGTGAACCCAGCTAGCCAGCGCGTGCATGTGCACTGCCCAGCTGACAGGGCAGCGCCTCGCGTGCCCTGACAAATGGCTCTGCGTGCCACCTGTGGCACGCGTGCCATAGGTTCGCCATCACTGGCCTAGATTGTTGTGTATAGGCATGAGCAGTAACTCATCTTACCTGGAATCTAACTGGAACCTAATGTATGGTCCTAATTCATTGTCCCTAATACCATCTGGGGGACAGCATAGCAAGGAAGGATTCCTTATTTATTTTACACATGCTCTAAACTACCTATGAGCAGATTATCTATAAATGTAGACTTTTATGGCTAAGTGTAATGAAATATGGGACTCGTTTATACAGAATACAGTAGGTTAAAAATGATAGTGATAACAATTTTTTGTTCGTATTTCGTATTTTGTTATTAATTAAAAAGCAATAAAAATAAACATAAAATATGCATTAAACCACATGACTCTGAAAGCTCTGTGAATTGCACAAATTCAAAACATGCTACAAGATGGAACAAAATAACGTGACAATAAATAACAGCAAACAATCACAGGGCAGATTTTAACAGAATAACAAACCTTGTAGGTCAGGGGTGTCCAAACTTGGGAACTTTAAGACTTGTGGACTTCAACTCCCAGAATTCCCCAGCCAGCCATGCTGGCTGGGGAATTCTGGGAGTTGAAGTCCACAAGTCTTAAAGTTCCCAAGTTTGAACACCCCTGTTGTAGGTCATCTAGTCCAACCCCCTGCCCTAGCAGGAGACCCTACGCCATTTCTGATAGATGGCAGTTCAGTCTCTTCTTGAAAGCCTCCAGTGATGAAGCTCCCACAATTTCTGAAGTCAAGCTGTTCCATTGATTGATTTTCCTCTAGCTTTTAGTTAGCTGAATCACCCTTGGAAAGCCAACCTTTAATAATCTGAATGCACTGAGCATTGAACAGTCTTTGCTTCAAGCTCTATATTTAGCATTTTCATGTGGATCTTAATCTCAATGCCCTGAAAACTTTCAGTGTCCTCACAGAAATTGGACTAAAGGCAGATTTGTTTTCTGTGGCAATAGATTTGATCTTTTGGAGAACTCATTGAAACAAGATCACGTGAAGTGTTAATACCACTTTATAATGCCTTGGTGAGGCCACACTTGGAATACTGCATTCAGTTCTGGTCGCCACAATGTAAAAAATATGTGGAGACTCTAGAAAGAGTGCAGAGAAGAGCAACAAAGATGATTAGGGGACTGGGGCTAAAACATATGAAGAACGATTGCAGGAACTGGGTATGTCTAATTTAATGAAAAGAAGGACTAGGGGAGACATGATCGCAGTGTTCCAATATCTCAGGGGTTGCCACAAAGAAGAGGGAGTCAAACTATTCTCCAAGGCACCTGAGGGTAGAACAAGAAGCAATGGGTAGAAACTAATCAAGGAGAGAAGCAACTTAGAACTGAGGAGAAACTTCCTGACAGTGAGAACAATTAATCAGTGGAACAGAAGTTGCCTCCAGAAGTTGTGAATGCCCCAACACTGGAAGTCCTTAAGAAGATGTTGGATAGCCATCTGTCTGAAACGGTACAGGGTTTCCTGCCTAGGCAGGGGGTTGGACTAGAAGACCTCCAAGGTCCCTTCCAACTCTACTATTGTATTGTATTATTGTAAGGCACGATACTACAGACAAAATGCAGACAATAGAAACAACAACGGGAGGGAAAGGGATTTTTTGTAAAAAAACAAAAAACCTCTACTTACTAATCTGCTTTTATGTAACCTTTTCCTTCTCGATCAAAAACCCTGAAAGCATTCAAAATGATTTCTTCTGGATCAGTGCCTAAAAAAAAAAAAAAAAAAAAAAAGAACAATCAGATTCTTTATACTCGGAACACTTTTTCTGCGCAGGCATTAACGGTAGAGGTATTGAATGTGCAATGTTTGATTATTATTTTTTGCCATTTCATTGATTCCTATATCTTTTGAGCTCTGGCAATTGAAAGCATGAATAAACTCCACTGAACAAGGCCATCTAAGGTAATTCACCCAGTGCTGCTGTGGCAGGTGTTTGCGGGTACTTGTTCTGCATTTTTCAATCATTTGGGATCTATCTAAAAGGGAACAATTCCAATTTTCTGCAGCCGTGTAACTACTCAAGCATGAGCTGCCACTCTTGTATCTTGAGTTAGTTTTGAAAGCATCCTCTTGCATTCTGCACCATATTTTAACGTACTACACCTGTGTATGGTTTGCCAATTGCACAATTAGACGGTGGCAGATAGGACTACACTCCAGAGGGTTAACATCATTGCCCAGAGGATCATTGGTTGCCCTCTCCCCTCTTTGGAAGAGCTTTATAGCCCCCACTGCCTTAAGAAAGTTCAAAACGTTCTTAAAGTTCCAACTTATCTTGGGCACCCTTTTTTTTTTTTGAACTATTACCATCTGGCAGACGGCACAGGACAATAAAAACAAGGACAAATAAGATGAAAAACAGCTTCTATCCCAGAGCTGTAACTACTGAATTCTACTGTATAGTGCAATATTAATGCAATATCAGGGGTTTTCAATTCATTTGTATAGAAATGTGAAGGCTGTGTATTTTTGTTTTATTTTTTATGTATCATGTACGCTGGAGATGGCATTCAATTTCGTTGTGCGAGGTGCAATGACAATAAACTAAACTAAACTTCAGTAAGCCCTGCCCCCTCCCCATATTTTATCAATGTTCCTATTTTCTCATGAACATTGGAATCTCTTGTTTACCCAAATAAGGATCAGACCTGTTGTATAATGGTGACAACTAACTAGGGAACCAAGATTCCAAGCTATTGTTCCAGTCCCACTTCTACAAATGCCTTAGAAATAGGCGCAGCATGGCGCATACTGAGCCACCAAGGCTGCCAGACATCTGAGAACAGAAGAACAACCGTAGCACAAGAGAAGCGAGCACTGCGCAAAGCCAGAGCTGCAAATGCTGCAACAATGATGCCCACACATGTCTTCCCAACATGTAGCACAACGTTTCCTGCCTGTGTAGGCCTTACCAGCCACCTGCGGACACATTGTGGATAGTCCACAACCTGACAGGTTTCAAGGTCCTCTTCGAACACGATGGACAAACATCATCAGAAATAGATGCTACCAGTATTTTTGGATATGATGCAATGCAAGCAGCCTTTGACAGATAATAGCCCATCCCTTGCACGAGATGAGAAAAGAGCAAATAGGTGAATGAATAAATAAAACTACTTGACTGTAACTTTTTTTAGATCTCCAGACCAGGAAAGAAAGGTGACATTGACTCAGGGGTGAAATTCAACTTTTTTTTTTTTACTACCGGTTCTGTGGGGCATGGCTTGGTGGGCATGGCAGCGGAAGGATACTGCAAAATCTCCATTCCCACCCCACTCTGGGGCCAGCCAGAGGTGGCATTTGCTGGTTCTCCAAACTACTCAAAATTTCTACTACCGGTTCTCCAGAACCTGTCTGAACCTGCTGAATTTCACCCTTATATTGACTAGACTCTGTTACTGCCGAAGATATGGACAAGTTGCGTGGGCGACTGCGAGCCACCACATGTTTACTGGACCCGTGTCCCTCCTGGCTTGTACTGGCATCCTGGGAGGTCACACGAGGCTGGCTCCAGGAGTTAGTCAACGCCTCCTTGAGAGAGGGGTTCTTGCCAGCCGTCTTAAAAGAGGCGGTGGTGAGGCCCCTACTCAAGAAGCCTTCCCTGGATCTAGCTATATTAGCTAACTACCATCCTGTCTCCAACCTTTGCTTTTTGGCGAAGGTTGTAGAGAGTGTGGTGGCACAACAGTTCCCACACCACTTGGAGGAAATTGATTATCTAGACCCGCACCAGTCCGGTTTCCAGCCCGGCCACAGCACGGAGACGGCTTTGGTCGCGTTGGTGGATGATCTCTGGAGGGCCAGAGATGGGGGTTGCTCCTCCATCCTGGTCCTATTAGATCTCTCGGCTGCTTTTGATACCATCGACCATGGTATCCTATTGCGCCATCTAGAGGGGTTGGGGGTGAGGGGTACCGTTTTGCGGTGGTTCTCCTCCTACCTCTCTGGCCGAGCGCAATGTGTGCTGACGGGGGGGCAGAGGTCGACCCTGAGGCTGCTCACTTGTGGGGTGCCACAGGGGTCGGTCCTCTCGCCTCTCCTGTTCAACACATATATGAAGCCGCTGGATGAGATCATTCGTGGTTTTGAGGTCGAGTACCATCTGTACACTGACGATACTCAGCTGTACATATCTACCCCGAACCACCCCAACGAGGCCGTCGAAATGATGTCCCGGTGCCTGGAGGCCGTACAGGTCTGGATGGGCAGTAACAGACTCAAACTCAAACCCTCCAAGACGGAGTGGCTGTGGTTACCGGTGCCCCGGTTCAACCAGTGGGTTCCATCACTGGCCATCGGGGGCAAACAGCTGGCCCCCGTGGAGCGGGCACGCAATTTGGGCATCCTCCTGGATGCCCGGCTGTCAATGGATGACCATGTGACGGCCGTGGCAAGGGGGGCGTTCCACCAGGTTCGCCTGGTGCACCAATTGTGCCCCCTATTGGACCAGAGCGCCCTGCACACAGTCACCCATACGCTAGTGACGTCCCAACTGGACTATTGCAATGCTCTCTACATGGGGCTTCCCTTAAGATGCACCCGAAGGCTGCAGTTGGTCCAGAACGCGGCCGCTCGGGCAATTATGGGAGGTACTAGATACTCCCATGTAACACCTCTCCTGCGCGGGCTTCACTGGCTACCTGTGGCTTTTCGGGTGCGTTTCAAGGTGTTGACTATCATCTTTAAAGCGCTCCATGGCACAGGACCTAGCTACCTGCGGGATCGCATCCTGTCCCATACATCCCTGCGGCCGATTCGCTCTCACAGGGAGGGACTCCTTCGGGTGCCGTCCACTAGGCAGTGCCAGCGGGCGACGCCCAGGAGCAGGGCCTTCTCTGTGATGGGCCCGACCCTCTGGAATGACCTCCCCTCCCGATATTAGAATAATGACCGATCTCCGCTCCTTCCGTAAGAAACTTAAGACCCACCTGTTCAACTTAGCTGGCCTGGCCTAACTAGTTTTTGTGTCCCTCTAGCCTGTATTTTAAATTTTTAGGGGTAGATTTTTTTAGGTTGTTTTAATTTTTAACTATACTGTACAGCCTATCATTTAATCTGTTTTATGGGTATTTAAAAATATTTAAGTTTTGTATATTGTTTTATTTGTGGTCTGTACACCGCCCCGAGTCCCTTTAGGGAGAGGGGGCGGTCTATAAATTTAATAAAAATTAAATTAAATTAAATTAGATAAAAGTGAAAGTTGATTGAATTGAAACAAATTAAATAGGGTTATTTTATTATTATCCCATATGCATTTAATGATTATCTTTTTAATTTTTTTTCCAGAATAAAATGTTTGCGAAAGCAAAACAGATTGTCCTTTGGAAGAGTGATAATAGCTTCAAAGTAACAGCTGCAAAATAACTCCAAGCGTTCACAGGACAGAGGGACTAGTTCCAGAAACTGGTTGCCAACATCAGTGCCTGTTGGATTAATGCCTTGAAAAAAAATATAACAGACTGTTTCCTCCAATAGTTTCCTTTTAATCTTTGTAGCACATTCTTTGGAAAGAAATACACACAGATACATGGATTTGATGTTCCTGGTTCTTGGCTTCAAGGTGAAAAGGTCTCTTATGCCTTCACAGCTGCAGAAAAATGTCATTCACCCTATCTGGCAGCAAAATCTGGATAACCATTAGGGGACAGCAAAGTGAGCATAAAATCAACTTTGTTCTGCCCCCTGAAGGCTGCCTGAGTTTTGCAACTAAAGTATGAGAGCCATAATTATTTAAATAACCACCCAACCAACAGGACCTAAATTTGAAACTGAAAAGATGTGGAAACTCTAGAAAGAGTGCAGAGAAGAGTAACAAAGATGATTAGGGGACTGGAGACTAAAACATATGAAGAACAGTTGCAGGAACTGGGTATGTCTAGTTTAATGAAAAGAAGGAGTAGGGGAGACATGATCGCAGTGTTCCAATATCTCAGGGGTTGCCACAAAGAAGAGGGAGTCAAACTATTCTCCAAGGCACCTGAGGGTAGAACAAGAAGCAATGGGTGGAAACTAATCAAGGAGAAAAGCAACTTAGAACGGAGGAGGAACTTCCTGACAGTTAGAACAATTAATCAGTGGAACAGCTTGCCTCCAGAAGTTGTGAATGCCCCAACACTGGAAGTCTTTAAGAAGATGTTGGATAGCCATTTGTCTGAAACGGTATAGGGTTTCCTGCCTAGGCAGGGGGTTGGACTAGAAGACCTCCAAGGTCCCTTCCAACTCTGCTATTGTATTATTGTATTGAAACACTATCAAATCAATTGTTAGCAATTGCCTTCCCATCGATACTCCTGGTGATCCACTAAAATTGTTATGTGGTTTAGAGGATAAGTATATTTACGACACGTAAACAGGCAGAGTCCTATAATATGAACCACGACTCCTCAGGATTCCATATTACATGCATTAATTTAAAGAGGTATAAGATCTACATAAATGAACGTAATCACACATGGGCGCCACAAAATTGGAAAAATTGAACTTGTTTGGAGCTTCTAGCATGGGAGCACAGCTATTGTATACCCTTAACAGAAGATCGGTACACTCCTTCTATCTGGGATGGTCGTCGTCCTCTTCCATCGAGCATGCAGCTTCGGAAGGGACGCACATGGAGCTGTGAGGGAGGAAGGGGACACCCACCTAGCCAGCCAGATCAGCTGAATCAACCCTGGTGATCAATGGGATGACAGATGTCGCAGCCAGATTGCCCTCACATCCTGGGAAAGTTGAGAATAAGTTGCACAAATACCTTGTGCAAGGCTAGGGAGATAAGCAAGTATTACATTTTATGAATCCTGCCACCTCGCTCATTTGGAATAGAATGGCATGGTTCATTGCACAGTCAGCTAGATGCTTAGACCAGATTTGGCATTTTCATCCACCTATTGAGTTCTTCCCGAGGACTTGCGATAGCAGATGTTGTTTAAAGGTATAGTCAAGGGATGTCAGCTGTTCCAAGTAAAGCTGCCTTTTGCAATTGACCGATGGTGACTTTGTCAATGCCGGCCTTCAAATGGTGCTCCAGATGTTGTGGGACTGCACCCAAGGTGGCTATTACTATTGGGATTATGTTTATTTTCCTTTGCCACAGTCGTTGTACTACTATTTCAGTTGTTCTATGGCATTATTATTTTTATTCCCGTTTAAAATAATTATAAACTAGAGGAAGTTATTAATACCAACAATAAAGATCAAAGTAGTCGATGTAACAGAAATTGCAGCCCTTTATATGAGATAGAGTGACAGATAAAAAGATATAGCCTGATTTATATATTAAATAGATGCTGGTTTCATTTTTTAAAATACTCATTGTGCTTCATATTATAATCTTATTCTTCTGCCTATGGGGTCAATCCAAAACGGGAGTTTATCAATATTTATAAATAAATGCATGCAATCTGATAAATTGAATCTGAAAAGAATCGATGATGCAGGGTTTACAGAATATAGTTTGAAAATCTGGGGAGCTACTGCTAAACAATATAAAATACAGTTCTAAAAAAGCCATGAAAAACACTAACTTAACGGAGAAGTCCCTTATACATTCATGGAATGTAGGCTAACACTGGGTATCTATCTATCTATCTATCTATCTATCTATCTATCTATCTATCTATCTATCTATCTATCTATCTATCTATCATCTATCTATCTATTGTATCTCTACCTCTACTTCCCTACCTCCCTCCCTACCTCCCTACCTACCTACCTATCTACCTATCTATCTCTATCTCTACCTCCCTACCTCCCTACCTCCCTACCTATCTACCTATCTATCTCTATCCCTACCTCCCTACCTCCCTACCTCCCTACCTCCCTACCTCCCTACCTACCTACCTCCCTCCCTACCTACCTACCTACCTATCTCTATCTCTACCTCCCTACCTCCCTACCTCCCTACCTCCCTACCTCCCTACCTACCTCCTTACCTCCCTTCCTACCTACCTACCTATC
Source organism: Natrix helvetica (assembly GCF_964273705.1). Taxonomy (NCBI): domain Eukaryota; kingdom Metazoa; phylum Chordata; class Lepidosauria; order Squamata; family Natricidae; genus Natrix; species Natrix helvetica. Next base: position 278,908,233 of record NC_138552.1, read on the forward strand.
TACCTATCTATCTCTATCTCTACCTCCCTACCTCCCTACCTCCCTACCTCCCTACCTCCCTACCTCCCTACCTCCCTACCTCCCTCCCTCCCTCCCTCCCTACCTACCTACCTATCTCTATCTCTACCTCCCTACCTCCCTACCTCCCTACCTCCCTACCTACCTCCCTCCCTACCTACCTACCTACCTACCTACCTATCTACCTATCTATCTCTATCTCTACCTCCCTACCTCCCTACCTCCCTACCTCCCTACCTCCCTACCTCCCTACCTCCCTCCCTCCCTCCCTACCTCTCTATCTATCTATCTATCTATCTATCTATCTATCTATCTATATATCTATCTATCTATCTATCTATCTATTCATTTGATCCTAATAAGAACTCTGAATGTATAATATAAAATTAATACATTACATATTGGCAGAATAAAACCAGCATTAGAAAGAACAATGCAACCAGAGTGATCAGAACTTTAGGAAGGGAAATCGTTAAAGTTAGGTAAAAAAAAGTTATTGCCTACTTGAAAATAAGGGAAAGTAAGTTCATTCCATCTATTTATGCTAACAGGACATAAAGAACATTTGGAACTCTTGCCTGTCCCTGATCAAAAGAAAATACTTGCAAGTCAAGCCCTCACAAAGGATTTGTTGAGCAAAATAAACCCATCTTTTCCCCCAGTTCTCAAACTGGCCTGAAGCTACAGATTTTTAAAAGCAATTATGCAACAAGGAACGAAGCTGTGAAGGAAGCCACAATGGCAGGTTTGCCGTCCTTTTCCTTTAGAACCCAACACCATGGTATAACTTGGACAATTTCCCTATTCAAAAAAATTAGCTGTGCTGGAAATCAATTAAATTCATCAAAGGTTGGTCAAAGCAGGAGCAGAGGGGTGGGGTGGGTTTCTGGGAATTTTGAACAGGGAGATACATATTCTGACGCCAGATGAGTAGTTAAAGAAAAACGAAAAAGCATTTTGTGCTAATGCCAACCACATGGGTCTCCTCTCTACAAAGAGTTGGAAGAAATGCAATTTGTATACCACACAGAGATCCTTCACTTCATCAAAGAAACCACTTTATGCACCAGCTAATCAATAGGGAATGCTGGCCGCAAAGTTCCACTTTAAAGCAAAGAGTCCAGGAAGATGACAAAATACACAAGGCATATTCGTGTCTTCTCTTGTCTCTTTTTTGTTGTTCTGGCCCGCCAGCGGCTGGCGGAAATGGGAGCAAAGTCGGACAGTGAGGAGGTTGGGGAGGAACATGTGCCAGACCTGGGGGTTGAGAAAAGCTCAGACGAGTGGTTTGTGTCAGAGGCAGAGAGGGAGTTACACAGCAGTGAGGCAGAGGAACAGCTGGAGCCTGTTCCCAGTGTGCGCATGCGCAGAGCTGCCAGAAGACAAGAACAACTAAGAAAGCAGGGTCGACTTAAGAGTAAAGCCACACCTTGGAGGTTATTGGCCCCTCCCATAGGAAACAAAAGAGGGGTGAACAGGGAGTGGGGCTTTTGCAGGAAACAATTCATTCATTTGATCATTTCAAGAGCGGAAAGTTCTGTTTGTGACTATGAGAGACTCTGTGCCAAGTTTTGCCTCGCCCTGCATTTGGAAATTAGTTATTTGGCAGTTCGCCAAACGAGATAAAGTTCGTGTTGATAAACATTCCTCTCAAAGACTGTTTGCTAAGCCTTGCGGACTATGAATGAAAGGAATTCAGTTCTGGTTGCCACGATGTAGAAAAGATGTGGAGACTCTGGAGACAGAAACTATTCTCCAAGGCACCTGAGGGTAGAACAAGAAGCAATGGGTGGAAACTAATCAAGGAGAGAAGCAACTTAGAACTGAGGAGAAACTTCCTGACAGTTAGAACAATTAATCAGTGGAACAGCTTGCCTCCAGAAGTTGTGAATGCCCCAACACTGGAAGTCTTTAAGAAGATGTTGGATAGCCACCTGTCTGAAACAGTATAGAGTTTCCTGCCTAGGCAGGAGGTTGGACTAGAAGACCTCCAAGGTACCTTCCAACTCTACTATTGTATTGTATTGTATTGAATTCACAATCGTGTAAATAAAAGGGGTTTTGCTGGGACCAAGACTCTGTTTCTTGCTTTTTAAGGAAGCCTGGGTCAGAACATTTTTCCCCATCAGAGAGAGTAGAAAAACTCCAATGCTGGAGACTTAAAAAAACAAACACAAATCTTTAATGGATATAAGCCCATTAGTGAAAGAGACAACTTCTATGGGAGTTGATCTCAACTGGGTTGTTCACAACTGTTTTGCTCTTGAGTGCAGAATGCGCTGGCATCTTAGACTATCCAGCGCAACAAAAAGCTGTAGGACAGATTTTAGGCAGAGAAGAACATCATGCACTTCCTCGGCCTAATCGCCCCCTGCAAGCTCAGATGTTGGTGATAATGTCTAAGGATCTTTAGACCTTGCTGCTTGGCAGAGAAAGAAGGAAGTGCCTGAAAGAGAGAGACTTGCTGTCCCACATATGTTCAGCTCTTTCTCCACTCATTCCTGGTTTCAGCTCCATGGACTCCTGTTCTGCCAACAGATTTTTTCTGAAGGCCATTGATCCTTGACAAAGAAAGCATCTCCCAGCTTGAAGGATGCAGGAATCTTCCCCCACATGGCTAAAGTTGCTTCACCACTCCTGCCATCTACTAGAATAGAATAGAATAGAATAGAATAGAATAGAATAGAATAGAATAGAATAGAATAGAATAGAATAGAATAGAATAGAATAGAATAGAATAGAATAGAATAGAATAGAATAGAATAGAACAGAATAGAACAGAACAGAATAACAGAGTTGGAAGGGACCTTGGAGGTCTTCTAGTCCAACCCCCTGCTTAGGCAGGAAACACTATACCAGTGATGGCAAAGCTTTTCAGCACCGAGTGCTGCAAAGGGAACACGCGTGCACACACACACACACTTGTCAGGGCTGCAACCCGGAAGAGGAGCTTCCCAGGGGGCATGTGCGCACTGAAAAATGAACTTTTGGTTTCCAGCGCGCATGCGTCCAAGCAAGCTCACCTTCCGGTTGCTGGTGCGCATGCACATACGACAATCAGCTGGCCAGTGCGTATGCTCATGCCAGAAAATGGAAGACCATCTCTTCCAGTTTCCGGCACTGCCGCATATGCACCAAGGCCAGCTGATTGTCGCATGTGCATATGCACCAGACACCCGGAAGAGGAATGGGTGACGTAGCATGCCAGGCTCCATGGCTCCATGTGGCACTTTGGGCACGCATGCCATAGGTTCGCCATCAAGGCACTATACCATTTCAGACCAATGGTTATCCAACCTCTTCTTTAAAACTTCCAGTGTTGGAGCACCCACAAGTGTTTCACTGATTAATTTCAGTGAAATGTCACCGAATGTCAATGTCAGGAAATTTCTCCTTAGTTCTAGGTTGCTTCTCTCCTTGATTAGATTCCACCCATTGCTTCTTGTCCTCAGGTGCTTTGGAGAATAGCTTGACTCCCTCTTCTTTGTGGCAGCCCCTGAGATATCGGAATACTATAGTTGCTGCCAATTCATAGAAATGCTGCAGTCATCCGGGGGGGGGGGGGGCTTGGAAAAACTGTCTAGATGTCTCTTCACTCAACCAAGCAGGCCAGGCTATAGGTCTGAAACATGTCGGAAGAAGTCATTTAGGTAAGGAAGGCATCCAAACCAGGCCAGTATTTCAGGAAATCATAGAATCATAGGGCTGGGAAGGGACCTTGGAGGTCTTCTATTCCAACCTCCTGCTTAGGTAGGAAAGTCTATAGCAGCGATGGTGAACTTTTTTGGCTCGTGTGTCATAAGTGGGGGGAGTGCAGGAGACTCGTGTGCGGGCGTGCCACACCCATAATGCAATGCGTGACCCCCCCAGTGTGCATGCGTGCACTACAGGCGCGATCTCCCCATTTTTACATGCTTTTTTCACCCTCCCCAGGCTCCAGAGGCTTTATAGGAGCCTAGGGAGGGCGAAAACAGCCTCCCCTGCCCCCCCGGACGCCCTCCTGAGGCGTCAGGGAAGCCTCCGGACGGTCCCTGAAGCCTTCGGAGCGCTCAAAATGACCCTCTGAGCAAACCAGAAGTCACTTCCTGTTTGCTCGGAGGATCGTTTTGAGCGCTTCGAAGGCTTCAGGGACCATCCGGAGGCTTCCCTGATGCCTTCGGAGCGCTCAAAATGACCCTCCGAGCAAACCGGAAGTGACTTCCTGGCCAGTTGACAGGGTAGCGCCTCGCATGCCCTGACAAATGGCTCTGCGTGCCACCTGTGGCATATGTGCCATAGGTTCGCCATCACTGGTCTATAGCATTTCAGACAAATGGTTGTCCGATCTCTTATAAGCATCCACAACTCTGGGAGGAAAACTGTTCCATTGATTAATTGTTGTACCTGTCAGGAAATTTGTCCTTAGTTCTAGGTGGCTTGTCTCCTTCATTTTTTCCCCATTCTTTGCTTCTTGGCCAATCCACAGCTGCTTTGGAGAATACATTGACTTCCTCATCTCTGTGACTGCCCCTCAATACTGGAAAACCATTGGACTTCCGGTTCCGGCGGCTGACAGCAATGGGCAAGCCTTGCTCGCCCCGTGCTTTCCCGGTGGGCTCCCCACTCCTTGGGGGGCACAGGACACCCCGTAGAGGCTCCTGCCGGAGGAGCGGCACCGCGGGGGATCCCCTGGATCGGTGGTGGCCGGGGGCCCCCCCGCTTCACTCTAGGCACCAGGGAGCATGATGGGGGATGCTCCAGCGTCTTCGCTGCGAGGCTGACGGAAGAAAAAAACAAGCAGAAGGACGCGGCTGCGGTGCGGTGAGGCGACAACTCCCTCTCATTCCCTTCACTAACTTGGAAAAATTGCCAGCAGTTTAAACTTCATTTTCGGCTTGGCTGGAGAAGCGTGGCTGGAGGGAGGGGGATTTTTCCCCCCCTCGGACAGGCGGCTTGAAACAATTTTGCTCTCAGCCCCAAGGGAAGGAGGAGGGGGGAGAGCCAACTAAGGATGTCACGCTCCTATTAATGGCGAATTTTGAACTTAAATCTACAATGGAATGATGATCTGGAAAGTTTGGAAACTTTGAAAACTTTTTATGCCTCTAAGCCCGAAGCTGGCAGGGCAAGATGGCACACTTCCACTGTCTTTATGAACTGTGAAACCTGACTCCACCTTTAAAACTTCAGGCTTCCGGTCTTTGTCTCCGTGCTACTCAGACAAATCTCTTGTTGACTGCTATCTTTTGGACTCCCTGGAGTGAAAAACTTTACTCTATTGCCAGGGTGATTAGAAAAATCCTCTTCTGCCTGGACCTTCTGTCTCCTGGACTCTCCTGGCTGTTCTACCTCTCTGACTGATCTCTCCCTGTACTGACTGAACTCTTTATCCTATAAACAATGTCTCCTAAAAAACCACCTCCTGGAAAGCCTGGATTTGCTGCTTCTGCCCCGACATCTGCAACGTCCAGTCCTAGTACACAATCAACGATAACAGCCTTGATGCAACCTAAAACTACAGAGACTGAGTTTCAACAAATGTTTCAGCAACTCCTACAGGGACAAGAGGAAATAAAAAACAACTAAAGGAGATGAAAGAAGAAATTAAAGAGAACCAGGCCCAAATCAATAAAAACTCACAGAGACTGGATCTTTTGGAGGGTGGGACGGCTGAGATGAGGGAGGGGATGGAAGGGGTGCAGAAGGGGAACAAAGAACTTGATACCCAACAGATGAAAATAGAATGTGAGAGAATGTCATTTTACCTTAGATTTCAAAATGTGATGGAGGCAGATGATGAAAATATAAGGGACATTATGACAAGTATTTTGGCTGAATACATCCAGAGAGAGAAACAACAGATGGGGTGGGAAATAGATTTGGTTTATAGAGTGAACTCAGCTTATGCTAGAACACATTACGTACCCAGGGAGGTACACATTAAATTTCTTAGAAAAAGTACAAGAGATGAAATTCTGAGTGCACAAAGGGGGCAAGATTTGAAATACCAGGACAGGCAAATAACCATTCTGAAACAGATCCCCAAGAAAGTGAGGGAAAAAAGAAAAAGCTATTCGCAGCTAGCGAAGAGATTATACCAGAAGGGGGTGTGGTTCAGATGGCTGATGCCTGAAGGTATGCTAGTATTCTGGGAGGACACAAGAGTTAGAATTAACACACCCATAGAGGCACAGGCCTTTATGGAAAAAAACAAAGCTCTCTTAGAAAAACCAGATGATCCTACACCAGATACACAGGACACGGGAGGGGCCGGAGCTCTGCCAGCAGGGGGAGATGGGGCGACACCGAGGAAACTCAGATCACAAAAATGAATAAGAAAATCTGCTTGACATAAGTTGACCGAAATTATTAGTTGAATCTATATGCTGACTATATGTTACTATTTAGTAATGAATTTTCTGTAAATGTATACTTTGAGTATGGAGGGAGGGGGCACCTATCGCACATTGCAACCACCAAAATTTGTACCTTTCCACTACCTTTTTCCCTGTAAAATTTTAAAAAAACCAATAAAACTTTGTTTAAAAAAATAGATAAATACTGGAAAACCGTTATCATGTTACCCCTGCTTCTTCTCTTTGATAGGTAGACATGCCCAGTTCTCCTAATCATCCATCACAAGTAAGCAGGGAGGCATCTCTCAGGATTGAACCAGGAAGGACAGGTCCTCAGTCCAAAAGACACCACTCTTCTATCTATCAAATCCTTGATCTGCTCCAGCTCTTAAAATGAGAAAAGGAGGGCAGGAGATGTCTGCCTATTCCTCTCATCTCATGAGACTCAGACTGACCTAAATCTTATTGGCTTACTTTTAAATTAATAATACAACGTTATCGTATTTAGTCCATTCCCTCATCCTACCCCCATATCAACTCAGGAACTCTTGTTCATGTCAACAATCTACAGAATCAACAATAACCATTTTTGGAATGCTAAACTAACAGGCTATTAATTAGCATTCCGCAAGCCAACCTGAATTAGGACTGATTGCAGGAATATTTGTCTTAGTAAATATTTCATTTTGAAACAAAGTAGTTCCTTAGGGATACAGATGTGTCTGAGCTAAATAGAAGGGCTTTGAACATCTCCTCCCATGATGGCCTTTGCAGAGAAAAAATAAAAATTCTGACCCTAACAAACTACTTTGAAATAATCCTTATTGAGCTCAATCACTCTAGATCGAGGATTGAAGTCAAAATTTGCTTTATCAGCCAGTAAATTGAAATTTAATTGATAAATTTAGTTGATTAATTTGTGTGTGTGTGTGTGTGTGTTTGTGTGTGTATATATTCTCAAAATTTAGGCAACTATGAGAGGATCAGGTTCTATTAGTTGAACAATTAATTGAATAGGAAGTAGTGATTTACTGAATCTTATTAATGGAAAGCAGCTGGAGGATATGTACAAAGAAAATCTTAAGATTTACATTGGAATATATAGGGAAAGGCCTTTCTTCAAATGATGTGGTCTCATTCCATAATATTCTCATCTTGAGTTATGTTCTTTGTGGATGTGATCTGTAGTCCCTCCACCCCAGGGGTGGGTTTCAATTTTTTTTACTACCTATTCTGTGGGCATGGCCTATTCTGTGGGCGTGGTGGTTATGTGAATGGGTGGGTGTGGCCAACTTGATGTCACTCACCAGGAGATGTCATGGATTGGGTAAAATGTGGTGAAGCTCACTTAACAACACTCTTACTCAGCAACCAAAATTTTGGGCTCAATTGTAGCCATTAGTCAAGGACTATCTCTGCCTTCCTCTGCATGGCAGCCTTGTCCTAGTAAACTTCTTCTACTTTCTGGCAATTTTCCTCTCTGTTAGAGGGACCAAAATAATCCAGACAATGTAAGGTTTCCTGCTGCAGCAGGGGGTTGGACTAGATGACCTCTGAGTAGCCTTCTAGCCCTAAATTGCTGTGCTGGTTTTCTTTCTTTCTTTCTTTCTTTCTTTCTTTCTTTCTTTCTTTCTTTCTTTCTTTCTTTCTTTCTTTCTTTCTTTCTTTCTTTCTTTCTTTCTCCCTTCCCTCTGTGGGAAGCAACCAACCCCCCCCCCTAAAATATTACTCCCAGAAAGACTCATTCCACATTCCTGCCAGATAAGAGATAATGACATAATGAGCCTATAGAAAGTTTGGCTCCATTCACAAGCAGGGAATGATCCAAACCCTTTTAGAAACACAAAGCCCATGTTGCACAACCCCCAAAACTTCAAAAACATAGAACCATATAAGAATCCTACCTTTTATCCAGTTTATTGTTCAGTTGACCCAGAAACAAACTGCTGCATGTCACTTTGCAAACTTCCTTTTGAACAGCTTTTCAATTTAAAGCAGGCTTCAATTTAAAGTTTGCAGCATTAAGATTTGTGGACTTCAACTCCCAAGAATTTCACAGCCAGGCATGCTCAGTTCCGATTTAAAATGACAGCATTTATTTTTGCTGAATCCCGGCTAAATAGTGAAATTCCTTCTTTCTTTTTCTTTCTCTTTCTTTCTCCCTTCCCTTCCTCCCCGCCCCCCCCCCTCTTTCTTAGCTTTTAAAACCTCTTTTCCCTTTCCTGAACCAGCAGGGTTCAAGCAGCCCCACCCCCATTCAGGGTCATTCAGCAAAGAGAAAGAATAGAAGATTCCAATTAGAAAAAAAGGGACATGCTGCATCCAAACAAATCAATGACTTTATGCAGGGGGGGTGGTTGCTGCCGGTGTTGTTGTTGGTTCACTTTGCACGCGTGTGCACAGTTGACTTTAAATTGTTCTGCACATGAGCAGAACATGAAAAAATTAGCAAAAAACAGCATCACCGACCAGGGAACTGGTTCAGGGGCCAGTTTGCTGCCAGTTTGGGCAACCAGGGCCAAAACACCATTACTGCTTCGCCCGAACCGGTGGCAACCCACCTCCGACTTAATGGGTGAATGTGATGGTTTTTTTCCATACAAGATGCTAATCTAGAAATTTCTCCTCTCCTTTAATTTTGCCTTAGCATCTGATCTAAAACGTGCATTATGTAGACACAGGTGGTAAGTTACTCTTGCTCATAAAGTTGCTTCTTTGGTACTGTCTTTTCCCGAAAATAAGTCAGGGTCTTATTTTCTTTGGACCCCTGAAATAAGCGCTTGGTCTTATTTTCTGGGAGGTCTTATTATTATGTTAATACCATTTTTTAATGCCTTGGTAAGGCCACACTTGGAAGACTGCATTCAGTTTTGGTCACCACGATGTAAAAAAGATGTGGAGACTCTAGAAAGAGTGCAGAGAAGAGCAACAAAGATGATTAGTGGACTGGAGACTAAAACATATGAAGAACAGTTGCAGGAACTAGGTATGTCTAGTTTAATAGAAAGAAGGACTAGGGGAGACATGATAGCAGTCTTCCAATATCTCAGGGGCTGCCACAAAGAAGAGGGAGTCAAACTATTCTCCAAGGCATCTGAGGGTAGAACAAGAAGCAATGAGTGGAAACTAATCAAGGAGAGAAGCAACTTAGAACTGAGGAGAAACTTCCTGACAGTTAGAACAATTAATCAGTGGAACAGCTTGCCTCCAGAAGTTGTGAATGCTCCAACACTGGAAGTCTTTAAGAAGATGATGGATAGCCATATGTCTGAAACGGTATAGGATTTCCTGCCTAGGCAGGGGGTTGGACTAGAAGACCTCCAAGGTCCCTTCCAATTCTGCTATTGTATTGTATTGTATTGTAATTGTTATAGTTTTGAATTTTCCTGTTACAAACCGCCCAGTCACATGATCCCCCAGACATGTCCACCAAGCCACGCCCACAGAACCAGTAGTAAAAAAAATTGAATTCCACCATTGGGTGGGGGGCACTGAGGATCAGTTTGTAGCACCAAGGGGGTGGTGGACTGAAAAAGTTTGGGAACCACTGCTCTACAGCATAGCACTGGGAGTAAATCACAAGGATGACATAGGATATTTTACTACAGGTAGTCCTCAACTTATGACAACTTAGGCCAAAATTTATGTTGCTAAGTATGACAAACAGGAAGTCTTTAAGAAGATGTTGGATAGCCATTTGTCTGAAACGGTATAGGGTTTCCTGCCTAGGCAGAGGGTTGGACTAGAAGACCTCCAAGGTCCCTTCCAACTCTGCTATTGTATTATTGTATTATTTCCGAGGTGCAGGAGGCGGCGAGCGTGGCCACCTCGTGGCTGCTGCTGAGTTGTAATATTTTCAGGAGGGCTTATTTTCAGGGGAGGGCTTATTTTAGCGCATGCGCTCAAAAGCCCGATTGGGTTTATTATCCGGGGAGGTCTTATTTTCGGGGAAACAGGGTAGGAATGGCCCTTGACATTGGAAAGCTACTCTCCAACATCATCTCTGGACCTTCAGAATATTCTCCACACACCCAACAGACTGTTCTGGGTTGTTGTTTTTTTTAATTTATACGTGAACAAGAATAAAAGAAAAAATACAATGACAGGAACAATAGGCACATTAGTGCACTTATGCACGTCCCCTCTACTGACTACTTAAGTAAGGTCCACGGAAGACAATTTGCAACTGAAACTATGAACATTTGTAGCTCAGGCAGCTGGATCAGGTGGAGCATTCCAGACTTTGACAACTCTGTTACAGAAATCATATTTTTTACAGTCAAGTTTAGAACGATATACATTTGAGTTTAAGGCAGTTGTTCACGTGCATATTGTTGCACTTAAAACAAAAAAACAGTCATTTACAGGTAAATGTTTGTTTGCCTGTCTGTCTGTTCGTTTCTGATTGAGGAGGTACCTTTTCAACAAGGCATTGGGGTACAACCATCCACAATCCTGTGGTCCACAAGTCCGTAGGAACTTTTTTTTTTTGCCTCCAGCACACGTGGTCCCATTCCCCGCCTTCCTGATGACGTCACCAGCCTCACCAGCCTCACCAGCCATAAACCTCACCGCACGTCACTGTTCCACACATGCCATTCTCATCTGATTACTCCTTACCTTTCAGTTTCTCACCAAACATAGTAAGGAAGACAGTAAAGTTGATGGCACCTGGAGCTTCCTTGATCATTGCTTCCAACTCTTCCATTTTAACATTCATACGCCCTGTGGGGTAATATTCTGATTATGTACTATGAAAGCCAAGGAAATATCAAATGCAGTAATGAATCAAGTCACTATGGTCTGGAAGAACATAAGATGATTGCTGAAATATTACTAATATTACTAGGCCAAATAAGGCTTCTATATATGAGGATGCTCTCTGTCTTTGGTTGCTTTCTTACAGACGTTCTATTACCAAACTAGGTAACATCATCAGTACACTGAAGATGTTACCTAGTTTGATAATGAAACATCTAAAGAACTAAGGTCAGAGAGCACCAAGGGCCCCCTCATTCCAGCCCAGAGCTACAAATATTCTCCTCTATCACTTCTATATATGTTCTATAATCTGATATTTCAATTTGACTTTATCTAATTTCACTGAAGTTATTAGACTAACTACATAAACTGTTTCCTCTTGGGGAATACACTGGCAACTCTTGGCTATCAGCTCTAGTCACCCCTGGGCTACGTGCAAGATTCCTTGATACTAAGGACAGTGTCAATCAATTTTAGCAGGTTTGGCCAATATCGCACAAGCTTAGTTAAAGTCCAGTTTTCCCCATCCATGTGTATGCTGTTCTATGTAATACAGGATCTCTAACCTAGAAGCTGTCTTCCCTGGCCAACATTCTGTTGCCCTTATGCCAACTAAGAAGCACTTGCAGTGTGCTGATACACTTAGGATAACCCCTCCTCCAAAGAAACTTTTTAATAAATAAAAGAGTATTACAGCAAATGACACATTTTACGGTGATTTTTTAATCTTTACCCAGTGCAGCAAAAGTGTCTCTCAGGTCAGCCTTGTCAATGAAACCATCTCGGTTCTGATCCATGATAGTGAATGCCTATTGAGGAACAAAACATGAATCAATATTTGGAATGCAAAGAACCAGCAGATCCCAATTGCTCTTCAAATTTTTGTATCAGAAGACAGGAATGACATTGTTACAACAGACTTTTAAAAAGCTTCTTATGACTCGTCCTCCCTGTTACAGCTGCCAACTGAGGGCAGGACAAGAAGTAATGGGTGGAAACTAATCAAGGAGAGAAGCAACCTAGAATAAGGAGAAATTCCCTGAGAGTATTAATTAGTAGAATGACTTGCCTCCATAAGTTGTGGGTGCTGCAACACTTGAGATTTTAAAGAAGAAACTGGACAACCGTTTGTCTGAAATGGTATAGGGTTTCCTGCCTGAGCAGGAGGTTGGACTAGAAGACTTCCAATTCTGTTATTCTGTTAATAGCAGTAGCCATTAGACTTATATACCACTTCACAGTTCTTTACAGACCTCTCTAAGCAGTTTACAGACACTGGAAGTCTTTAAGAAGATGTTGGATAGCCATTTGCCTGAAACGGTATAGGGTTTCCTGCCTAGGCAGGGGGTTGGACTAGAAGACCTCCAAGGTCCCTTCCAACTCTACTATTGTATTGTATTGTATTGTATTGTATTGTATTGTATTGTATTGTATTGTATTGTATTGTATTGTATTGTATTGTTTACAGAGTCAGCTTATTACCCCCAACAATCTGGGTCCTAATTTTACCGACCTCAGAAGGATGGAAGGCTGAGTCAACCTTGAGCCTGGTGAGATTCGTACTGCCAAATTGCAGGCAGCCGGCAGGCAACAGAAGTAGCCTACAGTACTACACTCTAACCACTGTGCCACTGCGGCTCTTAACTTAACCCCCATCCACCCCCAGTCCTATGATCACATTTCAGGCACTTAGCAACTGACTTACATTTACAGGTTACAGTGGTGCCGTCATGTCACTGTGATTTACAACGATTTATGTTCCAGGAAAAAAAATGGCAGAAAACACCCACTGGATATGCTGGGTTCACTTGCTGACCATAAGATTCATTTAACAACTGTGGTGACTTGCTTTTTACTCATAGAATTGAGTCCAGTCATGTGGTATCTTGAATTATGACTGCAATGACATGACCAGAATTCCAGGCTATGTTGTGGTCATAATTCAAGAACTACCGTATTTTTTGGAGTATAAGACACACTGGAGTATAAGATGCACCAAGATTTTGAAGAGGCAAATTGAAAAAAAAAAGTGTTTGCACTCTGCAGACCTCCCCAAAACAGTCCGTTTTTTGCTCATTTCTGCCCTCCCTACCCCCGGGAAGCACTCTACAAGCCTCCTAAAGCCTATGCATGGCCATTTTTACAAAGGGGGGTAGGATTTCAGGAGGCCAAAAATTCTGTATTCAGTAGATAAGACGCACCCAGATTTTCATCCTCTTTTTTGGGGGGAAAGGTGTGTCTTATACTCTGAAAAATATGCTACCTGTAAAGCATCCCAGTTGTTACAACAGGTGTAACAAACTCTGACTCCCTGTATAAAGTATTTCACACTGATGGTTACTGCTCCACCTTTTCAATGTAGGCATAGGCAATCTGAGATCTCAAAACTTACTTGAGATCAGGTGTAGAAACTGTGAAAAATGCTTGCCACTGTGTCCTCAAATATTTTACACAAAGATTGCTGCACAATAGTTTATTTTTTTTGCAGTTTGGCCTTCTGTTTATAATACTCCTTCTAGATCAGTGATGGCCAACTTTTTTGTCAAGACACGTCAAAAGCGGGAGGGAGCGGGGGGGAGCACGTGTGACCACACTCATAATGCAAAGCCCTCCCCCCACACACAACACCCCTCCCCCCGGCGCATGCGTGCAGGCCTCACTGAAGCCTCCGGACTTCCAGGAGACGCGTTGGGCCATTTTTTCCTCTCCGCAGGCTTCAGGAAAGCCTCCTGAAGCCTCTGGAGGGCGAAAAACGGCAAAAATTAGCTGGCCAACAAGCACATGTGCGCTGGAGCTAACAGGGCAACTCCTCACGTGCCCTCAGAAATGGCTCCACGTGCCACCTGTGGCCTGTGTGCCATAGGTTTGCCACCACGGTTTTAGACTGTATGATAAATGAAGACTCCTTTGCTTAACTTTTACTTTTTAAAATGAATGCCCTGAGTGGTTAAATAACTATTAAATTGTCTAGCCAGAATAAATAGGATGATGATGATGATGGATGATGATGGATGATGATGGATGAATTTCCACCATCACAAACAAGAATGATTTTTAATCCTTTTCAATTATCTCAGCACAATCTTAACCAATCCCACTTGATGCTTCCCAGGTGTGTTGCACTGCAGTTCACATTATCCTCAGCTAGCATGCCCATTATCCACGTTGGCTGGATATGTTGGGAATTGCAGTCCATCACATATGAATGGCAGGCTTCAAATTTCAATCAAACCCCTTTGATTTAGCAAATAAAGCTTTAATTGCTGCTCTTTTAAAATTGCAAGTTATCCGTAAACCATCTGCTCTGCTTCATAAATAAGATGTACTTGCAGTAACAAATTGTCGTGTCCCCCCCCCCCCCCCAGTCTACTGGATGTTATGTTTATTATTCCAGAGCTAGGTTGGTTTTAGCAACCTTGGTAGTAGCAACCGTGTGATCCAAGTTTTGTCGTTTTGTACAAGCAAAGACATCACAAGTACACAGGACAAGGCTTCAACTGTGTGGTTGTGGACATAGCCTTGACTTCTTTGTGTCCTGCCCTCCCTCCAGGGTGTTAGCAAGAAGACTTCTTGCTTTCCAGGGTAAATGACATTATAGGTAGGAGTATGATGGCAATTGGGACCAGAACTGCCACCATTAAGCAACACAGCCATAAAGGACAGTGTCCCATGATTGTGTCACTTAGCAATGGCAACTCTGGCAGACACAATTTGCCATGCTTAAGTGAGGACTACATAAATTGTGAAATAAGGATCTCACATGATCGCAACTTCTGGCTCCCTGAGGGCATTGACTTTGTATGTGGGAAGTTGGCAGAGAACATCAGAAATCACAATTGTGTGACTGTGGGGACGTTGCAATAGGTGGAAATCCAAGACCTGTCATAAGTACCATTTGTCCAACACTGTCATAACTTTGAACTGCTGAACAAGTAGACTTTAAATGAGGACTACTTGTAAGCCCTTCTCCCCACCATTCGCAGGTCAAAAATGGAAGTGACCCACATTAGATGCCAGCTCTTCCTTCTCTTCCTCTTTTGTCCTTCACAATAAAATTTCCCACAGGAACATTTAAGAAACAAAGAGCTCCATATTAATGTGTCTTCCCAATCAATTAATTTAAAATCATGAAGCAGTAAATGGAACGTACCTCCTTAAATTCCTGAATCTGGCTTTGTTCAAACATGGACAAAACATTGGCGCTGCCCTCTTCTTTCCTTTGCTTTGCCATTTTGGGAGCCTATGAATTAAAAACAAGAAGAATCACATCAGGCAGAAACCACTTTCTGAGGGGCTTGTTTCCTTCGTTTCCGAGGAGCTCTTAATACCTGCCATAGACTTGTAATGGACATAAGGAATCACCTCGAGCAACAGGAGGAAAAGTCACAACCAAGACTTTGGTCAGAGAAAAGCAATGGTGGGATTAAAAAAAAATTACTACCGGTTCTGTGGGCGTGTCTTGGCGGGCGTGGTGTGGCTTGGTGGGTGTGGCTTGGCAGAAGGGGAAGGATACTGTAAAATCCCCATTCCCCCTCTATCAGGTGGGACTCAGGAGGTAGAGAATAGATGGGAGCGGGAACAGTCAGAGGTGGTATTTACCGGTTCTCTGAACTACTCAAAATTTCCACTACTGGTTCTCTAGAACTGGTCAGAACATGCTGAATACCACCTCTGGATAAAAGAGATCTGAGTCTGGGATAGAACTGTAACATGAGATAGGATTTCAGATCAAACCACTCTACTTCTTTCAAAGATAAAGAGAGCGGGGAGGGAGCTGCATTCAGACTTGCAAGATTCTGTTATTGTAGCCCTATAAGAAAAGTATTAGTATTCATGACTTTAGTTTCCTACTCTTGAAGGACAAACAGGTCCCTGCTCCACTGGTTTGATTTTGTTTCAACCAGGTCAGTTCTTGGGGAGGGGGGAATCCAAACAGTTAAGATTGTGGCCATAGTCATGCAATCAAAGCTCAACCCTACTTTTACCTCTGACGTGCCATACAAAAGGTAAAGATTCCCCCTCACATATGTTCTAGTTGTTCCCGATTCTAGGCGGCAGTGCTCATCTCTGTTTCTAAGCTGAAGAGCCAGTGCTCTCTAAAGATGTCTCTGTGGTCATGTGGCTGGCATGACTAAATGCCAAAGGGGCACGGAACGGTGTTGCCTTCAATACAATACAATAAAATAGTAGAGTTGGAAGGGACCTTGGAGGTCTTCTAGTCCAACCCCCTGCCTAGGCAGGAAACCCTATACCGTTTCAGACAAATAGCTATCCAACATCTTCTTAAAAACTTCCAGTGTTGGGGCATTCACAACTTCTGGAGGCAAGCTGTTCCACTGATTAATTGTTCTAACTGTCAGGAAATTTCTCCTCAGTTCTAAGTTGCTTCTCTCCTTGATTAGTTTCCACCCATTGCTTCTTGTTCTACCCTCAGTTGTCTTGGAGAATAGTTTGACTCCCTCTTCTTTGTGGCAACCCCTGAGACATTGGAACAATGCTATCATGTCTCCCCTAGTCCTTCTTTCTCTTAAGCTAAACATACCCAGTTCCTGCAACTGTTCTTCATATGTTTTAGTCTCCAGTCCCGTAATCATCTTTGTTGCTCTTCTCTGCACTCTTTCTAGAATCTCCACATCTTTTTTACATCGTGGTGACCAGAACTGAATGCAGTATTCCAAGTGTTTTGTATTCCTTCCCACCAAAAAACCCTATTTTTCTACTTGCATTTTTTACATGCTTTTGAACTGCTAGGTTGGCAGAAGCTGGGACAAGTAATGGGAGCTCACTCCGTTACACGACGCTAGGGATATGAACCGCGGAACTGCTGACCTTCTGATCGACAAGCCCACTGAGCCACCGCGTCCCTATAACGTGCCATATAGAAGGGGTTAAATTAGAAAATAGGAAATTAACAGCATGTACAGTAAGCAGAACTATGATCACATATAATGCAGCTCAAAAGCACTTTCCATAAATCCCAGCTTCATGGTAATTATCACTGATAAAGCACATTGCTTAATAACTTGATATAATTAGCACCGTTACTAACAGTTAATCTATTGTTAGTAGATTTTATAAGTTCTAGCTTATTTATTTCTTTTAGTAGAAAGCGATTACCTAGTTGAGATTCCATTTTGCCATTAGAGTTGGAGAAGTCTAGCGTTTTAATTTCTATTTTGCATTTTTTGTGTCCTATTGATATGCATTCCTGTTTGCACAATTAGTTTCTAAGTGCAACATAATCAATATATTGTTGTCGTTAACTGTTCCACTGCCAGTAGTAGTGATTTCAGAAACTCCTTGACATGGATAACATATAGTTTAGTTATTAGATGGCAGTAGTCAAGGAATGATGATTAATGTCTTTTCAGTTTCTCTATTTTCCAAGGCTGAATTTGTTTTCAGCAGCTTATTTACTTATCCAATTTCTACATTGCCTATTTCCCCTAAATGATTCTGGGTGGTTTACAAATAATAATGTAATGTAACAATATAAAGTTTTGAAGGGGGCATGAAAGTCAATTTGGGCATATTCTCCAGTACACATGATTTTCTGTGCCATTTGATCTGCATGAAAGTTAACAAGTAGTTTTCTCTACTTGAATACATTTTTAAAATTATTTCATTAATATATACGTTATGTCAGATTTTGGAGAGCAAATATTCTCTCTTTAGTTTGATCTGAGAACTGCCTCACAACTCTTAGAGACAAATAAAGAAGAATAACTACCAGATTGTCCTGGGTTGTATTATTTGTGAAATGCAAATTGATCATCATCATCAGAATGGATGAGGCCAGGAATTTCCCACTCTTGTGGGTAGAATCAGCCCTAGAATTCTTTCCTCCTTTTCAAAATTAAATGTCTCTCTAAGAGTACTTTTAATTTCCACTCACCAAAATAATAAATCAACCTGCAAAGATAAAACCAGAGGCTGAGTCAAGCTGTACTCTCTTGGCCAAAGGTTTTGTTTTCTTTTCTTTTAAAGTTTAGGCTAGGTTTTCCTTGCAAGAATTCTTTACATTTTTTCCAGGTCATGGAGTCAAGGAGAAAAAAAAAGAGGAGCAGCTATAAGCTCTAAATCAGGGCTACCATTGAAAGCCATTGAAAATCTGAATTAGTTCAAAACTCAGATGCTGAATGGAAAAACACACATACACACAAACATACAGTACAGGTAGTCCTTGACTTACAACGGTGCATTTAGTGACTGTTCAAAGTTACAATGGAACTGAAAAAGTGACATATGATTGTTTATCACACTTACAATCATCCTAGCATCCTCATGGTCATGTGATCAATATTCAGGTGCTTGGCAACTGATTCAAAAATATCAGGGGTGTCAAACTTGATTTCATTGAGGGCCACATCTGGGTTGTGTTTGACCTGGGGGAAGGGACTGGGGCAGTGGTGGGTTTCAAAAAATTTTTAGAACCTCTTCTGTACGTGTGGCCTGCTTTGTGGGAGTGGCTTGCTGGCCATGTGACCAGGTGGGAGTGGCTTGCTGGCCATGTGACTGGATGGGCGTGGCCAACTTGTAAAATGTGGTGAAACTCACTTAACAACGCTCTTGCTTAGCAACCAAAATGTTGGCTCAGAAACTCTGACATTTGAAGCACACAAGTCTTAAAGCTGTCAAGTTACAAGACCCTTGCACACCTAACCCTTTAGAAAAAAAACCCTCAGAGGTGTTCAAAATTGACAGCTTTAAGGCTTGTGGACTTCAACTCCCAGAATTCCTCCTCAAATCATGTTGGCTCAGGAACTCTGGCATTGAAGCACAAAAGCCTTAAAGCTGTCAAGTTTCAAGACCCTTGCACCCCTAACCCTTTAGAAAAAAAAACCCAAGGATGTTCAAACTTGACAGCTTTAAGATTTTAAGGTTTAGATAGGACTCTTAGAGGCGGGCGGGGTGATTGGTGAGCCAGCCAATCAGTGAGCGGTGGGCGGGGCAAGCGTGGTGCGGACGGGTGGGGGGGGAGCTGGAACTGGTTCTAAACGGCACGGTAGATTTGTGGAACCTCTTCTATAGAAGAGGTTAGAACTGGCAGGAACCCACCCTTGGACTGGGCCACAGTGGGCGTGGTCCTCTGCCAGAGAAATTGGAGCTCAGGGGGCTGTGCGTGCCCCCCCCCCTGACCCTGTTTTTGGCCAGGATGGCCTCCTGCAGCCTCTGCCAGTGCAAACCAAGCTTGGGGTGGGGAGATTTTCACTGGCAGAAGGTTGCAGGAGGCCGTCCCAGCTGAAAACGGAGTCTGGGAGGGTCGGCAGCTGCACCACAGGACAACTCTTTACTGTTTCCCGGACAGCCCCATGGGCCAGATCTAAGCATCCCACGGGATGGATCCAGCCCATAGGCCTTCAGTTTGATGCCCCTGATATATATAATGGTTGCAGTGCCCCAGGTTTACGTGATCAACTTTTGTGACCTTCTACGAACATAGTCAATGGGGAATACAGATTCATTTAACAATACCAGTGACCTGCAAAGCAGGGGTGAAATTCAGCAGGTTCTGACAGGTTCTGGAGAACCAGTAACGGAAATATTGAGTAGTTCAGAGAACCGGCAAATACCACCTCTGACTGCCCCCAGTGTGGGGAGGGAATGGAGATTTTGCAGTATCCTTCCTCTGCCATGCCCACCAAGCCACACCCACAGAACTGGTAGTAAAAAAAAATTGAATTTCACTACTGCTGCAAAGGTCCTAAATGCAAAGTTACTTTTTCATCGCCGCTGTAACGGCAAATGACAAACAGTTGCTGCATGAGGCAATTGCTAAATAGGATTATATGTAGCCAATGACATCAAATTCTTTAAAAAACACACACCAGGTGGTAGAAAAAATAATAATGGTTTTTTAATTATTTGTTTGTTGGGAAATGAGCAGCAGGCTGTAGCCATTCTACTCACGGGACAGGAACTGGCAATTTCTGGCAGAAAACTAGCCACCGCGGATGACTGTTTTTTGACTGTTAAGCAAAATTCATTGAACAAGAATGGCTGTTTTTTTTTTTTTTTGTCGGCAAGCAAGGATCCAATTGTGCATCAGAAGCATTTGAGCATATACAATAAAATTGTATATTGAACTTCCAGAGGAATGCCATTCCTTGTTCTGCTCTGTCGCAGACATCAGAAATTTGGAAAGTATCTGCAAAGCCTTGGCTTATGATCTTTCTTCTCCCCATCTTTTTATTATTATTATCATCTTTATAAACACAAAGTGAATTTTGTTCACTACAAGGAAAGGAAAGGCAGAATTGCAAATATAGATGACTGAATATATTTGCAACAGAAATTGTTTCAAGTCAGGTTGAATCATTCTTCTATAATTTTTTTTTGGGGGGGGGGGGTTCAGCTACAATGATACATTGTCTTCTTCAATGATAGCAAGGAATTCAATGTATCAGAAACATTTCTTAAATAAGGCATGACAGATTCAGTGGTGGGTTTCCAAATTTTTTACTACCGGTTTGCTCTCGCATGTGCACAGAAGCGTCCGGGTGGGTGGGAGGAGCCTCCTACCGTTACTACTACCGGTCTGCCTGATCCGAGCTGAACCCAGAGCAATCCACCTCTGGACAGATTCTCTTGAAAGTCTAAAACTTTGAAGGGGATCTGAGCATTCAATGTGAATCTCACAAGAACTCTTTTTAACATTTTTAAAACGTACCGTAATTCAACAAGTCATGAAGATGATCCATGGGTGACATTAGACAGAACTAAATAATATTCTATATATAAATATAGTATTTGTACTATAGGAATGTGGTGTTGTTGATCAGAAATGTCGACTGTTGGTTTACTGTCTTCTATCTCTAATGCATATAAATTGATACAACATAAGAAATCAATTCAAGCTCCTGTTATCAGTTGCCAGGTTTTTTTTTTTATTACATAACATTGGAAAAATAAAATACATATTTTACTATACTTTCACATTTAAAATTGTGGAAAGTTCTTTGAATGAAAAATTTGAACAAGGCATTGTTTTTGGAAAACCTACCATCTAAGAATAAATTTTGGCCATATTAAACTATTTTTATAATATATTATTTGTGTAATTTTGGACAAAACCATTGAATATGGATGATAAAAATATATTTCTCAAGAACTCGTATGTATTTGCAAACATACATTTGAACATTTCTACATTTTTTGTTCTGATGCATTTTTCCCTCTGATTTCTTTGTTTCGTTTTTAAATTACTCTCTCTTTTTGTTATACAATTTTTTTTTTAAAAAAAAGATCTTTAATTCCAGTTGGGAGAAAAGAAGGATTTCATTTCATCTCTCACAATGCAGAGTTGATTCCAAATGAGGCGGACAATTGTTGTTGTTTTTTAAAGTTCATTAAAAGACAAAACTTAATTCCCTTTATATGATGACTATGAATTCAGATTGCACCTATTAGCCTCCTGCTCACTTTGCAGACATTGCTTTTAAATATTTAAAATTAAGCTCCAGTATGTATTTTTCTGCCAGTCAAAAAAGGTTGTGCCTTTTGTAAAGTTATTCAGAGAGAAGCAAAAACAGCATTTTAGAATTCTCCACCAAGTTAGAAGACTTTTTCCCAATTACTTTGGGGAAGAGCTTGCCTCCAGAAGTTGTGAATGCCCCAACGCTGGAAGTCTTTAAGAAGATGTTGGATAGCCATCTGTCTGAAATGGTATAGGGTTTCCTGCCTAGGCAGGGGGTTGGACTAGAAGGCCTCCAAGGTCCCTTCCAACTCTACTGTTGTATTGTATTGTATTGTATTGTATTGTATTGTATTGTATTGTATTGTATTGTATTGTATTGTATTGTATTGTATTGTATTGTATTGTATTGTATTGTATTGTATTGTATTGTAAGAAGGAATTCTCCAACAACTTCTCAAAGGCAAAGCATTACTGTTGGAATAGCTCAGTGATTTCTAACCTTTTCCAGACCGAATGCCCAAGCGCATGCACTCATGTGTGGCCGAAGTCCCAAAATGCAATGTGTGTGCGCCCCCACGTATGCACATGCTTCTTCCTGCACATGTGCCCTGCCCCTGCACATGTGCTTGGCCCCCATGCATGTGCATGACCCCGCCCACGTGCCCTGCCCCCCGCTCATGCGTGGCAGAGACCCAAAGACCAGATGGCTTGTGGGAGGCACGCATGCATGCTCAGTGGAGCTGAACTGGGGCAACGGCTCAGGTGCCCATGGAGAGGACATGCGTGCCACCTCTGGCACACGTGCCATAGGTTCGCCATCACGGGAATAGCTCATTGAAGGAGTCGTCTTGCCATGTTTTTTGCGGGGGAATTAAAGGTAGCCCTCGACTTATGACCACAACTGAGCCCAAAATTTCCACTGCTAAGTGAGGAATTCTGGGAGTTGAAGTCCACACATCTTAAAAGTTGCTAAGACTTGAGAAACACTGGGCTAGAGAAACATCTAGGATTTGATCGAGTGGACCTTTTTCCTCGCTGCAACATTCCCCCCTCCTCCCTCCCCCAGCATTTCACCATTTTATTTTGAAAAGTGAACTGAAAAGCATTCCTTTTCAATTTGTGGCTCTCCGGGGGCTTTTGAAAAGTACAATTCTCAGCAGCTCCAGATTCAGGATTTCTGAGAGGCCGTTTGGTGGCTTGCAGACTCTCTCTGTGCCTGCTTAGAAAAAAATGCCATTAATGTACCTAGGAGTTTCCCTCCCACGGGATTCCTTTTTAATCCAATATGCTGCCATGGTTTGATGCCTTCCTTTTATGGACAGCATTCCATATACCTCTGATCATTTTTTGGAAAAAAAAAGATCTTCTTTTTTCCCCTAGTTCTGCTATAATTAGATGATAAATCTAATCCGAGTGTCTCTGTTTATGATGTCACAACAGATTCCTCTGAAGTGACGGATGGGTGTTCAAGACTGGAAAAACGGTTTTGCTTTGGGTTTTCTACAGCAGTTTTTCAGGCATCAGAGCACTCGGGTGAAGTGGGAGGATTTGGATCAGAGGTGGGTTGCTACCGGTTCGCATCGGTTCGGGCGAACTGGTAGTGGAAATTGGGCATGGGTCACCGAACCGGTAGGGACGGCAGGCTAGCCCAGCCCCCAAACCGGTTCCCTGGTAACCCATGCCTTTGCCGGAATGATTTTAGTGATTTTTTAATGTGCTGCGCAGCACAGAACAGTTTACAGGCAGCTGCACATGCGCAAGCAACACGCGACAGGGGCACGCGAAGCAAACCGGCAGTAACGCCGGTAGCAACCCACCCCTGATTTGGATGTCTCAAAGAAAACAAATCCCTCAGTTTTTGTGGGAACTGTTCGCTAGAATGAACATTCATTTCTATAGAACGGGGCTGTCAAATTTACGGCCCGCGGGCCGCATGCATCACATGCTAGCCACTCCCACTCCTGGTTTAGCAAAGGAGAAAAAAATTGTGATGTGTCACGTGACAACACCATGATGACCTGAGTTTGACACCCCTGTTATAGAACCCCTCAGAAAATAGAAGCAAGGATTCACAAGGTAGGCCCTACTGGATCCCTCAGAAGACAGTTACAAAGACAAATATAAAAACTACTTAAAATACTTAGAATATGGTGAGTCCATTAAGTTACACATTTAGTAGCCTTTAGTAAATCAACTTTCCTCCATAAATTTGCTCTGCCGTTAGAATCACGGTTTGGGACTTGGCTCGAGGCGATCGCCTCTCCTCGCCCTGCCTGGCCTGAGCGCCAGGATTGTTGTTGACAGTTATTCAGTGAATCTGGCTTCCCCGTTGATTACTCTCATCAAAAGGTTGCAAAAGGGGATCACAGGACAGAGCAACGGTTATAAATATGAACCAGTTGCCAAGCGTATGAATTTTGATCACATGACCGGCTGCTGCGGAGGTTGTAAGTGTGAAAAAGGGCCATAAGTCAACAACAATTTCTGCTGTTAAGTGAAACATTTGTTAAGTGAATTTTGACTCATTTTACGACCTTTCTTGTCACAGTTGTGAATCCTGTCAGTTGTTAAATTAGCAACATGGCTGTTGAGTCAGTCTGAGCTACCCATTGACTTTGCTTGTCAGAAGGTCGCAAAACGGGATCGCATGCTCTCCGGGACACTGCAACGGTCACAAATATGAGCAGTTGCCAAGTATCTGAATTTTGATCAGATATCGCAATGGTTGTGTGAGAAGCCACCTCCCCTCCTAGAAAAAGGAAATATTTTGAGAAATATTTTAAAAAGGCAGATTGTAAGGGGCAACACTTTGACACCCCTGTTCTCTAGATGGTGTTCTTAGGAACCTGGCATATATAATATTGCTAATACAGTGGTCCTTTTTTACTCAACTGCTTTGAAACTCATCAGATTTGATACTCAATATATTTTGATGTGAAACTTTTATCCGGGTACTCATTGTTTGTTGGGTACTCAACGCACAAGCTAGAACTTGTTGGTGTGGGCTGCCTTGTGACTCACTACATTATTCCTTATGAAAAAAAAAATGCTTAGTACTCATCGTCTATGGCAGGGGTGTCCAAACTTGGGAACTTTAAGACTTGTGGACTTCAACTCCTAGAATTCCCCAGCCAGCCATGCTGGCTGGGAAATTCTGGGAGTTGAAGTCCACAAGTCTTAAAGTTCCCAAGTTTGGACACCCCTGGTCTATGGAGATTCTCAGCCTAGGTCAAGGTTGTTCCAAAGGTGCTTTTTCAAAAGGCAACTGGACTCTGTTTTTCCTTGAGTACATTTGGTACT
Source organism: Natrix helvetica (assembly GCF_964273705.1). Classification (NCBI taxonomy): domain Eukaryota; kingdom Metazoa; phylum Chordata; class Lepidosauria; order Squamata; family Natricidae; genus Natrix; species Natrix helvetica. The sequence goes on from NC_138552.1 coordinate 278,933,064, forward strand.
CATCGTTTTTGGTACTCATTGTGCCTCCCAGGATCAATTAATGATGAGTACTGAAGTATTGTGTTCCTCAGAGAGTTGGTTCTCATGACATCTTGAGATGATGTCTTGATATCTTACTTTATCTCCATATTCAGCTGATATTTGTCCCAGCATGAAAGAGTTTTCATCAAGGATGATTCCAAAACAGCAATAACTGTCTGGTGTGGGAATCTTCAAATTCCATTAGGGGACCCTTAAGTCACTCTAAGACCGGAAAGAAGAAGTACAGTATACATTCTGGTTTCTTCCAGAACTTTTTGGGAAGAAAAGGAAGATATTCTTGGTACAGACTGGGTCTGTATTGTACCATTCACCCTGACCAGGGGTGGGCTTCAAAAATTTTAGCAAGGGGTTCTCTGCCCGGTGGGTGTGGCCTAGTCAGCCTGCTGCACCATGCCGGGGGGAGATTGCCCTCCCCAGGCTCCGGAGGCTTCCCTTGAGCTTCTGGAAGGGTGAAAACGGTCTCCCTGGGCTCTAGAGGCCCTCTGGAGACCCGTTTCCAGCCTTCCCGAAGTTCCGGTAGGCCCGTTTTTTTGCCTTCCCTGAGCCTCCGTGCGCGCCCTTACCTGCATCCAAAATGGCCTGTGGGGGGGACGACTCCTGGGAGGGGAGGGGAGGGTGGCTGGGGCCAGCCAGGAATGGGATTCGGGGGTTCTCCAAACTACACAGAATCTTAGCTAGAGGTTCTCCTGAACCCCTGCGAACCCCCAGCAGCTCACCCCTGATCCTGACATACCAATACAGGTAGTCCTCAACCAGCAGCCACAATTGGGAACAGAACCTCCATTGACAAGCAGGGAGGTTAAATGATCCATGCCCAATTTTACAACTTTTCCCCCCACAGTTTCAAGCAAATCCCTGCCGTTGTTAAGAGGTTCACCTAGTTGTTAAGAAATTGGGTTTCTCCGTTGACTTTGCTTGTTAGAAGCCACCTGAGAAGGTGACAAATGGTGATCATTTGACCCTGGGATGCTGCAACTGTTGTAAATACATGCAGCTTGCCGAGCGCCTGAACTCTGATCCCCTGACCATAAAGATGCTGCAGCAGTCGTAATAGCAATAGCGCTTACATTTATATGCCTCTACATAATGCCTTTACCGCAGGGGTTCCCAACCCCCCGCCGTGAACCAACACCAATTGCAGCATGCCAGAAACCGGGCCACAGAAACAAGCAAAGACCCATCCATGGGATACAAGCAGCATGTGAAACCATGCCCCGCCCCCCCCCGGTCTGCAGAAAAATCTCTCTCCAGATTACAATGTCAGCATATTGTCCCCAACAATCTGGGTCCCCATTTTACCAATCTTGGAAGAACAGAAGGCTGAGTCAACCTCGAGCCTGTCAGGATCGAACTCCAGGATGTGGGCAGAGTTAGCCTGCTATATTACTTCTAATCACTGTGCAGCACTATCGCTCTTAAGGGGAAAGACTAGTCGTTAGTCACTACTTTCAGTGCCATTGTAACTTTGGTTGCTAAATGAATGGTTGTAAGCCGAGGACTGCCTGTATTTACATAGTCTGCAATTATTTCCCCATGCTTTTTTCTGTCTTGTGAGTGACCATCGCTTGTAATTATGGCTGTAATTTTTTCTGACTGTAGCTCTTTGTCTCCAGTAAACCATTGTGACGCGACTGTTATTGAACCTCCATAATTTTAATACATTTTTAAAGACATCATAAAAAGGTAAGGGATGAGGCACAGCTTTTCTGCAGAGTTCATTTAGCATAATTGCACAGTTTCTTATGTGTAGACAATCTCAGTTGCTTTCATTAAGGATATTGCTATCATTTGAGGTTAGGTCTGGTTGCTCCCACCCCTCCTTCTTCCCTTCCCCTATTTTAAATTCCCTCTAATGCTTCTCAGAGGTATTTCAGAAAATGATCATCATCATTAATCTAGGCAGCCATAAGCCAAACAAACGTACCTATATACATAGTTATTTCCCTTTAGAATGTTACGTAGAGTACAGGAAAGGGGTGATGAATAAGGTAAAGGAACAAGAGGCATAAGATTTAAAAAAGAAAAAGAAACATAATCACCATCTTCACGCACCATACCTCTCCATATTATCTTTCATTTTCTTTATAAATTCATTTTATCATTGATTTGCCTCCAAAGGTTGTGGGTGCTCCAACATTGCAGGTGTTTAAGAAGAGATGGGAAAACCATTTGTCTGGAATGGTATAGGGCAGGGGTGTCCAAACTTGGGAACTTTAAGACTTGTGGACTTCAACTCCCAGAATTCCCCAGCCAGCCATGCTCAGTTCCGATTTAAAATGACAGCATTTCTGGGGAATTCTGGGAGTTGAAGTCCACAAGGCTTAAAGTTCCCAAGTTTGGACACCCCTGATATAGGGTTTTCCTGCCTGCGCAGGGGGCTGGGCTAGAAGACCTCGAAGGTCCCTTCCAACTCTGTTATACTCTTATTCTGACCTTCCAAGACATACTCTTCTATTTGGTATAGTCCAGGGATCAGCAACCTGTGGCTCTGGAGCCGCATGTGGCTCTGGAGCCGCATGTGGCTCTTTCATCCTTCTCCTGCGACTCCCTTTCGCTGGTCGGCTCCACAATTGATAGGTTTTTTGGTTAGGACAGGTAGAGGAAAAAGGACGCCACGCTAGGAGGAGACTCTATGGTGGGGGAATCGGATTTCTGGTCAGCTCCAGAATTGAACAAGGGGCTTCCAGTTAGGACCTTTGTGGTTCTTTGAGTGTTTAAGGTTGCTGATCCCTGGTATAGTCTTTACCAGATTGGCCCTGAGATATGGACCTCCACTGTCCGTCATGGCTTTGATCCGTTCTGGCTTTCGCAGTAGAATAGACAAAGTGAATCTCTGCCACAGGCAACCTTCTCCACAACCAGAGAGAACAGGACCTATCAGTTTAGGCACAGCTTGGCCAATATGTCACAAATAGCACTTAGCACTAGCACTTAGACTTATATACCGCTTCACAGTGCTTTACAACCCTCTCTAAGCAGTTTTACAAAGTCAGCATATTGGCCTCAACAATCTGGGTCCTCGTTTTACCCACCTCAGCAAGATGGAAGGTTGGAGTCAACCTTGAGCATGGTGGGATTCGAACTGCCGTACTGCAGCTAGAAGTCAGCTGAAGTAGCCTACAGTACTGCACTCTAACCACTGCACCACCGTGGTTCTTATGCAGCCAAATGCACTAAATGCAGCCAAAGCCCAGTTTTATTTTTTCTGTGCAAGCTAGCATTTCTCATATAGACACAACAAACCATGGTGGGGCAGTGGTTAGAGTGCAGTACCGCAGGCTACTTCTGCCGATCACTGGCTGCCAGCAGTTTGGCAGATCGAATCTTACTAGGCTCAAGGTTGACTCAGCCTTCCATCCTTCTGAGCAGTGACGTGCAGTCAGGTGAGGCAAGTGAGGCACAGCCTCACCACTCTCATCATGAAAAAAAAAAGTAAAAGGAAAAAGCTGAGCTAGTTACTGCCTCACCGTGGATGACTCTGCTTAACTGTTAAAAAAAGCTGGAAAAGGTACGTGTGGGTTGGAGGGAGGGGGGGAATTCAAACTTCATCCTCCTGGTGCTGTGCAGGGCTTTGGGCAAAGGCTGGAGGGAAGGACCCTGGCTCGCTTGTGCTCTCCCTCCCCAAGAGTAGTTTGATTGCAGGCAGAGCCATGTTGTGGGGCCGGTGTGTGTGCTACAGCATGGCTCTTTGCCTGGCTTCCTGCCTCCTCCTGTGGTCTCCTCACTGGTGCTCTCCCTCCCCAAGTGTAGTGACTTCCTCCCCAGGCCCCCATTCATTTCTCTCTCTCACACACACAGCTGGATAAAACTATATAAAAATCTAGGCCAGCTTCACTGATTACAAGTTTGAAAAGGCAACGTGGCTCCACCTGCAATCAAACTACACTTGGGGAGGGAGAGCACAAGCGAGCACTGAGGAGACCACAGGAGGAGGCAAGAAGCCAGGCAAAGAGCCATGCTGTAGTACACACACTTCCCCCCAGCCTCTTTCTTTTGGAAGGCTCGGATCGGCTCCCCTCTGGCTTCTCTGCCTCTCCTCTCACCCCAGCCTGCCAGCAGGAGGTGGTGGGTGGGCTTTATTGTGTTCCAGGCATTTCCCACCCAGACAGCAGGCTGCATTTGCAATGGTGGAGGTGTTTGGGAAAGGCAGCAGGGGAATGGGGGGGATGGCAGAGGAACTGCTTTCAAGCCACTGGAAAAGATATCCAATCCAACTTTTGTGTGTGGGGGGGTTTGTTTGAGAGTGAGTGAGAGAGGGAAGGGGTAGGAGAGATAGTCCAGTCCAACTTCTGTGTGTGTGTGTGTGTGTGTGTGTGTGTGTGTTTGAGAGAGGGGGAGGAAGGGAGAGAGGGAGGAAGGAGGGGAAGGAGAAGAAAAAGAAAGAAGGAGCAAAGGAGAAAAACAAATGCTGTCACTTTAAATTGGAACTGAGCATGTCTGGCTGTGGAATTCTGGGAGTTGAAGTCCACAAGTCTAAAAATATTTGAAACCCAGCACTGTGTCAGTGCATCACCAGTCATAAACCTCACCGCACGTCACTGCTTCTGAGGTGGGTAAAATGAGGACCCAGATTGTTGGGGGCAATAGGCTGACTCTGTAAACTGCTTAGAGATGGCTGAAAAGCAGTATGAAGCGGTATATAAGTCTAAGTGCTATTGCTATAACCATGCCTCTTTTTTACCTGCCGTCTTCATTTTTTTATTTTACTTGCCCTGCCTGGCAAGTAATGCAGAATTCCAGATTCAAACAATCAAGAGACTTCCTGGGGGAGACCTCTTACCAGTTGCTTTCTTTCTATAACCATTATCATAGGAATGCTTGCTTTGAGCTTGTTGGAAGAAAAGTAGAATATTTATTAATAGCAAAGGTAGCACAAGAGGGATTAGGATTGCACAGTCTTGATGCCAATAGCTAACAGATCTGGTTTCTTTTGATTTCCACCCATCGGACATCTCTGATGATGTGATAAGCAGCAGCTGCTGATGCCAATCTTCCAGTCTTTGAAAGTTCATTTTTTATCACCCAAATGCAGAAGCAAGGTCGTGATTATCAGGTGCAAGTAAATAATGTTTGCTTATAACTAATCAGAAGAAAGAACATGCTTTTTAACACCGTTGGAATTGGGAACTGTAGTTGCAGGGGAAGACCTACTATTATGCAGAATAAGGTGGAAGGCAGCAGATGTCTATATCATGAAAAGAACACTACTTTCAAGCATGAAATTTTTGACTGTCATATACAGGTCTGTGGGATTCTCCAGGTCAGAGGTTAGGTGATTTTGGGGACTGTAAGGAGAGGACACGTGGCTCAGTGGCTAAGATGCTGAGCTTGTCGATCAGAAAGGTTGGTGGTTCGAATCCCTAGCGCTGTGTAATGGAGTGAGCTCCCATGACTTGTCCCAGCTTCTGCCAACCTAGCAGTTTGAAAGCATGTAAAACTGCAAGTAGAAAAATAGGGACCACCTTTGGTGGGAAAGTAACAGCGTTCCTGCACCTTCAGCATTTAGTCATGATGACCACATGAACACGGAGATATTTTGGGACAGCGCTGGCTCTTTGGCTTTAAAACAGAGATGAGCACCACCCTCTAGAGTCGGGAATGACTACCACATTTACATGCCCTTAATCTTTAAGGGCAGAACTTGTTTCGTCAAGCCAAATCAGAAAACTATCTTGGATTAGTCTTGGATTCTCACCACCTCAAGGCAACTAGTTTGGTCATACCCAACCAATTAAATGTGGTTAGTAATGAGATAGACTGCAGATTTTGTGCCAATGATAAATCTGACCCAGAAATGTGTTCAGTAGGGCACTATTAATCCTAGTTCCCACAATTATTAGGCGGGCATCTTCATGACTCTCTGTAAAATCTTCCTTCAAGCTTATCCTCTTCCATTTTTCTTTTAACCCCCTTCCGCAAAAGAGCCAGATAATATTGTAATGGACTATGTTACAGCCATCTGAATTCTGGATAGAGGTCAAGCAGGCAGGTCTATGATGGGACCAAACAATGGGAAATACAAAGTACAAATCACAAATATTCCCTCCACACCAACCACAAAATAACTCTGGAGCCTGTCTCTCCCACTCTTTGTCTGGTTTGTACCAATGTGGCATGCTACTCCAAAGCACATTCTTGCACTAAGAGGAGATAGGTTGCATTTTTCTTTCAATTAAAATGAGCATTACCAAATACTATCTTTGCATTACAGCTGTAGCTAATATATTTAGAACAATTGCAATGCACTCAGTATTAATAAAGCCATTCTCATATTTGGGATCATTGCGATGCATTCAATAAAACAAATTCTTTACCCTCTTTAATTCAAAAGCAATGCCTAGAACTTGTCTATCATCCCAGGATCTCTGCATATTTTGACTATCACAGTGAAAAGTGAGAGATTTACTTCACAGCAAGGAACAAGTTAAATCCTGCCTATATAAGTTGAAGTCCTGGTGATTTCTAACTCATCCAGGAAGCTGAAAATCAAGAACGTAGCCTGAAATCCCCCTATATGATTCAAACCTTGTCTGTATATCGGATATTAATACAATTGAGAGAGTCCGGATGTATTTCACGAGAAGGGTACTCCAGTCCTCTACACACAAACACAATACCCTACGCCACCAGGCTTGGAATTTTGGGCTTGGGCAACCTAGAATTATGCTACCTATGGTCTAACCTAATACACAAAATTATCTGCTACAAGGTCCTACCTGTCAATGATTACTTCAGCTTCAACCACAATAATACACGAGCACACAATAAATACAAACTCAAGGTAAACTGCTCTAAACTCGATTGCAGAAAATACAACTTCAGCAACAGAGTGGTCAACGCCTGGAATGCACTACCTGACTCTGTTGTTACATCCCCAAACCCCCACAACTTTAACCTAAGACTGTTTACTGTTGACCTCACCCCATTCGTAACAGGTCTGTAAGGAGCATGCATAAGCACACCATCGTGCTTACCGTCCCTGTCCTACTGTCTCCATTTATTCATACCTATTTACCGTGTTCATATTTATGTTTATACTTATATCTGTTATCTTTTATATGTTTGACAAACTACACAAAAAAATAGAGAAAGGGGATGGAAGGGGAAGGAAAGAAAAGGAAACGAAAGGGGAAGGACAGAAATTGCTTGTGGGGGAAAAAAGATAATGCAGAAGGGAAGGAAAAGGAAACAAGGATCTTACCATAATGACTTTCTTCTCTTACTCTGGCAACTTGACCACCAACCCACCAAATGTCCATTGTGTTTTTATATATAGCATTATTCTGGAGTAAAAATATGCCCACTCCAAGTTTAGACAATAGATGCAAGATTAGAGACGGTTGCAATTGGATCTCAGTGCCATTCCACACATATCCCACTTGTTGGGAGTTTTGTTTTCCTCAAATTAACTCAGCATGTAAGTAGAACAGGAAAGCTGAGACCACAGGGAGAGAATCAGGCTGAAAATCTTTTCCAGGTGCACCAATCCTCCTGGTATTTTTTTTAACCACCCGGATTTCCCAGAACAGAAGGATTATCGCAGGACACTAAAGATAAAATAACACAGGACACTAAGTGAAATAGGATTATTTTAAACCATGAATAGATACGTTCCGGCTGGTAGATTGGATCTAGGATTAATCATATTTTACTGCTGTTAAATGAATGAGACAAAATTTAAATGCTCTTGTCAAGTCAGTCATGGCTGCTATGGACTACCTGCAGGTCCTTCCAGGATTTTTTGGTAACATTTTTTCGGCAGTGGTGGTGTTTGTCTGCTTCCTTGGGTTGTGAGAGATTCACTGGCTCAAAGTTACTCAGCTGCCTTCCTGCGTACAGTAATGTTTTCTAGCCTGCTACCTTCAACCACTACACCAAACTGGCATTCAATTACTCTGAATAATTTTAACTAACTACAATCAACTATCAATACTTTACAATGTTCATTGGTTGGAACATTCTGGAAGTGAAGCCTCACATATGAATGTTGAGAAACACTGGTCTACTCTTCCCAGGAGAACACTAGATTAGACAAAAACATTCATTCCATAATAGTATCTCTATACATAAAAAATGGCTGTGTGTGTATGTGTGTGTGTGTGGCTGTTCCAGCATAACTCTGGAACGCCTCAAGCAATGTCAACCAAACTTGGTACATTATCAACATTATCCATTACCTACCCATTATCAACAACAGCTCGACTACCCCTCGCCATCCATCATTGACCATCACTGACTTTCTACCAATCCCCACCATTGACCATCATTAACCATACTATCCCCACTTATTGTCTGTCATCTGACCAGCCTACTACCATCACCCCCCTCATTTAGGACTGGACAATTCTTTTATTCACTGGAGCACGGCTTTTTAACTTCTTCAAACTAGACTGGAGCATGGTACGTTGGCTGGAACATCCACAGCACAGTTCCTAGGCCCTGGCGAATTTTCTTTTCACCATTATATGTACTCAAGAGCAGACCTCATCCTACTGCGGGAGTCCCCCCTCTCGCAGGTGTGGCCCTCCGCCCTTTCGAGGGCCCGCCTTGATGACGGATTTATTAATCTCGAGAGGTGGAGGAAACGGAGAGTTAGGGGTTTTTTAATTAATTGTTTTTTTAAAATTGTATAGGGGTTCCGGGGTTGGGGGGTGGGTGGGTCAGGTCAGGAGCGAGGGCAGAGCCAGGTCACTAGGTGTGGTCACAAGCAGAGGGAGCGATAGGGAGGAGGAGGGGGAGGATGTCGTTCCTGTGCAGGGCCTTTTGATTCCAACGGTCGTAGGGAGGGGCAGATATGAGGACAGATTGAAAACTTGCAGTCGGTTGGGAGACCGTGGGTGCTGGTTACACCCGGTCACTTGTACCAACCCCCGCATGCTAGGTGGTCAGGAGCTCCAGACCCAGGGCCTGAGGCTGGTGCTATGCAATGTGAGGTCCGTTGTTAACAAGGCCCCCCTCATTTACGACCTAATCTCGGAGGGGGAGCCGGACCTCGCAGGAATAACGGAGACCTGGTTGGGCCATGAGGGAGGTTTACCCCTCGTGGAAATGTGCCCGCCAGGTTATCGAGCATTTCACCAGCCTCGGGCCCAGGGAAGGGGCGGTGGGGTAGCAGTGATTATCCGGGAGGACTTAGAGCCGAGGGAGTCCACTGTGCCACAGACGTCCGGATGTGAATCCCTTGTTGTGAAATGGGGCCCTAGGAGACAGTTGGGCCTGCTGATAGTATACCTGGCTCCTCGCTATACATCAGCGGCCCTGCCGGAACTCCTCGAGCTGATCGCATCGGTGGCGGTTGAGACCCCCAAACTTTTAGTGATGGGGGACTTTAACCTGCCATCGGTGGGAGAAGCATCCGAGGGGGTTCGGGAGTTCATGGCCTCCATGACAGCCATGGACCTGACTCAATTGATTCAGGGCCCGACACACGAGGGAGGTCACACCCTGGACCTTGTTTTTGTCTCTGGCCAGTGGTTGAGTGATCTGGGAGGAGGGGAATTAACCATCACTCCCCTGTCATGGTCAGACCACTCACTCCTCCGACTTGACTTCCCTGGTGCTACCCCCCGCTGCGGGGAGGCGGAACCGGAAAATACTAGATGGTTCCGCCCCAGGCGCCTGATGGAACCAGAGAGGTTCCAGATGGAGCTTGGGCCACCTTCTGCGGCCCTGACCCGCCCTCGGGTAGAGGACTTGGTGGTCGCGTGGAACAATGCGACTACCGGGGCCTTGAACCGGGTGGCGCCTTTGCGGCCTCTCCGGCGGCAATGCTCCACCCTGGCCCCTTGGTTTACCGAGGAGCTAAGGGTGATGAAGCGCTGCAAGAGATGCCTAGAGAGTCGTTGGAGATCCTCCCGTTCCGAATTTGACCGAACACAGGTACGAGCCCATTTAAGGACGTACCTTGTGGCATTGAGAGTGGCCAAACGTCAATATTGTGCCACTCTCATTGCATCCGCAGAGAACCACCCTGCCGCCCTGTTTCGGGTGTCCCGCTCCCTCTTATTTCAGAGGCCGCGGGAGGCCCCTTTACAGGGTAGGGCAGAGGAATTTGGGAATTATCTGCAGGATAAAATCGCTCAAATCCGGAAGGATTAGGTCCCTTCCAGTGGTCCTGTAGAGGCGTCCGTGGCGAGTCTTGAGAGTCCTATCTGGGAGGAGTTTGACTTGGTTGCCATCGAGGATTTGGACAGAGTGCGTGGACGACTGCGAACTACCACATGTTTACTGGACCCGTGTCCCTCCTGGCTTGTACTGGCATCCTGGGAGGTTACACGCGACTGGCTCCTGGGCCTAGTGAACACTTCGCTGGGTGAGGGGTCCCTTCCAGCCGCCTTGAAAGAGGCGGTGGTGAGACCCTTGCTCAAGAAGCCTTCCCTGGACCCTACGGAGCTGGCCAATTATCATCCTGTCTCTAACCTTCCCTTTCTGGCGAAGGTTGTAGAGAGTGTGGTGGCGTAACAGTTTCCACGACATCTGGAGGAAAATGATTGTCTAGACCCGCACCAGTCCGGCTTCTGCCCTGGGCACAGCACGGAGATGGCCTTGGTCGCGTTGGTGGATGATCTCTGGAGGGCTAGAGATAGGGGTTGTTCCTCTATCCTGGTCCTATTAGACCTCTCGGCGGCTTTTGATACCATAGACCATGGTATCCTGTTGCGCCGACTGGAGGGGTTGAGGGTCGGGGGCACCGTTTTACGGTGGTTCGACTCCTACCTTTCCGGCCGGACGCAACGTGTGTTGACAGGGGAGCAGAGGTCGACTCTGAGCCCCCTTACCTGTGGGGTGCCACAGGGGTCGGTCCTCTCGCCTCTCCTGTTCAACACATACATGAAGCCGCTGGGTGAGATTATCCGTGGCTTCGGGGTGGGATACCACCTGTATGCTGATGATACTCAGCTGTACATCTCCACCCCGAACCACCCCAACGAGGCCGTCAAAGTGATGTCCCGGTGTGTGGAAGCCGTACGGGTCTGGATGGATGACAACCGACTCAAGCTCAACCCCTCCAAGACGGAGTGGCTGTGGGTTCCGGCCCCCCGGTTCAACCAGTTAATTCCATCTCTGGCCATCGGGGGCGTGCAACTTGCCCCGGTGGAGCGGGCGCGCAATTTGGGCGTCCTCCTTGATGCTCGGCTGTCCATGGATGACCATGTGACGGCTGTGGCAAGGGGGGGCGTTCCACCAGGTTCGCCTGGTGCGCCAATTGCGCCCCCTATTGGACCAGGATGCCTTGCGCACAGTCACTCATGCGCTGGTGACGTCTCGCCTGGACTACTGTAATGCTCTCTACATGGGGCTTCCCTTGAAATGCACTCGTAGACTACAGTTGGTCCAGAACGCGGCCGCACGGGTGATTATGGGGAGTACAAGGTACTCCCATGTGACACCTCTCCTGCGCGAGCTGCACTGGCTTCCTGTGGTCTACCGGGTGCGTTTCAAGGTCCTGATAACGATCTTTAAAGCGCTCCATGGCTCAGGACCTAGCTACTTGCGGGATCGTATCCTGCCCCATACATCCCTGCGACCAATTCGCTCGCACAGAGAGGGACTCCTCCAGGTGCCGTCCACCAGACAATGTCGGGGGGCGACGTCTAGGAGTAGAGCCTTCTCTGTTGTGGGCCCAGCCCTGTGGAATGACCTTCCCCCGGATATTAGGACTACCTCTGACCTCCGCGCCTTCCGGATTAAGCTCAAGACCCACCTATTTCAAGTAGCTGGCCTGGCTCAATCATAGTTCCTTCACTCTGCTCCTGACGGGTTTTTTAATTCTGTGACTTTGGGAATTTTATTAGGGGATTTTAAATTGTGTTTTAACTGTTTTTATTTATCTTCCTACCTCCTCCATGTACATGTATTCGTTTATTTCGTTTGTGTATTGTCCATACTGTTTTTTATGTGTTTTATTGTACGCCGCCCCGAGTCCTTCGGGAGAGGGTGCGGCTAAGAAATAAATTTTATTATTATTATTTATTATTACAAGGATGACTTTCTCTCTGGAAACGAATACTGTGGGAGTAAGACACCCCTAACACCTCTTGGTGGGAGGGGGGGTTGTTCTGTTAAGATACAGCCTGTTGTGCCTTAAAATGGCTTCTACTGTACTGCTGTAAAATGGCTTCTACTGTACAGCGCAGTGGAGTTGCCATGATAATGGGTTCACAGTACTGAGCAAGGGGGCTCCCTCTAGTAAGGGGGAAAATCCAGCATTAGAAATTACGTTTGGACATTTCCAACACAGTGGTATCATTTTTCTTGACCCTTGTGGGGGCACAGGGAAAACAATTTTAACTAATTTAATTGTCGCCGAAATCAGGGCGCAGGGAGAAGTTGCTCTTGCCATCGCCTCTTCAGGAATTGCAGTGAAGTTAATGGAAGTAGGGAGGACAACCCATTCCGCACTTACAGTGCCACTTATAATTCATTCCTTTTTCTACCTAATACAGATTTGGGATAAATAAATACCCGGGCAATGCCAGGTTATCAGCTAGTTTCTCAATAAATCTAAGATTTGCTTCTTAAATTATTTTACAAAAAAAAAACCCCACCCACCCTAATGTTTTAAGATCAATATAGTCTTTTGCTTTCTGTCACACCTTTATTATGCTTTCTGATGGGTTTCATACAAAGGTTACATCTGACAAAGTTATAATCAAACAGCATGCTCTCCAAAGAGTTGATGGGTTTCAAATCCCATCCTCCCATTAGTTTTGTTTATTTATTTTATTTAAAAGAAATAAAAATTATGTATTTACTTATTTGAATCCCGCTTTTATTATTTTTGCAAATTATTTGATCAAAAACGGTCCTTTTCAGTTTCTCACTCCAAATTGCTACGCTTACTTTTGCCCTGCTTTGTTCACAATTACAGAACTTCTGGACCCAACACTGTGTAAGCTAGGGAACAAAATTACAGGTGGTCCTCGACTTACAAACCCAATTGAGCCCCAAATTTGCATTGCTAAGCAAGAACAGTTGTTAAGTGAGTTTTGCCCCCATTTTATAACTTTTCTTGCCACCGTTCTCAAGTTGAATCACTGCAGTTGTTAGAAGTGAATTTAGCTTCCCCATTGACTTTTCTTGTCGGATGTTCACAAAAATGGGATCACATGGCCCTGGGGCACTGCAGCCATCACAAATATGAGTCAGTTGCGAGGTGTCCACATTTTGATGACTTCTAACAGTCACTAAACGAAAGGTTGTAAATCAAGGACTACCTGTATCTAAACGAAAATGTCTTTCCTCCCATTGCAATCAAAATCTCTTCCTGCTTATTTATGGCGTTGGCCACATATATTGTCGGAATGCAAACCCAGAGTCTTTCTACTGAAGACAATGTGGGTATTCATAAAGAAAAGACCTGAACCTCTGATACAATCTAGAACATCTGCTGCTAAATTTTAATCTGGGACATCCTCAGAAGAAACACATGTGAAAATATGCAGAACTTTGGTTATACACTCAGGGTTGCTAACTTGATTTTTTTGATCTGCCCCCAGGAAATAGAAATGGTCCTAGAGGAGATCAACCCTGACTGCTCTTTAGCAGGCCAGATCCTGAAGATGAAACTCAAATACTTTGGCCACCTAATGAGAAGGAAGGACTCACTGGGGAAGAGCCTAATGCTGGGAAAGATGGAGGACAAAAGAAGAAGGGACCGGCAGAGAATGAGGTGCCTGGATGGAGTCACTGAAGCAGTAGGCGTGAGCTTGAATGGACTCCGGAGGATGGTAGAGGACAGGAAGGCCTGGAGGAACGTTGTCCATGGGGTTGTGATGGGTTGGACATGACTTCGCAACTAACAACAACAGGAAATGGACAGGATTATGACTTTATAATTTTAATCATATAGAAGAAGTTTAAAAATTATTGTATGTATGAGAAACAGTCATATATCTATGTAATAAATGGATTATATATTTTAAATCCATTCCCATGTCTGATTGGCTCCTCCTTTAAAGTGTGTCTCCCAGTCAAATAAAGAAATGGATATTCCTGTACCTAAGGAATCTTATATGTGTAATAGTGAGAGATAACTTAACTGGATTTTGATTCTTGTTTAGTTCTGAAATCTCCACAGTGAAAATTCTGTTGGTAAAATATTTTGCTTTCACCGTCTGGATTCTTCACATTAACAGCTAATTCCAAGTCTCAACACACAAGTACTCAAAGGAGAACTGAGAATTTTTTAAATACCTATAAAAAGGGAAGGCATATGTTTATTTAATCTACCCTGCCCTAAGAATATCCATCATTCAATGTGCTAATTAGAAGGACAGCTGATTCAGCAAATAATTGCCTTCTAAGACCCTTCTGGAGGAAGAAGAGAAAAAAATGCACAAAGATAAAAGGCTCTGAATGTTTACTTGAAATATCATCTACTGAATTCCAGGTTTCAGGATTTCTTCTCTTATAACAGAATAAGAGAAAAATGGAGTTAGAAGGGACCTTGGAGGCCTTCTAGTCCAACCCCTGCTCAAATAGGAAATGCTTACAGTATTTTTCTCCAACGTTGGGCTTTTTTTGTCCCCAGCAGATTTCCATTTTCTTATGTAAGAGGAAATACTGCTGAAAACTTAAGTTGATGATGAGTAATCAATGCTGCTCTCTAATTCCTGTGAAATTCACTCACATGAAGAAATGTGACTATTACTTCTTATTTTTTTAAGATGTTATATCCTGTTTATCTTTTACAGAGCTGTAAACAAATCAAAAGAAATAACAATTTGTTTGTGTGTGTGTGTGTGTGTGTGTGTGTTTAAAACAACAAATCCTGTGGCTTGACTTTTTAAAATATCTGTTTAATGTCTATCATTCTAATTTAATTAAGGCCAGATAAATTTTATTCAGTCTTCCATGTTTAGCATAAATTTTGTGATTTCCACAAAATATTTGTGTTACAGCTACTATAATAATGCATTTTATGTAATGTTACTTATTTTAAAACAGTATTACTAATAATTGCAGGTCTACATATTTTCTGGTTGTGTTTTCTGGCCCAAAGACCATAACAAGGGATTTAAAAAGAACAAAGAAATTACTTCTGCACTCCCAAGGGCATTACAATCCATATCTCATAATAGTTGCCTTGATTGATTGATTTTTGATTGCAAAGTGGTAGACAAATCACATGAATAAGTAATTCACTACCAACATGAGGCAAGGTGCATTGAGAAAGAGTCACTCATTTAGTGAAGTTCTATGGCTGAGGGAGGATTAGATGAGGGGCTCCTCATTGCTAGACTAAGATCTTAACCCCAAAAGCTATTTCTTTGTTTTATATCTTGCCTTGTGTTCAGGAGCTCAAAGTGATGTACCCAAATAAACCAATTTCACTGAGGAATGATTTGAGATAAAAGCTAGTTCTCCGTACTGTCAATCCAATGTCTTAAACACTACACCAATGTCTCTCAGCCTTGGCCATTTTAAGATTGGTGGACTTCAATTCCTCAGCCAGCTGTGTCATTGCCATTTTGAAAGGTTTGAGCAAAATAAGATTCAGCTCTGAACAGGAGCATAATCAACGGCTGAAAACAAGAATGTTCTAGTGCAGTGTTTCTCAACCTTGGCAACTTTTAAAATAGGCGGAATTCAACTCCCAGAATTCCCCAGCCAGCATAGAATTCTGGGAGTTGGACTCCACTATCTAAAAGTTGCCAAGGTTGAGAAACACTGCACAACACCATATAAAATGGTAGTTTAGGACACTAGAGAAGCTGCACTATTACCTTTCTAATAGAAATGTCCATGCGCATACATGCACACACACACACATGCACACACTACCTGAAGAAACTGGCAGGGCCAGGCCTAACAGATTCTGCATTCCACCACCGCAACTACCTTGGCAACTTGGTTGCATGTCTACAGCAATGAATTGTTGATTTGTGATTGTCTCTTTTGCTGTGGACCTAGAACTGCTGTATCTAACTTGACAAACACAGTGCTCCTTTTCAGCCTCCAAGCTCACTTCTGCTTATTTACACCTCATTACACTCCATCAGAAAAGATAATCTGTCAAAAACAGAAAACAAAACTAATTTAAATAAGCACCAGGGAAAGGAACATAATCCGATGTGGCCTCAGTAGAATGCCATTTTGGGTCAGGGCATGAAGTCTATTTGCAATCACAAGCAGGCGGCTAAAGGGAATAAAATGCGGGATAGTTGAACAACATGCCTTAAGCAATGAACAAACTGACTGGTGTCCTACCTGAAAAGTTGTGATCATTCCTTGATGGCATTCTTACACACCTGTTCTGACCTAGGCTTCCCAAAGCATGAAGCAAATTCCTTGTCCTGACAAAAAACCCTTTTATTAATTTATTTTATTTTATTTACTTTTATTAATTTATTAATTTATTTTACTCATTCACATCCAGCAAAGTCTTTCAAGGGAGGATTCACAGTCACAGACCTTATCTGGCTTGGAGAGCTGACAGGCCGATATCTGCAAAATTTGGCAAGGAGTCTTGGAGTGTCACGAATCAATTAAGCGAACTAATTTGTCTCCTGTAAAGTCCACTCCCCTTTCACTCCTCTTTTATTTCCTTTGGGAGGGGCCATTCATTGTCCACCTGTGGCCTTACTCCCAAGTCGACCCCTGTTCTTTAGCTGTTCCCTTTGTGTGGCAACTCTGCGCATGCGCACACTGGGAACAGGTTCCAGCTGTTCGTCTGCCTCACTGATGTCTCTGAAGGCAGCTGATAAGTGGCATAGGGCTCTGGCCCCCTGTCTGCCTCTGACACAGAGCCCTCATCAGAGCCTTCCCCAGACTCCAGGACTGGCCCATGTTCCTCCCCAACCTCCTCACTGTCCGAATCTGCTACCATTTCTTCTGGCCGCTGGTAGGCCACAAGAACACCAATACTCAATGGCCACATAATTCTAAAATGCTCCTCCCTTACATCCTAGAATAGAATATGATGGATCAAATACAGATAGTCCTCGACTTAAGACCATGATTGAGCCCAACATTTCTGTTGCTAAGTGAGACATTTGTTGAGTGAGTTTTGCCCCATTTTACAACCTTTCTTGCCACGGTTGTTAAGTGAGTCACTGCAATGGATAAATTAGTAACGTGGTTGTGAAGTGAATCTGGCTTCCTCATTGACTTTGTTCGTCAGAATGTTGCCAAGTATCTGAATTTTGATCGCATGATCATGGGGATGCTACAAAGGTCGTAACTGTGAAAAATGGTTATAAGTCACTTTTTTCAGTGCCATTGTAACTTGGAACAGTCACTAAATGAACTGTTGTAAGTCGAGGACTACCTATACTCAATAGTGTAATAAGATCACCTCTAAAACAATGTTTTTACAAACATCAGGAGCTAGATTCACATAGCACATTAAGTAAAACCAAACCATGTTATGGTTTAACATGTTACATGAAAAACACACATAATGAGGCATCTTATCTTCACAATTTCCTGTCGATTGAGCTTCATGAAAGCCATGATGGTGGTTTATTCTGATCCTATTCTGGGGGAGAAATGTATCTGCTAGAATAATTAAAAGAGGGATCCCTCAGAGATTCTTAATTTTTTCTTATTAAAAGGTGGGGGGAAACTACATAAAGATATTGTGGCATGTGCTACAGCACATTGGCTATTGGTGTTTGAGAAGGATGACTGATATTGTCAAGAATTTATAGACTAAACAATATAATTTGACCAAAAGCACCAAAGAGTAAAGAATGATACTCTATAGGCACCATTGTTTTGAAGGACATTTTAGGTGGCTTCTAGGTAGAAAAAGTTTTCCCTTATTATATTATATAAAATAATTATTTATATTAATTGAATTCCTACTTGTTTTTCTGCTGCACTCAGATTGATAAAGGAAAAAGGGTAGAATGCAAACCAAATTGACTGACAATGTAGCCTAATGCAATGGTGCCAATTGTGAAAATGTCAATAATTCATATTAAAAACATCATTAAAATAACTCATACGATTAAAAAGATATATCTTGACACACTTCCTGAGAAAGAGAGTGGGAATCAGTTGCAAATTCTAATGGATTATGTTTCAGAGCTCTTGCCCTCATGCTTAATAAAAGAATTTCCAGAAGTGGGGAGTTAGTTTACAAAGACCTCTCCTGCTTATCTTACAAACCAGGCAGTTTTGTAACAAGACCGGTCGTCCTCTAAGCCAGATCCTAAGACCAAACAACACTTCTGTTCCACCACCAAAAACTATATCGCTGGAATAAGCACGCACACAAATTCCTTAGTAGTTGCTATTACAGTACTGGAGCTTTGTGGTCAGGCAACGAAATCTGCACTCTGACAGGCCATTTCTTTGGTGGGACTGGAGTTTCACAGTCATCAGGGACTTGATCAGATGCTGAACAATCAAACTGGAATCTTATGAAGCTCACCATCCAAAAGATATAAGCTTGGTGATCTTCACACTGATTGTTGCTATTCTACTGTTCTGTATTGGAGATGGAGACAACATCCACATTAGCACAAATTAGCACTTGGAATGGTGTTTATGATGTCTGCAGTCCTAAGACAATTTACCAGTGAAGTTGAAGTGGGGTTTTGATTAAGAATAGGAACATCCTACTGTTGCTTCTTCTCTGTTTGATGGCTGGGGAAAAATTGATGCTTTATCTGAAAGTGTGGAATGTCCCTTTCCTTGTTTCTGCTCTTTTGTGGAAACATACTGTTGAAAGAAATATCCTTCAAGGTTCAGTTCCAAGTGGGGGGAAAGACACTGGATTCATGGAAGTTGCTTGGAAAGAAAGTTTCTTGATGAACAGGATCACATGGCTTGAGATACTGGGGGTGGGGGAAGAGATGCTGAGAGTGCCCTGGTTTTGTGCCCTCTCTTGGCTTTTGAATTTGAGCTTGTATTCTGATTGGTTGTCAAACTCCCATGGGGCCATGCAGGGGCAACTCTGTAGGCTGTCCTGAGTCCCAAGCTTGGTTGCGTCTTGCTTGGCAATGATGTAATGAAAGGGCTTTGGGCAATTCCTACTATGGCTGTGCCTGAAGGAGGTAGATCTTTGTTATGTAGAATAGACTGACTCAGGCCTTAATGGCCCATTGATAAAGGTGGTGGTGGGGGCTGAATTTCTGCCTCCCTTTTAGGGGAAATATTCTGCCCTTTTAATATTTCCTAAAATATCTCATTTTCCTAGGAGAGGGGGGGGGTTGCTAACTTTCTACAATAACAGTTTAAGATCTGGTTATCATTACCAGTTGTATTCACACCAGATGCTTAACCGACTCATGTATCTGAGTAGAACTTGCCTTCACAATATCCCAAGTTTGGATGGTGCCAACACTACTATGTTCAGTACATGTCGAACATGAAATATGAACAGTATGTGAAAAAGGTTTAATTCCCTAGCAAGTGTAAAAGATTATAAGAATGCCATTTTGTAGTTTTGTACACACTTCTGTAGAGAAATGTGTTATACAATACAATACAATAGCAGAGTTGGAAGGGACCTTAGAGGTCTTCTAGTCCAGCCCCCTGCCTAGGCAGGAAACCCTATACCAGGGGTGGCGAACAAGTTCGACAAAAAGAGCCAAAATTTTAAACTGTGAGAGTCAGAGAGCCACACCACGCAGTGACCTGCCAAAACAGACAAACACTCACACAAAAGCATATAATTTTAACAATAATATATTAAACACATAATATAACATGCTCAGTCAGGTGTTTTTTGTTATAAATTTTTATAAACCCATTAGAGCTGCTGTATAAGTGATGGGATGATAATCTGAAGGATTTTCAGCTTCTAAGCAAAGAGGCAGTACAGTAAAGAAAGTAGTACAGAATGTTTCAGCAGGATGGGACAGGCTGCCCACAAGTGTCTCTCCGTTCAGGGACTGAAAATCCTGCTTGGATTTCATCAGACAGAATTTTCAAGTCCTGAGCAGATCCTTCCAGATCACTCCCACCACCCAGAAGACACCCTACTTTCCTTATGTGGATCTCTGTCCACCTAACAACCTACAAGATTACTTGATGACCACAACCAGGAATGCCACACTTGCAGTCATTAAACAAAGCAGTCACATATCTCGCTTAATGACTGCTTTGCTCAGTGATGAGATTGTGATTGTAAATCGAGTACAACCTATACATGGGTAAAGCCTGGTCCTAATATTATCTTCCTTTAACCTAATATATGTATTATAATATATATATGAGTTTGGATTATCTTTGATATCTATTACAATTACAGGCTGTGAGAAAAACACTCGTAGAATTTTGGGATATATACTAACCATGGAAATTCAATTAAATGTTTTCTCCTATTTAAAACTCTGCTGCTCCTGAACCCAGAGCTTCAATATGCAACCATTATTATTAATTTGAGCAATCATTAGAACCTCACCGGAATCCTGCAGCAACTGTGCTAGACTTTGAAGCATTATTTTTTGGGGCGCAGCAGAGGGCGCTGTTGAGCTAAACCCGGAAGTACGGTCGACGCGACGATGCTTGCCTGCGCTCCACCAGCTCGGCTGGGAACGGAAGCGCAGGCAAGCGTCGTCGCGTCGACCGTACTTCCGGGTTTAGCGCGCGATCCGAGCTACAGTATACTAAATAATGGTAAGAGGCAAAGAGCCTCATTTATTTTGGCCGCGAGCCGCATGCGGCTCGCGAGCCGCGTGTTCGCCACCCCTGCCCTATACTGTTTCAGACAAATGGCTATCCAACATCTTTCTTAAAGACTTCCAGTGTTCACAATCTCTGGAGGCAAGTTGTTCCACTGATTAATTGTTGTAACTGTCAGTAAGTTTCTCCTCAGTTCTAAGTTGCTTCTCTCCTTGATTAGTTTCCACCCATTGCTTTTTGTTCTACCCTCAGGTGCCTTGGAAAATAGTTTGACTCCCTCTTCTTTGTGGCAACCCCTGAGATATTGGAACACTGTTATCATGTCTCCCCTAGTCCTTCTTTCTATTAAACTAGACATACCCAGTTCCTGCAACCGTTCTTCATATGTTTTAGTCTCCAGTCCCCTAATCATCTTTGTTGCTCTTCTCTGCACTCTTTCTAGAGTCTCCACATCTTTTCTACATCGTAGCAACCAAAACTGGATGCAGTATTCCAAGTGTGGCCTTACCAAGGCATTATAAAGTGGTATTAACACTTCACGTGATCTTGATTCTATCCCTCTGTTTATGCAGCCTAGAACTGTGTTGGCTTTTTTGGCAGCTGTTGCACACTGCTGGCTCATATTTAAATGTTTGTCCACTAGGACTCCAAGATCCCTTTCACAGTTACTACTATTGAGCAAGGTACCACCTATACTGTACCTGTGCATTTCGTTTTTGTTGCCTAAATGTAGAATCTTACTCTTACATTTCTGTTCACAAATGCCTCATGGGCCTTAGTCTAGTCAGCTGGGAAATTAACTTGCAATCATTCCATGACAAAGAGGAACATGAACTTTCCTGGGGAGAAAACCTTCTGGATGAACCTCTCCCCACCCTCCACCCCAAATCTCAGTCACTTGTATTTCATGTATTCTGAGGTGACATGGGATATGGTTTTACTGGGATTGGGGAGCGGTAGTCATGCCCTTGTTAAACCTGGCAAACTGCCTCCCTCCCCTTCCCATAATCTTTGCCGCAGATGTTGTGTTTATGCTTTGATCCTCAAAAATGTTCCAGGCAAACCACAAGTAACTTGACGCCCGCCTTTAATAAGATTGAAAGTTCTATCAGATCCCTTTTATATGTGTAGGAGGAATCAATGAAATCAGATCCCTCCCCATTTTGTTCCGCCGGACCACCATGTGAGATACAAAGCAACTATTTAGCAGCTGGCAGGTCTGTATTGTTATTTGCCAATATAAAGCTCTTTAGTCATTTTGACCTTAAAGGCAGCTGCACATTTCTACGGTCACCTCGATAGAAGTCCTAACATGGTCACACAGCCTGGGTGTTGGCACAGTTACAGCTTTACCCCAATATAGAAGAAATCTCAGGACAAGAAGCACTATTATAGGTTCCTCCAGTAGGAATAACTCAAGAACAAGCTTTTCCCAAGTTGGCACTTGCCAGATACGTTGGGCTTCCAATGTTGTGTTGTTGGAAGGAATGGCTTCCTTCCAACAACACAACGGTGGCCTCAGTTTTTAGCTATTTATTACCAAAAGACTAGCTCTGATTTTATTCAGGGCACATGGAAGTCATGCAATCAACATTCTTAAGAGGAATTTGGGCTGCCCCAGATGTATATTCAATGCTATTCTCAGACTTGAGATGTGGATACCCAAAATTGAGATGTTAGCTTGGAACCTGATGATTAGACACTGAATAAAAAAATCTTATTTTTTCCTACCAACCCTTTACCTCTTGTATTTACAGAGAAACATTAGCATGCGGTAAGATAGGCAGCTAATAACTTTTACAAATAAATAAGCTTGCAGTAGTCTTATTTAAAAAATGAGGGACGCGGTGGCTCAGTGGCTAAGACACTGAGCTTGTCGATCAGAAAGGTCGGCGGTTCGGCGGTTCGAATCCCTAGCGCCGCATAACAGAGTGAGTTCCCATTACTTGTTCCAGCTTCTGCCAACCTAGCAGTTCGAAAGCATGTAAAAATGCAAGTAGAAAAAGAGGGACCACTTTGGTGGGAAGGTAACAGCATTCCGTGTGCCTTCAGCATTTAGTCATGCCAGCCACATGACCACGGAGACATTTTGGGACAGCGTTGGCTCTTCGGTTTTGAAACAGAGATGAGCACCACCCCCTAGAGTCGGAAACGATTAGCACATATGTGCAAAGTGAATCTTTACCTTTACTTTAGTCTTATAAAATCCATAGTAAATTCTTATGGCCTTTTGGCTGAGTTCCTTCTTGTTTTGGATTACAATAAGGCTACAAATGTATTCAGAGGATAAAGGACATGGAATATCAATTGGAGGTCAGTAACATCCCATGAAACAACAGAACCTGGATACTAAGAGGAAATGTTGGCTAAATGTTTGACAACTCTCACTTTTCTTATGTAGAAGAAGATTGGGCCCAGCATAACATCCTGCCATTGGTGTTTTTTATTTTTTTTGTTTGCTGAATAGATAGTTTAAAAAAAAACATTTTACTTGAATAGAATTATCCATGCAGTTCAAGAGAAATGAAAAGGAGCACTCACATCCTATTATACTGTAATATCTATAGGTATCATGTAACAACATTCTGGACAGACAGAGGTTTAGTATACTGCACCAAGTTTCTACTCCATGCATCCAATTTCACTATCATGAATATTGTGGTCACATTTTCTGTGGCAGCAGTTACTCCTGATGACTATATATTTATTTGTTTTTTATTCTTAATGACCACTGCAAAAAGTTGTAAAATTGGGTAGATCACATGACCCATCTGTTTTGCAACCATCATGACATATGACTGTAGGAGCCCTGGTGGCCTAGTGTTTAGAATGTAGTATTGCAAGCAAGCTCTGCCCTCACCCTGGAGTTCAATCCTGACTGACGCAAGGTTGACTTGGCCAACTATCCTTCCAAGGGCGGTAAAAATGAGGACCCAGATTGTTGGGAGACAATATGCTAATGTTGTAAAACCACTCAAAGAGTGTGTGGTATATAAGTGTGTTATTGGTATTGTAATGGGCAGGGTCCATTTCGGTTGTATATCAAGGACTACCAGTAGGCGTTCCAAAGTAATTGATCAACTTGCCATTTACCCTTTCTGAAGTTCTGGCTTACTCGTCATTTCACATGGACATTTGCTTAACAATGTTCCCCTACAAAAGGGTGCCTGACACTACTCTAGAACTGCTGACTAGATGATTGATTTAAATGAATTGGGGTCTACTCTTAGAACAACGATCTGCTTACAACATTCCAAAGCAGTACAATTAAAATCATAGCGAAACATTCAAAGTAATAACAGCAACTACAGGTTTGCATACCACAGGAGGGTTTTGTTTTGTTTTTTTAGAAAAAAAGTACTTCTATTATTGCATACCTTAGAATAGAATAACAGAGTTGGAAAGGACCTTGGAGGTCTTCTAGTCCAAGCCCCTGCTTAGGCAGGAAACCCTACACCACTTCAGACAAATGATTATTCAATCTCTTCTTAAAAACTTCCAGTGTTGGAGCATTCACAACTTCTGGAGGCAAGTTGTTCCACTGATTAATTATTCTAACTGTCAGGAAATTTCTCCTTAATTCTAAGTTGCTTCTCTCCTTGATTAGTTTCCACCCATTGCTTCTTGTTCTACCCTTGGAGCATAGCTTGACTTCCGTTTCTTTGTGGCAGCCCCTGAGATATTGGAACACTGCTATCATATCTCCCCTAGTCCTTCTTTTCATTAAACGAGAGATACCCAGTTCCTGCAACCGTTCTTCATATGTTTTAGTCTCCAGTCCCCTAATCATCTTTGTTGCTCTTCTCTGCACTCTTTCTAGAGTCTCCACATCTTTTCTACATCGTGGCGACCAAAACTGGATGCAGTATTCCAAGTGTGGCCTTACCAAGGCATTGCAAAGTGGTATTAACACTTCATGTGATCTTGAAGCCTAGAACTGCACAAAAGTTAGTGTCAAAATATTTGAGTAGCAACAATGCGCACAATGCTAGAATGCAGAGACTTGACTGCACCTTTTTCTGAATCTGATTCTATTTTTAATCCTGAAAAGGGAGTAACAAGAGAGAGAGAGAGAGAGAGAGAGAGAGAGAGAGAGAGAGAGAGAGAGAGAGAGAGAGAGAGAGAGAGAGAGAGAGAGAGAGAGAGAGAGAGAGAGAGAGAAAGAAAGAAAGAAAGAAAGAAAGAAAGAAAGAAAGAAAGAAAGAAAGAAAGAAAGAAAGAAAGAAGGACTGGTTTAATTGCCTCCTTTTTATTTATTGTTTTCTTTCTTTCATGGCTCTGTGTTAATTATCAAGATGCTACCGACAACCAAGAATTAGCTTTTGGTCCTCCAACCATCCTTCACTGGACCCAAGGAAGTCTTGAGGGAACAAAGCCAAAATCCAATCTGTTCCCATAGCAGAAGATGATAGTAACTTTTAGGGAAACTAAAAGTGAAGGCACCAGGCAAGAGATAAGATTGGTTCGGCTGGCAATGGTATAACAGCAGCTGCTCTCCCTTAAATTGCAGTTTTAATCCTTTACAAATCGCTGTATTTGCTCTGCTCTCAAAGGCAGATGGACTCCATCCTGCTAATCTTTTGTTCAGGTTACACCTCCCCTTTGGAGTTTTGTTACAGCAGAAAGAAAAATGTGAGTTTTGCAGCATGTACGTATTCATTGCAAATCTCAACCATCTCGGAAGCTCCTTGTCTGCATAAATATGAATCCAAGAGTTCCTTTTTTTCCCTTATAAATGTCAGGTACTGGTTTCTTGTCTTTGCAGTGTGCTGCCCCTTTTTCAATCACTCTGAAAAAATCAGCTTCGTGTGAAAGAGCTAGGGTCTTGCCAAAGCATGTTTTTCTATGCAACGACCAACGCCTGTATAATAAACGTCCCAAAGATGCTTTTTCCAAAGGCAACTGGACTTTTCTTTGTTTTTCCTTGAAGACGTTTTGCTTCTCATTCAAGAAGCTGCTTCAGTTTTTCCAGAACCGAAGAAGCTTCTTGGATGAGAAACGAAACGTCTTCGGTTCTGGAAAAACAAAGAAAAGTCCAGTTGCCTTTGGAAAAATCACCTTTGGGACAACCATAACCTGGATGATGGAAAATCTCCATAGATACCTGTATAATAAAGTTCCTAGGTGGCATGGGATGGATGGGAGAACAGAATTATAATCTAATATCTCTTGATTGTCTGTCTTGATGGACAAAGTGTTGTTTAATTGCAATCCAAGTCTCTGAATATGAAGAAAGCACCCCTTTAGCCACCCATTCAAATTGATGGACAACCTTTTGAGTTGTCTTTTTCACTTTTAACATGAGTGAAAAGCCATGGTGGTGCAATGGTTAGAGTGCTGTACTGCAGGCTACTTCTGCTGACTGCCGGCTGCCTGCAATTTGGCAGTTAGGATCTCACCAGGCTCAAGGTTGACTCGGCCTTCCATCCTTCCGAGGTGGATAAAATGAGGAGCCAGATTGTTGGGGGCAAATATGCTGACTCTGTAAACTGCTTAGAGAGGGGCTGTAAAGCACTGTAAAGCACTGTAAAGCAGTATATAGGTTTAAGCGCTATTGCTATTGCTAAGTGCTGAACAACCTTGGGCAAAAGTTCTGTTTCTTCCTAACAATAGCATAAACTATTGCCCTGTCCTATTTGAACTGCCAAAACACACGGGGCACAACATGTGGGGAGGATCAGCACGTGAGTGTGGATGCACGTTGGCAAAATCAGACCTCCTTTCACACGCTTAAGCTTTCTTGCTAAGTCAGAAGGTTGCAGCTGTCATGGGGGAAACTGATGAGGTGGCCCAGAAAGATACATTCACCCTAGTCAAGGGTGAATACAAGTCAAGGAAAGAATCTGAATGCAGGGCATCAATTGATGGCCGAATACTTGGCCTGCAGTTCAATTAAATATTGATCTAACGCCCTGAGCTTTCACATGCCACTCCCTCCCCATCTCGGATGAAGGCAGATGATCCCCAGGTCTTAGCAAGGAGGCTTCGTTACAAACAGATCAGGGCTTAACCAAAGCCGTAGCTTTGATTCACCCAGGGATGTGTGGCACGAACAGCCCACTCAATTCTTGCCCTGGAGGAAAAATCATTTTGTTTGTTCAGAATATTGGAAGTCAAACAAAGGAAGTTGTGGTTTCCACAACAGGTGTCCCATAATTTGGGGTGGTGGAGGTGGATGTTAGACTACCTATTTGGGTATTGAAAAAAAAATAACTGCCACAATGGCAGGATCAATCACAAAATACCAATTTGATCAGAAGGGAGAGTGGTAAGGTTGTGCCAATCATCCAGTCCAGCCAGGAGCTTCTCTGCAAGGGGGCGGCGGGGGAGAGGGGGACGACAGCAAAATTGCAGTTGAAGCCTCCTCTCTTTTCAATATGCAGCACACCCATTGCACAGATATAAAGAGGGGTGTCCTTTTAGCCATTTGAGCTGCACCCTCACAGTTGACTCATCCTGCAGATCAGTAGTGGGTTCCGGATCCCGTCGCAACCGGTACACTGCAACAGGGCCAGGTGTGCTTGTTGGGCGCTGCCCAGTGACACTCAGCTGCTCAGTGGAGGTCGCGCAGGCACTGCACGCTATGCATGCGTGCTCAATGGGCCCATTTCCCTCAAAAAGCAGTAAGGAATGCTGGTGGGTGGGTGGGCCCAATGAGCCACCGTTCCAGTACGGTGGCTGCTGCTCCCAGCTACCACCGGTACACCCATATTGGGGCTTACCGCCCGGAACTCACCACTGCTTCAAATGTCATGTATTCTCTGCCCTCTCTAACTCAGTCTTTGCCTTTTTTGAGGGGAAGGGGACTTTTCTGGACAGACAGGAAGTCCTTTGCTAAAGACCTTATGAAGAACAGCTGCAGGAACTGGGTATGTCTAGTTTAATGAAAAGAAGGACTAGGGGAGACATGATAGCAGTCTTCCAATATCTCAGGGGCTGCCACAAAAAAAGGGAGTCAAACTATTGTCCAAGGCACCTGAGGGTAGAACAAGAAGCAATGGGTGGAAACTAATCAAGGAGAGAAGCAACTTAGAACTGAGGAGAAACTTCCTGACAGTTAGAACAATTAATCAGTGGAACAGCTTGCCTCCAGAGGTTGTGAATGCCCCAACACTGGAAGTCTTTAAGAAGATGCCATTTGTTTGAAATGGTATAGGATTTCTTGCCTAGGCAGGGGGTTGGACTAGAAGACCTCCAAGGTCCCTTCCAACTCTGCTATTGTATTGCATTGTATAGATCTCACAGCAACAACTACCATATTTATTTTCCATGGATGCTTATTGGATACTGGATTTGGTGTACGGCCCCGAAAGCTGCCAGCTTCCCATTGAAATTTTTTTATTATTATTAGACGAATCCCAACAAGAAAGGTACTGGGGTGTCTGTGTGTCTGTAATTGTGTGTATCTGTATGTGTTTGTGTAGAGGAGTCAGGGGTGTGTGTATGTATACACAGAGAGCAGAACCAGCCATCTTCCTACTGAAATATTTGTATTATTAGACAATTCCAACAAGAAAGGTCCGTGTGTGTGCGTGTGTGTGTGTGTTTGTGTGTTTGTGTGTGTTTATGTGTGTGTGTGTTTGTGTGTGTACATGAACACAGAGAGCAAAGCCAGTTTACTAATTCTATAGGTTTCCAAGTGGTGAATATGAACAACAGAGTTAATGCCCAGGGTGACTTCCAGATCGTTGGGATGGGAGCGTCTCTAATTATGTTGGGTACTGTTAACAAACGTTAAAAGACACCGAGGGCATCTGCAAGATGTGTATGTCAAAAATGTCAAGGGGGGGGATTTCTGATTGCATGACTACCCACTTTTTAATGCTGCGATTGCAAGGATGTGATTGCTTTCTGATGCCACACAGATCTTCCCGAAAGCCACATCTGGAGGGTGCCAAGTGGCCTACTCAAGATGGATTGGATTCCCTGGGTGTTTGACAATCTAACCCAGGGATTTTCAGGGGTTTTGAAAGCATTTCAAAATTCAGCGAAACTTGTTTGACCCCTGAGGTGATTAACATTGAGTGGGGGGAGCTTGTACTTACGATGCCACTTTCAGTTCCTGAAAAACCTCTTGTCTCCATTTTGGGAGAGCCTGCTGCTGGGAATAGTCTAAAAGGAGCTGGCTGCTTTCCTGTCCCCCTGACTGAGTGTTGTTTCACTCAGCTGGAGGTAAAGGTAATATTTCCTGGAAAAAAATGTTTCCGTCATTTGGAATGTAATTAATAGATTGATTTGATATCCTGCGTTTGCAAATAAATGCAGCAGCTTTCAACCCATCTCTCTCTCTCTCTCTCTCTCTCTCCCCTCCCTCCCTCTGTGTGTGTGTGTGTGTGTGCATACAGCTATTTTACTTTTATGCTGCTTATTGACAAAAGTTTCCTGTGTAGTACAGACAGACATAAAAAGGGGAGATTAAATAAAAACTTGAAGGCAATGTAAGACAATTGAGGAACAATATAAAGCTCACAGAGAAAATGTTACATTCACCATCAGTTGATCACCCCTTTTTAAATTAAATTTCCAGGGCACTCTGATAATTTTTATTTGCATTATATGTTAGATACCCAGGTCAAATCTACTTCTCTAAAATTCTGCTGCCTTTATGTATAAACTCTGCCCACAAACAGTGGCAAGCAGTCTTTGATATTAGGGATTAATTCTGTTATGTTATTCAATATATTTTTATTGGTCAATGACTCAAGTAAAGTTTCTGTCTACCATCAAATCTTCTTCATCTATATTTATAAAAACATAAAAAAGTGTGTGTGTGTGTGTGTGTGTGTGTGTGTGTGTGTGTTCAAGCATAACTCCGGAACGCCTCGAGCAATTTTAACCAAACTTGGTACACAGATGACTTACTCTCTGGAAAAAATGCTGCGGTGGTAAGGCACCCCTAACACCCCCTCCCGGGTGTGTGTTCTGTTAAGATACAGTCTGTTGTGCCTTAAAATGGCTTCTACTGTACTGCTGTAAAATGGCTTCTACTGTACAGTACAGTGGAGTTGCCATGGTAACGGCTTCACAGTATTTCACAAGGGGGCTCACTCTGGTAAGGAAAAGCTAACATTAGAAATTACATTTGTCCGGACATTTTCCCCCCTATAAATAAATACCTGGGCAATGCCAGGCTATCAGCTATAGAGGATAAAAAGGAAAGTGTTCACTTAGTCACTTGTACCCTGGTCATCTCCCCTTTGGACTATTGCCATGTGCTCTACATGGGGCTTCCCTTGAAAAGTATGTGGCAGCTTCAGCTGGTAAAAAATGGAGCCACAGGGGAAATTTTAGGCATCCAAAAAAGCATGCATGTAATACCTCTGCTCTGGGAGCTGCATTGGGTGCCAGTTTGCTTCTGGGTCCCAGGTATTGCTTTTGACATGGCATGGGGCCAGGCTACCTATGGAGCAGACGTGGGTTGCTCCCGGTTCAGCCCGGATCAGCTGAACCAGTAGTAGCGGCAGTGGGAGACTCCACCCAACCACCCAGACACTTCTGCACATGCGCAGAAGCATTGCACACACACACACACACACACACACACACACGTAAAAGAAATGGAAACCCACCACTGCTATGGAGCTATCTTCATATCAGCCCATCCCAAGTGGTCAGGCAGGGAAGGTATGCTGTGGTCCCCGTCAGTTAAAGAAATTTGACTGGTAAGGTTTAGGAAGAGAGTTTTCTGTGATGAGCAATATTCTGCCCCCCAGAAATGAGGCAGGTCCCCACTCTCCTGGCCTTTTGGAAAGGAATTAATACATGGCTATGTGATCTCGCATGGGGAGCCCAGAAGGGCATGCAGCCATGGGGCTGGTTAATCTCCTGAAAGACCTTCCTTCACCTCATAACTAATTTTAATAGTGGTTGATCAACTTCTAAATTTTTCTTTTGTATATGCTGTCCTATATTTTAACATTTTATTATATACCACCCTGTTGTGAAAACAAACAAACATCAGAATAAGAATGCAGGAAGAAAATGTTGAAATTCTAAAACATGAAAATGATTATTTTGAGAGTCACTTTGCAGAGCGAGATGGGTGGCCTGTAAATTTAATCAAC
This sequence comes from Natrix helvetica, assembly GCF_964273705.1. Lineage (NCBI taxonomy): Eukaryota > Metazoa > Chordata > Lepidosauria > Squamata > Natricidae > Natrix > Natrix helvetica. The sequence continues at coordinate 278,963,750 of NC_138552.1, forward strand.
TGTTGAGAAAGTTTTAGATCACGCTGTACACACTGGTGGAATCTCTCTATGGAGGGCATTCAACAGCTAGGGAACTGCTACTCAGAGATATTCCCAAGGCTCAAAAAAGTGGGAGGCACAATTACATTTCATCGCAAAAACACTTTGATTACATCTTTGTAGCTGCCATCTTTTTTGTCTTGCTAGCAGACACCCTTGGCATTACACCTTGGCAGTTATCTCCCATGTTTTATTCAGCAATAGCACCAGAACAGAATTCTTAGATTGAGATATTTTGGCTCTTAAGGGAAAAATATGGGAGGGGACATTCTTCCAAGTGAATGGCACAAGCATTTGGGGTTTTATATGTTAACTAGTTGGATACCCATGTTTCATTACGAAACCATATGATCGGGCCAGCCTGCAGGCTGCATGATTCATGCACTGGCCACGCCCATATAAGGCAACTGGCAGTTGGAACAGAGTTCCTTTCAGGTGGGGAGGGGGAGTAGAACATCTAACTCCTTAATATCGACACGTGTCAGTATAATACTGTATAAGAAATACTGATGATATGATGATCATTTTGAAAAATCCTTTCTTAGCGAGTACCTAGAAGCCAAGAGGAACATATGTGCCAAATTTCAAGTTTGTAGGCTTTTCAGTTCTGGAGATTTCTTGATGAGTGAGTGGTATTTGGCTTAGATAGATAGATAGATAGAGAGATAGAGAGAGAGAGAGAGAGAGAGAGAGAGAGAGAGAGAGAGAGAGAGAGAGAGAGAGAGAGAGAGAGAGAGAGAGAGAGAGAGAGAGAGAGAGAGAGAGAGAGAGAGAGAGAGAGAGAGAGAGAGATGTAGATATGAGCACCCATGAATGAATCTGCAAATCAGATGGCTAAAGTGGCAAAGGGTGCTTATACCCACAGTTCTCAGTTTAACTGCTCTGCATTGAAACTAAATGAAATTTCCAAACTATTTTCAAAAACAGACCCAAATATAACACCTTGCATTGTTCCAAAACGGTCAGATGGAAGGAATAAAATAAGTTGGTGAAGCATCTTGCCTCCTAATAAAGACAACAGATGATCTCAAAAACATTTTCAGTGGGTCATTTGCTCGAAATGCTGAGATTTGTAGACCCACACATCTGCAGGACACAATTTTGAGGAACACAGCATGACCCCATTTGTTCCAATTACCCCAATTTCATAGGCTGTTTTCAGCTGTTCTTCTCGTGAAGAACAAACAAAGGAATGTGTTTTTAAGGAAGTCAGTGAGAACAATCCCAGGGGCCACCCAGGCACCGAGAAAATCAGCACCGATGGGTTCTTTTCACAGTTTAGTTGCAACAATGGACTGTGGTTTGGACAGTCCCAGGCCTGGAGTTGATCTTTGTCATTGTTTCATCGCCCCTGTTTTGTTTTGTGGGTTTTGTCAGCACAATATTTGAGCCTGGGGTGTCTGCTGATTTAATGTTTCTCGCTTTATGTCTTTCTTTCTTTTTTTTATTTTTGTTCACTGCTCAGAGTCCTCTGGAGTTGGGCAGCCCATAAATTTCAATAGATAAATAAATAACTCCAGGTTGAGTTACGATTCTGGAGCAACGTTATTCACAGATAGGTAATCCTCAAGATACAACCATAATGGAGCCTGCCCATTGTAGCCAGATGTCAGAACAATTGAAAAGCAGGTGGGACTTCCTGGATGTACTCAGTTTACAGCCACAATCAATACAGTAATACAATACAATACAATAGTAGAGTTGGAAGGGACCTTGGAGGTCTTCTAGTCCAACCCCCTGCCTAGGCAGGAAACCCTATACTGTTTCAGACAAATGGCTATCCAACATCTTCTTAAAGACTTCCAGTGTTGGGGCATTCACAACTTCTGGAGGCAAACTGTTCCACTGATTCATTGTTCTAACTGTCAGGAAGTTTCTCCTCAGTTCTAAGTTGCTTCTCTCCTTGATTAGTTTCCACCCATTGCTTCTTGTTCTGTCCTCAGGTGCCTTGGAGAATAGCTTGACTCCCTCTTCTTTGTGGCAACCCCTGAGATATTGGAACACTGCTATCATGTCTCCCCTAGTCCTTCTTTCTCTTAAGCTAAACATACCCAGTTCCTGCAACCGTTCTTCATATGTTTTAGTCTCCAGTCCCCTAATCATCTTTGTTGCTCTTCTCTGCACTCTTTCTAGAGTCTCCACATCTTTTTTACATCGTGGCGACCAGAACTGAATGTAGTATTCCAAGTGTGTCCTTACCAAGGCATTATAAAGTGGTATTAACACTTCACGTGATCTTGATTCTATCCCTCTATTTATGCAGCCTAGAACTGTGTTGGCTTTTTTGGCAGCTGCTGCACACGGCTAGCTCATATTTAAATGGTTGTCCACTAGGACTCCAAGATCCCTTTCACAGTTACTACTACTGAGCAAGGTACCACCTATACTGTACCTGTGCATTCCGTTTATATTGCCTAAATGTAGAACCTTACTCTTTTCACCATTGAATTTCATTTTATTAGATAGTGCCCAATGTTCAAGTTTGTCAAGATCCTTCTGTATCTTAAGCCTGTCTTCTGGAGTGTTGGCTATTCCTGCCAGCTTGGTGTCATCTGCAAATTTGATGAGTTCCCCATTTATTCCCTCATCCAAATCCAATCAAACCCAACGTTTCTGTAGCTAAGTGAGACACTTGTTTAGTAAGTTTTGCCCCCTTTTATGACTTTCCTTGCCACAATTGTTAAGTGAATCACCGCAGCTGTTAAATTAATAACATAACATAAGTATATCTGGATTTCTCTTTGACTTTTCTCGTCAGAAGGTTGCAAGAGGTGATGACATGATCGCGGGACACTGCAATTGCCAAGCATCTGAATTTTGATCACATGACCCTGGGGATACTGCAAAAGTTGTAAATGTGAAAGCCACTTTTTTCATTGCTGCTGCAGCTTGAAGGTTCACGAAGGGAACAGTTGTAAGTCAAGGACGACCAGTGTGTGAAATAGGATAAGAAAAATTCCTGGGCATGACACAGATCATTCCACAAGGTTCCATAATCCATATTTCCAAGTGTCATTTGAGGAAATTCTCCCCAGAGTGTCAAGATGGCCACCACAACAGTGCTATTAAAGTTCTCCTGTTTTTCCTCATGGGCAAGGCCCCATTATGGCCCCCGTTTTAAATTTTTGGGGCCCTGCGCTGCAGATACAGTTTGTTGCCCACCAAATCATGGGCAGACACTAAATCAAAGGCAAAGGAAGGAGAACCAACACAATGGGAGTGGGGTACACCTCAGGAAAGGAAAGCTGACACAAAAATGCCACCACATCATTTGTAGTTTTGTCACTCCGCTGCCTAATGCCATAAAGCCTTTCACACTCCGTTCTGTGACAGGAAATGATAAATGATCCCAGTCAAAAGCTCAGGGTCAGGTTTTAAATCTCTTTCCCCCCCCACCTACTCCCACCCCCATAAACACACGCAAACACACATACCGCTGGCACTTTCTTATCTTTCTAAATTAGTTTTAGATTCTCTGTAAGATAAATCAAACGACACGTTTGTTCCAGCTGAAAAAATGAATTTGCCCCATAATTGGGAGAGGGAGAGGAAACAGGAAGAGACACAAAGGGACAAACAGACACACAGTGGTCAACACAATAGGCTTAACCAGGTAAATTAATATATATATATCCCAGTAAGGGTATGGCTAGCTGATGAGAGCTAATTAGCTCGAAATAGTTCTATACTAGTCTCCCTTTATTTATTTATCGGTACAAATACAACACAAATATAAAAAGGCAACATTAATAATAAAAATATGGTTTTCTGCCTGCATGGTCTTCTGTGATGAGCCGAAGGACAGAAAGAGGGAGTAGTGAGCTTCGTCCCATATTTAGGCATACCAGGGGTTGTAACACAAATACATACCTATTTCCCTGGCTCAACTGATAAGGAAGAGAGCCTGTGGCTTAGTGGCTTAGACTCCTGCCTAATATATTATATATATATATATATATATATATATATATATATATATATATATATATATATATATATATATATATATATATATATATATATATATATATATATATATATATATATATATATATATATACACACACACATACATACACACCAGGGGTTGTAACACACACACACACACACACACACACACACACACACACACACACACACACACACACACACACACACACACACACACACACATATATATATATATATATATATATATATATATATATATATATATATATATATATATATATATGTGTTATATTTGTACTGATAAATAAATAAAGGGAGACTGCCTGGATGGTTTTCTGTGATGAGCCGAAAGGACAGAAAGAGGGAGGAGTGAGCTCCCTCCCATATTTGGTCATACCAGGGGTTGTAACACAAACATATATATATATATATATATATATATATATATATATATATATATATATATATATATATATATATATATATATATATATATATATATATATATATATATATAGTATTTGTGCTGATAAATAAATAAAGGGAGACTTTACCAGGGGTTGTAACACAAACACACACACACACACACACACACAGACAGACAGACAGACAGACAGACATACATACATACATACATACATACATACAGCCCAGGTTCAAATCCCAGTATGGGTATGGCTAGCTGATGAGAGCTAATTAGCTCGAAATAGATCTATACTAGTCTCCCTTTATTTATTTATCAGTACAAATACAACATATATATATGGTTAGTGTCATTAAATTTATTAAGAAGGTCCAGCAAATTATGTGAATGCAGATAATGTGTAGGCAGGGGTGAAATTCAGTAGGTTCTGACAGGTTCTGGAGAACCAGTAGCAGAAATTTTGAGTAGTTCGAGAACCGGCAAATACCACCTCTGGCTGGCCCCAGATTGGGGTGGGGATGGAGATTTTGCAATATCCTTCCCCCAGGAATGGGGAGGGAATGGGCATTTTGCAGTATCCTTCCCCTGCCACACCCACCAAGTCATGCCCACAGAACCGGTAATTAAAAAAATTGAATTTCACCACTGTGTATAGGGGAGATGGAGAGAAGAAGAGGGACATGACTATCAGCAGAGTCAAGTCAATGAGATGCTCAAAGTCAAAGTCTGAATTTGCGATCAATGACCAGCAAAAAAAAAAAATCCCAACAACAACAACAACCCATAAACATGCACACAATGAGATGCTCTGAAGAATCAATAATCATGTTGCTCTCAACCGCTTTGGTTTAAAAAAAAAATCCATGTCTACATATCTATTGCTGTAAGTGATATTTCTGGGAAAAGAGATATTTCAAAGCAAGTCAAGCTTCATTTAAAAAATGGGGATGACAACACAATTCTCCTAACAAGACTTCGGAATCAAAATTCGATGGCGATGAACCTATGGCTGCCCACAAGAGATGGGCTTTCTTCCAGCTGGAGTCAAAATCTACCCCAAGATCCAATCAGAATAGAGCTGGAAGGGACCTTCGTGGTCTTCTAGTCCACCCCCCCTGCTCAAGTAGGAGACCCAATACCATTTCAGATAGAGCTGGAAGGGACCTATCAGAATAGAGCTGGAAGGGACCTTTGTGGTCTTCTAGTCCACTCCCCTGCTCAAGTAGGAGACCCAATACCATTTCAGATAGAGCTGGAAGGGACCTATCAGAATAGAGCTGGAAGGGACCTTCGTGGTCTTCTAGTCCACCCCCACTGCTCAAGTAGGAGACCCAATACCATTTCAGATAGGTGATTGTCCAGGCTTTTCTTAAAACCTCCAGTGATGAAGCACATATAACATCTGAAAGCAAGCTGTTCCACCCGTTAATTGTCCTGTTAGGAAGTTACTCCTTAATTCCAGGTTGCCTTTCTCCTTGATTAGTTTCCATCCATTGTTTCTTGTCTTACCTTCTGGTGCTTTGGAAAACAAGTTGACCCCCTCTTCTCTGTGGCAGCCTCTCAAATACTGGAATACTGCTAATATGTCCTCCCCTAGTCCTTCTTTTCTCTAGACTGGCCATAATCAAATCCTGCAACCATTCTTCACGTGTTTTTTTTTTTTTGTCTCCTGGCCTTTAATCATCTTAGGTGCTCTTCTTTGCACTTTTTCCAAAGTTTCAACATCTTTTTTTGTAATGTGGTGACCAAAATTGGATGCAGTATTCCAAATAAATTCCTTCACATTTCTACATCCCTGCCCTTTTTCCTTTGCACAAATCTGCCCCACCCCTAGCAGAGGTGGGTTGCGCCTGGTTCGGCCCAGATTGGGCAAACTGATAGTGGCGGCGATGGGAGGCTCCGTCCACCTGGCCAGACGCTTCTGCACATGCACAGAAGCATTGCGCATGCATGTGAGAATGCGCGCGAGTGAACCGGTAGTAAAAAAAATGGAAACCCACCACTGACCCCTACCCTGGAAAGCCACCAGCTTCCTTTAACCAGCAGAATTAAAATGGGAGTGAAGCAGGCAAGGAAGAGAGGGATAAAATATCCTGTAGTCTGTTTTCTGAACATCTGGCGTCAGAATAATCAGAGTGACAATCATGGGTGGGATTCAATTTTTTTTACTACCAGTTCTGTGGGTGTGGCTTGGTGGGCCGGCTTGGCAGGGGTCATGTGACTGAGTGGGTGTGGTCAACTCAACGTGAGTGTCATCGAGTTGACCAAGCCCACTCCGTCACATGACATGACCCCTGCCAAGCCATACTTCCAAGCCACGTCCACAGAACCGGCAGAAAAGGCAGCTCCTGTAGCCTGTCCCCTTATGGTCCCCCCTCCCACCTGCATCCAAGTACCTTAAAGGGACACTGCAGTCTGGGTGCCTTCCGAGCCGCTCCGCTGTAATGCCGTCCCTCCGGCACAGCAGGCCGTTTTCCTCGCCGGGTCTGGCAATGGGGTGTGGCTACAGGGAGATTGAGTAAGGGCCAGGGCTTCTGAAGGAGGGGAAATGGGGTGACGCGTGGCGAAGGGAGAGCGGGCAGCATGCAGGAGGAGGCTCCAGGAAGGCCGAAGCCAGGGAATGGTGCAATCCCCGACCTGGCAAAGGTGAACAGCGAGCAGGCGGAGGCTCCGGGGCTTCAGGTAATGGTGCATTCCTGGGCCACGGACCCCAACCCAAAGTGAAGGGCAAGTGGGCGGCATTCTTACCTTTGGTGAGCTGAGCAGAGCGGGTGAGGCACAGAGGTGGCTGGCGAGGCGATTAGCTGGGCTGCGTGGTGAAGGCAACATAGATAGGGCTGGGATGGGCGGGTTCAGCATTGAGCAGGTGGGGTGAGCGTCGAGCAGGTGGGTGGGTGGGCGGGGTAAGTGAACAGCAAATGGGTAGGTGTGGGCGGGGCCAGACAGAGGTGGTATTTACTGGTTCAGTGAACCAGTCAAAAGTTTTGCTACCAGTTCACCCTAACCAGTCCGAACCGGCTGAATACCACCTCTGGTGACAATGTGCCACTGCCAGGGAGCTGGGATCAGGGGAAGACTATCCCCCAGAGGGCCCAATCCACAGAGTCCCTGTATATTACAGATAGTCCTTGACTTACAACAGTTCAACCATACAAAGTTACAACATGTACTATCTCGCTCACTCTCTCTCTCACACACAAACACGTATCTGTGGTTTAGTAGGGTTTTTAATATTCCCCAGCGATTCTCTTCACCAGAAACCCAGGACTGTTCCAATTACATCCAGCTACCAGGAGACTGTGGCTAGTCCACATGCAATGGCCAATGTGTCCACAAGGCACTTCAAAGTTTTCCAATCAAAATAAAACCAGTGGGCAAAAATAAATCCACAATACAAAAGGGTTCACAAGGCAAGAAAAGTCCAGAGTTCACAAGGCACAATCTGAGTCAAGGTACAGTGTCAATCCAAAGTGAGGTAAGAATCACAATGTCAGCCTCTGTTTCGTTATTTGCTTTCGGCTGCCATTGAAACGGGGAGGGAGGCTGGTATTTGGGAGGGGAAATTTAAGTACAGGAGAGATTGTAGAGTGGGAGTTTTGGTCTCACTGTCCACTGCGCATGCTGGAGATTGGTGCTTGGTGTTGATCAAGGCCAACTGTCTTGCATACCAACCTGATGATGCTCCTTGAAGATGGAACTCACATGACACCTAAGGGATTTGCAGATTGGACACTGGGATGAGGGTTACCAGGGGGAGGGGGTTTGGTCACATATTGATATGTATGATTTCGCGCGCTTTTGCCTCAGATCTTGCTTTGCTTAGCTGCTATCTTTTCATAACCAGTAATTCTGTATTCATAACCAGTAAACCTTAATTCTGCAAAATGGAGTTAAGTGGTTTCTTTCTTGGTTGCTGAGAGAGGCCGGCTTGACACACAATGACCAGAAAACACACAGCTAGAAAATGAACACTATATTCCCAGCATTTCTTCCATCTGGGCATCTATGCAGCCCCTCAAGAAGGGCAAGGCTTTGTCCTCGTGAGTAATCTGGATGATCTTCGCTGCTCCTGCCTTTTCTCTGCCTTACGTGTTCTTGGATCAAGTGAAGAAGGCAGTTCCTCTTCCTCATCACTGACCAACTGCATTCTTTCCCCACCTGAAGCTTCAGCGCTGTCCTGCTGCAGCTGTGCCTCAGCCAAATCCCTCTCTGACAGCTGCTTGGAGACATTCACCAACACCCCTCCAGATGTGTGCCTGGAACTGGTTCCTCCTCCCCCAAGTTGACATCTGGAGAGGTATCTGAGGAAGCATCTGGGGGAGTCATCACAGAACGGCAGTGACTTATGACCATTTTTCACACTTACCACTATTGTAGCATCCCCATAGTCATGTGATCAGAATCCAGAAACTTGGCAACTGACTCATACTTACGACGGTGGGATGTCCTGGGCTCATCCGATCCACCCATCCTATGGTGCTCTCTGCTTAAAGCCAGAGACTTTAGTCCTTCCATTCTCAGAATAGTTGTTTGAAAACATAAAGCAAAGTTGGAATAAGGATAATTATTTTAATATGCTTCCTAATCCAGCCTTTCTGCAGCCTCCCTTGATCTGCAATAATTCTTTAAAAAATCTCTGGCTTTAAATGATCAATGGCCCTGCTTTCTCTAACGGCTGTTCTGAATTTGATTTCGGAGAAAAGGCTGGGAAATCCCTATTGAAATGTTAAGGGGGATTGCTGGAGATCTAAAAAAAAATCCCTATTGAGGGGGAAAGATTCGTTTTCTCTCGTTCACATCCAAGTATAATTTATTACAGCACTGAATCTTCCAAGTCTGGTGCAAGTGATAGGCTATTGACTGGGCTGGTCCTGCTATTAGGAAGGAGAAGTTAGAAGATCTAGATGTGCTGTGCAACCAGCCTCATTGGCTTCGGCATCAGGCTCAGACCTGAAATGGGGGCGCAACAGTAGACTTAGCAAATTGCATATACAGTATGTATAGTGGGTAGTCCAACTAGTGGCTGAAACTGTCCAACCACTAGTTGGTCTACTCACTATACATATATATGCAATTTGCTAGGTCTACTGTTGCGCCCCCCAATTCAGGTCTGAGCCTGATGCCGAAGCCAATGAAGACCACTAGACATGAGGTGCAGATTTTACTTCCTTTTATTAAAGTGCTTCAGGAAAAGGGGTCCCAGCCAGCAAAATGCAAAGGACCCAGAACAAAGGATTCAGAAAGCTTTATACCAGTGATGGCGAACCTTTTTCGCCTCGGGTGCTAAAAGCACATACGTGTGCACTATCACACGAACTCGAGTGCCGACCCACATAACATAATGTCCCCGCTCACCTGTGTGGACCGTGCATTTTTGCACAAGGCTTCCTCGCCACTCCCTGCTCTGGCTGCTTCCCCTTGGATAACACCCAGTGAGGGGAGAAGTTGCTCTGCCACTAACGGGCAGAGATTGGGGTGGGGGTGGGGGGATGCTCAAGTGTGCTCCTGTGTCAAAAAACCTTCCCTTATCATTCTCCTGTGTAAAGATTGGGCCCTTTTTACAATGGCAGGTGTGAGTCCAGTTGCTAAATTCTCCCCTTCTATTAAAGAGGATCCTGGGCACTACAGTCAATAGACAAATTGTTGGGAGAAATGTCCTTCTGGGTTCAGCTCCAAGTGGGGAAAAAGACACTGGAGACATGGAGGCTGCTTGGAAAGATGGTTTTAATGGTGGACAGGACCGCATGGCTTGAGTCCTGAACAGCAAAGGTGATCACATGGTTCAATGTTGGTGGAGAAGAGAAGAGAAGAGAAGGACTGAAGAAGGGCTTGCAGGGATTTTTATAATCTGTTCGGCCCCACCTATCTGTTTCCTGTTCCTGTGTAAGAAATGTATTCTGATTGGTTGCCAGACTCCCATGGGCCCGTGCAAGGGCAACCCTCTAGGGTGAGTTTTGAATTCAGGTTTGATTGAGTTTAGATGCCATGTGGTCAGTTGAGTAAAAGGCAATATTATCCTGCCTTCATTGCCATCCCCCCTGGAGCTGAAGGGGAGAACTCTTTATTATGTAAAGTGGACTAGCTTGGCCTTCTTAATGGCCCATTGACAAAGCGGGGAAGCTGCAGGAATTTACTCTGTGTTTAAAATGTGTTTCTCCCTTTTTCACATCCAGGAAAATATAATATTCTGCCTTATCAATATTTCCTAGGATATTTCATTTTTCTGGGAGAGGGCTGGGTGATAACTTCCTACAATCCCTCCTTTTTTTTTTCAAAAAAATGTGAGTGGAACCCACATGTTTTTGACAAAAGATAAAATTGGTCAGATCAGGGAAACTTAATTTTTTCTGATGGAAAAGCATTGAAAGAGACAGCAGAAGGATCCCTTCAGTGGCTCCCAGAGAGCTTTCAACCATGAAGGTCTTAGCAACCAGGGCACAATTTCTGGAAAGAAATTTACAATATCCAATTTACCATGCCAATTAATATCAGATATCACTTTCTGTGAGCTTCCAGGTTACAAGCAAGCAGAAGTCCCCAAAAAACCTTCACAGCCATGGTTCTGCCTTTTAAAGAAGTACAGGCTGCCCATTTCCAAGGGATTTCTTTAACCTGCCCTAACTCCTATTTTAGTGAGGCCAAATTGAGTTTAGCTAGTGTGCAATACAAGCTATTTAGTATTTTTTTAAAGTTACACACTGAGCCCAGGGACTCCTATCAGAGACCACCAGTGCAACATGTCCTGCTTTACTGGGCAACTGGGCAGCATCATTATTATTATTATTATTTTGAGTCAGTCGGGGTTTGAGTTTTAAAGATCCTTTCTGCTACTCTTCAAGTGGGGGAATTGCCTGAGGGGAACTGACCCTCCCCCATGGGATTAAAAGGGAGATATCACTGTTTAGGCTTTTGTGCAAAGACAAAAATCAACCTAGGAAATGCTTTGTGGAGTTGGGTCAAGGAGATAGTTTCAATCTAGTTCTGAATGGGGCCTCTCTCTCTCCCTCTCTCTCTCTCTCTCTTGTGTGTGTGTGTGTGTGTGTGTGTGTGTGTGTGTCTGCTTCTACAATACAGAAAATACAGACATTTTGGAGAAAATTTCCCTCCCACCAGCCAGAAATCTAAGGTGTTCAGAACTTGCTGTGCTAGCCACTCTCAAATACAATTCTTACATGAGTACATTAAACTGATTACAATATAAATGAGGCAAGGAAGAAAGCATAATAAATTTCTGTGAATGAAACAGAGAAAGAAAACCTTATCAAATTCCACCCTCCCCATAATCTTTTCAGCTGTCTTCTGGGAATTGAAAAGAGTCTTTTGGTCTTTACTTCTTCATCTCCTTCAGGGTTCTTTCATGTCTGCTGGATGGTACTAGGCTTGGCTTGCTGATAAGAGTGGTCAGTCAGTCTTGGCAGTCTGTCCCAGGCTTGGCTAAGTTTTTTTCCTCATGTCAGGTTTTATCAGGAGGCAATCGCCAGCAGCAAATTGGAGAGTTATGGTTTGAGCTAGCAGTCCTTTGTTTCCATTCTGTCCAAGTGTGGAAATCCAGACATTATTTCAGGAGGCAGACGAGGTAAATTTCATGGAACATGACATTCCCACTGCCTGTATGATTGAAACACTTTTGCAGTAAGATGAGTAAATTTCCAAGAGGGATAACAACTTGTATTGCAAACAAACAAACAAATAAAATATCATAGGGTAGAGCACCTTGACTCATAAACATTTAAAAATGCACAGGTGTAAAAGAGGGAGGGAAGAAGAACAGCTTTTAAAAATTGCAATTTAAAAAAAAGGTACTTTGAGTCAACACTCCAAAATATCAAATTCCATTCAGATGGAAGCAAATTCTCATCAAGTATGTTAAAACATTTACAAATGTAAGCAAAATATCTCAAAATCATTCCTTTTTATAGGTTTAATTAAGCATTTTAAACCTCAAAAATTTCCAGAAGAAGAAAAAAAATCCAAATTGTATTCAGAGCAAAGAAATGTAACTGCATAATTTTTATATGCAGATGAAAGATCACAATAGTGAAAGGTGAGCGGAGCAGATCACCCATTTACTCCAAATTTCTCAGATTTCTCAGAAGAGAGAGAGGGGAAAAAAGTGGTTAAAGTGAGGAGAAAATTTTTAGCCTCCTTTAATGACCCAAAAGGAAGGAGGGAAAGAAGGAGGGGGGGAATGCCCAGAGGCATTCACAGGTATCACTGGGGCGTTTCATACACACACTCATGGTAAAAATGAGCAGACACTCATTCTCCCTGCTTTTCCTGCTTCCCTCCAAAGAATGAGCCAGAAGGAAGAGTGGGGGGGGGAATTCACACAGGCAATCACGTGGATCTCTGGATCCATTCACTTATCACTCCCTGGGGCATGGGGGACATATACTCACATTCATACTGCAATCAGACCTTCATGCATGCTCATGCCAAACAATCCTAGGTATTTCAGGAAGCTTTTTTTTTTTTCACAAGCCACCAAGCTTCATTTTCTCTTATTAGAGGATCTCACCCTCCCTTCAGGTTTGGAAATGATAACACACATGCATACACACACATACCATTAAACAACCTTGTAACTGACTGCTTCTTTATATGAAAGGGAATCAAACTACATTCATACCAACTTTACCATCAACATACTCACATTTGCACTGCAATCATTAATTTCACATACAAAAATCCCATTTCATTCTTTCTTCATGCAAGGCAGTTATTACAATTACTTCAGGGAGCTGTACATAAGCCAATGAGCTCCATTTTCTATTATTAAAGGATCTCAACTTCCCTCCAGGTCTGGAAATGATCACGCACTAGATTGTTAATGCCTGTCTCTGCCCTGGGGTGTTCGTTTCTAATTTGGACCTGCCAGCGGACGCTGGCTAATTTTTAAAGATCCAAATTCTATCTTGATATCCCAGCACGCGCTGGCATTTTTAAATATCAAGATGTATAGAAACAATGTACAGAGATGTTTGTCCACACATTGTTTGCATTCAGCCAGGGTTCTAGGTTGGCGCTCCCAGCACATGCTGGCATATTTTTAAAGATCCAAGATGTATGGAGACTTTCATTAACACATCATTTGCATCTGGGTGGGGCCCTTGATTCATCTGATGGTGGCCAGAAAATCAGCAAATTTGTTGACAAAATCTAAATCAAAACTGCCTTCTGGAGGCCAGGTTTTTACTTTAGGACTAATAGAGTAGGTTGGTCAGAAAAATGTGCAGAGGGTTTTTACTCAGGTTGAAGGCAAATCTGTAGTAGGAATTTCCTTCATTTCATACATGCACACACAAGGCAACACTCTCCTCCTCCCCCCAAAAGGGAAAAAAAAATCTATACTCACCTGAAGAGTACAATCTTCTAGGGCTGAAAGACATGAGAACAAGGTTCCCTCCCCCACAGAAAAGGCATTGTTGGAGGATTAGAGGTAAGGGAGGGGTGTGGGGGGGTAGATAGCTTGCAGGCAGAGTTTGAAAAATAAAACCATCAGTTACTCAGCAGATAAACAGATAAATATTATGGGGATATCACAGATGAGAAATGGAGTCTGGATTCACATGCTTCAGGAAAGAAATGAACAGGTAAAATCATTTAGACACACAATAAATGGAAGGATGAAACTTTTCTTGCAAACATTTCCTGGGTTGTTACTTTAAGGTATAGGCAAGGAAGGAAGGAAAAAAAAATATTTTTACTCTGTTTCTGCTGGCCAGAACAGACACAAAGTAAAGACCCCTCCCAGTTTCAGTTAGTTTTCTAGGCCCAACAAACTGAGCGAAGGCAATTTCTGCCAGTTTACTCCTTTCTTTCTTTGAACACTTTAAAATTCTTGTCTTTTGGATTGGAGACATCTTAGTTACAATTACCTTGAGGGTGCACAAAGACTTAGACATACACACACAGAGACAAAGAGGGAAAAACAAAATCATTCCCACCATGAATTTCAGTTAAATTGGGGAAGGCACAAATCTTAACAAACAAAAACCACGTGGTTATATAGAAGACAGAGAAAGAGACAGACAAGAGGGAAAAAAAAAGAAACCCCACCATTTTCTTTTAAGTACCTTTTCAGCCAAATTAGTTTTTCCTGTATCATCTTTCAGCAAAGCCCATTTTCTACAATCTGCTCTTTTTTTCTTCATTCCGGCCAGGACGGGCATTTGCTTTTCGTCCCAGGCCCCCAACAACTCCCCTAGGGGGGTTTCCATGGCTACCCTCAAGCTACCGCTTCCCATGATCCCGTTTAGATGTGGGTTCACTTCGTCCTAGCCGGGTTTGCCACTTCGTATTTCCCCACTTTACTTTCGCATCCTTAGAGGACCTATTGCGCCCTTTTGAAGGGACTTTCTCTGTTTGCCCTTCGGAGGTTCTTATTGGTGCCCTTCGGAGGGACTTTTCTGGGGGTGCCCTTCGGAGGGACTTTTGACGCGTTCCTCACCGCGGGAACCTTCTCTCGATTCGCGCCCTTTCACGCAGGGACTTTTCTTACAGTTTCAAGTCTTGGGGAAAGAGACCCGGAGGACCAGCCGCACAGTGACCCAGGAGGGGTGCTGTCGGAGCGGGTATGCGTACCTCCCTTTTTCTCACTAACTTTCTTATGGTCTTTAGCTTTTTTCTCTCACAGGACAAAAACAGCAGCAACAACAAAAAATAAAAAATCCATTCACTTTTCCATCCATTTTCACACAAACTAGTCACACACAGGCAGGCATACACACATTTCCCATGCTTTAAAATTAAATTTTAGAGAATTAAAATTTAGAGGTACTCACCTTCTTTCCAGGCAGCCTTTGAGCTCAAACTCAAAACCCCTTTAAAACCTAGATCCAAATGGCTAAGGCCAAGTTAAAGTCCACCCACAGACTCAATGGGGTCTGTGCCGGCATGGGAGGCTTACCTGGGCCATATCCATTTGTTAGGCTAGCTTGGAGTCCCATCTGGGGGGTGCCAATTGTTGGAAGAAATGTCCTTCTGGGTTCGGCTCCAAGTGGGGAAAAAGACACTGGAGACATGGAGGCTGCTTGGAAAGATGGTTTTAATGGTGGACAGGACCGCATGGCTTGAGTCCTGAACAGCAAAGGTGATCACATGGTTCAATGTTGGTGGAGAAGAGAAGAGAAGAGAAGGACTGAAGAAGGGCTTGCAGGGATTTTTATAATCTGTTCGGCCCCACCTATCTGTTTCCTGTTCCTGTGTAAGAAATGTATTCTGATTGGTTGCCAGACTCCCATGGGCCCGTGCAAGGGCAACCCTCTAGGGTGAGTTTTGAATTCAGGTTTGATTGAGTTTAGATGCCATGTGGTCAGTTGAGTAAAAGGCAATATTATCCTGCCTTCATTGCCATCCCCCCTGGAGCTGAAGGGGAGAACTCTTTATTATGTAAAGTGGACTAGCTTGGCCTTCTTAATGGCCCATTGACAAAGCGGGGAAGCTGCAGGAATTTACTCTGTGTTTAAAATGTGTTTCTCCCTTTTTCACATCCAGGAAAATATAATATTCTGCCTTATCAATATTTCCTAGGATATTTCATTTTTCTGGGAGAGGGCTGGGTGATAACTTCCTACAAAATGATGAAGAGAGCTGCTGGCACAGGGGAAAGAAAAGCAGCAAGAAAAGAAGAAAAAGCAGCTTTTCCCCTCAAGGTGGCTGCTCTGTTTCCCCCCCCTCCCCTGTGCTAGCATAGAGGATCCTGCCTGGTTGCTGCAATCCAAAGAGAAATGAGGAAGAGAGCTATCTGCATGAGGGAAAGACAAGCAGCAAGGAAATAAGTAAAAGCAGCTTTTTTCCCTCAAGGTGGCTGCTCTGTTTCCCCTCCTCCCCCATGCTAGCACAGAGGATCCTGCCTGGTCAATCAATTCCAACTTTGCGAGATCTCTTCCCCCCCCCCCCCCCAAGTTGTAATTGATTGAAGTTTTGTTTTAGTCCCACAAACTTTGTTTCTCT
Organism: Natrix helvetica; assembly: GCF_964273705.1. Lineage (NCBI taxonomy): Eukaryota > Metazoa > Chordata > Lepidosauria > Squamata > Natricidae > Natrix > Natrix helvetica. The sequence continues at coordinate 278,980,119 of NC_138552.1, forward strand.
GCACACGATGACAAGAAACGCGATGGAGCTGGAAATCAGGTAGGCAAAGAAATGTTTGGGAGAAGCGAGGACCTGGGCGATGGTGGGTGGGGCAACCTCGATGCCCTAGCACTGAAATGGAGAAAAGGGCAACAGCAGCCACGTTGAGTGAAAGAAGCCTCTTTTCTTCTTTCCTTACTGCTTGTCTTTCCCCCCTGCTGGTAGCTCTCCTCATCTCCCTGTGGATTCAAGCGGGCAGGGTCCTTTTTAGTAGCAGGGGGGAGGGGGGAACAGAGCAGCCAGCAGGGGGAAAGACAAGCGGCAAGAAAAGAGGCTTCTTTCACTCGTGCTGGCAGCTCTCTCATTTCCCTGTGGATTCAAGCGATCGGGCAGGATCCTTTTTAGTAGCGGGGGGGGGGAACAGAGCAGCCAGCACGGGGGAAAGACAAGCGGCAAGAAAAGAGGCTTCTTTCACTCGTGCTGGCAGCTCTCTCATTTCCCTGTGGATTCAAGCGATCGGGCAGGATCCTTTTTAGTAGCAGGGGGGAGGGGGGAACAGAGCAGCCAGCACGAGGGAAAGAAGCCTCTTTCCTTGCCGCTTGTCTTTCCCCGTTCCGGGAGCCCTCTGCTCATTTCTGGTTTGCATTGGGCTCTTTTTCGCCCTTTGGAGGCTTCAGGGAATCCTCCGGAGATTAAAAAAAACTATCGAAAATCAGCTGGCCAGCGGGTGCATGCGCACTGGAGCTGACAGGGCAATGCCTCGCGTGCCCTCAGAAATGGCTCTGCGTGCCGCCTGTGGCACGCGTGCCATAGGTTCGCCATCACGGCTTTATACTATTTCTCTAAAGTGGAAGGCAGGACAAGAAGCAATGGATGGAAACTAATCAAGGAGAAAACCATCCTAGAACTAAGGAGAAATTTCCTGACAGTTAGAACAATTAATTAGTGGAACAACTTGCCTCCAGAAGTTGTGAATGCTCCAAAACTGTAAGGGTTTAAGAAGAGATTGGACAACCATTTATCTGAGATGGTATTGGGTTTCCTGCGTGAGCAGGGGGTTGGACTGGAGGACCTCCAACTCTGTTATTCTGATAGGTTTGAGAAACACTAGTATAGAGGATAAGGAAGGTAACCTTGATAGAAATATGCAAGAATTGTTGTCAAGGCAAAGAGGTCAGAAGTATTTTTTAATGCCTTGGGAAATAAAATAATATTCAGAAACAGCTCAGGCAGACACCTCCCTAATCCACTTGTGTATAAGGAGAAGGGTGAGGTCCCGGCAATCAAACTTGCAAAATTCTGTTATTATAGCCAAACTCAATAAAGTGTAGCTCTAGTCTTCCTGTGGAATTGAATTTCTGCTCTCGTCTACTGAACAGGGCTGACATGTATAGATCAGGCCATCTATTCTGTTAAAAGGAATGGTCATACCAATAATTGTTTTGTCCAAGCTAATCAATGGGATCCTCATTTCTCATTTTGAAACCATTTGCTACCTGCCCAAAACTCTGAACTTTGCCCCAAAATTGAATGGCAAAACAACCAGATTTTTAACTGCACAAATACACACACACACACACACACACACACACGAGAAATAGTAAGTCTCTGGTAAGCAGATTTTCCATTCCTATCCATAAATCTCTCTTAACAGCGTAAAATTATATACCGGTAATTAGACTTCTTCAAGGTACTTTCTTACCAACTTTAGGCTCATGTGAATCCAGGCCGTTTGGGGGAATGCTGGGGGCTTTTTAAGAATGGATGTCCCTTCTGGCCTTCCAGAAAATGGGGAGAAAGTCCTGGTCCTGAGGATGAGAAAATTGTTATCTCTGTCTAGATTTATAGACCATAGGCATTTATATTTCTGGAAATAGGGGATCCAGTGAGGAATTATGTATAAGGAAGAATTGACTGCAGCTCAAAAGCTGGATCTCTGCCAAGGCCTTGGGTAAGAAATGGGAGGACATGGACTGCTGTGGAAAAAGAAGCATCATATTTTGTGCACCCTCTTTTTGACATGCATGTGACTTGGGACTTTCAGCACGATGAAATGCTTCTTCCATCAGTCTGACTCTTTTGATTTCCCCCTGCTAGCATCACTCTCTGGGTCTCACACACAGAAGGGACTTCACAGAAACAATGTTAGAAGAGGATTTTTACCCTACAAAGTCCAGCTCAGTGCAAGACTCCAAATTAAAGCACCCTTGACAGATTCCTGTCCAACCTCTGCATGAAGGTAGCTAAATGAAGTAGAGTCTACATTTTGAGAGCCAGTCTGGTGTTGAAAGAAATGTCCTTTTGGGTTCAGTTCCAAGTGAGGGAAAAGACACTGGATTCATGGAAGTTGCTTGAAAAGAAGGTTTATTGATGGTGGACAGGACCACATGGGTTGACGTCCTGTGGGGAAAGGGGGATGATATCTTTTAAAGATATTGAAGAAAAAGGGAAGAGATGCTGAGAGTTTTATACCAGGAGTTTTATACCAGGTGTAAAATCCAGCAGGTTCTGGAGAACCAGTAGCGGAAAATTTGAGTAGTTCGGAGAACCGGCAAATGCCACCTCTGGCTGGTCCCAGAGTGGGGTGGGAATGTAGATTTTGCAGTATCCTTCCCCTGACATGCCCACCAAGCCACGCCCACAGTGGTGAAATTTGAATTTCACCACTGTTTTATACCCTCTCTTGGACCCCACCTTAGAGTTTCCTGTTTCTGTCCAAGAAATGTATCCCATTGGCTGTCAGACTACAGGGGGTGGGTGAGTCTTAGCTAACTTTGTAGGCTGTCTGTGTCCCAGGCTTAGTTGCGCCTTGCTGGGTGATGCAATCTCCCCAGGTACTATGTGGTGAGATCTGTTGCTAGATGGGTAGAGTGCTAACCCTATCATGTCCTGAGGGCCATGTTTTAATCCCATCACCCTGGAGTTGAAGTGGGGGGGGGAGCAGCTTTGTCTTTAAAGTATTTTCTCCTTTTCTCATCCAAGGAAATATAATATTCTGCCTTTTTTAAAAATTGTTTTAATTAAACAGAAAACACACACAAAAACACTCTTCATTACATCTTCCAGAAAGCATGTCGATTGGTTACAATTAAATTTCGTGCGTTACTTTTCAATATTCTGCCTTTTTAATATTTCCTAGGATGTTTCATTTTTCTAGTAGAGGGTTGGATGCTAACTTCCTTCAGTTGGTCTAGCAGTTAAGGCACCAAGTCGGAAAGTGGGAGACTGTGACAGCATTATATACAAATCTATTAAAGCCAAAGACGATAGCAAGGCACTTCTAATGTTTGCAAAATGCTAAGCTTTGGAAAAACTGGCCACATTGGGCAACTTTTTGCCTTTAATACCATCAACTGACACACACATTTTCCTTGAGTCATGTCAATTAGAGAGCTCTGTATATTGAATAAACAAATAACATATCCTCAATGCCCCGGAACAGCTTTACAGATGGTTATAAAATGTTCCATTTCTTTAAAAAAAATGGAAAAGAGCACACACCAAAATGTTACTCTGTCCTATTTTAAATAGGAATGGTCCCATTTAGAGATTAGCTGACACTTTTCAATGGGGCTCTATTTGGAGTCCATTGCTGTCAACACAACTTGCCTGTGTTCACTATTAAAAGATATTTCATGAGGAGAGTCCTTCACTTCTCTGCTCGCAACAGAATACCTTATGCCACCAGACTTGAAATTTGGGGCTTAGACAATTTAGAACTTTGCCGTCTTGGATACGACCTAAGCATAGTACATAAAATTATATGCATTGACAATGTCCTACCTGTCAATGAATACTTCAGTTTCAACCACAACAACACACAAGCTCACAATAGATACAAACCTATGGTAAACCGCTCCAAACTTGATTGCTGAAAATACGACTTCAGTAACAAGAGTTGTCAAGGTCCTCACCCCATTCCTAAGAGCTCTTTAAGGGGCATGCAGAAGTGTACCAGCGTGCCTACCATCTTTGTCCTAATATTTCCTTGTATTCGTATTCATTTCATGTATTCATAATCATGTCTGTACTTATATCCATTACCTAATTCATGCTTGACGAAATAAAATCAATAAAACAAATAAAAATAAAAGGAAGTAATTGGCCCAAACAATAGGATAATACCTAATGGTACCAATAAAAGAAAATATTTGTAGCTAAGGATTGACATGAGCGGTCCTTGGTGCTCTCCGAGCTTGCTTGTTTCTTGAAGACATTTCATTACCCAACTAAGCAGCATCATCAGTGCACTGATGATATTATCTAGTTTGGGTAATGAAACGTCTGCAAGAAAACAAGCCATAGAGCACCAAGACCCCCCTCAATTCCTAATGGTGTTCTGATAGTTGTAGAGTGGTGGGTGGATGGATGGAGCAAATGTTCCATCCCTTCTGGTCTCTGAACTATGTTAAGAAGTATGCAAGGTAAGTCTGATATAGTTGCTGGTGACACTTTCCTCTCCCCACTAGGAAAATCAGTTATTCGGATAAGTGACTCAGATGCCCTGCTGCTTGCTATTCCTGGACAAATGATTACACGCATAAATTGAAATCATCAGAGAGGCTCAACAACCGGAGGAAAAGGGAACAGATTTCCCGAGGAAGGGGAGAGGAAAGGGAAGAAAAGCAATAATTCTCAAAGAAGTCAACAGGATTCAGGGTTGTTGTTTTTTTTGTGGGGGGGAGTCAGATAAGTTACAAATAAGTTTGAGCCTAATGTTCAAACTGATGATTTCAACTTTTGTGGTCATAAAATTCTAGCATGTCTGGACTAAACATCTGCAGGATCTTTTCCATCCTTGGAACAATCCAATTGTCACTGAAATGTTGAGGGTAATTGTGAGTTGGGAGTGTGTAGCATGCTTTGACTTGCAGCTATCTGATGAGTGATTTGATCTATCTGCAAGACACACATTTTCATGAGCCACTGAAAGCTTTGATGTCCTACTGTTCACACGTTAGGTTACAACTTTGTTGTCTCTTTCCAATCATCATTGAACAATGGCAGGAAACTCTTTCATCCAAACAGGTACAGCTTACATTTGGTGCCACCTAGTCATTAAATGATATGTCCACAGGATCCTATAGCATGGAATTGTGTTTTACTTGCACACAAAATCTTAGGTATGCTTTTTTTAAAAGAATACCCTGTGAAGTTTAAACTGTCTGCCATAGGATTCTGTATCTTTCTTTAATATCTTTCAAAAGGTGTTCTTACAGTTGAAAAAGCAATGGGATGATTATTTTTAGAATACAAAGATGGGCAAGGTTTATGTGGAATTTTATCACTCGCTTCCCAATTTCAGATTTTCAAGGTTGCTTTTTTTAAAAAGAAAGAAAGAAAGAAATACAGCAACAGTAATATAGGAAATAATAAACCTTAACTAGATAACTCATTATCAAATGCACAATCCATTGCAAACAAATGGAAAAGTCCTTATATAACCAAGGAAACTTGCTCAATTTCCTTAACTCAGACAGTACAAGGTAACGGTAAAGGTTCCCCTTGCACAGATATGCTAGTCATTCCTGACTCTAGGGGGCAGTCGTCATCTCCGTTTCAAAGCCAAAGAGCCAGCGCTGTCTGAAGACATCTCCAAGGTCATGTAGCCAGCATGACTAAACACCAAAGGTGCACGAAATGCTGTTACCTTCCCACCAAAGGTGGTTCCCATTTTTCTACTTGCATTTTTACGTGCTTTCAAACTGCTAGGTTGGCAGAAGCTGGGACAAGTAATGGGAGCTTTCTCCGTTACATGGCACCAGGGATTCGAACTGCCGACCTTTCTGATCAACAAGTTCAGCATCTTAGCCACTGAGCCCAAAGTCTGACAGTAGAAGTTGACAAAATTATGAAGAATTCTAAAGCCCCCTTTTAAGTCTTTTTGTGTAAAGACTGAGAAAATATATTAAAATAAACATTTGTTTCAGTAGATAGAAATCAATAGGTCATTCTTCTGACAGCTCAAGAGATCTCCTAAGCATATTTCTAAGCAGTTTCTTGGATGTTCTCTGCATTTATATATTTTGAGACAAAACTTCCTTTTTGTGCCTGATACAATCTTTTAGCCATCTGCTCTGCTTCTCTTCCTAAAGCATCGGCTGTAGGTAAATTACAAGTTTTCCTGTTTTATTAACATTTAATAATGGAAGTGCTTCTTTCTGGTTAATAATAATGTACAGCCATGACTATTCTCACATCTGACACCAGGTGGCATCTATTTGATAACAAACCCGCTTTGGAAAAAAGCAGGTTTGTTATCCAGTATAGTTTACAAGCAGGGTTTTTTTTTTTTCCCTCAGCATCGAAATAAATTCTGCAATTTGAACAGGTACAATTTACTTCCCTGAAGGCTAGCATGGAACGAATCTTAACATACCCAAATGGGCCTGATATTGCAAAAATGTTGCAAAAATAACAGTTCCTGCTATTATCAGCTAAACTTCAGTGGATGTTATCTTCTTTCAGTTTCTTTTAATATTTTGTTACATTTACTTTCTTTTCTCCAGTCCGCTGGGGCTGAGAACAACAGAAATACACCAGAGGATCAAAGAAAAGAAAGTGAGCTTAAGACTTTTCCAAGGACAATTTTTTTACAAAACCTTTTGCAGGAGCCCAAACATGACCAGGGAAACTGACTCTGTGTTTGAATTTCTGCTAGCTCCTTAGTCAAGAGTGGGAAGTATAATAAAACTGTCTTTTTATGACCCTATAATCCCTTAATTTGGGGTAAAGTTTTTTTTTGGGGGGGGAAACTGGATGGAGCTGAACATTTACTGGCCGGATGCCTTCCTGACCTGAGAGTAACAATCAGTGGTGGGTTTCTACCGGATCGCACCGGATCGTGCGAACCGGTTGAAGAATGAACCCGGAAGTAATTTCCGGCCCCGCCCCCTTGGCGTTTTTTTTGCATCGGGGCTGACTCCCCGCCGCCACTGCTGTTCCTTGTCTTCTGGCCCGTTTCCCAACTGGCCTTTCCTCGCTTGGAGGGCTTTGGAGGGAAGCTTCTGCAGAAGCCTGGGTGAGTGACAACAAGTTCCCGCCTTTACGAAGTCTCGGAGGCTGTAATTTTCTGAGCTGTGCGCGCGCGCCTGTTTTCCACGGCGTGGAGCAGCAGCGAGGCTCTGCGAGGCCGGCAATGACTCAGGATGCCATCCGGGAAGACGAGGAACGCGAGGGGGGACCGTTGACGGCCTCCGCAATCATCGCTCGCCTCGCAGAGCCTCGCTGCTGCTCCACGCCGTGGAAAACAGGCGCGCGCGCACAGCTCAGAAAATTACAGCCTCCGAGGCTCAGAACGCTTCGGAGGGAAGCTTCTGCATAAGCCCGGCCGAGTGACAACAAGTTCCCACCGTTACGAAGTCTCGGAGGCTGTAATTTTCTGAGCTGTGCGTGCGCGCCTGTTTTCCACGGCGTGGAGCAGCAGCGAGGTTTGTGTGGCCGGCAATCACTCCAAATGCCATCCGGGAAGACGAGGAACGTGAGGGGGGGACCGTTGACGGCCTCCGCAATCATCGCTCGCCTCGCAGAGCCTCGCTGCTGCTCCACGCCGTGGAAAACAGGCGCGCGCGCACAGCTCAGAAAATTACAGCCTCCGAGGCTCAGAACGCTTCGGAGGGAAGCTTCTGCAGAAGCCCGGGTGAGTGACAACAAGTTCCCGCCGTTACGAAGTCTCGGAGGCTGTAATTTTCTGAGCTGTGCGCGCGCGCCTGTTTTCCACGGCGTGGAGCAGCAACGAGGCTCTGCGAGGCGAGCGATGATTGCGGAGGCCGTCAACGGTCCCCCCCTCACGTTCCTCGTCTTCCCGGATGGCATTTGGAGTGATTGCCGGCCACACAAACCTCGCTGCTGCTCCACGCCGTGGAAAACAGGCGCGCGCGCACAGCTCAGAAAATTACAGCCTCCGAGGCTCAGAACGCTTCGGAGGGAAGCTTCTGCAGAAGCCCGGGTGAGTGACAACAAGTTCCCGCCGTTACGAAGTCTCGGAGGCTGTAATTTTCTGAGCTGTGCGCGCGCGCCTGTTTTCCACGGCGTGGAGCAGCAACGAGGCTCTGCGAGGCGAGCGATGATTGCGGAGGCCGTCAACGGTCCCCCCCTCACGTTCCTCGTCTTCCCGGATGGCATTTGGAGTGATTGCCGGCCACACAAACCTCGCTGCTGCTCCACGCCGTGGAAAACAGGCGCGCGCGCACAGCTCAGAAAATTACAGCCTCCGAGGCTCAGAACGCTTCGGAGGGAAGCTTCTGCAGAAGCCCGGGTGAGTGACAACAAGTTCCCGCCGTTACGAAGTCTCGGAGGCTGTAATTTTCTGAGCTGTGCGCGCGCGCCTGTTTTCCACGGCGTGGAGCAGCAACGAGGCTCTGCGAGGCGAGCGATGATTGCGGAGGCCGTCAACGGTCCCCCCCTCACGTTCCTCGTCTTCCCGGATGGCATTTGGAGTGATTGCCGGCCACACAAACCTCGCTGCTGCTCCACGCCGTGGAAAACAGGCGCGCGCGCACAGCTCAGAAAATTACAGCCTCCGAGGCTCAGAACGCTTCGGAGGGAAGCTTCTGCAGAAGCCCGGGTGAGTGACAACAAGTTCCCGCCGTTACGAAGTCTCGGAGGCTGTAATTTTCTGAGCTGTGCGCGCGCGCCTGTTTTCCACGGCGTGGAGCAGCAACGAGGCTCTGCGAGGCGAGCGATGATTGCGGAGGCCGTCAACGGTCCCCCCCTCACGTTCCTCGTCTTCCCGGATGGCATTTGGAGTGATTGCCGGCCACACAAACCTCGCTGCTGCTCCACGCCGTGGAAAAAAAGCGGGCGCGCACAGCTCAGAAAATTACAGCCTCCGAGGCTTCGTAACGGTGGGAACTTGTTGTCACTCGGCCGGGCTTATGCAGAAGCTTCCCTCCAAAGCCCTCCAAGCGAGGAAAGGCCAGTTGGAAAAGGGGCTTTGCTCCTGCTCCGGGCTGGAGGCTTCCCTCCGAAGTCTTAGGATGTTCTGAGGAGCCCCTCAAGGAAAAACGCCGCTGCCAGGTAGTTAAAAGTACCTCTCTGATTCTGTCAGACTCTGTCAGTCTCTCTCTGCTTCCCTCTCTCACTCCCTCTCTGTTCCTCTCTCTCTCTGTCTGTCTGTCTCACTCACACACACACACTGTGGTCACCTTGTTGAGTGTTCCAATCACATTTGAAACACTCAACAACTGGCTTGCATTTATGGTATTTTGCAGCATTCTGCAGTCATAGGACCAAAATATATGGTTAAAAGCATATATTTTGGTCCTATGACTGCAGAATGCTGCAAAATACCATAAATGCAAGCCAGTTGTTGAGTGTTTCAAATGTGATTGGAACACTCAACAAGGTGACCACAGTGTGTGTGTGTGAGTGAGACAGACAGACAGACAGAGAGAGGGAGTGAGGGAGGGAATCAGAGAGACTGACAGACACACACACACACACACACACACAGAGACAGAGAGGGGGAGGGAGGGAGAGAAAGATAGAGAGAGACACACAGAGTGAGTGATTAAGTGAATGAGTGAGAGACAGACACACCCACATACACAGAGTGACAGAGAGAGAGGAAGGGAGGGGAGAGAGACAGAGGGAGAGACAGAGACAGACACACACACACACACACAGAGTGAGTGAGAGACAGACAGACACACACACACAGAGTGACAGAGATGGGGGAAGGAGGAGAGAGAGACAGAGATACAGAGAGAGAGACAGACAGATAGACACCCAGAGAAAATGACAGAGGGAGACAGAGAGGGAGAGAGGGAGAGAGAGAGAAAGAGCCAGAGAGAGAGAGAAAAAGAAAAAGAAAAAAAGAAAGTGGGAGAGAGAGATGAAAGAAAGAAAGAAAAAGAACTTATGACCACAATTGAGCCCAAAATTTTGGTTGCTAAGCAAGAGCATCGTTAAGTGAGTTTCACCACATTTTCCAAGTTAGCCATGCCCACCTGGTCACATGACTGCCAAGCCACTCCCACCAGGTCACATGGCCGGCAAGCCACTCCCACAAAGGAGGCCACACCCACAGAGTAGGTTCCAAAAAAATTTGAAACCCACCACTGGTAACAATCTAGATCGAAGTGTAATTCCATAAATCTGTAGCAATGTCATTTAGCATCTACTTTCAGCACCTGACAGATGGCAGTCCAGTCTCTTCTTGAAAGCCTCCAGTGATAAAGCTCCCACAACTTCTGGAGGCAACTTCCGTTCCATTGGTTGATTGCTCTCACTGTCAGGAGATTTCTCCTTATTTCTAGGTTGAATCTCTCCTTGGCCAGTTTCCATCCATTGCTCCTTGTCTGGCCTTCGGGTGCCTTGGAAAATAGCTTGACCCTCTCCTCTCTGTGGCAGCCCTTCAAATATTGGAACACAGCTATCATGTCTTCCCTGGTCCTTCTCTTCACTACACTAACCATGCCCAGTTCCTGTAACCGTTCTTCATATGTTTTAGTCTCCAGTCTTCTATATCATCTTGGTTGCTCTTCTCTCCACTTTTTCTATACCTATAACCAGTGACGTGCGGTGAGGTTTATGGCTGGTGAGGCTGGTGACGTCATCAGGAAGGCGGGGAATGGGACCACGTGTGCTGGAGGCTCAGGCTGCCTCAGCCTCTAGCACACGTGATCCCATTCCCCGCCTTCCTGAGCGTGCTCCGCCGGCTCGCACTCTGCAGTCCTCGAAAGCGACTGGGGAACGACGAGAACCTTCCTGCCTCTGCTGGACTTTGCGCGCTCCTCGCGACTGCATATTGCAGTCGTGAGGAGCACGCGAAATCCAGCAAATGCAGGAAGGTTCTCGTTGTTCCCCAGTCGCTTTTGTGCCTTTGTCATCCGGGAGCACCGAGAACATTTCTGCCTCCACAGCTCCCGGGCGCGGCCGGCCGGATGTATATAATATTATAATATACTATTATTTCATGAAGAGAGGTGAGGCTCTGCCTCCCCTGCCTCCCCTGACCGCACGTCCCTGCCTATAACACTATTGACCACTAATGGCAACAGATGTAGAGAGTGTTAGCAGAGGGACTCTGACTAATGTTCTTTGCTCAATGACAAGATTATCTTTGCACACAGCAACATCTGCAGATTCCCATAACTTTTGTCACATTGGTGAAAGTAGTGTCACAATGCAAGCTCCAGCCCTTTGGGGCATGTGTGCAATGTCGCACTGTAAATAGAAATGCAAATGAAATTGCAGTGATACTGCTTTTGTGATCATGGTCTACATAATATGATGTAATGTTCTGTGAGAATAATTTTGGGACACAGAGTGAGGAGATTCTGCCTAGAGAATAGTCAGATAAGAGAGGGCATAGTCCACAGCTGCCTAATAGATGGAGAAATAGGCTCAGAAAAAAATCAATCAATCAATCAATTTAAATTTATTAGCCGCTCCCTTTCCGAATAGGACTCGGGGCGGCGTACAATGGAGTAAAAAACATATAACATTTACATAAACCCATGACATACATAAGTACAAAGACACACATGTTCGGAGGAGGTTAACAGATACAATACATAGACAATTAAAAACCATTAAAATACCCTAATTATAAGACCCCATGTACAATCCAAATTCAAAATGTTAAAAACAGACAGTCAGGAGGGGTACGAGAAAATTACGGTTGAGCCAGGCCAGATAGTTGGAAGAGGTGGGTCTTCAGTTGTACACGGAAGGAGCGGAGATCGGAAGTAATCCTGATGTCCCGGGGGAGGTCATTCCACAGGGCTGGGCCCATCACAGAGAAGGCTCTGCTCCTGGGTGTCGCCCCCCGGCACTGTTTGGCGGTCGGCACCCGGAGAAGTCCCTCTCTGTGAGAGCGGATTGGTCGTAGGGATGTGTGGGGCAGGATGCGATCCTGCATGTAACTAGGCCTTGTGCCATGAAGCGCTTTAAAGATCATAATCAAGACCTTGAAACGCACTCGGTAGACCACAGGAAGCCAGTGCAGCTCGCGCAGGAGAGGTGTTACAGGGGAGAATCTAGTCCTCCCCATGATCACCCGCGCGGCCGCGTTCTGGACCAACTGTAGTCTCCGAGTGCATCTCAAAGGAAGCCCCATGTAGAGAGCATTGCAGTAGTCCAGGCGAGACGTCACCAGCGCATGGGTGACTGTGCGTAGGGCATCCCGGTCCAATAAGGGGCGCAATTGGCGCATCAGGCGAACCTGATGGAACGCCCCCCTTGCCACGGCTGTTACATGGTCATCCATGGACAGCCGGGCATCCAGGAGGACGCCCAAATTGCGCACCTGTTCCATAGGGGCTAATTGCACGCCCCCAATGGCCAGAGATGGAAGCACCTGGTTGAACCGGGGCGCCGGAAGCCACAGCCACTCCGTCTTGGAAGGGTTGAGTTTCAGTCGGTTGCCATCCATCCAGATCCGTACGGCCTCCAAACACCGGGACATCACTTCGATGGCCTCATTGGGGTGGTTTGGGGTGGAGATGTACAGCTGAGTGTCATCAGCATACAGATGATATCCCACCCCAAAACCACGGATGATCTCGCCCAGCGGTTTCATGTATGTGTTGAACAGGAGAGGCGAGAGTACCGAACCCTGTGGCACTCCACATGTGAGAGGCCTCCGGGTCGATCTCTGCTCCCCTGCCAACACACGTTGCGTCCGGTCAGTGAGGTAGGAGCCAAACCACCGTAAAACGGTGCCCCTGACTCCCAGCCCCTCCAGCCGGTGCAACAGGATACCATGGTCGATGGTATCGAAAGCCGCCGAGAGGTCTAATAGGACCAGGATAGAGGAACAACCCCTATCTCTGGCCCGCCAGAGATCATCCACCAATGCGACCAAGGCCGTCTCCGTGCTGTGCCCGGGTCGGAAGCCGGACTGGCGCGGGTCTAGATAATCATTTTCCTCCAGGTGGCGTGGGAACTGCTGTACCACCACACTCTCTACAACCTTCGCTAGAAAAGGAAGGTTGGAGACTGGACGGTAATTGACTAGGTCCGTCGGGTCCAGGGAAGACTTCTTGAGCAGGGGTCTCACCACCGCCTCTTTCAAGGCGGCTGGTAGAGATCCCTCACCCAACGAAGTGTTCACTAGGACCAGGAGCCAGTCACGTGTAACCTCCCAGGATGCCAGTACAAGCCAGGAGGGACACGGGTCCAAAAAACATGTGGTGGGTCGCAGACGTCCACGCAACCTGTCCAAATCCTCGATGGCAACCGAATCAAACTCCTCCCAAAGCGGACCCTCAAGACTCGCCACGGGCGTCTCTACTGAACCACTGAAGGGGGCCCATCCCATCCGGATTTGAGCGACTTTGTCATGTAGATATTTCCCAAACTCCTCTGCTCTACCCTGTAAAGGGGCTTCCCGCGGCCTCTCAAACAAGAGGGAGCGAGTCACCCGAAACAAGGCGGCAGGGCGGTTATCTGCAGACGCAATAAGGGCGGCGCAATGTTGACGTTTGGCCGCTCTTAATGCCACAAGGTACGTCCTCAAGTAGGCTCGTGCCTGTGCTCGGTCAGATTCGGAACGAGAGGATCTCCAACGACTCTCTAGGCGTCTCCTTTGGCGTTTCATCACCCTTAGCTCCTCGGTAAACCAGGGAGCCAGGGTGGTTCGTCGCCGCAGGAGAGGCCGCAAAGGCGCCACCCGGTCCAGGGCCCCGGTAGTCGCACTATTCCATGCGTCTACCAGGTCCTCCACTCGGGGGCGGGTCAAATCCACAGGAGGTGGCCCAAGCTCCGTCTGGAACCTATCTGGTTCCAACAGGCGCTTGGGGCGGAACCATCTAATACCTTCCAGTTCCGCCTCCTCGCGGTGTGGGGTAGCACCAGGGAAGTCCAGCTGGAGAAGATAGTGATCCGACCATGACAGGGGAGTAATGGCTAAGTCCCCTATTCCCTGATCACTCATCCACCGGCCTGAGACAAAAACAAGGTCCAGCGTGTGACCTCCCTCGTGAGTAGGGCCCTGAATTAACTGGGTCAGGTCCATGGCTGTCATGGAAGCCATGAACTCCCGAACCCCCTCAGACGCTTCTCCCATCGACGGCAGATTGAAATCCCCCATCACTATAAGGTTGGGGGTCTCAATCGCCACCGATGAGATCAGCTCAAGGAGTTCAGGCAGGGCCGCTGACGTATAGCGAGGAGCTAGGTATACTATCAGCAGGCCCAACTGCCTCCCTGGGCCCCATCTCACGACAAGGGACTCACACCCGGATGTCTGTGGCACGGTGAACTCTCTCGGCTCAAGGTCTTCCCGAATAATCACTGCTACCCCGCCGCCCCTCCCCTGGGCCCGAGGCTGATGAAATGCTCGATAACCTGGTGGGCACAATTCAACGAGGGGTAAACCTCCCTCGCAGCCCAACCAGGTCTCGGTTATTCCTGCGAGGTCCGGCTCCCCCTCCAAAATAAGATCATGAATGAGGGGGGCCTTATTGACAACGGACCTCGCGTTGCATAACAGCAGTCTCAGGCCTTGGGCCTGTGGAACCTGACCACCTAGTATGCAGGGGTTGGTACAAACGACCGGGAATGACCAAAAACCCCGGTCTCCCAACCGACTGCGCGTTCTTAATGTGTCCTCGCGCCTGCCCCTCCCCACGACCGTTGGTATCAAAGAGCCCTGTAATGGAATGTTATCCTCCCTTTCCTCACCCGCTCCGTTCCTTCCTCTTTCGACCACACCTAATTGCCTGGCTCTACTATCACTCCTGATCTGGTCCTTCCCCCCCCCACCCTTAGAACCCTTTACAAATTTTAAAAAACAATTAACTAAAAAACCCCTTAATGCATGCTTCCTCCACCTCTCTGGGTTAACAAACCCGTCCTCGAGGTGGGCCCTTGAAAGGGCTGGAGGCCATGACTGCGAGAGGGGGGACTCTCGCAGTAGCAGCAGGTCCTGTCCCACCAGAAGTAAAGGTGGTGGCAGGAGATTTTTTTTTCAGACTGGCAAGATTCTATTAAAATAGTTTTACAATAAAGTAGAATGAAGCTCATCTGGTTGCAATTCTTGTCTGTTCTTCCTGGGAAGGCTGATACATGTGTCTTATTAGTTTGAAGATCTCCTTTGTTTTTTATCCTTTCCAAGTCCTTCTTTCCTTCCTTCCTTCCTTCCTTCCTTCCTTCCTTCCTTCCTTCCGTCCGTCCGTCCGTCCGTCCATCCATCCATCCATCCATCCATCCTGGTGGTGCATTGGTTAGAATGCAGTATTGCAGGCTAATTCTGCCAACTGCCAGCAATTCGATTCTCACCGACTCAAGGTTAACTCAACCTTCCATCCTTTCAAGATTGATAAAATGAGGACAGATTGTTGTGGGCAATATGTTGACTCTATAAACTGCTTAGAGAGGGCTGTAAAGCACTGTGAAGCAGTATATAAGTCTAAGTGTTATTGCTATTACTTTCTCTTTCTTTCTCCTTCCTTCCTTCCTTCCTTCCTTCCTTCCTTCCTTCCTTCCTTCCTTCCTTCCTTCCTTCCCTTCCCTTCCCTTCCCTTCCCTTCCCTTCCCTTCCCTTCCCTTCCCTTCCCTTCCCTTCCCTTCCCTTCCCTTCCCTTCCCTTCCCTTCCCTTTCTTTCTTTCTTTCTTTCTTTCTTTCTTTCTTTCTTTCTTTCTTTCTTTCTTTCTTTCTGTTCATGTATTCATCTGATTTATTTCCTCTCCAAAACAGATGAAAGACTGAATAATTCAGGCTGATTTATCCCTATACTATTCTCTAAATAAAGCCTGCCTTTACATTTTCATGCAAGCACCAGCCTGATAGATACTTTAAGACCATTACCATGCAGTTCAATGATATAGTATGTTATATTAAATAGTTACACAGTACTCCTAACTAACATTTCTCATCCCATGCATTCTTTTTGTTTTATCAAGCTATCTACTGTCTACCAAAATTCAACTTTGCCATCTTTGCTAATTTAGCATCCCCTGACGGCATGTCTCAGATTCCCATCATCCACAGGCAAGTAGCTTGGAGAGGATGGATTTCCAGTCCAAAGCTCATCTGGATTAAGAATTGCTGTGCAGCTGGCAGGGTGGGGAATTGGCAATCAAGCAGGCATTTGCATGCAGCTCCTTTAATCTAATCAATGGAAGACGCTGGCATCTCTCTTTAAATTAATCAGCAAAGGAGACGCATAAATAAGCAGACTTGCTCCTGCTGCTCTGTGGCGTCGTTGTTGAGGTGCCTCACAGTCTCTTGAGCCTCTGGCTTTGCTGCTTTCTCTGGGACAACATAGATTCTTTCACTCAGGTGTCAAAATGTCCAGGAAAAAATATGAGGCAACATTCTTGGTGAACCAGCAGGCAGACAGCATACCTGAGTGCCTCTGGAGGAGTTACGTACTCCTGGCATTCTGGGCTCACCTGGTGGTTTATAAATCGTTTTCTTCAAGCTGGCACTCTCCACGGAGATGGGCTTCAGTCCAGAACAATAGTGCCTTGTTCTCAGGACTGACCTCCCAATATATCCAGGTTACAAAAGGCCTGGATTGGCCTTGTTCCCGAGAGATATTTATGTTCGCTGTGTTCTTTCTGGCTCATCTGAGCGCAGAAGAGAGGTTTCCTTTGAAGGGAAAATTGTTTCTCACCTCCAGGCAGAGAGATGGGAGGCCAGAATGCCCATGAAATGTTCTCAAACTGGGCCCTCTTTTTGCCAGGTAGGTTTGGGACAGGAATGAAATGGGGATGCCAAGGGAGGCGAAGTTGGAATTACCTTTTCTTTCGGATTATAAAACACACCTGACTATAAGACACATCTAAATTTAGAAGAAGGGTGGTTTGGGCCTCTGCACCCCCTTTTGGGGGCCTTTTTTCAGCCCATTTTTGATGCTTTTTGGGCCATTTGAGGGGGCTTTTTTGGCCCGGTTTTGAGGCTTTTTTCCCAGCCCATTTTTGAAGCTTTTTCCAGCCCATTTTGGAGGCTTTTTCCAGCCCATTTTGAGGCCTTTTCTGGCCTGTTTCTGAGGCTTTTACCAGCCCGTTTTTAAAGCTTTTTCCAGCCCGTTTTTAAAGCTTTTTCCAGCCCATTTTGATACTTTTTCTGGCCTGTTTTTGAGGTTTTTACCAGCCCATTTTTGAGGCTTTTTCTGGCCTGTTTTTGAGGCTTTTCCAGCCCATTTTGAGGCTTTTTCCAGCCCATTTGTGAAGCTTTTTCTGGCCTGTTTTTGAGGCTTTTTCCAGCCCATTTTTAGCCCTTTTCCAGCCCATTTGTGAGGCTTTTTCTGGCCTGTTTTTGAAGCTTTTACTGGCCCATTTTTGAGGCTTTTTCCAGCCCGTTTTTGAGGCTTTTTTTGGCGCTTTTAAAAAAAATGGGCTGAAAAAAGCTTCAAAAACGGGCTTTAAAAAGCCTCAAAATGGGCCAGAAAGCCTCAAAAATGAAAAAAGCCTTAAAAATGGGCTGAAAATAGGCCTGAAAAAGGCAATATTCGCTCTATGAGATGCACAGATATTTTCACCCCATTCTTGGAGACAAAAAAAATGTCTTAAAGTCCGAAAAATACGGGAAGCAGGAAGTGATGGATACCAAGGTGTTTGGCATATCAGCAAAGGTGGCTGCTCCCTGTATAATCAGAACAGCCCTTGAGAGAGGCTTGATTATCTTGTGCCAGATCATGAATTCATCCATGAATGGCACTTCATTCGGATAGGCCCGTTGCGCAAACACTGCCTGTAATCGGTTGCATCCTTCAGACGATTATGACTTACAAATGGAACAACTCCCATCTTTCTTCACCCGCTTCCTGTAGGAATTGTGGAGTGGCAATTGTTTCCCCAATGCTCATCCAGTGAGGGGGAAATGGGTGAACCGCTTCAGGCGCTTCCGTTTATGAAAGTTGAGGTCAAAAGTAAGTGATAGGGAGGATTATAAAAGAGCTACAAAAACAAATCACTCAACAACAAAAAAATGGCTAATTTGTCTATCTATAATCATAACCAGGGGTGGGCTTCAAAAATTTCAGCAACGGGTTCTCTGCCTGGTGGCTGGGTGGGCGTGGCCATGGTGGGCGTGGCCTAGTCATGGTGGGCGTGGCCTAGCGGGGGGTTGCCTTCCCCATGCTCCGGAGGCTTTCCTCAAGCTTCTGGGAGGGCAAAAACTGCTTCCTCCGGAGGCTGGAAGTGAGCCCATTTCTGGCCTTCCAGAACTTCTGGGAGGCCCGTTTTCCCCCCTACCCGAGCCTCCATGCAAGCCCTGCATTTACCTCACATTCAAAACGTGCCGCTTGGAGACTCCTGGGAGCGGAAGGGTATAGTGGGCGGGGCCAGCCATGGGTGGGATTTGGAGGTTCTACGAACCAGCCATAACGTTAGCTATGGAACCCAGTTGAACCCATAGCAGCCCAGCCCTGTTCATAACTCCATGAACTGAGCGTCTCTCTTGCCTATATGTATAATAAAGGTATCTATACCTTTAAGTGTTGGATTCCAGATCTGACACTGCTGTGGCTGTTCACCCTGCACATGTGCAGGGAAGTCACTTTCCTTGTAAATTACATAATTTCAGACTCCCAGCCTAAGACAATGCTTTAAAAACATTTTCCAAATCGGTGCTTAGTTTGAATTACTGTTAAATTACTGTTTAAAGTGTGCATATAAGAGAACCTATTATCTGTGTGTGTATGTGTGCGCACGTATGTAGTCCTCTACTTACAACTACAATTGGGACTGGAACTTCCATGCTAAGTGATGCAATTTTAAATGAGTTATGCCTCATTTTATAATCTTATTTGCTACAGTTTCCAACCGTTGTTAAGTGAATCCAGTTCCCCCATTGGCTTTGCTTGCCAATCAAAATCACTTAAAACCAATCACAATACAAAAAGAAAATTGAATATATACAATAGCCAAGAAAAATAATTAATGTTCATAGAAGTTCACCTAACCAGGAAAACTTCATACACTTGGGAAACCAGGCCTGGGGACATAACAGGGTCAGGACTATCGTAATCTCTGGAGGAAGAATGTTACAGAGATGGGTTCCTACTGGTTCAGACCGGTTCGGCCAAGTAGCTAGTAATTCGGCCGGCCACGCCCTTGAAACAGTT
The DNA here is from genome assembly GCF_964273705.1 of Natrix helvetica. Taxonomy (NCBI): domain Eukaryota; kingdom Metazoa; phylum Chordata; class Lepidosauria; order Squamata; family Natricidae; genus Natrix; species Natrix helvetica. Next base: position 278,999,120 of record NC_138552.1, read on the forward strand.
CTATCGGTGGCGCTATAGGCGCCGCCCTATTGTTCTTTGCTTCTACGCATGTGTGGAATCAATCTTTCTACTACTGTGCATGCGCGTGTAGTGCGCACGATGCGCATCCCTGAGCGAACCAGCAGTAAAAGAAGCCGGAACCCACCCCTGGCACTAAGTCAGAAACAGCATGCCTCCTGGTTCCTGTCAGCTGACTTTCCCTGACTGATAGGACCTGGAGCATGTCCATCAGAGGTGCTAATCTGCCAGTTCTCACCAGTTCGCCCAATCTGGTAGCAGAAATCACAGGTGGCTCTGCCCACCCGCTCCGGCTCTACGGCATCCCATTTAGGCCCTTTTGTAAGGCAAAGCGCATGCATGGAAGATGCACACTCACATTTGCGAACTAGTAGGGATGGCAAGTGAATACCAGCCCTGATGTATATCCTACTAGACAGGATTGGACAGATAGCAACAAGTGGGAGAAGACAGTCCCTCAGAAACTCAGAGCCCTTTGCAACAGATTCTCCATCTCCAATTTACTGAAAAGTTGAGGACTCACATTTCAGGTGATGCATGATTTATCATTCTCTGCCCTGGTTTAAAATGATTTTATTTTGTTCAATAAAATTTTGCTGATTAAACTGCTCTCTCTCTCTCTCTCTCTCTTTGTTCCCTATACTTGTTCCCTACATGTTGCCCTTTGTAGGCATCTGAAGGAGATCACCCTTGCCAGATCACCAAAGCAATCATTTGCAGAAGCTTTTCAAATTTGCCCAAAGACATACGGTAAGCAGCTGTGCTTGTGATCTGCTCGTGACAATTCCAATATAGATCTGGTGTCCATAGTTTTCTTTACTTTCTTTTGGCAATGGATATAGGTTGCCATAAGTGCGCATTAAGCTGATTCAGAATCATTCACGAAGAGGCGGCCTTAGGAATTGAAATCATTAATAAATAAATACATGGATGAAATTTAAATTTTGACAGGTCAGGAAAAGCACTCTGGGATGGTGGTTGGATTAAGACAGGGAACAGCTTGGATTTAAATACTTATTTATCCATTAAGCTAGCAGGATCACACTCTTCCTCAAAGCTTGCTCTACAGCAGGGGTGTCAAACTCAATTTCATTGAGGGACGCATCAGGATTGTGTTTGACCTCAGGGGGAGGGCGGTGTGGGCATGACCAGGGTTGGTGTGGCCAGCTCTACATCACTTTTGTTGTAGGTGCCTGTGGTGGAGCAAGCTCTCTGCCAGCGAAAATGGGTTCCCAAGTTCTGTTTCCAGCTGCGACAGCCTCTTGCAACCCTCTGCCAGGCGGCCATCCCAAGCTCCGTTTTTGCTGGCAGAGGCACCGCAGGCCGGTCCTTCGTTCTTTCCAGGCTGGCCCCATGGGTCAGATCTAAGCACCCTGCAGGCCGGATCCACACACCCCTCCCATGCTTTGAGTTTGACACCCCTGCTCTACAGGGTTATTGCAAAAGTAGAGAAGACCGTAATTAGCTGCCCAATACCAGGTCAGAGAATGTTTCTGCATAGGTCAGTCATGTTTTCCTGGCCTGTGGCAGATTCTCCAGGCTTCCATACAGAGATGGGTGTTTTTCATCCAATGCTACTTGACCTTCCCTGTAGCTCAACATGCCAGGAGACTGAAAGTATAACTTTCCGTGTATCTTAGAGCAACAATCCATTCCTTCTTTATGAGAGAAAAGGGACCCCTGGCTGCAAAAGCGAAAAAGGAACCCAGTCTTCCCCCAGTGACAGCCTCCAGACACAATGGACTGCAACTCCCAGAATTCCTAGCCAGTCCAGCCAGAGAGAATTACCGTCCAATACCACTAAATAATGCCAGGCTGGAGGGTGGGACAATCAGCTCAATGAAATAATGAGTATGGTTTTTAGCCATGGAATCAGTAGTGGGATTCAAAAATTTTTACTACCAGTTCTGTGGGCGTGGCTTAATGGGCATGGCATGGCAGGGGAAGGATACTGTAAAATCTCCATTCCCTCCGCACTCCAGGGGAAGGTTACTGCAAAATCACCATTCCTCTCGATCAGCTGGGACTCGGGAGGCAGAGAATAGTTGGGGGCAGGGCCAGTCAGAGGTGGTATTTACCGATTCTCTGAACTACTCAAAATTTCTGCTACCTGTTCTCCAGAACTGGTCAGAACCTGCTGAATACCACCTCTGCATGGAATGTGAATTGATTGCTGGAAAGGGGAGGGGAGTCAGTTTAAGTAACCCTGAATCCAAGCACTTTGCACTGCAGGGCTTTTTCAGTAAGGCCCCTTTCTTTCAGGAGTTTTTGCTTTGAAAAGTTATTACCATAACTGATGTGTTACCCTCTTTCTGCAGCCATGTTAATAATGTCTAAATATTATGGCTCAGGGGAAAAATCATGGCTGAATTATAGTTTCCGATTATGGTTATATGTTATTGATGCTTTGTTTGCCTTTTTATTATATTGATGGTTTCCCTTCCATATGCATAACGACTTCATTGATTTATCTGATTGCTAAGCCTGCCCAATCCTCTCATGATTGTGGGCAGTGAACAATGTAAAAGGTTCAGCCAAAGTAAGAAGGCCAAATTAATGATGATAAATGTGTGGAATGAGCAATAAAGCATACAACCAGTATCTATATGAGGCTCACCACACCTGAGTTCAAGTTTTGGGGGATATTCATATGAGGTCAGCATGGGCAGCGTTCACAAGCCATGGGAGCATTGCTCTAATGGAGAGATGGTCACCTTAGCAACCTGTAGACCCTGCCCATTTCTATCCGTGGGCTGTCAGACTCCTGAATGCGAAATAACATCATAACTTCGTAGTACGATGGACTTGCAGGGCCGGTGCAACTTGGAAAATGTTCACACTGGTGCAATAGGACTGGGGGTTTGTTAATATGATTTATTGGGTTAGGGATTTCCTGTCTTCACTGTGAGTTGTATTGTATTGTGGAGGGGTGCACTGAGGAAGCTCAACCAATCCCATTGTACATATGTTATGCACTGACGTATAAATAATTCTAATTCTTGTGAGTTGCAGATTCAATCTCATCCCAGCTAACCATGTAGGACAGGGGTGTCCAAACTTGGGAACTTTAAGACTGAGTTGAAGTCCACAAGTCTTAAAGTTCCCAAGTTTGGACACCCCTGATGTAGGACCTTGCTTCGGTCGTTATCTGGTCAGAATTCAGATTTGAATGAATCCAAGAAACTTTTTTTTACAGTGTCTTTGCAGATTACCTTATCCCTTGTCCCTCTCTATCAGGACACCTTTTGAACCGGGCCAGTGAAACTACTGCTAGGATCGCTTTTGCACAAAATTGAAAACAAAAAACTACCCCCCACCCCCCCAGATGAAATGGTAATTAGGAAGATACTCGAATCTGCTGAAATGGACAGGATGACTATGGAGTTAAAAGAAAGAGAAGAGTCGGACTATTATCAAATTTGGAGTCAACTGTACAAGTGGCTAGAGAACAGAAGCCAAAACGAGAACTAAAAGTTTTAAAAACTATTGACTATAATAGGAAGAAAAATGTATGTATGTAAAATCTGATTATATGTATTATGCTATTCTATTACAATATAATTATTACATTAGTATTAGAATTGTTAAAAACTACGAGAAGGCAACAATTGAATAAGGGACTACAAAATCAGAATATACTTGATGATACGGGAAGCTGTAAGATTATATTATATTGTTATGTTGTTTGTGTTTTTATCTGTTTTGTATTAGTTTTTGTATTTTTTCTTGGGTTTTTTTCCTTTTTCTTTTTTTCTTCTTGTGGTTTTAAACTTGAAAATGTTCAATAAAAATTATTTTTTTTAAAAAATGAAATGGGCCAGTAGACAGCTATCTGTGCACATGATAGGAGATGATGATGATGATGATGATGATGATGATGATGATGATGATGATGATAATAATAATAATAATAATAATAATAATAATAATAATAATAATAATAATATGCTGCTTTATCTTTCCTATGCAATCCCTAACATGGGATCTTACTTGCGTTTGCTTGGGTTCACTCTTCAGCTTTTTCTAATGGAACTCTGGGCCTATTTCCTGCTGTTTCATCTTCTAGAACTATTTGGGGAGCCAAGGACCTCTCTGGGATGGATGTATTGCAAGAGGCCACCGAGATCTTGGTTGAGACTCTGGAAAGAATGCAGAAAATAGCAACAAAGATGATTAGGGGGATGGAGGCTAAAATATTTGAAGAACAGTTGCAGGAATGGGATATGTCTAGCCTAGTGAAAAGAAGGACTAGGGGAGACGTGATAGTAATATTCCAATATTTGAGGGGCTGCCACAAAGAAGAGGGAGTCAAACTATTCTCCAAAGCACCAGAAGGCAAGTCGATAAAGAGTGGATGGAAACTGATCAAGGAGAGAACCAATCTAGAACTAAGGAGAAATTCCCTAACAGTGAGAACAATTAAGCAGTGGAACAGCTTGGCTTCAGAAGCTGTGGCTGCTCCACCACTGGAGGCATTTAAGAAGAAATTGGACAGCCACTTGTCTAGGGTCTGGTATGCAAGCAGAGGATTGGACTAGAAGACCTCTTAGGTCCCTCCCATTATTTGGTTCTGTTCTGATCCAAAACCCACATCACATGATCACTCCACAGACAGCAACTAAAAGCTCAGTCAAACTACCTCCTCCCCCCAAGATCCTCAGGGAAACACACCCATATACACACCCAAGTTTCTCTGAAAGCCCTCAGGGTCCATTTATTAATTTATCAAATTTGTATAACCACCCGTCTCTCCAAAGCATCCATTAATCATGTAGGGCAGATCAGTCTAATAGATTCTATCTCCTTAGAAAGCATCCATTAATCATGTAGGGCAACATTGGCAAGCCAAAACGCAATCAGTTATCAGACCATGTTATCTGGCCATCTGCTACCAAACCACTTTGTGACTTAACCCAGGACAAGACAAGGCCCAGTTCTACTCTTCAGTCCCTGGTATGTGTTAGGCCCTTGATGATTTATGCAAGGTTAGGATTGCTATGAACTCCTAAACTGCCCCAGATTGTAGGCCACCTGACTGTGGATTGGAGTCCTCAAGAACTATCAGCTTTGAGGATTTTCTACCAACCTTTGCAACGGAGTCAGGGATATCTCGGTATAGCAAGAAGGCCACAAGAACAGTGGGTAGAGCCAGGGGTGGGATTCAGCCAGTTCATACTGGTTCAGGCAAACCGCTCTGACGATCGGGGGGGGGGGACATATCTGCCCTTCATCCTCTCAGCTGATTTGTATGGCAGAGCAGATTGCCATGCCTCAGCTATGTTACTCCCCAGAAGTAACATGGGAGGTAAGTTTTGTTAAAACTGCACACGTGCGTGGAGCACGCAATTACCAAACCGGTTGTTAAACTGGCAGGATCCCACTGCTGCGGTAGAGCCCAGCCAAAGGGACTCTCACCTAATGGGTGATCTGTGGGGCAGAGCCTCTGAAAGCAATTAAAGTTTCATGGCTAACAATTGCTACGCTATTCTCACTCTAATGTTGAATATTACTATTATCATTATTTGCTGTGTTGGAGGGACTTTTTCCAGACATGGAGATAGAATACAGGTAGTCCTCAATTTACATTTTGGTGACCATTCAAAGTTACAACGGCACTGGAAAAAAATGACTTATGACCATTTTTCAGACTTATGACCGTTGCAGCATGATCACATGATCAAAATTCAGATGCTTGGCAACTGGCATGTATTTATGACAGTTGCAGTGTGCCAGGATCCTGTGATCACCCTTTGCTACTTTCTGAGAAGAAAAATCATGAGAGAAGTCAGATTTATTTAACAACTGTGTTACTAACTTAACAACTGCAGTGTTTCATTTAACCCAGGCTGTAAAATGAGGCAAAACCCACTTAGCAATTGTCTCGCTTAGCAATATAAATTTTGGGCTCAAATATGGTCGTACATCAATGACTACCTATAGGGATATTTCAGTAGAAGATGAGAATGTTATCTTTTTGGATACTTTAACTTTTCTTGTACTGCACTGAACAGTTCATTAGAGCAAATAATCTTTGCAACTCTTCCAAATCTTCAGTGATTCTAGAAGCGCAAACCAACCAACCCATCCTCTTCTGATCTCCTAGTTAACTCCCTCCTTAATTCATAATAATATTTTAACATTCTGCCAATAAATAATTACTTCAACTCTCTTGAGGAACAGAAGAAGCCAAACTTCAAACTGTTCTTAATTTAGCTCCAGGGAGCAGCTTGGACATTTTTCTAAGGAGGGAGAGAGAGAGAGACAGAGACAGAGAGAGACAGAGAGAGAGACAGACAGACAGACAGACACATACACACACACACACACACACACACAGAGAGAGAGAGAGAGAGAGAGAGAGAGAGAGAGACAGACAGACAGACAGACAGACAGACACATATACACACACACACACACAGAGAGAGAGAGAGAGAGAGAGAGAGAGAGAGAGAGAGAGGCAGACAGACAGACGGAGAGACAGACAGAGAGAGAAAGACACACACACACACAGAGAGAGAAAGAGAGACAGACAGATAGAGAGACACAGACACAGAGAGAGAGAGACAGAGAGAGACAGACCCAGAGAGACAGAGAGACACAGAGAGAAAGACAAAGAGAGACAGAGAGACAGAAAGAGAGAGAGATTTGAAAATCAAAGGAGGAAGGGTATCTCATCCTTTTCTTTAAAAACCCACTTTACATCAGAGAAAAACACAGAAGATTAGTCAGGTAATATAGCAATGACTTTTTCGCTCTGGGGCACCTCGCTCCTTTCTTCTCCCTTCTCTCAGAGCTTTTAAGATCACCACATTCCCATGTCGATTTAAGCCTTCTTCCAAGCTAAAACTTGATGCCACCTCAGCATATCTGAGATCGCAAGAACTGCTGCTCCTCAGGGGAGGTTCATCCGGAAGATAATTTCGTTCCGAAGTCCTAATTTGTGGTTGTCAACTGTTTCATTAACAGCATGCAGAATGCCTTGTGCAAATCACAGAGGACAAAGGCCTGCCAAGACTGAGGCAGCGTCTGATCGCTCAGCTCTCACTACCATGAATTGTATTGTCAAGGATGGCAGCTCTGCAACAGACTGAAGGCTTCCCCATTCAGTGAGGGACAGGACTTGGGGGTTCAATCCCCAGCATTTCCAAGTAGAGATGGAAAGACTCCTGCCAAAGCTTGGGAATGCGGTTGCCAAACAGTAGGGATTCTGCAGCTCAGTGTAAGTAACATACCCACAGCAAACAAAATTCTCAAGCAGGTAGATTCTTCAAAGAATAGTTTTATTTGATATGTCAGCTTGGCACAGGCTGGTGAAAGCTGACTCTGAAAGTTCCCGCAGTTTTCACCTAATTAAAAGTAAAGGTTTATCCCCCTCCCCAAACAATCAGTCACATGGTCCAATCAAGGCACTGTCTGGTTGCCTGATGACATCACTCCTCCTTCCTCTGACCAGATGTGAGGATGTCCTTGGTTCCCAAGATAAAGTATTTTATTTTGGCTACAAAACCCCAGCTATCTCTAATTCCCCACTCCCTATCCCTCAGCTCCAGCCTGGCAACACTGAAGCTCCAAGATGGCTTTGGCCAGGCCAGCTTCAGGGTTGACACTCAGCTCTGTTCTGAATGAAGTTTTCAAATAGGGGGTGTTGGATGATTCCTTATTTGTGGATCCTTGTAGCAGACAGTAACAATAGCCTGGAGGAACCGAAGGAAGAGCCCCAACCAAGACAACGGTCAGAGAAAAGAAATCCTAGTCCAGTGCAAAATACACTTTGAGAAAACGTCTCAAACATGACCCTACCTAGTTCTCTCGAACATTAAAGGAAGGGAGAGGACAAGCGCATTCAGACTTGCAAGATTCTGTTATTATAATATTATAATAAAAGTAGCATTAGCATTCATAACTTTGGTTTCCTAGTCTAGTTTACTTTGGAGGACTGACAATACTCATATAGTCTATCACACATGCTATGATTTAATGCAGTGTTTCTCAAACTTGGCGACTTTAAGTCCTGTGGACTTCAACTCCCAGAATTCCCCAGCCAGCTATGCTGGCTGGGGGATTCTGGGAGTTGAAGTCCACAGGACTTAAAGTCGCCAAGTTTGAGAAACACTGATTTAATGGTTTGAAGCAACCATATCTGGGATGTAAAAACCCAACTGAGCACTAGATGGCAGTAAAAAGTTAGAGTTTTCTGCATCTCTTTGTTACCGACCAGTGATTTTAAGTCACTTTTGGAACTGGGAAAACAGGCTTTTTGTGCTATCATGAAATATCTACTATGGAGAGAAGGTTTATCAAAATAATAACCATCATGTGTGGCTGGTCACGTGTCCCGTAGACCATGGTTGACAGTCTTGCTCTGTTATCTCCATAGCCGCACCATCGATACCTAGAGAATTCTAGTTTACAGCCTACATGTCCACTGATCTTAGAAGAGCTTTCCTACCATGATCGCCTGAAGGTCTCTCAGATCTCCAACTGTCATCCAGCTAAAGTAGTCAATAGCCATGCTGGCCTGGGGTGATGGGAATTGTAGTTCAAGATATCTGAAAGACATCAGGTTGCAAAGCTTTGAAGATAAAATGTCTCTCTGTGTGTGTGTAACTTTTCATCATGTATTTACTTTGATCATAGATCAAATGCTAGGAGATAAACATAAATCTCCCTCTTTAGGGTTTTCTCAAGTTGGTTGGCATGCAGTTAACTAAACTCTCAACCCTCCCAGTTCATTCTTGGTTTGTCCCTCCCAAGATCTTGCACCCATTATCCAGCTCACTCCCTACGGCATCTTTAAGTTTCTCTCTTTTCTCTCTGGTATTTAAATGGATCCACACCCAACTTCGCCCTTTTACTAATAATTGCACATACACAATTAATCAAATTCGACCGGAGCCTGTAAACCTTTTCTGAGAAAAGGCTATGTAATCCCGAGGACAGAATGTCACTCAGCCTGAAGACACCAAAAAAGGTAGCTTAGCAAGGAAGACATTTTATTCACCAAATGCATCCTGGTTTTACTGGAACTGGAGAGCCAGTTGAGACAAACAATGGGATAAGAAAGATGGAGAGAGGAACACCCTAGGCTTTTTTTTTTTTAGCAATATTCTTTATTTTCCATTCTTTTTCCACTGCCTTCTGATAATTCCCCCATGTTTCTAATTAAGTTGTCCTCTTGTAATCTGGTTTCTGCTTATCACTGTTTCCTCTCACAAATAAATAACATTTATAAAGGCTTCTCTTTTGAGCAGAGAAATCTATTATGGAGTAACCTCTTCACCACCGTCTCTTCAGCGAAAGTAGTTTGGCCGCATATATCTATTCTTTGGTAGCATCCTTTTTTGGAATGCTACCTTTAGAGTAATTGATCTAACACACAGCAGGAAAATTATTGATGTGAACAAGCAGCCAGCCCTGATGGTTGAAGGGCAAGAGCATCCAGCTAGGAGCTGCTGAAGGGCAGAATAATGTGTGCCAGTCAGCCTGCTGGGCACACCTAAACTAGCTTGTTGGAAAACAGCATCCTATTGCTTGAGTTGAAATAAGATGTATCCTTCTGTCTTATCCGTATTGATGTAGGGAGGGAGAAAGAACTATTTTGAACTTTGCTTCGGGAAATAAAAAATCTTTGCCAGCCTGTTGGGACCATTTATTTATTAAACACATTTATATGTCCAACCAACTCACACTCTAGGCAGCTAAAATAACTAAATTATTAGATAAATTACTTCTCGTCTATCGCAAAATGTCCTTTCTTCCTCTCAATTCGTTTCTGACTCTAATGTGCTGTTTTTTTACTTGATGGTGTCACGCGCCACCTTATTTCAAGCAAGTCTAATCAAATTCTAGGATGAGCTTGAGCCTTTCTCCATCAGAGGGGAGGAAAGTAGAAGGAAGAAGAACAGAATAACAGAGTTGGAAGGGACCTTGGAGGTCTTCTAGTCCAACCCCCTGCTTAGGCAGGAAACCCTATACCCTTTCAGACAAATAGTTATCCAACATCTTCTTTAAAACTTCCAGTGTTGGAGCATTCACAACCTCTGGAGGCAAGTTGTTCCACTGATTAATTGTTCTAATTGTCAGGAAATTTCTCCTTAGTTCTAAGTTGCTTCTCTCCTTGATTAGTTTCCACCCATTGCTTCTTGTTCTACCCTCAGGTGCCTTGGAGAATAGTTTGACTCCCTCTTCTTTGTGGCAACCCCTGAGATATTGGAAGACTGCTATCATGTCTCCCCTAGTCCTTCTTTTCATTAAACTAGACATACAGAGTTCCAACAATTGTTCTTTTATGTTTTAGCCTCCAGTCCCCTAATCATCTTTGTTGCTCTTCTCTGCACTTTCTAGAGTCTCCACATCTTTTTTATATTGTGGTGACCAAAACTGAATGCAGTATTCCAAATTGTGGCCTTACCAAGGCTTTATAAACTGGTATTAACACTTCACGTGATCTTGTTCCCTCTGTTTATGTAGCCTAGAACTGTGCTGGCTTTTTTGGCAGCTGCTGCACATTGGTGTTTTTTTTTGTTTTTGTTTTTTTTACTGAACTGGCCATGTAATTCTTTATCTTGTCGTGTCTCTTTTCTATTCTTCAGTGGGCCTTTATTGTAGACCAATTTGGAATGTCCAGCATTCAGTAAGCTTTCATGAGCTTCAATGCATCTTCTTCCTTCAGATATTCTTCCAATGCCCTTTTTTCTTCTTCAACTGTCTGGTTTACTTGCAACATTCCACGCACCCCATGCTTATATGTTCAGGTGATTACTCTTCAAACTGTAAGATGCTCTTTTCAAAAAATGAAGAAAGGATGGTGTCATCATCAGCCTAAGCAGAGGACCACACACAGTTCTCCCTCACGCTGTTTTTGGTGTTCGGGGGGCAGAGCTAGAGGAACAATGCTACAGTTCTTTTGTTATGCCTCATGTGGACATGCTGCTTTCCAGCTGTTTTCAATCAATTCCCAGAATCTCCATCCAGCTTAATCAAAACATACTGGGAATTGATGTCCAATATATTTAAAGGTGAAGGGAGATTGTGTTATAATGATGAGTCATCAGAAGATCCTACTGCCCGGCTAAAGGTCACTTCAAAATCCCACACGAGTGGATCTGAATCTATTTTCTAACACACCCCTCTTTACAAACTGTAGGCAAAAATCATGAACGTGGAAATGATTGTGAAACTGAAAGGGACTAGCAGATGACCAGACAGAGAATTTAACAGCAGAGTCTCTGGAGTCAGAGCTGTTCTCGGAGGAGACAAGATCAAGAGGTTACCTGAGGCAATGGATGTGTTTGGGAGACGATCCAAAGGCGGAGGTTGAAGTAGACGGAAGTTATGAGGAGACAGGCAGTTGGGCCAGGCAGATTCTCCACAGACATGTTGAAATCCTGAAGGAGCAGGCTGAACATTTTGTCAGAGAGGAAGAAAGCAAGCCAAGCCCGTAAGGAGGACCAAAACTACTGGAAGATGTAATAACTGGATTTCCTGATTGTTTTTTTTTTAAACACTAATACTAAAACATCTACATCTATAAAGCTACACACAATAGCCATCATATATACATTTTAGTTAGTTAGTTAGTTAGTTAGTTTGTCACTCAGGTACGAGATAACAAGTATAAGTATAAACATGGACATGAACAAAGGAAATGAGTATGAATAAATGGGGACAGTAGGAGGGGACAGTAGGCACGCTGGTGCGCTTATGCACGCCCCCTTTACGGACCTCTTAGTAATGGGGTGAGGTCAACAGTAGACAATTTAAGGTTAAAGTTATGGAGGTTTGAGGATGTAACAACAGAGTCAGGTAGAGCATTCCAGGAATTGACCATTCTGTTGCTGAAGTTGCATTTTCTGCAATTGAGTTTGGAGCAGTTGACCTCGAGTTTGTATCTATTGTGTGCTTTTGTATTATTGCGGTTGAAGCTGAAGTAGTCATTGACAGGTAGGGCGTTGTAGTAGATAATTTACCACATACAGAACAGCCAAGAGCACACAGAGAATTTTCCCCCGAGTACGGGCTCCAGCATGAGTCCAAAAGCTCCGAAGACAAAACCTCTGGTCCTGGGGACCGACCCAGATTGAATCCTGCAAAACTAATAATATGGCAACTGCAGGATTGATCATCTCCCTTCCACTGAAATCCAGTCAGGACAAGGGTGCTAGAAAATCAGGCCCCTGCCCGACTCTTCTCTGCATTGTTCCTCCTAACTAATTCCCCACCCTCAAGCTGTTGGGACTAAACCTACCAGAAAGGATCAGAGTTAACACGCTGCTGATTGGCTAGCCCTTGTCAGAATCATTAAGTCACCCTTCCCTTCTTGGAGCAGATTATCAAATGGATTAGCTGACCTTGGATAATCTAAAAAAGCTAAGCACTGTCAAACCTTATTAGGACATGGAGGAGAGACCGACAGGAGACCCAGGGCTGTAGGCTACACTAGAAAGTTAAAAACAACAACAACCTGAGAGAAAGCAATGGGAAGCAACTTCTTTCATATTATGATGAAAAGTATATGGAGATTTTCAGAAGTCACCTGGGATTGAAGTTGACTCAAAGGGTTTTTTTATCTTTTACATTTACAGTCTTGTTAAGATTGCATCAGTTCAGTAATAAGCAAAAGGCACAAATATTAATGATTAAAGTTGCTAAATTTGAAGAAAATGAGTTAAGAGTCATTTCAAAGCAGGAACAAAAAGGAAGAAGCTGTTGTAGTCCGCCGGCAACCTGTGCAGCTGGCAGCAGTCAGACAGTGAGGAGGTTGGGGAGGAACATGGGCCAGTCCTGGAGTCTGGGGAAGGCTCTGATAAGGGCTCTGCGTCGGAGGCAGAGAAAGGGATGGGGCCATCTGGGAGTTAAGTGCTGCCACTGGAGCCTCCAGCGTAGGACATCAGCAAGGCAGAGGAACAGGGGGAGCCTGTTCCCAGTGCGTGCATGTGCAGAGCTGCCAGAAGGCAAGAACAGTTAAGACTAAAGGGACGACTCAGGAGTAAGGCTTGGAGATGTTTGGCCCCTCCAATAAGGCATAAAGGAGGAGCAAAGGCATGTGAACCTTTTCAGGAAGCAACTTTGTTCATGCTGGTCAGTTTAAATTCTGAAGCAATGTTTTGACTCTGTGTCCATGTGGCCTTGCAAAGCTAGTTGCCAATTAGGTCTTTGACAGCGTTTCAAGAGAGGTGGATGCTTAGCAGCCTTATCCTGAAAGACTTTGGCTGACTTCTACTGGACTCTTTACAAACTATTTGTGACTCATTATGGGCTGTGAATGAACATAATTCACAGCCTTTGAAATAAAAAGAGGGTTGTTGGGACTAAGCATGTGCTTTTTACTGTCTTGGGAAGCCTAGATCAGAACAGAAACAACTCACATTCAATTCCGGGGAGTTTGGCTAAATACGCAAACACAATGCAGGACCCAAAAGTGTTTGTCCATGTCAACCCTGAAGGAAACCTGGCTGACGCCATCTTTACAGCTTCATGGTTGCCACAAGGCAGAAGAGTGGACAAGGAGCGGGGAAATAGATAGCTGGGGTTTTGTAGTCTAAACAAAAGGTTTTCCTGTGGAACCAAGGACATTCCATCAGGTGGCTGGGGAGAGTACTTGTGTTTGCATCTGGCATTAAGTCATAAACACATAATGGCTTTATTTCTGCGATGACATCATTATACACTTGTCATTATTTTGCCCCCATCACCATAAAACCACTGGAACACGGGATAAATGCAATGGTATACCTGTTGGGTTAAGAAAAACATCACAGAAGAAAGACCAAAGGCACCATGCAGTAGGTACTAAGTGGTTTCCAACTTCTTTACACTAAAATTTGTCCTCTTCTTGCAGGAGTGTGATGACCCTGTCACAACCAAATAAGCCTGGTTAACTGATGCTACCAAATGGCAGCAGTGTTTCTAGTCCTCATTTTAAACGGAGGGATTCTTTCATGTCGTTTTGCACATTTCCCCACCCCACCCCACCCCGAAAAACTTTTGTAAACATTACTTTCCTGCTTAGTCTAACTTAACCAGAATTCTCCCCTTTTCAGTTTGGATTGTCACTATAGTGCATGGCATTCAATATGGAATTCTGTTTGTCCAGATTGTAGGTTGTTCCATGGCTTCAAATGTGAATTTCCAAAGGCAAAAGAAGCATTTTTGTGAACCTGCATTGCATTGTCTCTCTTTCTTGATTTTCACTGTATTCGGTTTTCCAATGCTGCAAAAGATCTGGTGCAACCAGCTTCAGCTCCCTCTGCATCCTTCATCACACTTCCATAGTTTGCTCACTTTCCTCTGCCTTCTTCTGCCTTCACGCAACCGATCCCCAAGGGTTGAGAGTAAATCCATGCTCCAGTAATTGAGTTTCCCCACAAGTGTTCCCACCTATATTTCCTCATCTTGCTTGCAGGGCTGTTTTGTCAAAAAAACCTCGTCCAAGTCCAAGCACATCATTTCCACCGCTATAGACCTGCCAGCTCTTATGCTCACATCCTTGATGGAATTTATCAGATTGGTTAAAATTCTCTGTCCTATTAGAAGCTAGCACAGCTTCTCCTTGAGTGGCCCCTGCTCCTTCAGATGACCTTCCCAGGGATTATTTTCATTCTCCCTTCAGATCATAAACTCCCAGGAGCAGCTTGCTCTAGCAAAGGGGAAATTAATGATGGATCTACTTTGTTCTTATACAGACTCATCCTCACGCCTCTCTAATTAATAGCAGTAGCACTCGGATCTATATACCATTTCATGGTGCTTTATAGCCCTCTCTAAGCGGTTTACAGAGTCAGCATGTTATCCCCAACAATCTGGGTCCTCATTTTACCCACGTGGGAAGGATGGAAGGCTGAATCAACCTTGAGCAGATCAGGATCAAACTCCTGGCAGTGGGCACGGTTAGCCTGCAATATTGCGTTATAACTACTGAGCCACCATGGCTCCTTAATTAATACCAATAGACTTATATACTGCTTCACAGTTCTTTATAGAAGCTATAGAACTATGGCTCCCCCCCCCCCACTTCCAACAATCAATTCACATTCCATGCAGAGGTGGTATTCAGCAGGTTTTGACCACAACTGATGTGGTCAGGGACCAGCCAGCTTATATTGCCTACTGCAATTGCATCTTATTTCTTGCAATCATTGTGCATTATCCTCCATGGACATTTTGCCTAAATAATTGGTTTTTGGGGCTTCTACAGAGATGTATGCCTGCAAAATACCTGCATGGCATTTTCCAAGGTGTCTACCCTGACTTATGTGAGCATCTGCTATACATAGATTTAGAGGCCTTTTAAAAGAGGACTAGATCTGTGTAAAAATGTTGTGTAGAAATTCAAAGTAACGTGGCCATGGAAAATGACAGACCTATTGCTATCACAGTACTTTCCCTTCTCAATTTTATGTTTGAAACAATCTCATGAGAAGTTAGATTGAATGACGACGATTGCTTAGATCAGTCAGTTAATTTCATGGATAACCTTTGTCTTCCCAGTCTAACCATAGCTCCACAGTGCTTAGTAGAAACTGGAAAAGTGTAACACTATGCACGGCTAGATAACCTATATATTAGTGCATATACCCCTATTGCAAAGTTGGCTTCTCTCCCCATCATACCATCTTCTTTCCTATTCCATTCCATTGTCTTCTTATATTTCATGTGGGAATTCCAATTACCAGACTGATGAACTTTTCCAGAAGTATCTCTTCACCAATGTTATTCATGTCCACCAAGAGAATCTGTAGCTTGTAGAATCAACCCCATCGCTCTTTTCTCTCGCAATAGAGGACCCTTAGCTTGCAAGTCAGGTGCTGCATTGAGAATTGAAGTAGGAGTAAAATGGGTCTTGATCATCAGTTTTTATTAAGTGCATTTGCAAATGGGCAGCCACCGTTCTTTTCTTTTGGTCATCTTGCCCCCCCCCCCCCCCAATGCTTTCTCTAAATAGTAAACCAGAGTGCCAACTACTTCTCTCGATATGCATTGGATACTTTCACAACCTTGAGTTATTTGTAAAAATAATAAAAATGGGAAATAAAGCAAGCAAGCAATTAAGTAAGTAAGTAAGTCCTAGGCATACCATCTCTCTCACAAAACTGATATTAACTGATATTATTATTACTCCCCGAATCCACTAAAACTTGTCTCTCAAAATTTGATTCCTCCAGGCCTCTGTTGTAGTCCACTACTTGTAGCATCTAATTTGTCTGCTTATTCATCCTGGAGCCAGTTCAAGATGCTGATACTTAATTTTTAAACAAAATCTGTCCTGGCATGCAAACATAAGAATGTCCATTATAGACAGGGAAATTCTGTCCTGCAAATATTAACTCTCTGGCCTTCTAACTTCTAACCTAGATCCCAATTCTTCCTCTGTTCATTTCTCTTGTCCATCCTTGTGGGGTTTTTTTTTTTCTTTTTGTGTAAAATACAGGAAGGGTTTAACTTTATCCTCTCCTGAGCTATATGAAATACTTCTTTTGCCATTGTTGCTGAAGTGATCCTTCTCCTCCAGCATGTTCCTATATGGCTGCTGCCCAACGTAGGTGCCAACTTATTTTAGTTGGGAAGCTGGGAGAAGCTTCATGTCTTGGTCTAAGCCTGTTTGGCTTAGACATACATTATCAGCATTCTTTGGTCAGACCTCCCTGGAATATCCCCTTCTCCAATACTATGATGAAACAACACAGCCAGATTTCAGGAGGGGGGTGGGAATATAACACAAACAGTATGGTTATTAATTTAAAATGAACTACCTTGTAGTTTTTATTCTAAACCTTAAAATCAACTCTTCAAGATCTGGCATTTCCACATGCATACTTACCAGTGGTGGGATTCAAAAATTTTTACTACCGGATCTGTGGTCATACCGGTTCGCTGAGAGGGCGTTTTGCACATGCGCTGCTCACTTTGCTCGCCCGCCCGGAAGCCTCACATTTCTGTGCATGCACAGTTGACTGAAAACTGTTTTGTGCATGGGCAGAAACATGCTGGCAACGACAGAAGAGACCGGGGAACCAGTTTGGGGGCATGGCAGGCCTGGGTTGCTGCCAGTTCCAATGACCCAGGCCGCTATACCATCACCAGTTCGGCCGAACCAGTCAGAACCGGTAGGAACGCACCACTGATTCCCACCCCACCCCACTAACCTGCTTTCCAGCTTCGTTCTCCTGTGTAGGGCAATAGAAGAGGACTCAGCCAATCAGCTGGGACTCGGGAGGCAGACAATAGATGTGGGCAGGGCCAGCCAGAGATGGTATTTGTCGGTTCTCTGAACTACTCAAAAGTTTCCGCGACTGGTTCGCCAGAACCAGTCAGAACCAACTGAAAACCATCTCTGATACTTACTGTGTCATGGACTTTAATGACCCTCAAAACTGGGGCGGAGGGGAAACTAGCAACAATGGGGGGAGGGGTGTGACATCAACACAAGAAGCAAGAAGAAAAGGTTGGGAGTCAAATCATCTTTCTGTCCAGGAGCCTCCCAGAATCTTAAACAGAGCCTGTTGTTCCTAGAAGATCCATGCTTTAATCCTAGGCAAGAAAATGTTCTTCTCTCCAATCTACGAAGTGCAGTTTTGCATTTAAAATCTTCTATGGGTATCAGTTAAGACTGTTCTATTGGAGGCCTTTTCTGGAATGCAAATGTCTATTTAGGATGGGTTATCTGCCCCCCCCTCTGCTGCCACCCCTTTTGCCCTACCCCTTTGAAAAGGCCATCGCTACTATTGAAATCCAGCTTTTAAAACCCTTAGTAGTGCGAAAAACCTATAATTGTCATGAACAGGATAGTTTTGGGGAGGTTAATGCTGGGAGTGAGGGGATAACTCTGTACAGTACCTTCCCCAAAGGATGCGGTCCTCCCTGAAATTAATCAGTCTCTAATTGCTGCTAGTTTTAAAGGCTAATAGCAGAGGGTTTATTTTTAGATAGGATTTCTCCCCCATGCCAAGTACACATTTTAATGCATTCTTCTAAAGCTGGGAGATGGAGAGAGAAAGGAAAGAGTGAGTCGGGATTTCACTGTACTGTTCAGTTCCTGTCATCTTAGCACACAACTTCAGTTACGGGGCTAGTTAAAAGTATCTACCGGTAGCTGAGATTGTTTTACGAGGGCAATAAGATTTAAAAGTGTTAGGCTGTTTTTAACACACGTGGGGTATAGTTTCCTCTAAAGCAGGGGTGTCAAACTCGATTTCATTGAGGGCCGCACTAGGGGCGACTGGGGGCGTGGCCAGGGTGGGCGTGGCCAGTTCAACATCAATTTGTGTTAGGGGCGCCTGCGGTGGTCCAAGATCTCTGCCAGCGAAAATGGGCTCCTGAGCTCCGTTTTCAGCTGAGTCAGCCTCCTGCAATCCTCTGCCAGTGAAAATGGAGCTCAGGAGGGTTACCCCACAGGGTTGCCCCATGGTAGCGCCACAGGCCAGATCTAAGGACCCTGCAGGTCAGATCCAGCCCACGGGCCTTCTTGAGTTTGACACCCCTGCTCTAAAGATAGGCAGCATTCCTTGGAAGATGTTCTCTGATTTGGCCTTGGGATTGTCCAAACAATTTATCTGGACCAGAAGTTCCTTCGGGTTCACCTCTAAATTGTCTTTGAGGCAAAACCCAGGGGCAGTTTCCTAGAGAAGTCGGATGGTTATTTTATTTATTTATTTATTTATTTATTTTTAAAAACCCATCTTCCCTACAAGATGACTCTCTAGCACTGTGATGGCGAACCTATGGCACATGTGCCAGAGGTGGCACGCAGAGTCCTCTCTGTGGGCACGCGCCATTGCCAGTGGCTCTTCATGCGCGCCAGTCAGCTGGTCTTCATGGCCTGAAAACAGCTCCAAAAACAGCTGTTTTCCAGGCTGTTTTGGGCCTTTTGGGACCTGTTTCTGGGGGCCTTTTTCAACCTGTTTGGGGGAGGGGGTTCGGGCTGTTTTTTGGACCTGGAAAAGAGCTTGAAAACTGCCTGAAAAACAGTCTGAAAATGGCCCAAAAATGGCCTGAAAACGGCCAAAAACGAGCATGCACTCACCAGCCAGCTGGTCTTTGGGTAGCCGGCGTTCCAGTGGGCGCACATACACACATGTTGCAGTTTGGGCACTGAGTGCCCAAAAGGTTTGCCATCACTGCTCTAGAAAATCTACCAATTAATTGCCTGTACTCTTTCCAGCCTGAAGAGGGTGTGAGACTTCAGCTGACGCTGACAGACTGGGCTTCACATCCAGAGTTTCTGAAATACTGAGTTCTTAGTGAGGACCTTGTAGGAGAAGAGCTGTGTTAATCTATGGTAGACAAGTGTAAAAAAAAAAAAGTCTGGCCAACTTTCCTGATCCCCAAATTCTATTAAAAGGCATAGGATTATGTAAGCTAAAACTAACATTTGTTAGTCTGTTTGTGAATTTGAGTTCCTAGGTACAGGACAGTCCGCTTTTTTCACGTTATGTTCACTATTTTTTTTCCACAAAATAGTGGACATTTTTTTTTATTCAAAAGCTTTATGATGAAATGGTACGTAATCTAAAGCTGTACAGTCTAAGAGAATAAGGATAGGAGAATCGCGTTTTGTCTTTTTTTTTCATAAGTTAGAATGAGACAAAGATCGAATATCCATTGAACTCGATTCTCCGAAACAATGATTAATCCTACTCAATTGTTTCACAAGACATTTTTGTAAAAAAAAAATTTTTTATTTTTTTACTACTTAACACACACACACCCCCGCTTGTCCGCTATTTTTTGGAAGCAGACCTGGCAACCCTAGGTACAGCTTCAGAGACTCTAAAGCAGGGGTCTTCAACCTTGGCAACTTTACGACGTGTGGACTTCAACTCCCAGAATTCCTCAAGACCCCCTTGAAGACCCCCTGCTCTAAAGCACATTTTATTGATCAGAATGTGTCCTTCCTTGGCGAAGACATCAGTCCAGTGTTTACCTAGCTCTTCTCAGATAAATAGAAGTCGCCTCTTGTCTGATGAAATGTCTTTAATATCACATGCCAATTTTTACTGCCACATTAGATTTCTTTGTTTCCTAAAGCCCCACCCTAACTTTGCACACACACCTGTGTAAGTCTATAATTTTGATTCATGAATCATCCATGCCCCAGGATCACACCCAAAAGCTTTTAAGTAATCAGCAAACATTTTTCATCTAGGTTTTTATGTGGTGGTGGTGGTGTATTGAACAGTATCACCATCATCATCATCAGTATTGTCATCTCATGTTGCAATAAAATTGCAAGTTCTTTTTTCCAATCGTGCCTTTTTTCAAATTTCCAATCATGATCAGTTCCAAGCTATTCCATTCTATTTGGTCTGCTGTTTGTTTGTTTTTTCTGTTTGTCCCCATGAATGAATGATTGGGTTCATAGCGACTAGATTATTTCCCCACTAGTAAAATCTTCATAGTATCGCCCAATCATTTTTAAGAGATATAAAACCCACCCCCTAGAACTGAAGAAGCTTCTTGGATGAGAAGCGAAACCTTTTCAAAGGAAAAAGAAAAATCAAGGAAGTCCATTTGCCCGTTGGGAAAAGCCCCTCTGGGACATCCCCCATTACAAGGATTATCCTGTAAAATTTACCCTGGAGATGGTTTTTGCTTTAACCCTAACCCTAACCACCACATATGAAAATGGTTCCATTTTGCAGAATCCAGTAAAAACAACATTGATATCTGATGGGAGAAGGAACGAACATCCTTGTTCAAATTCAAATTAGGGGTGGGTTCCTGCCAGTTCTAACCTCTTCTATAGAAGAGGTTCCACAAACCTACCGTGCTGTTTAGGGTTCCAGCTCCCTCCCCCCGCCCGTCCGCACCATGCTTGCCCCGCTGGCCGCTCACTGATTGGCTGGCTCACCAATCGCCCCACCCGCCTCTAAGAGTCCTATCTAAACATTAATAATCTTAAAGCTGTCAAGTTTTAAGATTGCACTGGCTACCTGTGGTTTTTCGGGTGCGTTTCAAGGTGCTGATTACCATCTTTAAAGCGCTCCATGGCACGGGACCTAGTTACTTGCGGGATCGCATCCTCCCACATACATCCCTGCGGCCAATTCGCTCACACAGGGAGGGACTTCTCCTGGTGCCGTCCACTAGGCAATGCCAACGGGCGACACCAAGGAGTAGGGCCTTCTCTGTGATGGGCCCAACCCTCTGGAATGACCTCCCCCCCGACATTAGAACCACTTCTGACCTCCGCTCCTTCCGGCAAAAATTGAAGACTCACCTGTTCCGATTAGCAGGCCTGGCATAATTACAACTGTCCCTCCTGGCAAATGTATTATTATCTGGTTATTTTAGGGTTTTTAATCTGTTGTGTCTGTTTTAGGGATTTTAAAAAATTATATTTATTCAGCTTTGTACAGTTCTTTTAATTGCATTTTAACCTCCTCCAAACTGTACATATTTAATATTTAATTTTTTATTGTATTTTTGTGATATTCTCTATGGACTGTACACCGCCCCGAGTCCCTTCTGGGAGAGGGGGTGGTCTAGAAGCACAAATAAATAAATAAATAAATAAATAAATAAAGTTTGAACACCCTTGTGGTTTTTTTTCTAAAGGGTTAGGGGTGCAAGGGTCTTGTAACTTGACAGGTTTAAGACTTGCACACTTCAATGCCAGAGTTCCTGAGCCAACATGACTGGAGGAGGAATTCTGGGAGTCGAAGTCCACAAGTCTTAAAGCTGTCAAGTTTGAACACCCCTGGGTTTTTTTTTAAGGGTTGGGGGTGCAAGGGTCTTGTAACTTGACAGCTTTAAGACTTGCGTGCTTCAATGCCAGAGTTTCTGAGCCAACATTTTGGTTGCTAAGCAAGAGCGTTGTTAAGTGAGTTTCATCACATTTTACAAGTTGGCCACGCCCACCCAGTCACGTGACTGCCAATCCACCCCCACCCGGTCACATGGCTGGCAAGCCACTCCCACCCAGTCACATGGCTGGCAAGCCACTCCCACAAAGCAGGCCACACCTACAGAAGAGGTTCTAAAAAAATTTGAAATCTACCACTGATTAAAATGTTCTAGTCATCTTCACCTCCAAAATGGAATTCTGCACATTCAAATACATTAATATGTTGGCAAGAAAAGTCTAGGAACACTAACTCAAAGGCTCAGAGAACTTCGAGCCAAGACCCTCTGCTGGGAAGCCTCTCCTTTGTCGGAAGGCTTAATCCTAGTTGTCTAAAGAGTAGCTTTGCTTTGATGGATCTGAGAAATAAGCATTTAAATTTACCAAAGTACCTCTATGGTGATTGAATGCATTGCTGAAACAGAGCTCAAAAGTATACTTTGCATAAAATGTGCATACGGTGATTTACATAGAGATATACATTGAGAAATAATTATTAATGTATAAAAGGTTGATGGATAGTTTCATGACTCTAGCTTTCTTTAGAGTGGCTCACAAGCAGTGGTGAAATTCAAATATTTTTACTACCAGTTCTGTGGGCATGGCTTGGTGGGCACGGCAGCGGAAGGATACTGCAAAATCTCCATTCCCAACCCACTCTGGAGCCAGCCAGAGTGGCATTTGCCTGTTCTCTGAACTACTCAAAATTTCCATTATTGGTTCTCCAGAACCTGTCAGAACCTGCTGGATTTCACCCCTGCTCATAAGAGATTCTTCTCATACTTCAAAAAGCCATGGGGCAACCTTGATGTGCTTCTTCTTCATTATGGACCCTCCCTCCTCATTATGTTCAATGAGAAACTGGACTTTTGCCCCAATAACAATGACCATCCTCACCAGGGACGTGCGGTCAGGTGAGGCAAGGGAGGCAGAGCCTCACCTCTCTTCATGAAATAATAGTATATAATATTATATACTATGTGTTTGTGTTACAACCCCTGGTATGCCCAAATATGTATATATTTATGTATAAATTATATAAATAAATAATTATAATATTATATACATCCGGCCAGCCGCACCCAGGAGCTGCGGAGGCAGAAATGTTGTCGGCGCTCCCAGAGTCGCTTTCGTGCCTTCGTCATCCGGGAGCGCCGACAACATTTCTGCCTCCGCCCTCTGCAGCTCCCGGGCGCAGCCGGACGGATGTAGCCACAGCAACGCCGAGGCAGTCCGGGCGGACGAAAGAGCAAGTGAGGCAGCCTGATCCTCGGTTGCTCGCCCGCCGGACTGTCTCGGCGCCATTCTGGCTACCTCCGTCCGGGTGTGCCCGGGAGCTGCGGAGGGCGGAGGCAGAAATGTTGTCGGCGCTCCCGGATGACAAAGGCACGAAAGCGACTGGGGAACGACGAGAACCTTCCTGCCTCTGCTGGATTTCGCGCGCTCCTCGTGCGCAAAGTCCAGCAGAGGCAGGAAGGTTCTCGTCGTTCCCCAGTCGCTTTCGAGGACTGCGGAGCGCGAGCTGGCGGAGCACGCTCAGGAAGGCAGGGAATGGGATCACGTGTGCTGGAGGCTGAGGCAGCCTGAGCCTCCAGTACACGTGGTCCCATTCCCCGCCTTCCTGATGACGTCACCAGCCTCACCAGCCATAAACCTCACCGCACATCACTGATCCTCACTGAAAGTTTTCCCTCTCTATATAACTAGTTCCTCATCTAATCATATGCTCTGCAATATATACCAGCTAAATGAATCATCAAATTGTGATGGATTTTCAAGTGGCTGAAAGTATTATGCAACAACCAGAACCCTTGCGTGGTACACCTATGGTCATTCCAGGATGAAACGGCATGGTCTGTAAAGCAATTAAATTCAAGATTTTGCCAAAATTCCAGGAGGAGTTTTTACCAGGTTCCAACATGCAACCATTTTGCTAAATATTGACTCACTAGACTTTGGTCCCCTCCTTTGACTCCCTGGGGTGGGGGAAACTTAAAAACAAGTGTTAGCAACTCCAAAGCAACCCTAATGAAATCTAAATCTTCCTCTTTTCATTCGAGATACATTTTGTTTTCGACCAACCCTAATGATAGATAGAGAGATTTACTCATGATTTGTAAGCTAGATAATATACGAGTGTCTCAGACATACCAGGGCTTGTCATTGGATCAGGAGAGCTTTCTCCAAAACAAGTTCTATCAGCCCTTCAGAAAAAGAATGTAGAAAAAGCCTGATTTGGTGCATCAATTAAGCTCTGTCAGATATATATATATATATATTCTCCTTCCAAATAAAAGAAGGAAAAACTGAACAAGCAAATGAACAAACAGTAAGAACACAGGAACCCATTCGTTAAAGACATGTTCAAGTAGAAGCTGAACAATAGTCAAGGGGTATTTGAATTAAATTCTTCCACTGCGAAGTTCCACTGGGTATCGATTTTGAAAGATTCTAAGCAAAGGTGGAATTCTGCGGTTTGGATCAGTTCACCTGAACCGGAAGTGGAAATTGCAGATTGGCCACTCACCAGTGGCGGGTTGCAGGTGGTACGCCCTGGTACGGGCGTACCGGATCCTGCCCGGAGCACCAGGTACCATTCTGGTACGGTGTTCCGGAGGGCCCGCCCGCCCGCGCTCCTTACCTGTGCCTTAATCTTTTGGTGCTTCCGCGCACAGCCCAAAAGACAGCCCAAGAATGCCTGAAAACGACCTGAAAAATGCTCTGAAAAAGCCCCAAAAATGGTGCAAAAACCGCCCAAAAAGCAGGCCATTTTTCAGCCCATTTTTGGGCTGTTTTTCAGACCAAAAATGGCCCCAAAAATGGCTAAAAACACAGGCATGTGCACGCCAGCCAGCTGGTCTTCAGGTTTCCGGCGCATGCATAGTTTGGGCACTGGGAGCCAAAAAGGTTCGCCATCCCTGGACTATGGTGTCCAATCCTGGATGCTACAGGTTATTGAGGTTGACAAACATAGTTCAGTTAGACCAGATTAGTGGCCAAACACTTCATTTACCATCTGTAAGAGGCTGAGAATCCCAAAGTGGGAAGTGACCACCTTATAGATGTAAACAGTTAGTTTTTGGGGGTGAGTTGGAAATTGTACTTTTTAATGAAGTGGTAAACCTTTTTAAAAGTTTTTTATGGAGTTTCCATCTCAAAATGGTAATTGATGGTTGCCCGTTATCATACTTAGGGATCATTTCAAAAGGACTACAAAGATCTGGAGCCCTGGGACAAAAGGCTTACTTAACCTTGTTAGAGGGAAATCAAAATGCATGGAAAACACACGTGCATTCAATCTTGTGGTTGCTTAAGATACTGAAACTGGGCAAAACCTGGCATGGTTCTTGAGATGATGGAAGTGGCACACCACTGATCATGGTCCCGTTCCAGTTAAATTATAAGAATATGGGCAGGACCTAACCAGACGTTTCTTGATTGGAAGACCAATGTAGTCATAGAGCTAATTACTGAGAAAATGGGGAGCTCTTGCTACATTGGCCGGATGCTTCAAACTGAAGCTGCACAACCTCTGATGGAGATGTTATGGTTCTAGTTTGCCACTACAGGTGAAATAAGAGACTTAACAATAGGCCTTTGGGTTAAACTCTATTCTTGGTGACTTCATGGACATTTCCATGCAGTTTTGTTGGTAACAGTATAGAAAAAGTTTCCTGCTGATTTTTTCCAGGAATTTTTTTATTTTATTTTAACCATCCTGGTCTAGCTTCCAGTCTTAGTATTCGTTGGTGGTCTCCCATTAACATTTTAATTAGGCCCAACCCTGCTTCCAAGCCCAGACAAGTTTGACCAGATGTCGCCACCTATTCCGACTGTAAGATATTATGCTCTGTATTGATTACACCCATTGCTCTATGTTGCAATATCAGGGTGCTTGAAGTTTAAATGACTTAGATGATTTTTGGATGGAATCAGAGATGGTACTTAGCCGGTTCTATCCGGGTTGGGCGAACCCATAGCGGCAGCTGTGGGGAGCTCTGCCCCCCCCCTCCCGCCCTGATGAGGACTGCGCATGCACAGAAGCTCACATTTGCGAACCGGTAGGATGGAACAGATGTAGTTTGAGAATGGGGAAGAAAAACAACTTACTGAGTGGATTTACTCTGAACTTTGCCCTCAAATACTACTGAATCAAGCATGACTTCAGAAATACCCATTGTTGGGAGTATACTCCTAGTGTTGGGTAGGCAACATATATCTATATACAATAACAAATGGTCGTTGTTGCTTTAAATGCGTGGAAGTACTTATCAGCTGTAATTAACTTTACAATAAGAGGGAGTCAGGAGAGCTCACTCTCTCTCTCTGCTTGTCCTATGCTTGATAACTACTCACTCGCTTGATGACTGGAATGTGAACTGCGACTGTAAGCAATTGTTTGTTCTTTGAATTGTGTTTGGACATATATCTACTATCACTGCTTATGAAGCAATTATTAGTAGTAAAGCTACTTGTTTTTTACTAGCAGTGTCTGAAATGCTATTCGTGTGTTTTTTCTACTAGCAACGTTTTTTGTCTCTAGCTGCACATTCCGCTGCGCTACTTTCTGTCTCCCAACGGAGATACCCCTAACAAACATCTTCTGTAATGCATCAAGTGGAATGGGTAGCAATCCAGGAAATCGTCAGCCCTTCAAGACAGACCAGTCTAGGAAACCAAAACCATGCATGCTGCTGGTTTTATGATAAGGTTAGACTTACTACATTTGCAAATCTGAATGTGCTTATCCCCTCTCTCTCCCTTTATCTTTGTGAAAACTAGAGAGGGCCTTGTCTGAGATGTTTACTCAGGTTAAAGTTCCGGCCTAGATGCAGATTTCTTTTATCTGACCATGGTCTTGGTTGTGACTCTTCCTCCGGTTCCTCGAGGTAATTCCTTCTATCCATTGAAAGCATCCCATTTGAGATTCTGCTCAGCTAAATCTAAAATAAGGTACCATGAAAAAGAAAGGAGGTTATGCTCACACTTATCATCTGATCAAGAGTCATCATCTGAATCTCACAATGACTGAGTGGGCACATGGATCAACTACTTATAGTATTCTTCCTAGGGACAGGTGCACTTCATTTACTTTTTTTTAAATTAAAATTAAAACATTTCTTCCCAAGCTGGCATCTACTGGATACGTATATTTAAATTGGCACAACTGGTGACATTTCTTTTTCACTTTTAGTGATGTGTTAGTGTACTTCTTGGAGATTCCTAAGCATCTGCCTAAAAGCTTATTGCGATAGGCACAATGGTGGGATTCAATTTTTTTTTACTACTGGTTCCGTGGGCGTGGCTTGGTAGGCGTGGCATGGCTTGGTGGGCATGGCTTGGTGGGAGTGGCAGGGGAAGGATACTGCAAAATCTCCATTCCCTCCCGATCAGCTGGGAGTCAGGAGGGAGAGAATAGATGGGGGCAGGGCCAGCCAGAGGTGGTATTTACCGGTTCTCCAAACTGCTCAAAATTTCCGCTACCGGTTCTCCGGAACTGGTCAGAACCTACTGAATACCACATGTGGATAGGCAGTAGCACCATACTAGCAAAGGCAGCGAAAATGCCACAAAAAGCAGAAGGAGGAAGAGAGCTTGTCTTCTGGGTTTGAAAGTAGAAAACTTAGGGAGAGTAGCTGATAGAGGACTAGGATTGATAAAGCCCCTTGCTTGCAAAATTGGAGCTTGGAAAGAAAGGGCAAGATGAGTCTTGCCAAATCTCATTTGGCCAGAATCAGCAAAGCAATAGACACAGGAGCCAGAGAGGCTACGGCTTTCCTAGATGACATTCTTCAGCCTCCCAACTTAAATTAAAATATATTTATTATTTAATATGGCATTTGTATTCTGCTCAAAGCAGCATAACCTGAAGGCCTCCACTCAGTTTACCCCAGTGGTGGGATTTGTTGTTTTTTTTTACTACCGGTTCTGTGGGCGTGTGTTTGTGGGCATGGCAGGGGAAGGATACTACAAAATCTCCATTCCCTCCCCACCCCACTAGCCTGCTTTCCAGCTCCGTTCTCCTGCGCAAGGCAACAAAAAAAGATCAGCTGGGAGGCAGTGGGGGCAGGGCCAGCCTATTTGCCGGTTCTCTGAACTACTCACAATTTCTGCTACAGGTACTCTAGAACCTGTCAAAACTGGCTGAATACCACTTCTCGTTTACACACACCCCCCCCCAACAAGATCCCAGTGAAGTAGGTGAGGCTGAGAGCTCTATCTAGCCAAGGTAGAAGGATCACATGTTCAAAGGGGGATTGAACTTGGGGGTCTCCAGCCCATGTCCAGTTTCTTGACTGCTGTCTTATTCCTCTGCTAAGTGACTTAGCTGTGTAGGAAGTTAGCACTCACCCCTCTCCTAGAAAAATGAAATATCCTGGGAAATATTGAAAAGGCAGAATATTATATTTCCCTGGATAAGAAATGGAGAAACATGTTTTTAGGCAGGAAACAGACTCACTCCAATAGCCCCCAACTTTTTCAATGAGCAATTAAAGCTTGAGCTAGTCTACTCTACATAACAAAGGTAGGATTAACCCTCTTCAGAAAATCACCACAAGGCACCTGGGAAAATCACATCAGTCAGCAAGGGAACCAAACTTGGACTCAAAGCACAGCCTACAGAGTTATCCCTGCATGGCCCCATGGGAGTCTGACAACCAATCAGAAAACAAGATCAAGATCAAAGGCCCGAGAGGGCATAAAACCAGGAACTTTCAGCATCTCAAGCTCTTTTCTTCTTCCCCCAACTTCTGAAAGCATGTGATCACCTTTTCTGTTCAGGAAGTCAAGCCATATGATCCTGTCCACCATTAAGACCATTTTTCCAAGCAGCCTCCGTGTTCCCAGTGTCTTTTTTTCCCACTTGGAACTGAACCCAGAAGGACATTTCTTCCAACAACTGTACAAAGGAAAAACGTGAAAATGGCTTAAGCCTTAGAAGAGGACCAAAATCCCACAAGTTTCCTGACATGAGATTAGGTGGGATTTCAGTAAGAACGAGGAATGAGAATTTGACCATCTTAAACCTGACATATTTCTTTATTTTGATGATCATGCTACGATTCCCAAACCCTGAAAGAATACAGTCTTGGCATTAAGCAGAGAGGGTAGTCCTCGACCTGCGACCACAATTGAGCCCAACATTTACATTGCTAAATGAGAAATTTGTTAAGTGAGTTTTGCCCTGTTTTACAACTTTCCTTGCCATGTTTGTTAAGTGAACCACTGCAGTTGTTAGCAAAACGGTTGTTCTCATGTGTCCAAAAGTAAATCACATTTCCATGGGGATGCTGCAACAGTCATAAGTGTGAAAAATGGTCATAAGTCACTTTTTTCAGTGCCATTGTAACTTCAAACAGTCATTAAATAAACTGTTGCAACTCGGGGGCTACCTGTATTTCTTTGCAGTATTTATACAGTGCTTACTCCACAGGGCCTTTCAGCAATTCCTAATTGCCTACCTTTCGGTCGCACAAAGAGCTGAGCCTTCATCTTAACTTGTCCTTAGCTCATAAAACCAGCTGCTGCTTTAGATACAGTGTAGGACACAACTGCTTTGTCAACGTGGAACCTTCAATGTCCATGATGAAGGGCTTCTTGCAGGTCCTTTCCAGGGGTGAAATCAACTTACCTTCTCTACCGGTTAGTAAATGTGAGCTCACGCTCCTTACTTCTGCGCATGTGGAGAGCGTCAAAAACGGGACATGATGACGTCCGGGCAGGTGGGCGGAGCCTCCCACCGCCATCGTTACTGGTTCGCCTGGCTGAATAGCACGACTGGTCCTTTCCCAACTGATAACAACATAATTTGGAAGCACCTAGGTAGGGTACTTCTGTTTCCCCGTTTCCGTATTTGGGGTGGGGGGGGAGTATTTCACACAACACTTCCAAAACCGCCTTCCCTCTGTGTGTCAGTGTTCCAAGTAATACACCCATTGAAAGCAAAACTCCCAGGTAGATTCCTCAAAGAACATGTTCCTTGGATACCTCGTATCAGCACAGGCGGTGAAAACCAACTCTAAAAGTACGCACAGTTTTCACCCATTTAAAAGAGTAAAAGTTCCCCCTCCCAAGTGTCACCGCTCACATTGTTCAATGAAAGTAGCTGCTTGGTCGCTGCTCTCCTCCTTTCACAGCCACCTGTTAATATGACCTTGGTTCCCACAGGAAAAATGTTAGCCAGTCTATCTACTTCCCCCCCTCCCTTTCCCCTCTCAGGGTTCGTGGCGACTATGAGGCAGCACAAGATGGCTTCAGCCAGGCTCGCTTCAGAGTTGACACTGTGTGTAAATGCACGCCACACCTTTTCTTGACTTAGCTGCCCCTAAGTTAGGGTGACAATCTAATATCACCTGACCAAACTCCCCAAATTTCTGGCCCGAGATTGCTATTCGTGCCTTACATCCGCTTCTGGGAAAGTTAGAAGCAACAAGGCTGAGGATTTCTCATGATAGAAGTCAGTCTCTAAAGCACACACAATCCTCCCTGATGATCTCTTTTGGGAGATGCTATCAGGGACACCACGTTTCTCCAGAAACTCCTCTGTTTTATAGCTTGTGAACAGAGCTCAAGGTAAGTAGATCAGGAGATGCCTTCCTGCGTGGCGGTTGACACCACAGCAATAGAAAGCAGATATTTGCATAAGCAAGACCAAGCTCTCAAATGCAGATTAGCCTGTATTACTCATTCCCTTCACCTTATCCGATCAGCAGTTATTCCTACAGTAGAAGTACATGTAATTCCACCCTGGGCACTACAAAGGGCAGAAGAATCCAGATACAGTATGGGAACATTAACTGGAAATTAAATACCATAAAGACACATTCAAAATCAGCTTTAAAATAAGCCACGGAGCTGAAGTGGGGCAATGTAGGAAGAACTCCCTGCTCCATCATGGCTTAGGCCATGATGTTTCATCTGAGCCCCGTAGCTGTCTCCTTCCTCTGTCTTCTTGCAACAGAATCCTTTGACGGGTTTCCCCTCTCAAATGTTCTGTGTTTTCGCAGCTCAACAGCATGTATGTATTAAGATGGTAAAGAGAGAGAGAGAGGGTGCTATAGGCAGACCACTGGGAATCCAAAATTCTCCATTTACTTGCAAATTAGAGGTCTACAAGTTGATCCCTGGTGTGCTTTAATTCCCCAGAGCTTTATCGTCTGAAAGCTACATTGCATCACATTGCTTCTCATAAATGATGTACAGGCAGCCTACTTAGATGTTACGTTTACATTATCTACTGAACCTCCCTAGGTCTTCTTATGGCTTAGCTGAGCCATCTGTTCTGGCCTGCCACACTTTCTATTATTATTTTAGTCTATTATGCATTTTCTATTGTGGTAAAATGGGAGGGGGGATTGTACGGAGTTAGATGATATGTAGCCATAACAAAATTCTTTCTAGAAAGCCAAGGTCATCCTTTGTCTTTGCACCTCTGCACCTGACTGGAACTGGATGGATGGAAGATTGGACCATGGGATGGACTTGTGGGTGTGGGAGACAAGATCTTGAACTTTCAATTGGGTGGAGAAAACCGGGAAGCTTTCAGATTCGTGTTTTCCCAGATGCACCAACATGGCTCTCTTAATAAATTGGAACTTTGAGGAAAGCTTTGCCTGAGACTTTGATTTAATTTTGGATGCTATTTGGAACCCTGACACACAGCTTGATGCAACAAACAGGTTAAAGTGTTCAGTGTAAGGGCAACAAAAGGCCCACGGAGGGTAGAGTGAGTTTTAATATTATCCATGTAACTAACTAATTCTCTTAAGAATTCTTCGGAGGACGGGTGTAGATAGAATTTTAATATTATTCATGAAACTAACTCTCTTAACAATTCTTCGGAGGTTGGGTGTAGATCCGATTGAACAGGGTTTAATTTCTTGGCAGGTGTTTGCAGATCTACCTATTTTAAGCCAATGATGTAGACGGGCACATGGCCAATTTTCTACACATTGTCTGCTTCTTTTCTCCTCGCCTGTTCTTTTGTAAAAGCCGTTGCATTGTAACCGCTTGTTCCGCACAAAAAGACTGTCATCACCGTCCCATACTTCGTCTCCTTTAGCCTAAATAACGTGAAAGATGCTTGTAAGGGCAACAGCAGCCATGAATAATCCCAGTGGCTATCAGGAAACTTCACAAAAGGGACTGGTTAGGAATGGGGGTGGGGGGGGGAGGGAAAAGAACAATCTGCAGGGACAAGTTTGAGAAAGCAACCAGACTAAACTGGCGTGCCCAGGGAGGGAGTCCTTCACACAGATCCCTAGGCAGTTGAACAGTGGAGACAGATTGTCTGTCCTTCGACAATTAAGTTGTCTTCTGTGATAACCTGGGAAAATACTATTACCAAGCACAGTTGCCAGCGTTGGCCAATCCAAAGAAAATACATCTAGTCTTCCCCCCCTCCCCCCAACCCAGCCTTAATGTGAATTGAGACAGTAACAAACTCCATCCATCAAGTTTAAAAGGTTTGTTTTTTTTTACAACTCCAGTTCTGAGATAGTTTTTATTTTAACATTTAACTTATTGTTTTATATCGATGGGGTTTTACATTTTTACACTTCTTTAAATGTTTCCTTGGGACGTTCAGTTAGTTCTGATTTAAATGGCTTCATCCAAAAATAAAATTTTGGAAAGGGCCCCAGACTCTTCTTTACTGCTGCCTTCTTTTTGTGTGAGAGATCCCTGTTTTTCAATCTTTCTCTTTAGTCTCATTTCACAGTACTGAGGAATTGAAGCCCCCCCCCCTCTCCTCTTTTAATTCTCCCAATTAGAGGCTGCTTAAAAGCTGGGCTTGAATTGGTTCAAATAGCTCCAGAGACTAAGAAGTTACAGCACTCTTTTTTCCCTTTCTTGTTGTGTTTGTAGCATAACACTTTTTCAGTCCCCAGGTCTCGGGAATATTTTTTAAATTTTAGAAGCATTTAACCCACCTTTGGAAGGATTTCAGAAGTCATCTAGTCCAGCGGCCACCAACTGGTGGTCTGTGAGAAAATTTTGGTGGTCTGCAGAAAAATTATTTGCATTTTTTATATTGCACTAAATTAGGAGTCCTCAAACTATGGCTCCTGGGCCGGATACGTGCCATGAACGCTTGTGTTGCTGCAGAGAGTCTCCCCCTTCTGGGTCTTTTTGTGCAGGTTGGAGGGGGGCAGAAATTCCAACTTGGGGTCTGCTTCGATCTCCTGGTGTAGGGCTTTGGGGAGAAGACTGGAAGGAAGTGCCGCTGGTGGAAAAGAGCCGGAGGACCTTGTTCTGATGGGACTGTATCATGGAACTGACTGACCATATCAGCCCAGTGAGGCTCCAGGGGCCAGTACCTGGCCTTGCACTCCTGCAGGTCTTCCCTCTGCTTGGAAAGCCTATGCTCATAGTCCTCAGTGAGATGTTTTTGCTGAGCCTCCTTCTTGATCAGAATTTGAACTGAGCCAGCTGTTTTGCCAACTCTTTCTCCTGGTGGCTGCTTAGCTTCAGCAACTGCTTCCTGTTGGGGCCCTAAGGAGCCCAGACGGACAAGCAAGGAGTGGCAAGTAGAGGATGGCAAGTCTCCCCTCGACATGAGTGACATTGAGTTGGCCACGTCCACCCAGTCACATGACCACCTTACCACACCCCCTAGCTGGCCATTAGGCATATCATATTAGTGGTCCGTGGGATTTAAAATTATGAATTTAGTGTTCTCTGTGGTCTGAAAGATTGGTAACCTCTGCTCCAGAGAAACCTACTCCAAAATGGAGAAGATGGTGACAAGGTTTAGGGAAGGTGAATCTGAAGCACTGTGAACAACTCGAAGATGTGTGGACTTCAACTCCAAGGAGTCCCCAGCAAGTTCAAATTTCCTCAAATCTCCAGCTGGGAAATTTTGGAAGTTCCACACATCTTCAAGTTCCCAAGTCTCAGAAAAACACTGAAGCCATGGAAAAGTGGATTTGCCCAAGAGTGATAATTGAAATATC
This sequence comes from Natrix helvetica, assembly GCF_964273705.1. Taxonomy (NCBI): domain Eukaryota; kingdom Metazoa; phylum Chordata; class Lepidosauria; order Squamata; family Natricidae; genus Natrix; species Natrix helvetica. The sequence goes on from NC_138552.1 coordinate 279,032,933, forward strand.
TGACAATATTTATTTCTTCCCTTTTCTTGTCCCTGAATTTCTCCAACTCCTGCAACATTTTCACCTGCAATTTGATCTCAAGGTTTTGTTTTGTTTTGCCAACTTTGTCAACTCCAAAGGAACGTTCGGCTATTAATATCACCAAGGGCTATTGTTACCCAATATAAACAAATACATTTTATCAGCGCTGGTTTCCTAACTTAGGTTCTTGAACTCAATGGCCCTCAGTAACACTTTAGTTCGTATCCAGTGTCTGGATGATTTCATTGGAGCTGCCGTATCCCTGTGAGACAGTGAGAACTCATCAACCACCCCTTGTATGTGGGTCACCAGAGCCAAAAGAAAACAGCAGCAGCTGCAGGATCCCCCCAGGGGGTGAGGAACCCCAAAGAGGCGAGGAACCCCAAGAGGCTGAGGACCATACAGAAAACATCTCTGAGAGAAGTAACAGCAGCTGCCTGAGGGGAGAAAACATTTTAAGCAGCAGGAGCGGAAGCAACGTAAGTACAGAATTTGGGCAGTCTGTCTTTCTGTCCTTAAAAGTGCAACTAGTTCTAAGTTAGTGTAAAATTGGGTCGCTGCACCTTGAAGAAATTAAAAACAATTTAAAACCGGGCCTGCTCATTCCGCTTTGAGTTGCAGCCTGGAATGACCAAAACTCTAAATATTTCACAAGAACAAAACCTGCCAATTGAAAAGAACAACAAAGCAATGTTATTATGAGCTCCTAGTTCCCCTCAAGGACTGGAAAGTTCTGAAGCAGAGAGGCCTGTCTGGTCTCTTTCTCCTTCACCATGCAGGTAGCCCTCGACTTACGACCCTAACTGAGTCCAAAGTTTATGTTGCTAAGTGAGACATTTGTTGAGTGAGCTTTGCCCCATGTTATGACATTTCCTGCCACAGTCGTTAAGTGAGTAATGGCAGTTGTTAAGTTAGTAACAGGTTGTTAAGTGAACCTGGCTTCCCCATGGACTTTGCTTGTCAGAGGTTTGCAAAAAGTGATTGTGTGTTCCAGGACACACGTCATAAATGTGAGTCAATGGTCAAGGGTCTGAATTTTGATCACATGACTATGGGGATGCTGCAATGGTCGTAAATGTGAAAAATGATCATGGGTCACTTTTTCCAATGTCGTTCTAACTTTGAACAGTCGCTAAATGAATTGTTGTAAGTCAAGGACTGTGCTAGATACTAGCTTCAGTTATAGTGGTTTCCACCAAGGTCCTCTGTTCCGGCGGGAACAGAGGTTTAATCTCATTGGTCGAAGGGTCTGACAGCTCCCTATAAAAGGGCTGCTGTCAGAGTCAACCTTCGCTGGATTGTTCTTACTTGTTCTGTTACAATAAAGAGCTGTTGTTGCCTTCAGCCTTGTGTGCCTTTCCATTACCCGATCTAACACTGGCGATGAAGGTGGGATTGGAAGGCAACTAGGCAAACCAAAAAGAGCATAGCAATCCAGCAAGTACATCCAGCCTGGAGCTCAGCGCGGCTTCAAGCAGCCATTTTTGAGGAGAAAACTCAAAACGCCCTCAGAACACAAAATGGCCATGTACGCCTCACCGACTCCGTATGCCCCAATCACCGAGCACTGGGACTCGTAAATGCTGAGGTTCGACTGCTTCCTCGAAGCCAACAACCACATGGGCCTTTCTGAAGGCCGCAAGAAGAACATGTTCCTCAGTTACTGTGGACAGGAAGTGTTCAAAACTGCCAAAGACCTCTCTGAACCAACGCCACTACAATCAGTCACTTCGTCCATGCTCCAGCAGACGCTGAGGACCCACTACGCTCCCAAGCCGTCTAAGCACGTTTCTCCGGCACGAATTTAATATTCACAACCAGAAGGAAGGCGAATCGATCAACAAGTACGTTGCGGCGCTACGAAAGGCCGCAGCATACTGCGAATTCTGAGACATAGACGAACTTATTCTTGACCGCATTATATGCGGTGTGTGAGACATTAACTTACAGAGGAGGTTACTTCCCAAATATAACCTCACTCTACAAATTGCCTTGGACGAAGCCAGGGCGTCAGAATAGGCCGTCAAGTCCACAGAGACCCTGCAGCATCAAAGCACTCCGCAAGACGTGCGGACCCGCGTACATCGCGAGGCTGCAGAGGCCGAGAGCTCTGAAGGCAAAGAAGGTGACAGCTGCCACATGCGCAGTAGCCGCGCCAAGCCGGCGCGCAAATTCGAACCACTATTCCCGCCTTGCGCTAGCTGCGGAGGAGACCATGCCTGATCGGCTTGCCGTTTCCGCGATGCTATCTGCCAGCGCTGCGAGCGAAAGGGGCGCATCGCCAAAGTTTGCAGAAGAAAGCGCCTCACGACAACCTGGCAGCCAAGAAGCCGAGCTAACCGCCAGCAGAGGCCTAACCAAGGGGCATGGCAGAAGCCACCACGGTGCTCAGAGGGTGACACCAGAGTCACCTACCACACCTCATGTGCTCAGCATTTCATAATTTGCCTTTCCCCCCCCCCTCCTGTGCTGAACAGATTTAGGCCTGGAGGAAATATTTTGGCTCACCCATCAATGGTTCTTTTGGTTGATAAACAGAGCTTGCACATTTCCCAATCAGTATTTAGAAAAGAGGCTCAATTGTTGATGAAAGATGTCATAGATTTTAAAACTTTTTCTCATCGTTTCAATTCAAGATAACAGGGGTGGGGACCGTGGAGCAGGAAGGGGTTGGTGGTGGCAGAAGTCTCCTGTGTATCTTGCAGGAAAAAAACTAAAACTGGTTTTCCTACCTTCCAGGAATGTTGGGAGACTGTCTGATTGCAAAGTGCTTTGTGATCCTTGGATGCCAGCTCTGTAGAAATCCAGACTGCTATTATTAAATTGGGAGGAGAAACCCCATTTAGATAAAAGTAAGATTCTGATCATAATAAACAGCAATTAAAAGCAATAATTAATGCTTGCTGTGTTTTTTCACCATCTATTATCTAGTATGAAAGAAGCTGTGCATTCAATAGTTTAAAAATGCAGAGTTCCAGGAAATCTGTCCTACCAATTCACACAAATTGGCAGCGGATAATTCAATCCATATAGATTCTCTTTTGGCTACATGGGCCGACTATTCCTTATCTTTCAGCGTGGCAGCATATGAATCATATTTCGGAAATGTGTGTATTGATTGATTTATAAATCAAATTTATAGGCCACTTAACTCATACTGAGTCTGAATGGTGTATAAGGTAAAAGCAATCAATATGACACAAAAGGAAGAAAACAATAATTTATCAATTAATCTATCTACAAACTCATATACACAAATGTATGTCTGTATGGATGGATGTATATGAATTTATTGAAACCACATGCAAACCAACCACAATTGAGTTCTTGACAGGGTAATTTTAAACACAATCCCAACATATGTCTGCTAAAGTATAACCATGTTGAATACTCCTTGTTTGCAGACAAATACATGTAGGGTTGCAATCCACATTGTCTTTTGTCTACACAGGCACACAGAGAGAGATTTAGATTACGAATACAAATAAGATACAACATAGAACTGAAAACATAAACAAATTATACAATTTGCTATGCTACTTAAACAAGTACTTAAACGGATGTGGTGGCTCAGTGGCTAAGATGCTGAGCTTGTCGATCAGAAAGGTCAGCAGTTCAGCGGTTCGAATCCCTAGCACCACGTAATGGAGTGAGCTCCTGTTACTTATCCCAGCTTCTACCAACCTAGCAGTTTTAAAGCATGTAAAAATGCAAGTAGAAAAATAAGGACCACTTTTGGTGGGAAGGTAACAGCGTTTTATGCACCTTCCGTGTTTAGTCATGCCGGCCACATGACCACAGAGACGACTTTGGACAGCGCTGGCTCTTCGGCTTTGTAACAGAGTCAAGAACGACTAGCACATATGTGCGAGGGGAACATTTATCTTTACCTTTACTTAAAGAAGCATTCATTGAAGGCTAGCTGTCATGCAAACTGACCCTTCATTTTCTGAATGGGGAGATCAAGTCAGAGTTCAGCAAAAGAATGCTGTTGGCATGACTTCACCACTTTGCAATGTTGCCCAATTAATGGACAAAAAGAGCATCAGTTACATCAGATGATCAATCCTGGCAGACTACAATAGCATCCCAACCAAGCTGATTTTTTTTAAAAAAAAATTATCAGAAAGAATGTTGTAGCAAGCAGCACTACGCCTCTTCATCCCAAAATGACCATTTCGTTTTAGTTCAGTGTTTCTCAATGTTTGGCAATCTTAAAACAGGTGGATTTCAATTCAGCTTCAACCATCTGAGATATTCTGTGAGTTAGTCTAACCATCTTCAGGTTGTTTAATTTCCATTGTCCGTGGTCATACTTGCAAAGAAGGGTTGCCACCCCAGGCCTACTGGCTGATTAGCATGATCAAAACATCCTATTCTTGACTTCAGAGCCTCGGGGCAACTGGCAGCTGGAACAGAGTTCTCCTGAAAGCAGGGAAACAAGTACCTTCAAGCTGTTTTTTTCTCTGTAGTATCTGATGGGCAGGTTAGTCTTGGTTAGGCTATCAGAACCACCACCGACTTTCTCTCCTTTTGACGAAAAGGAGACTCACCTGTTCCGTTTAGCCGGCCTGGACCATTCATAATACCTCTTGGCAGATATATTTTAACTCGGTAATTTTAATTGGGTATTTTTTAGGATTGTTTATATACTGTTTTTATCTGCTTTACCTGTACAGTGTTGTATTGCCTCCTCTTCTATGTTTTTATGTTTGCATGTTTGTAGTCCATTTTATCTATTTCATTTGACTGTACACCGCCCCGAGTCCCTTTGGGGAGAGGGGGCGGCTTAAAAATCGAAATAAAAGGTAAAGGTAAAGGCTTTTGGTGATGGAGCACATCGTGTAAACCCATACTGGATGGTTATGCATCATCATATTGTGAAAAGCCATAAAATGAGTAAAAACATTGGGTGAATGGTGAGAGAGACTCTACACGTGTCTGTAGAAAGCTGAAAGGGTAGTTGACTCTTCTTTGAGTTAATGGTTTCTCGGCAAATCCCAAGTGATTTATAACTGGCGATCAACTACACAAAAGAGATCTCTGAGCAGTGCTGAAATTCAATTTTTTTTACTACCGGTTCTGTGGGCGTGGCTCGGTGGGCATGGTGTGGCTCGGTGGGTGTGGCTTGGTGGGCGTGGCAGGGGAAGGATATTGCAAAATCTCCATTCCCACCCCATCCCACTCTGGGGCCAGGCAGAGGTCGCATTTGCTGGTTCTCCGAACTACTACCGGTTCTCAAGAACCTATGAGAATCTGCTGGATTTCACCCCTGTCTCTGAGGATACACCTGCCTCAACCCGCCACCTGGATAACCCTTCTACTCTTGTGCAGGACATCTGTAAATCGGAATCAAGCTGTGCTTATCAGTCATTTACAAACTTAACTTATAGAAACTTCATAAAGGGAGTTGAACTCGGGGGAGTGGGGAGGAAAATCAAGCCTTGTCTACTAAGACATCATAAACATCATCTTAAATGATTTAATAATAGGACCTTCCCCGACCTGGTGCCTTCCAAAATCATGCTAGCTGGGATTTTGGAGAGCTACAAATCCAATATATCCAGAGGGTATCAGGTTTGGGAAAAGCAGCTCTGTGATGTATCTCATTTATGTAGATGTATAGATTATAAGATAGTAAACTCCTCAGGGCAGTGAGCTATCCTTTTCTACTTGGCCAAATGCCATGTACATAAGCAAATGAGTAAATAAAAATAATTGCGCTGTTGACGCTTGGGGCAGCAGAGTTTAATGGCAGCTTGATTTGAGGGTGAAAACTAGGAGAGGAGAAGAGGAGAAGGTTTTAAGTCTCACGAAATCAAATTGATGCCTCTTGCAAGTTTCCCCGTTGGCCTTTTTAAAAACTATCCATTCCTCCCTACTCAGGGAAATATGGAAGGAATAACGATAGGCTCAAATAGGCATCATGAAAATTGCTTCCTCCGTGTCAAGAAAAATGATTTTACTCCCTTGTGATTGTACTGATTAGTGTTCATCATGCAAAAAAGCAGCAGCTGCCTGACTATTGAACTTGAGCGATCTTAAAATGTGCCCTTCTTAACAAATGCTAGATTTGATTTATTTGATATGACCTCGGCAATAAAGACCTGATCACTATGAATTCTGCGAAGTTTAGGAGAGATGGTTAGAGACATTGCTTTAAGTCAGATTTATGGTTGGTTAAAACAAAGCTTTTTTTATTAAAAAAAAAACTTGCCTTGCTATACCTTCTATTTCTTGCCATTTAACCTTGTGATGAATGAACTTACACAATTGTATTAAACTTCCAAAAAAAAAGGTGAGTTTTACAGTTGGAAATACAGTCAAATACAAACAAAAACATGATATTGGAATGATTGATTATGGATCGATTGCTACTGAATCAACAAAAGGACCCCTGGCTGTTAATAGCAACAACTAAAACATCCAATATAAATTAATCAACATGCAAATATAATGAAAACCACCATGGTAGATATAGTAAAATAATATATTAACCAAAATGACAACCAGGGGTGGGATTCTACCGGTTCGGACTGGTTCGTGCAAACTGATAGCTCTGACTATCAGCTGGGAGCAAACCGGTTCGCTCTGATTTTCAGCTGGATCCGTCCACCCAACCCCTGCGCTATACTCACCTATATTTTCTGAAGGCCAGCTGATAGGCACGGCAGAGTAGATTGCCGCACCTCAGCTGTTTTCCTCCCCAGCAGTAATGTGGAAGGCGATTTCTCTGTTAACTGCGCATGCGCCAGAGGTGGTATTCAGCCGGTTCTGACAGGTTCTGGAGAACCAGTAGCGGAAATTTTGAGAGTGGGGAGGGAATGGGGATTGCAGTATCCTTCCCCTGCCACGCCCACAAAGCCACACCCACGAACCAGTAGTAAAAAAATTTGAATCCCACCACTGGTACTTGTGTGCAGTGCACGAGTGAAGCGACCATGCATGAGCAAAGTGCATGCTCAGCGAACCGGTGGTTGAACTGGTAGGATCCCACCCCTGATGACAACCATAGTAGCCAATTTTTCAACGGGTGTGATAGCTGATGCAGTGCAAAAGCATCTAGTTGAAAACAAACTCTTTCTTTCTGAGCAGAAAGGAAACTGGCCAAAAAGCAAAGAAGCAAAAACAAAACAAAAACAAAACAAAAACAAAACCCAGCTCTTAATTGACAATAGGATTTTGGAAAATTACTTTACTTTATTGATTAGTCCTTGGGCCATATCAAAGTGCAGTGTTCCAGACACAAATTATTACTAAAATCTGATAAAAAACAATTTAAAATGGAATTGGGTAAAATACAATTTAAAATGGAATTGGGTAAAATACAATTTAAAATGGAATTGGGTAAAATACAATTTAAAATGGAATTGGAATAAAATACGATTTTAAATGAAATGGAAAATTGCAAGAGAAAGAAGACCAACTTGAATGTAACTTGGACTGATTGCAAGAAGGCATTTGACTCCCTGTTACAGGATTGGATAATCGGGTACCTAGAAATAATAGAAGTCAGTACAAACATCAGGTGCTTTGTGCAAAGATCAATGGCACAGTTGCTGGTCAATGGAGATAGACTGGGAGGGGTTAATATGAAGATAGAAATCTTTCAAGGAGACTCACTTACTCACACATCAAACACACGGAAGTCAAGGAGGAAGTTAGAAATGAATATATCATGAGAGTGAAGATCTTAAAGCCCAAACTCACTGAAGGAAATACCATCAAGGAAATGAATACCTGGGCAGTTCCAATCATTAGATACACAGCTGGAATAGTGGATTGGATTCAGGCAGCACTAAAAGCCCTAGATTGGGAGGCCAGAAAAATAAGATTGATGAGTAACATCCTTCTTCAATACAGCGATGTGGACAAATTCTACATATCAAGGAGTGTAGGTGGGCACGAAATGTTGCAAGTACATCAGAAAGTTGAAGAAGAATATCAGAAAGATGGTGAAGAAGAGACACTGAAGCTAATATACCACGAAGGCTTACTGAAGGCTGGAGAGACCCAATTAGCCTACAAGAAAGACCAAATGAAGAATAGAAAAGAGACATTGCAAGGCAAAGACAAAACAAAACCCTAGCAGACAAAGCAGATAACAAAACTTGACCATGGCCAAGAACAAGAAAGTTGAAGAAAGAGTCAGAGGAACTAATTACAGCTGCCCAAGACAAAGCCTTAAGAATAAATGTGTACATACAAAACCAGAATCGAAAACCAGCAAGACTTATATAGTGCTTCACAGTATTTTGACCCACCTCGAGATAGCAAATGTTGCCTCTTCAAAGAAGCCAGTGGTGGAGCAGTGGACTGCCTGGTTAGCTGCTGCAAGGAGTTTGCACAGACTGGCTACAAACAACAGTACGACAAAGTAACAACAATGGTGCATTGGAATAGCTGCAGGAAATACCATTGGCCTGCAAGCAAGAACTGGTGGGGCCACAAAAAATAATAGAAAATGAAGAAGCTAAAGTGCTCTGGGATTTCACAATTCAAACAGACAGGCACCTGCCACATTACAGCCTAGACTTAACAACAGCAGGAGGAAAGAAAGGAACAAATGCTGTATGAATGAAACTCTTGACTAAAGAAGAAAACAGTACTTCAATCGCCACCTATCTTAGATGGTTCAGAAGGATACGATAGCCTATAGTATTGGAAGTCATGGGTAGTCCAAGTGGAACAGAAGGGACATACTTTCCCTCCAGGTCCGGGCAAAGATGACCAGCATGAGAAATGCCATTTCCGTTCCATGCCAAATCCTGAATCCTAATTGGTAGGGATTCCTTTTAAAGCAGGAGTGTCCAACCTTGGCAACTTTTAAGACTTGCAGACTTCAAAATTGGTGGCTGGAGAATTCTGGGAGTTGAAGTCCCCAAGTTTTAAAGTTGCCAAGGCTGGACACTCGTATTCTAGGGCTCTTCGGTATCTAATTCCAACCACCTTTTTAATAACCTTACCCCAAAAGGAGAGATTGGAGAATAGGAAATAATGGCCAAGAACAGTTGGATTCGAGGAAGTTCTCTTGAGCAGGGGACAAATCATTCTTGGCAATCAGCCCCATCTTTTTCCCCAAAAAGTGTTGACAACCTTCTGAATCCAACTCATGATAATCCCATTCCCCACCCTATGCAGCAATCAGGAAGGACATGAGTCAAACTCCAGAGATGGCAAAAGTCATGTTAGCACCTTGGTGGCACAGTGGTTAGAATGCAGTACTACAGGCTACTTCTGCTGACCGCCGGCTACCTGCAATTTGGTAGTTCAAATCCCACCAGGCTCAAGGTTGACTCAACCTTCCACCCTTCCGAGGTGGGTCAAAATACTGTGAAGCACTATATAAGTCTAAGTGCTATTGCTAAGTGCCATTGCTAGAGAGAACCATGTCAGATTTCTCAAAATGAACAGATAAAAGAAGTCCCAAATAACTTGGCAACATGTTGCACCAGTCATCACATTGCACCTGATTCATGACGAATCAGGACTTTAGTGAATCTGAGTGACTTTGTTGGCAAAATGCAAGCTCCAAAATTGTCACAGCAGCAAGGTGGGGGATCTGCTGCATTTGCTCATTTCTCTCCAGAAAATAAGTAAGACAGCTAGCTGATTTGGCATCTTAATAATGGTCTTTTCCCTTAATTTGGATTTTGTCTTGGGCTTTAAGGCCTGATGTCAATGGAGTCCAGTTTCTGTTTTTGCTATGCTGATTGAAGAATTTATCCCTTTTACTTGTGTTGTCATTTCTATTATTTGTATATGTACATCTGGGGTTTGTTAGCTGCAGAGGTTTGATTAAGATGGGCAGCCAGATAATTTTGCCCTGTTAGTTTGCAAAATGCACATTTATATAATGAGCCTCTCTCTCTCTCTCTCTCTCTCTCTCTCTCTCTCTCTCTCTCTCTCTCTCTCTCTCTCTCTCTCCCTCCCTCCCTCCCTCCCTCCCTCCCTCTCTCTCTCTCTCTCTCTCTCTCTCTCATTCAATCAAGTTCCTTTTTTGTCTCCCTCCCTTCATCTCCCAGAGCTCCTTAGTAAAACAACCAGACTGCCCAGCTAACTTCCTTTTGGAAAGATCTTCCAATACGATTCCTCCAAATTGAGCATTAAAATAGCAATTGCTTACTTAGTTCATTGCAAACAAATGTAAACAGATACACATAGGCTCTGTTTCCATGACACACTTAACTGGGTCACAAAGGAACAGTATGTCATGCAAAAAGGAAAACTGGGTCAATAAACCCAGTCAATTAACCCTAAACAGATTAGATTAAGCCCTAAAGAGTCCTGCATCTGTTTATAGTTAGATCAGACCTCCGCAGTTGGCCAAGATGCCTGAATGTGGAAGGAGAGGGTTAACGGAACATCTTCTCTTCCATGATTGAGATAAATTTCCTAGAGAGGCCCCAGGTTTTGTCTAAGCATCTATATCTATGGCAGTTTTGGTTTACTTTCCATGGCTGTACAGGGAAAGAAAAGGGGCTAGGAACAGACTCTGATGATAGGCTAGGAAGATTTTAAAAATAATAAATGGGTGATTGAGTTATGTGTGATCGTGAAATGCCATAGAGGTAAATCAGTTTTCTAATTGACCACCTACAGATTCTGTTTAAATAGATGTTTGGTCGATGGTTAAGATTATTATGAGATTTTATGGTGATCCCAATTGCTGTTTTTTTATATTAATTAGAATTGTTCTGAGTTGCTGTGGACTAGTTCTAATTTTGTATATTATTGTTATTCATGAGAGGTAGTCATTCCGTTAATTTAAGTCTAATTATTGTACATCACCTGGAATTCTCGGAATTGGGCAGCATATAAATATATGTAATAAGTAAGCAAGGGGAGAAGATGATTCAGTTAGAAGACACATGTGAACATTTCTAGGAGTCTGTGAAAAGCAAAGAAGTCAAGCTTAAGCATAACAAAGGGGTTCTCATTTTTATATTTGATTCAATGCATATAGTCAAGGCTATGGTTTTCCCAGTTGCAATGTATGGCTGTGAAAGTTGGACCATAAGAAAGGCTGAGCGCGAAAGAATTGAGGCCTTTGAACTATGGTGCTGGAGAAGACTCCTGCGAGTCCCTTGGACTGCAAGGCGATCAAACCGGTCAGTCCAGTAGTGAAATCTAATTTTTTTTATTACCGGTTCTGTGGGCGTGGCTGGGGTCATGTGACTATGTAATGATGTAACTGGGGGATCAAAAGACAAAACTCACTTTAACAATGTCCTGCTGGAGCAGGGTTGGACTAGATGACCTCCAGATCCCTTCCAGTCCTGGATTATCCTCTGAAGCCACATCTAGTGCCAGGTTTGTAGTCCTTCCTTCCTCTTCTTTTCTCCTCCCTTTCTTTCTTTTTCTTTCTTTCTCCCTTTCTTTCTTTCTTTCTTTCTTTCTTTCTTTCTTTCTTTCTTTCTTTCTTTCTTTCTTTCTTTCTCTCTGTCTCTGTTTCTGTCTGTCTCTCTCTCTCTCTTTCTTTCCTTGTTTCTTTCTCAGCAACCCCCACCCCCCATTTTGACCTCTCACCCCCCCGCCATTTTTGGCCTAGCAGGCCTCAAGGAAGCCCGTTGGGAGCAAAAACGGACCACCACCCACCCCGTTTTTGGCTGTGCGACGTGCGATCGTCTCAATTTTCTTTTTAACTTTTTAAAGTATTTTTTACTAATGGTTCAAGCGAACTAGCCCAAACTGGTAGCATTTCACCCCTCGGTCAGTCACAGAGGAGATCAACCCTGACTGTTTTTTAGAAGGCCAGATCCTGAAGAGGAAACTCAAGTACTTTGGCCACCTAATGAGAAGGAAGGACTCACTGGAGAAGAGCCTAATGCTGGGAAAGATTAAGGGCAAAAGAAGAAGGGAACGACAGAGAATGAGGTGGCTGGATGGAGTCACTGAAGCAGTCGGCGTGAGCTTAAATGGACTCCAAAGGATGGTAGAGGACAGGAAGGCCTGGAGGAACATTGTCCATGGGGTCGCGACAACAACAACATTTACGCATCCAGTACCAGAACACACACTTCCATTTCTGGGTGGCTTCAGGATCCAACTGCCACTTCAATTTTCCATAATTGTTAGGAGAAAAGTAAATGAAAATTACAGCCTTGTCATTCCACACACACACACACACACACACACACACACACACACACTGTGCTAAGCATCTTATCAAGGTCTCCTTAATGCGGGGACCAGTCCAGACTGGAAGCACCTTGCAGTGCTCAAGAAAGTTTCTATTTCTTAGGCCGTCTTGATATCAAAGTTGGAAAGAAACTAGAAAACCTGTGTCCAGAGTGGAGAATATTCTCTGGGAGAAGCAGGATTCATTTCTGCAGAGTACATGTTCAGTAAATGAATGATTGTATAGAACTTCTCAAGATGGCAAAGCATTTGATGACTCGGACTTTTGGAAATATTGACAGGAAATTCATTTTTGTAACCAGGAAATTGACTTCCTGTGAGAAGAATGAAAAAAGTTGTTTGGCTTTCCTTTCATCAGTTCAAGGCTTAAAAAGGTCTTAAACTTTCACTGCTTTGGGAGGAATCTTTCCAAAGTAATTTATCTGCTTAGGAAATCTGGCACGTTGCAAAGGATTCTGGGATAGAATTTAGAAGATGCACATTGGGAGCATAGGCAGTATGGGGAGAGGTTCAGGGTCTCATTATTGGTCCTAAGCTACTCAAAATATTTGGAACTAAATTGTCAATTAGTTCCTTCCTAGCTATAATCTTCATCCACTGGGCTGGAGCTCAAAACCGATGTTAGGTGAGGATTAACTCTGTCTCATTATAGGAATAAATTAGATTTCCCTTTTTTAAAAAAATGAAATGTTCTTAAAGAAATAATAATAAAGGACAGAGGTATGGTGCCAGAGGTTCTGGCTGCTGCTACTGCCGGTTTGCTCAGGGACACCCGCCTTCCCCCCCTCCCGTGCGCACTACGCGTGTATGTGCAGTACTAAAAGAAATGCTTCTGCACATGTGCAGAAGCCAAAAACAAGATGGCGCTGCCTATGGCACCGCCGAGAGAACCAGTTCAGAGGCCGCTACCAGTTGCAACAACCCAGGCCACCAAGTTACTACCTTTCCAATCGAACCGGTCCAAACTGGTAGGAACCCACTTCTGGGATGTTGGTCAATTGGTATATTTTTCATGGGCCCATTCCAGTTTCAATGGCTGCCGTGCTATTATTTGAATATAGAGACTAACATCCAGATAGTCTGTCTTAAATGTCCATTTAAACCCATCTGGGTTAAAAAATAAAAGAATCAAGGACTTAGTAATACCCAACTGTACAAGAGACAGAGCAGAGTCTGTGATTATTTGGTTACTTAATGTCTTAACACTCATGTGTGCCTACTGACACACATATGCATTATACCAGTGGTGAAATTCAAAAATCTTTACTACCAGTTCTGTGGGCGTGGCTTGGTGGGCGTGGCAGGGGAAGGATACTGCTAAATCCCCATTCCTCCCCCCCATTCCTGGGGGAAGGATATTGCAAAATCTCCATTCCCACCCCACTCTGGGGCCAGGCAGAGGTGGTATTTGCCGGTTCTCCAAACTACTCAAAATTTCCGCTTCCAGTTCTCCAGAACCTGTCAGAACCTGCTGAATTTCACCCCCGCTATATACCGAGCGTGTTTACTATATCAACCTGCTGGAATGAGACAGAATCAATCTGCCTCAGGGAGAAAAATATCCTGGCCCTGGGCCATGTAGGAGTTAAAAGGTAATAACTAGCATCCTGAATTACACTGGGAAGAAGCTGGAAACCACTGGAGTTTATACAACAGAAGTGTATCATGGATGGACCTTGGGGCGCCATTGGATTCTGTACCAATTGTAACTTCCTGGAAGGAGGAGATCTTTAAGGGCAGCTTCATATAGAGCACATTGCAATAATCCATCCAGGAAATGATCAAGGTGTAAATGACTGTATACAACATCTCCTGGTCCAGGAATGGTCATAATTGATGCACCAGAGGAATCAGTACAAAGATTCTCCTAGTCACAGCTGCTACCTGCTTCTCCAGTAGGAGTCTTTGGTCTAGGACAAGGGTGCCAAACTGGTGGCCCGTGGGCCAGATGTATCACATGCAGGCCACACCCACCCTAGCTCCATGAATGGGAAAAACATCATGAAATATGTGACGGCAACGTGACACCACAGGTTTGACACCCATCGTGTAGGAGGACCCTGAAGACCGGAGTCCTAAAAGTGTGCAGAGAAGAGCAACAAAGATGATAAAGGATCTGGAGCCTAAAATGTATGACAGAGGGTTCATGGAACTAGATCTATCTAGTCTATGAAAGAGAAGGATTAGAGGGGACATGATAACTATCTTTCAGTACAACATGAGGGCTGACACAGAGAAGAGAGCATTGACGTATTCTCTAAGGCACCAAAGGACATGAGAAGAAGTAATGGGTGGAAGCTTCTTAAAGAGAAGTTCAGCCTAGAAGTAAGGAGAAGCTTTCTGACAGTGAATCGATGGAATAGCTTGCCTCTTTGGGTGCGTCATTTCTGAAGGTAGACTGGGCAATCATTTGACTGGGATGGTATAAGGCAAGAACAGGGGGTTAGACTAGAAGACCTCTGAGGTCTTTTGCAGGCCTATGATTCTATGATTAGACTGTGTCTAAATGAATTAAATAAATAAAACACATACACCATTTCTGCAGGTAAGATTTGGTAGAATCATAACTCATTTTAACATTGTTACATCCTCAAACCCCCACGGCTTCAATCTTAAACTGTCTACCGTGGACCTCACCCCATTCCTAAGAGGTCCGCAAAGGGTGTGTGCATAAGCGCACCAGCGTGCCTACCATCCCTGTCCTACTGTCCCCTTTTATTTGTACTCATTTCCTTTGTTCATGTCCATGTTCATACTTATACCTGTTATCTTGTATATGTTTGACAAACTAAATAAATAAAATAATTAAATACAATTATCATAAACTAGAATACCAGCGAAGGTGCTATAGCCATTAGACACTTACTGAGGTCTTCTAGAGTCATCCATTCATTGATGTGCCCATGGGGGAAAAGAGGGGGAGTTATATCACTTCATGTTATATCACATACCAGAAGGCATTTTTAAGTGGCTATTGAAATGGTTGAAGTGCTGTTGAATTTACCAGGTCAAAGCTGGGGAAATATTTCAGACAAAGGGATAAAATCTGAGCCCATGAATGCAATTCAGCTTGCAATAATAACATTCCAAAGAGTTATTTAGCAACAACTCTTTGACCAGTCAGTAGTTTATATCTCTAATTTTCTCTTGTCGTAAATTAAAAAGGAGGAGGAGGAAATGGCAGTTGTCCCTGTGTACGTGTGTGGGTGTATGCTAGGAATCCTTCTCCAAGCAATGCCAATGGTGGCAACATGTGGGACTTCCTTGATTTATGCCCTTGTTAAAATCAATAAGTGAAGCTTCCTTTTCTCCTTCTTCCTCCATGTGGGCCGCCTTTCATCTAAGTAAAGGGAGGGATTGTATATCAAAGGTCCAAGCAACGGCCACTTTAGATTTATTAGTAAATCCATTGAAAAAACATTTCCAGGGAAATAAATCTCAGCCGCCTGACTTTCTCCTATTCTTTACTTATCCCCTTATTGATTTTTGTCTCGGAGATTTAAACCTCTCAATTTGTTTTATGAGATGCTCATCAGACAGATGACAAGTTAAGGTTGGAGGTGAGGAAGGAAAGGCAGTGGTGTCTGTTTCCCACTGCTGTTCTAAAGCTAGAATGAAAGAACTGCTTTTTAAAAAATATCAGTCTTGTTGTCATGACATGGGAACAAGGGAGCTTTTTGTTAGGTTTTCTGGATCGATGCAGACAAGCCTGATGGACACTTGCTTGACTTGGTATCCAGCCCCGCAAGGATGTCACTGCTCCACCTGGTCGCATATACGGTTGTGACAGGTGAACAAGATGTAGCTGGAAATATTTAATCCACAAGATGATGGAGAGGTCATAGGATTGCTTTCAGCCCCATTTTCCTTTGGAAGGTTTGGAAGTCATTATAGTCTCTGGTAGAAAATTGTGGCATTGAATTACCGTATTTTTCGGAGTATAAGACACACCTTTTCCCCCAAAAAAAGAGGGTGAAAATCTGGGTGCATCTTATACATAGAATACAGCATTTTTGGCCTACTGAAACCCCACCCCCTTTGCAAAAATGGAGGTGCAGAGAGTTTAGGAGGCTTGGGAAGTGCTCCTGGGGCTGGGAAGGGCAAAAATGAGCAAGAAACGCCCTCCCCCATCCCCCAGGAGCACTCTACAAGCCTCCTAAAGCCTCTGCATGCCGTTCGTTTTGCAAAAAAACAGCCCATTTTTGCAAAAAATGAGCCATTGTTTGCTCATTCCCCCCCCCTAGCCCGCAACAGCACTCTACAAGCTTCACAAAGCTCTCCATGCCTTTCTTTCTTTTTTTTTTTTTTTTTTTTGCAAAAAACGATGCATGCAGAGGGTTTGGGAGGCCTGCAGAGTTCAAACACTTTTTTTATTTACCTCTTCAAAATCATGGTTCGTCTTATACTCCAATGCATCTTATAGTCCGACAAATATGGTAAGTCCTGAAGTTTCAAGGCTTTGGCTGCTCAACTATGATCCTTTTTCTTCATCGCAAAGTACTTTTTTCTTTATTTCATCTTTGTCACATGTCCTATGGTAAACCTTCAACCCTTAGACAATACATAGATAAAGTCGGCAGCGCACCCTTCAAACCTAGGAGCTAGAAGATTGCAACCTAGTAAACAATGAGAAAGCAAGCAGATATGACAGACAAAATGTCATCAACAGACTCTACAAGGTTTGGGATCAAAGGAATCAACTCTCCTCTTCTGAAAGCATAAAGGGATTAAGAATTGACCATACATAAATTCTAACATGGCATTCCCATTCAGTCTGAAACGATCAAATACTTTATATGACTGTCATTTCTTGGATTAAAATAAAGACAGACTTGCAGACTTGATGAAGGTTGTGTTCATCCTTTTCCCTGTCTCTTGGCAGTACACTATTTAGGATATTTAGGATATTAGGGTTATCTCTTAATTTTAAAATTCCACAATTATGATCTAATAGTCAGGGTAGCACTGGTACCTGACCTGAGAATACGGAGATAAAGCTGTGCAGGGCAGTGGTGGGTTCCGGATCCCATTGCAACCTGTAAGCTGCATTGGGGCCCAGCGTCCACCACATGAATGTGCATAGCACGCGCATGCATCCTACCCTCCAGTGACACTTCCTCAAGCCTTTGTGATGCTCCAGCTGCTCGGCGGAGCATCGCGCAGGCACCATACATGCACGGAAGTGCCGAAGAGTTCAAAGACAGGTAAGGACGATGGGCAGGTGAGTGGGCCCTCCGGAGCAACATACCAGAACGGTACCCGGTGCTCCGGGCAGGCACGGTACACCCGTAACGGGGCATACCGCCTGCAACCCACCACTGGTGCAGGGGACTCCAGAAACTGAAAAATAAGGTAAGACTGAAATACAAAGAAAGAGACAGAAATCAGGACAGGAGTTTGATACGTTTGGGGTCTGAGCAAAGGCCCAACTGGACTTTTGTATACTATTCTGACAATTATTGGGTAGGATCCAGTGGTGGGTTTCAATTTATTCTACTACCGGTTCGCTCATGTGCACGCGCAGCATGTGCAGAAGCATCTGGGCGGGTGGGCAGAGCCTCCCGCTGCCACCACTACTGGTTTGCCCGATCCGGGGCCAACTGGCAGAAACTCACCTCTGGTAGGATCCAGTCAAAAACCAAATGCAGTTTTGCTTCATTTCATTTACATACTAAACGTGTACATTGTTACAACTAAACTCAAGGTTAAGATGCTGGACTTGTTGATCGGAAGGTAGGCAGTTTGAGACCCAAGTACAGTGTGACGGGGTGAGCTCCCGTTCTTGCCCCAGCTCCTGCCAATCCAGCAGTTCAAACGCATGCAAACGTGAGCAGATAAATAGGTACCACTTTGGTGGGAAGGTAATAGCATTCTGTGCGCCTCGGAATATAATCATGCCAACCACATGTCCATGGAAGTATCTTTGGACAACACTGGCTCCCTCAGCTATGAAATGGAGATGAGCACTGCACCCTAGACTCAAGACATGATTGAACAGGGGATGTTTTGTGTACATCTAAACATATGAATATTGTTAGTATGATTATTTTGGAAAATCATATTTTTCAGAGTATAACATGCACCGGAGTATATGACGCACCAAGATTTTGAAGAGGCAAATTTTAAAAAATGGTTTTTGCACTCTGCACACCTCCCAAAAACGGCATGTTTTTTTCCAAAAACGGGCCCGGGTTTTTTGTTTTCAAAAAAAGGGCATGAATAGCCTTTAGGAGTCTTATAGAGTGCTCCTGGGACCTGGGGGGGGGGCAAAATTGAGCAAAAAATGGTCCATTTTTCACTCATTTCTGCCCTCCCCAGCCCCCAGGAGCTCTCTGGAAGCCTCCTACAGGCTCTGCATGGCCATTTTGGTGAAGGGGGTGGGGTTTTGGGAGGCATAAAAATGCAGTATTCAGTGTATAAGATGCACACAGATTTTCAGTCTCTTTTTTGATGGGAAAAAGGTTTATCTTATACTCCGAAAAATACGGTACGTAATAATTCCCCCCCACCCTTGTGT
Source organism: Natrix helvetica (assembly GCF_964273705.1). Lineage (NCBI taxonomy): Eukaryota > Metazoa > Chordata > Lepidosauria > Squamata > Natricidae > Natrix > Natrix helvetica. The sequence goes on from NC_138552.1 coordinate 279,051,612, forward strand.
CCTATTAAAAGTTGCAGTTAGGGAAAATCTATTAGAGGACTCAGAGTACTACACCAAAGACTTTTAGGGGCCATATACAGTCCTAAGGCTTCAGATTAGCTTCCTTTCATTTAGAAGCTGATCTGAAATTGGATGTGAAGACCACAAGTGCCCTAATTCTGATCACGTGACCATGGATATGCTATATACAGTAACTATATATAGTCCTAAGTGCAAGCACGGGCCATAGTGGTCCTCTTTTTTCAATGTTGTTGTAACAGTCACTAAATGAATGGTGGTAAATTGAGGACTTCCTGTATTTTGCTGCAAATCCATGTTTATGTTGTCTGTGGTGGTAAAAGTAATTGAACTCCCACAGCACAATAAAGCCTAAATGAAGGTAAGCAAAACATTGCTGTGTCTGGTGGTGTGTTGACAAACCATGCTATACCCAAACACATGATACTACATACATACAACATACAACTATAACATACAACTGCACAACATACAACATACTAAACCACCAACCATCACATTTTAACACTGCTTGTTGTTTTATTTGTGAACCCCACTGTGAGTTTCTCTTAAGCCTGTCTTTTCCCATATCATGGTAACCTATTTATATTATCTACATTGTAAGGTTAAGGTAAAGGTTCCCCTCGCACATATGTGTTAGTCGTTCCTAACTCTACGGGGTGGTACTCATCTCTGTTTCAAAGCCAAAGAGCCAGCGCTGTCCGAAGACGTCTCTGTGGTCATGTGGCTGGCATGACTAAATGCCGAAGGCACACAGAACGCTGTTACCTTCCCACCAAAGGTGGTTCCTATTTTTCTACTTGCATTTTTTACGTGCTTTCAAACTTTTAGGTTGGCAGAAGTTGGGACAAGTAATGGGAGCTCACTCTGTTACGAGGCGCTAGGGATTCGAACTGCCGAACTGCTGACCTTTCTGATTGACAAGCTCAGCATCTTAGCTACTGAGCCACCATGTCCCTCAATGTACATTGTAGTCATTCTAAAAGGGACTGTAAAGAGTGTTTTAAAATACCAATCAGAATCTTAAGAGAGTCTGAAAAAGACTTTGGGTCAGTTTACTTTACCAAAGTGAAGTCTTTGGGGGTGGAAGAATTAGAGGAGTATAAAATTAAATAGAGCATAAGAAAGTTGGCAGAGACAGTGATCCCCACTCCCCACCCCGTAACATTAGAATCCGAAGATAACTAGCAAAATGGATGCCAATTCAATTAAAGTCAAACCAAAAGAAGCGCATCTTGATCCAACATAAAATTAATGAATGGAGTTTCATCTTATGAAGTGTTATGATAGAATGATCACCGACTTCAAATATCTTTAAAAGGGGATTAGGCAAATTTAAAAGCAGTGGGATTTCCAAATAGCTATTGCCACTGCTCTGTCTCGAGAAACCAGATTTTTGAAATATATTCCTGAAGTTGTGCCCCAAAGGTTGTTTGATATGCAACGATCTGCTATCAACGATCATTTCCAAAATTTATTTATTTACCTATTATGATATTTATTTGAGAAAAATATGAGAAGCAATGCTCCATTCTATTCTGATAGGTCCAGTGGTGGGCGGCTGCCGGTTCAGACTGGTTCGGGCGAACCGGTAGTTCCGATGATCAGCTGGCCCCGCCCACCCGCCCCCACCCTATCCTGTCCTATATTTCCTTTTTTCTGGCTCAGCTGATTCGCGCAGCACAGCTGATTTCCGTGCCTCTGCTGTACTACTTATCGGGGCTGCCTTAGAAGGTAAGCAGCTGAGCTTCAAATTGCTGTATTTTGAATGCTGTGCACAAGCGTGTCAGTCGCCTGCAAAGCTTGCGCTCACCCAACCGGCTGTTAAACCGGTTGCAGCCCACCACTGGATAGGTCTCACCCAACCTCAGGTTCTGTGTACAATGCTGGGCGCTATCTATGTTAAGAAAGATTCTGATAACCTGGATGAGACTCAAAGAGCAATAAGCATGATTAGACAACTAGAAATTGGAGCGTTTTCATGTACTACGTTGCGCTGCTCCCAGATCAGCTCTGTGCTCGTATGCCATTGTTTGTTGTGGTGCAACTGAGCCAATTTATTTCTGCCTCAAATGGAACACATCAAGAGTTGCCCTGGAAAGTCTCTCCTAGCAGAAGTGTTGAAGATTTATAAGCTTTTGGAGAAAACTATTTTCCCATTGGCAGGATATCTTCGCTATTCCCACTTCTCCAGCTCCTTCCATGCAGAAGCCAGATCTTCAGGCTTCCACACCAGCCCCTTGCAGTTGTTTTTAAACCAATAGGAATGATAATGCCTTGGCAGCCTTGAGACTCACTGTGATGTAAATGCTGTTAGAGTACAAAGAGTATTTTCCACAGTACAAAACGCACCTTTCTCAACTTGATCTCAGGACGTGGAATAAACAAAGCAACACATTCTACCAACTTCTCAGATTCTTCGATACAGGTAGTCCTTGCCTTAGAACCCCATTGGGACTGGAACTTCTGTTACAGTGGTTAAGTGAGCTGTGCCTGATTTAATGAACTTATTTTTTTGCTGCTGTCATTAAGCAAAGGCAGCCTCCCCCATGGCTGCCTGTGGTCTACCGAGTGCGTTTCAAGGTTTTGATTATGATCTTTAAAGCGCTCCATGGCACAGGGCCTAGTTATATGCAGGATCGCATCCTGCCCCACACATCCCTACGACCAATTCGCTCACACAGAGAGGGACTTCTCCGGGTGCCGTCCGCCAAACAGTGCCGGGGGGCGACACCCAGGAGCAGAGCCTTCTCTGTGATGGGCCCAGCCCTATGGAATGACCTCCCCCGTGACATCAGGATTACTTCCGATCTCCGCTCCTTCCGTGTACAGCTGAAGACCCACCTCTTTCAATTATCTGGCCTGGCTCAATCGCAATCGTAATTTTCCCATTCCTCCAAACTGTTTTTTAAATGGTTCTTAAATATTAATTTTATTGGGTTTTTACAATTGGGGTATTTTAAAGCAGATTTTTAACTGTCTATTGATGTAATTTGCTTCCTCCTCCGTGTATGTATGCGTGTTGTGTATGTATGTACGTTTGGTGTTGTTATATATTTTTAAGTTATATGCTCCATTGTACGCCGCCCCGAGTCCTACTTGGAAAGGGAGCGGCTAATAAATCCAAATTTATTATTATTATTATTATTTTGCTTGTCGGAAGCTGCCTGGGAAGGTTGCAATCACATGACCTTGGGATGCTGCAACTGTTGTAAATACACGAGGGGTTGCCAAGGACCCGAATTTTAATCATGCGGCCATGAAGATACTGTGACAGTCTTAAGTGTGAAGACCAGTCATAAGTAACTTTTTTGTCATTGTCATAACTTAGAATGGTCGCTAAGAAATGGTCATAAATCAAGGACTGCATGTGTCGTATCAGAGACGACACAATCCGATGATAGAAATTCCTAAATACACAAAACCAGGAAATCTGAATCATCACATGGTCTCAAGCATTGTAATTATGAACTAATATCAGGTTTCAGGGAGTCTGTACTTGGACCTTATGCCACCAGCACTAATAACTACATAAGAGACATTACTGACTTCCTATGAAAACTCACACTATAGACAATCTTCTTAACAACAAAATTTTAGCCATTGTATGTGGCTGTTGGGGCACTGTATACCAACATTCTCCACAAACATGAACTTCAAGTCACCGAGAATATCATCACTGATGGCAAAACAGCATGACTTTGCAGTTATTCACAATTACTTCATTTTTGGCCCTAATATGTATCTCCAAATCAGTGACACAACTATGGGCAAAATCATGTCTCCTTATTATGCCATCATCTCCTCTGGCTCACCTAGAATACTTTCTTAATTCCCACTACTTGAAGCCCTCCTTTACTCAGATTCATTTGAGATATTTTAAATATCTCAAATGAACCCACGGTGGGTTCTGGCAGGCGCTACTGCCTGTTTGCTCGTGTGTGTGTGTGTGTGTGTGTGTGTGCATGCACTTCATGTGTGCTGCGTGCGCATGCTCACTACAATTAAAACTGTTCTGTGCATGTGCAGAATTGAAAAACAAGATGGCAGCATCTATGGTGCCTCCCGGAGAACCGGTTGGGGTACGTGGCAGGCCTTGGTCGCAGCTGGTTCCAGCGACCCTGTTCGCCAAACCACTACAGGTTCGTCTGAACCAGTCCGAACCAGTCTGAACTGGTCTGAACTGGTAGGAACCCACCACTGGTTTGGACCCACGGAAAGGGTCCAACATCAGTCTCAGCCTATACCTCTTTGCAGAACAAGTGCTTCCTTTACGTCACTGTAAAACTACACAACAGACACATAAACATCACGTTAAGAGGAAACCTACATATTTCCATATATACCCTAGATGTTTCCAACTTCTATCCAGACATACTACCAAATCTATCACCTATAGCCAGACTACATTACTGCTGCATTTGTTCTGATCTATTTGACAGAGACGTTCAACTGATGGAATTAAGCCAGGCATTCAGGAGACTAAACAACCCACCCACGAGATCGATAGACAAATCAATAGAGCCAGATCAATTCCCTGGAAGAACCTATTAAAAGACAGCTGAGAGTAACAGAAACACAGAACACCAATGGTTGTCACCTACAGCTCACAGCTCAAACCGTTCAAAAGCATTATTAATACACTATAAGCCATACTGGACAACAATATTACTATCTCCAGCACTGGGTGATAGTCCTAAATTTGCATTCAGGCAAGCATCCAATCTGAAACACATTCTCACAGGCAATAAACAATAACAAGGCAATAATGCTAATAAGGGAACCAGACCCTGCAATAAACCCCTGTATCTACTCCCCCCCCCCCATATCTACACCAGTGGTGGGATTCAGTTTTTTTTAACTACTGGTTCTGTGGGCGTGGCTTGGTGGGCGTAGCGTGGCTTGGTGGGCATGGCTTAGTGGGCCACATGGCAGGGGAAGGATACTGTAAAAATCTCCATTCCCTCCTGATCAGCTGGGACTTGGGAGGCAGAGAATAGATGGGGGCGGGGCCAGTCAGAGGTGGTATTTACCGGTTCTCCAAACTACTCTAAATTTCTGCTACCGGTTCTCCAGAACTGGTCAACACCTGCTGAATACCACCTCTAATCTACACCAACACCACCATTATGTGCTCCAACAAATACCTACATAAGATTAGAAGTGTCTTCATGTGCTCTTCCTACAATGTGATATTCATATCTGCTAGCAGTGTCCCTCTGAATTCTTCATAGGGCAATGGGATGGGATCATTTTTCCACGAATTAATTAATGGACCGCAGGATTAAACAAAGGACAAAGTAATATGTGAACATTTTAACCTCACAGGACAGTCATGATAGATCTCAAAGTGACTGTTTTGGAAAAGTAGCAGCACCTCGCAGTGAACAATTGTTGAACTGGTATTCCTTAAAAACCTTTCAGGAATCTTGGAAGTTCTCAGAAAACACCATACAGTTTTAACAAATTACAATTGTTAATTGATAAAGTACTTATAATCTGTCTCACATGTCAGTTGTATCTGCATAACCAAACTCTCTTGTCCTCCATTTCCCCCAACCCCAGTTTAAACCCTGCTTCAGCCTAGCCACTCAATGCACCTGATGAAGTGCACTGGAGCTCACAAATCTTATGTTTTTTTGATAAAATTTGTTAGTTGGAAAAGATGTTATCAAGACTCCTTTTGGTTTTTTGCTACCATAAATTAATAGCAATAGCATTTAGACTTATATGCCACTTCACAGTGCTTTACAGCCCTCTCTAGGCGGTTTGCAGAGCCAGCATATTGCCCCCAACAATCTGGGGCTTCATTTTACCAACCTTAGAAAGATGGAAGCAGAAGAGGTATTCATTCTGGAGAACTGGTAGTGGAAATTTTGAGTAGTTCAGAGAACCGGTAAATATCACCTCTGACTGGCCCCGCCCCCATCGAGTCCCAGCTGATCAGGAATGAAATGGGGATTTTGCTGTAACCTTCCCCTGGAGTGGGGTGGGAATGGAAATTTTGCAGTAACCTTCCCCTGGAGTGGGGTGGGAACGGAGATTTTGCTGTAACCTTCCCCTGGAGTGGGGTGGGAACGGAGATTTTGCTGTAACCTTCCCCTGGAGTGGGGTGAGAACGGAGATTTTGCAGTAACTTTCCCCTGGAGTGGGGTGGGAATGGAGATTTTGCAGTAACCTTCCCCTGGAGTGGGGTGGTAATTGAGATTTTGCAGTAACCTTCCCCTGAAGTGGGGTGGGAATTGAGATTTTACAGTATCCTTCCCCTGGAGTGGGGTGGGAATGGAGATTTTGCTGTAACCTTCCCCTGAAGTGGGGTGGGAATTGAGATTTTACAGTATCCTTCCCCTGCAGTGGGGTGGGAACGGAGATTTTGCTGTAACCTTCCCCTGGAGTGGGGTGGGAACGGAGATTTTGCTGTAACCTTCCCCTGGAGTGGGGTAGGAACGGAGATTTTGCTGTAACCTTCCCCTGGAGTGGGGTGGGAACGGAGATTTTGCTGTAACCTTCCCCTGGAGTGGGGTGGGAACGGAGATTTTGCTGTAACCTTCCCCTGGAGTGGGGTGGAAACGGAGATTTTGCAGTAACCTTCCCCTGGAGTGGTGTGGGAACGGAGATTTTGCTGTAACCTTCCCCTGGAGTGGGGTGGGAACGGAGATTTTGCAGTAACATTCCCCTGGAGTGGGGTGGGAACGGAGATTTTGCTGTAACCTTCACCTGACGTGGGGTGGGAATGGAGATTTTGCAGTAACCTTCCCCTGGAGTGGGGTGGGAATTGAGATTTTGCAGTAACCTTCCCCTGAAGTGGGGTGGGAATTGAGATTTTACAGTATCCTTCCCCTGGAGTGGGGTGGGAACGGAGATTTTGCTGTAACCTTCCCCTGAAGTGGGGTGGGAATTGAGATTTTACAGTATCCTTCCCCTGCAGTGGGGTGGGAACGGAGATTTTGCTGTAACCTTCCCCTGGAGTGGGGTGGGAACGGAGATTTTGCTGTAACCTTCCCCTGGAGTGGGGTAGGAACGGAGATTTTGCTGTAACCTTCCCCTGGAGTGGGGTGGGAACGGAGATTTTGCTGTAACCTTCCCCTGGAGTGGGGTGGGAATGGAGATTTTGCAGTAACTTTCCCCTGGAGTGGGGTGGGAATGGAGATTTTGCAGTAACCTTCCCCTGGAGTGGGGTGGTAATTGAGATTTTGCAGTAACCTTCCCCTGAAGTGGGGTGGGAATTGAGATTTTACAGTATCCTTCCCCTGGAGTGGGGTGGGAACGGAGATTTTGCTGTAACCTTCCCCTGGAGTGGGGTGGAACGGAGATTTTGCTGTAACCTTCCCCTGGAGTGGGGTGGGAACAGAGATTTTGCTGTAACCTTCCCCTGGAGTGGGGTGGGAACGGAGATTTTGCTGTAACCTTCCCCTGGAGTGGGGTGGGAACGGAGATTTTGCTGTAACCTTTCCCTGGAGTGGGGTGGGAATTGAGATTTTGCAGTAACCTTCCCCTGGAGTGGGGTGGGAATGGAGATTTTGCAGTAACCTTCCCCTGGAGTGGGGTGGGAATGGAGATTTTGCAGTAACCTTCCCCTGGAGTGGGGTGGGAACGGAGAATTTGCTGTAACCTTCCCCTGGAGTGGGGTGAGAACGGAGATTTTGCAGTAACTTTCCCCTGGAGTGGGGTGGGAATGGAGATTTTGCAGTAACCTTCCCCTGAAGTGGGGTGGGAATTGAGATTTTACAGTATCCTTCCCCTGCAGTGGGGTGGGAACGGAGATTTTGCTGTAACCTTCCCCTGGAGTGGGGTGGGAACGGAGATTTTGCTGTAACCTTCCCCTGGAGTGGGGTAGGAACGGAGATTTTGCTGTAACCTTCCCCTGGAGTGGGGTGGGAACGGAGATTTTGCTGTAACCTTCCCCTGGAGTGGGGTGGGAACGGAGATTTTGCTGTAACCTTCCCCTGGAGTGGGGTGGAAACGGAGATTTTGCAGTAACCTTCCCCTGGAGTGGTGTGGGAACGGAGATTTTGCTGTAACCTTCCCCTGGAGTGGGGTGGGAACGGAGATTTTGCAGTAACATTCCCCTGGAGTGGGGTGGGAACGGAGATTTTGCTGTAACCTTCACCTGACGTGGGGTGGGAATGGAGATTTTGCAGTAACCTTCCCCTGGAGTGGGGTGGGAATTGAGATTTTGCAGTAACCTTCCCCTGAAGTGGGGTGGGAATTGAGATTTTACAGTATCCTTCCCCTGGAGTGGGGTGGGAACGGAGATTTTGCTGTAACCTTCCCCTGAAGTGGGGTGGGAATTGAGATTTTACAGTATCCTTCCCCTGCAGTGGGGTGGGAACGGAGATTTTGCTGTAACCTTCCCCTGGAGTGGGGTGGGAACGGAGATTTTGCTGTAACCTTCCCCTGGAGTGGGGTAGGAACGGAGATTTTGCTGTAACCTTCCCCTGGAGTGGGGTGGGAACGGAGATTTTGCTGTAACCTTCCCCTGGAGTGGGGTGGGAATGGAGATTTTGCAGTAACTTTCCCCTGGAGTGGGGTGGGAATGGAGATTTTGCAGTAACCTTCCCCTGGAGTGGGGTGGTAATTGAGATTTTGCAGTAACCTTCCCCTGAAGTGGGGTGGGAATTGAGATTTTACAGTATCCTTCCCCTGGAGTGGGGTGGGAACGGAGATTTTGCTGTAACCTTCCCCTGGAGTGGGGTGGAACGGAGATTTTGCTGTAACCTTCCCCTGGAGTGGGGTGGGAACAGAGATTTTGCTGTAACCTTCCCCTGGAGTGGGGTGGGAACGGAGATTTTGCTGTAACCTTCCCCTGGAGTGGGGTGGGAACGGAGATTTTGCTGTAACCTTTCCCTGGAGTGGGGTGGGAATTGAGATTTTGCAGTAACCTTCCCCTGGAGTGGGGTGGGAATGGAGATTTTGCAGTAACCTTCCCCTGGAGTGGGGTGGGAATGGAGATTTTGCAGTAACCTTCCCCTGGAGTGGGGTGGGAACGGAGAATTTGCTGTAACCTTCCCCTGGAGTGGGGTGAGAACGGAGATTTTGCAGTAACTTTCCCCTGGAGTGGGGTGGGAATGGAGATTTTGCAGTAACCTTCCCCTGAAGTGGGGTGGGAATTGAGATTTTACAGTATCCTTCCCCTGGAGTGGGGTGGGAACGGAGATTTTGCTGTAACCTTCCCCTGGAGTGGGGTGGGAACGGAGAATTTGCAGTAACCTTCCCCTGGAGTGGGGTGGAATGGAGATTTTGCTATAACCTTCCCCTGGAGTGGGGTGGGAACGGAGATTTTGCTGTAACCTTCCCCTGGAGTGGGGTGGGAATTGAGATTTTGCAGTAACCTTCCCCTGGAGTGGGGTGGGAATGGAGATTTTGCAGTAACCTTCCCCTGAAGTGGGGTGGGAATTGAGATTTTACAGTATCCTTCCCCTGGAGTGGGGTGGGAATGGAGATTTTGCAGTAACCTTCCCCTGAAGTGGGGTGGGAATTGAGATTTTACAGTATCCTTCCCCTGGAGTGGGGTGGGAACGGAGATTTTGCTGTAACCTTCCCCTGGAGTGGGGTGGGAACGGAGAATTTGCAGTAACCTTCCCCTGGAGTGGGGTGGGAATGGAGATTTTGCTGTAACCTTCCCCTGGAGTGGGGTGGGAATTGAGATTTTGCAGTAACCTTCCCCTGGAGTGGGGTGGGAATGGAGATTTTGCAGTAACCTTCCCCTGGAGTGGGGTGGGAATGGAGATTTTGCAGTAACCTTCCCCTGGAGTGGGGTGGGAATGGAGATTTTGCAGTAACCTTCCCCTGGAGTGGGGTGGGAACGGAGAATTTGCTGTAACCTTCCCCTGGAGTGGGGTGAGAACGGAGATTTTGCAGTAACCTTCCCCTGGAGTGGGGTGGGAATTGAGATTTTGCAGTAACCTTCCCCTGGAGTGGGGTGGGAATGGAGATTTTGCAGTAACCTTCCCCTGGAGTGGGGTGGGAATGGAGATTTTGCAATAACCTTCCCCTGGAGTGGGGTGGGAACGGAGAATTTGCTGTAACCTTCCCCTGGAGTGGGGTGGGAATTGAGATTTTGCAGTAACCTTCCCCTGGAGTGGGGTGGGAATTGAGATTTTGCAGTAACCTTCCCCTGGAGTGGGGTGGGAACAGAGATTTTGCTGTAACCTTCCCCTGGAGTGGGGTGGGAATGGAGATTTTGCAGTAACCTTCCCCTGGAGTGGGGTGGGAACGGAGAATTTGCTGTAACCTTCCCCTGGAGTGGGGTGAGAACGGAGATTTTGCAGTAACTTTCCCCTGGAGTGGGGTGGGAATGGAGATTTTGCAGTAACCTTCCCCTGAAGTGGGGTGGGAATTGAGATTTTACAGTATCCTTCCCCTGGAGTGGGGTGGGAACGGAGATTTTGCTGTAACCTTCCCCTGGAGTGGGGTGGAACGGAGATTTTGCTGTAACCTTCCCCTGGAGTGGGGTGGGAACGGAGATTTTGCTGTAACCTTCCCCTGGAGTGGGGTGGGAATGGAGATTTTGCTATAACCTTCCCCTGGAGTGGGGTGGGAACGGAGATTTTGCTGTAACCTTCCCCTGGAGTGGGGTGGGAATTGAGATTTTGCAGTAACCTTCCCCTGGAGTGGGGTGGGAATGGAGATTTTGCAGTAACCTTCCCCTGGAGTGGGGTGGGAACGGAGAATTTGCAGTAACCTTCCCCTGGAGTGGGGTGGAATGGAGATTTTGCTATAACCTTCCCCTGGAGTGGGGTGGGAACGGAGAATTTGCTGTAACCTTCCCCTGGAGTGGGGTGGGAATGGAGATTTTGCAGTAACCTTCCCCTGGAGTGGGGTGGAAACGGAGATTTTGCAGTAACCTTCCCCTGGAGTGGGGTGGGAACGGAGAATTTGCTGTAACCTTCCCCTGGAGTGGGGTGGGAATGGAGATTTTGCAGTAACCTTCCCCTGGAGTGGGGTGGGAACGGAGAATTTGCTGTAACCTTCCCCTGGAGTGGGGTGGAAACGGAGATTTTGCAGTAACCTTCCCCTGGAGTGGGGTGGGAACGGAAAATTTGCTGTAACCTTCCCCTGGAGTGGGGTGGGAATGGAGATTTTGCAGTAACCTTCCCCTGGAGTGGGGTGGGAACGGAGAATTTGCTGTAACCTTCCCCTGGAGTGGGGTGGGAACGGAGAATTTGCTGTAACCTTCCCCTGGAGTGGGGTGGAAACGGAGATTTTGCAGTAACCTTCCCCTGGAGTGGGGTGGGAATGGAGATTTTACAGTATCCTTCCCCTGCCACGGCCTCCAAGCCATGCCATGCCCACAGAACCAGTAGTAAAAAAAATTGAATCCCACCACTGGATAGAAGGCAGAGTCAACCTTGAGCCGGTGAGAATCAAACTGCTGGAGTGTGCAGTGAGTTAGCCTGCCATATTGCATTCTAAACACTGTGCCACTATTGCTCTAAATTAACAAGATTTTCTTTACTTTACTTTATTGTCATTGTATGTATATACAGAGTTTACAGATACAACGAAATTCACATAGCACCCAGAGACCAGGCCCAACACACATAATCCCCAAACACACCCCCACCCACCCAAAAAAATCCCCCCCCCCCTAAACCACCCAAACATCCACACAACAGACCAAGTAGTGCTGTTCAATAGCTCACTGATAGTGGCCCTTTAGTTCATTGTTGAGTGCAATTATAGCTCTGGGATAAAAGCTATTCAGAAGACGTGTGGTCCTACTTTTAAGTGTTCTGTTAGAAGGCAACAGTCTAAAAAGATTGTAAGCAGGATGGGAAGAGTCTCTGAGAATGTTCTTCCATCATGGAATAATGCTGACACTTACAGAAGACAGGATCTGCTCTAAATTCAGCAAAACATCTTAATGGTAGGAATAGTTGAATCAATTATCTAGGAATTTGGTGGCTACCCCTTTCCTGGATGCGATCACGCAGGGAAGCTTAGTAGACATTTCTCAGAGTGCTTTAATTTGGATGCTTTCTTTGTGCAAGATTGGCTAGTAATAGTTTCTTCCAACACTATGATATTAGGTTCCATATACAGTGACAAGCCTTGTCAATTGATTTCTAGCACACAAGACCAAAACAGTATCTATTTTTCCCCTAATGGTACTTGCTTATTCAAGCCCATTCTCTCCTGCTGCTTCTTTAGAATATGACTATATTGCAGACTCCTTCTGAACTCTAAATCAGCTGTCCCCAACTCCATGTTAGTTGCAAAGTCACGTCCGACCCATCACGACCCCATGGACAATGTTCCTCAAGGCTTCCTGTCCTCCACCATCCTCTGGAGTCCATTTAAGCTCACGCCGACTGCTTCGGTGACTCCATCCAACCACCTCATTCTCTGTCGTCCCCTTCTTCTTTTGCCCTCCATCTTTCCCAGCATTAGGCTCTTCTCCAGTGAATCCTTCCTTCTCATTAGGTGGTCAAAGTATTTGAGTTTTACCTTCAGGATCTGGCCTTCTAAAGAGCAGTCAGGGTTGATCTCCTCTAGGACTGACCGGTTTGATCACCTTGCAGTCCAAGGGACTTGCAGGAGTCTTCTCCAGCACCGTAGTTCAGTGATGGCGAACCTTTTTTGGCTCACGTGCCATAAGTGGGGGGAGCACAGGGGGGTCGTGTGCGGGCGTGCCGCACCCATAATGCAATGCGTGACCCCCAGTGCGCATGCGTGCACTACAGGTGCTCCCCCTCCCATTTTTACATGCTTTTTTCACCCTCCCCAGGCTCCAGAGGCTTTATAGGAGCCTGGGGAGGGCCTAACAGCCTCCCCGGACGCTCTCCGAAGGTGTCAGCAAAGCCTCTGGACAGTCCCTGATGCCTTTGGAGCACTCAAAACGATCCTCCGAGCAAACCGGAAGTCACTTCTCGTTTGCTCGGAGGGTCGTTTTAAGTGCTCCGAAGGCGTCAGGGAAGCCTCCAAACGGTCGCTGAAGCCTTCGGAGCGCTTAAAACGACCCTCTGAGCAAACCGGAAGTGACTTCCAGTTTGCTCGGAGGATCGTTTTGAGCGCTCTGAAGGCTTCAGGGACTGTCCGGAGGCTTCCCTGATGCCTCTGGAGGGCTTCCAGGGGGGTAGGGAAGGCTGTTTTTGCCCTCCCCAGGCTCCTATAAAGCCTCTGGAGCCTGGGGAGGGTGAAAAATGGCTTTTAAAAAGGGTGAACTCAGCTGGCCAGCGCCTCACGTGCCCTGACAAATGCTCCGCATGCCACCTGTGGCACACGTGCCATAGGTTTGCCATCACTGCCCTAGTTCAAAGGCCTCCATTCTTCGGCGCGCAGCCTTTCTTATAGTCCAACTTTCACAGCCATACATTGCAACTTGACCCCCAATTCCTTACTGTCTGTCTATGTCTAGCTACAGCTCCTGAAAATCCTAGCCATATTAGCTGAAATTTTGAGCTTTGTAAGCTAACATGTCTGAAGAGAATCAGGATGGAGCAAATTTGCCACAGAACAGTTGAGCTGGAACAGACCATTATGTTTCTGAAACTTGGCAACTCCAAACTACGTGGACTTCAGCTCCTAGAATTCTCAGGACTGAGAAACACTGCAAACAAACAACCCCAGACTAGATGGTTCTACAGCAAACTACTTGTACTATTGGAGTGCCCTCCCTCTCCAGCCCCCAACCTTCAATTTGAATCTACTTTCCTTTAATTTGAATCATGTCCTGTTTTTTTGGAATGATAGTCTGGGGCTTTTTTCTATGTGAAAGTTGACTACACAATTAGCTATGACCCCTACAGTAACCAATGGAATACATGCCCTTGCCACAGGAACAGGAAGCTCAAGGGCAAGGCCCAAGAGAGGGTACAAATAACCCTCACTCTCCATGTGGTCAGCTGCCCAGAATCACACGTGCTTGGCATGTGGTTCTGCTTCACCATTAAACCATCTTTCCAATCAGCCTCCATGTTTCCAGTGTCTTTATCCCCACTTGGAACTGAACTAGATGGATATTTCTTTCAACAATTATTCCAGTAGTATTCTGTTTTTTTAAGGTTAGGGTCTGCTCCATTGCCAGGATTATCCAAAGTTAAGCTTAGCCCAGCTGGGATCTGCCCTCTGCCTTTTATGGACTAAAATGGTAATATGACACTTCATTATTTCTTGAAATAAATTTAATTTTTTTCTTTAAATAATTTAAATTGCTGGATTTATACATTTACATTATTTAGTCCTATGTGTTTCTAATTTATTCTACTTCTTTATATGCACTTTTTAACTGGAATCCAGGCATAAATAAAGTAAACGAAACGTTTTTGTTAGATCAGGGCAATGAGAGGACAGACTCCAGACATGAAGGCAACAACAGCTCTTTATTAGCAGTCAAGTGTGTACAATCCAGCAACTGTGAGGTCTGACAGCTCCCCTTTTATAGGGAGCTGTCAGGCCTCTCAACCAATCAGATTAACCCAGGCTTCCCGCCTAAATGGAGGACTGGAGTGGAAACCTCTATAACTATTTACAATATCTAACAGTTTTTTAAAAAAAAATGTATCTTAACATTTTTCCTCAGGCCCAACCATTCTCAATTCCTTTAATACTTTTCACCAGACTATCTTCATTGTTCTCTCATTTTGTTTGTGTGTGTCTCACCTTTTTTCATATTGTGCCCAAAATGATACCCAGTAGTTGAGATGAAGCCTGACTTGAAAAATACATTCATTTAACAAATGTCTCGCTTAGCAAGAGAAATCTTGTGGTTGTAAGTGGTAAGTTGTAAGCCGAGGACCTGTATATTTGTTGTCATTTTGAATATATGTTTCTGTTGATGCAACCTAAAATTGTATTTGGCTTTTTTGCAGCTACTTCACCCTACTGACTCATATTCAAGTTGCAGTCCATTAATGAAAATAATTTTTTGCAATGACTATTACCAAAACAGGCATTCTTCATTGTTTTCCGGTTGTCCTGTTTCTTAAGTTAAGAAAATTGTTTTTTTCTCTCTGTTGATTCCTTTAATTTTCATCACAGTTCTCTAACTGACCTTACTGGGCTGAATTCTTGACAATAATTGTCAGAAACCGAAAGGTGGGGAAATCCAGCTGCTGCATTTTCTGCTGTTGTTTTTTCCTCCTCAGTCTCCTCACAATTAACACTGTCTGTGCTGCACAGCTGAAAAAATAAATCTGCATCAATGAGGAAATGAGAGCGGTTAAGAAAATAGTGTGCACCTCCATTCTCCCGGTCCTAATTGCTGTTTAGTTATTTGTACTCCTTTTGTGCCTGTGGGGCGTGTGTAACAAAATGGACTGTTCAGGGGGTTGAATGTCAAAAGCGGTGTTGCAATGCAGGCCCGGCCTCTTTTTGTACACGTGCCATAATGTCGCTGCACTTCGGAAAGAGGTGGAGTTGCATTGTAACAAGGTCTTTGTCATTCTAACACAAGCAGCATGCTCCTGAGATGCCCACGACGCTAAGGAGGTTTCAAAAGAGCCTTGGTTTGTATGATTAGGCTGGCACCAAGCTAGCAATAAAAGAGTTACAAGTTCTGAACCTTTTGGAGTATCAAAAGGTGGAACACTGGAAGAGGGGAAACATGACAGGCTCAGCTAAATTCAATTGTGATGCTCCATTCAAAAGAATTGCAAAGATAAAACGAGAAAAGAAAAACGATACAGGTCGGTTCTGTTCCTCCAAAACATTTAACTGTGTTAGTAAGTTGTGGAATACAAAAACAGACCAGTTGATCCAGTCAATTGGGTTAAATCTGGGAACCACACAAATCAGCCATACATACGGTTAAACTAATCCTACTCTATTACTTGTGAGAACATCTAAATCCAGTCAACTGACTCAATTCGTCTAGAACTCCAAAGAATAGAGGTTCTAATGTAGAGAAAGAGGTGTGGGAAGTAGAAGCTTGTGTTCAGTGTCGTTCACTGCCAAGGTCTGGAAGTGTCACCTTTTTGTCTTTTCTTGTATCATGGTAGAAGCACCAACCATGAAGGCCGTGGTAACTTTATTGTAAGGTTACAAGAACAGAATCTTGCATATCCAAAAGCTCTTCCCTCTTCCCTTTATGTTCCAGAAAACTAGGGAAGGTCCTTTTTCTTCTGTGGATTGAAATATCTTTTGCATGATTGTTGTTTAGATTGTGGCTCTTCTTTTTCCTTTCTCACAGCCCATAACAGGTAGCATAGAAGATACCACCCAAGCTCTGATTGTCTGGTCAATGAGGAAGGATTAGCAATATTATGAAGCCATGCAAGTACTCTCCAGCAAAAGAGTTTGTGGAGTGCTTCCCAGACAAAGTAGGCAGAGATTCTGTGTTCCTAAGGTGGTGATTTTGTGATCCAGTTCATGTGATTGTGTGCTGCCAGAACTACTGGTAAGTAACAGCAGGTAGATTGATGGCTGACCGGATTAAGTGTGAGGGGGGAGCAGGATCAATAACTATTGATCAACTGTGCTAGGAGAACATTGCAATCTGGAAAGACCCAAAATAAAGTAGGATCTGTTACTATCTATTGCAGCATAACATTCTGTCATCCAAAAAAAAAAAAACCTGTACCATCAGTCACTGAGGAATTTTTCTTTCTTTTTAAAACTTTATTAAGTTTCAACAAAAGATAAAATATACAGAAGAAAAGCAAAACAAAAAATAGAAAAGGAAAGGGTCAGAAAAAAAAGTGTAGAAAAAGAAAAAAAATGGAAAAGAGTAACTTCCATCTGTCTTTGGTACTAGGATAAATATAAAATTCATTCACCTCTTACTTTAAGATTAAAGTATAGAAATGCACAGTATTTCTATGATCGTAAGCAGCTCTAATCATCAAATTCCCCAAATCATTTCTTTCAGTTTCGAGCAAAAAGTCCAAAAGTGGTCTCCAAGTAGAAACAAAGCTAGACAAAGTCTTTTCTTGGATCAAAGTAATTTATCTCAATTTCTTCACCTCAGCCAATTCCATCAACTTCACCATCCACTCATCAGTTGTGGGGATTTCTAAGTCCTTCCACCTCTGTGCATGCAAACGTCCTGCTACTGTTATCATATAAAGAAATAAAGTCCCAAGTTTTCTTTCGCTCTGTTGATCCTTCAAACCTAAAAAGAAAACATTTGATTTCAATTGTATATTTTAATAATTCTCCGAATAAAAATACATATCTGATCCTAGCATTTCTTAGCCTTCCTTACATGCCAATCAAAGATAATGAAAAGTGCCCTCACATTGGTTTCAACATAAATTTGACACTCCCTTATATCTCTTTTTACAAATCTGGTGTTAAATACGAATGGTACATTATTTTACAAAAATTCTCTTTCAAATACATTACTGATTAATTTCTCCATGATAATCTGATCCCCAGTGGATTCTATGGTTAGCAGAAAGTTTGTTTCGCATTCTGCTCGGTGGTTGGTTCTTTTCCTTCCCTAAAGAATTTCAGTTTCTCAAATGATTTCTTTTCCTTCGGCTGTGGCTGAGCTCAATAGACCTCCCTTTCTTCTGCTTCTGAATAAGTAATTTTTTTAAAAAAAATATGCTTACAGTACTAAAAAAAAAAAAATTGCTAACATAGAACAGTCCTACATCATCCAGAGATGCAGCAAGCAGCCACTCATGGGCTCCCAGGAGCCTTAAATTATTTAATTAATTTATTCTTCACTACACATAAACTGTTTTACCTTAGGAATTATTAATGTATTCTGATGAATCAGTGAGTTGGGATATATAAATATAATGAGAGAAAGAGATGAATTATAGGAGAAAAATGACAGATCTGCCCCTTGTGGTGAAACCTGTACTGCTCCATGAGAAATTAAGCAAAACCAACATTGTATTATCTTCCTCGTCATTTTCTGATCCAGATCTATTACTTTGCGCTGTGAAATATGCTTTTAGGCCAAGTGTTCCTGTGTTTTCCTTTATGCAAATGAGAAAGGAGTATTAGTCACCTCTTTCTCAAGGGAATCAGCCGTTGAAGGGAACACAATTATGCAACATTAAAACTGGCCATAAAAACTGAAATTAAACCATGTATGCATTTCTTGGAAAAATAGGCTGCGCTTTTGCTTATTGTGAGATACTAGCATTTTCTCAAGGAGAATGAAAAATAAAATCAAGAGAAGTACTGGCAGCAGAGGGACATAATTGTCCACGATTCTCTTATTTACAATTATGGGAAAGATTTAAAGTTGACAAGAGAATGTATGGCTCTGAACATTGTAAGGCTGAATTTGGAACTGAATTGTGTATGAGTAATGAACACATAATTGCTAAAATGTATAAATTTCTAGTCAAACGTGTAACAAGTGAAAGAGCATTTTGATTAACTGGGCTAAAATTTTTGGTTATTATAGAACATTTAGGCAACAAAAACGAAATGCACAGGTACAGTATAGGTGGTACCTTCCTCAATAGTAGTAACTGTGAGAGGGATCTTGGAATCCTAGTGGACAACCATTTAAACATGAGCCAGCAGTGTGCAGCAGCTGCCCAAAAAGCCAACACAGTTCTAGGCTGCATCAACAGAGGGATAGAATCAAGATCACGTGAAGTGTTAATACCGCTTTATAATGCCTTGGTAAGGCCACACTTGGAATACGGCATTCTGTTTTGGTCACCACGATGTAGAAAAGATGTGGAGACTCTAGAAAGAGTGCAGAGAAGAGCAACAAAGATGATTAGGGGACTGGAGACTAAAACATATGAAGAACGGTTGCAGGAACTGGGTATGTTTAGTTTAATAGAAAGAAGGAGTAGAGGAGACATGATAGCAATGTTCCAATATCTCAGGGGTTGCCACAAAGAAGAGGAAGTCAAACTATTCTCCAAGGCATCTGAGGGTAGAACAAGAAGCAATGGGTGGAAACTAATCAAGGAGAGAAGCAACTTAGAACTGAGGAGAAATTTCCTGACAGTTAGAAAAATTAATCAGTGGAACAGCTTGCCTCCAGAAGTTGTGAATGCCCCAACACTGGAAGTCTTTAAGAAGATGTTGGATAGCCATTTGTCTGAAACGGTATAAGGTTTCCTGCCTAGGCAGGGGGTTGGACTAGAAGACCTCCAAGGTCCCTTCCAACTCTGCTATTGTATTGTATTGTATATATAGGTGGAACAATGACAAACTACGTCGCTGAAAGCATTGCATTTAAAATAAGTTACAATCTTACAGGGATTTTTAAATAGAATGACGTACCATTGATATATGTCACCAGAGAAATTGTCTAGAATAGGGGTGTCAAACTCATGTCGTCACGGCGGCGTCACATGACGTAACGGGACAGGGGTGGGTTGCTGCCGGTGTTACTGCTGGTTTGCAGCGTACATGCAGCGCGCATGCACAGAACAATGTACATTGAACTGCGCACATGCAGTCACTAAAATCCAAAATGGGACAGCCAAGCAGCAGTGAGGGAATCGGTTCGGGGGCGTGGCAGGCCTGGGTTGCTGCCAGTTCTGCGACCCAGGCCTGAATTCCATTACCGATTCGGCCGAACCCACCTCTGGTATCGGGGCTTTTTTTTCCCTTCGCTAAACCGGATGTGGGTGTGGTCAGCGTATGACGCATCCGGCCCCTGGGACGGGAGTTTGACAGCCCTCGTCTAGAATATTTACGAGCATGTCAAATTTACGAAGAAAATGTGAACGACAAGAAGAGACATTGATCATCTTTGTTGGATGTATAAAAATAAAAAAAAAGATTATTTATTAATTAAATTTCTACACTGCCCATCTTACTGGTACAGAGACTCTGGGTGGCTTGAATACAGAAGTTAAAAGTTAAACGCCAAGATAATGAGTGGCCTGGAGGCAAGAATCTTCTCTATTGTGTCAGTTACCTCAAACATAGCAGAGTCCTGTCAGGGCCCCAAACCAAGAGGCAGAACCATTTTTTCAACTCACCTGGAAGGCCAGGAGTGTTGGGGCAGATCTCATCTCCAATGGGAGAATATTCCAAAGGGCAGGGGCCACAGCCAAAAAAGGGCTCTTCTCCTGGACCCCACCAGCCAAAATTCTTTGGACAGCAGCAGGGGTGGGATCCTACCAGTTTAACAACCGGTTCACTGAGCACGTGCTTCAAGCGCACTTCATGTGCCCCGTTTAGAAAAGACTTACCTTCCGGATTAACGCTTGGGAAGAAAATCAGCTGAGGTGCAGCAATCCACTCTGCCGCGCGATTCAGCTGAGAAGATAAAGGTAAGTAAAGCACACGGGCGGGCGGGCGAGCCCACTTGCTAGTTCACTCCCAGCTGATCTTCGGAGCTACCGGTTCACCTAAACCGGTCTGAACAGGTAGAATCCCAGCCCTGGACAACGGGATATGAAGTAGTCCCTTTCTGCTGGAATGAGTGGGGCAGATTAGTCCCATTGATGTGAGACGGTTCCTCACATATCCTCAGATTTAAAGCGATACATTAAGGTGACCAACCGTCCTCCTTTAGGGAGGACAGTCCTTCTTTTGTAAGTTCTGTCCTCCCTCGAAAAGTGTCCTACATGTCCTCCTTTTCGATATTTGAAGGCTAATCTGTTGCGTGTTATGTGACGTATTTTATTAAACAGTTTTTAATGGTGTTTTTTTTTACTTCATCGCAAGTATATTGAACAGATATTGAATCTTGTGTTGAATTTTTATCTAAAGAAATGCTAGACATTAAAATAGATGGCAATTGTATCTTTGAAGAAATTAGAAGACTGAATGTATATTTAAATTCTGAAAAATTAATACAATGGGAAAATCAACATGTTGAAATTGATAAAAGATGGGTGGATATTTTCAGCCATTTCAAAAATGAACATATTCCATGTGAACATTTATTTATACTTGTTCAATTTATGTTGTGCTGCCCTGGAACTAATGCAGCAGTTGAAAGAGTTTTTTTCAATTGCCAATGATTTTTCGACAAGTGAGAAATCGAGATTGAATGTTGATACTCTAGCTGCAGCACTTGCCGTAAAATTCAATATGAAGGATATTTCTTGTTCAGATATTTCCAATATATTGTTAGAAGATGATACATTGACAAAAAATATTAATTCAATGGAAAAGTACTCATTTAAATAATAATTAACAGGCATGTAAGCATAATTACAATATAAAACATTGCAAATGTTTTCATTATGCATATATCATATTTTAGTGCATTATTGTTGCAATGAATAAAATATTTCTTTTATTTACGATATATTTTTTCCAATTTATTTGTCCTCCTTTTCATTGTAAAAAAGTTGGTCACCTTAGCATTTTGGACAATAGAACATGTTTTGTCCTCCTTTTCATTGTAAAAAAGTTGGTCACCTTAGATACATTGATTTAGAAGAATTTAAAGATTAACATACAACTGAAGCCAGAAGTTTTTGTTTTGGAATAGATGGGCAAACAGTTGGGGGGAAAAGTCATGAAACTTTGTTTTTGTACGTGATCACTGCAGCAAGATTACTAAATGCAACAAAATAGAAAGAGTTAGCCTTACTTACAGTGGAGGTGGAGGTGGTTGGTATAAATGGTCGAACTTGCTGAGATAGCTAAATTGACTTCTTTTATTAGAAAAAAATCTACATTTATTGTGGACTGGAAACCCTTTATAGAGTTTTTGTTTGAAATAGAAAAAAAATCAACTTTATGGTTCATTTTCAAACCATGAAATTTATGGCTTTGATGATTAGACAGGCTAGACTGTAGAAAGAGAGTCATGTTGCAGTCACAGAGTAAGAAATAAATTTATAATTGTACTTACAACTGCCGTAGAAAACATCAGAAACTAATTCCTTGCATGTTTTTATTTCTTTTCCATTTTTCTTCTACTTTTGTCTCTTTCTTGCACTTTTCTCTTTGATTTTAGTTTCATTATGCAGTATGGTTGTTAAGTATGACATCATATGACTACATCCAATTTGTCTGAAGTGGCGTAGGGTTTCCTGCCTAAGCAGGGGGTTGGACTAGAAGACCTCCAAGCTCCTTTCCAACTCTGTTCTAGAATATTCTATTCTAAATATTTCTTTGAGGCAGGGCATTGCATGATCACCATTTGGGACCTTCTCTGCTGACTTCCTCATTGAGTTTGCTTCTTGGAAGCCAGCAGGAAAGATCACAAATGATTATGTGAAGTCCCAGGAGACTTCAACAGTCATCAATACTGTACATATCAATTGCCACGCACCTAAATCATAATCACATGACCATGGAGATGATGCAACAGATGTGTGTGAGGACCTGTCCTAAATCAGGTCCTTTTTTCAACGCCACTGCAACTTCAAATAGCTGCTAACAAATTGGCTGTAAGTTTAGGACTACTGATTTAATCAGATATACATTTACTTTACTTATCCATCAGATTTCTGGGTTATGCAATTGTACTCCCCTTTAAAACTCTACAAATCAGTTCTCAAGAGATTCTAGGATTTGCCTTGTCTAATATTGGATTCTCATTTTGCTTTTCCCACTTCCCTTTAAGTCACTTCTGTTTGGGACTTGGTGCAGATGGCAGGACAGCTGACCTCAATGATGGCAGCCAAAAAGAAAGGAAAAGAAACTTAGCTCCTTCCGTCCTATTTTTCTAAGTATATACGTTGGATGTTTGCTAAGTAATGTAAGCAATTAGTATGAAAGAAAGCTATCCTACTGCAAGTAGATGCTGTTTAAAAGCCACCATGAGCTGTAAAAGTGAAACATGTAACATGTTGACATGTGGTCACTCCAGCTCTTTTTCCAATACCTCTAGCTGTAAATAGTGTGACTACAATGGCAAAGCCAGTTTGGTCCGGTGGTTAAGGTGCTGGTCTACGAACTAGGAGGCCATGAGTTCTAGTTCCATCTTAGGCATGAAAAACCAACTGTGTGACTTTGGGCCAATCATTCTCTCTCAGCCCAATCCACCTCACAAGAGTTGTTATTGTGGGAAAGTAGGAGGAGAAAGAAGTATTAGGTATGTTTGCCACCTTGAGTTATTTATAACCAATAATATAGGTGGGATAAAATGCAGTGTTTCGGTTCCGGTTCCGGCAGCGGCGGCGACGGGCAGCTCTTTGCCCGCTCCGGCTCCCCGGTGGGCTTCCCCACTCCTTGGGGGGCACAGGACACCCCGCAGAGGGGTCCTGCCGGAGGGGCGGCATTGCGGAGGACTCCTGCAGCGGCGGCGGCCGGCGGGAGCTCTCTCTCGCGCCCAAGGCACCGGGGAGCAAGCTCGGAGGGCGCTTTGCGTTCCTGCGCCTCGCGCCTCGCTATAAGCCGACTGGAGAATGCAACAATAGAAGGAAGCAGCTGCAGTGCGGTGAGGTTGCTTCTCTCTTCATTCCTTATTCTGCATGAAGAATTACTCAGCTTTTTAAAACTTTAAAATAACTTTCGGAGCATTTTGGAGGTGCGGCTGGAGGGAGGGGGGTTTCCCTCCCCCTTGGACAAGCGGCGAGGAACAATTTTGCTCTCAGCCCCCAGGGAAGGAGGAGGGGGGAGAGCCAACGAATGAAGCCTCACCCAGGCTGAGATGATTTTCTTTTCAATTTAATTCTACATATTACTGTGATTTGAGGACTTTTGGAACTTTTTAAAACTTTGTTATGCCTCTGTGCCCAAAATTGGCAGGGCAAGATGGCACACTTCCGTTGTCTTTATGAACTGTGAAACCTGACTCCACCTTTAAAATTCAGGCTTCCGGTCTTTGTCTCCGTGTCTCCCAGAGGAATCTCTTGTGGATTGGTATTTTTTAAACTTTCTAGGGGAAATTTTCTATCTATTGCCAGACTTATTGGAGAGATTCTCTTCTGCCTGGTTCTTCTGCTCCCGGATTCACCTGGCTACCCTTCTTTTCTAACTGTTTATCTTATATTTGAACTGAACTTCTAACGTTATAAAGGATGGCATCCAAAAGACCCCCTCCTAGAAAACCTGGCTTTGCCACTTCTGCTCCAACATCCGCAACATCCAGTCCAGCCACACAGTCAAAGATAACAGAACTGATGCAACCTAAGACTACAGAGATGGACTTTCAACAAATGCTTCAACAAATTTTACAGGGCCAGGAGGAAATCAAGAAACAGCTAAGGGAAATGAAAGATGAAATTAAAGAAAATCAAGCCCAAATATATAAGAACTCACAAAGACTGAATCTTGAAGGGGGGATGGAGGAGGTGAGGGGGGGGGGTAGAAGCTGTGCAGAAAGGGAACAAAGATCTTGACATCCAACAGATGAAAATAGAATTTGAGAGAATGTTCTATTACCTTAGATTTCAAAATGTTATAGAAGAAGATGGGGAAAACATAAGGGACATCATGACAAACATCCTGGCTGACTACACACACAAAGAAAAACAACAGATGGGGTGGGATATAGACCTGGTTTATAGAGTGAACTCAGCTTATGCTAGAACACACAATGTACCCAGGGAGGTTCACATTAAATTTCTTAGAAAAAGCACAAGAGATGAAATTCTGGGTGTACAAAGGGGGCAAGCATTGACATACCATGATATGGAGATAACCATTCTGAAGCAGATCCCTAAGAAGATTAGAGAAAAAAGGAAGAATTATTCGCAATTAGCAAATAAATTATACCAGAAAGGGGTGTGGTTTAGATGGTTGATGCCTGAAGGTATGCTGATATTCTGGGAGGAGACAAGAATTAGAATCAATTCACCCATAGAGGCGCAGGCCTTTATGGAAAAAAACAAAGCACTCCTAGAAAAAACACGAGACACTACAGCGGAAACGCAGGACACGGGAGGGGCCAGAGCTCTGCCAGTGGAGGGAGATGGGGCAATAGCAAGAAGACTCAGATCACAAAAATAAACAAGAAAATCATATTATTATAAACTGACCGAAAGTGATAATGGAATTATATCTGGATTTTATACTGTAATGTCTAATCTGATTGAATTTAGTAATAGAACTAATATGCTGATTGTAATCAATTATATACCAATGCATTATATATAAATGTATACTATGAGTATGGAGAGAGGGGTGCCTGTCACATTTTGCAACTGCCAAAATTTGTATACCTGTCCATTTACCCTTTTCCCTATAAATGTTGAAAAACCAATAAAATTTTTGTTAAAAAAAAAAAATTCAGACATTTGGATCGTCAAAAAAAAAAAAAATGCAGTGTTTCAATATTTGAAGGGCTGCCACAGAGAGGAAGTGGGTCAAGCTATTTTCCAAGGCACCCGAAGGCCAGACAAGGAATAATGGATGGAAACTGACCAAGGAGAGATTCAACCTAGAAATAAGGAGAAATTTTCTGACAGTAAGAACAATCAACCAATGGAACAGAAGTTGCCTTCAGAAGTTGTGGGAGCTTCATCACTGGAGGCTTTCAGGAAGAGATTGGACTGCAATTGTCGGAAATGGTGCGGGGTCTCCTGCTTGGGCATGAGGTTGGACTAGATGATCTACAAGGTCCCTTCCAACTCTGTTAATCTAATCTAATCTAATCTAAATAACTGTATAAACAAAATTAAAACAGAAAAGTGGGCTATTTTTATTGTTAACAGGTTCTTGCAACTTTTCCAGAGTGCAAGGAATCCAGATAAGTCAAGCAAAGGTGCAACTGATAGTTCTGTTTACCTCTTTTCAGACTCTGCAGGGACCGACCAGCTCCAAAGAGCCAGGCTTCTTCTTGTCATTTCTTGGAGTGAGCAACCTTATGTGGAAGTTTCCTCAGAACTGACGTTGACTGTGTAGTTTGGGTGGGGATGGGTGTCGTGAGAGAGTAATGATTGTCTTGAGTTCAGGAGCTGGAAGGAGGTGAGGTGAGGTAAGAGTTCCTGACAAAGGGGAAACCAGGCTACCCACAAACTCTGTATTTCAAACTATTGTGAAAGAAGAGGCTAGCTTGGCTGGGCTTCCAAATTTACCACAGTTGAATCAGAAATAATTTGGGTCCTTTCTCACGCAGGGGCAATGTGGCGGAATCAGAGCAATCTGGGGCTGCTTTTGCACCAATGCAGCCTCTTCATGCTAAGGCGCCTGGAGATTCCATTGTCCATTTCAATCTCCTTATATCCTGTTTATTTCTTTTGGAAAGCAGGAAGTGGTCACTTGGTAGGTATTCGAGAGCTCCGCCATTAGACAAAATGGGTAATGGGGAACAAAATAAAACAGTAAGCTCTTCGTCAATGTTTCTCAACTTTGACAACGTTAAGGCATTTGGGTCAATATTAAAAGCGGGGGGGGGGTGGGATGCCATTGCCATAGGTCTATACCAGTGTTTCTCAAACTTGGTGACTTTAAGTCCTGTGGACTTCAACTCCCAGAATCCCCCATGCTGGCTGGGGGATTCTGGGAGTTGAAGTCCACAGGACTTAAAGTCGCCAAGTTTGAGAAACACTGGTCTATACTATAGGCCACCCAAACAAACAGAGGAAGTAGATGAACTTTTTGCTAGTCAGCTAACTAAGATATGTAGAAAGCACATCACAATAGTAATGGGGGATTTTAACTACCCTGACGTCAACTGGGAGACAAACTCTGCACCAATTTTTATGCCCCCTTTCCTTTAGGAACAAAGGGGGACCATGTATGGCTCTCAAGCCTAATTTTATTTTCACAACAATCACCCAGTGACTTAGGCTGGGCTGAGGGAAATTGTGCATCCTGTGTTCTTTGAGGTCATGGGGAGACAGAAACCTGGTTTACACTGGCAATTGCATTTACGTAACGGTTTATTGAACAATTATATTGGCCAAAATAACATTTCCAAAATCCATATGAGAAGCAATCTCTTCATCCGAGTAACTGGAAAGTCAGAGCACAAACTATAAGCTTGGAAGCGATCTGAAATTCCTCCTCCAATTAATTAAACAAAGCTTGGTGGAAGAATAAAGGCTGCTCTTAATTTAGTTGAAAGATTTATTAACCACCTATGTGTTCCACAATGTTCCTGACCACTCCAGACAATTTAATCTTACAATAGCAATCTAATGTTAAAGTAGAAGATGGGAGGAATTTAAAAGCATTCCAATTATGCCTTATCGAGACTGGTACATTTAACAAAGCAGCCATCGATAGATACATAGAGAGAAACCACATTTACACACCATTCAAAGGAGACAATAAAAAAGTCTAGGAAGGAAACAACAAAAAAAAAAAACCAAGAGCACATCCCTTCCAGCAGCCAATATTCAGATAAGCAGGGATCAACACCAGGCAAACAATCAGGCAGAAAATAATACTCTAATCAAGGAAGCACCAAAGAGGAAATACATCCCAACCAAAATTGGCAGGGCAAGCTATATAAACAGGCAGCAAATCCCACACTTACTCACACCGAGGATATCCGCTAGTTGGGTAATGAAATGTCTGCATGCAAACAAGCAAGCTCAGAGAGGACCAAGAACTCCCCTTCTGTGGATCTTTTCAGTTGAACTCAGGATGCTTCCTAGGCCCATTGAGATGGAGTTTAAGATAAGATGAGCTCTCCTGAATCAAGCCAAAGGTTATCCAGTCCAGTGCTATGTATTGAGAGGCTGATGAGAAACCTGCAGATAGGATCTAAAGTTTTTAATTTTTTCCCCCTGAAATAATGTAATTCAAGGCATGTTGTGTCCTTCAGTCAGGGGACAGAATTTTTTTTTCTTTCTAGCATTTTCCCACAAGTGCAGGATCCGCTTTTTTGGGATCAACTGCAGCAGAGGGGTTTCATTGATTTTTACCACCGGTTCGCCCCATGCGCGTACGTTTGCTTCACATGCATAGCAAACGTACCTTCTGTGCATGCGCCCAGCCTTCCGTGCAAGTGCTTTGCTATGCACACGCCTTTCATGCATGCACCTGGCCTCAAAAACATGACTAAATTGGACAGTATAGAGCCATGGCAGGTGGGCAGATGGGCCCACCCGCAATCTCCACTACCGGTTCGCCTGAACCAGTCCGAACTGGCTGAATACCACCTCTGATCAACTGAATACTGATCCACTGGTTGTAATAGGAATTGACTAACAAGCTTGTCGCCCAGGCCTGGTGTGGGTTCAGAAAAAGGAAGTGGCTCAACGTTACCCAGCTGGCTTTTATGCCTGAAGTGGGATTACAACTCACAATCTCCAGGTCTCTACTTGTGTGCTTTAACCACTAGACCAGGGGTGTCCAAACTTGGCAACTTTAAGACTTGTGGACTTCAACTCCCAGAATTCCCCAGCCAGCTGGCTGGGGAATTCTGGGAGTTGAAGTCCACAAGTCTTAAAGTTGCCAAGTTTGGACACCCCTGCACTAGACTAAACTAGCTCTCGAGTCTGGAAATAATATGCAGCCATGAATTCCACTAGCTGTTGATAGCCCAGCCTGCCACACAAAAAAATCCAATAAAAGATCAATTTTGATTTTTAAAAATAATCCAAGTGAGTATCAGAACTGCCATCAGTTTTAGGAAAAAGAGGCAGGCTCTTGTCAATCACATGGAAAAGGCTCAAACTCTTCTCATTTAGGGGAGATAAAAAGAAATCCCCTTTCAGTATTGTAGAAAGTTAAAACCCACCCCTCTCCTAGAAAAATGAAATATCCTGGGAAATATTGAAAAGGCAGAATATTATATTTCCCCGGATAAGAAATGGGAAAACATGTTTTTAGGTAGGAAACAAACTCACTTTTAATAGCCCCCACCTTTGTCAATGGGCTCTTAAAATTCCTGAGCCAGTCTATTCTACATAACAAAGATCTCCCTCTTCAGTTCCAGGGTGATGGGATTAAGGCATGATAGTATTAGCCCTTTAACCATCTCACCACAGGGCACCTGGGAAGAAGCAATGCTCAAACCAACTTGGACTCAAAACACAGCCCTTGCATGGCCCCATGGGAGTCTGTCAACCAATCAGAATACAAGTTCAAGATCAAAGGCCAGAGAGGGCATAAAACCAGGGACTTTCAGCATCTCTGTCCCTTTTTCTTCTTCACCCAACAACTGAAAGCATGTGATCTCCCTTTTCTGTTCAGGAGCTCAAGCCATGTGATCCTGTCCACTATTAAGCTACACTATATTGCTAAAAGTATTCGCTCACCTGCCTTTACTCACATATGAACTTACTGTAAGTGACATCCCATTCCTAATCCATAGGGTTCAATATGACGCCGGTCCACCCTTTGCAGCTATAACAGCTTCAACTCTTCTGGGAAGGCTGTCCACAAGGTTTAGGGGTGTGTTTATGGGAATTTTTGACCATTCTTCCAGAAGCGCATTTGTGAAGCCGCACACTGATGTTGGACGAGAAGGCCTGGCTCTCAGTCTCCGCTCTAATTCATCCCAAAGGTGGTCTATCGGGTTGAGGTCAGGACTCAAAGTTGGGAGCATGGAATTGTCCAAAATGTCTTGGTATGCTGATGCATTCAGAGTTCCTCTCACTGGAACTAAGGGGCCAAGTCCAGCTCCTGAAAAACAACCCCACACCATAATCCCCCCTCCACCAAACTTTACACTTGGCACAATGCAGTCAGACAAGTACCGTTCTCCTGGCACCCACCAAACCCAGACTCGTCCATCAGATTGCCAGATGGAGAAGCGCGATTCGTCACTCCAGAGAACTCTTCTCCACTGCTCTAGAGTCCAGTGGCGGCATGCTTTACACCACTGCATCCGACGCTTTGCATTGCACTTGGTGATGTATGGCTTGGATGCAGCTGCTTGGCCATGGAAACCCATTCCATGAAGCTCTCTGCTCACTGTTCTTGAGCTAATCTGAAGGCCACATGACATTTGGAGGTCTGTAGTGATTGACTCTGCAGAAAGTTGGCGACCTCTTTGCACTACGCGCCTCAGCATCCGCTGACCCCTCTCCGTCAGTTTACGTGGCCTACCACTTCGTGGCTGAGTTGCTGTTGTTCCCAAACACTTCCACGTTCTTATAATACAGCTGACAGTTGACTGTGGAATATTTAGGAGCGAGACGATTTCACGACTGGATTTGTTGCCCAGGTGGCAACAAATCACAGTTCCACGCTGGAGTTCACTGAGCTCCTGAGAGTGACCCATTCTTTCACAAATGTTTGTAAAAACAATCTGCATGCCTAGGTACTTGATTTTATACACCTGTGGCCATGGAAGTGATTGGAACACTTGATTCTGATTATTTGGATGGGAGAGCGAATACTTTTGGCAATGTAGTGTATCTTTCAAAGCAGCTTCCGTGTTTCCAGTGTCTTTTTCCCCACTTGGAGCTGAACCCAGAAGGACGTTTCTTCCAACAGTATAAACTAGGAAATCTGTTTCTATAGTCCAGGGGTGTCCAAACTTGGGAACTTTAAGACTTGTGGACGTCAACTCCCAGAATTCCCCAGCCAGCAGGGCTGGCTGGGGAATTCTGGGAGTTGAAGTCCACAAGTCTTAAAGTTCCCAAGTTTGGACACCCCTGCTATAGTCTGTAGCAATGGCCACCAATGAAGGATTTAAAAGGAGATTTGACACCAGTGGAGAATAAACTATCAATAGCTACGAGTCACAATAGCTATTTATTAACCCCAGTCTAAGAGGCAGGATACCTCCCAATACTAGGGAAATGATCACAGGATGTTAGTTTTTGTCCTCATGTTCCGCTTGGGAGCTTTCCATAAGTGACTGATTGGTTACTGTATGAACCGAATGCCGGACTAAACAGGCCTTTGGTCTAATCAAGCAGGAACTTTTTGCATTCTTATGCTCTCCTTCAAAGGCGGACGACACTTCAAGAATTCCTCCCAGGACTTTCTGCCACAGGTTTCATCTCCCTGTGCTAATGACCTGTGAAATACCATGTTTCCCTTTCTTGCTGTCCCCTTCGGAGCCAAAAAGCAAGGCCCGGGGAGGGGGTGGAGAAGTAAGCTGTAAATTGTTAGAAAGGATAACTATTTCAGTGTGAAACAAATGCCTTAAACATTAATAATGGCCCCCGCAGGCTTTCCACCCCCACCTCCCCCTAATTTGGCAATCCAAACCAGTTAATAAATCAATGCAAGGGGAAAGCATGATAACAACAGTGCCCAAGGAAAACTGGATCTATTAGGTGTGGCTGAAGCCACAGTGAAAGAAACACGCCTGTGACCCAAACTGTACAAATGGGGAAAGTGGAACAGTTACTACTGGGCCTCTAACCAAAAGGGATCCAACCTGAAATTATCTGTGCTTCTTCTGAAGGGTACTTTTATCATCTGAACTACTTTCTCAGTTTGTTTATTTCTCTCTCACTTTAATGAGGTTCCATGGCAATGTTGAAGATAAAGCCTGAACAGATGGAGCCCCCGTCCAAAGTCTTAGGAACTATGTGACATCATAATTCAAGAAGCCAAGATATTTTTCAGAACCTTACAAAACAAGGAGAGTCCTAGAAGAAACTGATGACAAACCACTTCCGTACTGTTGCCAAAGACATTAAATAGACATGTTCAATGATTAAAAACTGAGGCTGAATTGAGAGTAATTTCACTCTTGTGCTCAGGTATTACTGAAGAATTCCAGGTGGAATGAGACAGTTTGATGAGGAAGGTCCTGTGTTTGTGCAAAACCAAATCTACTCCAGGTGTTTCTTATATCAGGGGTTTCCACCCTTAGCAACTTTAAGATTTACGGACTTCAACTCCCAGAATTTTCCAGCCAGAATGGCTGGCTGGGGAAATCTGGGAGTTGAAGTCCACAAGTCTTAAAGTTGCCAAGGTTGGAGACTCCTGTCTTATATGATGCCCAAAATTCCATGGCCAACCAATTTTGGCTACAACTGACTCCAAAAATCTGTACTGTCGAATATGCCTATGACAAGATGGTGCCAGCCCTCGGTATTCAAAGTTACTTAAGGAGTACTCACCTTTGAGGAAACTATAGTCTTTTGACAATTTCCATGGTATAGTATGGATCTTGATACTGAGGTCCCTCACAAAGACAAACTGCAGACCAAATAAAGTTACTGGTCATTTTTAGTCACCAAACTTTACCACCAAACTTTACCCACTGTTTTAGTATGTTCAGATCCATGGATATTGGAATGGCTTTGTAGAATGCCAAAGTTGTCATGAGTAATTTAAAATGCTCTCTTAGCTCCTGGTCCCATTAGCACTTTTATGATATTTCTCTGCAACTAGGCAATAGACATAAATATCATTTTCCACAGGAAATTAGCCCACAACTCTATTTATGTACATATAGCTTCTGTCCAGAATGTTGGATCAGGAATGTTGGACAGCCCTTTTATAGGGAGCTGTCAGACTCTTTGACCAATGAGGTTAAACCTCTGTTCCCGCTGGAACAGAGGACGTTGGTGGAAACCACTATGGTTGAAGCTAGTATGTAACAACCCTCCCCTCTTAGATGGAACAATGCTACTGGTTACGTAGTCATGCAGGTAGGCGGGCTTTTGGGTTGCTCTGCCTGACCTGCGCAGGTCAGTTGGAGGGTGTTCTTTGAGCAGGTCGGACGGACCTGTTTGTTCCGCAGCTCTGCTTGGTGGAAACTCCTGGAACCTTTCACAGGCCGTGGCTGGAGCTTCTAGAGCCGGTTCGCTTGGAGCTCACTACAGGCCTGCAACACAACCAGATAAGTTACACGGTACCCTCGGGTTTGAGCTGCCTGTGGAAGGAATGGCGAATTGCTCCCTTTGGGTAGGGCTTTGGCTAACTCGTGCAGCAGTTACCTCTGGCTGTCTAAAAGTGGAGTTGGAGAGGCAGCCACGGAGTTGGTCAATGTGCCTTCTCCAATTCCGACCGTCCTCGAGCTCTACGAGATAACAGTGAGGCCCGGTGAGGCCTATCACTGTGGCAGGAATCCATAGAGTTCCCCCAGCGTAGTTGTGGGCATAAACTGAATCCCCTACACTAAAGTTCCAAATCTTGTTTGTAGAGTCAGGGGCTATGTGGCAGAATAGTTTGGGTGTAGCCGGTCTAAGTGGGACCTTAGCCAGTGACCCATGAGAAGCTCGGAGGGGCTTCTCCCTGTAGTGGCACTGGGTGTAATGTGCTGAATTAGCAAATAGTGGTCAACCCATGTTTGTCTATCTACCAGGCCCATCCTAGAGAGGGCCTCTTTTGCAGATCTCACCATTCTCTCCACCTGACTATTGGAGGCCGGATGGAATGGCACGACCAGGGCATGTCTGATTCCCTGAGCTGCTAAGAAGATCTCGAATTGCATGGCCGTGAATTGGGGCCCATTGTCAGAAACCAAGACATTGGACAGGCCATGCATGGAGAAAAGTCTCCGTAGTATCTTGATGATCGCTTCTGCCGTAGTGGAGGTCATCAGGACTACCTCTAGCCATTTCAAGTAGGCGTCCACAACTATGAGGAATGTCAGGCCATGAACTGGGCCAGCAAAATCAATGTGCACCCTAGACCATGGTGTTTGAGGTTGCTCTCACTCCTTAGCAGGTGCCTCTGGGGGAGCTGGTCTGGACTCCTGGCACGATGTGCAGGTAGCCACCCATTCTTCGATCTCCCTGTCCATGTTAGGCCATCACACATAACTCCTGGCCAAAGACTTCATCCTGACAATTCCAGGATGCCCTACGTCAGCGATGGCGAACCTTTTTTTGGCTCGTGTACCATAAGTGGGGGGAGCGCAGGGGGTAGTGTACGGGTGTGCCACACTCATAATGCAATGCGCGACCCCCCCAGTGTGCATGCGCGCACTACAGGCGCAACCCCCCCCCAATTTTTTGCATGCCTTTTTTGCCCTCCCCAGGCTCCAGAGGCTTTATAAGAGCCTGGGGAGGGTGAAAAGAGCCTCTCACGCCCCCCGGAAGCCCTCTGGAGGCTTGAGGGACTTTCAGGATGCTTCCCTGAAGCCTCCGGAGCAGTCAAAACGAACCTCCAAGCTCGGATGGTCATTTTGAGCACTCCGAAGGCTTGAGGGACCTTCAGGACGTTTCCCTGAAGCCTCCGGAGCAGTCAAAACGAACCTCCAAGCAAACCGGAGTGACTTCGGTTTGCTCGGAGGATCGTTTTGAGTGCTCCAAAGGCTTGAGGGACCTTCAGGATGCTTCCCTGAAGCCTCCGGAGCAGTCAAAACGAACCTCCGAGCAAACTGGAAGTCCGTTTCCGAACTTACAGTTTGCCCGTAAGGCCATTTTTTTCGCTCCGGAGGCTTCAGGGAAGCTCATGAATCCTCCGGAGGGCCTCTGAGGGGGCAGGGGGGGCTCTTTTCGCCCTTCCCAGGCTCCTATAAAGGCTCTGGAGCCTGGGGAGGGCAAAAAATAGCTTTAAAAAAGGGTGAACTCAGCTGGCCAGAGCGCACATGCGCACTGGCCAGCTGACAGGGCAGCGCCTCCCGTGCCCTGACAAATGGCTCCATGTGCCAGCTGTGGCACGCGTGCCATAGGTTCGCCATCACGGCCCTACGTGTAAAGCCTCTAATACTGCAATGCACAGTTTGGGTGGAACAACGACCCGGTCCCCCCACAGCAAGCAGTCATTTACAACAGATAACCCATCACATTTACAATGGTACATTTTGAATTCAGACCCAACAGGCCCCTTGGCCCACCCTCTCCACACCCAGTTCAAAATTTGTTTGATGGTGGAGTCCTTTGCAGAGTGACGGGCAATGTCACTGGATGAGACAGCACCAGTCTCTAGGCAGTCAATGAGAAGGACTGGCATCTTGGGGCTAGGGTCAGCAAGGAGTTCTGGTAGCGGGCAGCGGCTCAAGGCATTGGCATGCCCAAAGTGCAGCCTGGCCGGTGGATGAGACGGTAGGAGTAGGCAGCAAGGAAGATGGTCCATCTGGTCATTCACGGTGATAATGACACAGGGGTAG
This sequence comes from Natrix helvetica, assembly GCF_964273705.1. NCBI lineage: Eukaryota > Metazoa > Chordata > Lepidosauria > Squamata > Natricidae > Natrix > Natrix helvetica. Next base: position 279,086,278 of record NC_138552.1, read on the forward strand.
GACGGTCCCAGCCAGTAAGCCCAGTAGCGGTTTGTGGTCCGTAATGAGTTCAAAATCACAGCCGTATAGGTACTCATGGAACCTTTTTACTCCAGCCACTGCAGCCAAAGCCTCGCATTACAGCTGGCTGTAGTTCCGCTCGGCAGCGGACAAGGTTCTAGAGTAAAATATTATTGGAGCCTCAGTTCCATTGGGCATGCGGTGGCTGAGGACAGCTCCAACGTTGAACAGTGGAGCATCACAGGTCAACACCAGTGGCAGGGTCTGGCTGTACTGCACCAGAAAAGTGTCTGCCAAGAGAAGTCTTTTTACCGCGGCAAATGCAGTGGCTTCGGCTCTGCCCCAGGACCACTTTGCGTTCTTAGCCAGAAGACAGTGTAAGGGCTCAGCAATGGTGGCTTTCTGTTTAAGAAAGACACTATAGAAATTAAGTTTCAACCCCAAACCACCCCAACGAGGCTGTCGAAGTGATGTCCCGGTGTTTGGAAGCCGTCGGGGTCTGGATGGGGGACAACAGACTCAAACTCAACCCCTCCAAGACCGAGTGGCTGTGGGTACCGGCACCTCGGTTCAGCCAGCTGACTCCATCGCTGGCCATAGGGGGCGAACAACTGTCCCCCGTGGAGCGGGCGCGCAACTTGGGCGTCCTCCTCGATGCCCGGCTGTCAATGGAGGACCATGTGGCAGCCGTGGCAAGGGGGGCGTTCCACCAGGTCCGCCTGGTGCGCCAATTGCACCCCCTACTGGACCGGAGTGCCCTGCGCACGGTCACTCATGCGCTGGTGACGTCTCGCCTGGACTACTGCAATGCCCTCTACATGGGGCTTCCCTTGGGACGCATCCGGAGACTGCAGCTAGTTCAGAACGCAGCCGCGCGGGTTATTATGGGAAGTACATGTTACTCCCACGTAACACCTCTCCTGCGCGAGCTGCACTGGCTACCTGTGGCCTTTCGGGTGCGTTTCAAGGTATTGATCACCATCTTTAAAGCGCTCCATGGCATAGGACCTAGTTATCTGCAGGATCGCATCCTACCACACACGTCCCTGCGACCTATCCGCTCACACAGGGAGGGGCTCCTCCTGGTGCCGTCTGCTAGGCAATGCCAGCGGGCGACGCCTAGGAGTAGATCCTTCTCTGTGATGGGCCCAACCCTCTGGAATGACCTCCCCCCAGACATTCGAACTACCACCGACCTCCGTTCCTTCCGGCAAAAGTTAAAGACTCACCTATTTCAATCAGCTGGCCTGGCACTTTCTTAGTTTTACCTCCCGGGGATTTATTTTATTTTAATTGGGTTTGGGGTTTTAATTGTGATGTTTTTAGGATTAGAATATATTTATTTCTTAGTACAGCCTATCTCCCCCTCCAAATGTATCTTAAATGTATTTTATTATTATGACCGATTTTATTTGTATTGACTGTACACCGCCCCGAGTCCCTTTCTGGGAGAGGGGCGGTCTAAAAATCTAAGAAATAAATAAATAAATAAATAAGTAGCCCGAGGAATGCCTGTAGCTCGGTTTGATTGCAAGGTGTAGGGGCGTCCTGGATTGCTTTAATTTTTTTCGAGATCGGGTGAATCCCAAAGCCTTCGATTAGGTACCCTAGGAATTCAACCGTTGGCATGTTAGTTTGGCTTTTTTTTTTCTTGAGACAGAGGCCTTTGTCTCTAATTCGAGCCAAAACAATTCGTACATGTTTGAATAACTGCGCCTCATTTGTAGCCGATACCAAGATGTCGTCAAAATAGGGGATGACTCCTGGAATCCCCTGCAAAAGCCATTCCATGACACTTTGGAACAGTCCAGGGGCGATACTAACACCAAATTGCAGGCGGTGACATTTGAATGCACCCCAGTGCATCACAATGGTTTAGGCCTCCACCATCTACAGGCAATTGTTGGTATGCCTGCGCCATGTCCAATTTAGTGAATACTTTTCCGGGCCTAATGAATGTAATAGGTGCTGTACAATTGGTACAGGGTAAGCGCTTTGTTGTAATGCTTTATTGATTGTGCATTTGTAGTCCATGCAGATGTGGACAGACCTGTCAGATTTGACAGGTGTCACTATGGGGGTCTCCCAGTGTGCGTGATCAAAGGCTCTAGGATTCCCTCGCCTAGGAGCTTGTCAATTTCCAGATCTATTTTGGGGCAGAGAGCGAAAGGTACTCTCCTGGGCTTTAGCCTTATGGGGGCTATGTTGAGGTCCAAATTAAAGGAGATTGGAGTCCCCACATACTTACCCAGACCGGTGCCGAAGACGTCCTCGAACTCCTTAAAAATTGCTTCAGCGCTTTAGTCTTTCAAGTCATTGATACTGGTCACTTCTAGGCCCAGGGCTTTGAACCAGTCAAGCCCCAGGAGGCTCTGCAGGTCGCCACTGACCACCGTCACTGGGAGTTAGCCACTGTATTTCTTGAATTGCACCCAGAAGGTGCCCTGGCCCACGATGGGGACCCGGTTCCCCTGGTAATCGCGAAGGCGGATGTCAGGGGCGTGTAGATGCTGCTTCTTCAGGGTAGGGATAGCCCGCTTGAGCGTAGACTACAGCATGATGGTCAGTGATGACCCCATGTCAATCTACATCTCGCATGGAGAGCCCTTGATGAGGACTGTGACCTTCAGCTTTTTTGGCCATCTTGTACGGACTTGGCCGATTGAGGTGTGGTAGGTGACTCTGGTGTCACCCTCTGAGCACCGTGGTGGCTTCTGCCATGCCCCTTGGTTGGGCCTCTGCTGGCGGAGTCAGTGGGGCGTGTATGGCCATTTTGTGTCCTGAGGGCGTTTTGAGTTTGCCGCTCAAAAATGGCTTCTCGAAGCCGCTCTGAGCTCCGGGCTGGATGTACTTGCGGGATTGCTATGCTCTTTTTGGTTCGCCTAGTTGCCTTCCAATCCCACCTTCGTTGCCAATGTTGGATTGGGTAATGGATAGGCACACACAGTCTAGCGGTAACAACAGCTCTTTATTAGATGCAACAAGTGAGAACAATCCAGCGAAGCCCTTTTATAGGGAGCTGTCAGACCCTTCGACCAATGAGATAAAACCTCTGTTCCCGCCAGAACAGAGGACCTTGGTGGAAACCATTATGGTTGAAGCTAGTATGTAACACAGAATGAACCATTTTATTTTATTTATTTATTTATTTATTAGATTTTTAGACCGCCCCTCTCCCAAAAAGGGACTCGGGGCAGTGTACAGTCAATACAAATAAAACCAGTCATAATAATAAAATACATTTAAAATACATTTGGAGGGGGAGATAGGCTGTACTAAGAAATAAATATATTCATCCTAAAAACATCACTATTAAAACCCCAAACCCAATTAAAATGAATAAATCCCCGGGAGGTAAAACTAAGAAAGTGCCAGGCCAGCTGATTGAAATAGGTGAGTCTTTAACTTTTGCCGGAAGGAACGGAGGTCGGTGGTAGTTCGAATGTCTGGGGGGAGGTCATTCCAGAGGGTTGGGCCCATCACAGAGAAGGATCTACTCCTAGGTGTCGCCCGCTGGCATTGTCCAGCAGACGGCACCAGGAGGAGCCCCTCCCTGTGTGAGCGGATAGGTCGCAGGGACGTGTGTGGTAGGATGCGATCCTGCAGATAACTAGGTCCTATGCCATGGAGCGCTTTAAAGATGGTAATCAATACCTTGAAACGCACCCGAAAGGCCACAGGTAGCCAGTGCAGCTCGCGCAGGAGAGGTGTTACGTGGGAGTAACGAGTACTTCCCATAATAACCCGCGCGGCTGCGTTCTGAACTAGCTGCAGTCTCCGGATGCGTCCCAAGGGAAGCCCCATGTAGAGGGCATTGCAGTAGTCCAGGCGAGACGTCACTAGCGCATGAGTGACCGTGCGCAGGGCACTCCGGTCCAGTAGGGGGCGCAATTGGCGCACCAGGCGAACCTGGTGGAACGCCCCCCTTGCCACGGCTGCCACATGGTCCTCCATTGACAGCCGGGCATCAAGGAGGACGCCCAAATTGCGCGCCCGCTCCACGGGGGACAGCTGTTCACCCCCTATGGCCAGCGATGGAGTCAGCTGGCTGAACCGAGGTGCCGGTACCCACAGCCACTCAGTCTTGGAGGGGTTGAGTTTGAGTCTGTTGTCCCCCATCCAGACCCCGACGGCTTCCAAACACCGGGACATCACTTCGACAGCCTCGTTGGGGTGGTTTGGGGTTGAAATATACAGCTGAGTATCATCAGCGTAAAGATGGTACTCAACCCCAAAACCACGGATGATCTCACCCAGCGGCTTCACATATGCGTTGAACAGGAGAGGCGAGAGGACCGACCCCTGTGGCACCCCACAAGTGAGTGGCCTCAGGGACGACCTCTGCCCCCCTGTCAACACACATTGCTTCCGGTCGGAGAGGTAGGAGACGAACCACTGCAAAACGGTGCCTCCGACTCCCATCCCCTCCAACCGGCGCAATAGGATACCATGGTCGATGGTATCAAAAGCCGCCGAGAGGTCTAATAGGACCAGGATAGAGGAACAACCCCTATCTCTGGCCCTCCAGAGATCATCAACCAACGCGACCAAGGCTGTCTCAGTGCTGTGCCCGGGTCGGAAGCCGGACTGGCGTGGGTCTAGATAGTCGGATTCGTCTAGGTGTCGTGGAAATTGCTGCGCCACCACATTCTCAACAACCTTCGCCAAGAAGGGGAGGTTGGAGACTGGACGATAATTAGCTAGCTCCATTGGGTCGAGCGAAGGCCTCTTGAGCAAGGGTCTCACCACCGCCTCTTTCAAGGCGGTTGGTAAGTATCCCTCACCCAGTGAGGCGTTCACCAGGCCCAGGAGCCAGCCTCGTGTCACCTCCCAGGCTGCCAGTACCAGCCAGGAGGGGCACGGGTCCGATAAACATGTGGTAGGTCGCAGCCGTCCACGCAACCTGTCCAAATCCTCAGGGGCAACAGAGTCAAACTCCTCCCAGAATGGTCTCTCAAGACTCGCTGTTGGCAGCTCGTCTGGTCCACTGACGGAGGCCCACCCGCTCCGGATCTGATCGATTTTGTCCTGCAGATATTCCCCAAACTCCTCTGCTCTACCCTGTAAGGGTGTCTCCCGCGCCCCCTGCGATAAAAGGGAGCGGGTCACCCTAAACAGGGCGGCAGGGCGGTTATCCGCAGACGCAATAAGAGCAGCACAATGTCTACGTTTGGCCGCTCTTATTGCCACAAGGTAAGTCCGCAAATAGGCTCTTACCTGTGTTCGGTCAGATTCGGAGCGTGAGGACCTCCACCTGCTCTCTAGACGTCTCCTGTGGCGCTTCATCACCCTAAGCTCCTCAGTAAACCAAGGAGCCCGGGTGGATCGATGCCGCAGGAGAGGTCGCAAAGGCGCAACCCGGTCCAAGGCCCCAGTCGTCGCCCTATTCCAGGCAGTCACTAGGTCCTCGGAGCGGGAGCGGGACAAGGCTACAGGTATTGGCCCAAGCTCCGTCTGGAATCTGTCAGATTCCATCAGGTGCCTGGGGCGGTACCAGTTTATAGAGTCTGGTTCCGCCTCCTCGCGGTGGGGGATAGCGCCAGGGAAGTCCAGCCGGAGGGATGAGTGGTCTGACCATGACAGGGGCGTGATGACTAAATCCCCTATTCCCAGATCACTCGTCCACTGTTCAGATACAAAAATGAGGTCCAGTGTGTGGCCCCCTTCGTGAGTGGGGCCCTGCACTAATTGGGTCAGGTCCATGGCCGTCATGGAGGCCATGAACTCCCGAGCCACCTCGGAAGCCGCTCCCGTTGACGGCAAGTTGAAGTCCCCCATGACCAAAAGTCTGGGAGTCTCAACTGCTGTCGCTGAGATTAGCTCGAGGAGCTCAGGCAGGGCTGCTGATGCATAGCGAGGAGCCAAGTATACAATCAGCAAGCCCCACTGCCTCCCTGGGCCCCAGTTCACACCAAGGGACTCACACCCGGGTATCTGAGGGACAGTGAACTCCCTTGGCTCTAAACATTCCCGCATAACCACCGCCACCCCTCCACCCTTACCCAGGGCTCAAGGAAACCATAATTTCCTTTGCTTATATAAGGGAGAGGAGCAAGTTTTTCAAGCTATTGGGTATATTTGAATGTTGACAACATGTTATATATGCTTTTGCAAAATGGCTGCTGCACAAACTTGCTATTTTCAAAATAGCTTCTATGGGAACATAACCAGTTGCCAAGCACCATTTTTTCTTACAGAATGCTACCTAGCTCATTAACCTGTTTCTGCACGACATTTGTGTAAATCTTGCTAAACTTTTTCCTTTTTCTGAGCAGGTAGGTCAATTTCCAAACAAAGCATTGGGGCACAGCTACTCACTATTTTTACAGTATTTTCTAAAAAATGTATGTCAGAGGATAACCATTTGCTTTCTAGAATAGCAGTTTCCCATTTTCTAAAATTAAAAATGCCTGAAAAATTTATAAGGTCAGGGAGCACAGGAAATCTGATTGGTACCAAGGGAATCTTTTAGCATCCTGGTGCCATTCTGGGAGGGTTTTGTTTTTTTTAATACACAAATGTTCTGATATTGTTACACATGATCAACCTCATGGGAAAGACACGCAGAATTTCAGGATTAAGTATTTCTTATTTTCTACCATCCATAACATTAAATTAAAAAATAAATAAAAACAAAACAAGCAAAGCCAGAAGTGTAAGTATGAATAATATACTAAAAGGTAAACCTGCAAGATAAAAAAGACCGGACTCTTTTCCAGTGTCCCATCAATTAACTATTGATTACAGTTTATTTCATCAATTTGTTACCTGCTGTGAATTCTAAATAGTGTTCTTCTCTCTCAAGGACTTGAAGGACTTTTGGTATGGACAAATCTGGACTCTTAATTATAGTCTACTCAGCTGCAGCCAAGCTGGGCAGCCATTTTAGTTTCTCAAAATGCTCAGAGAAATGTTCAGAGTAGCTATGAGATCCTGCTTATAGGAAACAGACTTTTATTTGTGAGACGATCTATTCAAAGCTCTGTTTGAGACTTTCAAGATTATGAATTATACAAAGGATAGTCACTGGAAATCAGGTTGTCCATCAACTGTTAACATTTTAGTAGCAGATAGAGGAGACACAAAGATCGTGGGGAAGAAGTATGATATTGCTATATTAACAATTGAAGTGATTTCTAATTTGTCACATATGGAAATGAATTAAGAGAGAGATTTTAGGTAAAATTGTCTCATCACTAAGAAACTTCATATAGGTTTTTCTAATCATAATACATTTTTCTAAATTGTATCAAACTACTATATCCCTCTCATCATATATAGATTGGATGCAGACAGCATTTATATTTGAGATGCACAAATGAACACAAGTGCATAGAAGATTGCTTTAGCATTGACCAAATGTAAGATAACAAAAGATTCAATGAAATATCTAGGACTCCATTTGACAGGATGCAATAAAGACATATTTCAAAACAATTGCAACATATTATGGAAAGAAACAAAACAAGCCCTGGAAAGGTCGAATAATTTATAATTTCCTGGTTAGAACTTACTGTGATTAGAAGAATGAATGTACTGCCCAAGATGATTTTTTTATTTCAAATAGCAGTAATTGAAATTTCCAATAGAATTCTGTAGGACTGGCAAAAATATTAATAGATTTATATGGAAGAAGAAGGAGGAGGAGGTGGCGGAGGAGGAGGAAGAAGAAAAAGAAGAAGAATTATTGTTGTTAGAAATTTGGAATCTTTGAAAAGCAAGAATGAGTCCAGCAATCATACCATTAACCTCATCACCCAAACACCCTATCTCAAAAAGATTTGAAAGAGACAATCATAGTGTATTAATGGAAACAGTTATGATAAAAATTATTGAAATTTATCCAAGCTACAATTTAAAGAAAATCGGAACAAAATGTTCTACAAATGGTATATACAGTAATTCCATCAATGATTCCCGAGATAAACAAAGCATACAGTAATAAATGTTGGAAATGCCACAACAAAGAAGGAACATTTTACCACATGCGGTGGTTACGCAAAAAATTCAAAAGCATGGGAAGAAAATACATTAAAAAATTCCAAGTATTATAAAATAAAATTTGAAGAGAACCACAGATATTTTTACAGAAATAAAAAAAAATACCTTAATGTACTAAGATATATGTTGACAACAGCAGGAACACACCTGACACAGAACTGGGGAAAAAAACACTTTGCTGAATGGGAGAACAAAACGGGAGAATACGTTGTAATGGAAAATTGACATATCTGTAATAGAAGTTTAACCAAATGGAAGCTGAAATTGCTCCCTTACAGTCAATGCAATACACAGCAAGGGTGCTTTAGACATACAGAATATGGTTTCTAGGACTTAAACAGAAAGTAATAACAATCATTAATGTTCGGTGTAACGAATGCATATTTAAACTGTGGTTAGCAGTTGGGGACACAAATGGAAGGAATGGGGAAGATGTGTTACTAGAAAACTTTCTCACTATGCTTTCTTTAAAGCTATATTTAGTAGTTATTCTTTTGTTCCGCTATATTTTTTCTCTCTTTTGTATGCCATTTTCCCCCCATTTATTAACAAAAGGATTGCTTTAGCATTCATACACATGCCAAGTGTTAATGCACTATGCATGAACACGCCTGCTGCTCTCTTCTTCAACTATTCAACCTGTTTTACAACCATTTTGTTTTTGTAGTTTACCCTTAATCAAAGGGATAAATATCCAAAACCTTTTCAACTGGTATCAGGCGGAATAAAAGAATGAACATGGTATGCAGAAATGGAAAAATGCCTCCTGTCATGTGGTAGAGGAAAATAGAAGAGAGATGTCTAGCAGTCATACTTGGTCAGAGAGAATCAATGTGTAATAAACATGTTCCATCATGAAATAGCGGCTAGTATGGGATCTGTCCCTGCCCTTCATTTGTTATTTCTATATACATTTCCTTTTCCTGCCCAGAAATTTTATTTATGCAGCAATACATATTGAAGCAGGGGTGAAATCTACTTACCTTCACTACCAGTTTGCAAATATGAACCCACCTCCGGGCATGTGCAGGACCTTCCGCACATGCGCAGAGCGTCAAAAATGGACGTGATGACGTCTGGGGAGGTAGGTGGGGCCTGCTACCGAGCATGCCTGAAAGGTAAGTAGAACAGCGAGGGGGGAGAATCCGCTGTACCACACGAGCAGGGAATCCTGCTTTCTAGCTAATATAAAGTGCACGTCACAGCTGATCATTGGAAATACTGGTTTGCCTGAACCAGTAGCATTTTTTACTACCAGTTCGGGCGAACTGGTAGCTTTTCTTAATACCAGTCCGAACCGGTAGGATTTCACCCCTGGACCAAAGGAATTTTTTTTCAGCATATAGAAATCTCATTAGAAGACATTAAAGAGTAGGTAGGATGATTTTTTTTTTAAACAAATCAGAAAACAAACAAAAAAGGGATACCAGTCTCATTTGATGGATTTCAAAATAACAGAGATGAAAGTTGGCAGAAGTTAGGTGGGAACGTGACAAAGGGATTAGTAGATCTCCTGAAAAACCTGCAATGCGCAGGGTAAGAAGCTATGCTATGGTGTGAAGCTCTGCCACAGTTCAAACAGAGTAAAACCTAAATTAGTTTTGATGCATAATAAGTGAGACCATGATCTTGGGCATGGGAGTTTGAGGTAAGTAACAATGGTAATTAGAATGATGAAACCTGTGCGCCATGGCAAAGAGAAAAATCTGGAAGCAGAACATCAAGTGGGAATAACAATGCAATAGGCTGAAGAGAAGAAAGAAGTCCTCCTACAGAGCATGACGGGGTTACTAGGTTTCAACCATGCGAAGGAGGACACGTTCCCATCTATAGAAGGGATGGGACTTGCCTGGTTTGCAAGAAACTGGACACTATCCAGTGAATATGGAAAGTAGTAACATTCCTGAATAAATGGTCTCCATGCTAATACTTTATTTGTAGTGACAATAAAGGTAAAGGTTCCCTTCGCACATATGTGCTAATGGTTCCCAACTCTAGGGGGCGATGCTCATCTCTGTTTCAAAGCCGAAGAGGCAGCGCTGTCTGAAGATGTCTCCATGGTGATGTGGCCGGCATGACTAAATGCCGAAGGTGCATGGAACGCTGTTACCTTCCCACCAAAGGTGGTTCCTATTTTTCTACTTGCATTTTTACATACTTTCGAACTGCTAGGTTGGCAGAAGCTGGGACAAAAGGAGCTCACTCCGTTATGCGGCACTAGGGAGTTGAACTGCCGAAGTTTCTGATCGACAAGCTCAGCGTCTTGGCCACTGAGCTACCACGTCCCTTGGAGTGACAATACATATTGCTAAATTTGTGGGTACAGTGGTGAAGGTGCTGGTTTAGGGATGGAGTGACCTAAGTTTTAGTTAACAGAAGCTTATTGGGGGATTTGGGGCCAGTCTATCCAATCTGGGATTTCAGTCCAACCTACCTTTCAGGATTGTTGCTATGAAGATGAAATAAAGGGAGATCCTCATGTAAGTTGCCTTAAGCTCCTGGATATCAATGAAAACCAAACCAACAGACTATGAGTTCTCAGGCAGAAGCTAAGCATACTTTATCAGGAGTCTACAATATATGTAAGACATATATAGAGTTCCAGTTGCAGACAGTTATGCTACCATTGAACACTACTTCTTCAGTTACACCACTAATAGAGCTTGAGAGTTGTACCATCCCTCCCATGTCGGACTGAACATGGCTTATGTCTAAAAGAGTAAGTGTAAGTAAGCCCATAATATAAAATCCATCCTGGTGATGTAAGAATCATGAGGTTGCTTAGGGTACCATGCTGCAACTCTCTTCTTCGAACTCCTTCCTTCCTTTCTTTTCTCCCTCCCTCCTTCCTTCCTTCTTTTTCCTTCCTTCCTTCCTTCCTTCCTTCCTCCCTCCCTCCCTCCCTCCCTCCCTCTTTCTTTCTTTCTTTCTTTCTTTCTTTCTTTCTTTCTTTCTTTCTTTCTTTCTTTCTTTCTTTCTTTCTTTCTTACAGTTCTACACCAACCATTGTGAGAGGGGAAGCTTTACAAATCTGATAAATAAAATAGACACCAAGCCAGAACCCAACTGGAAGTAGACACCCATTTCCTTCATTTCCTTCTTCGTGATGTATAGACTGGAGTCTTACAGCTTCGCCCAACCATCACTATGCCAATATATCAATAATGAAGACAGTTTTATATTACCACTATGATGGCTGAATGGCAGTATAAAATGCTATAAATCTCTTTTGAGGAAATGGGCTCTGTCTGTCATCTGTATTTTTTTTCTCTTCCTTCTGACACTCGTTTCTTTTACAGGCTGCCAGGAAGGAACAAAGAACTTTTAGAAACAGCCTGAATGGATTTTTTGCTGAGACTTTTTGAAGAAAGGCCAAGGAACACATAAAATTAGTCAGAGGGTGGCTAGTAGTCCCTAACCTTGCAAGTTGCCCATCCCTGCTTAAGAAGATTGGTAGCGACTGCTAGCTGCTTGGGGACACTTTTGTTTTGAAAGACACTACTATACATCCTTTTAAATAAATAAAATGGCTGTAAAAGCCAACAATAGTAGCTATTTCTTTTCCAAAAAAGCTGAGCTCTGTGTTTGTAACAGGAAATTGATGCTTCTGTGTTAGCAAAGGTGCCTGGATCACAAGTTGATTTCAGGTCTTTCTTTCCCTTGCCTTTCCCTTTCCTTTGAAGTAGCTAAAGACAAGTTCATACGTACAGGTAGTCCTCGACTTTATGACCATTCATTTAACAACTACTCAAAGTTACGACAGTGCTGAAAAAAAGTGATTTATGATTGGCCTGTTCACTTATTATCGTTGCAGCATACCCATGTTCATGTGATCAAAATTTGGGGGTTTGGAAACCAGTATGTATTTAGCATGGTTACAGCATCCCATGATGACATGATTGCCATTTGTGATCTCCCCAAGGGGCCTCTGAAAAGAAAACTGAATGAGGATGGGCAAATTCACTTAATGCAGGGGTAAAATTCAGCAGGTTCTGGCAGTTTCTGGAGAACTGGTAGCAGAAATTTTGAGTAGTTCAGAGAACCAGCAAATACCACCTCTGGCTGGCCCCAGAATGGGGTGGGAATGGAGATTTTGCAGTATCCTTCCCCTGCCACGCCCAACAAGTCATGCCCACAGAACTGATAGGGAAAAAAATTGAATTTCACCACTGACTTAATGTCCACTTAATTCACTTAATGAGCACAGCAGAAAAGGTAATAAAATTTAACATGACTCAAGCAACTCACAATTACTTAGCAATGGAAATTCCAGTCCCAATTGTGGTTTGTAAGTCAAGGAGTATCTTTGATTAAAAGTGACCAGGCCTTCTTGGTCCACCTTCCAACAGAGGTGGGTGAGAGAGAGGTTAAACATATTTATTTATTTATTTATTTATTTATTTATTTATTTATTTATTTGTTTGTTTGTTTGTTTGTTTGTTTGTTTGTTTGTTTGTTTGTTTGTTTGGTTTGTCAAACATGTATAAGATAACAGGTATAAGTATAAACATGAGCAAAGGAAATGAGTACAAATAAATGGGGACAGTAGGACAGGGATGGTAGGCACGCTGGTGCGCTTATGGACACCCCCTTACAGACCTCTTAGGAATGGGGTGAGGTCCACAGTAGACAGTTTAAGGTTGAAGCTGTGGGGGTTGAGGATGTAACAATGGAGTCAGGTAGAGCATTCCAGGCATTGACCACTCTGTTGCTGAAGTCGTATTTTGACCATTTTGTTGCTGAAGTTGTAAACTTTGGAGCAGTTTACCTTGAGTTGCATCTATTGTTTGTCTGCGTGTTATTGAGGTTGAAGCTGAAGTAGTTGTGAGACAGGTAGGACGTTGTAACAGACAATTTTTGTGTACCATGTTTAGGTCAGGCCGTAGGCGGCATAGTTCTGGGATGTCCAAGCCCAAAATTTCGAGCCTGGTGGCATAAGGAATTTGTTGTGAGCAGAGGAGTGGAGGACTCTTCTCGTGAAATATTTCTGGAATTGTTCAATTGAAGATGGAAATCAGATTAACTAGTTCTTTCCACTTGTACCCAAGGAACTTGATTTTAATTCATTAATCTATACTGCTAAATGGAAACAAAAGTCTCCTTCAGCAATTCAGCAGCTTATTGTCAGACTCGAAAGACCAGAATCAAAAGGGAAATTCCAATTAAACTGATTTATTATTGTTCATGTCTATGCACAGGAATCTATTCAACTGTTAGCCCTATTTGGGTGCAAGATAAAGGTCAACAGAATTTAAGACGGGTTAGTCTGTTTGTGGCTACATACTGACTATAGACTCATTTCTCTTCCAGCTGTGAACACATACCTTCCCCTATACTTCAACTCAGCCAATCGACAGTTGGGAAAAACGCCCATTGGTGCTATCGAAGACTTTTAAAAAAACACACACACATCAAGGCTCTTTTCTGCAGCAACAACTCCCCCTCAAAAACTGCTTCTAGGTTATGAACTGGAATTCCCCTGCTCATCTTGGATACTACCAGAGGTTGTATTCAGCAGGTTCTGACCAGTTCTTGAGAACCAGTAGTGGAAATTTTGAGTAATTCAGAGAATTGGTAAATACCATCTCTGACTGGCCCCACCCCCATCTATTGTCTGCCTCCCGAGTCCCAGCTGATCAGGGTGGAATGGGGATTTTGCAGTAATCTTTCCCTGCCACACCCACCAAGCCACGCCCACAGAACCAGTAGTAAAAAATTTGGAACCCCACCACTGGATACTACCATTAAATTCATTCATTAAATATGAATCCTTAGGCAGCTAGAATGGTGCTGTCTCACAAGAGTTCTAGCAACAGGCTAAGAGTACCTCCCCATTTGCAGAAGTTTATTTAAAAATTGATGAATCTTTAAAGAAAAGGTCTTCAAAACTGCCTAAGAATGATTGAGCATAAAGGTAGTTCTCGACTTACAACTGTCCGTTTAGTGGTCCTTAAAAGTGACAACAGCACAACCAGTTCTTGCACTTACAACTATCACAGCATCCACACAAAATTTGGGTCCTTGGCAGTGATTTGTTTAACAATCATGGAAAAAGTCATAACACTGGGCGAGACTCACTTAACAACCATCTTGCTTAGCAACAGAAGTTCTGGTCCCAATTGTGATTGTAACGCAAGGACTACCTTTACTCCACAGACAAGGAATGTTGAAACCAACAAGAGAAACAGATAGGAAAAAAGGAGGATGGAATGGAATATCTTAGCGAAGCAATGGATGTAAAACACATCTATGGAGATTCTCAGTCATCCAGGCCATGGTTGTCTCAAAGGTGCTTTTTCAAATTTTCTGAGAGTGAGAACAATCAACAGCTTGCCTTCAGAAGTTGTAGGTGCTTCTTCATTGAAAGCTTTCAAGAAGAGACTGGACAGTCATGTCAGAAATGATATAGGGCAGTGATAGCAAACCTTTTCGGCACAAAGTGCCAAAAAGGGAAGGCGCTCGTCGGCGACGCAACCCGGAAAAGGAGCGGCCCAGGGAGCATGTGCATGCTGGGAAATGAACCTCCAGTTTCCAGCATATGCATGCGCACCAGTCAACTGGTTTTCCACTTTCTGCTGTGCATGCGCACTTGGCAATCAAATGGCTGGCGCACATGTGGACCCTGGAAAATAGAAGACCAGCTCTTCCGGTTTCTGGAACTGCTGCATGTGCCAGCTGATTGTCAGGCCTGCATGTGTGCCAGAAACCCAGAGGAGGAACAGGAGATGCCACGCATGCCAGGCGACATGACTTTACATGCCACTTCGGGCACACGTGTCATAGGTTCGCTGTCACGGATATAGGGTCTCCTGCTTGAGCAGGGAGTTGGACTCGATGACCTACAACGTCCCTTCCAACTCTGTTATTCTGTTCTATGCTAACTGAATTTTGTTTTTTACTTTGAGGAAAATGTTTCACTTCTTATCCAAGAAGCTTCTTCATTCAGAAGTCAAATGTCTTGGATGAGATGAGAAACGAATGAGAAGCGAAATGTCTTCCTCAGAAAAAAACATAGTCCAGTCGCCTTTTGAAAAAGTACTTTTGTGGTACAAAACACATTACCGTATTTTTCAGAGTATAAGACGCACCTTTTTCTCTCAAAAAAGAGGCTAGAAATCTGGGTGCATCTTATACACTGAATACAGCATTTTTTGCCTCCCGAAGCCCCCCCCCCCCTTTCACCAAAATGGCAATGCATAGCCTCATGGAGGCTTTCAGAGAGCTCCTGGGGGCTCAGGAGGGCAGAAATGAGCAAAAAAACGGCTCCTGGGGGCTGCCCCCCCACCCTCCAGGAACATTCTATAAGCCTTCATAAGGCTATGCATGCAATTTTATTGACACAAAACGGCCCTGTTTTAGCGAAAAATGGGTCAGATTTTGCTCGTTTTTGCCCCCCCCCTTCCAGGAGCTCTCTGCAAGCCCCCCCCCCCAAAAGCTATTCATGCCTTTTTTTAAAAAAAACAGGCCATTTTCGCAAAAAACGGGCCGGTTTTGGCAGGTTTGCAAAAGCTTTCTTTTTCCTTTCGGAAAGCTCTTTAGTTAGAGTGATTGATGAGAATTAGATTGATCAAGTGCTGTGCCAACAGAAATAAAGTCTTAGGTGCTACAGATTGTCAGCGATTTCTTTCTCAGCACATGGATAAATACAACTGGAAACATCTACCTACCTACCTACCTACTGTATTTCTCTTTCTCTCTCTCTCTTTCTCTCTCTCTCTCTCTATCCCTCTATCTACCTACCTACTCTCTCTCCCCCCATCTACCTACTGTATTTCTCTCTCTCCCCCTCTATCTATCTACCTACATACCTACCTTCTCTCTCTCTCTCTCTCTCTGTCTCTCTCTCTCTGTCTCTCTCTCTCTCTCTCTCTCTCTCTCTCTCTCTCTCTGTCTCTCTCTCTCTTTCCATTTCTCTCTCTCTATCCCTCTACCTACCTACCTACATTTTTAAAATTTGCCTCTTCAAAACCTTGGTGTGTCTTATACTCCGGTACGTCTTATACTCCGAAAAGTACAGTACATCTTGATCTGTTCTATGTCCATTTTAACGCCTGACAGAGAGAATCTTTACTGTCCTTCACAGGAAGATTCTATTGCCATAATGGATTGGAGGTCCTTCATCAAATTCACTTTTTATTTAAAAAATTGATTTGGGGCACAAGTTCAACTGAGGGAGCAATCCCATAATAACTCCTCTCATGCTCCTTCCCTAGTTTTCATTAGCAGCACCAGTGAAGACCAGATCGGAATGTCTTACAGCATTTTATTTACAAATTAACAAGCCATGCATAAAGAGGCGTGCAAACACTACAGTTTCTCCATATTGTTCTTGAAAAGAGCTAAGCTTTCCCTGCCCCTCCCATCATAAACACTTAGCTGCCACATTCAGACAGCTCTCTTTTTCACTAGCTGTATTTAAATTGCTAACCGTTTCTCTCTAGCCTTTAATCCCTCCAAATCTGTTCAGCACCCAACAACCAAACAGCTATTATTGTTACTGAAAGATGCTTTCTCACTGAAGTTTAGAAATGGGGTTTCTTTCTATTGAGCCCATGAAAAGGGTGGCTTTGTTCCAATATTAACAGGTAATACAAACATTTCCTTACCCTGTTCCTTATTTCCAGGTCTTTTGACTGGCCTCTGTCTTCCCCACACCCACCGTGGAGTCACAAACATTCTTGGAATTGTTGTTCTAGAATGAAAAGAGAATTGTAGTGCATGGATTGTCAGAAAGGCTGAGGGCAAAAATACCATCCTGACACATTATTTATCATTGCAAAGGGTCTCTCAAGAGTATTCCTTCCCGCCTCTCTGCCCACTCCTTGTCAGAATCTCTCTACCAACTCAAGTCTAAATACACCATGGCGAGCTCATCCCATTGCATTACGATCAAAGAGTGACTTACAGGTAGGTGTCACCCTGCCACATAGAGAGAGGCGACGACCAAACCTTCGCATTTAACTGCCTGCCTCTCCTCTCCCATAATCATTCATGTAAGTATACATAATTCAAGAAGCATTGCGCCAACTTGAAAAGCATCCTTTGATGGATCAGAATGCTGGAATGGGCAAATCCTCATTAGATGTCAAAGACGACAGCCCTTCCATTGGTTCTGCGTAAATTTTGTTTGTTTTATGGGTTTAAATGTTTTTATTATAATTAATAGGGACAGTTTTGTGTATTTATAGATTTAGGGTTGGTTTTTTTTTTAGCGTTGATGTACATTGCCCAGAGATAAATTTAGGTAGGTAGGTACGTAGGAAGATAAGATAAGATAAGATGAGATGAGATGAGATGAGATGAGATAGATAGATAGATAGATAGATAGATAGATAGATAGATAGATAGATAAGAGGGAGGGAGGGAGTGGGAGAGAGAGAGAGAGAGAGAGAGAGAGAGAGAGAGAGAGAGAGAGAGAGAGAGAGAGAGAGAGAGAGAGAGAGAGAGAGAGAGAGAGAGAGAGAGAGAGAGAGAGAGAGAGAGAGAGAGAAAAGGAGGGAGGTTCCTATCTCAGAATGGCGAGGACAAGACTTCACTCCCTGCCTGGAAGCAGAAGAGAGGGAACAACAAAACAACTATTTTCAGGATCAGAGATGCAAGCACTCTGGGACAAAGATCATAAATCATCTCAGTACTATTTCAGCTGCTGATGCAAATTGAAAATCATGGATCTACAAATCTCCCTCAATCATCTTACTCCATTCCTTTCTACAGGAATAAAGTCACATATACAGTGTGTTGAATGTGGAAATTATCATGCCCTGCAGATAACCCTATGAACCTCTCTAAAGAGGGGGTGAGTATTATTTTTCTGAGCACTTTTTTGAGATCTGGAAAGATTCGCTTCTCTATTGCCTTGTTAAGCAGAAGAAGAAACACAAGAAAGAGAAACAGGAGGGAACAGAAACTGAGCATTTCTTGGTACTCCTGGAGCCGACTTACAGGAGGCCCTGATAACAGCCTGTGTCCTTTAAGTGTGAATCTGGCTTCCTCCATTAACTTTGTTTGTTGGAAGCCAGCTAGGATGGTCACAGGTAGTCGTCACCTGAACCTGGGGCTCTGCAAGCATAATAAATACTGTACATGCTAGTTGTCAAGAATTGTGATCATGTGAGCGTGGGGACACTGCAACAGTCATAACAGCAAGGACTGGTCGTAAGTCACGTTATTCAGGGTTGTTTTAAGTTGGAATAGTTGCTAAACAAACGGCCATAAGTCAAGGATTACCTTTATGTTTATATACCATATTTTTCAGAGTATAAGACGCACCTTTTTTTCCCTCAAAAAAGAGGCTGAAAATCTGGGTGCGACTTATACATCGAATACAGCATTTGTTTGCCTCCTGAATCCCCGCTCCCTTCACTAAAATGGCTGTGCATAGCCTTATGGAGGCTTTTAGAGAGCTCCTGGGGCCTGGGGAGGGGAGAAATGAGCAAAAAACGGGTCATTTGTTGCTCAATTTTGCTCCCCCCCCCAGCCCCCAGGAGCACTCTATAAGCCTCAATAAGGCTATGCATGCAATTTGTTTTGACAAAAACGGGCCCGTTTTTGCGAAAAACAGACCTTTTTTGCTCGTTTTTGGAGGTGCCAGCCCCCAGGAGCATTCTGCAAGCCACCCCAAGGCTATTCATGCCTTTTTTAAAAAAAAACCACGGGCCCATTTTCGTTTACTGCATTTCTCTCTCTCTCTACCCCCCTCTATCTACCTACATACCTACCTACTTATTCTCTCTCTCTCTCTCTTTTTTTTTCTTTCTCTCTATCCCTCTACCTACCTACCTACACATTCTCTCTCTCTATCTCTCCCTACCTACCTATCTACTGTATTTCTCTCACTCTCTATCTTTCTCTATTTCTCTCTCTCTATCCCTACCTACCTACTGTATTTCTCTATCTCTCTCTATTTCTCCCTCTATATACAGATCCCTTTATTTACCTTCCTAACTACTCTTTCTCTCCTTACCTACCTACTGTATTTCTCCCTCTTTCTCTCCCTCTCTATCCCTCTATCTACCTACCTACTTTTTTTTAAATTTGCCTCTTCAAAACCTTGGTGCGTCTTATGCTCCGGTGCATCTTATACTCCAAAAAATATGGTATTCTTGTCAGCTTTGAACTATGGTGCTGGAGAAGACGCCTGCGAGTCCCTTGGACTGCAAGGCGATCAAATGGGTCAGTCCTAGAGGAGATCAACCCTGACTGCTCTTTAGAAGGCCAGACCCTGAAGATGAAACTCAAGTACTTTGGCCACCTAATGAGAAGGAAGGACTCACTGGAGAAGAGCCTGATGTTGGGAAGGATTGAGGACCAAAGAAGAAAGGGATGACAGAGAATGAGGTGGCTGGATGGAGTCACAGAAGCAGAAGGCATGAGTTTAAATGGACTCTAGAGAATGGTAGAGGACAGGAAGGCCAATAAATGCCTTAAAAAAGAGAGAGAGATATGCTGTTTATAAAATTAATGGATCCCCCATCTGGCATTCCTTTCCCACGCATATAAACCACTTTCTTGCACTGAAGCACGCAAGTACATAGAGCAGGGGGGAGAAACTATGGCTCCTTTATGACTTGTGGACTTCAATTCCCAGAATTCCTGAGCTCAGGAATTCTGGGAGTTGAAGTCCACAAGTCATAAATGGGCCACAGTTCCCCACACCTGACACAGAGGGAAAAGCGGGAACAAAATAGGTGGTGATGAGATGTAATGAGGAAAATAAGTGAGAGAGAAGCCTTCTTAAGGAAATGCTAAAAGAATTATATGACAGGAACCTTTAATAATTATAGCTTTGTATTTTATAAGGATTGTATTTAAAACATTTCTATTTAATTGTACGCTATCCAGAGCCACATCTCGTGAGATAGGAGGCTATTCTAATTTGAAAAATAAACAAATTGGACCCTTCCAAGAAAGGAGGGGCATTTAGAAAGAGACTAACACCGAAGGCAGCTGTTCTGACCTAGGCTTCCCAGGAGCATGAAGCAAACTCCTTGCCCCGACAAAAACCCCTTTTATTAATTTACTGTGAATTCTGCTCATTCACATCCAGCAAAGTCTTTCAAGGGAGGATTTACAGTCACAGACCTTATCTGGCTTGGATAACTGCCAGGCCGATATCTGCAAAACTTGGCCAGGAGTCTTGGAAAGTCACTAAACCAATTAAGTGAATAAATTGTCTCCTGCAAACTCCACTCCTCTTTTGCTCCTCTTTTATTTCCTCTTGGAGGGCCATTCATCGTCCACCTGTGGCCTTACTCCCAAGTCAACCCCTGTTCTTTAGCTGTTCCCTTCATCTGGCAACTCTGCGCATGCGCACACTGGGAACAGGCTCCAGCTGTTCATCTGCCTCACTGATGTCTGACTCTGAAGGCAGCTGATAACTGGCATACGGCTCTGACCCACTCTCTGCCTCTGACACAAAGCCCACATCAGAGCCTTCCCCAGACTCCAGGACTGGCCCATGTTCCTCCCTAACCTCCTCACTGTCCGAATCTGCTGCCAGCTCTGCTGGCCACTGGCGGGCCACAACAGCAGCAACCATGGTCACTGAGTGGGGCTCCGCTCAGTTTTTCTGTGCTTAGTAATGCATGTTAAAATGATTTCAATCACACAGTCATGATCACCATCTTGATTTTTTTTTACATCTTCACTTTCTATGGATGCC
Organism: Natrix helvetica; assembly: GCF_964273705.1. Classification (NCBI taxonomy): domain Eukaryota; kingdom Metazoa; phylum Chordata; class Lepidosauria; order Squamata; family Natricidae; genus Natrix; species Natrix helvetica. Next base: position 279,106,940 of record NC_138552.1, read on the forward strand.
CTTGCAAAGTGTCCTAAATTTCAAAGGTAACCACAGATCTTAGGAACAATGTCTGCAATTATTGGAACCTCTTGCTCCTTTGTTTTCAACCCCTTCTCCTATTCTTATCAGCTAACGTAAAGCGATACCCTCAGTCTGCAGGTAATTTATGCAGAAGAGGGGGAAATTACATATTTAAGTTATAGCACTTTGTCTGCAGCAGTACATATAAATTAGCATTTGCAAATGTTGTGCCTCTCCTTGCTCTTCTTTTTCCCCTAATGGCGCATTTGTTTTTTCTGATTATTCTACATGTGCAACGGCTGTACGTGTATCAAAAGACATGTCAGAAATCACAGTATTATTTTTTTTCTCTTTGTGCATTCATTTGATCAGACTTTTAAGAGCATCTCTTCCACGTTTTTCAGATTTATGAAGAATATGTAGCCTTTTCGTCTATTTTTATGTAGTAATTAACAGCATCGAAGAAGTAATCTATCATTTGTGATTGCAAAACTTCCAATATTCCAATTAAAGAATGTCAGATCCGGAACATCTAGCATCAAAAATAAGATGGCAAAAATGAAGCTTGCCCACCTAGGTGAAGAGATGTAACTGGTCTGCACCTCCTAGAAATCTTAACAGGTAGTACTTGACTTACAACCATTAATTTAGCAACAGAAATTTCAATGGCACTGAAAAAAGGGTGATTGATGATCAGTCCCTGCACTTATGATTGTCACAGCATTCCTATAGTCATGTGATCAAAATACAGGCACTTGGCAATGGGTATGTATTTACAATGGTTGCAGCACTTGGGGGTCATCTGATTGCCAGTTGCAACCGTCCCAACCAGCTTCCGACAAGCAAAATCAATGGGAGAAGCTGGATTTGCTTAAGAGGTATGTGATTTACTTAACAACTGCAGTGATTAACTTAACAACTGTGGCAAAAAGGTTGTAAAACTAGGCACAACCCACTTAACAACTGCCTTGTTTAGCAATGGAAATTCTGGTCCTAACTGTGGTTGTAAGTTAAGGACTAACTGAACATGCTACAAGAGATTTAAACAAAAAAATAAAACAGCCTTGTGTTTCAAATATTAACCATTATTCGTCTCCAAAATTGTCTGTTACCCCGAAAAGCCAACAAATCATATCTTTAGGTGTTAAGAACATAGAGTATGTTTTATAAGAGTTCTCACAAAACGGTAGCCCAAAATTTGCACCAGACTCTCTACTAAATGAACACAAATAACCTGCAGGAGATTCTTACAAAAAGAATGAAAGATTAATATTCCTTTGCCCCCTTTTTGTATGGCAGAATCTGAAAAGATGATTTTGTGGAGGGATAATAAAATTCTTGGATATTTTAAGCCATTGCAAGCCAACTAACAAATATATGTTTTAAAAGTATTCATTGAAGTTACTTTTTAAATGCTTTTAATCATCAAAATAGGTAGTCCTTGGGTATAACTAAGTTTATGTCCTCATATGCAAAGTTGCTCCTATTTTGGGATATTCCTTGAAAGATCTGCTCCAGATCCATAAAATGCAAATTTGTTCTCAGCTTTTAGCTACCAATTCCATTCAGCTTCCCACAGGCAGAGAAATCAGCCATCCTTATTTCCAGTTCCTGTCAATAATAAATACTGCTTCTTTATTTAGCTTTTCCATTTTTATCCCTCTTCCTTCAAGGAAATTATCTTTAAATTCTCTGTTCTTGGATTTTTCTCACAAAAACTGCACAAGCTTAGATAAACTGAGATGTTGAGAAACAGAAAATCAGCCAGTGAACTTGGTGGCCAAAAGAGCTTGAAGGAAAGTAATCCCAATTTTAATCTAACATATTTAACTGCTCCATCAAACTGAGTCTCAGTTTTGACCCTGTGTTTGCTTTTGGGGCAATGCTTTGTTAAACCTTCATTAACAGCTAGGATAGCTATTCTTACATTCTCCAAAACTATTCACCAATCCTTATAGTGATAAGATAACTTGATAAGAGTAAGAAGTTTATAGATAAAAGAGATAGACTACAAAGACAATAGGCTGATAGAGGGATGAACTCTTTTAACAGATTCTTTTATGAGCAACCAGAAGTAGACAAAGATAAGTTACTTACGGAGTGGAAAATAGAAGGTTGGTAAAGTCTAACTTCTTGAGTTTATGGTCCATCCTTCACCACCATATTCACTACTCACCTGGAGTGAACTACGCACTACTCATAGATAGCAAACAATGTATTATTTTTTATTTATTTCTTAGATTTTTAGACCGCCCCTCTCCCAAAAAGGGACTCGGGGCGGTGTACAGTCAATATAATAAATATAATAAAATCAGTCATAATAATTAAATACATTTAAACTACATTTAAGATACATTTGGAGGGGGAGATAGGCTGTACTAAGAAATAAATAATTCTAATCTTAAAACATCACTATTAAAACCCCAAACCCTAAAATAAAATAAATCCCTGGGAGGTAAAACTAAGAAAGTGCCAGGCCAGCTGATTGAAACAGGTGAGTCTTTAACTTTTGCCGGAAGGAACGGAGGTCGGTGGTAGTTCGAATGTCTGGGGGGAGGTCATTCCAGAGGGTTGGGCCCATCACAGAGAAGGATCTACTCCTAGGTGTCGCCCGCTGGCATTGCCTAGCAGACGGCACCAGGAGGAGCCCCTCTCTGTGTGAGCGGATAGGTCGCAGGGACGTGTGTGGTAGGATGCGATCCTGCAGATAACTAGGTCCTCTGCCATGGAGCGCTTTAAAGATGGTGATCAATACCTTGAAACGCACCCGAAAGGCCACAGGTAGCCAGTGCAGCTCGCGCAGGAGAGGTGTTACGTGGGAGTAACGTGTACTTCCCATAATAACCCGCGCGGCTGCGTTCTGAACTAGCTGCAGCCTCCGGATGCGTCCCAAGGGAAGCCCCATGTAGAGGGCATTGCAGTAGTCCAGGCGAGACGTCACCAGCGCATGAGTGACCGTGCGCAGGGCACTCCAGTCCAGTAGGGGGTGCAATTGGCGCACCAGGCGAACCTGGTGGAACGCCCCCCTTGCCACGGCTGCCACATGGTCCTCCATTGACAGCCGGGCATCAAGGAGGACGCCCAAATTGCGCGCCCGCTCCACAGGGGACAATTGTTCGCCCCCTATGGCCAGCGATGGAGTCAGCTGGCTGAACCGAGGTGCCGGTAACCACAGCCACTCGGTCTTGGAGGGGTTGAGTTTGAGTCTGTTGTCCCCCATCCAGACCCCGACGGCTTCCAAACACCGGGACATCACTTCGACAGCCTCGTTGGGGTGGTTTGGGGTTGAAATATACAGCTGAGTATCATCAGCGTAGAGATGGTACTCAACCCCAAAACCACGGATGATCTCACCCAGCGGCTTCACATATGCGTTGAACAGGAGAGGCAAGAGGACCGACCCCTGTGGCACCCCACAAGTGAGTGGCCTCAGGGACGATCTCTGCCCCCCTGTCAACACACATTGCTTCCGGTCGGAGAGGTAGGAGCCGAACCACCGCAAAACGGTGCCTCCGACTCCCATCCCCTCCAACCGGCGCAATAGGATACCATGGTCGATGGTATCAAAAGCCGCCGAGAGGTCTAATAGGACCAGGATAGAGGAGCAACCCCTATCTCTGGCCCTCCAGAGATCATCAACCAACGCAACCAAGGCTGTCTCAGTGCTGTGCCCGGGTCGGAAGCCGGACTGGCGTGGGTCTAGATAGTCGGATTCATCTAGGTGTCGCAGGAGCTGCTGCGCCACCACATTCTCGACAACCTTTGCCAAGAAGGGGAGGTTGGAGACTGGACGATAGTTAGCTAGCTCCATTGGGTCGAGCGCAGGCCTCTTGAGCAAGGGTCTCACCACCGCCTCTTTCAAGGCGGTTGGTAAGTATCCCTCACTCAGTGAGGCGCTCACCAGGCCCAGGAGCCAGCCTCGTGTCACCTCCCAGGCTGCCAGTACCAGCCAGGAGGGGCACGGGTCCGTTAAACAAGTGGTGGGTCGCAGCCGTCCACGCAACCTGTCCAAATCCTCGGGGGCAACAGAGTCAAACTCCTCCCAGAATGGTCTCTCAAGACTCGCTGTTGGCGGCTCGTCTGGTCCACTGACGGAGGTCCACCCGCTCCGGATCTGATCGATTTTGTCCTGAAGATATTCCCCAAACTCCTCTGCTCTACCCTGTAAGGGTGTCTCCCGTGCCCCCTGCGATAAAAGGGAGCGAGTCACCCTAAACAGGGCGGCAGGGCGGTTATCCGCGGACGCAATAAGAGCAGCACAATGTCTACGTTTGGCCGCTCTTATTGCCACAAGGTAAGTCCGCAAATAGGCTCTTACCTGTGTTCGGTCAGATTCGGAGCGCGAGGATCTCCACCTGCTCTCTAGACGTCTCCTGTGGCGCTTCATCACCCTGAGCTCCTCGGTAAACCAAGGAGCCCGGGTGGGTCGATGCCGCAGGAGAGGTCGCAAAGGCGCAACCCGGTCCAAGGCCCCAGTCGTCGCCCTATTCCAGGCAGTCACTAGGTCTTCGGAACGGGAGCGGGACAAGGCTACAGGTATTGGCCCAAGCTCCGTCAGGAATCTATCAGATTCCATCAGGTGCCTGGGGCGGTACCAGTTTATAGAGTCTGGTTCCGCCTCCTCGCTGTGGGGGATAGCGCCAGGGAAGTCCAGCCGGAGGGATGAGTGGTCTGACCATGACAGGGGCGTGATAACTAAATCCCCTATTCCCAGATCACTCGTCCACTGTTCAGATACAAAAATGAGGTCCAGTGTGTGGCCCCCTTCGTGAGTGGGGCCCTGCACTAATTGGGTCAGGTCCATGGCCGTCATGGAAGCCATGAACTCCCGAGCCACCTCAGAAGCCGCTCCCGTTGACGGCAAGTTGAAGTCCCCCATGACCAAAAGTCTGGGAGTCTCAACTGCCGTCGCTGAGATTAGCTCGAGGAGCTCGGGCAGGGCTGCTGATGCATAGCGAGGAGCCAAGTATACAATCAGCAAGCCCCACTGCCTCCCTGGGCCCCAGCTCACACCAAGGGACTCACACCCGGGTATCTGAGGAACAGTGAACTCCCTCGGCTCTAAACATTCCCGCATAACCACCGCCACCCCACCACCCTTACCCAGGGCCCGAGGCTGATGGAATGCACGAAAACCCGGTGGGCACATTTCCACGAGGGGTAAACCACCCTCGTGGCCCAACCAGGTCTCCGTTATCCCTGCAAGGTCTAGCTCCCCCTCTGAGATCAACTCATTAATGAGGGGGGCCTTGTTGGTGACAGACCTTGCATTGCAAAGCATCAGCCGCAGGCCCTGGCTCTGTAGCACCTCTGTAGCACCACAATTTTAATGTGATTAAAATTTGTGTTTTGGTGATTGTTCTTGAAGTTCAGGTGTCTCTCTCTGAATAGTGTAATATATGCTAACAGTATATCACAGGAAAAATGCATTTTCTTTTTCTATTATATTTTTTATCCAAAGAACAATACATTATTTGGATTTTAACTAAATGAGGGATGCCACTGTATGACCTATTTCATACATCATGCAATTCTTGGTTTGTTGAATAAACCATTATTTGGTAATATACCAAGCTATAAGCATGCTTTACCACAGAGCTGTCAAACTCCCGGCCCACGGGCTGGATGCCTCATATGTTGGTCACGCCCATGCCCAGTTTAGTGGAGGGGAAAAGTCCCGATACATCATGTGATGCCACCATGACAATGCGAGTTTGACACCCCTGCTTTACCACAATTGAGGCTAGTACCACAATAAGCCATGATGTTATTAATCTAACCTTGGTTATTTGGCTTGCTATACTTACTTATAGCTTATAAGGAAGAATTGATGCTTTAAACGTCAATTGAAACATGCTTTCTTGGTAGCCCTGAGGCTCTCTCTTTTACTTGATTTTATTTAAAATATAACCTTAAAGAGGGCAGACTTAGGGGGTGTCATTATGTGACCATGAGATCAAGTCCTGCTTCTTTTTATGCACTTCACACATTTGACAAATGTGAAAATAGATCTGATTTTAGTTGCACAGTTATGATTACCATCTTCCCCCTTTTCACACCCATGGATGCCCCTAAATAGGATGATATGCTGCAAATAATGGAACAATCTCAAGATTATATTTATTTGCAACATTGGTGTTGTGTCCAATAGGGAAAAAAAGTGAATCCTGGGCATCCCTTTATTTTCCAGTAAATTGGTGATCAACCACAAATAACCACTTTGTGAATAAGCTACCATCTTTGGTTGTTTCTTTGGCATATTCACCATGGTAGCCATTTTGTTGACCCTGAAAGTCTCCCAGGGCAGCCATTTTAAACAATATGCTCTCAAAATTCGCAATGTGCCCTTTTCCTGGTTTAATGTGTTGTGCCATACAACCAGTGGTGGATTTCAAAAAATTTTAGAACCTCTTCTGTAGGTGTGGCCTGCTTTGTGGGAGTGGCTTGCCACCCATATGACTGGGTGGGAGTGGCTTGCCAGCCATGTGACTGGGTGGGCATGGGCAACTTGTAAAATGTGGTGAAACTCACTTAACAACGCTCTTGCTTAGCAACCAAAATGTTGGCTCAGGAACTCTGGCATTGTAGTGTGCAAGTCTTAAAGCTGTCAAGTTACAAGACCCTTGCACCCCTAAACCTTTAGGAAAAAAACCCAGAGGTGTTCAAACTTGACAGCTTTAAGACTTGTGGACTTCAACTCCCAGAATTCCTCCTCTCGCTCTTCATCTTGATGATGTGCTGACAGGCAGGGGGAGGGAGCTGGAACTGGTTCTAAACGGCACTGTAGATTTGTGGAACCTCTTCTATAGAAGAGGTTAGAACTGGCAGGAACCCACCCCTGCATACAACCAATTGTGGCTTCCCTGACCGATCATATAAAATAAACAGTGGCTTGGATTGATAAAAACCTAGAGAGTAAATCAACTGACAAATGAAACTAGTTTATTGAAGACAGAACTTAGAATAATGCTTTCAGCAAAGTGTGATAGGCACTGGTGGTAATTTTTGCTGTGACAAGGATTATGTATCACTTCATCAGTTAAAACAGGTTGCCTCACACAGTACACAAATCAGTGGAGGAAAATTCAGATCCATTTGCTTCCAGAGGACTTGGAAAAGTTCATATAAAGTTTTCCTTATGGTCAAATCTATAATTTTAATAGGTAATGAGTACTGTGCCTTGTAAAAGGTTTGTCCCTTCCCTTCCGCTTTAAAAAAAAGGTTAATCCTTGTGTTCATATGAAACATATAATTGTGAACTTAAACTGCTAGAGCTTTCTCAGTGTGTTCCCAAGATTTTGATAATCATTGTCATATAAAACAGTTGGCAGTGGCTAGAACTCAGGAGGCTTTTAATCTTCAGAATATTTTATGAGCATGACACTATCCTCACAACACCTCAAAGTAATGGGCAAAGGCTTATGCTCTCAGGACTTTGAGAAATAAATGGAAACACAGGAACACAGTGTCTGTCTTGTCTCTACAGGGCAGACAATACCTATAAATTGGCATAGTCATCGTGAAATGAAAGCAGCAATGACAAAGTAAAGTTTATTTATATGACTCCCCAGAATTTCATCCTTTTGCTTCTTTTAAAAAGCCAGGTTGCTAATCCATATATGATATACCTTTGAATAAGAGGGACATCCCGGAGTGATGTATATGAGATTTCTGAGTTGGATTGTAAGTTACCACATCAGAGTTAACTTGGAGACTTGCCAATGTTGTCCTTGCCATCTTCTTTACGTGAGGATGAAAACATTTAATGTCACTCAAAACAAATTTTATAGCTGACCAAGGGAGCATGAATGTTAACCCAAACCATTCTTGATATGGCATTTTAATTTCTTCAAATATATTTTTCCATAACACACATACATACCTCATATAATGAACAACAGAGGTGGGTTTCTCCCGGTTCGCACCAGTTTGGGCAAATTGGTGGTGGCAATTTGGCCTGGGTCACAGAACTGGCAGCAACCCAGGCTGGCCATGCCCCCGAACCAGTTCCCTGGTCTATGCTGCCGGCATGTTTTTTATTAGTTTTTCATGGTCTTTGAGCATGCACAGAACGATTTACGATTTACACTGCGCACATGTGCACGCAAAGCACGCATGAAGCGAGCCAGTACCACAGGTGGTAGGAACCCACCCCTGATACACAAAAATACCTCATCTGCAGCCTGGAGCTGCTAGTGCCAAAGTTCAAACCCACAGAATCTCTGTTTTTCAATTCATGTTACGCATGCACATTACCCATGATGAAAAGATCTGAGTTACTTTGATTTTCCACTTGAAGTCAAAGCTGTCTACAAACAGCAGCTAAGAAACAGGGCAGAAAAGATAGCAGTGACGCTCATTATGCTAACTATAAAATTGGGGGCTATATTATAGGATTAATGTAATGCTCGATTATGGGGGAAACGCAGAGAATCTCTTGATTGCAGTGCTTTAGCTATGTAATAAATAAATAACTATTATGCAATTGCTACCAATAACCTTTTAAGTGGCCTGGTTAAGTATGTTATATCCAGCCAGCCTTTATTGTTTAGGTTATCCTGGCTTGTGGCCATTTACAGAGGCATCTGACTGATAAATGAGATGAGCGCAGAATCAGAGAAAGGTTTTCTCAATTAATAAAATATTTGGAATTCAGGAAACATAGTGAACTATGATTAGTGAATTGGCTGGATTTGTACACTGGAAACATAGACATAAAAATTTGCAGTGATTAATAGGCCATTTATGCAAAATTCCTTGTTCCGTATAAGGAACAGAGAGCTTAGTTGAAAGCTGTCTGTCCAGTGAAGATTTATAATCACTGAGAACCTATTATTATATATATAACTAATGCTTTATCTACCTATTCTTAGAATAGTTCCACACTAGTTACCTATAAGAGTTTATAGTCATATTTTTCAACCTTAGCAACTTTAAATATGTGGACTTCAACTCCCAGAATTCCTCAATCAACATAGCTGGCTGGGGAAGTCCGGAGTTCAAGACCACACATCTTAAAGTTGCTGAGATTGAGAAACATTGGTTTACAGCCATCATCAAGTCTATATAAACCCTCATTATTGTTGTTATTTTGGCACAATGATGATAGAACATGCTCTAAAACCCAGCAGAAAAAAAATTATATTACACTCCGGAGACATTTCATCTATCAAACCCAACTCAGTCTTGCCTCCAGGAGTAGTGAAAAAAAAGTATTATTTTCTCAGAATTTTAAAGTATGCTATTGGAATTAAGGGCAAACTTCCTAACAGTGAAGATAATTAACCAGTGGAACAGCTTGCCTGCAGAAATTGTGGGCACTCGATCACTGGATGTTTTTAAGAAGAGTCTAAACCAGGGCTGTCAAACTCCTGGCTCGTGGATCAGATGTGTCATGCGCTGGCCACGACCACACCCAGTTTGGCGAAGGAGGGAAAAGTCCCATACGTCACATGATGCCACTGTGACAACGGGAGTTTGACAACCCTGGTCTAGACCGTCACTACTCTAAAATGATATAGGTTCTCTTGCTTGAGCAGGGGGCTGGACTAGAAGACCTCCAAGGTCCCTTCCAGCTCATTCTATTCTATTCTATTGTACTCTACCCCAATTTGTTTTCCCAAGATAAAATTCCTACTCCAGTTCCTTTCAGGTTTTCTCATAGATCTTCTTTCCCAACCCCTTCACATCTTTGTGAATACAGAGTAGAGAATAATGAAATTGGAAGGGACCTGAGATATTTTAGTCCAAGCAGTAGACCTGATACAGTTCTGGACAAAGACTGTCCAGTCTCTTCTTTAAAACTTCCGGTGGTGGAGCACTGACAACTTCTAGAGGCAAGGAGTTCCGCTGATTAATTGTTCTCACTGACAGGAAATTTCTCCTTAATTCTAGGTTACGTCTCTCTTTGATAAGCTTCTGGATTTTACTTCTTGTCCTGCCATTCTCCAGGTGCTTTGGAGAATAGGCCTCTAGGGTTTCGTGAAATCTAGCACTGATTGATTATGTGCTATCAGATAGACCAGACCATTGCCAGCACGTTGCACAGGTTTTTTTCCCTAGCTCCTTTGTCCCCAACCTTAAGCTCTTCTATTGTCATGCTCATTACTGTTGTAATAGTCCATCCACCCTTTTTTTTTTTTTGGGTGAGCCTTTTCTTCTCGTCCCTTCCATCTTTCCCAGCATTATAAGTTTCTCCAGAGAGCTATCTCTTTGTATAACATTCCAACATATAACAGTTTAGACCTGGTCATTTGTGCCTCAAAATCTCTGGGCTGATTTGTTTGATGAGCCATTTCTTCGAAGTCCATTGTATTCTCGGGAATATTCTCCAAACCAATGTTGCATAACATTAATACTCTTTCCAGCCTGCTTCTTCAAATCCTTTGTTTGCTTCTATACACTGTTACAGGGAAGACCACTGCCTGCACAATTTTAGTCTACGTAGATATAGCATCCTGGCATCTGAATACCTGAATTTTCCAAGGCTTTCACTGCTACGCTACTAAGTGCTAATATGTAACATATTTCCTCACTGCTGATTCCTTTATTGTTGATAAGTTAGTGTAAATGGGCATTTAATTCAATTCCATAGCTTGTCTGATGCTATCATACTACAGGATTAAAAGCCATGAACCCTGACATACAACAACTTGTTGGGGACGCAAGGTGTTCCCAACAAACAATCAAATTGCTTAGTTTACTATTCTGTTATGAGTGGTTTGAAAATTGCTTTCCCTAGCTAGCTGACAGATGGAAGCATGGTAGGCATAAAAAGCCTCATATTTGGGCAGACATTCTTATATTCATAGACAAAGGAAGAAACATTAAGTGAATACGTGTATTGCTTCTGAGCTTGAAATGGAGGGATGAGAAAAATTGGATTATTTGTAGGAAATGTCTGTGATGTTGAGCTTTGAGTTTTCACCTCTGTGAAATGGTGCAGGGCCTATCTTAATTGTCTCCATGTATACCAGGGGTCAGCAACCCGTGGCTCTGGAGCCACATGTGGCTCTTTCATCCCTCTGCTGCGGCTCCCTGTCACTGGTCGGCACCACAATTTTGAGAGGAGCATCCAGTTGGGGGGAGGGGAGCACGGCGCACCAGGAGGAGACTCTATGGCAAAGGGCGGGTTTTCCAGTTGGCTCCACAGTTGATAAGGCTTTCGGTTGGACAGATAGAGGAAAAAGAACACTGCGCTAGGAGGAGACTCTACGGTGGGGGAACTGGACTTCCGGTTGGCTCCAGAATTGAATGTGTGGGCTTCTGGTTAGGATCTTTGTGGTGTTTTCTTTTCTGTGGAAAACGGACCAAATGGCTCTTTGAGTGTTTTAAGGTTGCCATCCCCTGATGTATACAGAGGCAAAAGAGTCACTACTTAGTAGAGGTGTCCATGGTGGGTCAAAATAATCAAGATGGTGGCCCCATCCAACTAAAAAAGACAGGTCACATGTTTTGTGGTCTCAGTTAACGCGTCAATGACTGAGGAGATGGCTTCGTGCAATAACTATTTATTAACGGTAACCATTAGAACAGAACAGAACAAGCCCCGTCTGACAGCTATTTATATGGGAGCTGTCAGACGGGGAACCAATAAGAGTGCTGCATCTGTACCGCCAGCCGGCAGGCACGTCTGGACCAATCAGGGCTTCTCCCATGTCCTCGTGTCTCCGCAGGACACAACACCCCTTCCCCCCGGATTGCGTACACGTTGTCTTGTAGATAAGTAGGACATCAGCGCGTGCGCACAGATCATCTTAAAATGGGTGTGTCCATCGTCCGAGGAGGAGTGGCGACAGGACACAACAACATGGTTGGAACACCATCTTGATTTTTTCTACTCCCTCTTTGCAAACATAGCTGCTGCTTAGAACGAGCCCCAGGTTTAACCCTGAGCATGGGAAAAATTCCCAGGTGGGAAGGAGTAAGGTACTAACTGAAATGCCAGAAAGTCTCTGTCAGTCAGGAAAGCAAAACTGAGGTAAATGGGTCATATGCAGGGGTGAAACTCAGCAGGTTCAGACAGGTTCTGGAGAACCGATAGCGGAAATTTTGAGTAGTTCGGAGAACCGGCAAATACCCCCTCTGGCTGGCCCCAGAGTGGGGTGGGAATGGAGATTTTGCAATATCCTTCCCCTGCCACACCCACCAAGCCACGCCCACAGAACCGGTAGTAAAAAAAATGAATGTCACCACTGGTCATATGTATTCCTTTTCTTAAGTAATAGGGATCCCACAATCCTAAGTGTAACCATGGTTTGTTGAAAGGGCCATACAATTCTGATCTGCTCTTAAGGAATCCTAAGCCTCAATGGCAACACTCACACGTTGTTCCAAACAAAACCAAAAGAATTGGCTAGGATCTTTTGTGACTTATTTTTACGGCACTTTTTATGGCACTCTGTGGAGACCTGGCCAGAAAGGGAACAGGAAGCTAATAACAACCAAGCTCTCCCCCTCAAGGCAGAATTCCTCATATATCAGCCTTCTTCCCAAAATTAATCCACATAATAATTCTTTGAGCAACGGTAGCAAAACAACTTTATTAGCGCCAACTGCTAATCATTTCCCTTCTGCTGCACACTCCACCCCTCTCTATGGCATTTCTTCCTTATGTCTCATCTTCCCTTCCTTTGATCTTACCCTGCCATTGTCACTTTTTCAATTGAAGGTTTCTTACAATAGGGACTTGTGCCTAGTGCGCACATTTCAAAAGTTATGTAAAGTTATGTGCAAAGCTAAACAGCCCTTTTCAGATCTCAGACAGATTCGTGATATTTCAGATTAAAGGACAAATGCTTATATTTGTTGAAAGGAATACTAGTTTCCTCACTTTTCAAGGGCATCCATAGGGGGTGTCTAAAATAAGAATGGCACATGAAACCCATATTAAAAAGGTGGGGCTTCGATGCCACAGTAACAGCTGCCATCTTGAAGTTCTCTCCCCCCCCCCTTCCTGCAGACAGCTCTGCCACTTCTCAAAACACTTTATTTGATCTATCAAATTTAAATATAATTACCCATAAGCAAACGTCTCTGGGTAGCTTCCAGATTTTTTTATTTAAAAAAAATACAATTAAAATATAATAATAAAATGAACCATTAAAAAAGAATGTTTATTTTCATGGAGATAGTTAGCAGCTGTTCAAAACGGAACGCATGTTTAACACATTTAAAAGGTCTGCACTAATACAAATATTTTGATCTGTTGCTCGAAGATATAGAAAAATATTTCGCTAGCCTCTCTGTGGAGAATAGCACAAAATGATAAGCCAAAATGTGTGGGTTTTGTCTTAGCTGGATGTCAAAGTCTGCCTCCTGTGTTTATTGCTAGATAATGTGTTTCCCCCAAAATAAGACAGGGTCTTATTTTATTTTGAACCCGCCCCCCCAAATAAGCGCTTGGCATTATTTTCGGGGAGGTCTTATTATTTTTGAGGTGCAGAAGGCCCCTTAACCTCAGCCCATGGTCCGTGGATCAGCTGATCCAGAGAGGACTGGAAGTTCTATATCTGTTTCTGGCACACTCTTGTGTGCCACTGTGCCTGCCACCCTTTTTGCAGCCACCTCTAAGATGTGGGGCACGATAGCTAGGATTTGCAGGAGCGGCCTCCACGAGGCTGCTCTGCGTGGATGGCAGGTACATGTGGAGCATGTGGGGCATGTTCCCCACTTTTCCACCCCCCAGAAGTGGCAGTGACCAACTGCCCGTGCGCTTAAGTATTTTAGAGGAGGGCTTATTTTAGGGGAAGGGCTTATTTTAGCACATGTGCTCAAAAGCCCAATTGGGCTTATTATCCGGGAGCTCTTATTTTGGGGAAAACAGGGTAGAAGTCATGCTACTATGGCAAATTCAACAGATCATAGTTGAATGTTTTAGTTGTGCTTTAGGTGTGAAAAAGCCATTGATCCAGACCACATATCCATCCAATGATAGTTCTCTAAGTTTGTGTTGGGCCTCAAAGGCTAAGCTACAGCTTAAAAGATGAGATAGGAACATAGGAGCTGTTGTAGCTGTTAGAACATTGATTCACCAAATTCAATACTTTACGGGTTTCAACTTGCCCCCTTCCAAAGATAGAGAGCGGATGGGTGTTTTATTTAGTCATAAAAATTGGATTAGGGGGGAAAGAGTGAATGGGAAGAACATCTATGATTCACCTATGGGATTCATCTATGAGATTTAGAGATTTCTTCAGTATAAAAGAATCTCTGAATCTCATAGATGAGTCTCATTGATGTTCTTTCCATTGACTTGACCTTACCTGCTTTCCCTTTGCCTTCTCCATACTTTGCTGCTGATGTTTAGAAAACCCACATGTGACAATTGATTAAAAAAAAAGATTGTGCACCAATCACAAAATATTGTGCTCCAGACCTAAAAACCAACATTCTTTCCAGCCTTATCAAGAGATGCTGGAAGTGCAAATCTAGGAATGATCATCTGTAAAGCATGTACTCTGTCAGTAGACTGTGGGTCTATTTTATAAAATGTTCTGGGTTCTGTCTATACAAAACATGAACAGTGTTGTTATTGGAATACTGGGTGTTTTACTAGTCTGAAGGTCCTAGTTCAATCTACTACAACTTGGTTTCCCCTTCAACTTCTAGAATTCTTACTAAGGACCATGCTAGCTGAGGGCTTCTACTTTCAGAAGTCCATTCATCAGGAGGACACCCAGACTGGGGAAGTCTGCTCTAAGTTTTTGAACCCAGGTAGTCAGTAAAATATGAAATCTTATTTAAAAGTAAATATATAACTGAATTGACATTGTGTGCTACATCATTATATGATTTGATTTGGCTTCGACTTGAAGACTTATAGACTTAATACTTAAGAGATAATATATTATGCAGCAAAGCCAGTTAATTGTGGTTCATGCAATAAAGCAGAGTTGAACAAACCATGGCTCAGCACAATGTATAAACCAGGGCATACACTTTTATGGGTGCAGTAGGGAAGTTTTATGCATGCAGTGCTACTCAAACCAGGATCAAACTGAATGATTTTATTATTTCATCATTCAGTTGCCAGTTGACATGTTTATATCATTGCTTATATTTAACATTGCAACTGCCCCTTTTTTTTCAAAACCAAGGCTCTCCTTTGGAACAAGCCAGGAACAAATGATCACAATACAGGTATAGAAAAGAGAGTGGGATGCACAAGTACTCAGCATCTCCTCCCTTCAAATTGGCATGTGTTAATTTGCCATCCTACCCCTCTCAGGCATTTGATTTATCTTTTCTTGCAAGTTTCCACCTTCACTTTATCTCTGCTGCATTTTGCCTCAATGTTATCTGCCCCATTCTCCAATTTATCAAGGCAAAGGGAATTTGAAATGAGATGCTATCCTTCTATTTTGTAACCCTTGGCATTAAGCAAATGTTCTGAAAATATATGATCTGCCTCAGCACAAAATTGCCGCCCCACCCTGTTAAGCACAGTGATTAAAGGTAATTTTAAATACCTCATCAAACCTTATTAATTAATCAAAAAGAGAAAGCCTACCCATTTTGGATATGTGGATTTTTAGATTTTTTTTGTGCGAGCATATGCAATTTAATATCTATAGAAGTTCCCCCCCCCCCAAGTAATTTTAAGATTAAAATGAAATTTTACTACAATTCAAGATCTGGCAAATTTTCAAATGTTTGATGTGAATGTTCCATGAGTACAGAATAACATGAAAGCCTAGCAAAAATATTTACTTGGTTCTTGTTACAGCATCAATAAAATATCAGTTTGATCAAAAGTGCTATCAGAACAAGAGGGTATGGACAAAAAGCTTGTTTCACATACTGTGTGAGTGACCAATTCTCAGCTTTAGAAGTAAGTCCTGATTTGGCAAACAGGTTTGATCCTAGTTGTCAGATATGTTTTTCAACTTCAGTATCAAGTAAGTCCAGTGAAATGAATTCCCAGGAGACCTGTTTTGGGGCCTTTGTGGGGTGTCACTGTATTTCCCATAATTTAGTTATGAACTGTTGGAAGAAATGTCCTTCTGGGTTCAGCTCCAAGTGAGGAAAAAGACACTGGAAACATGGAGGCTGCTTGGAAAGATGGTTTAATGGTGGACAGGACCACATGGTTTGAGGTCCTGAACAGAAAAGTGGGATCACATGCTTCCAGATGTTGGGTGAAGAAGAAAAGAGGGAAAAGAAGGGGTTTGCTGGGCTTTTTATACTGTTTGGCCACACCTCTCTGTTTCCTGTTCCTGTGTAAGAAATGTATTCTGATTGGTTGTCAAATTCCCATAGGGCTACGCAGGGGCAACTCTGTAGGCTGTGCTTTGAGTCCAGGTTTGGTTGATCATTGCCTCTTCCCAGGTGCCCTGTGGTGAGATAGGTAAAGGATTAATACTATCATGCCTTAATCCCATCACCCTGGAGCTGAAGGGGGGAGATCTGTGTTATGTAGAATAGACTGACCCAGGCTTTTTAAAGACCCATTAACAAAGGTGGGGGCTATTAAGAGTGTTTCCTGCCTAAAAACACCTTTCCCCATTTCATATCCAGGGAAATATAATATTCTGCCTTTTCAATATTTCCCAGGATATTTCATTTTTCTAGGAGAGGGGTGGGTGCTAACTTCCTACATAACCTCACCTGTGTTGTCTGTGCTTCTCGCGTTTCAACTTCTCCATTTTCTTGCTTGTTCCTTTCATTTCATTGTAAAATCTCTAGGGATAGGCATGTCTTTCTCCACCTTTTATTGTATGAGTATTATATTCACGGATGGATCTTAGATCAGTTTTTTTGTGAAGGCAGAGCCAGTTTTGAACTACATTTCTTACTTATCAGGGAAGAACATGATACAGCAAAAGAAACATAGAACTGGGATTTATAGTGTTAATCCCCACAAAGCACCAGATAAGATAGAAATCTTACAGTTTGCAGGTTCTGATTCTAGATTCTATTTTATTTTATTTTATTTATTTTGTCAAGCATGTATAAGATAACAGATATAAGCATACACATGATTATGAATACAGGAAATGGATACGAATAAGTGGGGACAGTAGGACAGGGACGGTAGGCATGTTGGTACGCTTATGCATGCCCCTTACAGATCTCTTAGAAATGGGGTGAGGTCCACGGTAGACAGTTTAAGTTATGGGGTGAAGTTACGGGGGGTTTGGTGATGAAGCCACAGAGTCAGGCAGAGCATTCCAGGCATTGACAACTCTGTTGCTGAAGTCATATTTTCTGCAATTGAGTTTGGAGCGGTTTACCTTAAGTTTGTATCTATTGTGTGCTCGTGTATTGTTGCAGTTGAAGCTGAAGTAGTCATTGACATGTAGGACATTGTAGCAGGTAAGTTTGTGTACTACGCTCAGGTCAGACAGAAGGTGGCGTAGTTCAAAATTGTCTAAGCCCAAAATTTCAAGCCTGGTGGTATAAGGTATTCTGTTGTGAGCAGAAGAATGGAGGACTCTTATTTATTTATTTATTTATTTTATTAAATTTGTTAGCCGCTCCCTCTCCACAAAGGGACTCGGGGCGGCGTACAATAAATAAAAACACATATTATAAAATTACACATTGTATGGAGGAGGTATAAAACACAATACAATCATTATAATAACATATAAATATTAAAATAAGTTAAATTAAAACCCCAATGGAAATTACAAGTTTAAAAATTGCCAGGAGGAATAAAATGGAGCTATGGTTGAGCCAGGCCTGCTAGTTGAAAAAGGTGGGTCTTGAGTTTTGAACGGAAGGAGTGGAGGTCGGTGGTAATCCTAATATCCGGGGGAAGGTCATTCCAGAGGGCTGGGCCCATCACAGAGAAGGCCCTACTCCTGGGCGCCGCCCTCTGGCACTGCTTAGTGGACGGCACCCGGAGGAGTCCCTCTCTGTGAGAGCGAATTGGTCGTAGGGATGTATGGGGCAGGATGCGATCCCGCATGTAGCTAGGTCCTGTGCCATGGAGCGCTTTGAAGATGGTAATCAATACCTTGAAACGCACCCGATAGACCACAGGAAGCCAGTGCAGCTCGCGCAGGAGAGGTGTTATATGGGAGTATCTTGTACTCCCCATAATCACCCGCGCGGCCGCGTTCTGGACCAGCTGCAGTCTTCGAGTGCATCTCAAGGGAAGCCCCATGTAGAGAGCATTCTTCCCTGTTCTGTTTGAGATGAGGTTATATTTGTTCCAATTTAAACATCAGAGTCACCTGGGGGATGGCCTTTTTCCGAGAGTTTCTACCGATCCAACTGGATAAAGCAGAAGGGCATGCTGCAGATCCATTAGCCAAAGTATGTTGGTTGGCTGGTAGGGACCAGAAGACGAGCTTTTTCCTCGGTGGCCCCTGCTCTACGGAACATCCTCCCTTCAGAGATTTGAATGGCCCCAACCCTATTAGCCTTGTGTAAGGCCCTAAAAATCTAGCTATGTTCCCATGCCTGGGGCGCTGAATGTGTAAAAGGCCCTATTTCCTGGCTGCATTGCTAACTTGTTAAGTATTTAATCTGGATGGGTTTTTTTCTTTTTAAATGATTTTAGTATTTTTAATTGCAATATATATATGTTTTGAATTGTAAGCCACCCAGAATCATTGAGTGAGATAAGGGCTATAGAAATGGAATAATAAATAAAATAAATAAAAAACCCTTTCCCCCCTACATCTTGGGGATATCATTTTATAGGAGTGTTTGAAAAGCTATCTAAGTCTAAGTCCAACCGAAAAAGAGCTTTAGCTCTGGTTGAATCATCAGCCGCAACTGCCTAATCCTTTTGCCTGGGTTGATTTTAATTACTGCACCATATTTAGCAGCTACTATACAAAATGATGCAACCTTATTTAAAGATAGCTAACATGTATTAAATATTGCAAACTAACTGCGTAACATTAGAATCAGCAAAGTTAAGATAGTCTTGAGGAAGGTGACCAGAAGAGTTAGATAGATCTCACGACATTCGTTTGTAGGAAGTGAATATAAGTTTAGCCCAGAGAATAGACTGTTAAATGTATCAACTCTTTTCAAAGATCTGAAGAACTCATTCTCTATTGTTCTAGTACTCAAGGTTCAATCTAGGTCCATCTTATCTGGACTGCAATTTGTGACTGCGCCTAGTATTCATCCATAGTTCTGCAGCACAAATATAACAGCCTTACTAAATTCAAGGTATAGAAATTACAGCACATTTTGGACTAAAGGAAGATTGTTAATGGCAAGAGCTATTTAAGAGGAGAGCAGACTGACTGTCTTTGCTCAGCATACGTAATGGGGCCATGGGCAGGGTTTAGGAGCACATCATATCAACAGCTGCTGAGTTAGTTTTAATCTAAAGCAACCCCTAGTTTGGGTGTGGTATTTAAACTGTGGACAGCCATCGTCTGCGAAACTGCTGGCCCAAAGACCAGGATTTACGACTGCCTTCCAGCAAAGGGATCTTGGTATTACCTCCCTGATTATTTCATTTTATTAGCTTGTCTCTCCCCACCCTGTTGCTCTGGGAAGGTGGATCAAACATCAAATGAAGTGGGATAGGTAGATGTCTCCTTGCTGGCTTTAACACTGACTGGACCATTGCAGACTCTCCCCCCACCTTCCTTGGCTGTCTGCGTTTTGCTAACAAGGATGAATTATTTTCCCTGGGATAAGCATCAGAATGGGTTAGCTGATGGGAACACAACCATAATTGAGAGAAGCCTTTTGTTCCTGAAAGTTTGGAATCAGATGCTGGATGGCAATCACTGTGTGTAGAAAAGTTATTTGCTATTGAACCACATCTCTTTGCAATGTCTTAAAATAATTCTGGGAGGAAGCAATTGCATTTATTAAATTTAGAATAACAGAGTTGGAAGGGACCTTGGAGGTCTTCTAGTCCAACCTCCTGCTCAAGCAGACCTTATAGCATTTAACACAAATGGTTGTCTAATCTTTTTTTAAAAACCTCCAGTGTTGGCACACTCACAATTTCTGGAGGCAAGTCGTTCTTTGTTTGGAAAAACAAAGTTTTTAATATTTAATAGTTTGAATAGTTTAATATTTTCATATGCCCTCATTCTTCTGAATGACATACCTTCTACAGGAAAATTGCCAATCAGATACTGGAAATGGATTATCCATGCCCTTGTTATTGCCAAGAAATTAGTTATTCAAAACTGGCAAAGCAAATTTATAACCCCAGTTAATGAGTGAATTGAAGACTTGGTGTTACATATGAGTTATAAATTTGTTGCCTATAGACCTATATTATTTACTGAAGATTGCAAAGAAATATGATCATCATCCATCAAAATGGTTATGTATGTGTATATATGCACATATATGTATATGCATGAAATTTTACATGGGAAACTCATTACAAGATTTACCAAAAGTCAGGCCCCATAGACAATTTATTATATTAAATGTCTGAATCGTTTGCCAATTTCTTCTAAACATCTCCTTACTCATTTGATACATGGCCTTTGAACATTCTTAGGTACAGCAAAAGTTATTTAATAAACATTGTGATTGGCCTATGAAGTTTGACTTTTGATACACCCCGTAAACATATTGTTTTTCTTTTTTCCTCTTTTCTTTTTTCCTCTCTATTCTATTACCCACTTTGACTGATGAATGCCGGTTTTCCCAGCCAGACAGCTAAAAATCCCCCGCACTTTGGTTTACTCCCCTGATGCAGAAATCGCAAAGTATGCTTTTATCAACTGACAGAATACAGATTAGTTTGTAAGTCAGCAGTGTTATACCTGCTTACCTGAGAATATGTCTGGTTGAATTAACCTATTTCTGAGTAGAGATCTATAGGAGAGATGATTCCTCTGCCAAAGTACATATTGACTTCTTGGGTAATGGCTTTGCAGTGATACTAGCTAAACTTTCCTTGAGATCCCAGCATCTGTCAGATCAGAGCGCTTTGCAAGAGGCAAAGTAGCTAAACTTTATAAATAAGTCAAAGTTGTCCACAGTGTTGGAATCTGAAGCTGAAACTTTCACTTTTTCCATAGTGCAAGGCAATGTATTTTTATGCAGAAACAAGTCAATTACATTTGATTGGTTTTATTCCCAAGGAAGTAGATACCTGACTGCAGTTATTCTCTAATGTGGGTGATCCACGGAATTCAATAGATCCTATTATTGTTGTTGTTGTTGTTGTTGTTGTTGTTGTTGTTTACTTTATTCATTAAACATGAAACTCAGCCAACTGAACATTCAAAAATGCATTACAAATACCAGTGACTGTTGCTAATGGTTGATACGGTTTGCTGCCAGCATCCTAGGTATCAACCAAGTACCTTCTTAAAATATAAGATGTTCCAAGTAGCGCAGTTTTTTGCCGTTCCGCTGGTGTTATTGCAGGAAGCTGCAATTTGTTGATGTATCATGTAAAATTCTTGGACATGGTGCCAAGTGCCCCAATGACAATGGGTATCACTGTTACATGCTTCATCCATAGCCGTGTAGTTTCGATGGTCAGGTCGCAATATTTCATTATTTTTTCTAGTTCTTTTTCTTTGACTCTGGCATCTCCAGGAACAGCGATATCAATAAACAGTACACTTCGGCCCTCTACAACCGTGATATCTGGTGTGTTGTGTTCCAAATGACGATCTGTTTGTATTCGAAAGTCCCACAAGATCTTTACCTTCTCATTTTCGATAACTTTTTCCACTTTCCCATGACTTTCTGGATACGGGTAAATCATATTTTTTACATAATGACCAGTGGATTAATTTAGCAACTCGGTCATATCTAGCTTTGTAATCAGTTTGTGCAATTTTGCTGCATTCACATATTAAAAGTGAAACAGTTTCAACTTTGTTATTGCAAAGTCGGCAATTTGGGTTGTCAGTGGATTTTTGTATCTTCGCTTTCATGGCATTAGTTTGTAGTGCTTGTTCTTGAGCAGCCAGTATTAAACCTTCCGTTTCTTTCTTGATAGTTCCCATCTTAAGCCAGGTCCATGTCAAGTTGTCAGCACATTTTCCTTCAATGTTTTTCAAGTGCTGTCCGTGCAAAGCTTTGGTTTTCCATATATTTAATCTGTTATCCAGCTGTTTTTCCTTATATTCTGCCTTTGTTTCTGTTGTTTTTATGATGTTCTCTATTTTCACAGCCTGCAGCAATCTTTCTGTACTTTGGTTCACATAATCATTCAAACTTCATTTTTCTTCTTCTACAGTTTGATGGATTTGCAATAGCCTCCTGCCCCCTATTTTTCTTGGCAGGTACAACCTGTCGATGTCACTTCGTGGATGTAAAGCGTGGTACATATTCAAAAGTTTGCGTGTTTTCCGGTCCAGGTTTTCCAGTTCAGCCAGAGTCCAGTTGATGATTCCAGCTGAGTAGCATATCACTGGAACTGTCCATGTATTAATGGCATTAATTATGTTTCCAGCATTCAGCTTATATTTTAATATTTTGTCGACTCTCCTGATGTATTCCTTTTGCATTGACTCTTTGACTTTTCCATTCAAGATGTTATCTGCTTCCAATATTCCTAGGTACTTGTAACCATCATCCTTTGCTAATGCTTTCACCCTATTTCCATTTCCCAGTTCCATTCCTTCTGTTTTTTTCCATTTTTCCTCGCTGCATGGATAATATAGTACATTTTTCAAGTCCAAAGTTCATTTTGATGTCACTACTGAACAGTTGAACTATGTTGAGTATTGATTTAAGTTCAGTGGGGCTTTTCACATACATTTTAAAGTTATCCATGTATAGTAGATGGTTTATCTTGCCATGTTGGGTTGAGATTTGGTATCCCAGTTTTGTGTTTCGTAGGATTATTGTCAGTGGAATTAATGCAATGTTGAACAGTAATGGTGAAAGTGAATCCCCTTGGAAGATTCCTCATCTGATGTTGACTTCACCAATGTTCTCCCCATTTGTTGTTAGAACTGTTTTCCTTTTTTCCATATTTGCTTTCAAAAATGTACAGATTTTTTTAAATATTTTTTTATTTTCAAAACAAACACAACACATAAAATCTTCCTTCTTTACATACTGTAGAAAGTGTATCAGTTGGTTACAAAAGGCTTTCGTGCATCTCTTCCACAGTCATCAAGCATAATTCATATTAACTCAAGTATTTTAACTCAGATATTTATACATGTTATCATACCTCCATTTTCATTTGATTATAATTGTTTAAACATCCTTCATCATAAAATATACCAAGATTTAATAGATAACCACATACTGGCATTTCATTTATTATTTCTAAAATCCTCCAATAAGACTGAATCCTTATGGCCTATTCTAGCTAAACATCCATAATATTTAGTAACAAAATTTTCTAATCCTCCTTTCCAAATCACTGTTTACAATTTACATCCAGTTTCCTTATGCTGTACATATATATATATATATATATATATATATATATGTGTGTTATATTTGTACTGATAAATAAATAAAGGGAGACTAGTATAGATCTATTTCGAGCTAATTAGCTCTCATCAGCTAGCCATACCCTTACTGGGACTTGAACCCGGGCTGTAAATATCTTAGGCAGGAGTGTTAGCCACTAAGCCACGGGCTCACTTCCTTATCAGTTGAGCCAGGGAAATAGGTATGTATTAGTGTTACAACCCCTGGTATGCCTAAATATGGGAGGAAGGTCACACTCCCTCTTTCTGTCCTTCGGCTTCATCACAGAAGACCATGCAGGCAGAAAACCATATTTAGGCATACCAGGGGTTGTAACACTAATACATACCTATTTCCCTGGCTCAACTGATAAGGAAGTGAGCCCGTGGCTTAGTGGCTAACACTCCTGCCTAAGATATTTACAGCCCGGGTTCAAGTCCCAGTAAGGGTATGGCTAGCTGATGAGAGCTAATTAGCTCGAAATAGATCTATACTAGTCTCCCTTTATTTATTTATCAGTACAAATATAACACAAATATAAAAGGCAACATTAAAAATAAAAATATGGTTTTCTGCCTGCATGGTCTTCTGTGATGAAGCCGAAGGACAGAAAGAGGGAGTGTGACCTTCCTCCCATATTTAGGCATACCAGGGGTTGTAACACTAATACATACCTATTTCCCTGGCTCAACTGATAAGGAAGTGAGCCCGTGGCTTAGTGGCTAACACTCCTGCCTAAGATATTTACAGCCCGGGTTCAAGTCCCAGTAAGGGTATGGCTAGCTGATGAGAGCTAATTAGCTCGAAATAGATCTATACTAGTCTCCCTTTATTTATTTATCAGTACAAATATAACACAAATATAAAAGGCAACATTAAAAATAAAAATATGGTTTTCTGCCTGCATGGTCTTCTGTGATGAAGCCGAAGGACAGAAAGAGGGAGTGTGACCTTCCTCCCATATTTAGGCATACCAGGGGTTGTAACACTAATACATACCTATTTCCCTGGCTCAACTGATAAGGAAGTGAGCCCGTGGCTTAGTGGCTAACACTCCTGCCTAAGATATTTACAGCCCGGGTTCAAGTCCCAGTAAGGGTATGGCTAGCTGATGAGAGCTAATTAGCTCGAAATAGATCTATACTAGTCTCCCTTTATTTATTTATCAGTACAAATATAACACAAATATAAAAGGCAACATTAAAAATAAAAATATGGTTTTCTGCCTGCATGGTCTTCTGTGATGAAGCCGAAGGACAGAAAGAGGGAGTGTGACCTTCCTCCCATATTTAGGCATACCAGGGGTTGTAACACTAATACATACCTATTTCCCTGGCTCAACTGATAAGGAAGTGAGCCCGTGGCTTAGTGGCTAACACTCCTGCCTAAGATATTTACAGCCCGGGTTCAAGTCCCAGTAAGGGTATGGCTAGCTGATGAGAGCTAATTAGCTCGAAATAGATCTATACTAGTCTCCCTTTATTTATTTATCAGTACAAATATAACACAAATATAAAAGGCAACATTAAAAATAAAAATATGGTTTTCTGCCTGCATGGTCTTCTGTGATGAAGCCGAAGGACAGAAAGAGGGAGTGTGACCTTCCTCCCATATTTAGGCATACCAGGGGTTGTAACACTAATACATACCTATTTTCCTGGCTCAACTGATAAGGAAGTGAGCCCGTGGCTTAGTGGCTAACACTCCTGCCTAAGATATTTACAGCCCGGGTTCAAGTCCCAGTAAGGGTATGGCTAGCTGATGAGAGCTAATTAGCTCGAAATAGATCTATACTAGTCTCCCTTTATTTATTTATCAGTACAAATATAACACAAATATAAAAGGCAACATTAAAAATAAAAATATGGTTTTCTGCCTGCATGGTCTTCTGTGATGAAGCCGAAGGACAGAAAGAGGGAGTGTGACCTTCCTCCCATATTTAGGCATACCAGGGGTTGTAACACTAATACATATATATATATATATATATATATATATATATATATATATATATATATATATATATATATATATATATATATATATATATATATATATATATATATATATATATATATATATATATATTGTTGTCATTATCCCTCCTTTATTTAACTATATCCTGTATCATAACATTCCCCCCCCCCTAATCATCAAGACTTAACTGAATCTAACTTAATTATTTTTATTAACCTTTATATATAATCCAAAAGGATTTCTAATCTTCCTTTCATGGGTACCATTCAATATTCATATCCAATTATTACTTATCATAACACTACACATTGTATACGTTATTATCATTATCAATTATTTATTTAACTATATCTATTGTCACTAAATTTCACTAACTTTAACTAGTTTTAAATTATACTCTTCCATCTATCAACCTGTATCTTTCCAGTAGCAAAACAGTCTCATATCTTCTGCCATTTGTGGTAATATATCTCCTTAATCAAATTTGTCTGGACTCCTCTTAACAACTCCTTGCTTATAAAATCTCTCATGTAATTTTGATGCCCTTCTTCTGTTTCCTTAATCAGCTTGTATTTGATTGTCGGTAGTGTTATTATCAATGATGTTGCTAATAAAATTTCTCTCTTTAAATCTATAAATTCTTTTGTTTTTTCTTCTTCTGTGTCTTGCCATCTGGGGTAGAGTTCCCTCCATTTAATTCCTCTTTCTGTATTCCACTCTTTCCATTTCCAGACACAAACCAATCACCATAAATATCAGCAAATTTAATTTCTTTATAGTCATTTTCCTCTTCGATTTTTAGGATTCAAACCACCACTTTTTCCACTTGATAAACATCTCCAACTTCTTCATCATATTTTACTATTAGATGCTCCCAAGTCTTCCAACTTCTTCTCTATCGTCTCAAATGTGTTTGATAATTTCTGTATTTCTAAGAATATCTTTTGCAGACTTAAAGTTTCTTTTTGCTGTTGAAATTGTGCCATTATTTCCAGCTAACAAACACTGCTGCTCTAGCTTGGAAGGTTTTAACAAGATTAAGCATAGATTCACAATAAAGTTTTATTTTCACTTTTCTCTGGTTAAAGATATACTTCAAAGGGACATCTGTATGCTTTTCTTCTTATCACTCTCTATAAAAAAGCAGTGAGACCTTGGAGTGCCAAGCCAGGATAATCAGTGAGAAAAGTAAGAGTGTTTCGTTTCCAATACACAAACCTCCAGCCTCCGAGTAGCAGTGTTATTGTTGCAATTTTCTTTGTTTCTTTTTGTATCTTTTTTCTATTTCAAGTTTTTAAAAAATCTGATTCTTGAATGAGTTAGAAGAACACCCACAGTAATGAAAGAGGATAATTTTAGTCCATAGGTTATAAAGAATAATAAAAGAAAAAAAATAGAAGAAAACTTAATCCATTCGTTTTAAAAGGCTTGCATAAATTCCATCCATGAACATAGCATTTAAAAAGTAAAATAACCCACTGTCCAAAACTATTCCAAACTTAATTCCGCCGCTTATTTCTTCTGTTCTCCAATTTAAATTAATTTTAAGTTTTTGATAGGTAGTCTCTTTTAAAACGGTAAAAATTCCTCACCAGCTGGAAATACTTTCTCTTTCTGTATCCTTCCGTTTTGGAGACGCCCTGATTTTATCAGCCTAATGGCTGGATTTTTTGTCGCCGGCTTGAAGAACTTCTCTTGGATCGATCAGGGACTTTGCGATGTCTCTGAGATCAGCAAGACGTATTCTTCCTGTTCATCGTCTCTGTGCGATGGTTTAGGTCCGATTAGACCACCCAGCGGCAAAAGTATCAGCTGCAGACTCGGAGTATCGAGACCACACGTCCATATTGTAGCGACGTTGGCTCCTCCTTCCAAAAATGTACAGATATTTTTGCTGATTCCAAAGTTTTCCAGACAGGTGTTAATCCAGCTGTGAGGTAATGAGTCAAATGCTTTCTTGTAATCAATCCATACCATATTTAAATTTATTTTTCTTTGCTTTGTATTATTTAATACCATTTTGTCTATGAGCAGCTGATCTTTTGTTCCTCTTGTTTGTTTCTGTTGTTATTATTATTTTAATAATATATTAGTAATTAATATCTTATAATAAGAATATAATAATTTATTATTGTTATTGTTGTTATTGTTATTGTCATTGTTGTTATTTGCACAGTCAGTCATGTTCAGAATGGATTTGGCATTTTTATCCACACATTGAGTCCTTCCCAAGGATCTTGAATAGGCAGATGTTAATGTTTGATGGTGTTAAAGGTATTATCAATATGAGAGAGAGACTAGCTATGGGGAGGAGTCAAATGGTGAATTAGTCTTGAATCTCTACATGGGAATAAGAGGGCAATGTCCTCCTGCCATCTTGAATTACATTCAACCTTATCTACTCTGACCCAAGTGCAAACTCTCAGTCTGACAAGATTCCTGTGAATAGGCTTGAGCAATAAAACAGCTAATTGAACTCTTTAAGTGTGGGTCTGGCTGTTTAGTTTGACATTCGCAAGATGTAAACTGTTCCAAGTAAAGCTACTTTTTGCAATGGATTGTTAGTGATTTTGTCATTGTGTTCAAGTATTGCTTCAATTGTTTTGGGGTTGTATCCAAGGAACCCATTACTATTGTTATTACTTTTGCTTTCTTTTGCCATAGTCATTCTATTTGCAGGGTTTTTTTTGCATTTTGTTATCTTCCCCAATTTTTTCTTTTCTATTCTGCTGTCTGTACTGCCACATCCATTACCCAGGTTTTCTGTCTTTCTTATCAATAATTGTCATCTGGAGAGTTATGCAGCAGGTGCCTGTCTGTTTGAATTCCAAAGTCCCAGATTACTTTAGCTTCTTCGTTTCTTATTAATTTATCTATTTTAATGTCCTGCCAGTTCTTCCCTGCAGCCAAATGGTTTTTCTTGCAAATCTTCCAATGCACCCTTGTTGCTATTTTGTCATGATATCAATTGTACTCAGCCTGTGAGTTCTTCTTGCAGCAGCTAAGTGGTCCACTGTTGTTGTTGTTGTTGTTGTTTCTCCTTCTCTTTCTCCTTCTCCTTCTTCTTCTCATCCCCCTCCCCTCCTCCTCATCTATATTCTACTATCTATATACTACTAATACTCTCGTGTCTGTAATCTTTAACTGGGTGAAACATCATCAGGCAACACTTTTTCAACCAAGGTACCTTACATAGCCTAACCTATTGAAATTTGGCAAATTTGTGGTTGCTTCAGTGCTGTGTCACTGCTTGGACATTCAGTAAACGGCCCTGCCCTTCTCTAGTCCCACTACCTGCTTCCAGTTGCTCCCATTGCTTTTTTTTTGCTCTTGATCACTTTGTTTTTCTGTATACTGTAGAAAGTTAGCACCCAGCCCTCTCCGAGAAGAATGAAATATCCTAGGAAATATTGTAAAGGCAGAATATTATATTTCCCTGGATGTGAAAAGAGAGAAACATGTTTTAAAGACAAAGTAGCTCCCTGTAGCTTCCTGCCCATCTCCCTTTGTCAATGGCCCAGTAAGATTCCTAAACCAGTCTATTCTACATAATAAAAAGTTATCCCCTTCAGCTCCAGGGTGATGGGATTAAGGCATGATAGTATTAGCCCTTTACCCAACTCACCACATGGCATCTGAGTATTCAATCAAACTTGGGATTCAAAACACAGCCTAGAGAGTTGTCCCAGCATGGCCCCATGGGTGTCTGACAACCAATCAGAATACATTTCTTGCACAGGAACAGGAAACAGAGAGGTGGGGCCAAACAGTATAAAAAGCCCAGCAAGCCCCTTCTTTTCCCTCTTTTCTTCTTCACCCAACATCTGGAAGCATGTGATCCCACTTTTCTGTTCAGGACCTCAAACCATGTGGTCCTGTCCACCATTAAAACCATCTTTCCAAGCAGCCTCCATGTTTCCAGTGTCTTTTTCCTCACTTGGAGCTGAACCCAGAAGGACATTTCTTCCAACAGTTCATAAGTAAATTATGGGAAATACAGTGACACCCCACAAAGGCCCCAAAACGGGTCTTCATTTCACTGGACTTCCTTGATACTGAAGTTGAAAAACATATCTGACAACTAGGATCAAACCTGTTTGCCAAATCAGGACTTACTTCTAAAGCTGAGAATTGGTCACTCACACAGTATGTGAAACAAGCTTTTTGTCCATACCCTCTTGTTCTGATAGCACTTTTGATCAAACTGATATTTTATTGATGCTGTAACAAGAACCAAGTAAATATTTTTGCTAGGCTTTCATGTTATTCTGTACTCATGGAACATTCACATCAAACATTTGGGAAACAAAGAGGTGGGGCTGAACAGATTATAAAAAGCCCAGCAAGCCCCTTCCTCGATCTCTCTCTTCGGCTCTCTTCTGCTTCACCCAACATTGAAGCATGTGATGACCTTTTCTTTTCAGGAGCTCAAGCCATGTGGTCCTGTCCACCATTAAACCATCTTTCCAAGCAGCCTCCATGTCTCCAGTGGCTTTTTCCCCACTTGGAGCTGAACCCAGAAGGACATTTCTTCCAACAATAGATAAGGAAATATCTCTGAAACAATGACCCTATGAGTTGTGGATGGCCTCTTTACTATTCTCTCCATTTTTGAGTTATTCTGGTATTTTACATGCGATAATTCAACTTTTAAGAGAAATATCTGGAAGATTTTTTGTCAATCCAACCCATTTTCAGCCTTACAAGAATGTCAATGATCTCAGTTACCCACCCTGCTTGCAGGTTAATCTCATCTAATGGAAACTGCCATTATTATTATTTTTACTATGCCATCTTGACTGGGAAGATCAGAGCTACATCAAAAAGAAAAATAGTTGTATTTTCTCTTTTATTAACTTATGATACAGGTTACACCCTTCCTAGTTGCCAGTTTGCCCAGTCTTTCACTTATGATACACATACTGTGAATTATATAATTATCAACCTATAATTATAGACAATAATTATATACATATATTCATACATACATACACATAGAGAAATATCCTGGAGGAAATCAGATAGAAAAGACACATATCTATTAGCAGCTCTTATTCTCAATGTTACATTCTTATTTGAAGAAAGGTTCTTATTGTTTAGACATTCCCATGATTCTGTGATTTGAATGAAAATTCAAAAAAGATTTTATTTTTCCCTGTAAGAATCTGCATGGAACTTAGAAGTGAAAATGATTCAGGCATCTTGCATCTAAGGAGGTGCCATTGAAAATGCAGCAGTTTCCCAATACGACTCAACTACCATTAACACACCCCCAGATTTTCAAGAAAGCCTTGTGGAAAACAGCAAGGGTTTAGTCAAGAGAGGACACGCAAAGCCGGAGCTGATGCATTAAGATTAAAACAAAAACTTTTTTAAAGTATCATTCTCTTTTCACTGAGACATTCCTTTACTAGTGTCAGGCACTCAACCGTGCAAAGATTTATGTCTGGGCATTACCCAGATTGATAGCTGAATGCCAGTTTGGACAACCACCCAGCCAAATACACCAGACAGTTATGTTCTGTCTTATGTCTGATAGTTATCCTGGTTTTCCTTTTTTTGTGCCTGGGAAACTGATGAAAGAAAAGACCTTTCAATTCTCTAGTGAAAGAACTGCAGGCTGACTCTCCCGACTGCCAGCAGTTCGATTCTCACCAGGCTCAAGGTTGACTCAGCCTTCCATCCTTCCGAGGTGGGTAAAATGAGGACCTAGATTGTTGGGGGCAATAGGCTGACTCTGTAAATTGCTTAGAGGGGGCTGCAAAGCATTGTGAAGCAGTATATAAAGTAAGCCTAAATGCTACTGTTAATGGTCCACTAGGTTAAGAGTTGGACTATCCTGTTCCAAAGCAGGTTGGTGATTCTGGTACTGCATTACTGGAGCTAATGTTGTATCCAGATTTACCTGATTATCCTAAAATTTGAGACACATTTGCAAATTCACATGGAGAATGTGAACAAGCATAGGAAGTGGTCCTAACTTTTGCAGTAGCATTTGCCCTGTGGTCTGTCATGAACCTGAACCTTTTGAAATTCAGGAAAGCTGTCACGATCTAGTTGCTTCAGAAGATTGACATGCCGATGGACACCCGTCAGATAGTGG
Source organism: Natrix helvetica (assembly GCF_964273705.1). Lineage (NCBI taxonomy): Eukaryota > Metazoa > Chordata > Lepidosauria > Squamata > Natricidae > Natrix > Natrix helvetica. The sequence continues at coordinate 279,138,357 of NC_138552.1, forward strand.
TTGCTTATGTACTGTACTGGAAGAACATTTTATCAGCACATTAAAATTTTTGTTAGCATTGATGGTTTGTGTTCTTTCAATCCTGGTTACCGAAATGGAGTGCACACCATTTAGGGTATGACTGAAGTGGCCTTGAAGCCTGAGTAATAAATAAATGAACCGGAGTAAGACCTAAGGGGAAAAAGATGAAATATAGAAAGCTGTCTTCAAGTGAGTCAAAATACTGGTCCATCTAGTTCATTATTGCTGATACTGACTGGAATTTCAGGAGTCCTTCCCAACCCTGCCTGAAGATGCCAGATATTGAACCTTGCTAGGACTTCTGCAAGAAACCGAATCTGAATTCATCAAAGACTTTACTGACTGGCAATAATTCTTCGCCAAATTATAATTTTGCACAGAAGTGGATGATTGTGTTCCATGAATTAAATAATCGTAATGAATTAATTACTATACTTTTAATTAAATTATCACTGATTTGTATTTTGACTGGGATCAATTCATTGGCTTGCCTTTAGTCTGGAATAAGAGATTTGGCATGAGAGCTAAAAATTATTTGCAATCCTTTGATTGGCAATGATAGGGATACCAGACCCAGCGTGCAACAGTCAAAACGGCCACATGATATAGCAAGGTGACAGAACATTGCCAGACCAATTCTTGAATAGAGTTCGTCTACCTGGAATCCACACTGTTTGTCAGACATTAATACAATTGAGCGGGTCCAGAAATATTTCACGAGAAGAGTACTCTACTCCTTTGCTCACAATAGAATCCCTTATGCCACCAGGCTCAAAATTCTGAGCTTAGACAACCTGGAACAATGCTGCCTACAGTCTGACCTAAGCATAGTACACAAAATTGTCTGCTACAACGTCCTACCTGTCGATGACTACTTCAGCTTCAACCTCAATAATATATGGGCAAACAATAGATACAAACTCAAGGTTAACTGCTCCAAACTCGATTGCAGAAAATACGACTTCAGCAACAGAGTGGTCAATTCTTGGAATGCTCTACCTGACTCTGTTGTTACATCCTCAAATCCCCACAGCTTCAACCTCAAACTGTCTACCGTGGACTTCACCCCAATCCTAAGAGATCCGTAAAGGGGGGGGGCGTACATAAGCGCACCAGCGTGCCTACCATCCCTGTCCTACTGTCCCCATCGATTTGTACTCATTTCCTTTGCTCATGTCTCTGTTTAGACTTATACCTGTTATCTTGCACATGTTTGACAAACTAAATAAATAAAAATAAACAGCATTATTTCTTTCTTGCAATGTATTATATTTTTGCAGCCGAGTTCCACTGACCATCAAAATAATTCTGTGCCCTGGCCTGCAGAGAAGCAGAGTTTTAGACAGGATTTTTTTTTCTTGCCGTACTTGGGAGATGCTGAGGATTAAACCAGGATGCTTTGGGGTGAAGAGAAAGACTGAATCCATTCTTTTTTTCCTTAAAAAAAAGTCTAAGTCAGTGTTTCTCAAACTAGGAAACTTTAAGTAAGACATATGGACTCCTACATTCACAATTCCCCAGCTAGCATTTTGAGAAACACTAATCCTTGAAATCAGCAAGTTTAAAGCTGTCATGTAGAGTTGAGATTGCCTTTTACTATTTAGTCTGATGCACAATCCTCTCCTTTAATGCAGATCATGCCCTCTTACCTCTTTAAATATGATTGCATTCCTCTGTGCACCTATAGTCAAGCAACCTTTAAGCCACTTTCAACACTCAGGATCTTAGCCAACTTTGCCACACACCTGGATATGAGCCCATACATCACAACAGATTGTGCCAATTTGTGGGGAAACTTGCAAAAAAACTTTTATAGATGAGCTAGCCACTGATTGTTTGGAAGAATGCTGGGGTTACTACTGAGGAGAGAAATATTTTGAGTGAAAGGGGGCGAAGAAAGGAAGTCAGATTTGGAACAGCCAAGTCGACAAATTTGGGCAGAAAAAAGGCTGGCAGATTGATCACAGATGAAACTAAGCCTAACAGGTCACAATTCGTATATAAGAACCATGATGGATCAAGCCAAGAGGCTATTTTCTTTCTGTAGTTGCCACCAGTTGTCAACAAATAAGCTACAAGCAGGATATGTAAGCAATAGCACCATCCTGTTTATCTTCCCTAGCAACTTCCATCAAGGGGTGTATTAGCTACATCTAACTAGCACTCCCAGCCAATTAGAGTTCTGAACAGAAGATCAGCCAGTCCTGAAGGAGAGGAAAGAGGAAGTGAGGTAATCTTCTGTGGTCTATGAGTGGCTGAGTTTCATTGGGCGGTCCTCGATTTTGATTCTTTGGAAACCTTGAAAAAAAATAGGTCTTGCCTTTCCGATTTAGAGTAGAAAAATCACTGAATAAATGATCTATTGGACACAAAATCCAGCTTCTTGAGATTTTTCGATTTTTCATTTTCCTTAGTTGCTTTGAGGATGGATATGTAGGGAATTTTTGCTGTCACAGCTTTGAAAATATATGTGAAAGTGTGCTTAGTAAAATCTCAAAAAATGGAGGGGGGGGAATGGCTGTTGTAAGATACTGAATATAATCGTTGGTGACGGAAAGCTTCAGTGCACTGAATAGTATTTCCCCCCTTCCCACAAGTAGCACAATAGTCAAATGCCCAAAATAGATGAATTAACCACATCTTTTCATTATGCATCGTGCACAATCCTGTATATTTTGGCATTCAGCTGGGACAGGGTCTGGATAACTCATGCACACAATATATTGCTATTTGCAGTCTGTGTCTATGTATATTTCAATAGTGTAAAGTTCATATAATCTTCACTAAGTCATTTTAATAATTCCTATTTGATATGTTTGCAAAAGAATTTTAGAAAAAAAGGACTAAGAGTACCATTTAGACATTATTTCAGTTCTTAAATTCTATATTTTACAATCTTTTCCAGTTCCCCTTGAGTCAGATTTGCTTTGCTTCAACTCCTGTGATGTTTGGCATTATGTTCAGTTCTAGATGTTGGTCCTCTGACTTCATGAATAACTTTTTTAGATGGTCATTCTGGAACACTTTTTCGACATTATGGTCCTAATAATTGTTTGGAACATAAAAGTACTATTACGTATACTTTTTCATCAATGCTAATACACTGCAATTATATCTAGCATGGACCTTTTAAATCAATCTTTATCATGGGGAGTTATTTATTATTGTTAGAATGGTATGTTAATTTAAATAAAATACAATGCAGCTTATCATAGTGGGGCAGGATGTGGCTGGAGAACATAGGTGGCTGTCACTCAAATATGAATTGTTGATGATGAGCAACTTCAATGTGCTGCTCTCTCTTCTGATTCTTTAGGCTTAGTTTGAATTAGGCTCGGCCTCAGCTACACTTAAAATAGAGGACATCACCTCCAGCGGCCTTTCAAATAAAGGTCTGTATTTGTCAATGTACAATATGCCTCCTAGAAGTCTATCAATAAAAGAGTAGCTCTCAATTGCTATCTTACCTCTTAATTGCTATCTGAAAAATGGCTGGTCTGCAGAAATATACCAACCTTCATACCAACCAAGGGTATAGCAACAAACTCTGTTATTTTGAATGAAATCAGATTCTTTCCCTTGATCAGCCTTTCCTGACCAAGGTCTTTCCAGTGATTGTTGAATCACAACCCTGGCTATACACTTTTGTGGCTAATGAGTCATAATACAGAAGCACTGGAGAGTTCAGGTTGGAGAAGGCTGTTCTTTTCCATAATCTAAAGTTTATTTCAGAAGTCGGTATCATTGGGTACCAAAACCCTCAAGCCTCTAGGTTTATGGGTGTCAAACTCATTGCTGTCACGTGACGTTTTGCAATGTTTTTCCCGTTTGCGGAGCTGGGGTGGGCGTGGCCTGTGTGCTGATGATGCATCTGATCTGCAGTCCACCAGTTTGATGCCCTTGCTCTAGGTCAATGTTTTTTGAACCCTGGCAACTTTAAGATAATGTGGACTTCAACTCCCAGAATTCCTCAGCTAGTATGCCAGCTGGGGAATTTTGGGAGTTGAAGTCCACACATCTTAAGGTTGCCAAAGATTGCTCTGGATCCTGGCTATGGTCATTACCTATCATTTGTCATCCTCAAAATACTGTAACGTCATGAGGGACAAATGAACAATAGGAAGAGAAGAGCAAGGATCTGTAACTATTGAATGTTTTGCTCTTTTTCTCTAATATGTAGTTTGTGTAACTCAGACCCCAAAGAGAAGCAAAGTGTGAAGGGCAAAAGGGGGGGGGACAGAGAAAACCTGCTTAGAGAAGAGATCCATAGTAAGCAGCTTTCTCCAAGTCCCCTGCCACAGTAGAAGGCAATGATCTAATGCCTCATTATGGATTACTAGCATTGCAAAGTACCATCTTTTCACGGGACTCAAGAGGGAAGAGACAATTGCATTTCCCCCCCAGCTTAAAATTTAGCAAAATAACAAGTCACCCTTTCTGGATCCTTTCTCCCTTCTTAGTTGACATCATTCCCAAGCATTTTGTTGTGATATGCCAAATAGGAACATTTGAGGTGGGGATGAAGTTTAAAATTCTGGTTACACCTTTTCTCCAGGCGGTTTGCCTGGCTGTCATTTTACAACATCACAGGGAGTCCCAGACAGCTTGGCTCCACTGTCTCTGGCTGGTTTAGGGCCGAGCAGCTAAATGCTGAACCATTAATAACAATCAATATATATTTTCCCTTCAAGTGACAGGTGTCCCTGCTCAGAACTAAGCTTTCTCTCTCTTAAAGTTGGCTTAAAATCCATGAGCATCTTTGAGGAGGGGGAAAAAAGGTGGAAGGAATGGTAACAACCTCCCGTTTCCCTTTAGGAGGAAACTGAGGCATAGATCAGAAAAGTGCTTCTTTACAATATGGTTTATGGAGTCAAATAAAGACAAAGGAAGATCACTTTAATTAGGGACCAGATTTAGGTGGTAGATGGAATTCTGATTTGCTGTACAGGTAGTCCTTAGCTTAAGCACAACCAGGAATGGAATTTCTGTTGTAAGTCATTGCGGTTTTAAGTCACGTCAAAGGCAATTTTACAATACTATTTTATGGTGGTTGTTAAACAAGTCACTGTGGTTATTAAGCAAAGCATGTGCTCAAGAAGCGAATCCAATCCAGGATCCCCAATGGGTCTTTTTTGCTGGAAATTGTCCAAAAAAAATCACAATTACGTGCTGCAGGATGTTGCAACTCCAATTGCAATCATGCATGTAAGTACAAGTCATTTTTGCAAGTCTGCGGTAGCTTTGCACTGTTGTTAAATGAATGGTTGTAAGTCAAGGACCACTTGCAGCCTTTCTTCAATCTTATGCTTTCCAGATACACTGGAGGAATCAAGAGTTCTACTGAAGCTGAGATTGTCTCCAGTTGCAATCCCAGCTACATATCCAGACCAGTGCTGTGGCAAATGAATATGTGGAAGATGCACTGAATATTGCCTGACTGGTAGACAATGTTCTAGTTGGCACGGAGGGTGAGGCAGATTAACTGAAATCTTGAACAGAACACTCCATGCTGAACACGGGAGGCTCACTTGATACACACTCTGAGCTATGAAATACGGTTGTTGTTGTTTTTTAAATATAGAAACTGACAAGCAAATGCAGTCAAGAACTGAGAAAGAAGAGTAAAATATGGACATGTTTGGAGGAAGTTCTAGTCAAAACATTTTAAGAAAAGATATAGGCCTCTCTTCTCTCTGCAGTGGCTGAGTAAGGATTACATCTGCTGATTGTCCTTGTCCCAAGTCTGCTTGGGGTAAATAAACAGAAAGCTCAAGGAGGAGGAGCAGGGAACAAAATGCTATCCTCAGAGAGGTGGCATAACTACCGGTAGTTATTTGAATGTGAAACAATAGTCCTCCGTTCTACTTTTTATTGCGTGTCTTGCTTGGGGCTCAGACGGAAAATGTAACTCACTCATTTACAGATTCTGCTTGGAATATTCTACATTTATAGACTGTTCATGAATTATATGGGGCTGAGGAGTGGGATACATCTGTTTTAATATATGCACCAGAGGTGGGTGGCTGCCAGTTCAGCCCAGTTCAGCCAAACCAATAGTGGAATGCAGGCCTGGGTCGCAGAACTGGCAGCAACGCAGGCCTGACCATGCCTACGAACCAGTTCCCTCGCTGCCACTTGGCCGCTGCCATTTTGGATTTTAGGGACTGCACATGCGCAATTCACTGTAAATTTACATTGAACAGCGCATGCACACGTTGTGCGCGGGTTGTGAACCGGCAGTAACTCCAGCAGCAACCCACCCCTGATAAGCACCCTGGTAGTGGGAGAGGGGCCAAGAGCCCATAAGCAATGTGTATAGTACAGCCGCATATCTAAAAGAATAAGTCTGTTTATATTCTAAGAGAAGATTCCTCGTTTTCTTCAGGATCTCAATAAGGTTCTTCTCCCAGTTCTTCCTTCTGTTGGTTCTTCTCATACAGGTTTTGTTGTGCTTAGTGGCTATGCTAAAGTCACCCACTGAGTTTCCATGGGTGAAGGCAGACATGACCACGATCTTGCTGGGCTTAGTCCAACACCCCCAATACTATCCAAGACTGGCATATACCTTGGTCAATCTTTGCACTGTGGCTTCTTCTTTACTCCGAAACTTTGAAAGGAAAAGGTAACCCCAGCCAAGTTACCCTGGATAGACTCTGTGTTGAAATCTGGGGTGAAACTGTAAATTGTAAATATATGACTGTGAGATTTGGAGATGAGAGATTTATGGGAAGGGCGCAGTTGCTGTACTTGACTCAAAACCCGAAATTCATCATTGTTGGATAAACATTCAACAAAGAATGTCAGCGTTAATTGTTCATTTCCATCTTCTGATCAGTTCTTATTCAATGTTCTACTTTAAATTTACTGTATTGTTGTTATAATGCTTTGTTTTTGAAGCCTTCACAAATTGTAGATGGTGAAGAGGGGAAAAAGAAAAAAAGAAGAGGGTTATTACTTTCATTACATTTCCAAGAATTACTTCCAAAGGTAAATGACTAGTGAATTGGATTTGAGATAATTGTTACGACAAGATCCTCTTTAGCATCAACCTTCGGCATCCTTGAACAATTCCAGGGTCCATCACTCCTTGGCAAAGCCTATTGCTAATGCCTGCCTTGCCCTATCTTTTTTCCTATCCTAGCCTTCTGACCATCCCTCGCTTCCATCCCTTTCATTTCCCACAACCACTCTAAGGACATTAGGTGAGATGAAGTATCCAATCTGCTGTGCTCCCTGTTGGAGAAATGAAACGTCTTGGGAAACAGAAGTCCATCATTGTTGTCCTACTGATCTGACATGTCTACCCAGATGAATAAAAGGAAGAAATATTAGAAGAAGACTTTATTGTCATTGTACTATATATCAATTCAACGAAATTCACATAACACCCAGAGACCAGGCCCAACACACATGACAATCCACACACACACACACACACCCAAAACTCCACGTCCCTAAACCACCCAAGCACCCACACAACAGACCAAGTAATGCTGTCCAACAGCTCACTGATGGTGGCCCTTTAGTTCATTTTGAGTGCAATTATCGCTCTGGGATGAAAACTATTTAGAAGACGTGTGGTCCTAGTTTTAATTATTCTGAATCTTCTGCCAGAAGGCAACAGTCCAAAAAGATTGTAATATTACCAGTCTTCACACCACCCTGGCCAGTCTATGCTGCCAGGAGCCATGGACTAGTCAACTGTACTGACACCAAATGCGTGGCAACAGACAGACGCCTACCACAAGCCAAACGGTGCCCAGGAGGCAGGTAAAGTCTAGAGGGAAAAGCCAATACCCACAATATTTCCTCCTCCACCCATCCCCATGCTTTGACCCAACTCACAAATGATCCATGCTTTTGGCACCATCTTTAAAGTATCCCTCTATATAAAAATTCCCTTTTGTACAGTTTGAGGTTTGAACTCAAGGAGTTGACTTGGAAATCCTTTATTGCACAGTTCTTTTGAGGACAGCAGGCACCCCATCACTGGAAAGAACAGTCCAAAATATTTGAGGGGGCAATTGATCCATTGCACTTTCTGCAAAGCAATGATAGAAGGCTAAGTTTGGGGGTGGGGTTGTAAGCAAAGGGGAGAGAACTATTTCTCTACATGGGACTCTCATTGATGAAATCCTAGTTCAAATATATAAGGAAGGGCAAGTTCTTCAGAACACTGTGACTGATGGAGAATGAGTATCCTTCTCCACTTGTAACACTGCTCTCCTGAACTATTAGTATTTCTATAGTGGATGGAAGTGTTTCCACTGGATTGATCAGGACCAAAATATTGAGTACTGCATGTGAGGGTTAAAAATAGCGGCGGGAAGTGCTGTAACCCTCCATAAAAGTCATGGCATGTATTTTGCCACAAGGTACATTAGCCATTTCAGAGTGTAAGCAATATTTAAAACCTGAAGAACTGCCCAGTAATCCAAATAGCATTCACTGCCATACAGGTAGTCCTCAACTGCCTTCTAGCAAGGTGGTTGTTACCTACAATGCATCCAACTTTGCAACCTTTCTTGCCAAGATTGTTAAGCAAATCACTGCAGCTGTTAAGTGAATCACGCAATCATTAAGAGAAGGCGGCTTCCCCCACTGTCTTTGCTGGTTAGAAAACGGCTGGGAAGGTTGCAGATGGTGAGGGATGCTGCAACCAGTTGTAAATGCATGCTGATTGCCAACCACCCAAATTTTGATCACATGATTGTGGGGGATGCTGTGATATATCGTAAGTGCAGGGACTGGTCGTAAGTAACTTTTTTCCTAAGTAGACAGAATTGCTGGGAAGTCAGTGTACCTTTGCGGCATGCATGTGACAAAATAAAAAGCAGCCAACAGAAGTTCAAATACTCAGTAGCGCAGTTCTCCTTAGTTATTCAATTAATTTTAATTAGTCACCAAACGGTCAAGTAACCTACGGTCTCTCCTAAGAAATAATTCCTCCATGTCGGTTTCATGCTCAAAGGTCTGCATGCAGACTAAAGAAAATAAAACATACGGAGGAACAGGAAGGCAGTTTTTTTATGATCTAGGTTTTATAGGAAACCCATAAAAAATAGGAAATCCTACAAAAAAGAAAAGGGCTTCTCATATTTCATTTAAAAATATGTATGAATTTAATATGAATCCTTTTCTTGTTAAACATGCATGTGATCCATGAATCTAATAAAACAGCATAGGACAATTGCTTAGAAACACGTTTATTTAATCCTTTTGGAATTCTGTTTACATCCACAAATTATATACATTGTCGTTGTTGTTGTTGTTAGTTGCAAAGTCATATCTGACCCATCATGACCCCATGGACAACATTCCTCCAGGCCTTCCTGTCCATTTAAGCTCACGCCTATTGCTTCGGTGAGTCCGTCCAGCCACCTCATTTTCTGTCATCCCCTTCTTCTTTTGCCCTCAATCTTTCCCAGCATTCGGCTCTTCTCCAGTGAGTCCTTCCTTCTCATTAGGTGGCCAAAGTATTTGAGTTTCATCTTCAGGATCTGGCCTTCTAAAGAGCAGTCAGGGTTGATCTCCTCTAGGACTGACCAGTTTGATCGCCTTGCAGTCCAAGGGACTCGCAGGAGTCTTCTCCAGCACCACAGTTCAAAGGCCTCAATTCTTTGTCATTCAAGCCTTTCTTATGGTCCAACTTTCACAGCCATACATTGCAACTGGGAAAAGCATAGCCTTGACTATATGCACTTTTGTTGACAGGGTATGCTGTCTAGATTTGCCAGAGCTTTCCTCCCCAGGAGCAAGCCTCTTTTAATTTCTTGGCTGCAGTCTCCATTTGCGGTGATCTTGTAGCCCAGGAAAATATAAACCTGTCACTACCTCCATTTCTCCCCATCTATTTGCCAGGAATTGAAAGGGCCAGATGCTATGATCTTAGTTTTCTTAATGTTGAGTTTCAAGCCAACTTTTGCACTCTCCTTCTTCACCAGCATCAAGAGGCTCTTTAGTTCCTCTTCACTTTCTGCCATTAGAGTGGTATCATCTGCATATCTGAGGTTGTTGATATTTCTCCCGGCAATCTTAATTCCAACTTTTGATTCATTTAGCCCCGCCTTTCTCATGATGTGCTCTGCATATAAGTTAAATAGGCAGGGCAACAGTATACAGCCTTGCCGGACTCCTTTCTCAATTTTGAACCAATCAGTGTTTCCGTGTCCAGTTCTCACTGTTGCTTCTTGACCCACATATAAGTTTCTCAAGGGACAAATAAGATGGTCTGGTACTCCCATCTCTTTAAGAACTTGACACAATTTGTTGTGATCCATAAAATCAAAGGCTTTAGCATAGCCAATGAAGCAGAAGTAGATGTTTTTCTGGAACTCCCTAGCTTTCTCCATGATCCAACATAGGTTGCCGGGGTGGGATACAGGTACCGTTCCAGTACGGTGCTCCAGACGGCCCGCCCACCCACTCTCCTTACCTCTATTTGAGCTGATCGGGGCTTTCATCAGGTGGTGCTTAGGAAACTATTGTGGATGCATAATTGGGAAGCTTTGGACTGAGCTAACAGTTAAAAGGGCTGTGTACAGGAAACAGAAAATTGGTATAATCTTCAAGAAGGTGTGTCAAATAAGTAGCAAATGTTTGCAGAAAGAAAGGCTAAAATGCAGAAGGAACGTAGGCCTGCAAGGGACGCTAAGAGCAACTAAAAGGCCTTTTTTGGCTTTGTCAGGAGGAAAAGGAGGAAAAAGGAAGGTGCGGACCTACTACTAGGAGAATATCCTGTTAATAAGAGGTGATGAGCAGAGGACATATTTACTTTAATTTTCTCCCCAAAGGGGAACTGTGTTCAAATGGACCTAAGCAGAACAATTAACAAAAAGTGGGAGTAGCAATCCAAGGTAAATAAAGAGTTGGTTAGAAACACCTGGCTACCACAAACAAATTTACCTCTCCAGGTCATCATCAATTGCATCGTAGAGTCTTAAAGCAATTTGTAGATGTCATCTCCATGGCCCTTTTGGTAATCTTTGACGATTAACCAAATGATGGTTGGGTATAGTTCTAGAGGATTGAAGGAGTGCAAACATTACTCCTGTCTTTAAAAAGACATTTCAGTAAGCATCTTAGAATAAAGCGACGACATACCGAAGGATCCTGACAATCTGGAACAAGGAGCAGAAACCAGCTAGATTAATTTCAAGAGGGGCAAATGCAAAGACCTTTATTTCAGTAGAGGAAAACAAATCAAAGATAGAAGTTTAAGGTGGATAGGACTATACTGGGCAGCAATTCATACAAGGGTGGGCTGCTAAGGTTTCCCCCAGGTTCGGGACAACCCATAGCTAACATTATGGCCGATTCGGAGAACCTCCAAATCCCACCTCTGGCTGGCTCTGCCCACCCCTCCCCTCCCAGGAGCCTCCAGGCAGCCCATTTTGGATACGAAGTAAGTGCAAGGCTGCAAGGAGGCTCAGGGAGGGAGGAAAATGGGCCTCCCGGAAGGCCTCCGCAGCCCAGGGGAGGCAGTTTTCACCCTCCCAGAGGCTCAAGGAAAGCCTCCGGAGCTTGGGGAAGGTGAAAACACTCCTTCCCCGTCGTGGTGCAGGAGGCCAACTAAGCCATGCCCACCATGGCCACGCCCACCCAACAACCAGGCAGAAAACCCATTGCCGAACTTTTTGAAGCCCACACCTGATTTCATATGGAAGAGATCTTGATGTCTTTAGTGATCATAAGATCAACATGAATCCATAGGATGATGCACCTTAAAAAACCCCCACCAAACTCCAAGTAGATTACATCCAAAAACAGGAAACAATAAAACAGAAAAAAATGTACATATCCAGGAAAAAAATATTCCCTCTTCCAAAGCATCAAAATGGTCATCAGGTGCTTAATATCCACCCTCACTCCAAGCTTGAGGATAATGCCAGGTCTTCAAAGACCTTTGGAACAACTGAAGAGTTGAAGTCATACAGATTTCCAGTATTAGGAAATGCTCTTCAAGAGGTTAGGCACCATGACAGAAAAGACAACCTTCCTTGGGTCTTGATAAATGATATTGTTATAGATCATGAGGGAACCTAGAATGTGGCCATCCTGCCCAATTTTACTGGGCAGGCAGAAATTATTGGAGATGGGCACTTTTTCATATAATCAGATCAAGACACTACATTTTAGGAACATGTAGATTTAGTTTAACGGGATCACGTCCAAAGGATAGCTACTAAAATGACAAGCCTGGATACATTTAACCTAGCGAAATAAGTTTGCAGGGAAATAGGAAAGCTCTCTTCAGATGACTGAAGGCCTGTTACTAGATAACAGGGCAAGATTATTTAAGACTCATTCTAGAAGAGAGGACAGGAAACTAGCGTTTAAATTATAAAGAAGTAATTCAACAGTGAAACAAATTACAGTTCCTTGAGAAATGCTGTATTCTCCTTCACTTCCTTTTTCTTTCTAGCACTTTCCTGCAAGTGCACGGCCTACTTTATTCAGATCAGCTGAGTGTTGGTCCATTGGTTGTGAGAGGAATTGATTGACAGGTTTGTTGCCTGAGTCTGAGGTAGGTTGAGAGAGAATGGCCAACCCAAGGTCACTCAGTTAGCTTTTATGGGCTAAACCATTAGACCAGGGGTGACTAGGTTCTTAGACTAGGGTCTTAACCATTAGACCAGGGGTGTCCAAACTTGGGAACTTTAAGACTTGTAGACTTCAACTCCCCAAGTTTGGACACCCCTGTATTAGACCAAAGTGGCTCTCGGCTGGAGTCTCATTCATTGAAGATGTTTAAATAGAAACTGTCTAGCAATCTGTTAGTAATTGTTGGTTCCAATTTGGAACACAGGATCGGACTAGATGGTCTTTACAACCCTTCTATGATTCTGTAATCTACAAATGTGTTGTACGACAACTCTCATATTTCCCTGCAATCAGAATCATTAGAGAATATCAGATTAGGGAAGGTGGATTTCTCTCCCCATATATTGGGTTTACTTATTCTGCTCATTTACAATTTTACTAACTTAGAAGAAAGAAGTTAGGAACAGTGGGCAAATTTATCTTTCACTCTAAGTCGAAGTGATGTCCCGGTGTTTGGAAGCCGTCGGGGTCTGGATGGGGGACAACAGACTCAAACTCAACCCCTCCAAGACTGAGTGGCTGTGGCTACCGGCACCTCGGTTCAGCCAGCTAATTCCATCGCTGGCCATAGGGGGTGAACAATTGCCCCCTGTGGAACGGGCGCGCAATTTGGGCGTCCTCCTTGATGCCCGGCTGTCAATGGATGACCATGTGGCAGCCGTGGCAAGGGGGGCGTTCCACCAGGTTCGCCTGGTGCGCCAATTGCGCCCCCTACTGGACCGGGATGCCCTACGCACGGTCACTCATGCACTGGTGACGTCCCGCCTGGACTATTGCAATGCTCTCTACATGGGGCTGCCCTTGGGACGCGCCCGGAGACTGCAGTTAGTTCAGAACGCAGCCGCGCGGGCTGTGATGGGGAGTACGAGGTACTCCCACGTAACACCTCTCCTGCGCGAGCTGCACTGGCTACCTGTGGTTTTTCGGGTGCGTTTCAAGGTCCTGATTACCATCTTTAAAGCGCTCCATGGCACGGGACCTAGTTACTTGCGGGATCGCATCCTCCCACATACATCCCTGCGGCCAATTCGCTCACACAGGGAGGGGCTTCTCCTGGTGCCGTCCACTAGGCAATGCCAACGGGCGACACCAAGGAGTAGGGCCTTCTCTGTGATGGGCCCAACCCTCTGGAATGACCTCCCCCCCGACATCAGAACTACTACTGACCTCCGCTCCTTCCGGCAAAAATTAAAGACTCACCTGTTCCAACTAGCAGGCCTGGCATAACTACAACTGTTCCTCTGGCATATACACTATTAACTGGTTATTTTAGGGGTAATATTTTAATCTAATGGGTGTGTGTTTTAGGGGTTTAAAATTACATTTACTGGCTCTGTACAGTTCTTTTAATTTCATTTTTTACCTCCTCCATTTTAACTGTACATATTTAATTCTATTTATTGTATTTTGATATATTCTTTACATGGACTGTACACCGCCCCGAGTCCCTTTCGGGAGAGGGGGCGGTCTAGAAGCACGGTAAAATAAATAAATAAATAAATAAATAAATAAATAAATAAATAAATAAGCCAAAGTCAAAGAAAACTCAATTTATTTGAAAATTGTAAGAACAAACCTAACAATTTCCACAGTGGAGAGGTGCAGAATGTATGTGTCCCCAGGAATCGCCCTGAAACTTTGTATTTTATCTTATTTTTAAACAACTTTATGAGTAATGAAATGCCCAATTTGCTTAATGATATTGAACAGTTCAGTTTAATGAATCAAAAAAGAATTGCAAATCCAGAAGGATTTTTCCAAACCTGATGGTAAAAGGGGGTTTGAGTTAACAGTAAATAGTCAGCAAAGGAAACCATAGTAGAGATTTTATGGGAAATATCCAAGGATGTGGCTGCACTGACAAAGGCAAATTGAAATTATTTGAGTTGAAGGTAGAAATGTCAATCTAGTCATGCTTTTGTATAAATCTATTGTAGGACTATACTTGGAATAGTAGGGATGCAGTGACTCAGTGGCTAAGACACTGAGCTTGTCAATCAGAAAGGTCAGTGGTTTGGTGTTCGAATCTCTAGTGTCACATAACAGAGTGAGCTCCTGTTAACTTGTCCCAGCTTTTGCCAACCTAGCAGTTCGAAAGCATATAAAAATGCAAGTAGAAAAACAAGAAACACCCTTGGTGGGAAGGTAACAGCGTTCCGTGCGCCTTTGGCGTTTAGTCATGCCAGCCACATGACCACGGAGACATCTTCGGACAGCGCTGGCTCTTCAGCTTTGAAACGGAGATGAGCACCGCCCCCTAGAGTCGGGAACAACTAGTACATATGTGCGAGGGGAATCTTTACCTTTACCTATACTTGGAATAGTATGCAATTCTGACTTTCTTTTTTCCCTTCCATGTTCAATTCTCAGAGATTGCCTGGACTAGTCCCTGCAGTTTTCTTGATGAAGTTTTTCAAAAATGGTTTCCATTGCCTCCTTCCTAAGGCTGAGAGAAAGTGACTGGTCCAAGGTCACCCATCTGGCTTGGTGTCTAAGATGAGACTCCCATGTTTCTAGCCCGGTGTGTAACCACTGGCTCTACAGTTCTGTGTACTAGTCTACAAAATAATATTGCAGGAGTGGAACAAATTATTAATGAGGCATAGTAGCTTCCTAAGCTTTAGGGAGAACGAAAAGTTAGGATGAAGGCAAAGAAGAAGAAGCATCAGAGGTTCGTGCGTGTGTATGAAATTATGAATGGGGGTAGTTTCACGCTATCTCACAATGTGAGAATTTGGTGACATTCACTGACAACAAAGGAGGCAAGATACAAAACCATAAAAGGCAGTACTTCTTTGTACAATGCATACTCATACTATGAAAACTGTGCTAATGACATGTGTGACAATGGCCCTCTAACTGAGATTATTTTTATAAGTCATTGTGTAAATTATGGAAAAATGAGGCTTTAAAGATTCTAACCAGTGGTGGGATTCAATTTTTTTTTTTACTACCGGTTTGATGGGCGTAGCTTGGTGGGTGTGGTGTGGCTTGGTGGGCATGGCAAGAGAAGGATACTGTAAAATCTCCATTCCCACCGGACTCCAGGAGAAGGTTACTGCAAAATTCCCATTCCCTCCTGATCAGCTGAGACTCGGGAGGCAGAGAATAGATGGGAGTGGGGCCAGTCAGAGGTGGGTATAAGAGTATAAATCTTTATTATGGTCAAAGACCAGCAATACACATTACTTTTTACAATATGTTAAAAAGTACTGACATTAAGATATAATTTAAAAGTATTGACGTTAAAAGTGGAAAATAACAAATTGTTCTCAAATTGTTCGGGTCACTTCCTGGTTTACCTGGGTGCAAAGCCGTTAAGTATGAGGGTAAATACAATGGTCCAAAAATTGTTAGAGATATGTTCAGATAATTGGTACAAGATGACAACTATACTTCTGTAACCAATTTTTTCCTTGTGGGCATTGCAGCAGCACAGAACTTTGCCACTGCATACGAGGTAACCGGTTTTGTGTCCTGGAGGAGAAAGCCTAGGTAAAAATTGTCTGCCCTCCCTGGCAATCTCCCTAATAAGGGGAGAATATGTGCCGACCTACAAGCTCTGTATAGATCGCAGTGTAATAGAACATGTGAGATATCTTCCTCTTCTCCTTTACCACATATACAAACCCGTTCTGCTATAGGTGTTCTCTTATACCTGCCCTGGAGGAGTGCTGAAGGAAGAATGTTAAATCTGGCTCTGAAGAAAGCTATTCTTTGTTTTGGGAAGATCAGGTCATTTAGATATCTTGCCGATTCCCACACACCCCGTTTGATTCTGTCCCTACTGTGGAGAGGCAACCTATTTAGTTCTTCTTGGGACTCCATGTCCTTCATTCTATTGATTTCTACTTGCTTTGCTTGATCAAAGCCTAGGAACATTAAGAATACCGGTGAGAGCCCATAAGAGCCCAGCTTGTGATCAATTACCTGTTTCCAGGAGGAGGGGAAGTTGTCAGTCAACACTAGTGGGGACAGTCCCTCTGGAAAGAAATGCATTTTAAGCCAATGAATGATCATCATCTTCCAGGCTCCTACCTGAATTTGAGGCATGCCTGTCTCAATTCTTAACTGTCAGAGGTGGTATTTACTGGTTCTCCAAATTACTCAAAATTTCCGCTACTGGTTCTCCAGAACTGGTCAGAACCTGCTGAATACAACCTCTGCTTCTAACCTAGCATCTTAAACCACTATACCGAACTAGCGCTATTATTGATATATAAGAATTTCAGTGTAATTGCTTCAAATCAATAGTAGTTCCAAAACTGAAGCAGCACAGAAACAGTATCGGTGCTTTTGAACTTGTGGTGTTAGAAAAGACTCCTGAGAAAATTATGGACAACAAGACAAGAAAACAAAGAAATAGATCCATTGAACAAATAGTATATTCTTTATTGTCATTGTACAAAATAAATACAACAAAAATGGTCAATTTAACTTAAATTAACCAATTAAATTAACTTAAATTAACCAATTTAAATTGGTTAAATCAACTCAGAGGCACAACTGACCAGGCTGAAATGATCTATACTTTGGAGATATGTCACATGAAATCCTAACTCTGTAGAAACATCTGTTAACACTGAGAAAAATGGAGGAAAAGAGAACAACCAAAGGCTAGGTATACAGAGTCAGTTACAGTGGAGATACAGTAGGTGCAGAGTCAGTACTAACTTGATGGCGTATAATCAATCAACTAACCAACCACCCAATCAATGTGAGATGTTTTATCTCCCCAGTAGTTACATTAAGGATGAGTAGGGCATTTCCATCTCAGATTGCTTTTTGTGAGATGGGTGGCTGGCTGATAAGCAAATAAATGTTTCTCCATTTTAAGATCTTGGTGACTGTACCTATAAAGACAAGATTTGGTTCCCATTGCTGGAAATTCCTCAGGGAATTTCTCTCTACTTTCTGTCTCACATTCCAGTAGAGAGAAACTCCCTGAGCATTGGCTCCAGTGCGAATCCAAAAATTGGAAGATTAAATCTCTGTTCCCAACGAGCAACTCAGATTGGTTTGTTCAACATTATCCTGGGAAATGTATATTTGTTTTCATTCGTGTTATTCTTCCTGCTCATACTCATACTTTGATACCCCAAAACCCTGGGGAATCATTGCCAATCTTCTGATCACACCGGATTCTCTTGGCATATAATTTGGAAACCGCTGGAATAATCAAAAAGTAACCAAACCTATACTTATATCTGCAAGATTCTTGTTCCCCAGATAGGTACTTCATATATGTTGGTGGTGGTTTTGAAATCTACTCAAGAATGGCAGTAATTTTTTTTTGTATTATTATTATTTTTTGTATTTTCTGAAATACAACAGCAATAGTTTTAACTTGGATTGTTTTTCACTAGTACTTGCAGAGCAGCACTGAACATTATTCAAAGTAGTCTTTATCTTAAAAGCAATGTACAATATGAATCAGGAAAGTTTGAAGGACCATCTTCTCTCCCAAATAATGCATCTGTGCTCTGAAATCAACTTCAAGGCCTGTTTACACTCATCCTTACTTTCTGAGATGACAACACACGTGGAATTCAAGAAACATCATCTGAGCATAACAGTGCTTCAGAGAAAAAATTTCTAGACACATACCCTGGGCAATTTAACATCCTATGGCCTCAAGCTGGAAAAAAATATCTGAAATTCCTCATACAATATTCATGGAAGACTTCAGAATATTCCACCTTAAATTTTGGATTTAGATTTAAGCCGCTTCCGCAGCCAAATGCATCATTTCCTGGCATAATATAGACATTTTAAAGCAAAGTATGTGACTCCCCCCCTCCCATACACACTTATTTTATCAAGGAATTTTTACCTTTCATGTCTGTAAGGCACTGCCTTTGTTGGTTAATATATATATATATATATATATATAAGGAAATTCAGTTATGCTTCTGCAGCCCACGGGGTGGTCTGTTTACCTTTGGAAGGAATTTTTGCCACCCTGCTGGCTGTGTTGCTTAATCATTTTTCTGTATGAAGCCATTGTGAAATGAAGCAGACGTGGTATTAGCTTTCCATCTCCTATAGTTTGTGTATGAATACTTTAAAGCTGTCCTTCATTGACTCCCTTTGTTTAATAACATTCGGCATTCGTCCCCGCCATTCCGAAAGACGAGGATTTTGAAAACGAGCTTGTTGGCATGTTCTCCATAAAACGTGAAGCTCTCAAACCCAGACATGATGCCACATAGGCTTTATAATGCTTCCACTTACATTTTACAACTAATTTTCTCTTGCTAGCATCCGAGGATAGCCTTTTGAAAGGATTCTCATACACACACACACACACACACCCAAACCATTAGACCAAAACCAAGATTTAAACTTGGCAATTCTTTGTTTTTGGAAACCATTTGTCTGATAAGGCGTTTGTGTTAGGTTTGTTGGATCCAATAAAGGAATTACCTAACTACTGTATTTTTCAGACTGTAAGATGCACCGGAGTAAAAGACGCACCAAGATTTTGAAGAGAAAATTTTTTAAAAAAAGTTTTTGCCCTCCCAAGCCCCCAGGAGCACTCTGCAGGCCTCCCAAACTCTCTGCACGCCCCATTTTTGGTGAAAAAGGGGGCATGCATTGAGTGAGTTTGGAAGGCCCGCAGAGTGCTCCTGGGGGCTTGGGAGGGCAAAAACAGCCCCATTTCCCCAGGAGCACTTTGCAGGCTCCCAAACCCTCTGCTGTCTATTTTTGCAAAAAAATTGGATGTGTGGAGCTGGGTTTTGGAAGGCCAAAAATGCTGTATTCAGTGTATAAGACACACCCAGATTTTCACCCTCTTTTTGGGGGGGAAAAGGTGCGTCTTATACTCTGAAAAATATGGTACATTTTATGGATTCCTTTTCCTTTTGGACTAATACATAATCCTCAACTTACAACATTTCATTTAGTGACCATTTGAAGTTACAACAGCACTGAAAAAACGACTTACAACATTTTTCACATTTGCGACTGTTGTAGCATCCCTGTGTTCACCTGATCAAAATTCAGACACTTGGCAACTCACATTTATGACGGTTGCAGTGTCCTGGGGACGTGTGATCCCCTTTTGCGACCTTCTGAGAAGGAAAACCAATAGAGAGACCAGATTCACTTAACAATCATGTTACTAACTTAACAATTACAGTGATTCACTTAACAACTGTGGCAAGAAAAGTCATAACACAAGGCAAAATTCACTTAACAAATGCTTCACTTAGCAATAGAAATTTTGGGCTCAGAGGAGGAGCTGAAGTCGCGACAATACGGACGTGCGGTCTCGATGCTAAATGCCAAATCCATTCAGAACATGCCTGTGCAAATAATAATAAATACTAATACTAATACTAATACTAATAATAATATAAGATATTAATTAATAATATATTATTAAAATAATATATTATTAAAATAATAATAACAGAAACAAACAGGGGGAACAAAAGATCAGCTGCTCATAGACAAAATGGTACTAAAAATGCAAAATGAAGAAAAACAAATTTAAATAAAGTGTGGATTGATTAGAAGAAAGCATTTGACTCATTACCTTACAGCTGGATTAACACCTGTCTGGAAAACTTTGAAATCAGCAAAAATATCTGTACATTTTTGGAAGGAGGAGCCAACGTCGCTATGATACGGACGTGCGGTCTCGATGCTCCAAGACCGCAGCTGATACTTTTGCCACTGGGTGGTCCAATTGGGCCTAACCATCCCGCAGAGATAGTGAACAGGACGAATACATCTTGCTGATCTCAGGGACATCGCAAAGTGGCCACTCAGGAAATAGTCAAGAGAAGTTCTTCAAGCCAGCGACAAAAAATCCAGCCAAGGCTGATGAAGTCGGGGCGGCTCCAAAACGGAAGGATGTGGAAAGAGAAAGTGTTTCCAGCTGGTGAGGAATTTTTACCATTTTAAAAGAGATTGCCTATAAAAAACTTAAAATTAATTTAAATTGGAGAACAGAAGAAATAAGCAGTGGAATTAAGCTTTGAATGATTTTGGACAGTGGATTATCTTACTTTTTAAATGCTATGTTCATGGATGGAATTTATGCAAGCCTTTTAAAATGAATGGATTAAGTTTCTTTTTCTTTTATTATTCTTTATAACCTATGGACTAAAATTCTCCTCTTTCATTACTGTGGGTGTTCTTCTAACTCATTCAAGAATCAGACTTTTTTTTAACTTGAAATACAAAAAAGATATAAAAGAAACAAAGAAAATTGCAACAATAACACTGCTACTCGGAGGCTGGAGGTTTGTTTATTGGAAATGAAACACTCTTACTTTTCTCACTGATTATCCTGGCTTGGCACTCCAAGGTCTCACTGCTTTTTTATAGAGAGTGATAAGAAGAAAAGCATACAGATGTCCCTTTGAAGTATATCTTTAACCAGAGAAAAGTGAAAATAAAACTTTATTGTGAATCTTTGCTTAATCTTGTTAAAACCTTCCAAGCTAAAGCAGCAGTGTTTGTTAGCTGGAAATAATGGCACAATTTCAAAAGCAGAAAGAAACTTTAAGTCTGCAAAAGATATTCTTAGAAATACAGAAATTATCAAACACATTTGAGAGGATAGAGAAGAAGTTGGAAGACTTAGAGCATCTAACAGTAAAATATAATGAAGAAGTTGGAGATGTTTATCAAGTGGAAAAAGTGGTGGTTAGAATCCTAAAAATCGAAGAGGAAAATAACTATAAAGAAATTAAATTTGCTGATATTTATGGTGATTTGTTTGTGCCTGGAAATGGAAAGAGTGGAATACTGAAGGAGGAATTAAATGGAGGGGAACTCTACCCAAGATGGCAAGACACAGAAGAAGAAGAAACAAAAGAATTTATAGATTTAAAGAGAGAAATTTTATTAGCAACATCATTGATAACACTACCGACAATCAAATACAAGCTGATTAAGGAAACAGAAGAAGGGCATCAAAATTACATGAGAGATTTTATAAGCAAGGAGTTGCTAAGAGAAGTCCAGACAAATTTGATTAAGGAGATTATTAGAGGACTGACACCACAAATGGCAGAAGATATGAGACTGTTTTGCTACTGGAAAGATACAGGTTGATAGATGGAAGAGTATAATTTCAAACTAGTTAAACTTAGTGAAATTTAGTGACAATAGATATAGTTAAATAAATAATTGATAATGATAATAATGTATACAATGAGTAGTGTTATGATAAGTAATAATTGGATATTAATATTGAATGGTACCCATGAAAGGAAGATTAGAAATCCTTTTGGATTATATATAAAGATTAATTAAAAAAGAACTAAGTTAGATACAGTTAAGTCTTGATTATTGGGGGAAAATGTTATGATGCAGGATATAGTTAAATAAAGGAGGGATAATGATAACAACGTATATACAGGAATGGGTACAACATAAGGAAACTGGATGTAAATTGTAAACAGTGATTTGGAAAGGAGGATTAGAAAACTTTGTTACTAAATATTATGGATGTTTAGCTAGAATAGGACATAAGGATTCAGTGTTATTGGAGGATTTTAGAAATAGTAAATGAAATGCCAGTATGTGGTTATGTATTAAATCTTGGTATATTTTATTATAAAGGATGTTTAAACAATTATAATCAAATGAAAATGGAGGCATGATGATGGTACAATGTATAAATATCTGAGTTAAAATACTTGAGTTAATATGAATTATGTTTGTTGACTGTAGAAGAGATGCACGAAAGCCTTTTGTAACCAACTGATACACTTTCTACAGTATGTAAAGAAGGATGTGTTGTGTTTGCTTTGAAAATTAAAAATAAAAAAGTATTAAAAAAAAGACATTTTGGGCTCAGTTATGGTCGTAAGTCAAGGACTACTTGTATGACTATTATTGTCTTTTGCACCCTCCCCTCCATTTCATTATTGAAGCAAAAATGTGCCCTGTTGCCTAAATCCAATTAATTATGGTTAATGTTTACTCGGATGGAAATGGATCAGCATCAAATCTGAGTTTATAACATATGTGAGTGTAGATTTCTTCAACCCAGAAATGAATGCATCTGGCTTTAAGAAAAGAGTATACATGCTTAAAGATAACTGTCAGTGGTGGAATTCAATTTTTTTTATACTGGTTCTGTGAGCGTGGCTTGGTGGGCATGGCATGGCTTGGTAGGCGTGGCAGGAGAAGGATACTGTAAAATTTCCATTCCCACCCCACTCTAGGGGAAGGCTACTGCAAAATCCCCCTTCCCTCCCGATCAGCTGGGACTCGGGAGGCAGAGAATAGATGTGGGCGGGGCCAGTCAGAGATGGTATTTGCCGGTTCTCCGAACTACTCAAAATTTCCACTACCAGTTCTCCAGAACTGCTCAGAATCTGCTGAATACCACCTCTGATAACGGTGGCATATTTTCATCATACTATGTTATAGTTTAGTTTACCATCTGAATGCAGACAATTTTTCAGAAGGCAGAAAGGGAGGAAGCCAGCAGTTTGCAAGTTGGGAACCGAATTATGTATTCATTTCCATTTGATTATCTGGGCTTCTGGGAAGCAGCTTTTGAGATGAAAAAGACTTGAGTGAAAGAAGCCCCTACATTTAGCCCAAATGCAGTCATTTTGGAACAGCATTCTGAATTAATTTCAATTGTAAAATTTTGGCAATTCCCGAGGAATGGCTTAAAGGGGGTCTCCTGCCTTACAAATTCAGAAATTGTTCGTCCCAGTTATGCCTTATTGATAGTCCAGGACAGGATGACAAAGCCACATTATATGGCATGGATACGTTTTGCTTTTCTTTATGGAAGGGTAGATGGAGACTGTCATCTTTGGTGCCAAGTCCATTAAACTTGTGAAGTTCTAAAACTCCGTTAGAAGTTTTTTTTTCCCCTAGTTGCCCTGAGAAGCAGCCTTTGATCATAAAAAGTTTCTGTTGAACTCTCACAGCTATAGCTGTGGCAGAACATTTATTAGTTTGCTCTAAAGTTATTCTGTTCTACCATTTTAATTTTTTTTAAAAAAATATTCTATCTCTACTGGGCTTGGCTCCCATATATCATAATCCATAAAGTGTGTGTTAGTTTAGAGTTACATGCAATCTGATTTAGTTCAGCTTGTTCAACATAATACAAAACCGTGAGTTGGTGTTATATGTGAATTCAGACCTCCTGTAGACCTGGTATCCTGCCAATGAGTTTGAGACTGCAGTTCCCAAAAATTCCCAGATGGCATTGGTTTTAAACAAATAAACTGGCACTATTAATAAATGATACTTTTAACTTGGTAACAAGAGTCCTGGAATGCCTCATAAATACATGGTGGAGATATAATAGTGGTTTTCAAGTACAGGAAGGATTGTTGTCAGTTCTACCAGGTGGATCATACCAAAAAATCAACTCCACAGCAATACTAGAATTACTTCTATGGAGATTGGCTAGAATAAGAGAACCTTGCAAGTCTGTGCTGTACCTCTTCGCTGTTCCCATACTTCCCTGAATCAGGGAGGTATCTACTTCCTAATACTGTCTCGATTTTAGAAACAGCCATAAAAATTGTTTCACTCCCCATTACCTAATTAATGATTCTTTCAAATTCCTGTCAAGGTCATCTTCCTTACTCTCTACAGGTTGTAACACAGAAGAGGGAGTGTACTTATACTGTATTGTTGCCAAGAACAGGACCAATATTATAAGGAAATGGGTTCACATTAGACATCAGGAACAACTTCCTGACAATATGAGTTATCGGGCAGTATAACAGGTTGCCACATGATGTACTGAGTTCTTCTTCATTGAAGGTAAAGGTAAAGGATCCCCTGGCACATATGTGCTAGTGATTCCCGACTCTAGGGGGCGGTGCTCATCTCCATTTCAAAGCCAAAGAACCAGCGCTGTCCGAAGACGTCTCCGTGGTCATGTGGCCGGCATGACTAAATGCCAAAGGCACACGGAACGCTGTTACCTTTCCACCAAAGGTGGTTCCTATTTTTTGACTTGCATTTTTTATATGCTTTCGAACTGCTAGGTTGGCAGAAGCTGGAACAAGTAATCAGAGCTCCCTCCGTTACGCGGTGCTAGGGATTTGAACCGCCAAACTGCCAACCTTTCTGATTGACAAGCTCAGCATCTTAGCCACTTAGCCACCCTCTTTTTCACTAGAACTCTTCAAATAGAGGGTAGATGGAATGTTTTGGATGTCCTGCACTAAGCAGGAGATTGGATTAGTTGCCTTCTGTCACCTCTTCCAGCTCTTAAGATTTTACCCCCAGAAGTTTCTTTTGAGTTGGAGCAGTTCAGGAAGCTGCTGATATCATGAAACAGGGGAAGCCATTCTCTTTAAGATAACCAATGTCTGTCTGCACTAATTGGAGATGCAAATTTTACATTATTACTTCCCTTTACACATTAGAGAAGTCTGGATCTTTCGGTTCAAGGGGCCCTTTTTCTGTTCCTGAGAGTCTTCTCTATTAACAATCAGATTTGGACCAAAAGTCATCCAAACAAAAGGAAACTACCAAATGGAAATCGTTTTCTGATAGCCCTTCAAGTACAGTACTATCTTTTGTAAAGCAGAGCTTATGGTCATGGAGGAGAGAGACTTCTAGATTTAAAGCGCTCCATGGCATAGGACCTAGCTATCTGCAGGATCGCATCCTACCACACACGTCCCTGCGACCTATCCGCTCACACAGGGAGGGGCTCCTCCTGGTGCCGTCTGCTAGGCAATGCCAGCGGGCGACGCCTAGGAGTAGATCCTTCTCTGTGATGGGCCCAACCCTCTGGAATGACCTCCCCCCAGACATTCGAACTACCACCGACCTCCGTTCCTTCCGGCAAAAGTTAAAGACTCACCTATTTCAATCAGCTGGCCTGGCACTTTCTTAGTTTTACCTCCCGGGGATTTATTCTATTTTAATTGGGTTTGGGGTTTTAATTGTGATGTTTTTAGGATTAGAATATATTCATTTCTTAGTACAGCCTATCTCCCCCTCCAAATGTATCTTAAATGTATTTTTATTATTATGACCGATTTTATTGTATTGACTGTACACCGCCCCGAGTCCCTTTCTGGGAGAGGGGCGGTCTAAAAATCTAAGAAATAAATAAATAAATAAAAATAAATTTCTATGGGTCAGTTGAGATGGTAAGCAATGAGGTTGGAAGCAGTGTCAAAGTGTTGGGTTAGTGCTAAGTATGACTATCACACATACTTAGGTAAGGCAGAGGTGTTTAATCGATTAGGAAAATCTAGTGGCTGTGTGAATGCAATATAGTTTAACTTGGATAACTTAGATTAGTTTTTGGCTGTGTGAACCTATAGTTCACTATATTGTCTGAAATTAGATCATGGGCTTATTGATTGGTTGATTGTACTACTGACTCCTTGACAGCTCTTAAGAGTAGTTGAGACCAGGAAACCAAAACAAAGAATACTAATATTATCTTTGTTGTAAGGTGTTGTGGCCCGCCAGCAACCAGTGAAGTTGGCAGCAGATTTGGACAGTGAGGAGGTTGGGGAGGAACATAGGCCAGTCCTGGAGTCTGGGGAAGGCTCTGATGAGGGCTCTGTGTCAGAGGCAGAGGGGGGACCAGAGCCATATGCCAGTTATCAGCTGCCTTCAGAGTTGGACATCAGTGAGGCAGATGAACAGCTGGAGCCTGTTCCCAGTGTGCACATGCGCAGAGTTGTCAGACGAAGGGAACAGCTAAAGAAAGGGGCTCACTTGGCAGTAAGGCCACAGGTGGATGATGAATGACCCTTTCCAGAGGAAACAAAAGAGGAGTGAAAGGGGAGTGGAGTTTGCAGGAGACAATTAATTTGCTTAATTGCCTTGTGACTCTCCGAGACTCCTTGCCAAGTTTTGCAGATATCGGCCTGTCAGCTCTCCACGCCAGATAAGGTCTGTGACTGTAAATCCTCCCTTGAAAGATATTGCTGGGTGTGAATGAGCAGAATTCACAGTAAATTAATAAAAGGGCTTTTTGTGGGGACAAGGAGCTTGCTTCATGCTCTTGGGAAGCCTAGGTCAGAACATAAGGTTACAGCAACAGAATCTTGCAAGTCTGTAAGCACTTCCCCATTCCTCTGCCTTTGTGCTCCAGAGCACTAGAGTGGGTCATTTCTGAGATGCTTTCTCCACCCCTATCCCAGTTAAGAACTCAGATTTTTCTTATTAGGCCATTGTGTAGGCTGGGGCTCTTCCTCCAGTCTCTCAAGGTTATTCTCACAGCCCAATACACTCCTTAGCCTTGATTTCCCAGTTTTTAGGTGGGCACCAATTTCAACATGCCTATCCAGGATGAACAAAGCAAGATGGATTAATTATACCTGGAGTAGATGTCAGGATATAAAGGGATGGCTGTGGAATTCTGGGAGTTGAAGACCACTCAAAATTGCTGAGGTTGAGAAATACTGCTAGAAACAAGTCTGCTGCGTCTTGAGACAGAAGGCAGAGATCTCTACTCCTTACACAGCCATACTTGCTGGGATATTTTGGCAAAGTAGCCTGGATAACCAGATTGGAGTTTAAATCATGGTCAGACATACAAGAAACCTGGTTAATTGCACTGCCTAATTAAGTATGAGGGATGCGGTGGCTCAGTGGCTAAGGTGCTGAGTTTGTCAATCAGAATGGTCGGCACGTCGGTGGTTTGAATCCCTAGTGTTGCGTAATGGAGTGAGCTCCTGTTACTTGTCCCAGCTTCTGCCAACCTAGCAGTTCGAAAGCACGTAAAAAATGCAAGTAGAAAAATAGGGACCACCTTTAGTGGGAAGGTAACAGTGTTCCATGTGCCTTCGGCATTGAGTCATGCCAGCCACATGACCAGGGAGATATCTTCAGACAGCGCTGGCTCTTTGGCTTTGAAATGGAGATGAGCACCGCCCCTAAAGCCAGAAACGATTAGCACTCAAGTGTGGGGGAACCTTTTCCTTTACCTTAATTAAGTATATGTGCATTTACTGCCTGTTAGTGATTTTACAGATACTGTTCACAGAACCAGGGTCAAGAGACACACTTTGTCTTTGGCATCCAAATTATAAGCCAACTATATAAATAGAAGGTCTATTTTGCTATTCAGTTAGAAACAGGTACTGACAGAATTATCATCTTGAAACATAGCATCTTCTCAATTTCTGCTTTGACATTGTCTGATCCATCTTCCTTCGGAAATGAAATTGCTCAGCACTTACCTGTTCCACAATAAAGCTTTGTGTTTTATTTCTGAGCTTAAGGTACCACTTGAGGTTGCTATTCTTTCTTTAAGAAACAGGCAATGACTTGACAAAGACATCGTTCTTTTGAACAAGATTACAATAAAGTCTTTTAAAAAATACAATAAAATGTAATTTACATCATCTCATTTGTTAGGCCATATGACAATCATTTTCTTTCTCTTGACAGCTCTAAACCTCTGCTTAACACATTACGATCATAAATATTATCAGCTACAACATAGCAATTTAATACTTACCAAATGTATTTCTAAAATATTACTGCAGAAAACATTACTGTAGATTTAAAGCCCTGAATTTTTACCAGATGTTTTTGTAGCAAATTGGCTCATGTTAGAAAGAACTTCTGTATGACTCCCTACTACCCTTCACTGCACTATTCTATTACTGTCAAAGCGAGAGTCTTGCCAGTAACGCATTAAACCAAAGACTCAGGAATCCAGATCCAATCCAAATCCATCAGGTGTGATTGGATATTTTACATTCAAAGTGCTTCTAGGCCTACCTATGAGCCCTGATTGATGGTGAGTACTTAAAAGTACACTGGAAATTTTATATTAGCAAGAATGATGTAGTTTTCCCTAAAAGTTCCACGTAGCTTTATGCCTCGGTGAAAATATGCTTCCGAAGATTCTGTATGTAGCAATAGCAGAGTTATGCTTGTTTGTTTGTTTGTTTGTTTGTTTGGATTTATATGCCGCCCTTCTCCAAAAGGACTCAGGGCAGCGTACAACATTAAAAAAACACACATCCCAAAAGTTAAAAAAAATTAAATACATATCCAAAAAACAAACCGAATTTAAAAGACAATACATTTAAAATAAGTTTAAATTAACAGGCCAGGCCGGCTTGCTGGAAAAGCCAACTTTTTAGGGCACATCGGAAGGACCGGAGGTCAGGGATTATGCGAAGCTCCGGGGGCAGCTCATTCCAGAGGGAAGGCGCTCCCACAGAGAAGGCTCTCCCCCTGGGGGTCACCAGCCGACACTGTCTGGCTGATGGCACCCTGAGGAGGCCAGCTCTGTGGGATCGTACTGGACGGTGGGAGGCTACTGGTGGCAGTAGGTGGTCTCGCAGGTACCCTGGGCCTAAGCCATGGAGCGCTTTAAAGGTCATAATTAATACCTTGAATCGCACCCGGAAAACAACCGGCAACCAGTGCAGGCCACCTAAAAGGGGTGTAACATGTGAGCACCTAGGTACCCACATGACAACCCGCACGGCCGCATTCTGGACCAGCTGAAGCCTCCGGGTGCTCTTCAAGGGCAGCCCCATGTAGAGAGCATTGCAGTAGTCCAGAGTAGAGTTATATACCACTTCACAGTGCTTTACAGCCCTCTCTAAGCGGTTTATAGAGTCAGCATGTTGCCCACACTGACCTCAGAAGGATGGAAGGCAGAGGTGGTATTCTACCGGTTCAGACCAGATTGCCCGAACCAGTAGCGGAATCGTGGCTGGCTC
Organism: Natrix helvetica; assembly: GCF_964273705.1. Taxonomy (NCBI): domain Eukaryota; kingdom Metazoa; phylum Chordata; class Lepidosauria; order Squamata; family Natricidae; genus Natrix; species Natrix helvetica. The sequence goes on from NC_138552.1 coordinate 279,167,642, forward strand.
CGCCCACCCACGCCCAGCTCTATGATATCCCATTTAGGCCCTTTTTTCCACCAAAAGCTCATGTGCAGAAGGATCTACGCATGCACAGAAGGATCTGCGTATGCGTGGAGGTGGCGCATACACTCACATTTGCAAACCGGTAAGGAAGGCAAGTGGAAGGCTGAGTCAACCTTGAGCTGGCCAGGAACAAATTGCTGGCAGTCGGCAGAATTAGCCTTCAATACTGCATTCTAACCATATAACTTTGCTAAAGATGGTATTTTCTGACTGATTGGCTTTTTAAATTTTTTTAACACTTTTAGAACTTTAGCATACTCATTGTTAACCACTCCTTTGTACATAGTATCCCTGCTTTGGTTTTATCACTTTTTCTTTCTTTGTGTTGATTGGCTCATACAATGTGACTTCTTTCTGGTCCCCATCTAACAGCTGACAGGTTTGTTATTGCACATGGTTATTGCAAAAGCAAGACTGTTACGCAGAATTTCTTTAAAACCCAGGGATTGTTACAAAAATTGCTTAATATTGTTTCCCCCAAATGCTGATTCACTTCCTATTGCCCGGCCTTATTTTGTGTGTGTGTGCCAAAGTTCTTATCGGCTCATTCTTATCTCCTCTTTTTTGTTGTTGTTGTTGCCAAAGTTCTTATCTGCCACCTAGGATAGTGATGTCCAAGTGACAAATGCTAGGACACTGGGATTATTGCAGGTCAATATGTATGCACTACCTGAACCCAACTAATATGCTCTGACTTTGGAAGAAATTCACACTCGGCCAAGTTAATATGAATGAAGACAAATCTGGAGACGGAGTACAGCCCCAATAATAGAGTTTGAAATACAGCCATGGAAACCTTTGCCATGATTTTTCAGTGCAGTAGTTTCAGTGGGAAGGTCAGTATTGATTTCACAAGCAATGTGTATGAATAATCTCTTTTTGAAAGAAACATAAATAAAAAATCGAGGGTTGAATTTGTCAAAGTGCCCCATTTATACATTATCTTTGAGGCATGACTCAAACTAAAGGCTGGATGAGGTTGGAGAGGTGGATTTTTTCCCCTCATAAAACTGAAGCTAACTGAGCTTACTTTCCTGGTTCTTACAATACAAAAATAACTGATCAATGTTTCTGACACAGTCCTCAAAATACAATCCTCTAAAATGTGATCCATGAAAACAATGGGTAGCTAGTCACATTTCTCTGATATGGACATGCAAACACACACACACAATATATATGTATTTATATATTTATATTTATATATACATATACATATACATATACATATACATATACATATACATATACATATACATATTCACATACATACGTACATACATACATACATACATACATACATACATACATACATATAAAAAGGCAACATTAAAAATAAAAATATGGTTTTCTGCCTGCATGGTCTTCTGTGATGAGCCAAAGGACAGAAAGAGGGAATAGTGACCTTCCTCCCATATTTAGGCATACCAGGGGTTGTAACACAAATACATACCTATTTCCCTGGCTCAACTGATAAGGAGGCGAGCCTGTGGCTTAGTGGCTAAGACTCCTGCCTAAGATATAATACAGCCCAGGTTCAAATCCCAGTAAGGGTATGGCTAGCTGATGAGAGCTAATTAGCTCGAAATAGATCTATACTAGTCTCCCTTTATTTATTTATCAGTACAAATACAACACAAATATATTTTATTTACCAGGGGTTGTAACACAAATATATATGTGTGTGTGTGTGTGTGTGTGTGTGTATCTTGGCTAGATGACTTTGGAGCAGTCACTCCTTCTCACCCAGAACCTGGATGTTAAGCAATATCCAATCTATGTTGAATCATCATAATACATTGTACAGTGGTACAAATCCTTTAACGAACATGACTTCATCCTGCAGAGGATTGAGTGAGTCTCATAATAATACCGTCCATATATAAAACATGAGAAAATAATTTTATGTCCCTAGAGGATTGCATTATCTAGAACAGGGGTGTCAAACTCAATTTCATTGAGGGCAGCATCAGAGCTCCATTTTTGCTGGCAGAGGCACCATGGGCCATTCCTTCATTGTTTCTAGGGCGGAACCATGGGCCAGATCTAACCACCATGCGGGCCGGATCCAGCTCCAGGGCCTTGAGTTTGACACCCCTGGTCTAGAAAATGCCATCACATTTCTTTCATCAAAGGATATAGAAATGAATGGTAGATCAAGGAGAGTTATGGCAGAAGAATATGGAAATGTTGCAGTTTGAGATTTTTATGTTTATTGTTACTTTATCCTATCTGCATTTTGTCCCCCAATCCAAAGCAAAATTTAGACACACACACACCCTTATAATATCAAATTAAAATTTGCAAACTATAATGAAACAAAGAAAAGTTATATACAAGATCCAGAAGTTACAGAGAAAAGTTTGGGGAAGGTTTCCATGAATAAGATTCCAGAATGGAAGTTATACTAATTTTTGCAACAACAACAAAAATACTTATCTTTTGCAATTGATTTATTATATTAACTAAGGAAGTGGTCTGTGATCCACCACAGTTTATGTAATAGAAATATCATTAGTGCTTAAGGTGCCACAAGCCTCTTAATTAGCATTAATGTGAAATCCAGAAGTGGGGCCAAGACGCAAGAATGCCTTCAGGCTGGTTCATAGACCTAGTCTGGCATATTTATACATGACTATTTATTTATTTAAAATATTTCTGCCCCACCTTTTCATGGAATGCTCAAGTCAACTAATAATAATTAAAATCTATACACCAATAGCAGCAATACTGTCAGTAGAAATCTGTTGCCTAGGATTTGGATTTTCCCACTAGCTCCCCACTGGTTTACCTCTAATACAGTGACCTCAAAATCATTATAATAGGTTTATTGCACAGTCATCTATCAGTATAGTGTGGTATTTCACACTTAACCCTCTGGCCCCATGATGACAAATTTATGGCATGCATGCCACAGGTGGCACAAAGAGCCATCTCTGCGGGCATGCCAGCCATTGGCCCAGCCCATCTCCACTGCACATGCGCGTGTGCCTCTCACCAGCCAGCTGGTCTTCAGGTCTCTGCTGCGGGTGGGGTGGGCCGTATGTGCGGGGGCGTGCTCGCATTGCATTTTGGGGCCTCATGCAGCGCCCCTGTGCCCCGCATTGCATTATGTCATTTTTGGCACGTGACAACGAAAAGGTTAGCCATCACATCTCTGCCCCCTTCTGAGAGAGAGTTAAATTAAAGGGGGACTCAGTCCAGGGTGTCATCAATAATAGCGACAAATGTATCCAGACTCAAGCAAGTTTTTGTGGGAATTATATGTACTGGAGTAGACCAGTATATTTTTATATATGCCTAATAATAGGGGGCATGATGGGTCACCATTTAAAGAAGCTGAGCTTGTCAGTTGAGAACCTGATGGCTCAGGTACAAGACTCGAGTGCAGCATGACAGGGTGAGTTCCCATTACTTGCCCCAGCTATTGCCCACCTAGTAATCTGAAAGCATGCAAATGCAAGTAGATAAACAGGTACCACTTTGATGGGAAGATAACAGCATTCTGTGCACTTTGGTATATAGTCATTCTGGCCAAATGACCACAGAATTGTCTTTGGATACTGCTGGCTCCCTCTGCTAAGAAACAGAGGAACACTGCACTGGGATACATCTAGACAATGAGAAACCTTTATGTGCCTAATAATAAGTCAGGATCTTTTATGAGCAAGTTGGCAGAGACCATAATAGCCTGTATATTACTGTAAGACAGGAACAAGCAAATACCTTGTGATTTAGCAGGTTGTATGAATCAGTTCTTAGGTTTTTTTTTTATTAAGTTCTGAGGTCACTTAATAAATTCTTAGCATACCCTCAAACATTCTCTGGAATCACCTGCCTTCAGCCTTAGTTTTTTTCTAGCATATTAATGTCACAGAAAAAAGGCATCTTAGGCATGCTGAACCAGACAAGAGGGGCAGACATATCGGAATCAAGAATGTTTCTATCTGTTGTGGCCGGCCAGCAAAGCTGGCAGCAGATTCAGACAGTGAGGAGGTCTGGGGAAGGCTCTGATGAGGGCTCTGATGAGGGCTCTGTGTTGGAGGCAGAGAGGAAGCCAGAGGCATATGCCGGTTATCAGCTGCCTTCAGAGTCAGACATCAGTGAGGCAGATGAACAGCTGGAGCCTGTTCCCAGGTGGAACTAACTAGATGGTTCCACCCCAGGCGCCTGATGGACCCTGAAAGGTTCCTGATGGAACTTGGGACTTTTCCTGAATCCCTTGCTCACAAGTCGACTGAAGCCCTAGTGGAAGCCTGGGATAGGGCGGTCACTGGGGCCTTGGATCGCGTTGTGCCTTTGCGGCCTCTGACGCGGTGTCAATCCTGGGTGGCTTCCTGGTTTACCAAGGAGCTCCGGGAGATGAAATGCCGGAAAAGAAGTCTAGAGAGTGGTTGGAGGGCCAGCCGGTCCGAATCTGATCGAACACTAGTAAGAATTCATTTTAAATCCTACTTAGTGGCGATAAAAGCGGCAAAATGGCAACATTTTTCCGCTCTTATCGCGTCCACAGATAGCTGCCGAGCCGCCCTGTTTAGGGTGATCCACTCCTTACTTAACCAAGGAACTGGGGAAGACCCCTTGCAGGTTAGGGCTGAAGAATTTGTTCAGGATCTGCAGGATAAAATCGCTCAGATCCGGACAGGCCTGGACTCTGACTGGGTAGATACGGGTGAGCCGATGGGGATGAATCTTGTGGAGACAATCTGGGATGAGTTTGACCCTGTGACCCCCGAGGGCATGGACAGGATTATGGGGAGACTCAGTGCTGCCACTTGTGTGCTGGACCTGTGTCCCTCTTGGCTTCCCGGGAGGTGACACAAGGCTGGCTCCAGGTGATTACCAATGCTTCATTGAGAGAGGGGTTCTTTCCCATCGCCTTGAAGGAGGTGGTGGTGAGGCCCCTCCTTAAGAAGCCTTCCCTGGACCCAGCTTCTTTAGCCAACTATCGTCCGGTCTCCAACCTTCGCTTTGTAGCAAAGATTGTCAAGAGTGTGGTAGCACATCAGCTTCCCCAGTACCTGAATGAAGCTGTCTACCTGGATCTATTTCAGTCGGGTTTCATGCCCGGGTACAGCACGGAGACGGCATTGGTCACGTTGGTCGATGATCTCTGGCAGGCCCGGGACAGGGGCTGCTCCTCTGTCCTGGTCCTATTAGACCTCCGGCAGCTTTCGATACCATCGACCATGGTATCCTACTGCGAGGACTCAGGGGGCTGGGAGTGGTGGGCACCATTTTACGGTGGTTCTCCTCCCACCTGTCAGATCGGTCGCAGTTCGTGTTGACTGGAGGGCAGGGATTGACCCCGAGGCACGTCACTTGTGGGGTGACCCAGGGGTTGGTTCTCTCACCCCTCCTGTTCAACATATATATGAAGCTGCTGGGCGAGATCATCCATGGTTTTGGGGTAGATGATCATCAATACTGATGATACCCAACTTTTCATCTCTACCCCAAACCACCCAAACGATGCCCTCGACGTGATGTCCCAATGCCTGGAGGCTGTGCGGATCTGGATGGGGAGGAACAGGCTCAAGCTCAATCCCTCCAAGACTGAGTGGCTGTAGTTTCCGTCATCCCGATTTGTGCATCTTGTTCCATATTTGATGATAGGGGGATAAATTTTAGCCCTCTCAGAGAGGGCTCGCAATCTGGGAGCCCTCCTGGACACATGGCTTAGTTTAGAAGAACACCTGACGGCCGTGACCAGGGGGCCTTTTACCAGGTTCGCCTGGTACGTCAGTTGCGCTCCTTCCTGGATCGGGATGCTCTATGCACAGTCACTCATGCCCTCGTCCTTTCTCGCCTGGACTACTGCAATGCTCTCTACATGGGGTGCCCTTGAAGAGCACCCGGAGGCTTCAGCTGGTCCAGAATGCGGCTGCACGGGTTATCATGGGGGTACATAGGTGCTTCCATGTTACACCCCTTTTAGGCGGCCAGCACTGGTTGCCGGTTGTTTTCTGGATGCGATTCAGGGTATTAATTATGATCTTTAAAGCGCTCCATGGCTTAGACCCAGGGTACCTGCGAGACCACCTACTGCCACCAGTAGCCTCCCACCGTCCAGTGCAATCCCACAGAGTTGGCCTCCTCAGGGTGCCATCGGCCAGACAGTGTCGGCTAGCGACCCCCAGGGGGAGAGCCTTCTCTGTGGGAGCGCCTTCCCTCTGGAATGAGCTGCCTCCGGAGCTTTGCATAATCCCCGACCTCCGGTCCTTCCGACGCACCCTAAAAAGTTGGCTTTTCCAGCAAGCCTGGCCTGTTGATTTTATCTAATTTTTAAAATGTTAGTGTTATATTAATTCGGTTTGTTTCTTGGATTGTTTCTAATTTTCTTTTTAAGTTTTGTAATATGTGTTTTTTAATGCTTTACGCTGTCCTGAGTCCTTTGGGAGAAGGGCGACATATAAATCCAATAAAACAAACAAACAAACAAACAAACAAACCAGTGTGCGCATGTGCAGAGTTGTCAGACAAAGGGAACAGCTAAAGAACAGGGGTCGACTTGGGAGTAAGGCCACAGGTGGACGATGAAGGACCCTTTCCAGAGGAAATAAAAGAGGAGCAAAAGGGAAGTGGAGTTTACAGGAGACAATTCGTTCACTTAATTGGTTCATGACTCTTCGAGACTCCTTGCCAAATTTTGCAGATATTGGCTTATCAGGTCTCCATGTCAGATAAGGTCTGTGACTGTGAATCCTCCCTTGAAAGACTTTGCTGGATGTGAATGAGCAGAATTCACAGTCAATTAATAAAAGGGGTTTTTGTCGGGACAAGGAGTTTGCTTCATGCTGTTGGGAAGCCTCGGTCCGAACACTATCTGTGCAGAATTTGAAAGTTGGAAGAATGCCTACATTCCTTAGCACCCTTTTTTTAAAAAAAACAACAACACATCTTTATTATTGACAGGGACATTTTTTAAAAAATGCAGAAATCAACTGAATTTTATTTGAAGGATCTTGTAACTAGCCCCATTGATTATCCTGATACATTTTCAGTGGTATGTACTGCTTTCCTTAGGATGTCACCGCCATTTATTCTCTTTTGCAGAGTTACTCACCTTTTGAAATCAGAGATTTTGCCAAGACAGAACTTCCGTCCTTACATAGATTAAAACAATAAACACAATTGGTTGTGTTCCTAAATTGCATAACACCATAAACTGCAAGGTTTTTCTGAGTTGGACATTTTACTACCGATAATGTGTGTCGTATCAGGGCGCACACTGAAAAACATATTATGCCAAGAAAATCCGTAAGGGCAAAAATTACATATGGTTTCATTTCATTTAAATCTAAGCTTAATTAATATTCAGTTGCATTGATTAAATACCGTAAAAAGGATTGTTCCCTATGTATTTAAAATTTTCCAACACATTAATGATGGCTCCAGTGGCTCTCATTTGTGTTTTATAACATTAGCTCTGGTTTACAGACTGGAATGGCTGGGTCCACACAACACTCTAAGCAAAAACCAAACAAGTTATTCTTGGAAAAGTGCATGATTTAGTAAGAATAAACAAAATAGGGTTCTTTGGTGCTTTTCCAAGTTGCTTCTGAGCCTGTAACTATTTTCTGAACTTTGCTAAGAGAATAAATAAACCCTATTCCTGCTTTATTTGTATTATTTCTCTGCATTGTGATCATCTGACAATTTCACATTGATGTATTTCCCCCTCTTCTCTATCCTTAACTTGCTTTTCTTCATTATGTTTTTTTTCCCCATATCTGAAACATATCTGAAGAGAATCCAGGACTCTTTCAGCCCAACCCTCTTCCTATCAGACAATTCCCAGAATTAAGTAAAGCACAATGGATTATAATCCTGTCTTATTTTAAGAGCCTCCAGGCAAAGAGATCTTGCGGCTTTTCCTGGATGACTTCCATTGTTCAATAACCGGAAACATTTCCCAATATTGGTCATGGATCCATGCTCTTTAGTCATGGGCCAGGACATCATGCTGCCTTCAACAAGATGTATTTCTCTACTATCTCAGGAAGAGAAACTAATCACTCAGCGGATTGATTTAAACCATGGTGGTAGAATGCCAAATCTTCCACTGAATCTATATATAATGGCCTGATTTATGAGATGGGGGAAGGGTCGAAGTGTTTATCCCAGCTGTCAGCCCCATAGAATCTTCTCCTTGAGGCAATGATATCCTGATGTTACTTCTTCTTAAGGTTGATCTATAACTATCTGCAGAAGAATCAAAGGGCCCAGTTTTCTTTGATTACTTATAAAAAAGACTGTGAGATGCCATGATGGAATTCTTTGTTGTTGTTAGCTGCAAAGCCATGTCCGACCCATCGTGACCTCATGGACAATGTTCCGCCAGGTCTTCCTGTCCTCTACCATCCTCTGGAGTCCATTTAATCTCATGCCTACTGCTTTGGTGACTCAATCCAGCCACTTCATTCTCCGCCGTCCCCTTCTTCTTTTGCCCTCAATCCTTCCCAGCATTAGCCTCTTCTCCAGTGAGGCCTTCCTTCTCATTAAGTGGTCAAAGTATTTGATTTTCGTCTTCAGGATCTGACCTTCTAAAGAGCAGTCAGGGTTGATCTCCTCTAGGACTGACCAGTTTGATCGCCTTGCAGTCCAAGGGACTCACAGGAGTCTTCTCCAGCACCCTAGTTCAAAGGCCTCCATTCTTTGGCGCTCAGCCTTCCTTATGGTCCAACCTTCACAGCCACACATTGTAACTGGAAAAACAATTCTTTATCTGTTGCATAACCAAAAATGTTATAAGCTACCCAAATCCAAGGTTTTAGCTTTCTGTCTGATGTTACATGTTTGCATTGGTTGGGAGAAGAAATGTGAGTAGCCTCCTGAAATGGTAAAATTCCAACAAGCTGAACCACTTACTCCCTCTAAACATGCATTTTGCCTCTTGACTCCATTTGTCATTCTTGCTGTGACCCAGGTAAACAGTTTATTTTCACTGGTTTTGTTGACAGCCTTTAAAGGCTTTGAATACTGCTGCCTTATGCACTACTGAGTTTGATTTTTCTGTAAGCCAGGCTTCTACAACCTGACGCCCTCCAAATACACTGGACTTCAACTTTCATGATTCACAGCCAGGGGTTCCAGACTGGGGAAGACTGCTTATTTCAACAAAATTATATTATTCCACAATGTTTACTGCATTGCATAAGGCAGATGACAACAGAATTAATATGACAACAGAATATCCCATAAAATCAAACAATAAAAATGAAAACCATATAATTAAGCTAAGTGGTCTTGAAATCATCATGAGATTGCCCAGTGCTCAATAAGAGTTATTAGTTAAGTGGCTGAGAATCTTATACGGGTTGTCCTCAACTTACAATAGTTCATTTAGGAACCATTGAAAGTTACAACAGCACTGAAAAAAGTGACTTATGAATTGCAGTTGTAAGCCAAGGAAGCTGGAAAGATACACCACTGTAATTCCTACAATGGAGGAATGTAGAGATGGTATTGAGCAGGTTCTGACCAGTTCTGGAGAACCGGTAGCAGAAATTTTGAGTAGTTCGGAGAACTGGTAAATACCATCTCTGACTGGCCCCGCCTCCATCTATTCTCTGCTTCCCGAGTTCCAGCTGATCGGGAGGAAATGGGGATTTTGCAGTAACCTTCCCCTGGAGTGGGGAGGGAATGGAGATTTTACAGTATCCTTCCCCTGCTATGTCCACCAAGCCACACCCACCAAGCCACGCCACACCCAAGCCACGTCCACAGAACCGGTAGTAAAAAAATAATTGAATCCTACCACTGGAGGAATGGATCGTAAAGATGATGGAGGTGACAAAAATGGTGAAAGTGACTGTTTTAATCAAAGAGAAGAATTTGTCTAGTTTTACTTCTATTTGCAAACCACTTCTGGGTTTTTGCTCAAAAGTTTTTTAAAAAATGAAACTTTGACTTTAGGGTTTGATGATTAAAATGATTTTTTATCATCAAAACCTAAAGTGTTAGAAACTTCTAAAACTTCCTAACAGTGAGGACAACTGACCAGTGGAACAGAAGTTGCCTTCAGAAGTAGTGGGTCCTTCATCACTGGAGGTTTTTCAGAAGAGACTGGCCAGTCACTTGTTTGAAATGGTATAAGGTCTCCTGCTTGAGCGGGGAGTGGACTAGAAGACCTCCAAGGTCCCCTCCAGCTCTATTCTGATTGATTGCTTTTATTATAGAAATGTCTTGAAATGTTGTAAAATGTAAAGCCAAAGTTGAAGTCCCGCCCCCCGTATTTTACTGCATTGAAAAATGATTGAAAGTCAGTACTTTTTTTTCTTTCTTTGCAGCTTTCTCCTTCTTTCTCTCATTTTTATAATTTTTGTTTCCTTTTGGATTTTTATCTTACACTAAAATTTAAACAATAATAAAAAAGAGTTACAGTATTAGATGCTGTTGAGTCAGGCATGCAACTACAGAAACAAATGCTCCGCAATTTTACGTTTCAGGCACCGCAATATAGATTTAGATAGAAGGTATCAACAAATAAGGCATCCAGAATTATCAGGGGGCTAAAGAACTGAATCAAAAAGTAATGTTACAACATGAATGAAGAGAAACGTACATGTCCCAGGATAATGTTGCAGGATCCAATTGGTGTCACTGAGTCGGTCACTGGGACCAGATATTTAGTCTTCCAAGCAGTGTTGGGGGGTCAGAGGTGGTATTCAGCCAGTTCTGACAGGTTCTGGAGAATCAGTAGCGGAAATTTTGAGAGTGGGGAGGGAATGGGGATTTTGCAGTATTCTTCCCTGCCACGCCCACAAAACCACGCCCACGGAACTGGTAGTAAAAATTTTTGAATCTGGGACTCAATTTTTTTTACTCGTGGTTCTGTGGGCGTGGCTTTCTGGGCGTGGCAGGGGAAGATTACTGCAAAATCCCCATTCCCTCCTCACCCCACTAACCTGCTTTCCAGCTACGTTCTCTTTTTCAGGGCAACAAAAGAAGACCAGTTGGGAGGTTGGGAGGCAGCGGGGGCGGGGCCAGCCTATTTCCTGGTTCTCCAAACTACTTAAACTTTCCACCACCAGTTCTCCAGAACTTATCAGAATTGGATGAATACCACCTCTGCTTCCAAGCTTTTAGACTCGTGCTGGAGCCCATCCTCAGGGAACTTCTCTATGTATGCACACATAGAGAGAAATTACTTTAGGATGTGCTCCAGCATGAGACTGAGAGCTTGGAAGACTAAAACTCTGGTCCTGGTGACCGACTCAGATTGGATCTTGCAATGTTACAATAATTCAGGATTGTTTTAATTTTAAAAAAAAGAGTTAATAGAAAGAAAATTATTTTTTTGAAATAGAATTTTAAAAAATGTACAAATACTAAAACTAGACCAGATGTGTCAAACTCAAGACAAATATAGAACGAGGTATGTGTAAATAATAGATTGGAAAATACAACGAGGAAAAGGGGAATGTAAAATGGTAAACATAAAGACAGAACCGGGTTTTCTGGAATATCATCCAGAAAATATGCCAGATGGAAGAAGAAAATATGCAGCCACAACAATAGAAAGAGGAAAGGAAGAGAGGAAAGGTAGGAAGAGGAGAGGAGAAGTGAGGAAAGGAGAGGGAAAGAACAAAGAAAAAAGGAGAGGAAGATAGGGAGTGGTAAGAAGAATAGGAGAGAGGGTATGAAGGGGAAGAAGAGGAGAGGAGTGAGGGAGAGGAAGGGGAAGAAGAAAAGGGAAAGGAGAGGAGGAAAGAAGAAAGTAGAGAAGAAGGGAGGGAAGGAGAAAAAGAAAACTAAAATAAAATAGGTTTATGGGATGGTAAGCAAAGCAATCCCGATTATATATTTTAATTTTTATATGGAAAATGAATGTTCAAAATTGTTAATACAAAAGGGAATAATAACTATAAGAATGTATACCTGCAAATTTATGTATGAGATTAAAAATAAAAAACTTTTTATTAAAAAGAAAAGACCTGGGGGCCAGATCCGGCTCATGGGGTGTTTAGATCTGGCCTGCAGGCCCCCCACCCCTGAAAACAGTGAAGGACTGGCCTGCAGTGCCTTTGCCAGTGAAAACGGCCTCCCAAGCTCCGTTTCCAGCTGAAACGGCCTCCTGCAACTCTCTGCCAGCAAAAAAAAAAGAGCTTGGGAGGGCCACGTGCGGAGCTTGGGAACCTGTTTTCCCTAGCACAGCACTCGGGCTCCCACAGGCATCCCTGACACGAGTAACACGGGGGGCCCTTGAGGTCAAACACAATGTTGATGCAGCCCTCAATGAAATCCAGTTTGACACCTTGGTTAGAGATTCAGATAGGTGAAGGGCAGTGCTTTTTCTCATCAATTCCCCAAATCTAGAGAGATCCTTTTATAGCTCTCACTCCACTCCCGCTTTTTTAAAAAATTCAACTTACTTGTTGTAAGTCTTACCATATCTATCTGCTATTTCAAAAATGTGAATATCTTTGAGGGAGTTAAGAAGTGACTCGAAGACTAAACTTCTAAACTCGAAGACTAAGCATTTTTTCAATTAGCCCTCTTTCACCAACAAATAATAGAATAGAATAATAGAATAAATTTAATTTGTTAGCCGCTCCCTCTCCAGAAGGACTCGGGGCGGCGTTCAATAAAAACCCATACAAATATACAAATACATACAATACATATACACATACATACAAACACATACACGTACATGTACATGGAGGAGGTAACAATCATTAAATGCATACAATAATAATAATAGAATTAAAATTAACAATTAAAATACCCTCAGTTAAAATTCCAAATTTAAAAAAGACTGTCAGGAGCAATGGGATAAACTATGGTTGAGCCAGGCCAGCTAATTGGAAGAGGTGGGTCTTGAGCTTTACACGGAAGGAGCGGAGATCGGAGGTAATCCTGATGTCAAGGGGGAGGTCATTCCACAGGGCTGGGCCCATCACAGAGAAGGCTCTGCTCCTAGGCGTCGCCCCCCGACACTGTTTGGTGGACGGCACCTGGAGAAGTCCCTCTCTGTGCGAGCGGATTGGTCATAGGGATGTATGGGGCAGGATGCGATCCCGCAGGTAACTAGGTCCTGTGCCATGGAGCGCTTTAAAGATCGTAATCAGAACCTTGAAACGCACCCGATAGACCACAGGAAGCCAGTGCAGCTTGCGCAGGAGAGGTGTTACATGGGAGTATCTAGTACTCCCCATAATCACCCGCGCGGCCGCATTCTGGACCAACTGCAGTCTCCGAGTGCATCTCAAGGGAAGCCCCATGTAGAGAGCATTGCAGTAGTCTAGGCGAGACGTCACCAGCGCATGAGTGACTGTGCGTAAGGCATCCCGGTCCAATAGGGGGCGCAATTGGCGCACCAGGCGGACCTGGTGGAACGCCCCCCTTGCCACGGCTGTCACATGGTCGTCCATGGACAGCCGGGCATCCAGGAGGACGCCCAAATTGCGCACCCACTCCACGGGGGCCAGTTGCACGCCCCCGATGGCCAGAGATGGAAGCAACTGGTTGAACCGGAGGGCCGGAAGCCACAGCCACTCCGTCTTGGAGGGGTTGAGTTTGAGTCGGTTGTCATCCATCCAGATCCGTACGGCTTCCAAGCACCGGGACATCATTTCGACGGCCCCGTTGGGGTGGTTCGGGGTTGAAATATACAGCTGAGTATCATCAGCGTAGAGGTGGTACTCAACCCCAAAACCACGAATGATCTCGCCCAGCGGCTTCATATATGTGTTGAACAGGAGTGGCGAGAGAACCGACCCCTGTGGCACCCCACAAGTGAGGGGGCTCAGGGCCGATCTCTGCTCCCCTGCCAACACATGTTGCGTCCGGCCGGAGAGGTAGGAGCCAAACCACCGTAAAACGGTGCCCCGAACCCCCAACCCCTCCAGCCGGTGCAACAGGATACCATGGTCGATGGTATCAAAAGCCGCCGAGAGGTCTAATAGGACCAGGATAGAGGAACAACCCCTATCTCTGGCCCTCCAGAGATCATCAACCAACGCGACCAAGGCCGTCTCCGTGCTGTGCCCAGGTCGGAAGCCGGACTGGCGCGGGTCTAGATAATCATAAATAAAAACAGTGGCAACAGTAAAACTAAAGAGTCAGCCGGGAGAGACTAATTGGAGGTGGTTATGGCGGCGGGTGAGGGGAAAGAAAGGTCGCCACTGCCAGGGACTCCTGTTGTTTTTCCATCATATCCTGGCTGCTCCCAATGCCCCTATGCCCCCCCCGGGCCTTGTCGACGCCAGCAGGGGGGCGCCAAATGCCCACTATGAGTCTCTGTTGACCTTTGTGAAGTTTGGTGAATCTCTGGAGAGTTCTACCCTAAACTTCACCCTGAACTTTGGAGAACCCTGGAATGCCGGGTGGGAGCCTCTGGAACCATCTTGAACCTGTGTGAACAGTCTCCCACCTTTTGGTCATCTTTACCATGGAACCACCTTGAATAGTCTCTCACCTTGTGGTCATCTTTGCCATTCTATATAATCAAGGGATATTCGATCATTCCCCCCCTTTTTTTTCCTCCATCTAAGTACATTAACATCTCCTCCCTCCCACTAAGACCCCGACTCATCATCTATCAACTTTTATCAACTTTTTATCAGCACCCTGATCCCACTGGGCTTTTAACTAACTATTTATTCGAGGTCAGACCTGCTCCGCCTGCGGGAGGCCCCTCTCTCGCAGGTATGGCCCTTGGCTCTCTCAAGGGCCTGCCTTGATGACGGGTTTGCGAACCCCGAGAGGTGGAAGAAACGGAGGCTGAGGGGCTTTTTATCTAAATGTTTTTTACTGTTATTAAGGGGTTCCAGGGAGGGGGGGTGGGATAACCAGGCCGGGAGAGGAGCCAGTGCCAGACGAACAGGTGAGTCCGGGAAGGAAGTGAGCGGGGTGGGGGGGAGAAGGAACAAGTTATTCCAACAGAGGGTTGTTTGATTACAACGGTCGTGGGGAGGGAGGGATGCGAGGACAAGAAAAGATCACAAGGTCGGTTGGGAGACCGTGGCGGCTGGCTACGCCCGGTCGTTTGTACCAACCCCCGCAACCTAGGTGGCCAGGAACTACAGAGCCGGGGCCTGCGGCTGATGCTTTGCAATGCAAGGTCCATGACCAACAAGGCCCCCCTCATTAACGAGTTGATCTCTGAGGGGGAGCTGGACCTTGCAGGGATAACGGAGACCTGGTTGGGCCACGAGGGTGGTTTACCCCTCGTGGAAATGTACCCACCAGGTTTCCGTGCATTCCATCAGCCTCGGGCCCTGGGTAAGGGTGGCGGGGTGGCGGTAGTTATACGGGAAGGTCTAGAGCCGAGGGAGTTCACTGTTCCTCAGATATCCGGGTGTGAGTCCCTTGGTGTGAAATGGGGCCCAGGGAGGCAGTGGGGTTTGCTGATTGTATACTTGGCTCCTCGCTATACATCAGCGGCCCTGCCCGAGCTCCTCGAGCTGATCTCGGAGACGGCGGTTGAGATCCCCAAGCTTGTGGTTATGGGGGATTTCAACCTGCCGTCGACGGGAGCAGCATCTGAGGTGGCTCGGGAGTTCATGGCTTCCATGACAGCCATGGGCCTGACCCAATTAATTCAGGGCCCCACACACGAAGGCGGCCACACACTGGACCTTGTTTTTGTATCTGAGCAGTGGACGAGTGATCTGGGTATAGGGGACTTAGCTGTTACACCCCTGTCATGGTCAGATCACTCATGTCTCCGGCTGGACTTCCCTGGCGCTACCCCCCATCGCGAGGAGGCGGGACCAGACGGTCCAAGCTGGTACCGCCCCAAGCACCTGATGGAGCCGGATAGGTTCCAGACGGAGCTTGGGCCATTACCTGTAGCCCTGATCCGCGCTCGGTCGGAGGACCTAGCAGCCGCCTGGAATAGGGCGGCGGCTGGGGCCTTAGACCGGGTTGCGCCTTTGCGACCTCTCCTGCGGCAGCGACCCACCCGAGCTCCTTGGTATACCGAGGAGCTGAGGGTGATGAAGCGCCATAGGAGACGTCTAGAGAGCAGGTGGAGGTCCTCACGCTCCGAATCTGATCGAACACAGGTAAGAGCCTATTTACGGGCCTACCTTGTGGCATTAAGGGTGGCCAAACGTAGATATTGTGCCGCTCTTATTGCGTCCGCGGATAACCGCCCTGCCGCCCTGTTTAGGGTGACCCGCTCCCTCTTATCACAGAGGACGCAGGGGGCGCCCTTGCAGGGCAGAGCAGAGGAGTTTGGGGAATATCTGCAGGACAAAGTCGCTCAGATCCGGAGCGGATGGGCCCCCCTCAGTGGACCGGACGGGCCGCCAACAGCGAGTCTTGTGAGACCATCCTGGGAGGAGTTTGATTCTGTTGCCCCCGAGGATTTGGACAGGTTGCGTGGACGGCTGCGACCCACCACATGTTTAATGGACCCGTGTCCCTCCTGGTTGGTACTGGCATCTTGGGAGGTGACCCGAGGCTGGCTTCTGGGCCTGGTGAATGCCTCATTTGGTGAGGGATCCTTACCAACCGCCTTGAAGGAGGCGGTGGTGAGGCCCTTACTTAAGAGGCCTTCACTCGACCCAACGGAGCTAGCTAATTATCGTCCAGTCTCCAACCTTCCCTTTCTAGAGAAGGTTGTCGAGAATGTGGTGGCGCAGCAGTTTCCACGACACCTTGACGAATCCGATTATCTAGACTCACGCCAGTCCGGCTTCCGACCCGGGCACAGCACGGAGACAGCCTTGGTCGCGTTGGTCGATGATCTCTGGAGGGCCAGAGATAGAGGTTGTTCCTCTATCCTGGTCCTATTAGACCTCTCGGCGGCTTTTGATACCATCGACCATGGTATCCTATTGCGCCGGTTGGAGGGGATGGGAGTCGGAGGTACCGTTCTGCGGTGGTTCGGCTCCTACCTCTCCGACCGGAAGCAATGTGTGTTGACAGGGGGGCAGAGGTTGACCCCGAGGCCACTCACTTGTGGGGTGCCACAGGGGTCGGTCCTCTCGCCTCTCCTGTTCAACACATATGTGAAGCCGCTGGGTGAGATCATCCGTGGTTTTGGGGTTGAGTACCACCTCTACGCTGATGATACTCAGCTGTATATTTCAACCCCAAACCACCCCAACGAGGCTGTCGAAGTGATGTCCCGGTGTTTGGAAGCCGTCGGGGTCTGGATGGGGGACAATAGACTCAAGCTCAACCCCTCCAAGACTGAGTGGCTGTGGCTACCGGCACCTCGGTTCAGCCAGCTGATTCCATCGCTGGCCATAGGGGGCGAACAGTTGCCCCCTGTGGAACGGGCGCGCAATTTGGGCGTCCTCCTTGATGCCCGGCTGTCAATGGATGACCATGTGGCAGCCGTGGCAAGGGGGGCGTTCCACCAGGTTCGCCTGGTGTGCCAATTGCGCCCCCTACTGGACCGAGATTCCCTACGCACGGTCACTCATGCGCTGGTGACGTCCCGCCTGGATTACTGCAACGCTCTCTACATGGGGCTCCCCTTGGGACGCGCCCGGAGACTGCAGTTAGTTCAGAACACAGCCGCGCGGGCTGTGATGGGGAGTACGAGGTACTCCCACGTAACACCTCTCCTGCGCGAGCTGCACTGGCTACCTGTGGTTTTTCGGGTGCGTTTCAAGGTGCTGATTACCATCTTTAAAGCGCTCCATGGCACGGGACCTAGTTACTTGCGGGATCGCATCCTCCCACATACATCCCTGCGGCCAATTCGCTCACACAGGGAGGGGCTTCTCCTAGTGCCGTCCACTAGGCAATGCCAACGGGCGACTCCAAGGAGTAGGGCCTTCTCTGTGATGGGCCCAACCCTCTGGAATGACCTCCCCCCCGACATCAGAACCACTACTGACCTCCGCTCCTTCCGGCAAAAATTGAAGACTCACCTGTTCCGACTAGCGGGCCTGGCATAATTACAACTGTTCCTCCTGGCAAATGTACTATTAACTGGTTATTTTAGGGGTATTGTTTTTAATTTAATTTGTGTGTGTTTTAGGGTTTAAAATTATATTTATATATACTGGCTCTGTACAGTTCTTTTAATTCTATTTTAACCTCCTCCATTCTAACTGTACATATTCAATTCTATTTATTGTATCTTGATATATTTTTATATGGACTGTACACCGCCCCGAGTCCCTTTTGGGAGAGGGGGCGGTATAGAAGCACGGTAAAATAAATAAATAATAAATAATAATAAATAAAGAGACAGCAAGAAAAATCAAGAAAGATAATACATGTAAAACTCCCTTTTTTATGATCCTTAATATGGGGTAGACCAGTATGGGGTAGACCTGGCTGGGGAATTCTGGGAGTTGAAGTCCACAAGTCTTAAAGTTGCCAAGTTTGGACACCCCTGGGGTAGACAGAGTCAGGGGCGGCTGATGGAGCCAAGCATTTACTGGCTGGATGACCTTCCTGACACCACATGGAATTCACAGAAGGTATTTTTTTCCCTTCGCGCCCTAGAAGAGAAACATCTGCTGCTATCTAGAATTGAACTCTCAATCTTCCGAGCTGGAGCCAAGCGTGTTCAACATTAGGCCACTGCAGCACTCAAAGATAATATATATATACAACCCATTCAGTGGTCGGTTGCCAATTTCTTTACTACAAGTTCGGGCATGCTCATTTGCAAAAGTCTCCGGGCGGGTGGGCGGAGCCTCTCGCCTCCGCTACTATTGGTTTGGCTGATCTAGGCCAAACCGGGAGCAACCCATTATTTCTGTGCATAGCAATAACCTGGATCCTAATAAGCAATGTTCTATTCCAGTGATGGCTAACCTTTTTGTCGTTGCATGCCGAAAGCGCATGTGTGCGTGCCCGCTTTCACTGGCAGAAGCACCACTGGCTGGTCCTTCAGTGTTTCCAGGGTGGCCCCGCAGGCCAGATCTAAGTATCTCACTGGCCGGATCCAGGCCCCAGGCCTTAGGTTTGACACCCACCCCCGATCTAGGAGAAAACCGCTCAGTCTTCTCTCTGCAACCTGCTCTGGAGAGAAAGGTGAGTTATTTGAGGTGTGGGGGAGGGACAGTATGTGGGACTTTTATCTCTAGCTGTATCCATTCTTTTGTTAATCTCTCAGGACTCTATAGCTTGCAAGTATCGAATGTAAAAAAAGATGCAGTGGTTTGATTGCGGAGTCACTACTACCATTTTGACTTTTTTGACACCCTCCCTACATCCTCCCTGAGTCAAGCCTGAAAATAGCTCTCTATCCATGAAAGCTGGGATTGCTTTGCAGAGGGGGAATAATCCAACAGAGGGGCTGTTGACCCATCAGGCCTACAGATGTAGTCCTTGCTCAGCCGGATAGCTTATAACAGTGATGAAAAAGTAACTTTGCAACCAATCTTTGCACTTGGAATTCCCACAGGTCTATAAAACAAAGGAAAACTGAAATATGATTGTAAGTACAGTTGTGGTTTCACTTAGTGACTGCTTTGCTTAATGACAGAGTTCCCAGTCTCAATGATGGTTGCTAAACAAGGACTTATCTGTTCAGAGGTTGTGTTCATAGGACTTGCTTACTGCTGCTTCCTTTAACCAAAGTTTACTCACGCCGGTAAACTTTGCTTCTCACAACCACCTACCATAATATATATTAGCCGCGTGGGCATGCTCATTCCAAATACTAGCCTCAGATGTGACTGACTAGTTGGTTGCTATGTATGTCCCAACTGGTAGCAGTCATGTAGGGCTGAAAGCAGGGTATTTTTCCAAATTGTGAATTCCAAATCATTGCCTGAAATCTGCAAAAATATCATTAGAGGCCATGGGGAGCTCTCTAGGAAGAGAACCATCCTGGTGGGAGATGGCTTAGCACTTTACTTTAGTCCAGGGGTGGGATTCAGCCAGTTCGGACCAGTTCGGGCGAACTGGATGTTAATTTTACATCTGGTTCGTCGAACCGGTAGTTTTAAGGACTGGCTGGCCCTGCCCACCCCACCCCTCCCAGGGACCATTTATTATGACAGGTGAGTGGAGGGCCCACATGGAGGCTCTGGGAGGGGGAAAAACGGGCCTCTCGGAAGTCCGAAAATGAGCTCTGAAGTCCAGGGAGGCCGTTTTCGCCTTCCCAGAGGCTCGAGGAAAGCCTTTAGAACCTGGGGAGGGTGAAAACGCCCCCCACCCACCCCCGCTGTAGTGCAGGAGGCTGAGTAGCCACACCCATTATGGCCACGCCCACCCAGCAACCAGGCAGAGAACCGGTTGCTAACATTTTTCAATCCCACCCCTGCCTTAGCCTGGGCAACTGTAGGACAGTTAGTTTTATTAGGCAGTTGCCGCCCTGAGGCTTTTCCCCAGCAGCATTGCTCCTGGGAATCCCTGCCTACCCTTGTGCCCAGGGTGGACACTGCTTCTGAGGTGATGCTGAATTCTGTCCAGGGGTGGCAGAAAAGTGAGTCTTGAATAGGAAGGGCAGTTTCCCAAGGAAGAGGAGGAGATCGGGGTTAGGCAAGGAGGGCTTCTCTGCTGGTGGAGAGACAGTGAGCGCAAAGAAGGCCTTTGCCAGGCAAGGAGGAGGGAAAAGGAAAGCAAAAGAAAGAAACAACAAAGACACACACATCCTCCAGGGAGAAGAAGCAGCAGAGTTTGTGGAGTTCTTAGTGGGATGGATTTCCTAGTTTATAATCCTTTTAGTTTATAATCCTTTTAGGCATGTTCCTAGAAAAATATTACATGTAACCCAGTGATAAAAACCAAATATTAGTGTTTTGGTTAATGAAAAATGCTGCCAGTCAAGTGACCTAAGAAAAATGGCCCTGTCTTGCAAGTAGCTGTCTTTTGTAGTTTTTTTATTTTTTGACAAAAACATTTAATGGCATACTGCGGTGGTCTTAATTGTCTTCATTTCTGCAGTCCCTAGAGCTCGTTTAGCGTGCAATATGGATTAAGGCATCTGGCTAGAAACCAGGAGATTGTGAGTTCTAGTCCTGCTTTAGATACAAAGCCAACTGGGCCGATGACTCGGACCAATCACACTGACTCAGCCCTAGGTAGAAGATGGCAAGGGCAATTACTTTTGAAAATCTTGCCAAGAAAATGGCAGGGACATCGCCAGGCACTCACCAAGAGTCAAAATTGATTCAAAGACATGCACACACTTAAAACAGAACTGATAATGTTATCTAGTCAGATAATGAAACATCTGCAAGCAAACCACCCAGCTCAGAGAGCATCTTGGACTCCACAAATATAGAAAAAGCTTCTGTATTCTGGCTTTTGGGCTAATGAACTAGTCCTCATGTGATGCTGGTTAGTTTGAGTTTGAGACTCTACTTTAGGCAGAGATCAGTTGTTTCCAATTCAAGTAAAGTCTTCTTGGGGTCATTAGAAAATTCTCTTGAAATGCAAACAACAGCTTTAGGGGACAACTTTTTTTATCCAGACTGTTGTAAAATGAAAGAGTTTTAACTCACTCTCCAATCCATTCAAGGTTTAGAATATGCCCTGCCTATACCGAAGCTTCCATTTATATAACAACTAATGTTCCCATTAATTGCAGTTTGGTAGTAGTGCGGGCGAGAAAGATATGCAAACTCTTCCAGAGTGCCTGGAGGAAACTCAGACTGACATCCTACACAGCCTTACTAGAAAGTAAGATTCATGGAACTACTGGGACATGTCTGAATAAACATGCATAGACTTGTGTACCTGGCCCATCAAACTCATTAGCACTTGCAGCTCAAAAGAATGCGAGGCTTAGTTATATGACCTGTACACCTATTCAAGCAGCGTTATTTCCACCAAGTCATGCCATGCGTATTTGCTGCTGCTGAAAAAGAACTAGGATTGCAATTCAAAACGAAGTTTGTTAGGGTGGGGAGGCAGAAAAGAATCCTTCCATCCCAATTCATTTAGGGCTATAGCTCTGGGTTGCAAAAATCCAGACAAACATTAGAAGGAAGCAAAGAAATACCTAATTTCATTTATTAATGTCAAGGCTATGGGGAGGTCCAAGGGGTTTGTTTGACTTTGGATTTATGCCATATGTAGAGGCACATCTTCTAAAAGGAATGCAAGGCCAGGAGAAGGATTCAGTTCAATTCCGATCAAATTCCATTGGGATGACTTCCCATTGATTTAATATTTCTTTCACCCTTAACATTTTGTGTTTGATGGTAAGACACAGTGGCTGCGAACAAGATGTTGGATGCGGAGGTCGTGCATTTGATCAATGAATCCTATTTAATTCTGCACATTTATAAACACATATTTAAGCATGTTTGCAAAAGAGTAAATTTCACTGTTTTAAGATAAATGCATTCACCATTGCAATCTTTTAAATACAACCTAGGAAAGTGAAACCCAGACGGATTTTAATTATATTTTATGTTTCTAACTCCCCCTCCCCAAAAGAGGGGCTCTGGGAGGTACATACTGTTGGACTACCCTTAAGCACTTTTCTATACTTTACAGTTTTATTTACAAGTACATGCCATTTTATGAGGGTTTTATTGTATTTCCACTATTATCAAAATACATGTACCCAGGTGGAGTGCTCTTTACACCATTGATTAAAAATTTAAACTAGCTCTTTTAAGGACAGTACTATTTCCCCCCCTAAAATTAAATGCATTTAATTTTTATCATTGATCTTTCAAACTCCCCAATAGTTTTAGAGTACAGCTATTCCACTGTTTTATAGAACGCACAAATAAATGAGTCTTAAATACGACCCTTAGATCCATGCCCACACAAGCTCTGAGTAAGAAAGCCCAAAGACAACCACCGCTGGTGAAAGTTATGCCCCCCAAAAGTAAGGATGCAAACATTTCTAGGTGACTTTTAAAATGAAATTCAGACCCATTTGCATTCTAATACTTCTGCTATTTACGCCTCTATTCATGAGTCTGGGGTGGCATTATATGTGCGTGCGTTAGTCCGCGTTCCCGTCTTTTTTTTGTTTTTAAATACAGATCCATTACACATAGCAAGTGTGCATGCAGCGCGAGAGGAAAAAAAGGAGGGGGGGGGAAACCACCACAGAATAACTTGAGTCCCAAAGTCAAAAAAAAAAAAACCGCATAAAAGTGCGCGTCTTCTTGCGGTGGACACAAAGGAAGAGTGCCCGTTTCGCGAGAGATAAAAAAAATGTCTGAAGTGAACCCACATTCATGTTCTCTCTCTCTCTCTCTCTCTCCCTGGGCTGGCAAGTCCAGCCCGCCATTCCGAGAGCTCCCTGTTTCGCCGGTCCGGGTTTTCCGCGCGCCCTCGACTTGCCTGGCTTTGCTGCCGGCCTCTCTCTCTCTCTCTCTCCTCTGAGCGTCTCGCCCGCTCGCTCCCTCCCTCTCTCTCTCTTCCTCCCCCTTTCCTCCTCCTCCTCCTCCTCCCTCCCTCCCCGTGCACTCTCCAGCCCCTCTCTCTCTCTCTCTCGCTCGATCCGCCGCTCACTTCTGTCTCAATATGTCTCAAGATGGCGGCCAATGTGGGATCGATGTTTCAATATTGGAAGCGCTTTGATTTACAGCAGCTGCAGGTCAGGCTCGGGGTCCGTTGGCGCGTGGGGCTCCCCCTCTCCGCGGGACCCCCTTTCCTCCTTCGCTCTCCCCTCCTCTCTCCCTCCCTCCCTCTCTTCCCCCCTTTGCAGGCGCCCTGGGGAGGGGGGGCTCCCCCTTGTCTTCCCCCTTTAAGAAAACCTCCCGCCCCCCCTCCAAGAAAAAAAAGTCCGGGCAGAAGCAGCCCCCCCCCTCAGTGGGTCGTGTCCCCCCCCCGCTCCCTCCAAGCCCGGCGGAGACCCGGCGGTGGCGGCCGCCAGCCCTGCCCGCCTCCCGTCGCCTCTTTCCGCTCTCCCTCCCATCGATAACCCGGCGCCGGCGCCGCGATCAGAAATTGATCCTCTTTGTTCAATTCATCGATCCCAACAAGATGGCGCCGCCGCCGCCGAGGTGGCTTGTCCCGGGATGGAGGAGCCGCTTCGCCACCTCCTTCTCTCTCTCCCCCCCCCTCTCTCCGTCCCCTCGCCGAAGCGCCCCTTCCCCAAAACAGCATCACTCCGGGTTTCCTTTAAGCCTCCCCCCGCAGCCCTAGTTTTTATAAATAAGGGAGGTCAGAGAGTCACCGGGGGTGATACTAATACTAATAACAATAACGGGGAGCGGGTCTGCCCTCTCTTCCTTGAGCCTGGGTTATTTGTGCAGCCCCTTCCCCTAAACCCAGACGCGTTCAATTCTTCCACAGCACTTTTCCTTAAAAAGACCCCCTCCCCTAAAAGACTAGTCCCCTTTTTAAAAAGGAGGGAAGAGTGAAGGGTTTTTATTAATAACTGGATATATTGTGTGTTCCCCCCCCTTTCCGGATTTCTACTTATTTTTGCACTCCCCCTTCTAAAACGGACCTTACTTTAATAACACTTTTATTTAACAAACAGCCCACAATTAGTATCTTTCAACAGTCCCATAGTTTGGGGGAGGGGGCTAGACTTAAGGAAATTTTACTTGAGTGGGAGGGGGGGGCTGCCTTATTTTTCTTTCCTTTTTTTCACCTCTCTCCCTCCATCAGATACCCCTATCTTTTCTTCTTTTTCTGTACCACTCCTCCAATTTTATATAAAGTGAAAGAATTAAGGAACTAAAATCATCATAATATGTATTTTTAAAACAGACGCATGTGGATCTCTTGCTTTTTCTATTTTCTAGGTTGATTTCCCCTTCCAAAGCTGTGTGTTGGAGGTGGGAGGGAGGTGTTCTGAGGTTGCTTCCTTTCTTTGACTCTGTCATCCTCTAGAAACCCCTCTTTTTTATGCAGAGGAAGGAATATTAAAATAACCTGTAACGGAGGGAGTCTCTGACCTGTTTCTTTCACTCATTTCAAATCCCCCCCCCACTCCCTACTGGAAGGAGTCCCTTTTCTTCTTAACAAGGACTAAATGTTATGGGATGGGGGAAGAACTGCTAAAAGAAAATGCTGTAGATGTATTTTTATGTGCAGATCTTGTAATCTGTTTCTTTCTGCTCCGGCTCCTCCAAAAAAGCATTTTTCCTTCTGGACTTAACCCCCCCCCCCCTCCAAGCACACGCACACTAAATGCATTACATTGAAGCTCGTGGGAAACTTTGCAAGGAGTTTATACACTGCCCAGGGAAGGGGGGGAAAGCTACTAGGAAGGAATGGCTTTCCTGCCTCCCCAATGTCAGAAGCTGCCTTATGAAAGGGGGGGGGAAGAGAAGGACCCCCAATTTTTCTCCCTCCTCTGTCATCAAAGCATCAACTTTTTTTCCACCCTTATCAAACATGTCTTTTTTTTTTATCCTGATGGTAAACTAATGTGAATAGCTGGAAAAAAATGTGAGCTGCCTTAATATTGGGTTTAGCTACTTTAAAATTCTGGCATTATTTTGTGGGGAGGGGTTCCTTCAAAGTTACTTTTGACCCCCTCCCCCTTTTTTTTGTTGGCTTATTTAATGTTTTAAGATTTCCCATCTCCACTCAGTCAAATCTTTTTTTTGGGGGGGGAGGGAGGGTTAAGGAAGAAGATTTGGAATATTGCCTTTCTTTTTGAAGAAACCCTACTATAATATAATGCATTTTATGGTTTGGGTTTTTTTTTTCCTTTGGGGGGAAGCATTGGCTAGTACTAATTGATAATGAGTGTACTATATTTAGGTAAGTCCTACCCTTGCAGTTCTCTATTCACTCACTCCTATTTTTATTAGAAAGGACATTTCAGTCCCTTTGTGAAATAATGCCAATTTTCTCTCCTTTTCCCCGCTCAGAGCATTTGGGGAGGAAGCGTTTCCTCCCACTTCTTTTCCCAATTTCCCCAGAACGAGTTAAAAGGGGGGGAGGGGTCGAATTAGTTGATTCTTCTTTCATAGTGTGGGAAGGAAGAGAGAATGTGCAAGGTCAGGGGAGGACTTGTCTAATCCTGTTGTATGTTATGGGGTCCACTGTTCGCCTTTGATGTTATATTGTGTGCCAGAGAGAGAACGAAGCGGGAGACGGAGATCTTGTAATGGGGGAGGACAAGGCAAGTCTGACATGGCTATTCTCCTCCCATGAACACCCCCCCCCCAATTCTTTTGGTGGATTGGGAGAGGAGTAAAGAAATAAATCCTACTGTTCTGTATTTGCTCTTAAGTAAATGTCATGCTTAAGATTGCAGCTTCAGGTTAATCTAAGGGATGGTCTTCTGTTTTGCTTACATGGGGTGCTGGGTGCTTTGGGCAAACGGAGAACTTTTTGCTGGTTCTCTTGAAAGGAAGTGGGGGGGGGAATCTCCTCTTTTGAAAGGACCCCTTTCCTCCACCCGCTTTTTCCTAAAAATGGGATGGCTCCCTGAGTTCCAGCCAGGACGCCTTTAAGGCTCGAACTGACCCTCTTCAACCCTGTTTGTTTTCCGTATCAGCTGCACTTTTGTGGAAAGAAGGAGCAATTCTCTCGTTTAGGAAAATTCCTCCTTTCAAAGTTTGAATTGAATCTTTGGAGATGGTTTTGAGAATGGAGAGAGGCTACTCAGTAGCAGGACCTGTTTCTTTTGCACTTTATGTCATTTCCCCCTTAAATTGAAATGCATTGCGTGTATGGCTCTTCTGTGGGATTGTGTGCTTTTATCTTCACCTGTCCTTTCTGCATTTTAAGAGGCTGAGTTGCAGCTTGGAGAAGGGGGTTCTGAGCCATCTTTACTTCTCAATTGACATATTTTGCTGACACCCCCCTCCTCTCCTTTCACACATTTTCCAGATGTTACTTCATGTGCCTGTGGAAAAGTTGTTTCTGCAAATTTTGGGGGGGGGTTAGAGAAGTCTCTGCATGGTGTGTCATTGTAATGTTGATATCCGTGATCCCGGAGGGATGTGTTTATGTATGTATGTATGTATGTATGTATGTATGTATGTATATGTGTGGGATCATCTTGACTTTGGCGGAATACATTTGGAAAAAATGTGGGTATTTGATACAAAACTCTAATTAATAACTGCCCCTGATGAGAGCTTCCAGAAACTTTAAGGATGTTATTTTTTTTAATTTGGGGGGGGGGAGCTATAGAACTGCAAGCTCCCTCGGACCTTCTAGGGACACCAACTCCCCTGGACCAGCTGTCTTAATGTATAATATTTAGATGGTGGAAGGGAAGGGGGATGCCTCTTTGTTGCTTTTTCCCCCCCTTATGGCTGGTGGTGGTGGGGGCTGTCATTGTTTATCTTATTTCCTTATCTCAGTGTTCTCATTGTTGGCAGGGACAAGGCCTCTGCCTGGTGGAGGTCCCTGCGGGAACAATTTCTGTATCAAGTATTTTGATACATGCTTCTCTCTATTTTTAACGTTTAGAAGTCATATTTAAAGAAGTTTGTGGAAGGGAGCAAATGGACAAGATAAAGATTGTCTTATGTATGTGGGTGGGTTGTTCCTTGATGAGATTGCAGACTACTTAATAACACTGCTCAGGGATGTGTGTGTGTGTATGCGGGCGCGTACATGGGTAAATAAATATGAAGGACAAGTAGGAAGAACACAAAAGACCAGTAGGAGCTTTCCCTGTCGATCAGTGTTTTTGTGGCATAGATTGGTTGATCTGGGGCAGGAAACTCTCCAGCCTCTATAAATGCCTGACATGTAAATGAATTTGGCTGGAGACCTGCTCTTCCCCCCCCTCCTTCCTTTCTCCCCTGCTGAGTAGTCTGTTCAGCCAATGCCCCTGTTGGTATGGGGATAGTTCAGCATAGAAAGAGCTGGAAGTTGTCCATACATAGATGTTTGGCACAGCTGAAGAGGAAGTAAAGGTGAGGGCTCTGTTTGTGTGTGCTTGCATTAGAGACTGCTTGCTAAACGGGTGTGTGTATTCCTCTGGTGTCCTGAGAATAAAAGTGATAGTAAGACACCCTGGTTTTTGGGTTGTGTGTGTGTGCATGCGTGTGTGGTGTGGGAGCCCGCGTTGTGGAGTGGAATGATGTTTGTACTACCCCAGCTTTTTTGTCAATTGGGAGTTTTAACTGTTGGAAACATTCTGGCTCACGAATGTAAAATGCCATCCAACTGTTTTCTTCTTTTTGTCCTCATGAGGGTAGGGGCTGCTGGTCTTTTGCCCTGGAAAAAGATTAAAAGATAAGGCAAATTATTTATTTGCCCTGTGTTTTTTTAAAAAAAGATCTTTTGATTAAGGTAGGCTTGTTTGAACTTTCTGTACTTGAAAGAGTTCTTAAAAGTGGCTAAAATACCTACAGGAATTCAGGAAATGAGACCCAGATGTGGAATTGTATGGATTAGATTAAGATGTAGTTAAACATGATCTGACAACTCTAATTGTGGCTGACTTCACTTTTGCCTATGTATTGTAATTGCTTTGAATGGAAAAATTTGCACATCCCGTGAGAATAATCCCAAAACGTTTTGGTTGCTACTGCATGGGTACTTCTATAAATACCGTGTTTGTGAAAATAAAGCTACATTGATTAAAACCGAACATTTCAAAGTGTAAACATATGTAAATATAATAGCAAAGAAATGCAGCCAAATGGCAGTTTGATCATCTTTTTTTTTTTTTGTTACTGCTTTGCAAAAATAGTTCAGTTTAATTCCTGTGCCTACTGTAAAACTTGATTTGGCACATTTGTATAAACTTCAATCTTGTTTTTGTCAAACTAAATGTGACCCTCTTCTCAGTAGTGCTAGATTTCTTGTTGAAACCTTCTGGCAATATTGGCGGAGAGTTCTATTTGATTAATAATTTCTTTTACACAAAATTTCTTTATGCTGTGTATAGCCCCGGCTTTGTGTTAATTGGCTGCCTTGCTAGGAAGATAATGATACTGCAACAGTTCATCTATCATAGGGATGCAGTATGTAGTGTAATACAGATATAATTGCCGCTCTCTTCCCAAGGCAAGATATACTCAGAAATCTTCATGAACTTGTACATACTGTTGTCTCTGATGAATGCTAAAAGAGTTGTGGCTGACAAGCTATTCTGCAGCGCTCTTCTTGCCGTGTATTTTAAGGAAGAGCAGCTACCATTGCCCTCTTCTGTACAGTGCCACACATTTTTCTTTGAGAAGCGCAAAAGAATATCAGTGATGCCAAACACTTCACTCTACCTTAGCTCTTCTTTGGCTTTGTAGTTTTTCCCTCTTGGCTATGAAGAATGTGTCTGATAAAGACTCTCCCCTTGCTGGGCTGTATGGAAAGAAGGCAGTATCCGAAGAGTTTGTTAGAACCAGCAACGATTAACACACATGCAGGCCTTAGAATGTGTGTACTTTATTTAAAAAGTTAACTATACAACGGAACACTGAGTTTGTAATCCCTACTCTAGGATAGTCAACACTACAGTGAAAACCTGTCAGCTTGAGTTGTCCTGCCCTTTGAATTTATGTCAGATTTCCTTTTATGGGCTGAAAGAACTAATAGGGAAGAAAGTATCTGGTTCTCACTGTTTATTGGAGAATCTGATTCCGATCTCCATTATTTTTATGCAGTGGAATTCTTCTGTGGGTGCACTGGGCATAAAGTGAAATGGATCTCTACCAATCCGTCTGACTCCTCTTCTTCTTTTTTTCCTGTGGCATTTGTGAAAGATCACATAGTTTAGAAATACTTGACTACCATTAGTGCTTTGTCGGGTAGAAATTTTCCAGAGGCTTCATTGGTTACTTGAAGACCATATCTGATCGATATCTATTCCACGCTGCTGCTTGATTCCTTTTTTTTTTTCCTTTCCCTGGGAGAACCTATATGGAGGTCAAAAGAAACTTTTCTGCTGGTGGGAGATAAGAAACTAAGAAAAGTAGTCAGGCTGCCCGTTGGTAACTGCCCCTTTAGATACCTGACAGTGAGAGGCAGATTTTTGGCTCCAACCTCTTCTACATCATAATATACAGCTCCAGGCTCCACAGTCTTACACTTGAGATCGTATCAGCGTGAATCTTTAAAAAGCCAAGAACATAGTGTGGGGTTGACACATCCTTCTTTCCTCTCAGCTTCATGAACTCACTGTTATGGGAGAGTCTTGATGGCTGGGGCTGTTAACTGCAGAGGCTTACTCATGAGGCAGCTAGCCAAAATTGTGCTTCACAAATGTTTTAGGTTACTATCGGATGCTGGCTCTGTGAGACGGGAGCCTAACCTGGATTACGTCCTTGATACTTTTGGTTCTATCACTTCTTGAATCATTTTTTTCTTGGTCCATACAAGTCACGATTCTGGAAGCCACTTAGAGCCCACAAGTTTTGGTTTCTATATGCTTTTCCTGGTTTTCTTGGAACGGAAAACTGGGGGCTCTAAAGTACCAACAAAGTTTACTTAACGTTAGATGACCAGTCCTGTAACATACATGTTGGTAGGTGCAGGTACGTTTCAGACTTATTTCATAGATAACTCACTAGTGCAGATTTTGTATTGGCCTCCAGTTTTATCTAAGACTCGTTTTGATTCCCCCCTACCCCTTCTGCTCGATTTTGCCTTCCATTCCCAGTATTATAGAAGGGCTCCTGGATATGGATAGTTTGCACTTGGCAGTACCATGTTTTGCCTCAGAATCTAAATGGCTAATTTGAAGTTGAGTTAAGCCCAAGTTTAACTTGACCGATCCACATCTGATGAGGCTGCTGGCATGGATTCTTTGCCTTTTTCCAAAGAAGATTATCCAAGTGTACTGTATAAACATATATATTTCTGGGAGTTTATTCTTTGCCAGTGTGACTCTGAGTTCACATATTCTCTAAACCTGATATGGAATGTGGCTTGCTCGGCTTTCAACCCAGCCAGTTGTTTTTTATTGAGTAAACCTTGGTTAAACAAAATATGGCTTACTGTGATGTGCAGATCAGATCAGGGACTTGGCCAAGGCCTGTTCAATAACCTTCATGGATCACTGAGAATTTATAACCTGGGTGCCGTGTGTCTACATTAATTATGTTTCAGTGCAGTTTGTCTTCTACCCCAGAACATAGTAATAACCTATTTCAGAATACTAGTAAAATGTTCCCGTTACTCCAGATTGTCCATTAAATTAGAGAGCATATACCCTGTGATGACATCAGTATGCAAATAATGATATTTACTTCATTTGCACCTGTTTATGTCATTTATTTTAATTTACATCAACAACAATCACATTATTTTGCCGATGATGTAAATGCCACTGGAATTTCAACTGTTGAATTAAGATCTACTAAATTGAGGCTTTACTACAGTGTGTTCTATAGTTTGAGAGGAGGAGAAGAGAAAATAGGTCACGCTGAGTTACATTTTAAAATGTCTCTCCATTACTTTTAGGTTATTGGGAAAAATAAGTGAAAATATGGTCCCTTGTTTTACAAATCAATATTTTTTGGGATAGAATATGGGGCTTCCCTGCTTATGGAAACCAGGTATCAACTTAGCACCAGTGGACAGGCCTCTTGTAGGGCAATTATACTTTCTAAATTGGGCATTGAACACTGCTGATGCAGTAACTAGTTGCCAAACCATATTTAATAATGGCTGAAGGGGTAGTCATTGGCTTAATAATAAACTTTGTAGTGCAGACAAAACCCTGGAGACATTTGAATGCTATCATGATGAGCTTGGCTTTTAATACCTAAGTGAAGAGTTAAAGTGTTGGGCTGTAGTACTAAAGAACATGAACAGCTTCTGGTGTTACTACACTCATGGCTAGATTACACTGCATATTTATTACATCAGGAACGTGTGAGAACTATCGCTGGGAACCATTTTTGTCTGGTAGTTTATTCTATGTAAAGAATTAGAATCATGCATAGACCTAATCCTTTTTGTGGTTCCACACGACATAGTAACTTTACTTAGAAGCACACTAATGGTTTGCATTGGTATGAAAACTGGCATGGAAAGACTGTGAGATACTCATGTCTGTTCTGATCTATCATCTTGCTTACGACTGAATCAATGTACAAGTCAATCCATTTTTTTAAAATTTTTGCTTCATGAAAATAGCAGTCTGCTTTTGAAAGCTTTCTCTAGGTTTCCTTGCCATTATTCTTTTGACTTGCTGCCAGTCTGTCTGAAGCTTCAAGTATTAGGCATGCCGGTATGGCAAATCTGCATTTGTTTTCCATTTGGGAGATCTTATGAGTTCATTTGAATCCGGAAGCTTCCTCTCGTATTAAGCCAGGCCATTTGTCAATCTAGCCCAGTAAATTCAGTGTATTAAAATATTTTCGTCCTTTACCTGTGATGGTCTCATGACCAAACTTTGGGCACTTGGCAACTGGGCCACATTTATGGCAGTCTGCAGTGTTTCATGCACACATGACTGCATTTTATGATATTTTTGCCCAAACTCAGCACAACTGCTGCAAAAAAAACCCCCATAAAATTGGGTTGGCTATGTGACCACATTCATTTTATAATCATCATGGCTTATGACTATGATGGCAGGTTGCCTTACGGTCGTAAGTCAAGGATTACCTGTATATATTTATACTTGCAAATACATACCTGTGGGACCTGAATCAGACCTCATGGAATGTAATTAATGGGTAAGAATTGGGCGGGGAGGTCTTGGAATTTCCAAATTCTGGTTATTCCTATCTTGTCTTGATAAAGTAGGATAGTCCGTATCTGGAAGCAAAGAATGCTTTGATATTTTTCTTCTGGATTTTTTGTAGATGTTTTTGGCAAGAACTGGAATAATAATGATTACCATTTATAGCATGCTTTCTCCAAATGTTTCAAGAGCCATTTTGATAATTCTTCTGGTAAGGTAAAGGTTCCCCTCGCACATATGTGCTAGTCATTCCTGACTCTAGGGGGTGGTGCTCATCTCTGTTTCAAAGCCAAAGAGCCAGTGTTTTCCGAAGATGTCTCCGTGGTCGTGTGGCCAGCATGACTAAATGCCAAAGGCACACCGCTGTTATCTTCCCACCAAAGGTGGTTCCTATTTGCATTTTTATGCTTTTGAACTGCTGGGTTGGCAGAAGCTGGGACAAGTAGCAGGAACTCACTCTGTTATGTGGCGCTACGGATTTTAACCGCTGAACCTCTGACCTTTCTGATCAACAAGCTCAACGTCTTAGCCATTGACCCACCGCACCCCTTTTTATTTTTCTGGTAGCCCAGTGCTATTTACTCTGTTTTGTAGAGAGAGGGGAAAGAGGATCAGAAAACACTAATAATGGTATAAATTCCTATGCTTCAAGAAAGGACTTCCAAATCTTTCCCTCCCTTCTCTCCTCTTGGGAGACAGCTCCAGATTCCCGTGCAAGCTACAATTGAATTCTCTATTCTAGATTGTTATTAAAAAGCTTATTTTCTTGACATCTTACTAAGGATAACTTTGCACATTTAGCTGATCGAGAAATTCCAATAGGTTTTTCTCATAGTAAATGGAGAGCACTGAAAAAAATATTTATAAACTGGTGAACCTGTGGCTCTTTTTTTTTAACCAAAAATGTGTGTTTGAATGGTTGTGTAGGATATATGTATATTTAGTCTGGCATTACACATAGTTGCTGACACTTGTTTTTTTTTTTTTTTTTGCAGTTAGACATTTGGATTAGACATGTAGTTGTTTACTTGTTTCTGTTTTATATCAAATTAATGTCCTTACTGATGTACTTTTATTTAAAAGCTTAATAAGAGTTCTTAATGACAGTGACTGTGGAATGGAGACATCTGGTGGCATTTAAGAATGTTGCCCCTTATTCACACGTTACAGCATTAACCACTCTGGTGTAATTATATAAGTTATCTATTGTGTTCACAATGTAAAATAAGTGGTTAAGTGAACAAGACTGCTTTTGGTAAAGACTGCCTTTTTGTGGGGAAACAGATTCATGGCTCATTCAGAGAGATGTGAAAAAAAATGGAGGCCATATGGAAAGTAAGAAATATTGCCAAATCTAAAAAAATGATATGTTTGAAGCTGACAAGAAAACAAAGAAGCAGGCTGACAATTTTACCTATGTAATAACAAAACATATTGACATGCAAAATAAATATTAGATATGAAAGAATGCCATCTTACTTGTCCAATTTATGTTGTTTGAGTATTGTCTTATGCTGATAATGAGGATAATGAGAATACACTGAATTTTGAGACTATCCATGGTTGGGATAAGAATAGAATAGAATAACTTTATTGTCACTTTGAATGTACACTAATCGGCCTGCATTAAAATGAAATTTCGTTGCATGCACCTCTCAAAGGGTCTCCACTTCCAATAGACACTACATAAACATGACAAAATAAATAAATACAAAATTATGCATATACCGATATATATTATATGATACAAAAAAACAACACAGTCTAATCTGGATGTATACATGTACATGGCAAGAAAAATGAATCTTAAGAGTTTACCAGATGGCATAGGGTAAAAATAGTAATATATAACACACACACACACACACACACACTCACACACGGCATAGATAACTGGAAGATGTGCTTGTTTGTGATACCATGACCCCTGACTCTTGCTATCCAAACTATGGTTCATTCGGATAATTTAACCAGAGTTTATTTTGTACTGTGAATCAAGTTATGAATCATAGCAAAAGGATATGAGTTACGTTATCCTGGCCATGCAGGAGGAAGGTCTTAATCTAAGACTTTGCTTAGGTTTTCAGAAAGTCAGTGTAGGTGGCAAGTTATGGTCAGTATTATGTGCAAATGTATCCAAAGTGTACAGTGTCAGGTTTTGCACGATTTCCAACACAGTAAGGAATTTTTGCAAAGTCAATTACCAATTCACACATTCTACATTCATGTGTCAAGTTTGTATTCCAGAAAAAGAAATTGTGAATAAGCTCAGCATGACAGAAGAATAAATGTTAGTTTCAGTTCAGTTTCATAGGCAACTTTTGACATGCAAGTGTAAATGTTTGAACGTATTTTAACAATCCTTTTAAAAACAATTTTCATGTATCAAGCTTTTTAAGGATTCCTTATTGTGGTGAACAGATTGCAGAAGTAGATGCACACATGCATTTTCCCCACCATTCTGCATTTATTTGTTACAGGTAATATGAGCCAAAGTGTTTTGAAAAGAGCAGGTTATTCCAAATTTGTTAATAACAAGGCATAATAGACTAATATTGGATTTCTGTGGCTTTCTATGACCTAAAACAAGTTCAGATTACTTTCTGGTACTTGTTTTTGAAATCAAGATTAAAATGCGGTTATAAATTGTGAGTGACCTAATGTGAAAAGTATCATGTCTGTTCTCCAAATATGGAGCTTAAAAGGACACTAAGCACACAGAATAGGCCCATCAATCAATGCTTCAAGAGATGGATTACTTCCATGTCACCTTAACATTAATTTTACAGCTGGCCTGTATTTATGCTTGGCCATCTTCAGCACTCCAGAGGAAGCATGGGAAAAGAGAATACCTTAGATAGAAAAAGAGCTGCTTTGTAATTACCGCCAATAGTTTCCAAGTTGTTAACAAATGAGTGCTAGAAGATGTTGCAAGCAACTTATCAGTGTTGACATTGAAGCATTGTGACTAAAAATCAGGTGATTTTCTCTGATCTGCTCTTTCACAGTACAGCATGTAAAGCTTCTTGCATTTCTCTTTTCGGTCCTCCCCGCTCTTTCAGTCTTCATTATGGTAACAGGCTACACAAACTCTATTAAATCCTCAGTGATACTAAAGGGCACAACTTATAATGATGTAAGCAAATTATATTGTTTGCTACTTAAACGCCAGTCATGTGGGTGATTTCCCTATTCAGATTAAGGTTGTGCTATGGGGAGGCGAGATCCTCTGCCATTTTGCATACATTACCACTTGCTCCTTATATTCTCTGATCCATCTGGCCGACTAGCTCTAGTAGCATAGTTCTGATCTTGAGTTGGGGTAGGTTTAGGGTTTTTTTTTAAAAAAATCCCTAGTAGTCCTATTCAGCCATATTTTTAAGCATATATGAGGACTTGGAAAAATTCCTTCCAAGACCCAGTTCTCTGTACTGTCCAGAAGCTTAATAAAGCAGAGTGCCAGATTGTAAATAATTAAAGCAGTTAAGTAGTTCAGTGAACAATTAAATATAAGTGCCTCTCCCCCTTCAGTCTTTAATTTCTGGTCAGTTGGTGAGATCGAGAGGCAAGACGAGTGGGATGCATGAATGTGGGTGCTTGCAACCCTAGTTCTTCTCTGTGTCTTCTGCAATATAAGGTCTACCTGGTTTGAAGCTTTCATACCTTAATAGGACTTGTGTTTTATCCTGTTGTGCTCTAAACCCTTTTATTTATTTTCTTCGCTAGAACTATTGTTTTTGCTATAAGCTAACAACCAGCACAGCCCATGACCCAGTTCAACGTGTCACGTGAACAGGGCCTATTCCTTGCAATTTAGTTGCAGCTAACTAGAAGAGCTTAGACTGTTTCACATCATTTGACAGAGGATAGATTTTCAGTTTTAGATGGAGAAATGCTTTTGAACTTACTGTCTCTGAAAAGCTTTAAGCTGCACAGTCAGAGTTTCTCTAGTACTTTGGAGATCACTTCTCCATCTGTATTAAAAGCTCCGCAATGAAATAACGATTCCACTACATACGTAAATGTTATGCTTGGACTTAAGGCTCTTCAGGCTGCAAATTTTTGCAGCCTGCTTCCTAGCAAACTTTTGCAACTGAGTACCTGTGGATGAGGTGTGCGGTTTTGTGAAACATTTATTAAGTTTGTTGCTTTGTTATTGTTGTTCCTTCCATGGATAAATCATTTTTGTACTGAGAATTAAAAGAAAAAGCTCTGCATTTAATAATGAAAGTGTTCATTCAGGAGTGTTACTTATGAAACTTTTGCGATGACACATAAGAATCAAGTGAAGATTTTACAAATAATTTTAGTTTACTGCTCATTGGCTTGCACTTTGTTAGATACTTTTGGTGGACATAACCCTGTGTATTGTAGGATGCACATATAAATAGCTGGAATAACAAAAATAGGGTGCAGCAAAGTTGTAAAAGAATTTTCAGAACTTTCTGTGTATGTTATTCAAATCTTGGGTTTCTTAGAAATCGCAGCCAACTTTTATAAGTATTCCCATCTATATTTTTAAAATTGGAAAGATCACTTTGTAGTAAGATTATGGTCAGAAACCAGTCAGAATTTTTTATTTTTATGACATTTGAAGGTGCTCTGGTAATAACTGTAATGAACATCACTCATTTGCTATGCTTAATGTGCATTCTTATTTGCTGAGATGTGCATATCTGATTCAGCATACTACTTTGCTAACAGAAGTATTTCAGTGGATTATGTCCCCTTTTAAAGGTGGAAGGGCTCAGTTCCATGATAAGTAGTCTGTGGTTTATGTGGAAGGAGGGAAAGGAGAATTTTACTTCTGCTCTGGAAGATGATTTGATAAGCCATTTAAAATTGGGTGAGAAAGGTATATAGAAGGGCTGTGCTTCTGTGACCATCGTATAGCTTAAAGCAGGGGTTTCCAAACTTGGGAACTTTTAAGACTTGCGGACTTCCAACTTCCAGCAGGCTGGGGAATTCTGGGAGTTGAAGTCCACAAGTCTTAAAGTTCCCAAGTTTGGACACCCCTGGCTTAAAGTATCAATGCACACTGATTCCAGAGGGGTAGCTGTGCTTGAAGCATGGCACTTAAAAAGTTTATTATGATATTTTTATAAGGTGAGCTCTCTTCAGTAGATGTGTGAAGAGAAGATGTGGTGCAACTCATAGTAGGTCTTCTCTTCTCAAATTTTAACTTGCCACCAGATGGTTTTGTTTTCTCTCCATCAACCAATCATGTCTGAGGTATCTACTTAATGAAGTATTTGACAGTATTTGACAGTTGTTGGGCTTAACAATTGACTAGCATGCCAATTTTATTGGGAGACACTTTCTTGTTACTGTGATATTTACACAGCCTTTTAAAATGTATATTATAATCTGTTTAGGTCAGGACCATGGATCTTTGATCTATGAACATGAGTATAAATACAACACCTATGCTTGCCATAACACAATGCTTTAGTAAATTCAGTAATTTGATGTCAAGTTTCCATACTTCTGTTCTTTAACTTGTTTGAAATTAATCTGAGTCTAGTAATTACTCGATAGAATGCTCTCTTCTTCTGTGTACTGTATAAATTTTGTTTTAAAAGAGTGGGTTTTCTGGTTTGTTTTATTAATGGATGGAATAAGTGAATGCAGTTCATAAATGGAAAAGTATGTGTTTTTCAGTAGACTCTATCTAGCAATCAGATGGAAAATAGCCTAGTGTCCATTGCCTATTAAGATGAGTTACAATATACCTTTGGAAGATTGGTTGTATCATAAAGTATCATGTCTTAAAACAGATCAAATCTTTGTTAAGATTACTAGTTGCCTTTTTTTTCTCTTGGTAGTATAAATGAAGTAAGAAAACCATAAGAACCTTAAAATTATCCAGTTAAATTGTAGTATCATCAAATATATAATTAGCCATCCAGTTAAAAATGAAAGCTGCTTTTGAGATTTGGAAAGGGGAAACAGCATAGTTAATATTTATTTGTACATCCACAGGTATTTCATTTATTCGTGGCAATTGTGTGTCCTTGAAAAGTGAGAAAAATGTGTTCAGGGAAATTGAGTAACATTCAAGGATTTCATCATGAATTATGAGCTAATGTAATATAACGGTGAAAGTTGAGTTTTGAGCCATGAGTCTACTACTATAAGGCTAAGTTTAGCCATGATGTCGTTTGAGGAGCTTTCTGAAGTTGGCATCAGACCTGTCTTCAGTCTGGTTGAGCTCTTAAGGGAGAAAAGGCTAAGTTGGTCTTGTTGGGAAATAGGAATTTTTGTGCAGTTTCCAAAGGAGAAAATGTAATGGTGCATAGGTAGGAAACATGTTTGTATATAGACCAGAGCTCCTCAACCTCTGGGCTGTGGCCCACTACCGGGCCTTGAGCCGTTAGGAACCAGTCCGTGAAAGTGGCAGGCAAGCGGGTGCACAGATCTCCACTTGCGTGAGCAATGAACAGTCGTACACACGCACAGCTCCATTTGCACGAGCAGCGATTATGCATGCCTGTTGCTTACAGAAACAGAGCTGCGTGCTCGGAACTATCCCCCCTCCCCTATCGGGCTAAAAAGCTGGAAAACTTGGGGAACTCTTGATATAAACAACTTTATGTCCATGCCTTAACCTTTGCAGAATAACAGAGTTGGAAGGGAGCTTGGAGGTCTTCTAGTCCAACCCCCTGCTTAGGCAAAAAAACTCTACACCACTTCAGACAAATGGTTATCCAATCTCTTTGTTGTCCAATATCTTTGCGGTCAGAAATGGCAGAAAATTTCAGGTAGTATATAGTCCAGTGGGTTCAAGTGGAATTTTTAGAGAGTTCTTCCAAATGTCTCTTGAGGGATTATTTGTTCTTTTAGTCCTGCCTTTATTGTTTTTGTAAATACCTCAAGGGAAGCGAATATACCTAATACTCTTTTCCCCACAACAGCAACCTTGTGAGGTGTGTTGTGCTGAGAGAAAATGAGTGGCCTAAAGTTGCCCAGTTGGCTTTCATGCCTAAGGCAGGATTAGAACTCAGTTCTGGTTTCCCACCGGGTGCTTTAGCCACTACACCAACTACCTGGTATTTCTGTTCTGGGCTTATGAAATATATGTGGCACAGAGACATTCCTGTAAATAAAAATGATGCTGGAGGCTGCCAGGATGCCAGCATCCCATTTAACTACCTTGTTTCTCTGAAAATAAGACCTCCCCGGATAATAAGCCCAATCAGGCTTTTGAGCACATGCGCTAAAACAAGTCTTCCCCCAAAAATAAGCCCTTCCCAAAAATATTGCAACACAGCAGCAGCCATGAGGTAACCACACTCGCCGCTTCCTGCACCTCAAAAATAATAAGACCTCCCCGAAAATAAGGCCAAGTGCTTATTTTGGGAGTCAAAAGAAAATAAAACCCTGTCTTATTTTCGGGAAAACATGGTATTTCTGGCCAGTACGGGATGGGTGGCGAGGAATAGGCAAGCATAGACAGTGCTGAATTATAGTATGATTCAGTATTTTCTTACGATCTTAACAGGATTATGTAACAGTTACTAAGAAAATGTATATGATGCACTCAAACCCTGTAAAGTGTCATGCAAAAAATGAAGTATTGCATTTCTCCAGGCACTCTTTGCTTCTTTGCTGTCCCTTTTATGAACCTAAAAAAGCATTACTTTAGTAATAGTTCTGCATCTAATAGGAATCTCTAGGACTGAGAAATAGCACAACGGCCCCTTTGAATATACATCTCTTTGGGATAGGATCATAAGTAACTATTTATTATGCCCATTTTTCATTGCATATGTGAACAGTGCTTATTTTATGATTGCAGTAAATGGAAGCTGGTAAGATAGGAAGCGCATCTTAAAAGAAAATTACTTCTATTGTGTTAACGCATTTACTCATTGCATTTATTCACTCATGGGTTTTTGTGGGAAAATAGAACTGAGCCGTTGTGTATATGGCCATATCTAGCTTGGTTAATGCACCCTGTGCTAAAATATGATGATGCACATGGGGTTTTGTCCAAATTTATAGAGTTACTTCCATACTCTTTGCTGGGTTTCTTCTTCCTGCTGCTTAAGGTGGTTCAGGGCTATTGTGGGGCTATTCTGGAGCAGGGTCAGATTCAAAAGCTATCTGAGCTTCAATAGATTTTGTGGTGGTTGTTAAAGCTTATGAATCATACTCGCATGAAACTACAATATGGCTGGTTTGAATTATAGTTTTAAGGGCATGCCTTAAACTAAACATATGTTTTATTTCATCCACAGAACCAAAAAAACACCAACCCATTGTAACTTGGAAGATTGGCTGGATCATTCTGATGGAGGGAAGGGTTGTGGTTTGTCTGAAGGAATATCTGGATAGTTTTTGGTTGTTTTGGGTTTGGGCTGAGACAAATTTTTAGGGACCATGTGGGGGTGAGTGGGGCAAGACTAAGACATCTCTCTTATGCCCTCATAGGCCTATGTGTCTACTTCTGCTCTAATCTTCCTGCATCTTCTTTTCTCTTACCTCTTAGTTGCCTTTTAATGCAGCTTGATGAAAGCCTCCAGAGCCTGGGGAGGGCAACCTCCCCCACACCGTGGTGCAGGAGGCTGACTTGGCCATGCCCATCACCTTAAAAGCGCCACCACAGTGAAGAAGTAGACTGGTATTGTTTGTAATGCAGCTGAAGCTGAGAAATAGTAGTTTGCTGAAGATTACCTAGGCTCAGTGTGAATGTAATGTGCCAAAGTTTAGCAATCAGGTGTGCCCTGCAAGGTTTTTCTCTGCTTATGCAAGACTACGTTTTCTTCAGAACTATGTGATATATATGTTGAAGTTTCTCTTGCTAACCAAAACACCAAGCCACATCTTACAAACATAACTGCACTTAGCAAAAAAAAAAAAAAAAAAAGGTCATACGTAACTAGCTAACTTTTGCTCTGAAAAAGGCAGGAAAAGTGTATCTGTTAGGGACAGAGAGGCACATGAGGATCTGGGAAGGCAGAATTTTATACTTTGGGAAATAGCACTCCACGATTTCCTTTAATTACCTTAGATGTAGTAAGAAAGCATAGTTTATCCCTGCAATACAACTGAGAAAACAATTCAGAATGGAGAAATAAAAATTGAGGAACTCTGATATAAACAACTCTATGTCCGTGCCTTAACCTTTGCAGAATAACAGAGTTGGAAGGGAAATAAAAGAGATATCCACAAATGCAAATAACTTGTGTAATGGCAAACTACATTTTGATGCATCATCTAGGTCAGTGATGGCTAACCTTTTCTGGACTGAGTGGCCAAAGCACGTGTGCGAATCCCCAAAATGCTTTGCGCATGCCTCTGCACATGCATGCACCCCCATGCATGCATGCACGCCCCTGCACATGCACGGCAGAGACCTGAAGACCAGCTGGCTGGCAGGAGGCGCACACACGCGCAGCAGAGCTGAACTGGGGCGATGGTTCGCATGCCCACAGAGAAGCCGTTGCGTGCCACCTCTGGCATGTGTGCCATAGGTTCACCATCACGGATCTAGGTTGACCTAGAATGTTCCTAATCACAAAGTTTTGGGGTTTGTTCTATCAGCATCATTAAATTTGCTGCAAAGCCTAGTTAGTGTGTAGTTGAGGGGAAATTTCACTTGCAGCTTCCCAGCATATAGTCTTTGTCTCTGAGATGGCTTTTGTGATGAGAGCTCTTGCTATGGCTCTTGCTATCTTCTACCTGCCTCCTAAAGAAATGTGGTGACATAGGAAAACTGATCCTTCAGAGAAAAAACCCTGGATCCTCAAGTGGGAATTTTGAGAAAACTTGGCAAAAGCACCCCTTTTCCCAGCAGCAATCCATTGTAGTTTCAAGGCAGAAAGATCAAAGTTGCCTCTTGTCTCTAAAGCACAAGTCATCCTACCAAGTTCTTACGTTTCAGGCACCTTCCTTTTCCATTTAGCCCTCAGGTTGTTGTGGAATGATTATATCATCTATTCTTGACAGACAGCCAAGCCTAAGGCAAAGACTTTTTGACCAAGGATTACTGCTCAGATTAAAACACATTTGAACAGAGGTGGTTCATCTTTGGAAGGGCGGCCTTCCTATTGTTTTGGATCAGGCAGGATTGTGTGTTCTTTGTGGTATCTCGGCATTTTGATATGATATAGTAGAATGACTTTGCAATCTTCATATGGCTTGATGCCAGAAAACTCAAAACTGGTATTATCACCAGGCTGTTCATCTTAAATTACCCAATAGAGCCTCTGGCAAATAATAATAATAGGTCTGGGATATCTCAGTTCCTTGGGATCCTAAATCGGCCTCATGAGCTTCTCTAATGTGATGGGCATTTGCAATGGGCATTTATTTGCAGGTTGGCTTCTCATTTGGAACTGTGCCCGCCTATCTAGAAAAAGAATAAACAGTAAGTAGACATATGAGGGAATACCCAATGAGATGGGGAACCACCGTGGAAGACAGGTAGCCTTCTGATAAATCTGTTTTAAAACTAATGATTTCTGCATGGCCTCCATTTTGTAAATGTGCAAATTATCAAGTAGCATTCTAGGACACTGCTTACTTCAGTTTCTCAAAACTGTAGAGATGCCCACCATTGTAAATATATGAAGGTGTGTATGTTTGGGGGAAAGGGCTTTTTTCTTATAGAATTTATTTTTATGTGCCTGAATCCTAAGCTACTTTAACAATTATAAAATGAAATCTGCTTACCCATATGGCTACATAAATACATCTGTGATCATAATTTGTATAGATTAATTGAACATGATGATTTTGATTTTCAGAAGTGTTTGGTAATAGTTTATTTATATCCCATCTGTATTATTTTTTATAAGTCACTCAAGGCGGCAAACATACATAAAATTTCTTCCTCCATTTTTCTCCACAAAAACAACCCTGTGAGGAAGGTTGGGATGAGAGAGAGTGACTGAGAGAGAGTCACCCAGCTGGCTTTCGTGCCTAAGGCTGTACTAAAACTCTCAGTCTCCTTATTTCTAGCCTGGTGCCTTAACCACTAGGCCAACACTCAAAGAGTCACAAAGGTCCTAACTGGAAGCCCTCCATTCAATTCTGGAGCTGACCGGAGGTCCGGTTCCCCCAGCATAGAGTCTCCTCCTAGTGTGTCCTTTTTCCTCTGCTACCAGAAGTCTGGTTCTGCCACCATAGAGTCTGCTCCTAGTGCAGCGTCCTTTTTCCCCTACCTGTCCTAACCAAAAGCCCTATCAATTGTGGAGCCGACTGGTGACAGGGAGCTGCAGCAGAGGGGTGAAAGAGCCACATGTGGCTCCAGAGCCGTGGGTTGCCGACCCCTTCACTAGGCCAAACTAGCACTCACTCTCTCTGTATTGGTATAGGTTTAGGTATATGCACAGAGTTGCAACATGATCATAAGTATCTGTCTTTCTGTAGAAGTTATATTTAATCTGTAAAGAATATGGAATGGGAAGATTTTGGGTGTGGTAGAAGAGAGAATAAGGGAAAGAAAAGCAGTTGGAAGGTGTTGAGGGAAAGATGATGTTTAAAGAGTTAAACATATAACTGGCTGTGAGCACATTTTGTTTCACAAGCTCTTTTGCCAACTGCATGTCTTCTTTAGTAGTTTAAGTAATTAGGTCAGTCCTGTTGTAGTTAAATGTATAATAAAAGTCTTGAATAAACAGAGCAGTGCTGACAGGTGTTGCATATTGGTCATACTCATAAAATATTTTTTTTAGAACAAAGAGTTTTTTAAATCTAACAAACCTCTACCTATTCCTCACAGAAACTTACCCATTTAAAAGCAACCAGTATTCAAAGGCAGATCAAGCAACTGGTGCATAAGCATTGCCTGTGCTTGGTAATTCAGAAAAGCTTGCTTGTCTGTATGAATGGTAAGAGACATTGCCAACCAAATTAACAGAACTCTTCATTTGGGGAGTTTCGGGTGCTTCATGAAAATGACGTTATGCACGTATACCTATGGTAGAAA
The DNA here is from genome assembly GCF_964273705.1 of Natrix helvetica. Taxonomy (NCBI): domain Eukaryota; kingdom Metazoa; phylum Chordata; class Lepidosauria; order Squamata; family Natricidae; genus Natrix; species Natrix helvetica. The sequence goes on from NC_138552.1 coordinate 279,212,035, forward strand.
TTCATCAAATTTCTTTTGCTGGAATGCTTGTGTGCAAGCTCTAGGAAATTACAAAGAATGAGATCAACAAAATGTGGAAATGACTGTGTATCTGCCTGACTTGTGCTTCTCTTATTATGGAGAGTTAGTTATACTTGATCTGGTGCTCAAATGGTTTTTCTTTTCCCACAGTAATCATGTTTCCTTTTTCAAAGGGTATGTCTATTTCATACTCATATTTTCCAGGTGATGGGGCGCATGAAGAGATTAATGCTCTGTATTACATAGAATATTTTAGATTTTTTAAAAAAACAAGCAGACTATGATGGCTCTAATTCTTTCAGCTCCTCTCCAGGCCCCAGTGACTAACAGAGACATACAGGCAAATACGATTTCTGGTAGCTTATTAGTTTGCATAAAAACCTGCAGTGGAATGCCCCAAAGCCTTGGTGTTGAATCACAAGGGAGTGTGGTGGTTGCAGAACAGAGCTATTATGTTGTGTTGTTAAAGTGGCACCTGTTGTGAATGGTGACCTTATTAATGACTGAAGAGAATTTAACATATTCAAGAATTCATAGTGAAAATGTACGATACTAAAGTGAGTTTCTGAAAAGGCAGCCTTCATGATATTCTATTTTCTAAACATATTGCATAGATAGATAGATGATATATATATATATATAGATAGATAGATAGATAGATAGATAGATAGATAGATGATAGATAGATGATAGATAGATAGATAGATAGATAGATGATGATAGATAGATAGATAGATAGATAGATAGATAGATAGATAGATAGATAGATAGATAGATAGATAGGGAGGGGTTGACAGTGGCCTAATATCATAGTCCAAGTGGAGTATGGATAACAACTGTGGCTAAGGCAACTGCCAATAGCAATTGCCCCCAATATCTCATGGGGTTTCTGAAAGTGGCTGATCTGTTAGATTTGCAAATCCCTTCTCCCCAGATCATCTGTAGGCAAACTTTTGATAACTAAGGTTGCTCTTAATACAGGTAGTCCTTGACTTCCGACCACAATTGAGCCCAAAATTTGTGTTGCCAAGTGAGGCATTTCTTAAGTGAATTTTGCCCCATTTTACGACTTTTCTTGCTACAGTTGTTAATTGAACCTGCTGTTATTAAGTTAGTAACAGGTTGTTAGGTGGATCTGGTTTCCCCATTGACTTGGCTTGTCAGAAAGTCACACAAGTGATCACATGACTCAGGACACTGCCACCGTCTTACATACGAGTCAGGTGCCAAGCATCTGAATTTTTATCACATGACCATGGGGATGCCACAATGGTTGTAAGTGTGAAAAATGGTCTTTACCTTATGTCTATTTTAGAGCTTGTACTACAGGGTTCTTCTGTTGCCCAACAAAAAATGGTGAAAAGTAATGGCCTGAGTTTTCCTGTAGATACGGCGGGAGGGGCTACAGCTGGGTTTAGTCACAGCTTGATTGGTCCAAAGACTGAGGGAAATTTCTTAAAGTATCCTTCCTTCCCCATTGGCTCCCAGTTTCCTCTCAATCTTTGGTCCAAGCACTAGCTTTCGCTCCATCGAGGTATTTGATATTTGTGCTATCTATTATTAATTTGGTTAATTGGATATTCTAAATTCATAAATTTCGAGCTGCTGGCCATAGAGACTGCTCTGTCTGTCTCAGGAAGAGATGGGATTAACCTGGTCTCCTACCTCTGGGCCTGGGGGAGCCCTGCCCAGTCCCTGAGTGCACGGGAGTGACAGGCTCCTATTCTGCAGCCGGAGGCAATCGAGGGGTCTTACGTGGTGCAACTTGGCTACAGCCTTGCTCGCCCTCCTGAATTGAGCCTAGGACAGATCGCTCTTTAAAAGGCTTGCCTCGTCTTCAAAGTCCTGCCGCGGCTTGGGAAGTGCAGCGTGACTTGGAGAAAGCGCACCGCGTCTTGAATAGCCGCAGCTTCAAAGGCAGCTCCGCGGCTTTAAAGGTAGTGCTGCGGCTTCAAAGGCAGCACTGCAGCTTGTAATCGGCGCCATGGCCCCAAGCGTTCCCTATTGAGAGTGAGAGAGAGAGGAGTTTCTCCTGGTGGAAGAGCGAGGGGGTTAGTTGGCTCACTGTGAGGCCGCTGCCTCAAAGCCATTTGCGACCAGGACAGCTTCTTCTTCCACGAGATGCGGCGGCTATTTTGGGAGACCTTGTGGAAGCGGCCATTTTCAGCAATTGCGGTCTGCACCGTGGCCATTAATCAAGGCCGGCAGGTTGCTGGAACTCCCCTGCAGCCTGCATCGCGGCCATAAACAAGACCGGCAGGCATGAGGAAAGCCCCTAATCCAGCACCAGCACTGCAAGGCTCCAATCTCCTCGGGACACGTGAGTGAGGCATGGCCTCCACAGCACCTGATTCAGCGCCAGCTCCCATGGGGGCCCAGAGCGAAGCTGCAGAGGAAGGACAGGGCAGGCTCAAAGCCAGGCCAACGGCTTCCAGACCTTCTACTGACCAGCGCCCTTCCAGAGCAGCGATCAGGGACGAATTGAAGAAGCAGAAGGCATTGGAAAAGAGAGTGGCCTATATCACATCATTCTCATTCGCCTCCCAGAGGCTTCAGTCCTTCATCCCCCTTGATATCCCGTGCTAGACCTCTCAGGCAGGTGGCGTCTCCTTCCCCCACATCTCTCTGAGGCTGCCTAGGGATGAAAGGAAGGATCCACTGGAGGGTGGGTCTCAAGACTATCTCCCGGCTTCTCACCTAGCACCCTAGGGCCCCTCACATCTTGGGCCTTCGGATGAGGACTTGGAGGACCTTGAGTTCCTACCTGAGAGCATCTGGAGGCTTATCTCTTCTGCCATTACGAAGGGTATTGCTTCAGGCCTTTCCCAAAGGGAACGCTCTTCCCAAGGGGAAGGGTGACCCCAGACATACGTCTCCATCATCTTCCCGTAGACAAGGTAGTCAGCGAGGGCTCGGTGCTTGGAGAGGGTACATACCCAGACTTGGGATTTTTGGAGGACGAGGATACTGTTCTTCCTGATCCCCCGGCCTTTCCGGGACTCTTTCCACCCCCTGCATTTAAGCCTCTCCTGCACAAGGCCAGGAAGACTACCCAGATTGATACTGGGACTCCATCTGTATCCCAACCTAGGGATCCCAATCTGGCCATGTTTACCAACACCATCACAGATAAGGAGGAAGTCCCAGCCCCGCCATTGTTTCTGGAAGTGGTCAAAAACCAGTGGGCTCGGCCTTCCTCTTTGCCTAACCCAGGGAGCAATGATCGCCGCTTCTATAATATGGAGCAGGCTTTCTCCAAGGCTCTTCAATTGCCAACAGTAGACCTTCCTGTGGTCTCTCTCGCCAATGCGTCTACTGTAGTCTCAGGTGATGTGGCAGACAAACTTAAGCCAGAGGACAAGCGTGCAGAGGTTACTTTACGTAAAAATTTCACAGCTTCTGCCTGGGCCATCAAATCGGCTGCTGCTGCTTCCTATTTTAATCGTACCACTGTTATGTGGTTTCGCCAGTTAAAGGACCGCATCCCGATTCAAGATGAGCGTCTTCATCAAGACCTCACCAAGTTCATATCAGCTACGCAGTTTTCGGCGGATGCCATTCTAGACTATAAAGTTTGCATCCTGGGCGTTGTCCACTTCGGTAACGTCCAGGCATCTTTTGTGGCTCCGCAACTGGCAGATGGACAACAAGTCCAAATGGAATTTAGCAGCGCCCCCCTACACTGGTCCCAATCTTTTCGGGGAATCGCTTGACCCGATTCTCATGGAGAACAAAGAGAAGAAAAAGGTCTTACCCTCTAACACCAAGAAGCCGGAATCCCATCTGGCTCCTTACTGTAGACCTTCCGCTTACAGGCCTCCTGACTCGGACTATCGCCAACAGAGGTACTTCCCTTATAGGTCCGACAGACAGAGTCACCGTCCCTTTTATCAGGACAGGGGAAGGTACCAGGTGCAGTCCAAGCGGCCCTTTTGCGGGGGGGCACCCCTTCCGCAGAGGGAAATGAATCCAACCCGAGTAAGCCCATTGGCGGCCGCCTAGCATCTTTTGCGGATCAGTGGGACCAGATAACATCAGATGCCTGGGTCAGGTCTCCATTAGGGATGGCCTCTGTATGGAATTTCTCTCCCCCGATGCTCTATCGGACCTTTCCTCTGTCCAGGAATCTGGTACGGCGCCACCTGATGAGTCTGGCCATTCAACACCAGCTGGACATTCGGGCGGTAGAACCGGTTCCGGTGGAGGAGTATGGGTTGGGCCTATACTCCAACCTGTTCGTGGTCCCAAAGCGCTCGGGGGAATGGAGGGCAATTTTGGATCTGAAGCGTCTCAACTCTTATCTGGTTTACCGGCGCTTCAAAATGTCATCTCTCAGGTCCATACTCCTGGGGATTCAACGGGGTGATTTCATGGCGTCTGTAGATTTGACGGAAGCGTATCTGCACATTCCGATCCTTTCTGCCCATCGCAGATTCCTCCATTTCTCCCACAAGGGATGCCGCTTCCAGTACAGGGCCCTCCCATTTGGCCTCTGCCCCATGCATGTTCACGAAGGTTCTGGCGGCATTGGAGGTTCACCTGCGATCCCACCTGGTGAGACTCCAGTGCTACCTAGACGATGTGCTAGTTCAGGCCCAATCATGCACACAGGCAACTCATGACCTGAATCTGACAATTCAGACGTTACAGTCCCTGGGGTTCTCCGTTAACTTCCCCAAGAGCCATCTTTCACCCACGACGAGAATCCTTCATCTGGGTACAGTAATAGACTCTGTAGCGGGACTGGTTCGACTGTCTTCAGAACGTCTCACAAGTCTTCAAGCCTTAGCACATCACATCCGTGCAATTTGATCAGTTTCCATCCTGACCTTGGCTCGCTTGCTGGGCAAGATGGTGTCATGCATAGGGATTGTGCCCTGGGCCCGTCTTCATTCTCGGCCACTCCAATGGACACTCATCCCATATCAACGCCAGCGCATGAGCAACTCACTGCTGTCTGTCACCCTGTCACCAGGCCTTCTCTGGTCCCTGAGGTGGTGGTTGTCTCCGGCCCTGCGATGCGGATCCGACATTTGGGAGCCGGATCGTATCACAATAACGATGGACACAAGCCTTTATGGCTGGGTGGCCCTGATGGAATCCAAACTGGCGCAGGGACAATCTCAGATCTGCACCACAATATAAATTTGCTAGAACTGAAGGCAGCTCACCTGGCCTCTCCTTCTGACGGACAATGTAGCCACAAAGGCACACATAAACCGTCGGGGGGGGGGGCTCACTCCAAGTGTCTCTGGCTGGAAGCTCAGAAACTCGGAATTTGGGTGGAGAAGAACCTGGCGTCAATAACATCAGCGCATATCTCGGGCATAGCCAATCATCAGGCCGACTGGCTGAGCCGACCATGGGCGACCATGGCGAGTGGCAGCTAATCCCAGAACTGTTCCACAGGATTTGCAGCCGCTTCGGCACCCCATTGGTGGACTTGTTCGCAAGCCCAGCCAACGCTCAACTGCCCCGGTTCTTCTCCCGCTTCCCAGCATGCAATGCAGAGAGGACAGACACACTCAGAAATCCATGACCTCCAGGTCTTCTTTATGCCTTTCCCCCTCTCCCTCTAATCCAGGGGACCCTGAGCAAGGTAGTGATAGAGAGGGCACACATCATTCTGATAGCCCCATATTGACCAAAACGACCTTGGTTTGTGGACCTTGTCCAACTGTCCATGTCTCCCCCTTGGAGGATTCCTCAGGAGGAGATCGCCCTGTGCCAGGGGGTCCTGTTCCATCTGGAGCCCCAGTGGCTCCACCTGACCGCCTGGCGCTTGAGTGGCGCCTTCTAAGGGACGCTAATCTGTCAGCCAGGGTCATCTCCACCATTGAAGCCTCTAGGCGCTGTCGACCATACAGATCTATAATTCAACATGGTCAACGTTTGTTCTCTGGTGTAGGAGATTCAACCTTTCTCTGGCCAGTGCTTTGATCGCCCAAGTGCTTGAATTCTTGCAACATGGCTTAGACCATGGTCTTTCTCATAACACCTTACGAAGGCAGGTAGCTGCACTGTCCTCCGTCCTGGCGGGGGACGGCCGTTTCTCCCTGTCCCAAGTCTCTTTAGTCAAACGGTTCCTTAAAGGGGCAGCGAACCTGTGCCCTCCTCTAGTACATAGATTTCCAGTGTGGGATCTCTCCCTAGTACTTAGGGCCCTCATGGGGCCGCCATTCGAACCTTTAAGAACAGTACACCTCAGGTTCTTATCCCTAAAAGTGGCCTTTCTCGTCACTGTTACCTCAGCTTGGCAAATCTTGGAGTTAGGGGCACTGTCATCCAAGGATGACCCCTGTCAATTCCACCAAGATAGGGTCATCCTTAGACTAGATCCGACCTTCCTCCCAAAGGTCAACGCCCTCTTTCACAGATCTCAGGAGGTCATTCTCCCTAATTTCTGTTCTTCTCCCTCTCATGAGAGAGAACACCTTTGGCACTGACTAGACGTCCACCGCGCATTGTGCATTTATCTCAGGCGTACGTCTTCCGTCGGTCGTAGGCTCTTTCTTTCTTTCCAGCCTAGTACTCTGGGGGCTAGGGTCTCTTCAGCCACAATAGGCAGATGGCTGCGTCAGGCCATCACAGCGGCTTACAAAGCCTTAGGTCAGACTCCCCCCTCAAGGAATTACGGCCTACTCTGTGCGAGTGGAACCTTTACCTTTACTTTTATCTAATTACGGAGTGCCGCTACCACAGCCGCATGGGCCACAAGGTCCCCGCGTCTCCAACGCTCTTTATCCGACATTATCAGCTGGACCATTTTGCCTCTGCGGACGCGTACTTTGGAGTTGGGTTCTCCAACAGGTGGTGACCTCCCCTCCCCCGGGGTCAACATCCCGCCCTGGGACCTAGCTTGGGTACATCCCAGCTGTAGCCCCTCCCGCCATATCTACAGGAAAAAGAATGTTGGCCCTTACCTGAACGTTTCTTTTATGTAGATTGGCAGGAGGGACTACATCCCGCCCTAGGTAGCTGTTAGAGCGGGTGAGGATCGGTCGGGTGGTCTGTTGTTCTTGTCCCTGTATTCTGTTTTTGCAGCTTTTCTATTCAACCTCGAGGAAACTGGGAGCCAATGGGGAAGGAAGGATACTTTAAGAAATTCCCCTCAGTCTTTGGGCCAATCAGGCTGTGACTAAACCCAGCTGTAGCCCCTCCCACCAATCTACATAAAAGAAATGTTCAGGTAAGGACCAACGTTCTTTTTCAGTTGACATGAAAAGGGGACCTCCAAGAATACGTCTTTAGGACTATAGGCTACCTATCCTTAGACTGCAAGTTATATTGCAGAGGGGATTAAGATGAATGGCTGACAAATGTGGTTCATTTTAAATAATTGTAAAGTGTAACAGATTATTGCAAAAACATCTAACAAAAGATGCCTACCTGTGGGGTTTGTGAGTAGTTCTGGTTGCCATGATTGAAGGCATAATGGAACTAGAAAAAGTACAGAAGTGGGCCATCAAAATGATTGGGGGTGGTGGTTCAGGTCCCATCCTAACAAGAAAATATTGGGAATCTTTAGCCTGTTTGGGGGGGGGGGGATGGGACCCAAAGGAAAGTGGATATGTTTACTGTGTACATGATTGTGCATGACCTGGATAAAACGTGTAAGGAGAAGCATTCCCCCCTCAAAGTGGTAGGATAAGGGAATCATCACATAAATTTAGAAGAAGGTACAAGGTAAAGGTAAAACTTCCCCTCACACATATGTGCTAGTCGTTCCCGACTCTAGGGGGCAGGGTTCATCTGTTTCAAAGCCGAAGAGCCTGCGCTGTCCGAAGATGTCTCCATGGTCATATGGCCGGCATGACTAAACGCCGAAGGCGCATGGAACGCTGTTACCTTCCCACCAAAGTGGTCTCTATTCTTCTACTTGCGTTTTTACGTGCTTTTGAACTGCTAGGTTGGGAGAGAAGCTGGGACAAGTAAAGGGAGCTCACTCCGTTACACGACACTAGGGATTCGAACTGCTGACCTTTCTGATCGAGAAGCTCAGCATCTTAGCCACTGAGCCACTGCGTCCCTAGAAGGACCTATAGAGCAGACAAAAGAAATTTCTTTCACACAGTGTAATCACCTTGCGGAATTTGTTTCAACAAGTCAGTGGTAATGGACACTAACTTGAATTGCTTTAAAGTGGGGTGGGGGGAGGAGTAGATAAACCAGCAGAGAAGAGGACGAGCAATCTCCAGTCTCATGTTCTCTTTGCGTTGAAAATATCATGCCTCTGAACAGCAGTTAAAAGAATACAATGGCAGAAGAGGGTTAGGTCTGCATTATTTGGTTTGTGAACATCTAAAACCATCTGATGGGTTACTGTGAGAAACTGGCCTCAGATGGGTGTTCCAGCAGGGCTATTCTTATAGTTTTAGTTCTGTGTGTGTTTTCTTAAGTTAGTCTCCCCAGTGCGGCTGTTCTTGATTTCCTTGTTGTTGCTACTTAATTCTAAACTGGCATTGCTTCTATATGCAGTAATTAAATCAGTACAGAGTCAGCTATTTACCTTTTTAAATTATTATGCTGCAATTTCAGTTTGAATTAGCGTTCACGGGATTCTTTGATCATCTTCGTTGAAGCACTGATGAGACCCAGATTTCCTTACCTACAATGTGGCATCTTCAACATGTGAATGAGGTGCTTAGGCTAAGGAGAAGGGTGGTCATAAAATACGAAAAGTGGGGTGGGGTGGGGTGGGGGCTTCAATGTCTTCCTCTCCCAAGTCCCATGTTTGGTCTCTTCAATTTATCAGAAAACCGGCATCTTCTAAGAACAAAGCTAAGCAGATGGGCATGTATGTAAATGAGAGAAAGAGACTGATGATTAAGGCTTTAAGGAACATGAAAGTTTGGCTCTGTATTGGCAAAATATGGTTAGAAGGGAAAGAGTGGAGACATCTCTCATGCAGAGAAAATTTATTCTGGAGTCAGGGCTGGGGAAAAAAAAGAACAGAAAGCTGGAGACAGTAAAAGGTGAGACGAGAAAGGGGGGAGAGAGATGCGTTGACGAACGAACACGTACACGGAGGTTAGTACATGCTCGTTCTCCTCTGACTTCTTCTTTCCCTGGCTGAGTTCCCATCGCTCCAAGGCCTTTGTCTGAGAGATCGCGAAGGATACATTTGGAGATGTGTGCTGGAGGAACAACAGTTGCATTTCTGGTTACTGTTGCCTGTTGGCATATAATGATGATAAGAGACAAGTATTTTGAAACATTATGTGCTATACTGGCAGGCACCCTCTCTCCCCCTGCCCCCACCCCCACCCTGCCTGGTAACCTCTCATTGCCAGAGTCAATCAGTATTATAGGATTTAAGATTTGAAGTTGTAACAGCTCCCCCCATCAGTAGGAAAGGCAAACAGACTCTGGAACACAGGTTAGATGGATTGGATCGTATAACTAATGAAAGGGAGCTGTTAACCCTTTACTTGATTCCTTTGGATTTAATTTTTTTCCCCTCCAGTGAGAATATACCATTTTTTGGGGGGTCTTATTTTCTTTTGACCCCTGAAATAAGCGCTTGGCCTTATTTTCGGGGAGGTCTTATTATTTTTGAGGTGCAGGAGGCGGTGAGCGTGGTCACCTCATGGCTGCTGCTGTGTTGCAATGTTTTCGGGGAGGGCTCAAAAGCCCAATTGGTTTTATTATCCGGGGAGGTCTTATTTTTCAGGGAAATGGTACTTATTTAAATGTTCTATACGGAAATAGTTGTAGCTCTAATACAGGGGGTTTCAAACTCAAGGCCCGCGGGTTGGATCCAGCCCATGAGGTGCTTAGATCTGGCCCACGGGGCTGCTCTGGAAACAGTGAAGGACCGGCCCGTGGTGCCTCTGCCAGAGAAAACAGAGCTCAAGGGGGCCACAGGCAGATGGCTGCAGGAGGCAGCATCTCTAAAGGAAGCTACAATCAAGTTTGACTTTTACTGATGTCATGAGCATCCCTATGTAATTTCTTTGGCAAAGATACAGAAGGAGTTTGCTAGTTGTAATTTTTTTCACTTTCCTGGTCTAGCCAAAAGTTGTGGAATTTCCTAGTAGCCTTCCAATGAATGAAGGCCTAACAAACCTGACCCTGCTTAGCTTTTTGAGATCATCCCAGTGCAGCCAGATGCTGTCTTAAAGAGAGACTAACAAAAGCAAAAAGGAACCAAGATAATTCCTCTAAACTCTTATGAATCATTCATTACCAGTGAGTCCAAAGAAACAATCCTGATGACCATGCTGAATACAAAATATTACTTTCCTTTGCATGCAAATATCTATTATGACAGTATATTTTATTAGTGTTTGTAGAGCAATGTAGTAAATTACCCATATCACCACCATGATTTATCAGTCATACATCTATTTATGACAACTGATATTTACCAGTTTGGGGTTTGCTTGTTCCCTAGAATAAAGTAAGTGAAATGCAGACTCAAATTCCAATCTTATACACAGTCTTTCCTGGCACAGTAAGCTTCTTGTTCCTTTAGCTGTTCCAGTTTGCAATGAGAGCCGAACAGGAGCAATTAAACAGTGCTTCAGCAAATTGCTTGTTATTGGTAAACTAGATTGTCTAGCAATCCCAATAGCTTTTTAAATTAATATGACTAATATTTGTCTCAGTGGCTGTGGCCATATACCACAATAGATAGATTCATACTTTGTGCAAAGCCAGATCAGTGTATGGTTCAGTACAATATGGTCCCCAAAATTCACAGAATCATAAGAGCCAAAAAGGATCTTAGAGGTCATCTACTCTAGCCCCTGCTCCATGTAAGTGCCTCTGGGATATCCATCCCCTGTAGCAGCTTATTCTACTGGCTGACAACTCACATAATCAGGAAGATTCTCCTGACATCTAACCTAAACCTATGGCCTTATAGTTTAAGCAGTAAAGGTTCTTCCTTCTAGAGTAGTGATGGCGAACCTTTTTTTGGCTCACATGCCAAAAGCTGGGGGAGCGCAGGGGTGTCGTGCGCGGACGTGCCATACCCATAATGCTATGCATGCGACCCCCCCACACTTTTGGCACAGTTTTTTCGCCCTCCCTTGGAGGCTGTCTAGGAGCCTGGGGAAGGTGAAAACAGACCCCCCCCCCGACACCCTCTGGAGGCCTCAGGACCTTCCCTGAAGGCTCCGGAGGGCGAAAAACGGACCTACGGGGAACCCAAAGGTTTGGGAAGTGTGACTTCCGGTTTGTCCATAGGGCCAATTTTCGACTTGCGGAGCTTTCAAGCGCCTTCAGGAGGCTTCCCTGAAGGCTCCGGAGGGCAGAAATCGAGTCCGTTCTTGAAGTTCCAGTTTGCCTGTAGGGCCGGTTTTTGGGCAGAAAATGCCTCAAAACAAGGCCGAAGTCAGGGCAGTGCCTCGCATGCCCTAATAAATGGCTCCGTGTGCCACCTGTGGCATGCATGCCAAAGGTTCGCCATCATGGTTCTAGAGCAACAGTATAAGTCCATCCTTCTTCAATGTAACAGCCCTTCAGATATTTTAAAACATCATGTTCTATCTTCTCTCAGTCATCTCTCTAGGTTTAGGTAAAACATACCCAGTTCTTTTTATCATCTGTGCTAGGACCAGGAGTGGGCTGCTATGGGCTCGCTTGGGTTTGGGAGAACCCATAGCTAACATTATGGCCGGTTCAGAGAACCTCCAAATCCCACCCCTGTCTGGCCTCCACACGGCCCATTTTGGATGCCAGGTAAGTGCAAGGCCATGTGGAGGCTCGGGAAGGGGGGGAAGGCCTCCCCCTCCCGCCATGGTGCAGGTGACCAACTAGGCCACACCCACCCAGCAATGGGGCAGTGAACCTGTTGCTGCAATTTTTGAAGCCCACCCCTGGCTAGGACTTAATTTTCAGACTGATCACTATCTTCATACTGCCCTTTTCGAAACTCTTATCCAGGATTGAATACACTACTCCGAAGTCTGAAGATTGGAACAATGACTTCTTATGACCTGGACTCTTCTGTTACTTGAAGATAGCCTTTGTCTTTTTAGCAGTTATATCACACTGCTGGATAAGATTTAACTTGTAGTTAACAAGGGCACCCAGACCCTTTTCACATGTCATACTGCCTCACCGGGCCTCATCCATCCAATGCTGTGCATTTCAATCTTAATGCAGTTATGTATTATACTGTTAATATTTATTTACATCCCACCTTTATTATTTTTACAATAACTCAAGTGAACATATCCAACCTACCTTCCTCCTCCTGTTTTCCCCACAATAAAGACCCTGTGAGGCAGAAGAGGTATTCAGCAGGTTCTGACCAGTTCTGGAGAGCCGGTAGTGGAAATTTTGAGTAGTTCGGAGAATCAGTAAATATCACCTCTGACTGGCCCCGTCCCCATCGATTCCCAGCTGATCAGGAGGAAATGGGGATTTTGCAGTAACCTTCCCCTGGAGTGGAAAGGGAATGGAGATTTTACAGCATCCTTCCCCTGCCACGCCCACCAAGCCACACCACGCCCACCAAGCCACACCACGCCCACCAAGCCACACCACGCCCACCAAGCCACGTCTACAGAACTGGTAGTAAAAATTTTTGAATCCCAGCACTGCTGTGAGGTGAGTTGGGCTGAGAGAGAGTGGATGGCCCAAAGTCACCCTATCACGAACTCATGGTCTCCCACTTTCTAGCTTAGTGCCTTAACAACTAGTCCAAATTGGATCTTATTTTAACACAATAATTTTAACATAATAATTTCAGCCCACTGTTCAAACCTGGTACGCCACAGGACAGCCTTCCTCATACATGAACACTGCCAATTTCATCTCTTTAGGATTGGCCATAAAATGAGAGTTTCTGGAATAGGCAGAACAAACAGTTTGTATAGATATATGCAGGTATGTAAGCAAATAGATAGGGACACGGTGGCTCACTGGCTAAGACGCTGAGCTTGTCGATCAGAAAGGTCAGCATTCAGCGGTTCGAATCCCTAGTGCCGTGTAACGGAGTGAGCTCCTGTTACTTGTCCCAGCTTCTGCCAATCTAGCAGTTTGAAAGCACATAAAAATGCAAGTAGAAAAATAGGAACCACCTTTGGTGGGAAGGCAACAGCGTTCCGTGTGCCTTTGGCGCTTAGTCATGCCGTCCACATGACCACGAAGACGTCTTCAGACAGCGCTGGCTCTTTGGCTTTGAAACGGAGATGAGCACCGCCCCCTAGAGTCGGGAATGAGAAGCACATATGTGCAAGGGGAACCTTTACCTTTAAGCAAATAGATAAATAATATTGCAATCAGCAGCTTGAGGCTGAACCCTGAATTTGAAAAAGGCTGAATGTTTGAATATATCCAAATGTCTTTTAGATGAGATTGAAAGTGCTGAGATTGATGTTGAAAACCCAGAACATGGATAATCACCTGAATTTCTATTGAAAGCAGCAAAACTTAACGGCAGCGGATAGCACCCTTGGGCAGGAATTGTAATGACACTGCAGCTGTCAGTAATAGAACCCTATTTGAAATGGCTTGCTTTCTCTTCATAAAGGATCTAATGACTGACTGACTTAGTTTGGAGTGGGAGGGAAATGCTCTGATATGTGGCCAAGTACCTTGTGCAGCATTTACCGGTGCCTGTTGATTGGTTGCCAGCTAAAATTCATAGGTGCTGGATTGTCTATTGCATACAAGCCGTGATAACACTTGCTTGTTGGCAGCCTAGGGAGCAAAGGCGCAGAGACTTGCTGCCTATGTAGGTAGTGCAGGATTTAACATCCAATGAATTTTAACTTGCAAATCAGCCTCACCAAGTTTCAGTCTCTTACAGTTCTGAGGAAAATTTTCTTCAAAGTTTGGAAATAAGAAGCTGCTTTTTCCATAAATGGAGTAGGCTTTTTTTCGGCTCTTGTAGATTTCTGTTCTTCTCTTTCTAGCACAGGAAGTTTGTGGTATCAAGAACTTTGGAAGATCTCAAAGTGTTATAAAGGTAAAGGTTCCCCTCGCACATATGTGCTAGTCATTCCTGACTCTAGGGGGCAGTGCTCATCTCCATTTCAAAGCCGAAAAGCCAACACTATCTGAAGACATCTCCGTGGTCATGTGGCCAGCATGACTAAATGCCGAAGGGTCACGGAACGCTGTTACCTTCTCACCAAAGGTGGTCCCAATTTTTCTACTTGCATTTTTACATGCGTTCGAACTGCTAGTGTTGTAGCAATGTTTTATTTTTACAATTGATTCCCGGTGAATGCAGGTTTAAAAATCACGCATCAGAGATCAGCTACTTTTGCCTTCATGTTTTACAACTGCTTTCAGAATGAGATAAAATAATAACAATAATCCTAAAAGAAGGTTTTATTTCCCTCCAGTGTATAATTCATGCGGTGGCTCTTATGAACCTTCTTTAATCAAGGAATCTGATTATTTTTTGTATTTTTTTTGTATTTTCATAGAGTTTTAATTTGAAACTCTATTGTTGAAGTTATAATTCGTTTTTAAAAAATTCAATTTATACGGACACTCATCTCACTGTGGTGACTTGGAATAGTTTAAACACTGCCGCCAACAACTGGCAGCCAAAGTTTTAAAAAACCCAATTAAGTCACAATTAACAACCATTTCTAGCTCATTCTTGTGATATATAAGTTGTTGTATTTTTAGTCCATTTGTTAGGTTTATGTTGACATTTATTGGGGAAAAAGCAACAGAATGGATGTAGACATGCTTGCATGCACACAGAAGTCTCTGGTGGTTATTATTTTTTTGCTCCTTTCAGGTTTGCATATCTTTGTCATTGACTTACAGTAGTGCTTTGTGTGGATTCCACTGTTGTACAAAAGGAATCTGCAAACAAATAATACCAACATTTGGTGTTTGTTTCATTTCTTTCATAAATGAAGTCATCCCATATGTATTGTGCAAGTATGAAAAATAACGAAGTAAACTAAGGCCTGTTGTGTGAATACATCATTAAGTAAACAAAACTGAGTTGAGCTAATCTTGCCCTGTGTAAATGTCCTGAATTTTGACTTTTCTCCTCATGATGAAGGTCTCACTCTACAGATTTTAGAGGTACATACATCATGCCCATCTCAGAAGACTCTCCTGAAAACTTTCATAGAAAAATAATCGATGCCTATCAGTTTGGAAAAGATTACTGAACTATTTCTAAAAACCTGAGCCTCCATTAGTCCACAATCAAAGATACTGCCTTGAATTGGAGGAGATTTGGGACTGTAGCAATAGCACTTAGACTTATATACCACTTTACAATGCTTTACAGCCCTCTCTAAGCGGTTTTACAGAGTCAGCATATGGCCCCCAACAATTTTGGTCCTCATTTTACCCACCTTGGAAAGATGGAAGGCTGAGTCAACCTTGACCCTGCTGCAGAGGTGGGTTGCTGCCGGTTTGGCCTGGTTTCACTGAACCAGTAGTGGAATTCAGGCCTGGTTCGCAGAACCGGCAGCGACCCAGGCCTTCCATGCCCCCGAACCGGTTCCCTTGCTGCTGCTGGGCTGCCGCCATTTTGTTTTTTAGTGACTGCGTGTGCGCAGTTCACTGTAAATTGTTCTGCGCATGCAGTAACATGTAAAACCGGCAACAACCCACCCCTGGCATGGTGGGTTTTGAACTGCCAAAATGTAGGCAGCTGGCAGGCAGCAGAAGTAGCCTGCAGTACTGCACTCTAACCACTGCACCACGGAGACTCATAGTAGTAGTGAATCTTCCCAAGAATGTCCATCTTATCCGTATTCCTCCAAAGTCACAGCGTAGAATTATCCAGGAGGTCATAAAAGAAACTCAGAACAGCCACTGGAGCAGGACACTAGAGGAAGCGTTGACTTCTTTTGTCTCATCGTATCTCTAACCTCCGAAAAACTTTAGGGAAACGTCGAATGCACAGAACAAGCCATGCCTCAGAAAGAACATTGATGCTTCTCTCTGGATTGTCAGAATGTACCTTTATGGCTTTTCAGAGAAGGTGTAAAATCACAAGTGGACCGTTTGAGGCTCTGTACGCGTCATATCTAGTGGAAAGAAAGCATGGTACTCCATAATTAAGTTGTACAACATGAAGGTGGTTGTGTCGTGCTTGAAAATACTTTGTTGCCTTGGAAAGTGGGCAACTTGCTATCATGTATGAATTCTGCCTTGTATCCGGCGGATATTCAGTGAGGTGCAAGACAAGTGATCACAAACATGCAAGCAAGTCTACAAGAGACTGGATAAAGAGATCCATTGTCCTGGAATGGCCAAATCAAAGTCCATACTGGCCCTATAGAAAGTTTCAGCAAGATCTGAAAGAAGTTCATGTTAAAAACAACAATTTGAAGGCACCACATGAAAAGCTAACCAAGTACGAAGCCATAATCAAGGATATGCAAAACTTTAAAAAATCCAAAAGAATCTAGTACAGTTTTATGGAACTTGGTGTCTCTCAGTGTGTGCATTTTCTGAAAAAGACATAATTTGCAATTGTATAGAGGTTGCTTGAGCACTTTATTTAAGAAGTGTTTATAAATGGATAGACATTTAAATTGATGGAGTAAATTTTGCCTATTTTCTTGCTGATTAAATCGTATTATAAACTAGCTTTTAAAAAAATCAGTTCATCCTATAAAATCTATGCATGCTTCAGAACTTCATGTTTGTGATTGCACAGCTTTTTAAAAAAAAATACAAGTAAACGTTTCATTAGTTTATATCCAGGGTCACTGTAATGGATTTAATAAAATATAAAGGTTTCATAGTACAATGCAGTTAATGGCAGGAGCGGAGGGAATAGTTAGTATCCCAGTGGATTTTGTAAATCACATTTTAAATGCTGATGCATCCTGAACATATTTGCATAGCTACTGGAAATCAAAGAAAATCTGTAATAAACACTTGTATGTTCTGCTTCCTGATATAAACCGAAAGCTATTTAGGGGTCCAGTAATATGGTTGGCAGGGTTGATGCTTAGGGTTATTTCAGAGGTGGTATTCAGGTGGGAGGCTCCACCCACCTACCCGGTGCGCGTATGCAGATGAGATCCGTGCGCTCACATTTGCAAACCAATAGGGAAGATAAATCAATCCCACCCATGGTTTATTTTGATGCATTCATTAATCTCATTTCTCTTTCATCTCCAAAGCACAGGTGTGCTACTGTAAGGCTGTTGCCCCGAAGGCAATTTTTGTACAGCTAATAGTCTTGTGTTATAATCATGTCAAGTGCTTTTTATGTCTGTGTATATGTTTAAATCAAATGAAGTTATGGCCCTCATGTTTTTTGGGCAGTCTTTCCCAAACGGCGTTCTCAATCAACCCTCTTCCATGCTCAGTATGCCTCCAATGGATTGCAATGGTCAGTATTTTGAACCAGGGAATCTGGAGGGTGCTAGTCTGGCCAAGGTTGTACTAGTGGAAAAGAGATAAGAAAACAAGCAAATAAAGTGATATTACTAATCAGTGTTTTTTGGCCTCCCAACTCCATGTATTTTTAAAAAACATTGACAGCAGAGAACTCAAAATTTTACATATTTGTGAGTACAGCTTTTGAGAAGACTAAGCAAATCAAAAAGGAACACGGTGACTCAGTGGCTAAGACGCTGAGCTTGTCAATCAGAAAGGTTAGCAGTTCGGCGGTTCGAATCCCTAGTGTCGCATAACGGAGTGAGCTCCCATTACTTGTCCCTGCTTCTGGCAACCTAGCAGTTTGAAAGCATGTAAAAATGCAAGTAGAAAAATAGGAACCACCTTTGGTGGGAAGGTAACATCCTTCCGTGTGCCTTCGGCATTTAGTCATGCCGGCGGAGATCACAGAGACGTCTTCGGACAGCACTGGCTCTTTGGCTTTGAAGCGGAGATGAGCACCGCCCTCTATACTAGCAAAAATGTGCGAGTGGAACCTTTACCTTTACTTTTATCTAAGCAAAGCAAAGCTACAAAGAAAGGCACGACGTTTGCTGTAAGTGGTAGAATAGGGAAAACTGAAGCCATTTTTTGCCTTTGGTTAGGTGTCTTCACTAATGCCCAGTTTTAGTTCATAAATGGACAATGACATCATGAGCCAGGC
This sequence comes from Natrix helvetica, assembly GCF_964273705.1. NCBI lineage: Eukaryota > Metazoa > Chordata > Lepidosauria > Squamata > Natricidae > Natrix > Natrix helvetica. The sequence continues at coordinate 279,230,054 of NC_138552.1, forward strand.
ATCCACTGTAATTTATTCTGTGATATTATAACCATTTCAATGAATTATTATCCTCCCTTCTGTGCTTACGAATTAAAAAGCGATCAACTTCTGAGGCCATGTATAGAGTTTTGGTATATTGCGTTGCATGATAGTTAAGAATGTGACACTAGGACACAATTTAGAAGAATGAGGAATTTAATCTTAAAAAAAAAAGCTGTAGAAGGTTCTTATAATTTTTCTGATGTCAGATGAAGAAGGATTAGATTCTCAGAGGGAAGGTTGGTTATATCTGATGTGGCTTGTTGCCCCATTTCCATCATACAGATGCAGAATATTGCAACATAAGAATAGCGCTTTACTAATTGAGGGCCAATTTAGTGTAAAGGTAAAGTGCTCAAGCAGAGATTGTGAGTTCTTCTTTGGGCATGGAAGCTGGGCAGGCTCAGATTGATCTTCCTCGCAGAGTTGTTGTTGTGGGAAAAATAAGAGGGAATATTATGCAGATTGTTTGAGTTGTACAAATAGAGGTGGAATATAAATCTAATAATTTAAAAGTTAAAATTGTATGCAGTCATACACATTTTAACTAGTTACTTGGTGAAAATTGAATACATTTGCTATAAGAATATGTTTTGAAACAAATCCATGTAATCCAGGGGTGTCCAAACTTGGGAACTTTAAGACTTGTGGACTTCAATTCCCAGAATTCCCCAGCCAGCCATGCTGGCTGGGGAATTCTGGGAGTTGAAGTCCACAAGTCTTAAAGTTCCCAAGTTTGGACACCCCTGGTGTAATCTGTCTGAAGTAAAATCTGAAGTACTATTGTTGCTGACCAACAGCTTTTAAATTAAGTAGTCTAAAGATGCACTAAACATTAAACATTTGGGGTCTAAAATATGTAAACAAATATAGGTAAATAATCCTTCATTTTGATATGCCACAGAATTTAGTTTGGTCTACAATTTTGATTTCTTGTGACCAGGATATAAACTAGAAAAACTTCGCTGGAAGAAGAATAAACCATTTTTTTTCCTATTAATGAATTTATCATTAGATAAAGGAACGAAAGAGCTAAATTTTCTTTTTCAGCCCTATTGCTTTTGCTGCATTAAGATGTGTTCTTTTGTTATTGTCCGTTCTATTCAGCGCTGCTGAGTACTGACATATCAGCCTTAGGGTTAGGGTGGAGGATGCATTCAAGTTGTACAAATTATTTATAGCTTTGGAAAAAGTGCAGGGGTTTGGTGTTTTTTTTTTTTTTTTGCTGTTAATGATGGCAAAACAAAATATACAAGCTAGTTGTCTCCAATCAGTCCATTAAAGCCAGCTGCAGTCTTGTAAATACAAGCATAAAACATAGAGGGATGTACAATAGATGTGCTAAATACAAGGTGAGATGTCTATATTTTCACACTAAAGTTGTTGGGCCCTTCTCTGGTAGCCACTTTGCAAGATCTGTCATGCTGATTGGAGTAAGCACACTCTTTCAAATTCAAATTTGAAGACCTTTCTCAAAACCTTAGTCATTTGATGACTAAGATTTAAAAGAACGGGATAGTTCTGGAATGGTGGTCTTACCTCCAAATATAATCACGCTACTCGAAAGATATGAGAGTGGGGTATTAGTGGGCAGTTGATGGCAATCCTTTTGGGGACGAATGATAAATTGATAAAGATGTACAAATTCTTATTGGAATACAAGATGGAAGTAAAGCAGGTCAAGGAGACAATGGTTGCATGGGTGATAAACTTTGGTTATAATATACATTTGGACAGATGGCAAGAACTATGGCAGGGGTGTCCAAACTTGGGAACTTTAAGACTTGTGGACTTCAACTCCCAGAATTCCCAGGGAGTTGAAATCCACAAGTCTTAAAGTTCCCAAGTTTGGACACCCCTGAACTATGGGAAAGGAACAGGAAAATAACATTGTCAATACTGTGTAAGGAAAACCTATGTAAGATGTTTTATAGGTGGCACCTTCCGCCCGCAAGAATCACCAAAATGTTTAGAAATTCATTGCCAAACTGCTGGAAATGTGACCAAGAACCAGGCACATACTACTATATGTGCCAAAAAGCCAAAATATACTGGCAGAATATCCAAAAGTGGTTGAAAGAGATAACCGAAGAGGAAATAGAATTCACACCGGAACTATTTCTCTTGGGAATTATAAACAAGAAATACAACAAGGGGGTTATCTTTTTAACTATACACATTATCACGACAGCAAGAATGGTCTTTGCCCAAAATTGAAAAAACAGGGAAACTCCACATGAAGGGGGAATAATTAGAAAAATCTTGATCTGCGCTGAAATGGATAAATTGACGTGGGAATTGAAGGATAAAGATGAATCAGAATATTATAAGATCTGGGATAAATTTTATCGATGGTTGGAATATAAAAGGGAAAACCCAAAACAGGCATGAGCCAAGATTCATAGAATGGAGACTAGAATTATGCGAGAATGTATAAGATAAACATAAACCAACACAGCTGGAAATAGGTTACTTTTGTCCTTTTTGTAAATACGGTATGGACCAAATATTAAAAAAACAGGGTGGCTACAATGTATAATTGAATATCTTAGCATGTATGGCACAGATTCTGCCAGGAGTGTTTACACTGTCCAATGTTTTAATTCATGTTTAATAAAAAACTTTTTAATAATAATTTTTAAAAAACTAGTCATTTGCTCAGATGAAGTAATTCACTTAAACTAGGAAATAATATATTGGGGAGGTCACAGCCCAGGAAGTTCTGCAAATGGGTGTAGTCTGTGACATGACATTTCTTGTTCTGTGGTCAGATAATATGTTTAGTAAAGTCCCATTTGAAGTGGGGTAAAATCTGACATTGGAATGGCATTTCTGATTGATTAGATGAGGTGCTTCCTAAAATATAAAGGATAAGATGCCTGTAAATGTGAAGCCTTTAAATAGGAAAGTCTACCTCTCTCCTTGCCAACTTCTTTTTTTCTTATTTGAAGAAGTGTTAAGTGGGATTAAAGACAAAAAAGGGAACTCATTCTTGTGAACTACCAGCCAATTAAAAGTGCAATTAAAAAAAAATGATTTACATTCCTGCCATTATCGATTTGCAAAGATTTTTCCCTTAAATATTTTAATGGTGTTATTTGCAGTAGATTTGTATTCTTTTTGCTTTGTGGAAAGGGTCAGAAGAGGTCTTCTAATAGCCTAGCCAACTCTTTCTGACAATTTTTGTAGACTGGAATGAACACTTGTCTTGAAATTGAGATTTGGGTTGCATATGTAGGCTAGTGCTCTACATTAAGATCGGAAGAAAAAAGAATAATATTGCTCAATGAGATTCTTCACCCCATGCCTACTATTTGGGCCAGACTTCTTTTTATTAAAAAATAAATCTTCCCAGATCATTTGAAATCAAGGTCTTTCAACTTTGTTCCTGAAAGTGTTTTCCTCCATCCATACTTCCTTAACTTAATCATTTGTTAGCTGTGTTAACTCCTCAATCCCACATATGAAACAGTCATGTATTGAATCAGATCTGTGGTTTGTCTATCCTGATTGGCAGCAGCTCTTCATCTGCTTTTCCCAGTGTTTCTATCTGAGGTTCTTCCATGTGAAAATGCGTAAAGGATATAGTTGTTTTGTTTGTTGCAACATATTCATTTTAGATTGAGCGTTTTTGTTTAGACATGCACTTGCAGTTTGCTCATCTTTTCTTGACCCTCCTTTAGATCTTTCCTTGGGCTTTTTTGACTAGCTGCTTAAGATTCTGTTTGCTTCATAATTTGCATACTAAATGATCTATTTAAGTTGCTTGCTGCTGTTCCCATAAAGAGAAAAAGAGATGCTGGTGAATGGTGATTGGTGGTGAAAAAGAAATGACTCATATGCACACGTACATTATATTTATAATATAGGTAAAGGTAAAGGTTCCCCTCACACATGCGAGATAGTTGTTCCCAACTCGGTGCTCATCTCCGTTTCAAAGCTGAAGAGCCAGCGCTGTCCGAAGACGTCTCCATGGTCATGTGGCCGGCATGACTAAACACCAAAGGTGCACAGAACACTGTTACCTTCCCACCAAAGGTGGTTCCTATTTTTCTACTTGCATTTTTACGTGCTTTCGAACTGCTAGGTTGGCAGAAGCTGGGACAAGTAATGGGAGCTCACTTTGTTACGCGGCGCTAGGGATTCGAACCGTCCAACTACTGACCTTTCTGATCAACGAGCTCAGCATCTTAGCCACTGAGCCACCGCACCCCTACATTTATAATATATGTGCATATAAACATACATACATGTCTATATATCAGGGGAGATGGTTAGTACTCACGTACACAATTTAACTATCACATGGAAATATAGCAGTTTCTTCTGATTCTTGGCATTTGATATCCAGATTTATTTTGGTAATACACTGTTTTATCCATAATTTTAATTAAATTAATTAATTAATTAATAAGCACTTCACTGTAAACTTATCTGTATTTATTTCAACTTTGTACTTCCTGTTTTAGGCGCTCTTACTGCATAATTGACAGATTTGCTTCAGAGATGTTTTGGTTTTTTTAGAATTTTCCATATACAGGGTTATTTTTCCTTATCCTACCGATCATTTTCATCCAAGAATTTGCTTTATATGAAAAAAAAATGTTATGCTATTTGTGCCAGCATAGTCAATTTGCCCTGAAGGTCTGGAAACATTTAGGACTTCTTCCTGCCAAAACTGCTTGAACATTTTCAAGCAAACCCTTTTTCTGCCCTCACTCAAGGATTTATTGTCATGCCATTCACTTATTCTAATTGTGCATCCTCTTACTTCCCTACCTGCAAAACTTACTGTGGAATCAAAATGGCAATCAACATCTTGTACAATACCTTTGCCTTAAAGAAAAAGAGAAAGCACCTCTCAGTAATAAAATGGTGCTGAAGCTTTTAATCTGGGTGGATCTACTATGTGCAACTTAATGAAAATTGTTAATAGCATCTATAATGCTGGGACACATTCTACCTCTTTGTGTCTGCCATGATATCCATGCTAATTAGAAATCCAGCAGTAAAAAAGATGGAGAAAATGTTTTCACTGTATGTAGAACTCAAAAGACAAGGAAGTAAATACGTATAAGTAATGTAGTATTTCAGAATGAATCTCGAAAAAAAAAGTAATAATAATGAAAGCACATTTGTCTATGCATTTAAGTTGCAAAATTTGGCATCATATCTCATTTTTTCCATTGATTCAGTGTCTTAATTTAACCGAACTTGCTTTAGTGAGATTTGTGAAGAACATAAAACTATCATAAAACATGGGAAGCCTGTGGATGATGATACAAATCCTGTTTGTAAACTAAGAATTATGATTTGCAAGATCTGTGTGCCTCTGTTGGTGACAGCCTGTGGTTGTATAGAGGTTAAAAAGGAGTGATGGGTTCAGTAGTGAGCTGAACAGTTGTTAAAAGTTTGCAAGTGGCGCCTCTTCTGCATTCCCCCAGTTGGGTTTTATAAAGAGAATGTTCAAGAAACAGACCATCTTAAAAAAACCAACAACCCTGTAAATTCATAGTTGGAAAGTTCATAGCTGTGTAAATTCATAGCTGTGGCTCTGCCTGAATTTGTGCTCTTAATGAGGCACCCTTCCAGTCAATCAGAGTTGTGATTCAATTCTTCAGTTTCTTCCAACACACAGTTGCCTGATCTTGGGGGAAAGCTATCCTGTTTTCCCAAAAATAAGACCTAACCAGAAAATAAGTCCTAGCCTGATTTTTCAGGATCCTCGTAATATAAGCCATACCCCCCCCCAATAAGCCCTAGTTATCATTGTCAGCCAGATGTGTGTATTTGGTACCGTATTTCCCTGAAAATAAGCCCTAACCAGAAAATAAGCCCCTAATGCACCTTTTGGAGCAAAAATTAATATAAGACCCAGTCTTATATTGGGGAAACACGGTATATGAGGTGTCTCCTTCCAATCTGAAGAAAGCACTTTGACAACTCACTTGCCAGTCATACATACATGAGGTCTATTCTTTTGTGGTTGGAGGGTTGCCTCTTTTCATACACTTCAGTGAAAGGTTAAAATACAAAATGTCAAAAGTTGGGAAACTAGCTTGACAACTCTTACCGAACTGAGTCAAATGCAAAGTAACCAAGTTTCTTGGCGATTCTAAGCAATTCTTAGCAATGTCTTGTTTGGTCCATAATTTGTTACAGAGCCATCTAATAGAAAGTGCGATGTTTTGAATCGAGGGCCTTTTCAGAACATTTCAGGCCTCAGACTGTTCTGACCTTGTTCTATAGAAGTGTGATATCCCATCTTTGTGTTAATTGGGAAATGCGTTATGTGTTCACTTACATTTGGATGCTTCCCAATTCAGAATGCTTTTGCACTTTGTAATATACCTAATTGCAAAATGAGATGTAAGATCACACAGTCAAACATAATATAAAATACAGTCACAAAATAAATTTGCAATATCTCCAGATTAAGCACATGGGTTTTTAAAGTGAGAAGCTTATGCTAATTTTCTGAAAGAACCATATGAACAGAAAGGTCTTCATCTAGTATTATAAAGACTACTGTTAGCCCTCTACGTACAATCACAATTGAGCCCAAAATTTCTGTTGCTAAGTGAGTCATTTAGTAAGTGAATTTTGCCCCATTTTACGACCTTCCTTGCCATAGTTTTCAAGGTGGGTCGTCTTTTTGGAGAAAACACGGTATCAAAAGATATATTCAGTGCAGGGACAATATTTAAATCATCTGGCTAACAGCAATGGATGATTGATCTTCTGAGCAAATGCATCAGCACTGGTTGTACTTTAGGCATTCCATGTAAAAACTACATTGCCTAAATGCCTATAGATATCCCAAGTAGTAAGTAGAAAGTAAGCAAAATACCTTAATAGCGATATACCTCCTTACCAAAGCAAGGAGGGGTGAAACAGGCCTTAAGTCCACAACAGACAGAAAATATGTAGAAGAGGCTCAGACAGATACTTCCGTAATTCATAGGAGTATAAGAAAGGGGAGGAGGTTCAATACAATCAGACTGGCAAGTTTCTGTTATTATAGCCACTCTCAATCAAAGTGGTTTTAGCGTTCTTGGGGAGTTGATTTACTTTGCCTACCTTGTGAGGCTGACACAGAAGTTCATTTAAAATTTTTAACTAAAATCTGTTTTGGATTTTTGGGAAATGCATCTTGTGAGTGAGGTTGGATCAAGTAGATCAAAAATCAGGCTTGTTATAAAGTAACCATGTAGATCCCAGCGAGTACATGATGTTCTTTGTCCTGTAATGTTTAGTGCATTGGGACAGATTTTTATCTTTTGATGCAAGCTTAATTTTACTGCATTTCATCTTGTATGATTTTATTGTATTTCACCTTGTGTGATTTTAGCATGGTGGCAGCTCAACGCAGCTGCTTGTCAGTTGGATGCTGTTCAATCAAAGCACTGCTCAGCTGCAGGAGTAAACGGCGGTAGGTAAGGAGTGGTGTGCGAGGCGGGTCACTGGACCTGCCGCTCTTTTTGCGGCGGCCATTAGCATGACAGAAGGGGCGCAGTGGCTAGGGTTGCGGGAGTGGTTGTTAAGTAAGGGAGTGTGGGGTGCATGGGGCATGTTCCCCCTCCCTCCCCCCCAGCCTCACCTCCTCACCTTGTGTTGTTTGCGTGGCAAGCATCCAGAGGAAATGGCGGGGATGGCTACGCATGTAGTTAAATATTTTCAGGGAGGGCTTATTTTCGGGGAAAGGCTTATTTTAGCACATGCACTCAAAACCCAATGGACTTATTATCCAGGAAGGTCTTATTTTTGGGAAAACAGGGATGATATTTTTTTCTTACTTATTTGGAAGAAAAAATACATTAAACAGCTATATGAAAGGCTTTTTAAAACCAGTCTTTGTGCACAGGTTTTCCTCCGCATGAAGTATAGAAGTTGTGAATGCCCCAACAGTGGAAGTCTTGAAGAAGATGTTGGATAGCCATTTGTCTGAAATGGTATAAGGTTTCCTGTCTAGGCAGGCGGTTGGACTAGAAGACCTCCAAGGTCCCTTCCAACTCTGCTATTGTATTGTATTGTATATAGTTTTGAAAGTTGAATCTTTTTTGGATTTGGTTAAGGGTTAGGATTAAGAAAAAATAGTTCAGGTTTTCAAGCCCTATTCCTTTTCATCTTGAAGCATCAGGAGGCTGAAAGTTTCAGATGTTCCCCAACAATGCTTTTCTCCTAATTACTGCAAAGAAATCTCTGTTTATTGAGAGGGAAACATTTATAGACCCGGGGAAAGATTTGAGTAGTCCCATCTTGCCTCTTCTGCAGGAAATGTCTCAAGGCCAACTGAAACGTGATTTGAAGGATAGGAGCAAGTTGGCAATATCTCCTTTTTCCTCTTCCTCCTGCAGGGCAGGTGAACTTTATTGTTGCAGAGTTTTCTTTTATATTACAAATGAACTTTGTCAGTCTTTATAGCTTCCTCAACGTATTGTTATGTTCTAGGTCTGTAGGCCAGTGTTGAACATTGTGTCAGTGAACAAAGATGCTTATAAGGGAAATATTTTACTGGAGCGTCAACACAAAATTCCAAATGGAGATGTTTGCACCAAGAAAACATGTGAGAGATGTAGAAAAATGTTGTCATTTCTCACTTTCTAAGGTTAATTAAATATTCAAACTCCCAAGTATATCCAGGACATCTCTCTCCAGTATTCAGGGTTTGTTTGAACATTCTTTTGAAATTTGGGAAGCTTGGCAGAATTCCACAAAGGGATGGCAAGTCTAATTTCTAAGAGTACGAAAACATGCATATTTATAGTGTGACATGTATCTGCTAGGTACTTCTAAATCAGTGGTGGGATTCAATTTTTTTTTACTACTGGTTCTGTGGGCGTGGCATGGCTTGGTGGGCATGGCAGGGGAAGGATACTATAAAATCTCCATTCCCTCCCCGCTCCAGGGAAAGGTTACTGCAAAATCCTCATTTCCTCCCAATCAGCTGGGACTAGGCCGGCAGAGAATGTGAGGATCTTTTTAAAGGGAGGGCCTCTGCAAATTTAGGACATTAAAAATCTGATTGTACACTTAGGTTCTATAATTTTCACTGGTCTTTTTGGCAAAGCTAAGGGGCTGTGACTGTGATCAATGTATGTATTTTATTGACAGTGGAGAAGGCTGCCATACTCTAAGCAGAAAAGCTGGTGGAAGCAGGTATGTTGGATTAGGAAACTCTAGCCAAAGATGCCTCAAATGCTTCCAATTCAAATTGCCCCCAAATCTCTTCTGCTGACCTTTCCTGAAAGACCTGTCTTGTTCCTGAAGAAGAGGCATGCTTGCAATATTGGAAGCAGGCGATTTGCTGAACTCTGATAGTTCGTGTGTGTCCAACGTTCATTTACAAAGCTTTCTCTCTGCATTTTGCTTTTGTTGTTTGCATTCATCTGAACTTAGTCTAAAAGAGCGGTTCACTGACATTTTAGTGGTGTGCAGTTGCACTGAATTCATCTTTGGCTTGCCACCGTCAGGGTGAATAATTAGTGAACCATCTATGTCAGAGCTGGTTGCCGAAAAAGCTTCCATTTCAGTCTTCCTTAATGAATCAGTCACTGAATCATTGCCTGGATTCAATGGTACAAAACCAGTTACACTGTGTAGGCCTAAATATTTCCTGGTTTTATCCTTACTAAACTGGATTATGATGGAAAATTTAAGCTGACAGGAAAACATTGTTTCTTCTATTCACTGCTTAAGCATCTGTATTCAAATAGCATTCATAAGACAAAATTCTTTGAGCTTTCTTTGCTAGATATTCATAGAGGCATTTGTCACAAGGGTTTAAATGTATTTCAAACTTGGCTTTGTGGGAATTTATATATATATGATTTCTCTCCAAACAGATAAGCTTGTTAATTTTTTTTTCCTGGGGTTTTGAAATGTTTTGAATGTTTCAGGATTTGCTATATACCTGTACTAGTCTTTGCAGGAATGTTTCCTGGTTTTTAATTTTAGGAGACAATATTTTCTTCTTGTTCCTAAAAATGAAATTATCTTAACTGACACCGGCCTGTTTGTTTTATCATTCTGTGGATGCAGAGATCTGGAGAAATTTGGAAAAAGTAAAAAGACATTGTATTAGCTAAAGAAACCATTTCAATGTATAACCAAGCTTTTAGGAATGCATTCCATTTATCTTATCTAGTTTAGACTTTAAATCTGGATAATCTAGGAATTCTGACTAAGGTCCAAGCATTCTTCATTAGTTTTTTTTTTGTCAGATGCTGAATATTTTCACAATAGAAGGTGCTTGAAATACTTCCTGCTGGAATTCATTATAAATAAAGACTACTTGGCTAGGTTGAGCTGAATTTCTGTCAATCTAGTGCTTTATAGATGGGCCAGCTGGAAGAACCAAAGAAATATTTTCTGATTGTTGTTTATTTGCTGACCAGCAACAAGCGTCAAAAGATAGACTGCCTTTGCACATGGAGTTTGTTTTATCATTAGTAATGCTTATTAACTATCTAAGTCATATCCACAAATTTGTTTAACTGCTCAGAACAGGGGTCACCAACCTATTGGACTTCAGGGACCACTAAATTCATAATTTTAAATCCCGCGGACCACTAATTTGATCTGCCTAATGACTGGCTGGGTGGGCATGGCTAGGTCGTCATGTGACTGGGTGGGCGTGGCCAACTCGATGTCACTTACATCTAGGGGTGCCTCACCAGCCTCTACTTGTCCCTCCCCTCCCAGCTACTCCTCCCCTCCCTGCCTGGGCTCCTTAGGGCCCCAACAGGAAGCAGTTGTTGGAGCTAAGCAGCCACCATGAGAAAGAGTTGACAAAGCAGCTCAGTTTAAATTTGATCTGACCAAGAAGGAGGCTCCGTAGAAGCACCTCACTGAGGACTACGAGCATAGGCTTTCCAAGCAGAGGGAAGACTTGCAGGAGTACAAGGCCAGCTACCAGCACCTGGAGGATCAGCGGGCTGAGATGGTCAGCCAGTTCCAGGCCATGATGCAGTCCCACTGGAACAAGGCCCTCCGGGTCTTCTCCACCAGCGGCACTTCTCTCCAGCCTTCGCCCAGAGCCCCACACCAGGAGGCTGAAGCAGACCCCAAGTTGGAATTTCTGCCCTCCTCCGATCTGCACAAAAAGACTCCGAAGGGAGAGATTCTATGCAGCAACACAAATGTTCATTGCACGTATCCATCCCATGGCAGGGGGCATAGTTTGAGGACCCCTGATTTAGTGCAATATAAAAAATGCAAATAATTTTTCTGTGGACCACCAAACTTTTCTCGCAGACCACCAGTTGGTGACCACTGGCTTAGAAGACCCATGTAGACAAATTAGCCCCTTGATGTCTTGAACATGTGACTTCTATAGTCTGAGTTTGAATGGATTAAAGAAGTACAGTATTTCCTTTTGTATGTCTCAGTGAGAAATAAGAATCTGACCAAAATTGCTTAGATTTTGACATCCTATTCAGGGTGTCATTTTAAATACCAATACCTTGCAAGTTTGGTGACATTGCTTTTAGCAAGACCCCACTCGGGAATGTTTGAAAGATTTCTCTGCCTCTCCTTGGATTTGACATAGTCAAGTAGGAAGAATGGAAAGAACTTGAGACAGTCTAAAATTGGAAAGAGGAGCATGCTGCAAAGGTACATGTATCTGCTTGTAGAAAGAACAACAAAAGGATTGGAGGGGCCAAAGATAGAGAGAGCTCCCATGGAAAAGGAAGTATAAAGTTAAAGTTGCCCAAGTTTTTGTTTGCTGTCTGTTTAGCTAACCCTAATTAAAAAATGCCTGGATGATCTTAACACATGATTCAACTGACGAGCACTAATTGCTCTGTATCGGGCCAAGAGGAGATGAATGCTGTCAAATAAACCACAAGTCAGACAAGCTGATTCTTTTTTAGTCTGACACCATGTTCCTATGTACAAACCAGTTTTTACTGGAGCCTTTCCAGCATCAAAAGCAAATCCTTGGCTTCCCCGTATTTTTTCCCCCTTCTCTCTTTACTTCTCCATTGTTTGAAAATTCTGGTTTACCGTGGATTGTTTTCATCAACACTGCCTGTTAATATGCATGTTACTGTGAAAAAAGCTTAAAAGTTTAGCTATATCCCTTTCTTAGTTTTTCAAGAATCTCTGTAGATGGGAAAGGAACAAGTGCAGCCATGCAAGGAATGAATTATTGTCACAAAAAACCCTTTAGTTCATTAATCATTTGTGTAGGAGAGAACCTACCAAATTTTCCTTAGTAAAGGAAAATACAGTTCTGCCACATACAGACAGAGTCAAGTTAAACATGAAGACCCTCCAGTGAAAAAAATAGTTTTTGAGTTTGACTTACCTTGTAGTAGAGCCAACTTGTTAATGCACCTTGAAAAATCAGAACTTTTTTCAATGACTTTTTAAAAAAAGAGAAAGCTGATGGGGAGGGGGGAGTTAGTGTTGTTTTGCCAGTTAATTAGGAAGCCAAAATCTGTGCTGTCATTGAACACACAGTACAAGATTATTATCTTTCTGTTAAGGTTCCATCATCTGTTCTTGTCCTTGACAGTGGTGTGCACCAAAGGAAACATTTTAAGAAGCAGCCCTTTTCAGAAGCCTTTGGTCCAACAAATTACTCATTAAAACAGGAAAAAAGGGTATGGACTTAAAAAAGAGATGTGGACAAAGTCTGAAGATTAAGTTGGCTGGGAAGAATGTTTTACGATCAAACAAAAACATAGTTTTGTTAAAGTTACTGACAATAGAAACTTGCCCATTTTTCATTCAGACATCAGACATTTTTATGTAATATTACTGCATGGGTTAGCTTTAAAAAATTACAGACTGCCTGTGCTTTAGTCCTTTTCTATTCAATATTGAAAATCTCTGAGATAATATTGAAACTATCTGGCATATAGAGCTTTCTTTCTTTCTTTCTTAAATTGCATGTAAAATTGCATCCAGATTTGGAAGTAATAACAAAGGGTGGAGACTAATCATTTTCTGTGAAAAAGTAGCAAGGAAATAACATTTTGGAATGCACATTTCTCTTCCCTCAGTGTTGATATGATTTACACCAACCAGGGTGGATTGATTTAAATTATAGAAATTCAGATTACTGATTTAAATCATCAAGAGAGATATCTGAATTAAATTATTTTTAAGAGAACTTTACCATTTCATATACTTCTAAAACAATGATGGATATCTAAAAGATAAAAATGTATGAGATAAAACAGCAGCAATTTTTATTGTTGAGAATGGTATGCTGTATAATTTTAACTTGATTTTTAGAAAGTAGTTCAAGTGATCTATTAGCTACTTTGAGTTGCAGATAGAGCAGTACATAGGAACAGCAAGAACTAAATCATGCACATGATATAATTGTATTTTTATATAGTTAAACCTTAAATCTTTTATTCATATTTAATTTTTCTCATTTAAGCAAAGCCCTTTACCATTTTTTTAAAAAAGATATTAAACTCCAGCAAAAGAAGTCATCACATTATTAATCTCAAATTTTCTATAGGAGGATTTGACTTCTTTTGTTCTATTATCTCTGTACTGTACTCTTCAGTTCAGTTGTCTGTGTCTTTACATGTGCTGATTTTACTTCATCTGATATTTAGGCTAGTCTTTCAATCACTTTATGGAACTATAAATGGAAATTTTTCATGCTCATGGTAAGATTTAATTGAATCTATTCTTTTTTAGACTACTATTTCATTGACGATTTAATTTAAAATAAATTTTAAATAAAAATAAATAATCTACCCTGGTATTGTTACTAACTAGTGTTAACGGAACCTGAGGACATTTCAAGCAATCATTTTAGAACATAAATTGAAAATTGTGCTTACATTTTAAATTATAACTAGCATAATTTTTGACAATGTTAACATCATAACTAGTGCTCGTGATTTCTATCATATCTGATTCCATGGACCAGCTGCTTACTGTGATAAAAGAAGAAATCTCTAGAGATGAAACTTAGACCTGCAAGGCTGACTTTATTTTCCTAACTACAGTTCTTAGAAATAGTCTCAAATCAGCTGGAGAGATCTAGAGGAACAGTTAATCTGAAGTGTTAAAGGGGATTGCTGGAGTAGAGTAGAGTAGGAAAGAGATGAATTATGTGCCATCAAGTCAGTGTCAACCCTGAGCAACTACATAGGTTTTTTCCCCGTGGCAATCTTATCCCTAACCTTGTCTTTCAGCTCTTCTAATGGTGTACCCATTGCCACTGTAACTGACTCCATCCATCTTGCTGCTGGCCAGCCTCTTCCTTCCATTATTCATCAGAGCCTTTTCTAGCAAGCTAGGCTTTCACACAATGTGTCCAAAGTAGGATAATTTGTACCTGTTCATTTGTGTTTCAATTGGGAACTCTTAATTTAATTTTAATTTAATTTTATTAAATTTATAGACCGCCCCCTCTCCCCAAAGGGACTCGGGGTGGTGTACAGACCACAAATAAAACAATATACAAAACTTAAATATTTTTAAATACCCATAAAACAGATTAAGTGATAGGCTGTACAGTATAGTTAAAAATTAAAACAACCTAAAAAAATCTACCCCTAAAAATTTAAAATACAGGCTAGAGGGACACAAAAACTACAGTTAGGCCAGGCCAGCTAAGTTGAACAGGTGGGTCTTAAGTTTCTTAACTCTGGTTTTGATTTGTTCGATTATCCATGTGTTTGTTCTCTTGACTGTCCATGATAGTCTCAATAATCTTTTCTAACACCTAAGTTCAAAAGTGCCAATAATCTTCCTATCCGTTTCTTCAACTTTTGCTTCACCACAGGGAAAACAATTGCTTATCGTATTCTGATCTTTGTGGGTACAAACACTCTTCATGGCATCTGAATATCTTTTCCAAGACCTTCATTCCTACTCTACCAAGCACTAGTCTGTAACATATGTCTTGTCTGCTTCTTCCTTCACTGTTGATGGCTGATCTTAAAAGGCAGAATCTATGTTCCACTTTGATATATCCTCATTATCAATTCTAAACCAAGGCAGATTTCTTTTGAAATTAAGACAAGCGTGCAAAGTAGTGCATTTTTAATTTGATGGGCCTCTGGTGCCAAGGGGTAAAAACTTCAGATGCTGAAGTTCTATAAGCTTATAAATTGAGAGTAATTAATCAGAGTAAATAATTATCATTTGTAGTACCACCTAGGGTAGCAACTATCCATTAATTGAGGTAGTAGCCATCTGTTCTCGCTATAAGATTCTATCCCTTCTCCCACCAGGGACAAGCAACTGACTAATCCTATGTTCTGGTCCCAACTTTTGTAAATCGATACATTGTTGCCATACTTTTTTGTACCATATATTTTGCCATTGATTTACTTTAGAAATTGAGCAATTTATGTAATTGATTCTATGGAATAATTTTAGGTAACAGGTAGGTACGCAGAATTGGTGGTAAATCCATCCATTATGAAACGGACCCATAATTTTACTCACCACTTTCATGAAGTCTAATACCTTAGTGAGTTCTCAACCAGTACAAGTTAATTGGTTAACGTGTATACAATTTATAGAAGAGTTACTTCTATATGCTTATGCTAAAATCTTCATGCCAGTCTGTTAAATTATTTGTCCTTATGTCTCCTGAATTCCCTGGCTTTGCTGCTGGTTTTAAGAAAGTTATCACAATTTCTATAAAGTAGACAAACTTTTGTAGTACTCTACTGTATTTTGAAGGTGTGAACTTGCTTGAGAGCAATCAATGCTTCTTAGGTGCAATTTTCTTTTGTCACAGCAAATACATATATCTATATAGGTTTTAATCAGATTTAAGTAGCTCTTAATTCCCTTTTCTCTTATTCTCATTAAAACATTTCTTGGCACCATGATAGTGTGTACCCTTAATGTTTGAATAATTAATGTTGATAGTAATAGTTCCTGAGGACAGAGCTTAGGATTCCAATATGATTTGGAGATACTTTACCTAAAGATTACAGGTTATTTACAGTAAGCAAATGTCTAGTTCTGAAATATGTATTTCAATGAGCTGCTGACACACATTACATAAATACGTTCATATATTGGGTTGTCTTCTCACAGTGAAGGCAAGGGGTACATTTGTGTAACTTTTTATTTATATTTCATTCCAGTCTATTCTTTTGCTTAACTATAATAATGTTGAGAATATGTAATAATGCACTTGGGTTCATGCAATCCATTCTCTCTTTCCATTTTTTTTTGTAGGAGGAGAGGCTGGTGTTTCTGCTCTTGGTACCAAGCTGTAATTCTTCAGTTTATCTAGATGAGATTAATTAGGGTTTTTTGTGTGAATGAAGATTTAATTGATGTTTTGATTTTTGAGATATTTTTGTGGATAGTGCTGGTATATAGATCAAGAGAAGCTCAGTGGCCTTCCAGACATAACTGGGCTGCAACTTTCAATATTCATCAATTTAGCCATGCTTGCACAGTACAGTAGCACTGTTGTTGTTGAGAGTGGTCACAACATTGCTCATGACAAATTATTTTGCCTCATTTGGACTGTGTGAATGAATAATAGTTTGGACAGCATATGTGGGCCTATGATATGGAACACTCTTTGAATAGAGACAGTATCTTCCAAATTATTATTTAAGTAGAGTTAACATCCAAACTGTATCACTGGGAATGGTTATTCCCGTAGAGGCCACATGAAATGGCCTTGAAGGACAGGATGAAGAGCTGCTACCAAGGCAATGCTCAATCAAAAAGGCCTGGAGTCTGTTCTAGGAAACAATTTGGAGAAATTATCTCAGACAAGCTTCTCCCTGTTTTCACATGAAAATAATGTGAGGGAGGCGAGAAGCATATTGAGACTTGCAAGATTCTGTTCCAGTAAAGTAGTTTCAGACTTACAATGCACAACCCAAGACTGTTGGCTCATCCTTTCTGAGACATTTCCTTACCTAAACAGAGGAACAGAATTTGATGGGCAGGCAAAACAGCAGTAAGAGTGTGAACAACTTCCAATTTCCTACTGGCTTTCTAATTGACTTTGTTGGCAGGGAATGTTGGAAATCACAATGTGACCAGGCCTAACAGTGGTGATACTCCAGTGGCCACAACTTTATGAATACAATGACATGCCTGCAAGCCATCTTTTCTTTTTGGACTTCAGGCCTGCCACACTTTCTACTGTGGCAAAATAGGAGGGGGGATTATATGGAGTTGGGTGATATGTAGCCATAATATCATTCTTCTTAGAAAGCCAAGGTCATCTTTATCTCTGCACTGGGCCGGAACTGGATGGGTGGCACCTGTCTTCATGGCAGTGGAAAATTGGACCATGTGATTTACTTGTGGGTGTTGGGGCAGGATCTTGAACTTTCAACTGGGTGGGAAAACCTGGAGGCTTTCAGATTCAGGTTTTCCCAGTTGTGCCAACAAGGCTCTTTTAATAGATTGGAACTTTGAGGAATCTCTTGCCTCGGACTCTGATTTTATATATTGGATGCTATTTGGAACCCTGACAAACAACTGATGTGAGGATCCTTGAAATTTCAATTCTGCAGGAGTAATTGGCCCTAGATTTTGAATCCATTATTTAAGCTAGCGCATTTGAGACACCTAACGACTGCACGAGATGTGCTTAATAATCGCAACTGGAACTGCCATTGTAAGTTGGCATTGTCACATGACATTGTGTTTTATGATTGTGTCACTTAGTAATGGAGTTTCTGGTCTCAGTTACTGTTACAACTAAGAACTACCGGTATACCCTTTTAGTTGCATTTTTCCACAAATATTAGATTAAAACTCAGAAGGTTGAGGTTTAATCCTACACAGTGACGGATATTTCTTTTTGGGGGCAGAAGGAAACAATATCTGCTGCAAACTCCATGTAGGCATTAGGAAGGGCATCCAGCCAGTAAACGCTCAGTTCCACCCAGCCATCCTGACTCTACCCTTAATTAAGGGACTAGAGGGTTGTAAAAAGAAAAAAAATATATATTAAAAATGACAAGGTGTCATAAAAACAAGAGTGTATTGCTGATATTAATGATAAAGCTTATGGCAAAAATAAAACCAGCTTTTTAAAATAAGACATCATTTACTCTCTTTTATCTCTCTACTGGCAAAAATTTAAGGTCAAGTTCATAGCCAGTCTTCTGAAGTGGATCAAAATTAACTGGCCAATTCCCAACTCAAGAAAAGCATAACCAGACCACTAATGTGTTTGGAGTGGCTTGCAGCTGACAATTGCAAAGATTGGTAGCATTATGAAAATGAGACATGGATACTTAAACCGCATCTTGGAAAGATTATTTCTATGCAGATAATTTGCCATAAAAATTTATATCACAGTCCTTAAAACTGTCAGACAGTTTGCTTTGTCTAGGGAAAAAAATGATTTATGTGGCATTAAAATATATTTTATGTTCCAGTCCTTTAGAATTAATGTTTATTGCCTGTAAAAATGAAATTCTTCCTATGGATATTCAGAAGTTTTGGTGCTGTGTGAGTCATATATGCCGTGTTTTGCAGAAATGCTGTAAATAAATGGCAGAGCAATGTTACCTTGGATTTGCACTGCCCAGAACTTCCTGTCTTGAATGTCGAAGTCGCTTGGCCGGCTGACCTTGGGTACTTGTATGGATGAAAGAGGTGGGGGAATGGGGTGGCTTCTTTCTAGCAAATTTAGTAAAGATTATGTTTCTGGATACAAGCAACACCTGAGATCATTATGTTCAAGACAAAGCTAATGTTAAGTTTACAGAGGGCAATTTTTATCCATTCATCTTCTCCAGAGAATTTTATGGCTTGTCCACACTCCATGTAAAGCTAATTATTTCCTAGTGTACTGTAATGCCACTAGTTATGATGAATGATGTGATTATAGTTGAGAAATGAGATGGCAGTGCATAGAGTTTAAAGATGAGTTACATTGCATCTATTTGTACAAATATTAAGATATGCCCCTGCTAGGACCAGAACATTTTGCTCTCTACTGTATTATATCTTTATACTCTTGTTTTTTTTCCTCCTTAAGAAGATATTCCTTAGTATGAGATTTCAACCAGGTATGTGGAGATTGACTTTGCTTCCTGTACTTGATATGGTTTTGGTGTCTAGAGTAGATACATTATGTTATAAATTGGTGTTATCAATGGGGGGGGAGGTTTAATTGCATCTGGAAATGGTCAAGGGTGTCCCTGCCTGCGAAACCTGATTTTAAGGTGTGTGTCTTAGTGACATTTTCATGTGGCAGCTTTTAGGAACTGTTTGTTTGTAGGACCTTTAGCAAACTTTATAGTATTTATTTATTTATTTATACTGTGCTCATTCTGTGGATGCCTAACAAAAGGTCTTAAATGAAAGTTAAAGACACCTGGTAGTTAAGAGTCCAGTTACTAGTGAGGAATATTCTTAATTAATGTGGCGCATCTATAGTGGATTAAATTATGAGAAACCTGTTAATTGAGGCAGGGTAACCAGCTGGATTTAAAGTGGGGGAAATGATTCAGAGAGCATCTTGGCAGTTCCTTCCACAAGTATATCTTTTCCTATGTCCAGATGTCTTTTCCTCAGTTTTTTTTCTTTGTAAATAGATCCTGGTATATCATTGAGGGCATTATTTCCTTATATACTTTCTTACTTATATGGAAAATACTTTTTTATTCTTTATTACTTTAAAGGTAATAGTTGTCCAGTTGTTTCAGACTCGGGAGGGGGGGCAGTGTTCATCTCCATTTCCTAGCTGAGGCGGTCAGCATTGTCCGAAGGCGCTTCCGTGGTCATGTGGTCAGTGTGACTGTATGCTGAGGCGCACAGCAGTCTCTTTTAAAACGGTAAACATTCCTCACCAGCTGGAAACACTTTCTCTTTCCGTAGCCTTCCGTTTTGGAGCCGCCCCGACTTCATCAGCCTGATGGCTGGACTTTTTGTCGCCGGCTTGAAGAACTTCTCTTGGATCGATCAGGGACTTTGCGATGTCCCTGAGATCAGCAAGACGTATTCTTCCTGTTCACCGTCTATGCAGGATGGTTTAGGTCCGATTGGACCACCCAGTGGCAAAAGTTTCGGCTGCGGTCTCGGAGCATCGAGACCTCACGTCCGTATCATCGAGACGTTGGCTCCTCCACTAGATGGGATTTTTTAATGTTGCTACAATTACGAATAGTCCTCAATTTACAACCACAGTTCAAACTGGAGTCTTTGTTTGGTGCGCAAAGCAGTTGCTAAGTGAGACATCCCATGATTGCTTCATTCATTGATTGGAGTACCGGCTCTCCCAGTTCTGGTTGGGCTACAGGGCCCACTGGTGTATGAAAATTTGCTGCAGACTGGAAGACTTCAGTCTGCTCCCCAACCCATCAGACCTGGGAGGCTTCAACTGGCTATAAGACCCATCAGCATGTGGAAAACCTTCACGGTCCAGAAAGCCTGGACCTTCTCTCTACCCCACCATGCCCAGGGGCCCCAGGCCTTCTCTGGGACCCACTATACCTAAGAACCCTTGATCAATTATAGGGCACAGCAGCACACATAAATTATTCCACCTACCTTTGCGATTTTTGCTGTGGTGACAAGTCTTCCCAGCCAATATAAGGCATGGCCTGAACAGAATGGGGCAAAAATTGGTGTGTAAGAGAAGCCGCCAAAAGAAACATTGTGCTTGAAAATAAATCAGATCAGGGACTTGTTCTGAGCTAGGCTTCCCAAGAGCATGAACCAGACTCCTCATCCCAATAAAACCTCTTTTATTTAGGTTAAAGGGAATTTCTCTCCAGCAAAGTCTCGGCAAACAGTCTTTCATGAAATTTTACAACTACAGACCTTTACCAGGGTTGGAGAGTTGCCAGGCCGATATCTTCCAAACGCCACGCCGTAGCAGCAATTACTTGGCAAAAAGTCAGGAACAGATCTTCACCCTAATGAATTGAACTAATTGTCTCCTGCAAACTCCCTTCCCCTTTTGCTCCTCTTTATTCCCTATGGGAGGGGCCATTCACAGTCCACCTGTGCCTTTACTCCCAAGTTGGCCCTTGTTCCTTAACTGTTCCCTTCTCCTGGCAGCTCTGCGCATGCGCACATCGGGAACAGGCTCCAGCTGTTCTTCTGTCCCACTGGTACCCGACTCTGAAGGCAGCTGATAACTGTCAGACTGCCCTGGCTCCATCTCTGCCTCTGACCCAGAGCACTCATCACAGCCTTTCCCAGACGCCAGGACTGGCTCATGTTCCTCCCCAACCTCCTCACTGCCACCAGCTCCGCTAGCTGTTGGGAAGCCACAACAGGACTGTGGAGAAGAAAATGCCTAAACGTGTCCCTAAATCCATCCCTATAAGAAAGGCAATGTGGTAGCATCTCAGGATGTCGCATCCCCATCTGTTGTAGAGGCTCATTCCTCCCAGTTACTTGACCCAGAATACAACTATTACTAATGATTTGGAAAGAGTTCCAGAATCCAATACGTGCATACTTTCCCTAGCTGGTTATTCTACCCAACCCAACCTAATTCTGGAAAGAAATTATGTAAACATATATGCATGTTTGTCTTTCAGTATAGCATTTCTCAAAACTGGACAGAACAAGACCAGATTTGTGGGAGGGAGAGTGAAACCAGCAATAGAAGTTCAAAAACGGCCCAGATTTGGCTGGTGACTGTAGAGAAAAGCATTTGAGAAGACATTAGCCCAATCCACCCCTATGGGAGAGGCAGGTTGGGAGAGAGTTTGAATACCAAGCCGCCTCTATTCTAAGCCCCCTCCCTCTCTTCTCAGTCATGTGACCCAGAGCAGAGTTGTTACTAAGGTTTTGGGGAGGAAAATCCAGAAGCCTTTATCTAACAAGTGGTACTGGTATCGATGTTCTGAGCACATAAATAAAGCGGAGAAGTGATCTAGTTAGTCAAGTTGCATTATCCTCAGTTCTTTATTCAAGAACTTGAATAATGGAAACACCCCCCCCCCCGTCTGATCCGGCAGCATCTTCATATTTTTAAAAAATTGGTCACATATATAACAAAACACAGCTTCTTAGAGGTATTTCCTCCTGTGTGAAATCTTTCTTTTAAAACGATGGCTCGATTTTTCCTTTCCTTCTTAAAATCCTTTTGCCTGATCTATAATCGCATGCCATGTAAGTGGAACAAAGCAACATAAAACTTTAGGTTTGCCTCCCGGTTTTATTTTTTTAGGTAGAAATAAAATAACACTCCTCTGCTTCAAAAGTCATTTTGCTTCGGTACTAATTTTGCTGAAGCTACTCTTCCTTCCCTGCATTTTACAGTTTTACTATAATGTTTTGACAACATAGCAATATCAGTTTTACTACGATCTTTGAAAACTTTACTGTGACTTCTATTTGGGAGATCCGTAAGAAATTTTGGCGTATTAAATGGAGGGACATTAAAACAAAAATCATTTTCAATTTTTCTTTTTATTCTTCTTCCAGCCTGGACATAGTACAAAGGACTTCTTGGCAGAGTTCACTACAGATGGTTTGAAAGAGTAGGGCAAATGTGATCTTCAGCAAGCTTAATTTTCTCTCCCTTGCACTGAAACTCCAGAATGGTATTACACAGGCCAGGTGCAGAACATATGTTGACGTGATGCTATAAAATGTATGGCTTTGATTTGTTGTGAATGCTTTAATATTCTCTGCTCCTTTTTTTGGCAATGTAAACATCATGTTAGAGTAGGGATTTTTCACACCTTCCTTGTGAATGCTGTCTTCAGAAACTGTGAATACTATCTTCGGAAGGGCCAAAATAGTGGACGTTTTTATTATCTATATGTCTTGACAGCTTCAAAATCAATGGCAGATGTTTCATTTTCCCCATGAACTGGGAAAAGATAAATGATGTGGGTGGGCGATACTGAAAGAATCAGTTTTAGTATTTTCATGCAATATCATACATCCCATTTTTTTCTCTGTTTCATTTGGTATACTTGCTTATCCTGGCTCTCTTTTTTTTTTAAAGATTCTGATTGTGGTGGACAAGTTAGTTTCCTTCCCCATAATTAAATTTGAGCCACGTTGTCACTTTGGCAGGAAAACCTGATATGTCTACTAGTGTTTAAATTTTCTGATTATCACCTTGTTCTTTTCTCTTTGCCTCTACAGCCAATATTTCTCTTCATGTTTCTGTTTTCCTATCAGTCTAATTTTAATGCATAATCTTTTTAAAAATGTAGGATACAAGTTGAGCCATTATAGCAGACTTACTACGCAAAACAAAATCAATGTATACAAATTGTGTTCCCATATTGTCCTGCATGAATATGTGGCTGTCTCCGAAATACCTTTTTGGAGAAAATCTGTATCTTTTGTTTAAAAGTGGCTCATACTTTTTATTGTAATAAGATGGCCTTGAACCATCTCATAATTTTTATACTACCATTTATGTTTCTCAAGTTGCGGCTGCTTCAGCACTGCTGTGCGGCCATGGGCAGCCATGGTTGTGTGATTGTCATTTCCAATGCTCCCTGACAGTTTTTCACAAGTCAAGGGGAGGAAGCTGGCAGGAAGTTTGAACTTGATAGTGATTGCCAACATGCCCTACCAGCTTCCCACAAGCAAAGTCAGTTGGGAAGCTGGCAGGAAGTTGAAAGTCCAAGGCCAGGAGACAGGCAAGTAAGTCGCTGCTACCAGATAGGGGAGAGAGCAAAGGTGTGCACAAGAGGCACAATATGGGTCAGAGAGGGTTCCCTAAGGCAGGGGTCCCCAACTCTCAGGCAGGGATCTACAAACATTGGGCCACAGCCCACTACTGGGCCGTGGCTTATTTGGAATCATTTGCATGGCCCAGTTCCCCTCTCCCCCCCTGCCAGATTGTCAAGCCACAAAAGTTGGGGACCGTTGCACTAGGGTGTGATGGTACCCATGAGGTGTGTTGTGGGTCAGAAATGGTGCGGTGTGAGTTAGGGAGGGTACGTGGAGGTGCAAAGATCAGTGTGGCACAAGCATAGAGGGATTGGAAGAGGATACACTGGATGGGGGAGCTTTACCCAAACAACGTGCTGGCTTCCCTGTTGACTTTCTCCTTGCTAACTTGCCACAAACAAAGTCAGTGGTGAAGCTGGCAGGAGGTCAGAAATTGTTCCTGCCCAACTGTTTTTGTGCCTGCTTGTGGTCATTGTGTTGATCTGTTTAGGTAAGTATACATCTCTGAAACAATGACACAATTGAAAGAATGATCCAATGAGTCACAGGTTGACTAGTATTATTACATAAGTTTTACTGATCTAATATTCTCATTTATAAGGGACATGTAGTCACTATACAATAATACAATACAATAGTAGAGTTGGAAGGGACCTTGGAGGTCTTCTAGTCCAACCCCCTGCCTAGGCAGGAAACCCTATACCGTTTCAGACAAATAGCTATCCAACATCTTCTTAAAGACTTCCAGTGTTGGGGCATTCACAACTTCTGGAGGCAAGCTGTTCCACCGATTAATTGTTCTCACTGTCAGGAAATTTCTCCTCAGTTCTAAGTTGCTTCTCTCCTTGATTAGTTTCCACCCATTGCTTCTTGTTCTACCCTCAGGTGCTTTGGAGAATAGTTTGACTCCCTCTTCTTTGTGGCAACCTCTGAGATATTGGAATAATGCTATCATGTCTCCCCTAGTCCTTCTTTCTCTTAAGCTAAACATACCCAGTTCCTGCAACCGTTCTTCATATGTTTTAGTCTCCAGTCCCCTAATCATCTTTGTTCTTTTTCTCTGCACTCTTTCTAGAGTCTCCACATCTTTTTTACATCGTGGCGACCAGAACTGAATGCAGTATTCCAAGTGTGGCCTTACCAAGGCATTATAAAGTGGTATTAACACTTCACGTGATCTTGATTCTATCCCTCTGTTGATGCAGCCTAGAACTGTGTTGGCTTTTTTGGCAGCTGCTGCACACTGCTGGCTCATATTTAAATGGTTGTCCACTAGGACTCCAAGATCCCTTTCACAGTTACTACTACTGAGTAAGGTATCACCTATACTGTACCTGTGCATTTCGTTTTTGTTGCCTAAAAGGATGTCCTTTTATTACGTCTAACATCTTTGTCATATTCAGTTGTATAATACGTTTGCTATGAGGAGCAGTTAGGATTTGGGAGTGAAAATCTCATATAAGCACATAGTTCATTAGATTAGAGTACCATCCTATTGTGGCTTATGGCTCAATATATGGAAACTTGGCAGTTGTCTTGGTGTGTTGCCGGGATCAGGCAGTTAAATCATATTATGATTTATTTCTTTGGGCACATAGGTTGTATTAACATAAC
The DNA here is from genome assembly GCF_964273705.1 of Natrix helvetica. Lineage (NCBI taxonomy): Eukaryota > Metazoa > Chordata > Lepidosauria > Squamata > Natricidae > Natrix > Natrix helvetica. Next base: position 279,255,272 of record NC_138552.1, read on the forward strand.
ATAACATTCTGAAGTTTTACCATGTTGTGTGAATTGAGCTGCTCAATGAAAACAAGTAGTCTATATGCTGTTTCACTCCATGGCTTAGCTGGATGTACATAACTAGTCCAGGGGTGTCCAAACTTGGCAACTTTAAGACTTGTGGACTTCAACTCCCAGAATTTCCCAGCCAGCTGGCTGGGGAATTCTGGGAGTTGAAGTCCACAAGTCTTAAAGTTGCCAAGTTTGGACACCCCTGAACTAGTCCAAAGCAGTTCATGCAAAGAAGCTGCCTGTTGCATCTCTGCACGAGGCATAAGGCTGAACAAGATTCCTTCTAGCCAGGTGGCATTCCCAGAACTATGAATTATACAGGTGAGTGGGCTACTTTGAACATTTGCCTTCTGAACGTTCCAATTCAGTTCTAGTTGAATTTTTGGGGGGCAAAAGATCGAACGGTAGTTTTTTTTTTTTATGCTGATACATTTAAAGCAGTGGTGAAATCCAGCAGGTTCTGGAGAACCGGTAGCAGAAATTTTGAGTAGTTTGGAGAACTGGCAAATACCCTGTTTCCCCAAAAATAAGACCTCCCTGGATAATAAGCCCAATCGGGCTTTTGAACGCATCTGCTGAAATAAGCCGTCCCCTGAAAATAAGCCCTCCCCAAAAATACTACAACACAGCAGCAGCCACAAGGTGACCACGCATGCTGCCTCCTGCACCTCAAAAATAATAAAACCTCCCTGAAAATAAGGCCAAGCGCTTATTTCGGGGCTCAAAAGAAAATAAGACCCTGTCTTATTTTCAGGGAAATACGGTACTACCTTTGGCTGGTTCCAGAGTGGGGTGGGAATGGAGATTTTGCAGTATCCTTCCCCTGCCACCCTCCCACAGAACCGGTAGTAAAAAAAGTTTTGAATTTCACCACTGATTTAAAGATTTAAAGTATTTTTACTGTTTGGAATTAAACAGCATGCGTTTTTAAAAAAATAAAATGAAATGAAAATGAAGCAACCCACCAAACCCTTGAAAATAAAGATGCCATTTAACTTTGGGCATGCGGAACTGTTCGCACAACCTTTCACACAAGACAGAGAAGCACGTGTGACCCTTTCGTGGCCAACCGGCCCTTGGGAGTTGCGGCATTTTCATGAGAACATGACCTCACAGTGCCCCAAGAGAATGAGATGAAAAGGAGCCCTTTGTGAAGTGATTTCACTTTACCCCTACTGCTCCTGCCGCAGCCCAGCGCTCCCCATATGGTAGGTGGCTGCATCTGGTAAAAGAAATGATTCTGCCTGGGAGGGGGAGATGAAGTCATCTGTTCCATCAGCTTGTAACACTGAACTAATTAACAGACAATCAGCATTGATTGAGACAGCTGCATGCTCTGGGGAGCGATTGGGAACACACATCTTTGCAGAACTATTGTTTATTGCTCTCAGGGCAAGGCACTGAATCTGCGCCTTTGCTTGCCTGGATTGGAGGTTTCTGAATGGCCCTGGGAGTTTTATGCAGCTGATACGTCCAGCCAGCATTTGAAAACCTGCTTGCTGGCTGCGTTTATGGAGAACTTCTGTATATCTCTACGGACATGAAATAAGAACTTCTTCTGGTCTGCAGAGTCTGCTTACTGCATGTCATCTGTTTACCCATCATTATAAGTCTGCATGTGTGTGTTTGCACAGATGAAGGTAGAGGAAAAGGGACCATTTTAAAAGGCTAGAACATACATAAAACAGATTTATCCAGTAGCTTCTAAAATGAGCAATAAAATCTCAAGCAGTCATTAAGTCCAGCAGGTTTCAGGTTGCTTTTTGCTTACCTCTTAAATTTGCTGATTTTATTTACTTATTTACATAGCTGCTCATCTCTCAACCAGCTTTGGGCAGCGCCCAATCAAAGATTAAAAGACATATAAAATGATATTAAAACTATAACACTAAGCTGATTAAAATATTAAAACAGCAAAAACCTGGCACTGCATCAAACTTCTACTGTGTGATTATCGAGGCTTCTCCTAGCTCTTAGGGGAAAAGCCAGTTTTCGAAGCCACTGTAATTTCAAACCGTCGCTAAGGCTAAAAGAATAGAAGCATGCTAAATGCTAGACGGGTATTCAGAGTATTCAGTAAGGCAGAAGCTACCACGGAAAGGTCCTGTTTCCTGTCTTTTCCTATAAGATGGCAATATTATATATCCTACTTCTCCTGATAGGACAGGTAGATGTCCTTAGGGAAAGGCAGTCCTGTAGATAGCCTGGGCCGTATAGGGCTTTAAAGTGATGACCAGCACCTTAAATTGTAGTTGGAAAGATACTGGAAGCCACTGCAGCTTGTGCAACAAAGTTGTTACACAGGCAAACCTAGGGAGCACCATTTTTGTGTGAGTAACTGCCTTCTGGACCAGTTGAAGTTTCTGGGTGGTCTTCAAGAGCAGCCCGACGTAGAGCACATTGCAGTAATCTAGAGGAATCAATGGCTATTCCTCTTAATGGCAATGTGACTGCCTCTAAAAGCCATCTGCTGGAAGACTAGTGATCTTCCTTGGTCAGTTGGTTGGCCACTATGAAGACAAACTGCTGGCCTAGATGGGTCAGAGGTCCAATCCAGCAAGACAATTCTTGCGTTCTTGGCAGGATGACTTAGGGTCTACCCAATTGCCTATTCCTGTAGAAATCAAACAAGCTTGCAGATAATTTCCCAAAATGCTAAGCAGATGTAAGCGTACTTAGTTTCAACAAGGTTGCTGCACTGTGGCCTTAAGGCAGTGCTATGGTTCTTTAGCAGAAGACACATTTTTGGTTTGGCAGAGATATATTTAAGTTACTAGTCTGTAGTATATTGAAGGTAACTTGCAAGGGTAGTCCATGTCTATGTCAGGAGGTTAGATTTTCACTTCCCAATAATTTGGGAAGATGGTTCTAGCCACAAGCAGTTAGGTGAAAGTCTCCTTAGAACCCTCAGAAAACTCTGCTGTTAGGTTCTGGCCAGCTTTGGCAGTAATGTATGAAATATATCAAGAACAAAATCATTCTCTGGCTGTGATTGCACAACAAGCTTAACCACATCAATGAAAATTATAGCAAATACATTTGTGTAATATGCTAACCTCGATTAGTTTTGTGCCATCTTAGATTATTATTATGCAACCCTAACCCATTTGGTTAGTTTATGATTTAATGTATTATCCAAACCCAGAAAAGCTTCCAAGGTCAGCATGCTGCGGAAAAGCAGTAATGGATGCTTAGTCGGGGGCTACCTGTATATGGAGAAATAAGATGAAATAAGATGGCAGGTTGAAATGAGATGCAATGGTGAATTGTAGAAGGTGAATTCAGTGGAATTCTTCAGAGGACCACTTCTTTCTGCAACTTGGATCAACATAAAGTTAAAAGTTCCCCTCGCACAGATGTGCTAGTTGTTCCCAACTCTATGGGGTGGTGCTCATCTCCGTTTCAAAGCCGAAGAGCCAGTGCTGTCCGAAGATGTCTACGTGATCATGTGGCTGGAATGACTAAATGCCAAAGGTGCACGGAAAGCTGTTACCTTCCCAAAGGTGGTTCCTATTTTTCTACTTGCATTTTTACACGCTTTTGAACTGCGAGGTTGGCAGAAGCTGGGACAAGTAATGGGAGCTCACTCAGTTACACGGCGTGGGGATTCGAACCACCGAACTGCCGTCCTTTCTGATTGACAAGTTCAGTGTCTTTGCCACTGAGCCACCGTGTCCCATTGGATCAACATACTGTTTCATTCAAGACACACAAACATATCACAATCCCAAAAGCAAAACACCAGAAGCCCGGAGGATAGGTATTATCCTGGTACTGGATAGGTACTGAATTTGATGCCAGGTGAATGTCGTGAAAAAGGATGTAAGTGGAAACATAACAGAAATCCTCTGACTTCCATGACTGCCTTCTGGATTTCTGAAGTTTGTATGCAGTGGGGATGGAGGAAGGACTTAAAGACAGGCTTCTGAGGAAGATTACAGTGTAGAAGAGGGTGATGTTTTTGGATATTTGAATCCAAGCCACTACTAGAGTAATCGAAGAACAGATGTCTTGTGTCTCCTGAGAGCCCTGGTGTACGCAATCTGCTGGGAAATACTTTTGCATCAGCTTAACCGTATAGCGAATCCTCTAGTCCTGCAGAAATTGTGCTTAAATAGCCTTTTCTCCGTTGAACATGTCTATACTTACTATATATATATATTTCATCTCAATAAATATTTATTTTTCCCCAATAGTTTTACACTGGTCCCATTATAATTGAACCCAAGAGAACGTAACGTGCTATAATAAAAACAATACATTCAAATAATATAAAACCGTGCATTCACGTCTGGGTTGGGGAAGTAAGTAAGAAAAAAAAATCCCAGAAACTATTCATCTGGTTTCATACAGGGAAGGCCTGGGGTAAAGAGATAAGTTTTCAACAGGTGCCTAAAAGATCTAATGGAAGTTCCTCATAAATTTCAGGGAGGAGAGCATTCCAAAATGCAGGAGTCATTAGAGAGAAGATCTTCCCATGAGTAATCACAGGATGACACTCTGTGGTTCTTGGCACACATGGCAGGGCCACCTCTGATAATCTTAGCAGGGATGTAACAGCAAAGGCTGTCTTTAAGTACACCATACTTTCATTGAACTGGTGGGCCCTGATAGAACAGAGTGAATGTTGAAATCCGCACAATCACACTTGAGATAATCTTGGTTAGGAGGTTGTTTGGCAGAATGGTGGGGTAAAGGTAAAGGTTCCCCTTGCACATATAATACAATACAATACAATAGTAGAGTTGGAAGGGACCTTGGAGGTCTTCTAGTCCAACCCCCTGCCTAGGCAGGAAACCCTATACCGTTTCAGACAAATAGCTATCCAACATCTTCTTAAAGACTTCCAGTGTTGGGGCATTCACAACTTCTGGAGGCAAGCTGTTCCACTGATTAATTGTTCTCACTGTCAGGAAATTTCTCCTCAGTTCTAAGTTGCTTCTCTCCTTGATTAGTTTCCACCCATTGCTTCTTGTTCTACCCTCAGGTGCTTTGGAGAATAGTTTGACTCCCTCTTCTTTGTGGCAACCTCTGAGATATTGGAATAATGCTATCATGTCTCCCCTAGTCCTTCTTTCTCTTAAGCTAAACATACCCAGTTCCTGCAACCGTTCTTCATATGTTTTAGTCTCCAGTCCCCTAATCATCTTTGTTGCTCTTCTCTGCACTCTTTCTAGAGTCTCCACATCTTTTTTACATCGTGGCGACCAGAACTGAATGCAGTATTCCAAGTGTGGCCTTACCAAGGCATTATAAAGTGGTATTAACACTTAACGTGATCTTGATTCTATCCCTCTGTTGATGCAGCCTAGAACTGTGTTGGCTTTTTTGGCAGCTGCTGCACACTGCTGGCTCATATTTAAATGGTTGTCCTAGTGCTAGTCGTTCCCGGTGCTCTGTTTCAAAGTCGAAGAGCCAGCACTGTCTAAAGACATCTCCTTAGTCAGTCCGTGGCTGGCATGACTAAATGCCGAAGGTGCACGGAACGGTGGGGTAGTATGAATCTATTGTAAAAAAAACCTCTAAACCGGAAATGAGATTTTCATCTTTTTCTTATTTTAACAGGTTTGAAGTTGAATTTATCCGTTTAGGTTTTCTTTTTTTTTTAAAAAAGTAAACCTAAAGAAATCATGTTAATTAGGAAGGAAAAATTCAAAATCCACTGTCCAACCATAAAATGTAAGACAATTTGCCACGACCAACTTGCCACAGCAAACTCGCCATGCAAGGCCAAGTCGTCGTAGGACAACTTGCCGCAGACAAGAGTTATACCAATATTGAAGAAATGGTGGAATAGAATCATTAAGAAAAAGAATGAAAAGAGGGCAATGAAATGTAAACAACAAAAAAATAAAATATTTTTTTAATTGTTTGAAATAATTAAAATTGAATTGTTGACTTGTCCTACAGTGAGTTGGCCTGTGGCAAGTTACCCTGTGGCAAGTTGGGCACGGCGAGTTGTCCAATTCCACCGACCATTTACACATAAGATTTCAGGCATACATCTCAGATCTCCATCTGTCAAGAGAAAAGAGAGAGGGGAAAGAAAGAAAGAAGAAAGAAAGGAAAGAAAGAAAGAAAGAAAAAAGAAAGAAAGAAAGAAAGAAAGAAAGAAAGAAAGAAAGAAAGAAAGAAAGAAAGAAACTGCAGCCCCAATTGAACTATGAGATATGCATGAAAAGAAGAATTGCACATGGATTAGTTTCTACTAGGTTCATTCATTATTAGTTTCACCCAGAACTCTTGAGATCTATGAAAGTCTAATGGTTACTCCACCAATAATTAACCAGATTTGGTTCCATTGTAGTGGAGATGCATAGGCTTCTAAGTATCAATTGTAGTGGTTTTAAGTTGGTTTTCTTTGTGAAAAAATCCTCACATATTTTAAAGTGTGATTGGCGGGAACTGTATATTTTGGTCTTGGGCTTCCTAACAGATTGCTTGATAATGTGTTGTTGAGGGCCTTATGCCTAGGTATTAACCATATTGGTTTCTGATAAGTATGTACAGACACAGACACACATGCACATTTTCTTTTTGGCTGCTTGACTCTGGGATGAATTTCAAGATTTGTTTTCCCAGCTGTTAAGCATTTTGTTCTTTTTCTTTTAGCTTTCTATTTCAACTATATTAACTCTATTAGAATCAGCTAACTTTTTTTTTTTTTTTGTATATTCGGAAGAGTAGAATTTTCTGAGCATTTTATGGTAATCTAGGATATCATGAGGCTATCCGATTGCCTCTTTCTGTCCTTTCCATTAATAGGGCTTATTCACAAAGTACTGTATGTAGATGTAGGATTATAAGCTAACATTGTAGAATGAATTTAAATGAAGGACTTCAGGAAAAAAATTGTTGAGCAATTCTGCTCCTATCGTCTTGAAGCAGAAAGCTTTATTTTATACAACCTGAAGGGTTTTGTTAGATTCCCTCCAATCTTTTGTGCTAGTTAACCAAAGGTTAAATGGTAAAAAGTTAAGCGTGGGAACAAGGCTAAATGTGCTAAAATTTTCATGGTAGCAGAAGGGAGATTTTGAATCAATTTACCCAGGGGTGGGCTTCAAAAATTTTAGCAAGGGATTCTCTGCCCGCTTGCTGGGTGGGAGTGCCATGGTGGGCATGGCCTAGTCGGCCTCCTGCACCATGGCGTGTGTGTGTGTGTGTGTGTGTTTGCCCTCCCCTAGCTTCAGAGGCTTTCCTCAAGCCTCTGGGAGGCGAAAACGGCCTCCCCACGCTCTGGAGGCCCTCTGGAGGCAGGAAACAGCCGTTTCTGGCCTTTCTGAACTTCCAGTAGGCCCATTTTTCACCCTCCCCGAGCCTCCGCACGTGCCCTACACTTACCTGCATCCAAAACAGGCTGCATTATTGGGTGGGGTTGGGTGGGGCTAGCCAGGAGTGGGATTTAGGGGTTCTTCAAACTGCACAGAATCTTAGATAAAGGTTGTCCCGAACCCCCAGCAGCCCAACCCTGAATTTACAGCAATTAAGGATAGGTTTGCAAATATACGTTATACATAAATTGGCTTTTACCTGACGTCCATCAAATTACAGATCAAACTTATTGCATGCAGCTATAAAATAGCATATTTGTTTCTATATCCTATGAGTATCCTCTTGGGTTTGAATGATTTCAGATCCACCCAGTATCCTTTCAGTTGTAACATCCATCTTTAATTGAACCAAAAGACATAGCCCCTGTCCATTTACTTCTCCCCTGGATTTCTGAGAAGCTGCAGAAGAACAGAAACATTGCATGAATGTACTTGTTTCAAAGCAATCTACAGCTCTGTGTGTACCAGTGGTGGGTTCCGGATCCGTGGGTTCCGGATCCGTTGCAACCGGTACGGTTGCAACAGGGCCCGGCGTCCTCCACATGAACACGCGTGGTGCGCACATGCATCGTACCTTCCAGTGACGCCTCCGCAAGCCTCTGCGACGCCCCATCTGCTCGGCGGAGCGTTGCGCAGGCGCTGTACGTGCCATGCGCATGTGTGGAAGGCTTTAAAGGACAGGTAAGGAGCTCCGGTAGGCAGTGCTCCGGGCAGGCTCCGGTACGCCTGTACCGGGGCGTACTGCCTGCAACCCACCACTGGTGTGTACCAAAAAAAAAAAAAAAATCTCCAAGGATCTACTTGTTTCAGTTAATTTTCTGCAAGGCTACTTATTTTACTGCCCTGTTTCATGCAACTCTTCAACACTTACAAATGCCATTCAAGTATTTCTTGTTCTGAATAGCGAAATGGATTTGCTTACTGACCATTGCGAAAATGTAATGTTGGTGCTATTTCTACAAGTGTTAGGAATGTACCCATCCAAACCAGCAAGAATTGATCTCATTTTTAATCAAGAGATTCATTGTTGGTGTTCTCTCCACGAAATAAATTCCTACCATGTGCCTTTTCACTTCTATTAACCATTGTTAAAATGTACTTGATTCTTTGTTTATTATGGATTTGTAATAAGAATTTGGTTTAGGAACTTGGGTAGGCAAGGAACCTTTTCAGCTTTTGATTGTAATTAACGTTGCAAATAGTGAAGTAGTGGGAAGGAGGAATGTTGTGGGAAGAGCATGCATGATGAAATCTAGTCTCTTCTGTACTTGCTCTCTTTTTTTGTATCCTTATGAATATTGTATGATGTGTGACTCATATATGAAATCCTGGAGCAAAGGAAAATTCTGCCTGATTTGGGATCTTAGCTGGTTGTCTTATTTCATCTGAAAGTCTCTGCCTCTTTAGTTTGATTCATCTGAAAGCTTTTAATTTTGTTAATTTCTTTTTGTAATGGAAAGACTAGAAGTGACTTGTTGGAGCAAATGGCCCCAGCAGCTGGCTTGCATTCTCTCTCACTCGTGAGCTGTTTTTCTCACTTCTCATGACCGTCAGATTTATTCACATTGAAAGGAAATCGATCACAGGTAAAGAAAAATCTACGGGCAAATCCTCCCCCAAGGTACATAACACAACTTCTATTGACTTCATGGAGATGCAGTGCACATACTTCAATTTAGTACTTAAATAGAGCGAACAGCGATATGAGAAAAGCGTTGTACAGCGATGCAGAAATAGAAGCAGAACTGGAATGCCAATATTTGTTCTGTATAAAAAGGTAGCATCTTCCATTGGGTACATGCGGAAGACATGATGATGACATTCTCTCAAATATGTTTTCAGGTCTGCCTTTTTTTGGTGCATAAACCAAGCGTATCTGGAATAAGATGGCAGATTCATTAACATAACCACAGAAAGATATGTCTCTTGAGAAGTTTTGTTCTTGTATTTTTTTAAAAAAATTCTAGACTGGTGAGTGAGAACGCGTAATTCAGATGTAAAATAGACTTCGCTAGCTTGGTGCTCAAATCTCAACACAACATAACATGCTCAAACCACAAAATTTAATTATGATAAGTATTAAAAGTTATTTCATTAACTAGATATAGTTTTGTGACTATTCAACACAATGAAATGTGAATGGAAAATCATAATGTCTCATTTTTGATTTGGCATATATGGATGTTGACATACAAAACGTAGTCGAGGTGGCGCAGTGGTTAGAAGTGCAGTACTGCAGGCTACTTCAGCTGACTGCCAACTGCAGTTCAGCAGTTCAAATCTCACCGGCTCAAGGTTGACTCAGCCTTCCATCCTTCCGAGATGGGTAAGATGAGGACCCAGATTGTTGGGGGTAATATGCTGACTTTGTAAACCGTTTAGAGCGGGCTGTAAAAAGTACTATGAAGTGGTATACAAGTCTAAGTGCCATTGCTATATGGAAGGTAAAATAATGCTTAGTCAGGAGGGATGCTGCATATCAGAATATTTAGCATTGGGATGATGTTGCCATCTCGTTATAAGCACACATCTAGAGTTGCAAAGCCTTCAAACGATTTAAAGCCAAAGACAATGGCAGTCTTTTGGTGGCCAAGGAACATACTTAATATTTTTGTGGAATTGCAAAGAGTGCTTGATATATGCAATATATCAAATATGCAATATATTGAATACACAAAGGAAAAATGGCAGCATCATGCACGTGGGGAAAATCATGATTTTTGGTTGTGGCAGTTAGAAGCGTGCCACAATTGGCTCTCCTTCCAATTAACAGGGATGCCGAATGTGGCCGAATGAAAAGCATTACGTGAAAACTTCACCTGACCAAAATCATGGTTGGCAATGGAGGTCTGGAGATAGCAATCAAAGAAGGTTGTTATCTCCATCTGGAGATAACAGTGACCTATGGAAAATTGTAATGTAATGGAAGAGATGTAACTGGTAATATATGAAAGGTAGTGGATGAAGTGAAAGAAACATAGATGGGTGTCTTTGAAACTTAACATATAAAACTGGATGAAGGGAAAAGATGTATTAGACCTGAATGAAGATGACCTCACTTGAATGGAACGGAGTTGTGGATGATGTATGCAGAAAATTAAAATATAGACAATAATTGTGAATGAAAGGGCTAAAAATTGAGGAATGGTATGGTGGCATCAAGGTAATTGTGGTGTGTATGACAGTAGGAACCTAGACTTGGTATAGTTATATATCTTGTGCTTTGGGGAAAGCACAGGTAATCCTTTACTTACGAGCACAATTGAGCCCCAAATTTTTATTGCTAAGCAAGATATTTGTTAACTGAATTTTGCCCCATTTTACAACCTTTTTTGCCACAGTTGTTAAGCGAATCACAGCAGTCAAGCTAGTAACACGGTTGTTAAGTGCATCTGACTTTTCCATTGACTTTACTTGCCAAAAGGTCACAAGAGGGGATCACATCATCCCGGGACACTTCAATTGTCATAAATATGAGTCAATTGCCAAGCATCCAAATTTTGATCATGTGACCATGGGGATGCTGCAACGGTTGTAAGTGTGAAAAACGGTCACCAGTCACTTTTTTCAGTGCTTTTCAGTTTTTCCCACTTTGAGCGGTCACTAAATGGACTGTGGTAAGTCAAGGACTACCTGTATAGCAAAACAATGGCAAGTTTAAAGAAATACAACTTGCTGATGAGAAATATAGGGAGTACAATGTAGTCTGTGATGAGGAATGAATGTTCCTTGAACTAGAGGGAAAAAGCTATCTAAGAACATGCTTCTTACTTTGGTTTATGGAACTTAGAGTTGGCTATGTCAGGAGCAAAATAAAATCAGCCAAATGTAGCGAAAGCATGATGGTTATTGTAGGAGCTCCACTTTAAGTTGCTTACCCCAGAGCCTAAAGTGCGATAGTCAGGAAAATGTAGATGAGATGTGAAATGGAATGTGTGCCATTCTCTGGCTCAGAGGTGCATAGCCCATGACTTCCTTTTGATGCTGCTTGCTTCCCCCCCCCTTCCCCCCAATTCAGCTCTGATAGACTGACTGCCATGCAGTTGGGCTCTCTGTAACTTCCTTTCTGATCTCATCTTTTTTCCTAGTGGGGCTGCCAGACAGTACCAATAGATATTATCTATCATCCATTCAATAAAAAATAAAATTAATGTAGTCAGAGATGTTACAAGTTCTAAGTATAGATTGTGTAGATCAGGAAAAAGGGCTTTACGGTAAGAGTGAATTGGGAAGGAAACATGGATTGAGTCTTATATCAAATTCTTGAAAACCCTGAAAAATCAAGGAAGATGATACCTTTGTGTTTAACAAGCATTTGTGATAGTTAAAAGACAAACTGCTAATAAAGTCGTTCCAGTACACTGCAGGGAAATGCTTGGAGCAGATGTAATTTCTCAATTCTCAGCATCTAAATTTCCTTTCTTCAAAACAATAAAAAAAGGAACTTTACAGAGGCCGGTTGTAACTTTTGGGGAGGGATTGGTAACGAGACATTTAAAAGAAGTAAATGACTTTAATGGGGGAGATATAAAATACTTTCATTCATTGCTTTTTGCTTAGCAGTTAAACGTATGCTTTTCTTTTCTTTTTCGTGATAGCGAGAACTTGATGCAACGGCAACAGTGTTGGCTAACCGACAAGATGAAAGTGAACAATCAAGAAAGAAACTTATTGAACAAAGCCGTGAGTTCAAGAAAAACACTCCAGAAGTAAGTTGCAATACAATACAGATTTTGAACTGTTTTCCATAGCATGAAATGACTTTTTTCCATCTGTTGACATTAGCTACAATGACCTCTTCTTCCATGTTATTTCTTGGACTTCTGACAAATGGAATCTCTTTTCTCTCTCTCTGTAAAAATCTTTATACTTTGGATGTGTTAGGCTTTCCCAAAAAGATTGCATAGCATCATTTATTGTGCAGAATTCTTTAAAAAAACCTATCATTTCATCAAACTAATTAGGAGCACAATAAAAAAGAATACTCCTTAAATTTGGCAGTTTCATAATGTTAATGAACTACTTCAGATTACTGTAACTATTAACTATATGTACATGTAAGAAAACGCTGGGCATGCTGAAATGAATATGTCAATAATTTTCAATGTCATAATTTTTCAATTAAGACTTGTAAAATGTAAAAGAGATTATGCTGCTGCTGCATGGAAATATCTCAACATTTTGTGGAGGAATCCCAGAAACATTATGTTTTGAAAGAAGCATTTATACCCTATTTAAATATGCTGTGTAATTATTTTTTTCTTAAATGTTAATTTAAGTGGTTTTGGCTATTGGAAAGCTGTCAGGATCTTTTTTTAATACATTATATAAAACTAAGTAGGCATACTTTTTTTAGTTTTTCTTATTTAAATATAGATCCATTTAACATGCTAAATGAGCTTCCCACCCTGCGCTTCCCAGTACGTTGGTTTCCACCCATTCCACTTATCATAGATAATATCCTATCTAGTTTTAGTTTATGATGTCAGGAAAAGAATTCCAATTCTGGAAATCTGAAACCCTATTTCTGTTTCTCTGAATGGTTTCTCCATATTCAGAGTACTTCTATCCATTTGACATCAAGTTCTTCTCATGTGGCGCTGTTAAAAAGAGAGCATTTAATGTAGTGGATGTCTGGAATAATTAGCTACTTCTCAGAACCTGTGCCCAACACAAGACATCAATCAGTGAATATTGATAAAGAACCGTGACCCGCAAGAACTGTACCAGGAAAAGCGCCATGCTAACTTTCTTTCACCCTCTTAATAGCAAGAAATAGGATAGCATTGTTTTATGGCTAGTGGATATATGTTCCTCTGTGTGAGCGCTCCCTCCCTCCCTCCCAATCATTCACATGCACCCACATAAGCACTATTAAGCTGTGAGATCAATAATTTGGTAGTGTAAGATTCTTGCTTCTTTCCCCCTGTTTTCACTTAAGGGAGTCTAAAGCAGTGAGGACTGGAAATACTTTATAGGTAGTTCTCAACTTAAAGCCACAATTGGGACCAGAATTCCTGTTGCTAAGCAAGAAATACTTTATAGGTAGTTCTCAACTTAAAGCCACAATTGGGACCAGAATTCCTGTTGCTAAGCAAGGCGATTGTTAAGTGAGTCATGGGGTTTTACAACCTTTTTTTGCTATTGTTGTTAAGTGAATCACTGCAGTTGTTAACCAAATCCGGCTTTCCCCGTTGATTTTGCTTATCAGAAGACAGTCGGGAAAGTCACAAATGGAAACCACATGGCACTGCAGCCATCTTAAATACATGCTGGGTGCCAAGTGCCCGATTTTGGAACACTTGATTCTGGGAATGCTGTGATATTTGTAAGTGCAAAAGACTGTTCAAGAGCCACTTTTTTCAGGGACTACAGGGATTCTTCAGAGACAAGATGTTTTGATTTGATATAAGCCATCTTCACGTGCCAAAAGATCGCTTTATCTGGCAAAATGTTTGATTGCAGATGTGTATTCTGGGGTTTGATACAGATTCTGGAATTGGAATGCTTCAAAATGATGGGCTTTGCTCAAGTGCATAGCTTGCCATCAGTAAGTCCCCCCCCCCCCCTTCAAGCCAGTTAATTCTACTTTGTATGAGACATGTTTGTTAGACATGTTTCTAGAGGAAGCACTGAACAGTAACAACTTATTGTTTGAGGGTGGGGGTTGTGGATCTTTTTGGATCAGAAGCATTTTTGAGAATGAAAGTGATTGTTGATGCTTGCCTTTTGTTGATGGATAGATTGTTGCTAGATGGCAAATCTAGACAGCATATTAAAAATCAGAGACATCTCCCTGCCAACGAAAGTTGGACCATAAGAAAGGCTGAGCACCAAAGAATTTAGGCCTTTGAACTAGGGTGCTGGAGAAGACTCCTGCGAGTCCCTTGGACTGCAAGGCGATCAAACCGGTCAGTCCTAGAGGAGATCAACCCTGACTTCTCGTTGGAAGGCCAGATCTTCTGAAGATGAAACTCAAAACTCATTGGCCACCTAATGAGAAGGAAGGACTCATTGGAGAAGAGCCTAATGCTGGGAACGATTGAGGGTATAAGAAGAAAGGGACGACAGAGAATGAGGTGGCTGGATGGAATCACCGAAGCAGTCGGCGTGAGCTTAAATGGACTCCAGAGGATGGTAGAGGACAGGAAGGCCTGGAGAAACATTGTCCATGGGGTCGCGATGGGTCCAACATGACTTTGCAACTAACAACAACAGCAAGATTATTGCTGGCATATTATTTATTTATTTATTGTGCAAATAAGTACGTATATGTAGGCTAACTATCTCATATACTTGATTTTAGCTATCTCACAACGAAAGCAGATTAAAAAACCAGTAAAAATAGCCAGAGATAAAAACAACAAAAATAATATATAACATAAAACTTTTGCTTTGAATATTAATGTTTGCTGTATCGTTTTTAAAAGATCAGCTGGGACATGGAGCCTGGCAAGAACTAGGGGAAGTTTTGCAGGCAAACTATGGAGCATTGTATTAGGAATCTGGCATGGGTAAGAAAAATGGAAGAAAAATAACATGTACTTGTTTAAATACTATTTAAACAATTATACTGGCATTTAAATTCCGTTCTTGCCATTTGAAGGTGGAATCTTTTAGAAATTCCAGTTATAATATCATTCTTGGATTTGCCTGTTGTGGGAGCTAATTTTTGACATAAGTCTGTAGAAATGATTGAGCGATTTAGATCTCTTCTTCAGTAACATCCCCACACAAATGCAGCACATCCACACAAGCTTCTTTTTGAAGAGTTTCAGTTGAGTTTTTCATGCTTAATTATGTCATGGCTTCGCAACCATTTTATCCATCGTTCTTGGGATGGGCTGACGGTGTTATGATTCAAAAGGGCTAAAATAAAATTAAAAAATCTACTTCCTACCCCTGCCTCCCTTTTAAGGTTATCTACAATCCAGCTCATTATAAATCTTGTGCTTTTCATTTGATCATCTTCTCTCCCTTCTCCCCCCCCCTCCCAATATCTTGTAAACTTCTGGAATTCACGTTTTTGGCTTCATGGGTTTTGTCATTTATTTACTTGTTTATTTAAATTGATAGATATGGCTACCCTCCTGACTAGGCCGTCTGACTAATGTTACCTTGGACAGCTAGGAAAGATTACACTACATAATTTGAATTTATATGTACATAAATTTAAACTTTGTGTGTGTGTGCGCGCGTGTGTGTGTAGACACACAAACACATACACCAATGAAAATGTTTCCATCTACGTTGGTGATGTGTTGGATTCATTTAGGAACCAAAAAATTAAGATAAAGAAATGGGAATAGTTTAAAACAGTTTGCTTGAAAATGCATGCCTTTGCAAAGATTAAGGCCATCACTCCAGGAGCAAGAACCGACAGGGCCACCTTGTGCTCTCCCAGGTGATTACAGGCATCAGTAAGAATTTTTATTGACATAACCAAAGAAAAGATTAGTTCACCTGAAATATTTGCAAAGCCTGGCCTCTCATTGCACAATAACTGCCAGACCTGCAGAGAACTTAATAATAATTTCTATTCATATCTAATCCATTCATTGAATGAATTGTATTTGGGGAGGACTTATCTATTTTTATATCCTCTTCCTTTAGGGAAACCATATTAAAAACATACCCAAACTTTTAACATTCTAAAAAAAGTGCAAAAAGGAAAAAAAAGTAAATTAAAGTGAAACATGGAAGAAGGTTCAATAAAAAATAGAAGTAGTTCCAGAGCAAAGTATTGAGGAGTGTTTAATTGTTTAAATTATTTATATTACACAGGGTGTAATGGTGAGGGTGGCTGGAGCATATTTAATCATTTTAAGGTTTAAAAGTTTAAGATGATAGAATGCTATTGCCTGCTCAGACTGGCAGGCAGAGGTTTTAGGGAGCAGCTTTTTGTTTTTTTTTTTACTTCTCTCCTGGCAAAGTCAATATATAATTATAACACATTTTAAATGGAATAATATAACAATATTATTCCGCCTCGTCCTCAAGAAGAAACAAACACCAGATCACCAGGAAAGAAAGAAAGAAAAAAGAGAAGTGGTTTTTATTTATCCCGGTTCTGTTAGAAAGTGAGCTTACATATGGGTGAGCTTAGTGAACATGGCCACTGATGACATATTTTTGTTTTTCGGTGCCTAGAAATATGCCAAACGTTTAATAAAATTAGTTGTACTTTGGAAATATCTCCAGCCTTAGAGCAAACAGACTACATTATTTTTTAAAGAATATTGTAATCATTGCTATTTTAAAAGATAGTCAATTCTGTCTGAAAAAGACATTTAGTAACTAGAAAAGTTACTAAATGCCCATGGGAAGTAAAAGATATCATTTTGAAGATTCTACTTTTGTAGATACTACCGCACAAAATTCTTAATAGTATTTTATACAATGTACAATGCTATAGTTAAATGTTATTTTTTTAAAAAATATAATCAAGTCATCAGGTTAGCCTTGCACACCTCTGTTAGGAGCTGGGACTTATTTTTCTATGGGTAGCAGTGAAAATGTGTGTCTCTTCAGCTTCTTTGAGATTCTCTATGCAGCAGGCATCTAGCGTTTGAGATCTTTTGAATTATTTTCATTTATTGGGTGTGGATTTTGCCCATAGGTTAGAAATTAAGTGTCTCTTGGCTCCCAGCTTTCTGCCTGTTGCTGACCAAGATGCCAAAGAACCATCTTAAAATCTGTTGCAAGTAAAATTGGTATTTAGAAGAAGCCTAGAGCAGAGCCTCTACCATACTCAACTGTCAGTAGCAGTTACGGGCCTAAAATGTGTTTGCAGACTAGGATGTTAAACTGCTTAAGAGATAAGAAAAATAGAGGAGTCCATTAGGCAGATTCTTTAGGTAGTACTCCTTGTACATTCCTGTCATATCTTCTGCCTTGTAATCCCACCAGCTGTAGGAGTTTGACGTGCCTTTGGGATGAGAAGCAGCAATACTAGCCACCTCTGAGTTTGTAATTGGGACAACTGCTCCAGCAGGAGAGCTAACATTTCTTGAAGCTAAGTTCTTGCTAGAGAAATATGGTGCAGTTCTGCAGTGGTGATGTATAGTACTCCTATCCTTTGACCACGTAAGCATTACACATATGATATGAAAAGGTGATGCAGGCCCTTATCATTGAGGGTAAAAGAATGATTTCTGTGCCTTTAATTTTTCTTCTGCTTATCCTTGCCCTCCAGATCCCCCTGTCTCCCCCCCCCCCCACTTATTTTGGAAAATATCTGGTACTTTATTTTGTTGAAGGACCAATGCGGCTGTAATGTCAGTTTCAGAAGCCAGAGGCTACCTCCCTCAATAATTGCTACCCTACCATAAGTATCCTCTGGTTGCTTTAATAGATCTTGTCAAACACAGTACTGAAACTTGCATCCTAGATTTGTTAAATATGTTTTTAGTTGATGTACCATATGCAAAGAGTACCTAATCAAGTGCTTCATTAGATGTTTGGAATATTTAAAACAACCAATTGTAAATTTTACGTTAGAATTGCCTCAATTGACTCCAGTTTGCTCATACCCAGGGACATGTTACTATACCCAAGTTATTCATGTTACAAAACTCAAAGTGAAACAAGGACTCTTAAGAGTCCTTTGGGTATGGTAACATGTCCCTGCGTATGAGCAAACTGGAGTATAATAACATGACCCAGTATTTCCTAAACTAACTCTTAAATAATAATCAGCAACTATGGGATACCAGATTTATTCTCCAAATCAGGACATTGCTTCTCAAATCCACTTTCCTTTGGGTTCCTCATTAAGAAAGCAAATAGATCACATTATTTAAAACCTAAGTGTTTTGTCCCCCTTTAATACAGTTTGCCAATTAACACAAACATGTATTCTAAAACTTGCTGCTTATATTAGCATGATGAGACACATGTTTAAGGAAAAAGGAAGTCTGGATAGGCAGGAAATGTTCAATTCTCTGTATCTAAATCTGACTCAAGTCAAATGGCTTTGGCACTGGCAAAATACTTGTTCACCTTTGGTTTTTCATGAAATCTGACATAGAATTTAGATTACCGTTCCCTAAGGTTCTCATTTATGTCCTTGTTGGGGAAATGCCACCATTCTTTAGAAGTTCAAAAAACAGCCCTGCTGTAATAGATTCTTTGGCAAATCTTTGTCCCATTGTAAATAAATCGCCAAATTTTAAGGGAAATTTTATGAGTTGCCTTGCTGTCAGTCTTTCAGTATAACTGACAAAAGATGGTGTTTCTAAACAAGGCCTTGCTAAGACTGTACACTAGGCCCTGTTACATAATGATGATAGTCTGCATTTGAATTGTCTGCAGTTAATAGCTTTAATATAATAGTTAATTACTGAGTGTTCTGGCCTTTACAGGATTAAGCTGCCAGAAATCTAAAAAAGTGTTTGTGTGTGTAGCTTTAATTAAAATAGGGCATTTTGCTTTCCCAGCTGTGCAGTTCCTGTAGATCTGCATCTAAGCATTCTTTATTAATTTTGAAAATGTAGTTGATCCTGATAATTTAGAGTCACGCAGCCATTCTGAAAAGCTGAAATGGGCCATAGAGATGTGATTAGGAGAAAAGCATCTGTAAATAATAATAATAAGGTGCTTTGTTCTGTTTGCTATTGAAAACATCAGACATGAGAATTTGGAGGCTTCATAAGGACCAAGAAGCTAGATTTTTTCTTGTGTTTTTACTTCTTTGGAGTACAGTACCAGAGGTGGAAGCTGAGTTGAATTTTTCTCGGTATACAGTACTTCCTTTTAGACCGGGCTTTCTGAGAAGTTTTAAATAATAAACCGTTCCTCTGAGAGTTCAAGGACCTACCTCCAGGGAAAACTGTCACTATGATCTGTGTGAGTGGCCGTTCTTATTATGTCTCTTAATCTATCTTTTCTAGGGATGGGTAGCTTGACTATCTTTCCCACACACTTCCTTAGCTTAGCTGAATGTCCCAGAATTATTGACAATATAAAGGAGGCTTGTATATTGAGTTTCCACTACGCAATTGGACTGCAGTTACTGAACAGAGAGAGGCTGTAATTGCTACTGCATACGCCAGGGGTGTCCAAACTTGGGAACTTTAAGACTTGTGGACTTTAACTCCCAGAATTCCCCAGCCAGCCATACCGTTTTAACCAAAACATTGAAGTGTACAACATTATATAACTGGGGCTGGGATTGTCTGCCATATTGTTTGCTCTAAAAATGCTTAAGAAGCCCAAATAAATTATTCACTGCTATAATGGTTAATACCATCCAGTGACGTGCGGTGAGGTTTATGGCTGGTGAGGCTGGTGACGTCTTCAGGAAGGCAGGGAATGGGACCACGTGTGCTGGAGGCTCAGGCTGCCTCAGCCTCCAGCACACGTGATCCCATTCCCCGCCTTCCTGAGCGTGCTCTGCCGGCTCGCGCTCCGCAGTCCTCGAAAGTGACTGCATATTGCAGTCGTGAGGAATGCGCGAAATCCAGCAGAGGTAGGAAGGTTCTCGTCGTTCCCCAGTCGCTTTTGTGGCTTCGTCATCCGGGAGCGCCGACAACATTTCTGCCTCCGCAGCTTCCGGGCGCCGCCGGATGGATGTATATAATATTATAATATTATATAGTATATTATATACTATTATTTCATGAAGAGAGGTGAGGCTCTGCCTCCCCTGACCGCACGTCCCTGATACCATCTATATACCATGCCTAGCTGACAGGTGCAGCTGCCGTAAATTTGGTTCCTTCTCTGACAATGCTAGTAAGTAGTTCTATAGGTAGCAGGATGGATTTGATTTAAAATCAAGTCGATTTAAATCTCGATTTAAATCATAATTTTTAAAGAGCAACTGTCATCTCTGTCCCGCAGCATCTCCTCCTCTCACCTGCTGTTGATTCACCGACAGTCCCAATATTTTAGAATATACAGCCTCAACTGGCTCCATTTCATGCTGAATAAACTAAATTATTAATGTGTCTTAAATAGAAAACTATCTCTAGATTATGTTTATATTCTAACATTTTATTATCCAGAGGTCCTCCTTGAGGGAGATGGGTGGCTCACCAATATGAAAATAAAAAATATATATTTCTTACAATTTATATATGAATTATATAGAATAGTTGATCCCTAAATTGGTACTGTCCAGATGTATTACACTATGGTTACCAGAATTTTTAACAAATACACAGTATAAGTGTGTTTCATACCTCTGGCCATTATTCAATTAACTTTTGTCAGAAAGTGCTTATGCGCATCAGATTTTATTCATATTTCAATTTTTCAGTACAGAAATTAGTACAAGAGCCCATACTCACACATTTAATTTCATGGTACCCTAAGACTGATGGAATGCAGAAACATTATTTTGCACTCTTGCTGCTAAGAGTTTTGGGAGGGGGATGAACATCAAGGTAAAGTGATTCTCTTCTGTATCTAATCTTTGGGTCAGTGACCATTTCACACTTGAAGGAGATGAACAGCCTCTAAGTACAGCATGTGATATGTAACTTCTAATCATCTCCATCTAGAAGAAGACATTTCCTCCAGGACTGCGAACAAAGCAATGTATGCACTGCCACCCATTTTCATACAGATCCCTATTTTTGGATACACGTTTCCCATTCACATCAATGTTGACCCATGTAAATTAGCAGGGTGGGTGGGTGGGTAATTTCCTTGCTTGGCATTCCAAAAGTAAAGGATGATGTTATAGGTATACAGGTGGTCCTCAACTTAAGACTATTGGTTTAACAATCATTCAGAGTTATGGTGCTGAAAAAAGGGATTTACAATGGCCTTTGCACTTAAAACTGTTGTGGCGTACTCACAGTCACACAATCAAAATTTGGATGCTTGGCAACTGGCATGTATTTATGAGGGTTGCAGCAATACTGCGATCACCATTTGTGGCCTTCCCTGGAGGCTTCTGACAAGAGAATCAATGGTGGAAAGCCATATTTACTAAACAATCATGTGATTTTCTTAATGGCCATGGCAAAAAAAAATGGTTGAAAAATCTGTCAGAGTACCTATATTCATGAACTGGAATAGGGCTTAATTACAAGGTCAGCCAATGGGAGCTGAAACACTTTGGAGCCTGGGCGTGGCTTAGTTTTGTACTAAAGCTCTGAGTCTGTGCTAAAGCTAGTACTGGTCTGCAACTCTGAACTAAACTGGAAACCAATCTCTCCTCTCTACCACATTGGAAGAATCACTCTTGGTATTGTATAGATGTCTCATGCGTTATATTGTATATAAAGCAGTTAATTAATCCTGCTGAATCAATTGCCTGTATGTGCTTTCTGGATATGATTGCTCCAACAAACTCTAACAAAATCTCATACAACTCACTTAATTTCCCCTTCATTTAGTGGTGGAAGATTTGGTCTTAATTGTAGTTGTACGTTGAGGACCAGCTGTATAGCTGAAAAGTAAGCCCTTCTCTTCCCTCTTGTTGCTGGGCCAGATAGAAGAAGCAGGCCTTTGAATTTTTCATGGGTTGGAGATTCTCCATGCCTAATGTTATAGGGAACTATGGATTAATGTATGTATTTGCAGATAAAAAAGGATTTGATGAACTCATTTGCATGGCAGAAACATAAAATCTGAGTGTGAAACCCTCAGAAATTTTACTGTGCCCTAAGATAGCAATTTGATTAAGAGGATATAGAATAATGAGTTGTTAGTAGTATCCAGAAGGACAATCACATTGTTGGAAAAATAAAAGAGAATATAGTGGGACATTAAAAAGTAAAGTGTTTAAAGCAAGCAGAAAACCACCATCTACACCAGAGACTATACCTCAAATACTCCACCCCAAATGACCCCATTTCTGTATTATATGACACCTGCCCCTTAAGAATGATTTACAATCAAATCAAAATGTATGGGAGAAGTAGAGAAACATTTTTTAATGTGGAATTCTTTTTGAATTAACACACTTTTAGGGTTGAATATATGGAAAAATAAAACTGCACTGCTATCCTTCTATGTCTCCAGAGTGACAATAAATCACTTTCCTCCTTTTAAAATGTCTGGCTTCATAATTTATGTTTGCATAGCCCTTTAATAAATTCATAATGGGTGTTTTAGTTGGCAAGCATCATTCCAGGGATTAAGGGGCTTTTTAAAAAATACTGTGCTTTTGTTCTTGACCATAATTAGGTGTGGAAAAAGCATATATGTATTTTTACTAATCACAAAAAAATTCATTTGATTTCTGTTTTCTTTTGAAGAAATGCTTGTGCACAGACCATTTTGAACAATAAATAACTTAAATTAAGTAGAATCATGACTTCAGTATTTTGTTAAACCTGAAGACATTGAACACAAGACCTATATTTTGTGGCAGTGAAGTATTTACGCAGCCCTGTTTAAAACGGAATTTATTGCTGGGCCTGAACATCTGGTCTCCCTACCCAAAACATGCGGCTGATTTTTCTTGCATAGGCTATGTAGCCTCGGTGATGAGAAGAAATCATCCAATTTTCTAGTCAGGGCCTGGAGCAAATGTGTGTCTTTGTCAGAAGCAATTGTATAAATTTAAAATAGTTTGCATGAGCTTAGCAGATGCCAAACTGTTATCCTCAGATATACTGCATGATCTTAAGAAAGAAAGAAAGAAAAGAAAGAAGAAAGAAAGAAAGAAAGAAAGAAAGAAAGAAAGAAAGAAAGAAAGAAAGAAAGAAAGAAAGGCATCTCTAACTTAACCATATAAGCTTGGAATAGATATTGGGTGGGTAGATGCTTTACTTTTTAGAAAATGAGTTAATATCATGGCTAACAGTGATTTTTCACATGGACAGACTTTGGATGGAAAAGTATAAATGTGCATTCTATAATGGAGGCCAAGCAGGGAGGCTAGTCTGTCCTTTATTTTTCTGTCTTTGGAACAACTTTAGAGTATTGAAATATGGACCATGGAGAGGAATAACCACGAGAATTGAGAAACGTTTTTTTTTTTTGTTTAAAAAACAAAACTACAGATCGTCCTTGAATATCTGTCAATTGAGCCCAACATTTCTCTTGCTAACCGAAACAGTTTGCCCAGTTTTGCCCCATTATAGGACCTTTCTTGCCATACATGTTAAATGAATCACTGCAGTTGTCAAGTAAGCAATATGGTTGTTAAGTGAATCTGGCTTTCCCATTGACGCTGCTTGTGAGAAAGTTGCAAAAGTTAATCACATGACCCTGGGGACATTGCAACCATCACAGTGGTGGGTTCCGGCTGGTATAAAAAGTCCTTTCCAATGTGGTAGAGTTCAGAATGTCTCTTTAAGAAGAAATGCAGAAGCCCAGTAGTAGGAACATAGGAAACCAGTGGTGGGTTCCTATCCATTCGGACCGGTTCAGCTGAACAGGTAGTGGTTTCACGGCCTGTGTCGCTGGAACCGCCAACCACCCAGGCCTGCCACGCCCCTGAACCAGTTCTCCAGATGGTGCCATAGGTGCTACCATCTTGTTTTTCAGTTCTGCGCATGCACCGAACAATTTTAATTGTGCTGCACATGCACACACAGTGCGCATCAAGTGTGTGTGTGTGCGCATACAGCATGCGCACGAGCGAACCGGCAGTAGTGCCTGCTGGAACCCACCCCTGTAGGAAACCATATGGAAATTGCAGTAACTTTCCAGGACTTCTTTACCAAGAGATATAATGGAGGCTACTTCTAAGTCAATTCGATATTTTTCACCACTAAACTGTGGTCTTCCCTGATTAACTTACTATTATGAAATGAATTATGTAGCGGAAAAGAGTCTTAAACTTGCATCTCTACATCCTCCATCCACCCATCCGTTATACCATACTAGCTTTATGAACAGAAATTTGAGGCAAAAAGGGGAGCTTACAATAAGTATTAAGAAAGTCCAAACCTATATTTATTATTCTATTTTAATAAAAGTACACATCCTGAAGCATACCTCTTTTTGAGAATGACAAAGAAGAAGCTGTATTTTGGCTAAGCTAGCCCATGGAGATCATTTGGTATATGATTTGAAGAGTTTGAAGCTTAAGAAAATCCTTGTCTTACATATATATCGTAGAGGAAAAAATATGCATATGTTCTCCCTCCTCCCCCCTCTCTCTCACACACACGTCAGTCAGTGCAGAAGGAGATCTCTGATATGTGTGTGGTCTCGGTCTCCCCCCTCCCCCCTGTAGCATTTGGAATATTTAGTATTCCTGTGAAGAAATAATCATGCTTTTAAAAATAAAAGGGGAAAGAAAGTAAAGCTTTATTTAGTTGATTCTGAAACCAATTAGAAGATTGGATGTGCTTCCTGTTGTAAACACCCATTTAGACTGCTTAAAATAGATGGCATATACTTAACTGAGTGGAAGGATGCTTTCGCTTCCTGTGAATATGCTGAGGTAGTTTTACAACACTCCAGGAACCTTCTGTTCGGCCTGGGGATAAGAAGAAACCTGAACATTGTCAGTAGCAAAACCATTCTTGCTTGGGATGGGGGAGTAGAGATCTAGGCAAAGACACGGTTAACTACAAATAGTTACCTAAATCAACACTTCTTCTCAATCAGTTAATCTCCCTAAATATATATATTGTACTAAGTTTAGTGATGTTTAGTGAAGGAAAAGAGTGATCATGAATATGACACATGCAACTTTCTATACACTGAAGCCACACTATTCCATTGACCTCTAGGTTTATAGGAAACTAGGGTAATTATCATGTTAGTGTTTTTAAACTTGGCATTGCTGGCTGGGGA
This sequence comes from Natrix helvetica, assembly GCF_964273705.1. Classification (NCBI taxonomy): domain Eukaryota; kingdom Metazoa; phylum Chordata; class Lepidosauria; order Squamata; family Natricidae; genus Natrix; species Natrix helvetica. The sequence goes on from NC_138552.1 coordinate 279,280,345, forward strand.
ATTCTGGGAGTCTAAATCCACACGCATCTTAAATTTGACAAGCTGGAAAACACTTTGTTTATTAAACATTTTGACCTGCAGATATTTCATTGTTACTAACATGATGGCAAAGTTTTCTTCAAAATAGGCTTATTAGTATTTTAAATAGAGGATAAATGCAGTGAGTGCAAAATGGAGACATTGTCTTGTTACTGTATGCAGAGTGATTCTTGGAGTGGATTAAAGTATACCCGGGTTCAGTTTAGATATAATAGGTGGTACTTATAAATCTTGGAGTGCTGTTCCACACCTGTGCACATCTTTCTTGCTGGGCTAATGTAGATGGGCTGAGAATAAGACCTGTCACATCTTGTGTGATGATATCCAGTTATACATCTCAACTCAAGGCAAACTGAGTGGTGCTGTAAGTATTTTATCCTGGTGTCTGGAGGCGCTGAGGATCTGGATGGGATAGAACAGGCTTCTGCTGAACCCTGGCAAGACTGAGTGGCTTTAAATTGTGGGGTCTACTAGGACCAGTGGTGGGATTCAAATCTTTTTACTACCGGTTCTGTGGGCGTGGCGTGGCTTGGTGGCGTGGCAGGGGAAGGATACTGTAAAATCTCCATTCCCTCCCCACTCCAGGGGAAGGATACTGCCAAATCCCCATTCCCTCCTGATCAGTGGGACTCAGGAGGCAGAGAATAGATGCGGGCAGGGCACTACTCAAATTTCTGCTACTAGTTCTCCAGAACAGGTCAGAACCTTCTGAATGCCCCTCTGTCTAAGACCATGACATCTTTGGTGCTGGATGGGGTTCCCTTCCCCAGACAGACCCAGTCCACAATTTGGGAGTCCTCTTAAACTCACGGCTCCTGCTTGAAGGAGCTGGTGGCAGTTTGGGCCTAGGAGGTTAAACTTATTTTTCTCCTTTTTAGGTTTGGCCCTTAGGCAATGCTTTAAATGAAGGTGGCTTAAGAAAGCTATTGACAAAGTCCAGTTACTGGACCTTTTTCACTGGGAAGTTTCTACCATTATAAATACTCTCAAACAAGAATATGGGGACATGGGCTTCCAATTTAATCTAACCCAAACCTATAATTTATCAACATTGAAATTTTGTAGGACTTTTACATTAATTAGGCTTGATGCATTGTCTTCAGCAGTTCTCTTTAGTTTCTAAGTGCCTGTGCACATGTGGGTATAGTTCATTAGAGTCTTTGAGCCATTTGATCCTTTGTTCCTTTTATAGGGACTCTAGGATGAGTCACATCTATCCCATCCTCAAGACATTTATGGGCAGAGAGCTCAACTTCTATTTTTTGATCCTCTTATCTGATAAAAACCCAAGAACATCTTCCCAGGTTCCTCAGTTTTGGGCCTCAGTAGATTTTCATCTACTTAATTTCATTTTATGCTATTTTATCGTGTCACTATAGTATTTTTCTTTTTGTACTTTTTGTACTTTCATTCTTACTGCTTGTTATACAGTATATCCTATAGTTATACTTATTACATGTAAATTGACATTTTAGTGTGTTTTATGTCCCTCTTGTCTGCCCTTATGGCTATAATAAAATTATTGGATTGAATGTAGACATATTAATTGATCTTACATGCATCTTTAATCCTACTTAAATGTGGTAGATAAAAAGCTTTTCAGCGATGGCTCTTTCCCAGATTGTCACTCTCAATTAGTTTTTTATTTGGACAGCATGCAAAAACATTTTTGTTTTCCCAGGTTTTTAATTACTGCTAATGTTAATGCTTCAGATGCTTTGGTTTTATTGTATGATGGAATTACTTGTTTGATCTTTTCATTTTACTTTCTATTTCTTTTATAGTTCTGTTTCTTACTAATCTGTTAGTTCTGATAACTTAACTTAAATGCAGAAGATGATTGATTTATAAACCAATGAATTAATATACTAAACAACCAGTGTTTCCCATTTAGAAAATCCAACTATTGACAGCATTTTTATCTTTTAAGATTAAATCATGGGGGGAAAATTGAACAGCTTTTTAAAAGAGATACTACATTCCATGAATATAGAGTGTAATTGAACAGTTTACTTACATGAATAAATAGTATTTTGACTCAGTAAACTAGTTTTGAAAGTCTTGGAACATTTTGCTTGCAATATTGAACAAACAAACAAAAAAATCTTCCTACCCAGTTTGTTGACAGCAGGGTGTAAGGGGAAGTCATCAAGGAGAGGCTAAAATATTATGATGAATTAGTAGCTATATCAGGTATGTGAAAATTTGACCTATTTGACAGTCTGAAGTACACACTAGAACATTGCAGCCCTCAAGCAAATCCCTTTTGGAATATAATAAACATCACCCTACTGTAAACAGGATAGAGGTGCCTAGAGCACTCTGAATTTATCAGTGCTATTAAAAGAAAGTACAGAGTGCTGCAAATATAAGGACACATGCTTGAAAGATCACCTCTTAAGTAGCAATGTTAAACAACTCTATTCTAAGCTGATAGTTTTAGAATGAGTACATATTTTGAAGTTGGATATTTGATCTTGAATTTTGCAGTAAACAAAAAGTGCCGTAAAGAAGGTCTATATCAACCTGTTTACTGGGTGTTAACGCTACTAGAATGAGTTGTGCATTATTTGATATATGCCTGTGGCATGTATCTTGATTGTTGCCTGTCTAAGCTGTTATGACCTAGCAGAAGGGCACTAATGGGGTGCTTCAGGGATGGACAAGACCTCATTCAGGGCAGGAGGATCCTTGACTGATGTAAAGTGATGGTACATGGTCCTTCTCCTAAAGATGACCTACTGGACCTGGAGATACTTGAAAAATATTGCTGAATTGCAAATATCTCTTTCTTGTACTCGAGAGGATGATGGCTGATCAGCCTTATGTATTATTCTTTGAGAGGATGGATTGTCTGGATGTATTCCAGTCAGATTTCAGAGTTAGTTAGGCTCTGAAACTTCCTTAGTCATTCTGACAGATTATCTGCTCTGAGGGAATGACTGAGAGACCACAACTCTGCTGGTCCTCCTCGATCTCTTGGTGGCTTTTGATAGCATTGACCACAATGTCAGGTTACCTAGGGCTGTGTGGAAGGCATTGTTCTTCAGCGGTTATAATCCTACCATATTTCCATGGTCAACTGCAAACTTGAGCTTTGAGGGTTTCTATTCATTTCCCATAGCTGCAGGAATCCATCCTTCCACTCTTGTTTTTAAAATATCTATGTAAAGCTGCTATGAGACATCATTAGAAAGTTTAGAGTTGATTATCTCTGTATGCTGATGATAAGGAACTTTATTTTTCTCTGTCATCAGAGTTAGGTGATGATTTTGGACCAGGGCTTTAATGGGCTTGATGAGGGCCAGTAGATTGGAGGTACTATAAACCGACAGTGTAAAAATTAAAAATTAGGTTTTTGATTCTGGATGGAGTTTCATTTCCCCCGAAGGAACAAGGGAACAGGCTTCATGAAATCTGGGATTAATTTCTGTATTGAGCCTTAGCGATGCAGAGTGCATTCTCCAGCTGTGCTTGGTCTGGCAGTTGTGACTGTTCCTGGAAAGGGATGGTGTGTCCTAGCCTTCCATTTAGTTTTTTCTCTTGGCAACTGAAATGCTGGACTTGGCACAGAATGTGGTAGCAAGGCTGTTCGCACTAACATACACAGATTTCTTCTTAAGATTGTTGCAGATGCAAGTTTTCAAACTATTATATTTGACAATCCAGTATTTGAAGTAAAATTTACTTAATGTAATTAATTCAGAAGAAATAGATAGCTGCCCTCAATATCTCTGAATTAGCCATTTTGCTTTTATTCTGGGAAAGATAGTTTAACAATTTAGTGCATTAAGACCTCAAAGATGCTAAATGCCAAATCTGTTGACTCTATTAAGTGATAACACTGAGACTTTGTTATCTTAACTAATCAGTGAGCTTAGGGTTTTGAAATACTCTAGTTTTCCAGTAGAGTGGAGGGAGGGGTCACTGAAGGGTTATTACAGCCTGATTGGTCCATTTGACTGAGAGAAAACTTCTTAGCCTTCGGCTTCTCCCGTTGGCTCCCAGTTTCCTCTCAGTCAAGAAGGTCCAAAAGACGTATTATTTGGTTCCCAGTACGACTGTGAGTAATTAAAGTGATTAAATTGGCAATTTCCAAATTATACAAATTTATTAGAAGATAATCTGAGCTGTGCCCTATAGGACAGCGCTTTGCTGCCCTAGAAAGGCAGGGAGAGCAACGAGGAGCTGCCTCCTTGCTTTAAAATTCCTTCCTGCGGGGCTTTCTCCTCCCCCGGCTGATTCCTGGGGCCTCGGGCGTGCCGGGTGGATCGCAGCTCGCAGATTCTCCCCCGACGACCCTTTTATCAAGCCGCAGCGCCGGCGGCCTATTTGCCGTGCGTGAAGACCGGCGATTCCCTCAGTTCGGCCGCGCCGCCTCTACCGGGTCAGCGGAGCTCTCGGCGGCGGCGCGAGTGCAAGACCGGAGCGCCAGCGGCTTTGCCGGGCGTGAAGACCGGCACGAATTCGCCCTGAGCGAAAGTCTCTAATTTTGGGTTGTCTAGCTATCGGACTGCGGGGGGAGACAAGCGGCGGCTCGCGCGCCATTTTTGCGGCCGCCTGAAGAGACGCAAGTCATTAACTTGAACCGGCGGCCATTTTGAACACGTGGAGCCCAGATTAGAGGCCTTACTCAAAGCCACCGGCACCCAGAGGGCCAAGCTGAGCGTGTCCCACCAGCAAAGGGCCTAGAGACTGCAGATTGTTTTGAACTTCATCCCTTCTGACAGTGAGTGGGGCGATGGCAGCGCGATCTGAGGGAGCTCAAACTGCGACAGTCCAGGCCCAAGACGACAAGTCAGGCCCCATAGCCCCAGCCAGGCCTCGAGTTTCTAGGCCTACTGCAGGGGATCGGCCCTCTAGAGCTTTACAAAGGGACGAGCTTCGGCGTTCCAGGGCAATTGAAAAGGCCATCCAGAGGGCGGAAGAGAAAGGGGCCAGGGACAGGCCTAGATCTCGATTCCCCAGACCTGAGGCCCCGTGTCATTCCCCATCTGTTAACAGAGGGTTCAGCCCTTCCTCTTCTTCTTCCTCATCTTCCAGATCAGTTAGGAGCGAAGGGCGGGGGGCTTCACCTCCTCCTCCTACTTCCCCTGGGACAGGGGAATTGGATGGGAATGATTCTTTAGAGGGCACATCCGCTGGCCCACCCTAGGGTAGGAGGTCTCACAGGGACTCATTCCCTCGTGTCTATGACTCTGAGTACGATGAGGAAGACCTAGAACACCTTCCTGAAAACCTAAAGCGTTTGATTTCGGCAGCCATTTCCAAAGGAATAGCCCAGAGGGATAGGCCCCCTCGTCATGGTAGGGTCTCTCCCTTCAGCAGAGCCAGATCCAGGGCCTCCTCTCCCTCTCTCATGAGCGAGGTCTCCTCCAGGGAGGATTCTCGTCGCCAAGACGACTGGGGGTTCTCTGAGGAGGAGGACGAGGCTGCTGACCAGCCCACCTCCTCCAACCTGTTTATTCAGGCCATGTTCAAGCCACTATTGAAAAAAGCTAGGAGAACCACCAAGGTGGGCACGGGAGACCCCACGGTGCCCCCGCCCAGGGATCCAGACATGGTGATGTTCTCAAACACGGCCACCAACAAAGAGGAGATCCCTGCTCCTCCTCTATTCTTGGAGGTGGCCACCAGTCAGTGGGCCCGACCTTCCTGACAGTAATGATAGGCGGGCTTATAATATGGAGAAGGCTTTTTCACAGGCAATCCAACTTTCGGCTATAGATCAGCCCATAGCTGCCCTGGTCTCATCTTCCCCGGTGGTCTCCGGGGATGCTGCGGACAAACTTAAGCCGGAGGATAAGAGGGCGGAGATTACCCTGCGGAAAAATTATAAGGCTTCCGCTTGGGCAATGCGGGCGACGGCTGCCGCCTCGTATTTTAATCGCACAACAGTGATGTGCTCCGCCAACTCCAGGATCGTATCCCGATCCAGGATGATCGCATCCATCAGGACTTGACTAAAATTATGGCGGCCTGCCAGTATTCGGCCGACGCGACCTTGGATGCCATGCGTTTTGGTTCCAGCGCCTTGGCCACCTCTGTGGTCTCACGCCGGCTCCTTTGGCTTAGAAATTGGCAGATCGATAATAAAGCCAAATGGGATTTAATAGCTGCCCCCTTCACGGGTCCCAATTTGTTTGGGTCTGCACTAGACCCAATTCTAGTGGAGAATAAGGACAAGAAAAAGGTGATGCCTACCTCCACTAAGAAGTCCGAGACGCGCAGTCTCCCATATCGCAGGCCTTCTTTAGAAGCTATGACAGGGACCAGGAGCCCCGTTTCCAGCAGTACAGGCAGGATAGGCCATACAATAGACATGGCTTTCAAGACCGCTCCAGATACCAGTCGCAGTCCAAGCGGCCCTTTCGCGGGGGGGGCGGCCGTCCCTTCCGCAGAGGGAAATGACTCAAATCCGAGTCATCCCATAGGCGGCCGCCTGGCGCTATACGCGGACAAGTGGGACCAGATTCCATCAGACGGTTGGGTCCGGGCGACCATTCGCCATGGCCTAAGGTTAGAGTTCCTCGCCTATCCCCCGAGGCGCTTCAAAGTTTCTCTCCATCCCGGGATCCGGAACGCAGTTGTCTCATGGACCTCGCCGTTTCACACCTTCTGGAAATCAGAGCGGTGGAGGTTGTTCCGGAACCGGAGAGGGGGCGGGGCTACTATTCAAATCTATTTGTAGTTCCGAAGGCCTCGGGGGGTTGGAGGGCGATTCTCGACCTGAAGCGCCTGAATCAGTATCTAGTTCACAGGCGCTTCAAGATGGCCTCCCTAAAGTCAATCTTGCAGGGCATTCGAAAGGGGGATTACATGGCCTCGGTAGACCGGACAGAGGCCTACCTACACATCCCCATCCTTCGGTCTCACCGTCAATTCTGAGATTTTCCCACAAAGGCAGACACTATCAGTACCGGGCCCTGCCATTCGGCCTGGCCTCGGCCCCTCGGACGTTCACCAAGGTCCTGGCGGCACTGGCCGTTTGCCTGAGACCCATCCCAGTCAGGCTCCAGTGTTACCTGGACGACGTCCTGGTGCAAGCAGGGTCTCTTCCCAGGGCCAAGGCAGACCTCCAGCTGACCATCCAATGACTCCAGACACTAGATTTCTCAGTGAATTTCCCCAAGAGCCATCTCTCCCCATCCAGACAGATTCTGCATCTAGGGACAGTGATAGATTCCCAGTCGGGGTGGGTCCGCCTGTCCCCAGACCGATTAGCCAGTCTGACGCAGTTGATCATGTCAATCAGGACAAAAAGGTCCGTTTCCACCCTGACCTTATCACGACTCCTGGGGAAGATGGTATCCTGCATAGGGATAGTCCCCTGGGCCCGCCTGCATCTGCGCCCCCTTCAGTGGGCCTTAATACTAGCCCAAAGGAGAATGTTGAGCAACTCTCTACGACCGCTTCGCTTAACGTCGGAAGTGAGACGCTCACTCAAGTGGTGGATGTCCCCAGCATTGCGACAGGGGGCCTCTATTTGGGAGCCGGAGAGAGTACAAGTCACGACGGACGCGAGCCTTTACGGCTGGGGGCCCGTGATGGGGTCCGACATGGTCCAGGGACGTTGGACCGCCTCGGACCTCAGACACAATATAAATTGGCTCGAACTCAAGGCCGCGAGACTGGCCCTCCGGACTTTCCACCGCCAGCTGCAGGGGCGACATGTCCTACTGCTTACGGACAATGTAGCGACGAAAGCTCATGTAAACCGGCAAGGGGGGTCTCACTCCCGAGCCCTGTGGCGGGGGGCACAGACATTAGGCCTATGGGCGGAGAGACACTTGGCCTCCATTGCGGCGGAACATATTGCGGGGGTGTCCAACCACCAGGCAGACTGGTTGAGCCGGGTGACTCTGGACAACGGCGAGTGGCAGCTAGATCCAGAGTTGTTTCGAAAGATCTGCCTCAGATTCGGCAACCCCCTTGTGGACCTGTTTGCCTCCCCCGGCAACACACAGCTGCCGAGATTTTTCACCAGATTCAAGGCCCCAGCTGCAGAAAGAGCGGATGCTCTCAGGACCCGGTGGCCTCCGGGTCTCCTCTACGCCTTCCCTCCCCTTCCCCTCATTCCCAGAACCATTCAGAAGGTAGTCACAGAGAGGGCTTCCGTCATTCTATTAGCCCCATATTGGCCGAGGAGACCATGGTTTGCGGACCTGGTCCAGCTCTCGGTCGTAGATCCTTGGAGGATTCCACCGGAAGAGGTAGTCTTGTATCAGGGGGTCCTAGTTCACCCAGAGCCGCAGTGGCTGCTTCTGACCGCGTGGCTCTTGAAAGGGGATTCCTGAAACGGAGGAAGTTGTCATCGGGGGTCATAGCCACCTTAGAGGCAGCTAGGAAACCGTCCACAGTGAGGATCTATAACGCCACCTGGTCGGCCTTCGCGAAGTGGTGTGGCCCCAGGGGGGTGGATCCAGCCAGGGCCACGGTTCCAGACGTTCTAGAGTTTCTTCAAAAAGGATTAGAGGATGGGTTGTCCCATAATACCCTCAGGCGACAGGTAGCGGCCCTATCCGCTATATTGGGAGGAGAGGGCCCCTCTACCCTCTCTCGATCTCCATTGGTGAAGAGGTTCCTTAAAGAGGCGGCCAACATCCGTCCGCCTCCCGTCCATAGGTTCCCTACATGGGACCTTACCATCGTCCTGAAGGCGCGGACGAGTTCTCCTTTTGAACCCCTCAGGTCGGTCCACATGCGCCTCCTATCTCTGAAGGTAGTATTTTTAGTGGCCATTACATCGGCCAGGCGTATTTCTGAGTTGGGGGCCCTTCCTGTTAGAAGCGACCTTTGCATGATTCACCAGGACAGGGTGGTATTGCGTTTGGATCCTTCGTTCATCCCGAAGGTTAACACTCTGTTTCATAGGGCCCAGGAAATTGTCCTAAAAATTTTTTGCCCAATCCAATAAGGGAGAGAGAACAGGCGTGGCGTCGGTTGGATGTACGCAGGGCCCTCCGTATTTATCTGAAACGGACGGAGGGCATTCGTAGGACCGAGGCGCTGTTTGTCTCGTTTCATCCGAGCTCCCTAGGTAAAAAGGGTCTCGTCTTCAACTATTGGGAGATGGATCAGGTTGGCCATTGTTGAGGCTTAGGGAGCCTCAGGAAAATCCCCCCCTTCGGGGATTACGGCTCACTCCACTCGTAGTGCGGCCTCCTCAGCGGCCTGGGCCACAAGGGCGCCCTTCGAGGACATCTGTCGCGCGGCCACCTGGGCCTCCCCTTCTCCGTTCATAAGACACTACCGTCTGGAAACTTATGCCTCGGCTGAGGCATCCTTTGGGCGGCGGGTCCTCCAGCGGGTGGTGGCCGATCCTCCCCCTGAGACCCAGTCTTCCCTCCCTGGGACGTAGCGTGGGTATGTCCCTTCAGTGACCCCTCCCTCCACTCTACTGGAAAAAGAACGTTGGTCTTACCTGAACGTTTTTTTCGGGAGAGTGGAGGGAGGGGTCACTCTCCCGCCCTAGTTGAATAGACAGGGTCTGGGAGGGGTAGGATCGGGTGGCCCGGGGCGGCTTTCCCTTGTCTTTTTACATCATACAGACGCTGACCTGACATCGCGGAAACTGGGAGCCAACGGGAGAAGCCGAAGGCTAAGAAGTTTTCTCTCAGTCAAATGGACCAATCAGGCTGTAATAACCCTTCAGTGACCCCTCCCTCCACTCTCCCGAAAAAAACGTTCAGGTAAGACCAACGTTCTTTTTTGAAAATCAGTCACATTGAATTTTGGGGTAAAATGATTGCAAATCCTAAAATTTGAAATACTAACTTTTCGAGTTGATTGTAAATGTTAACAGTTGTTCATGTGTGTGTGAGAGAGAGGGGGGGAGAGGGAGAGGGAGGGAGAGAATGAGTGTATCTATCTGTATTTCTATCTCTCTAGTGTATTTTATTTTATTTTATTTTTGATTATGTGCCATCAAGTCTTTGTAAGTGTGACAATCATCCCATGCTTTAAAGAATGGGTTTTGGAGTAAAAATGGTCCCCAGGCAAGCTAAATGAATAGAAAAAATATGGGGAGGGTGTATGTGGTCATTCCCCAGTGCAATTTGGCATAACTCTCCGGTGCTCACTGTCCCTATCTAGAGCTTCTGATAGACTCTAGCTAGGAGGCAAGGAGAATGAACAATAAGAGAAGTGCATGGCTTATAGATAATTACCTTGTACCATCTGTGAAATGTGTGTGAGAGAACCAACACCAGTGGAATAAAATTCTATGTTAGATAGGAAGGATTCATATTTTCCCTGGCAAAATTCCCAGCTTTTAACTTCCAGCTTTAAATGGTATAATTCTTTATGCAGAATAATAATTAATTTTGCTCTTTTTTCATCAAAAAAGGTACCAGGACAATTTAAAAATAGTAAAAAATATTCTAGATAAAGAAACTTCCTTTTACAAAATTTTAAGTGGCTAGTTCTATAGTTTTAATTTCATGTAATTTTTGGAAACTTTAATAAATGTAAGTGTACATATATTGTGCCTATGGAAACATTTATATACTTAATAAATATAGCTGTTAAGTTTACACCAAAAATAATGGCTATAAATATTTTAGGCAATGTATGTAATTTATACATAATTCTATGTCAGATATTATGTAATGCTTTGAGTCTGTTCTCATGGTATTTAAATACTTGCAAAGTTACATATTTGACCACATTTTGTGAGCCTTTTCTCTTAGAAAAAGAACATTAGTAGAAAGTTTGTAATCAAGTAACTGGTTATGCATCCTATGTATGTTAATGAGTTTTACTTTCAAGTAAATCTTTCATTGAGTAAAAGGAAGAGTAGAATTGGACTGTACCACATAATGAAGTGGAACAGTACAATAAATCTTGAGACTTAAGGTCAACAGACTTCACATTGAGCATTATTCATCATAAGTGATCATTTTTATCCATCTTGGTTATAAGTATTAAATTCTGAATTTAATAGCTTCTTGATGATCTCAAATGTCATTTGGGCAGGAGGCACTTCCTAATCTATGCAGCAATGGAAACTGGCAGACTTTCTCAAGATTGCTCTTCCTTTTGCAACTTCTGAACAAAATGTACACACACACACACACACACACACACACACCCTACTTGCCACCATGACACATCAAGGTTGTTTTGTTATAGTCTTGCTGTTCAATTATGTCTCAGCTTCACAGCAAAGTATCCCCGCTCTGTGATGAGAGCTATAATTAACTCGCCAAGGCGCTAGTCAGCCAGATTTGGCCAGGCGCCATGAAATCAACCCCAATTACTATATTCACATTGCCAGTAATGCCCACTTCACAGTTCCTGCTAATTGGAAATGGCAAGCCCCAACATCCCGTAAGTAAAATTACCATTTGTGCCCTATTCTATTTGTGATATTTGCTCCCATTATTTTGGCTACATGAAATTGGTTGATGAGAATTTTCTGAAAATGGTGGGTAATTGTAGTGATTCAGAGGGAAGCACTAGAGACCCCAAGGTTATGCTGTTCTTTTTCATCTCTAATTTTGAGATTGACACACATGCTGTTCTCTCTTATTACTGCTTGTGCTGTGCCGCAGTAACTGGAAGGGTATTTAGACTTAGTTCAGTGGCATTATTATATTCCTATAGAATCGACACTCTCTACTGTGACCCTTCACAGAGTAATCTGAGGAGGAAAACCCAGATCACTGTCTGCCCCAAGGAGTTTGACGTCTCCATATCGACAGAGGTGGAACTACCACCAAAAGGAAAAGAAAAGAAAAAAAAAACCAAAGAAGAAACAGAAAAAGGACCCAAGTGAGCAAATTCGAAATGCTGAGGACTTCCTATACTGTGGGTGTTCTGTTCTCCCACAGTGAGTGCTGGTTGGGAGCTTGCTCATTCATAAAGTGATTGCTATGGGGGATCCAAGCATGACACCAATTGACTAGAATGGCCCCTGCATATTTTCTAAACTCCCTTCCTCAGCATGATATCCCTGCTTACTTTTTGTGCCTTTTTTCTGGACAGCTGGCCTGCTTCCAAACTAAGCGCTGGACTGCAACTGCCCATCACGTTTGTTTATTTATTTAGGAAAGCTCCAGATTTAAAGGGGAGGAACAAGAAACCTGGGTGGCAGAATTTAAAGATACAAAGAGAGTTTGAAAGGGTACGTCTGAGGTTGCCAGTGCTCGAAGAATGAATGCTAGGGCCAAGGGCCAGAACATTGTTAAAAATGGGAGAAGGTGATGTGGCAAAGCTATGGATAGTATGCTTGGTAAAAGCAAGAATCTTAACATTAATGTTGAAAGGAGCCGTGGTGGTATTTACAGAGCATTGTCAAGTGCAGTGGCAAATCAGAAGCATTTTTGTCCATGATATTATCGGTAAAGGTAAAGGTTCCCCTTGCACATATGTGCTAATCATTCCCGACTCTAGGGGGCGGTGCTCATCTCCGTTTCAAAGCCTAGGAGCCAACGCTGTCTGAAGACATCTCTGTAGTCATGTGGCCGGCATGACTAAGTGCCAAAGGCACTGTTACCTTCCCACCAAAGTGGTCCCTATTTTTCTACTTGCATTTTTACGTGCTTTTGAACTGCTAGGTTGGCAGAAGTCGGGACAAGTAACGGGAGCTCACTCTGTTACGCAGCACTAGGGATTCGAACTGCTGACCTTTCTGATCGACAAGCTCAGTGCCTTAGCAAGAATCTTAACATTAATGTAATTCTTCAGTCTAATAGATTCAAGTATAAAGGATCGTTCCATGTTGTCCGGGGGTGGGGGACAGTAGGAATATGGGATGAAAGTTAAGTTATTTTAAACAGATATAAAGGCAAATATTCTTATTTCCCCAAAATGACTCATAGGTTGCGAACAAAAACAAGAACACTGCAATAAGTAAACAAAATATATTGCTGTGTTTTGCAATGTATAAAAAGCAACTGTATTCTAGGAATTAGGTATGAGATTCTGTTCTACTCCTACGAAGGACTTGATTCTCCTCTTGTAACAATCTAGATTTACGGGTAGAAATTTCATTTGGTTCAAAAGAATGACAGACACTGTACTATCCCTTCCTTTCATAAATATCCTATGATGAACCTTCTCTATACTGGTTTCAGTAAAATATGCACCAAGATGCGTGGCTTTCAGTCCTTCTTTATATTCTCATCCTCCTCCCATTGTGGTCTCCGCCTACCACCCCCTATTTGCAGGAGCTAAAAATATATTTATGTATCTGTGACAAACAGGCATGGATGGCAGCAGACTTTGGGAAGACTTTTTTTCTTTTGAAAAATGAAAATGAGCCAGTGATAAAGTAAGCCTCTAAAATGGTTGTTGATTCCCTCACATTGAAATCTTATATTTGAAACAATTGTATCGGAATATTCTGTTACATTCCACTATTGCTATTTTAAGCATATTTTATTATCCTTAAAATGGCAATAGCAGTGTGAGATAGAACAGTATTGACATCTTCCTTTTGCATATGGGATGGGAATAGTTACTGTTGTAGCTTAAGACAGTCTACTCCAGCACTCTTATCTTCCAGTTTTATTGAAACTACAGTCCCCAGCTAATATGGTCAGTTGTAATTCAAACATCTGGAGGACACTGAGGAAGATTATCTATAGTGAGTTCCTGAACAAACTAGGTTATCGCCCAGAATATTGTCAATCTTCGTCATCCTTGGTGTCCTTCAGAGGTACCCACTTCATATATCAGAATTCCTCAGCCAGCTTGGTTGTTGTTGGAAATTCTGGGAGTGGAAGAGCACACATTTGGAAGATGCCAAGATTGAAGCAAGCTGGACTATATGATAATTTCCCTGACATCATTCCCTCAGATTCCCTGCATAGAAGATAACAGTCATTTTAGCCTGTCTGCCTCTCTTCCCCTCTCCTCCCCCAAACCTTCCACATTTTAAAAAAAGGTTCCATTATTAGTGAGGAAGTTGTATAAAAATCCAGACAGTGAGCAGCTAGAAGCTCATAAAAAGCATTGGCATCAACTGTCTCGTTCTTATACAATACAATAGTAGAGTTGGAAGGGACCTTGGAGGTCTTCTAGTCCAACCCCCTGCCTAGGCAGGAAACCCTATACCGTTTCAGACAAATAGCTATCCAACATCTTCTTAAAGACTTCCAGTGTTGGGGCATTCACAACTTCTGGAGGCAAGCTGTTCCACTGATTAATTGTTCTCACTGTCAGGAAATTTCTCCTCATTTCTAAGTTGCTTCTCTCCTTGATTAGTTTCCACCCATTGCTTCTTGTTCTACCCTCAGGTGCTTTGGAGAATAGTTTGACTCCCTCTTCTTTGTGGCAACCTCTGAGATATTGGAATAATGCTATCATGTCTCCCCTAGTCCTTCTTTCTCTTAAGCTAAACATACCCAGTTCCTGCAACCGTTCTTCATATGTTTTAGTCTCCAGTCCCCTAATCATTTTTGTTGCTCTTCTCTGCACTCTTTCTAGAGTCTCCACATCTTTTTTACATCGTGGCGACCAGAACTGAATGCAATATTCCAAGTGTGGCCTTACCAAGGCATTATAAAGTGGTATTAACACTTCACGTGATCTTGATTCTATCCCTCTGTTGATGCAGCCTAGAACTGTGTTGGCTTTTTTGGCAGCTGCTGCACACTGCTGGCTCATATTTAAATGGTTGTCCACTAGGACTCCAAGATCCCTTTCACAGTTACTACTACTGAGTAAGGTATCACCTATACTGTACCTGTGCATTCCGTTTTTGTTGCCTAAATGTAGAACCTTACTCTTTTCACCATTGAATTTCATTTTATTAGATAGTGCCCAATGTTCAAGTTTGTCAAGATCCTTCTGTATCTTAAGCCTATCTTCTGGAGTGTTGGCTATTCCTGCCAGCTTGGTATCATCTGCAAATTTGATGAGTTCCCCATTTATTCCCTCATCCAAATCATTGATGAAGATGTTGAAGAGTACTGGGCCTAAAACAGAGCCTTGGGGTACTCCACTGCATACTTCCCTCCATGTAGATGCAGTTCCATTGAGAACTACACGTTGAGTGCGGTTGGTCAGCCAGTTACCAATCCATCTGGTGGTGGTGCTGTCTAACCCACATTCTTCTACTTTATCTAGTAGTAGGTTATGGTCTACCTTATCAAAAGCCTTACTGAAGTCCAAGTAAACTATATCAACGGCATTCCTCTGGTCCACTAATTTTGTCACATTATCAAAGAATGCAATAAGATTAGTCTGGCATGATCTGTTTTTGACAAATCCATGTTGGCTTTTGGCTATTACTTTGTTTGCTTCTAGGTGTTCGCAAATTCGTTGCTTGATTATTTTTTCCAGAATCTTTCCTGGTATTGAGGTTAGGCTGATAGGTCTGTAGTTTCCTGGATCTAATTTTTTCCCTTTTTTGAAGATGGGAACCACATCAGCTCTTTTCCAGTCCTCTGGTAGTTCCCCGGTGTTCCAGGATCTCTGAAAGATATAATTCAGTGGTTCTGAGATCTCGTCTGCTAGTTCCTTCAGAACTCTGGGGTGTAATCCATCCGGTCCTGGTGATTTGAACTCATCTAGGGTAGACAGGTGCTCACTTACCATTTTCTTCCCTATTTCAATTTGTGTTCCTAATTTTGTGGTGCTGCTTTTGATAGGTTGGACTGTTTTATCCCTTTGTGTAAAGACAGATGCAAAACATGAGTTAAATAGTTCTGCTTTCTCCCTGTTGCTTGTCACCTTCTTGCCACTTTCTCCTAGCAATGGACCAATTGTTTCCTTAACTTTTTTCTTGTTTTTAACATGTTGGAAGAAGCTTTTTTTGTTAATTTTTACTTTTGTGGCAAGCCTTTCTTCATTGTGAGCCTTAGCTTTCCTCACTTCATCTTTACAGGCTCGGGCTATTTGCTGATATTCTGCCTTAGTTATGTCCCCCTCCTTCCACTTTTTATACTTACTTTTTTTGTCTTTCAGTTTGTCAGATAGTTGTTTATGCAGCCATGCTGGTTTCTTTTGGGAGCTGTTGTTTTTCTTCTTCATTGGTATTGTGTTAGACTGGGCTTTTCTAATCTCATTTTTCAAAATTTCCCAAGCTTCTTGAGTTGTTTTCCCCTCGAGGATTCTCATCCATGGAATTTTTCCCAAGCTCTCTCTAAGTTTATTGAAATTAGCTTTCTTAAAGTCCAAGACTCTAGTTTGACTTTGTTCTACTACTTGTATTTGGATAATGTTGAATTCCAATATTGCATGGTCACTTGCCCCCAGGGTTCCTATGGCTTCAACACCTTCTATCATTTCCTCTCTGTTAGTGAGAATTAAGTCCAGTATGGCTGATCCCCTTGTTTCCTTCTCTACTTTTTGGAAAACAAAGTTGTCTGCTAGGTTTGTTAGGAACCTGTTGGATCTTCCACTTGGTGCAGAGTTTGTTTCCCAGTTGATGTCAGGGTAGTTAAAATCTCCCATTACTATTGTGGTGTGCTTCCTACATACCTTAGTTAGCTGACTAGCAAAAAGTTCATCTTCTTCCTCTGCTTGGTTGGGTGGCCTGTAGTATAGACCTATGGCAATGTCATTTCCCCCACAACCTTTAATATTGACCCAAATGCATTCAAGATAGTTCTCATTATTGTTGTGCTCTATTTCTGTAGAGACATAGTTATTTCTTATATATAGTGCAACTCCACCTCCTCTTTTATTTGGTCTATTTCTTTTAAATAATTTAAATCCTTCTAGCTGTATGTTCCATTTGTCAGTTTCATCCCACCAAGTTTCTGTAATGGCAATAATATCATATCTGCCCTCTTTTACTTGAATTTCTAATTCTCCCTGTTTATTCCTCATACTCTGTGCATTGGTATATAGACATTTGAGTCCATTTTGATTGACCTTGTGTTTACTGTCTACATAACCTGTATTATGCCTGACTGCCCCTATTTTCTTGCCACTTGTGTGATTCATGCACATGGTATGACAATCACTATTACATGCTTGGTTTTGCTTGACAGCAGGAGTGATAATCTTACCCACACACACATCTATGTTACATGCATTTATAACCCTATGAATTTTAGTTTGCTGGGGACAGAGATGTTCTGTATCTATTAATTCTCTTCTTCTGTTCTTGTATATACCCAAACCAAATTTTAGGGAAACACAGGGATTGTCACTGTTTATTGTTCAATGCAAAAAAAAAAATTGAATGCTGATTTTTATACTTGGTCAGCTTAAGATAAACTTGAACACGATTGGCATCCGTTTTACTTATTTTGAACTTGGAGTTGTTCATAATGGGACTTTTAAGATTCCTACCCTTGATGATTTGCTTGTGTGAACCCCAGTTTCCCCACGGACCTTTAAGATTCCTTAATCTGCTTTTAAAATAGACACCACCCTATTCTTTTGAAAGGTTTCAAAATGTGTTCAGATAATTATTCTTCATGCTCTGGAAGATTAGACAGGGACCCTAGCTGCCAAGTTGGTTAATGTTGTTGTCAAATACTTTTAATACATTGCCAGACTGATCTAGTTTAACTTTTCCTTGCTGTTTGAGCAGTAGCTGAAACAGCATCACTTTAAATTTTCTTCATTTCTGTTTTATGCACCTCAGCCTTCATTTGGGATTGCTAAGTCTGCAGATGATGCCATCTGATGCCTTCAAAGCCAATTCATTTGTGAACATTTGCTATCCTCCAGCTTTGTTGATAAAGTTCCTGGTTTGCTGGCTCTGAAAAACTACCATTGCTGTAATGCCAGAGTTACTAAACATCTTTTCATCTTTCACTAGAATTGTCTGCATTTTTTTTCTCTTGGCAAAGTTGCTGTTGCTTGTTAAATTCTATGGTACTATATACTCTTAGTAGTTAAATTCTCTCCAGAGTGGAGCATTTTGGATTCACTCAACCTCAGCTCCTATATTTTTACAATCTTCTAGTTAGTGACATAATAAAATCCTGTACAATGGAAGAGCAATATAATAATAATCATACTCTTATAAGTCCATAGAATGGTACTGAGCATACTGTACATTGGAAGTGAGTATACTACAGAAGGTTATAAACGCTGTTTCCAAAATGTTATCCATTAATAGAGTTGTGGTTTCTAATAACAGAGTGTAATACCTCAGCTAAAAAAGGAAGCGTACTTGGAGAATGTGTGATCCTACACAAAAGGAAGGGTTCAAACATCCTCCCGTGAGCAGTTGTTGAGAAGGCAAAACTTCATTTCCTTCTACGTAAGTACAGGTAGTCCTCGACATGCAACCTTTCATTTAGGGATTGTTCAAAGTTACAATGGCACTGGAAAAAAGTGACTTAACAATCCATTTTTCACATGGTCACGTGCTATCATGGCAACTGGCTCATATTTATGACGGTTGCAGTTTCCCGGAGTCATATGATCTCCTTTTATCATCTTCTGACAAGCAAAGTCAATGGGGTTGTCGGGGTTCCAAGTAACACCCCCAACAAAAGAAGACTCCGAGGCTTCAAGTTCCTCAGTTCCATTTTATTAGAGATGTCATATTGGCACATCTGGGAAAACCCGAATCTGAAAGCTTCCAGGTTTTTCCCACCCAAATGAATATCCAAGCCCCTGCCCAGCACCCACATATCCGTCACATAGCCCAATCAGGCACCGTCCCAACTGGAGATGCCCCCCCAGTCACACCACTCCAGGTGCAGGGCAAGATGTCCTTGACTCTCTGAGAAAGGAATGTTATTGTGACTATATACTCCATATAATCCCCCCTCCCATTTTCCCACAACATTGAATGTGGCAGGCCTGAAGGCTCAATGCAAAATATGACTTCCAGGCCTGACAGGGAAGCCCGATTCACTTTACAACGTGTTATTAACTTAACACCTGCAGTGATTTACTTGACAATTGTGACAAGCAAGGTCGTAAAAAACGGGGCAAAACTCACTTAACTATCTTGCTTAGCAACAGAAATTTTGGATACTTCATTACAGTATATAATATTGTAACTAAACTGAACAGCAATGGTTAATTTTTTAAAAAATTAAAAGATTGAATTTGTTTGAGCAAAATTGCAAAACAAAGTTTAAACATAAGAAATAAGAAACAGTTTTTAATTATTTTCGTTGTAAGGAGAGGCAGATGGAAATAGAAGATGCTGTACTATGTAGGGTCAAAGAGACAGCATGAAACTGGAATTCTTCATATAATGTTTACCAATATAACACTCAGGTTAAGAACAGTCAATCTGGTTATATATTTCAATACTGCTGATTCCCCGCTCCCCTCTTTTTTTTTTAAATCATCCATTATCTCCCAGCTTAGTCCTAGTCACTGGGTAAGATGACTAAAACATGATGGGGTGATAGAAATGATAAAGAAGTTGAACTTTCTCCTACTCATCAAGGGAATAGAGCAGGGGTCCCCAAATTTGGCAACTTTACGACTTGTGGACTTCAATTCCCAGAATCTGGGAGTTGAAGTCCACAAGTCTTAAAGTTGCCAAGTTTGAAGACCTCTGGAATAGAGATTCAATTTCCCTCTTTAGTCCCTGCTGCTCTTTAAAGTAACCATAACCCAAATTCACTTAGTGGATGTCAAAAAAAAATTGTGCAAAGTTGGGTCAGTTTTGCTTTTGTTTGCATTGGAATATCATTGGGACGATGCATTGAAGCACAGCTGTGATGATGATAAGAACGATGAGGGTAATGCTGCTTGAGCAAGGGGTTGGACTGGAAGACCTCCAAGGTCCCTTCCAACTCTGTTATTCTGTTAAACTCTGTTATTTAAATAATGAACCAAGCTGTGTGCTGGCTCCTGAATCAAGCAATCAATTAAGATATAGGGTCATGTAAGTCAACCAAATTTTTCCTTGTAAAATGAAATTCAGGTAGTCCTTGACTTATGACCGTAATTGGAACCAAATTGGAACCCACTGCTTGGACTCTCCCGCGGTGCACAGAAAAGGACCCTTCAGGTAAGCCAATGGGCTTTCCATTGCTAAGCAAGATGATTGTTAAGTGAGTCATACCCGACTCACTTTGTGACCTTTGTTTTGGCCTGCCGATTTGGGCAATGAGGAGATTGGGGAGGAAGATGGGCCAATCCTGGAGTCTGGGGAAGGCTCTGACGAGTGCTCTGCATCAGAGGCAGAGATGGGGCCAGGGCCATCTGACAATTATCAGCTGCCTTCAGAGTCAGACATCAGTGTGGCAGATGAATAGCTGGAGCCTGTTCCCAGTGTGTGGATGCACAGAGTTGCCAGATGAAGGAACAGCTGAGGAACAAAGGTTGACTTGTGAGTAAGGCCACTCTCCAAGACTGATAAAGGTCGGCAATTGTGAGCTATCTTGAAAGACTGTGGGAGAGGAAAGACTTTGCTGGAGAGGAATTCACCGTAAATTAAATAAAAGGGGTTTATTGGGATGAGTTCTTGGCTTCGTGCTGCTGGGGAAGCCTAGGTCAGAACAACCTTTTCTGCCACGATAGTTAAGTGAATCTCTGCAGTTGTTAAGTGAATCACACGGTCCTTAAGTGAATACCATTTCTGCTATTGACTTTGATTGTTGGAAGTTGGCTGGGAAGGTCAGAAATGGTGATCATCTGACTGAAGGACACTGCAGTCATCATGAATACAATCTGGTTGCCAAGTGCCTGAATTTGGATTACGTGAGCCATGGGGATGTTTCAGTGGTTGCAAATGTGAGAACTGGTCATAAGTCACTTTTTTCAGTTCCATTGTATCTTTGAACAGTCACTAAACAAATTTGCAAGTTGAAGTAATACCTGTGTATGAAAAAGAGCAGAATCCAGTGCTATCATCATCCCCTCCAAGAAAGCAAACGACTATATCTAACATTATCTCATGCACGCTTCTCCTCAACCACCCAGCATTGCGTGGAAAGAGAGTGACTGGCTCAAAATTGCTTAGATTTATGCTGAGAATAGATTTGGAGTAGGGAGTTCCTAAGCCAATACTAAAATCACCACATTATATGGTTTCTTTCCCCCTTCCACTCACAAACCCTTTTTTTAATGCACATGGATTGTACTTTTCTCTCTGTGTGTCCTTCTCATTCCCCGTGTTCTTTCAGTTTGGCTTTTGGGGAGGCTCCTGTTTCTACTGATTAAAAGTGGGAATGAAAATTGTCATCATTGGCATTTCATCACACGCAAATTAGATGTTTCAGAAGAAGGTGATGCATGTGCCATTTTTAGTGTAACTATAGCCTTGATACTTTGTCGGGCTGATTAACTAAACAATTTAATGCTAGTTCCTTGATCTGTCAATGGTACAACAAGTTTTTCTTCCTTACATACCAGTTTTGCAGATTTGCCTCAGAATCCATCTTTTTTTTAGCCAGGCTCCATATCCATAACAACCACTTCCTCCTCTTTGCCCCATAAAATAGGAATTACATGCATAGGGAGTTTAGATTTTGTTGATGTGGAATTCTCCTCATGAGATTATTTATTATCGGATTTCTATCCCACCTTTATTACTCTATAGGTAACTCAAGACGGTGAACAGACTTAATACTTCCTTCTCCACCTGTTTTCCCCACAATAAAAATCTTGTGAGGTAGGTTCGGCTGAGAGAAAGTGATTGGCCCAAATTCACCCAGGTGGTTTTTCATGCCTAAAATGGGACTCTAACTCACAGTCTCCTGGTTTATAGGCTAACCCTAACCCTTACTTTCATCACTACACCAAACCACACTATTACAAAGGAGATACATTTATTTTGAATTATTGTGGATGCACCCATTTGGAATGTTAAACATATGAAGTAAGATTATATAGTAAGTGATTATTAGTCTGGCTACCTCAATGTATCTTTTCCTGACTTTGAGATTCCAGTTGTATTTATGCATTTACACAGCTAATTATGAGGTGTTCATTCATGTTTTCCCTATCAGACCACTTGACCTGTTGGCAAGGTTGATGATGGGAGTTGTAGTCCAACACCAACAGTAAATCTATACTTGGAAAAGGCTGACCTGTTCCTCAGCCGAAGAATTTTCCCTTGCTGTTGCTATCTGATTACTTTAAGTGGGATTTCTTTGGGTTTGAGCACAGGCTGTTTTGCACGTGCAAGGAAAGCATCCTTTTTCTATCTTTGTTTACTTGACTGGTATATGTAATCAGAATCTCTTGAACCCCAAGCAGTAGTCTTTATTGCTATTGCTAACAATGTATAATTATAATGGGAGTTCACTAATGATGAATCCCTCTCCTATCCCAATAAAAATTTAATAACACAGTGTATTTAGAGATAGCTTGTAATTGTCCTAATCATAGGAACTGGAATGTATAGTTAACTTATTTTTGAAAAGCGTCTATAAAACATGACATCATTTCTAGTTTCATAAATGTTCAGAAATCAGGTAGCTGGGCATTGACATAATTCATTAATTGTCATCTGTCCTGGACTCTTGGGTTTAACTTGAAAAGAGTTATTATTTAATTAATTTTATAGCGTGAATCACAATTCTGATTTGTTGTCTTATTTCTGATTTCTACGAGCTTTTCTGGGAGCCTTTTTTTTAAAACTGAAAAGCAGGTTTAAAATTATTTATTTAATTAATGTTTACCCTAGATTTATGCTAATATTTTAGATGTATTGACCTGTGTATCAGTTGTATTTTCCAGTCACTTAAAAAGAATGTTCTTTTGTTCTGAAAAGGAATGTTCAGAAAACAAAAATATATTTGAAATTGTAAATGGATGGCCAACCAGTTCGGTTAATTGATTTTAGACAATTATCTGCTGTTGATTTGTTGATTTTACTTTGGGGTTTGGGTGTAGAACTATTTGCAAAGTCTATACAGATTAAATATCTATGGAGATCCTCAGTCATCCAGGTCATGGTTGTCCCAAAGGTGCTTTTTCAAGAGGCAACTTGACTTTCTGGATTTTCTTTGAAGACATTTAGCTTCTCATCCAAGAAGCTTCTTCAGCTCAGCTTTTGGGATGAGAAGCGAAACATCTTCAAAGAAAAACGAGAAAGTCCAGTTGCCTCTTGAAAAAGCACCTTTGGGTCTAAACAGATTAATTTTTTTAGAGACAGTTTGGCCAGGGGTGTGTTTGTCTGCCTGCCTGCCTATCTCCTGCCCATCACACATATGTAACTTTACAATACATGGGGTACAATAAAACAGATAAAATTAATAAAATCCATAATATAAAATAAAAACACATAGGAGACAAACATCATAAAATGACCATCAACAAAGCCCAAAGTGATAGATTCTGTCAAGCATTTATCCATTTTGGAAGGATTTGAGGAAAAAAAAATCTGAAAAAGGTCACTGAAAAAGAACCAGAAATTTAAGTCCCATGCTTATGTAGACACCTTCAGATAATTTTATTTGCACTAATATATAAGGGATTTACAACTGCCTTCTTAATTTTTTAAGCACATCAGTTTAGATTACAGTCTGGATTTTCCAATGGTCCTTTGTATCATGGTATATTGCATATAGCATACGCATCAAACTTTCCATGAAAAATGCATGCAAGGTTTTTAGCTTGTTTGCACTTCCTGCACACAGATCTCTCTGCTTCTACTAGTCCAGCTTTCTAAATAGATTTGTGATAGCTGATGAATCAAGTGATGTTATGTGTTTTAAGGATAAGTTGGTTAATATAGGATTAAATGTAATCATAAAGAGCAGGCACTTTTATTCCTCTAATATTGGTCATTGGTCATTCATTGGTTGTAGAAACCAAATGGGTGAAACCAACACCATAAAATTCTTGAAGTCTTCTGCTGGGCCTGCAAAATATTGTTTTCGTGTTTATCATTGTATTTTGCTTATTTCAAAAATAAAGAATAAATTGGATGGCCAGGAGTTCCTCAACCTATAGAACTGGTCCCCAGCTGCTTGCTTGCTTTGTTCCACTGAAAACATCTGGACTCTGTAGGATCCAGACACATGAGGAAAATGAAGTGAAGCCCTAGATGAGGTATTCCAGTATAGATGAGGTATTCCACTGCAGCTGACTTGGAATGGGAGGTAAAGCAGTGGTGGGATTCAATTTTTTTCACTACCAGTTCTATGGGCGTGGCTTGGTGGACATAGCAGGGGAAGGATACTATAAAATCTCCATTACCTCCCCACTCCAGGGGAAGGTTACTGCAAAATCCCCTTTCTCTCCCAATCAGCTGGGACTCGGGAGGCAGAGAATAGATGGGGGCAGGGCTAGTCACCAGTTCTCCAAACTACTCAAAATTTCCACTACCAGTTCTCCAGAACTGGTCAGAACCTGCTGAATACCACCTCTGAGGTAGAGGTGTTGAATTTTCCTTTCTGTAAAGCGAGAGTTTGATTAACTATTCTCTGCACAGTAACCATAGCCTTAATAGGCATTCAAAGAAACCGTGACAGCTTCAACATTTTCTCAAAATCTCCAACATTCCCAAAGACCCCAGAAGGGTGTTTAACTGTGCCGTGTGCCGGGAAAGGGGCTTTTATCTGTCCCTTTATGCCTTAGTGTAATAGTTCCAAATTTATCTTAAAAAGGAGAAACTCCCTATCATTTTTCTCTCATGTATAATTTATATATTTGTAGCTTATCTGCCATTAGTTGCCTTTTCAAAAGCTAAAAATCACCTTCCTTGCACAGCTCCTTGATCATTTGGTTTGCCCTTTTCCGTCCCTTCTCTAGCTCTGTAATTAACTTTTTGAAATGCGGTGATCAGAGTTGTACTCCAAGTGTGGTCGTACCATAGATTTGCATAAAGGCCCTGGCAGTTTTATTTCAGTCTTTTTCTAATGATTCTTAGCATAGGATTGTTTTTGGTTGTTTTCTTTTTTTACCTCCACAGCTGTTGTGTTTCGGATTAAACTTTTCATTGAGCAAGGCTGCAAGATATATTTTTTTTTAAATGCCATTTGATACTATTTATGTTTATGTACATTCAGATTTTATTGCTCATTTGTCTATTTTAGAAAGCTTTTTAGAGGTCACGGTATTTTTGTTCAAACTATCATTGGCAAACTTTCACCATCTTGAAACTCACACTTACACTCTTGATTATTTAGGAACAAGTTAAATTGAAGTGATTGCAGTAATATCTCTTGAAGAACCCTAATTTCTTATATTCCCTCCCTCCCCTCCTCCTCCTCCTCCTCCTCCTCCTCCTCCTCCTCCTCCTCCTCCTCCTCTCCCTCCCTCCCTCCCTTCCTTCCCCCTTCTCTTTCTCCCCCTCTCTCTCTCTCTCTCTGTGTTTTGTTGCCTTTGAGTCAGAGACTTCTTGGAGACTGCTTGTATTGGTCTCTACAGTTTTCTTGGCAAGATTCCAAGGATTCCCATCTATTATTCCTGCTTCCTGTTTTTAGTTACACATCCAATAAAAGAGCCTACTCTTTTGCTCCATGACTGCCGAGAATAGTGATAGTAGTAATAATAAAAGTAAAATAATTCTATCAATATAATATACTAATCATAATTCTCAAAAGCTCACACAGACTGATTACAAACATCGATACGACAAAGTAGCAACTATGGTGCCTTGGAATATCTGCAAGCAAAAATTTGCGGGACCACAACATAAACAAAATAATACTCTTTTCTTTTTTCCCCCTCCAGTGAGTTTGGCTTCTTTAATTGTGACCAACAACTTTCAGTCTTCCTGGTGCCAGCAATACATGCCTAATTGCAACTTCATGGCTTTTCATGGCCTGCCACCACCTTGATAATCAGGCTATGGATATGCAGTTGCTGATCTCAAATAATAAGCCATTGATTTAGAGCTACAAGCAGATTTCTCAGTTCTGCTAGAAACATCTTAGCCAGCCAGATAACTTAGTCACATTACAATTCCAGAATTTAGAAAGACCTTGTCCATGGCCACATTCAGTGCCCTCCAACAGTGGTTACTGAAGGGAGATTCTGAAAGATCCCGCCTGCCTGCCTATCTTATCTTATCTTATCTTATCTTATCTTATCCTATCCTATCCTATCCTATCTGTCTATCTATCTATCTATCTATCTATCTATCTATCTATCTATCTATCTATCTATCTATCTTTTTTACATAATTTATATACAGTAGCTGCCTACTCACAGCAACTCTAGGCATCTTACAGATAATAAAAACACAATGTAGACAACAATAAAAATAATTTAAAAAGTACAAAATAATAATAAAATAACCTCCCCCTCCTCCCCCCTGGCAACAACATACATTCAAACCAACCATTTAATGGGCTCCATCCCACTCTGGGTTCCCCAGGCCTGCTGGCAAAACCACGTCTTCGGGGCCTTGTTGAAGAGCGTCAGAATGGGGCTGATTTCTGGAAGGATGATGTTCCAGAGAGGGGGAGCCACTACAGCAAAGGGCCTTCTTCTGGGTCCCTCCTTAGAGGACAGGACCCACAACATTCCTTGCATCCCCCTTTTAGTGGGTCAGATGGAAATGACCGGCAAGAGATGGTCTCTGATCCCAAGCCATGAAGAGCTTTAAAGGTGACAAACAGCACCTTGAATTGCACCCAGAAGCAAATTGGCAATCAATGCAACTCCTGCTGGAGAGGTGACCCATGTATAAACTGCGGTTTGCACAAAACCATGCGGGCTGCTGCATTTTGAATCAACTGGAGTTTCTGGATGCTTTTCAAGGACAGCCCCATGTAGAGCATGCTGAGTTTGAAGAGAGATTGTATCCATGTGGTGGAGGAATAATTGAAGTGATGGAACATGGTGGCTTGTATCTCTCCCCCCCTCCCCCCACTACATAGATGCTCACCAGGAATTATTATAAACATTCTGGTTGTTCTGACTTGTTTTATCTTAAAAATTGCTATCAGATTGATTTTATTTTGCTACTTTGACCACATTTCTGTTTTACAGTTTGCTTAGTATGCAGTAGTACAGTAATGTTTTTTAGATATTTTAGAAAAATATCTTTTTCTCTAATTAATTGTGACTTGTGTAATTTTCTGGTCAATGATTGAATAAAAATTAATTGATTGATTGATGAAGAATTGAAAAAGAAGAATCTAAAGTGCTCTGGGACTTTGGAATTCAAACAGACAAGTATCTGCTACACAACGCCCCAGATTTAATAGTTTGTGATAAGAAAGACAAAAAAACCAACAACCTCTGGATAGTGGACATTGTAATACTCGCAGACAGAAGGGAACGGGAGAAAATCACCTGCTAGTAGAACTAGATCAATTATGGCAAAGCAAGGATACTATCAATAGTAATAGACACCTATTGTACAAGGCAGCTTTACTTAGAACAGGTTATCTCCTGGGACAATACCTCAGATATTATGAAACAACATCTGCCTATCCCAGATGTTCTTAGGGAGGACTCAATAGTTGAACCATAATGCCAAATCCAATCTAAACATCTGACTATGCGACCAACTATAATAATCTACATACTACTAAAACTCTTGTTCCTGTAACCTTTAACTGGGTGAAATGGTATATCATAAAGCAACCATTTTTGGACAAAAGTACCCCAAATAGGCTAAACTTACAGATTATGTCCAAAAGCCGCCCAGAGTCACCTTGGAGAGATGGGTATTCAGTCAATCAATCAATCAATCAGGGGCTCCTGATTCCCACAGAATTGAAATTTGGCATAAAACAAAATGTCATTGAACTTGTTCTGTAATGATGTTTGACTCTGCTACACAGATCAACATGGGCTGTTTCCAAGTCAGATACATTTCTGAATATATCCCAGCTTTTGCAGTGAAGGTAATGTTTTAGAAGTTCTCTTACTGTTTGAAGCTATTGAGGACTCTGGTAAAGAAATATCTCTGAAAGAATGACCCAGTGGGTCACAGGTTGTCTAGTAATGAATTAAACTTGTATGCCGCCTGACTCTCAATGGCTCCAGGCAGTTCACAGTAATATTAATAAAATTAAACAGATTGTCATTTGTTTGTTTATGCACTTGACCTGTTGCCTGAAATCTGTAAAACAGACACTTAAATTTGATCTTTAATAGTGCTTACCATCACTTTTTCCTGTCTAGATCCCAGCCTTTAACTTCCTGAAATTCTTCCCGATCCTCCCCCCACCCCTTAAACCAAGGCATTGCATTGGCTGCTTTCCAGTTTTGGTGCAGTCTAACCTAGGAATGTGTTACATGTTTAGTAGACGGTTTCTACACTTGAGGACTGTTTAAAACTCTTGGATCAATATCACCTAAACTTGGTGATTGTGAATTTTTGACTTGTCAGCAAGGTCTCTCTAATGTGATAAACATTTGTGTAAGCCGTGATGACATCCATTTGGATTTTTTTTTCCCAGAGAGGCTTTGCTTCCAATGATTAATTGCTGCATGCGCATGAATTCAAATGCATTCTATTGGAATTTGTTTTTGGATCTCCCAAAGTGTAGCAGTAGTTTTTAAATCCGCAGCATTTGAGGTCAGGCTACATTTCAAGGATGGAAAAATCAGCTAGGCATTTCTATAATAAGCAGACAAATTGCCTTTTTTTATCCTCATGAGATGCTCAGCACAGTCTGCAAGAGAGATACCTAGAGCCAAGAAGAAAAAGCATTTATTTAAATGTATTATTTCAGCCCAACACCAAAGTTTTAGCATATTTGTCTGATGCTAAAAGTCCATTAAGGAATCATCCATTTTCTAAGTACTGCATTTTGTTTGGTTTTGATTTTGAGGTTTTTTTTTAAATAACTATAGCATATGAAATTTTTGCATCATTTATTTATGATTTCGTAATAAGCAGATGAAGGCCATAGTTAACATTATATGCTCTATTTCCTTTGTTGATGTTTGTGCTTCAGTGACAGCACTTGTAAAAGAAACAATACTCAATATTCCTTTTTCATCTTGAGAATGTCCACTCTAAGGTATATTGTGGACTGCCTAATTTAATGTATAGCTTATTGCTCCTTTTGTAATAAAGCTGTTTAAATGTAAGCTTTCTCTTAGACTGATTACTCTATACCAGTGCTTATTGTAGCTAGCAATAGGGAGCTGAGGTTTTTTTCATCACCTACTTTTGCTCATATCCCATTTTTTCATTTACACAAGATTGGAGGCACATTCGCTGCTTCAAATCTTTCCAACAACAGTGCTGGGTTTTGAGACAGTTGCAGCCAAATTAAAAAAACCCAGGAATGATCCATAATTTCCATCTAGTTCAAAGCATATTGCTGGGCAATTATAATATTTAGATTGACTTGGCGGTATTAAGTTATAGTTGTCTTTTCCAGGAATGGTGAAGAAGATTAAGGTTTTTTTTCTCCGCTGAGATGCCAAGGCCAGTTAAGTATTTGGGGAGCACAACAGCAAAAGTCTATATTAAATGTAATTTAAACTGCCCTTTGAACCTTACAAGATCCACTTTAGAGATGCTATAGTTTAAATAATGAAACATTAAATGTACTACATAAGACTACATAACCTCTCTGGTAAGAGAGGTTTGGAGATGTAAAAATGTTAATTTTTAATGATAATTAAAACATGATTCAAGTTTCTTTTCTTGTTGTTAGCTGCAAAGTTGTGTCCGACCCATCGCGACCCCATGGACAACGTTTCTCCAGGCCTTCCTGTCCTTTACTATCCTCTGGAATCCATTTAAGCTCACACCGACTGCTTCGGTGACTCCATCCAGCCCCCTTATTCTCTGCCATCCCCTTTTTCTTTTGCCCTCAATCTTTTCCAGCATTAGGCTCTTCTCCAGTGAGTCCTTCCTTCTCATTAGGTGGCCAAAGTACTTGAGTTTCATCTTCAGGATCTGGCCTTCTAAAGAGCAGTCAGGGTTGATCTCCTCTAGGACTGACCCTTTTGATTGCCTTGCAGTCCAAGGGACTCAGTCTTCTCCAGCACCATAGTTTAAATGCCTCAATTCTTTGGTGGTCAGCCTTTCTTATGGTCCAACTTTCACAGCCAAACGTTGTAACTGGGAAAATTCTTTTCTTATGGGAGTAAATTCCGTTCACACCAAAAAGGCCCATCTTCATAGCTTAGTCAGCGTGTATGAAACACAGTGTGTAGTTGCACAACAATGGCAGTTTCAGCAATAAAAAGCAACAAAGCCAGTTTCTTTTGATCTGAAAAAGCGGTTAGTATACTGTTTGAAATTTTCGAAATGTCAATGCTGGTTGATTATAATTACTTTGTGTTAAAGATACCATTGAAGAGTCAGAACAATAACGTTTGCTTACTCTTGCCATATTTTGATCTCAAATTCACAAGACGGTCTTCTTTTGAGGAGATTGAAATTGGGGGGGGGCAGGGATGAGATTTTGCAAAGAGGGAGGAAGTGCCAAATGGGGAGGGGGGGGGGAAACAATAAACATAGCAATTCTGGTTTTCTGAAATTACCATCCAGTAGTTGGTCCATAACCAAATTGTAATGAAGTCTGCATCTACTTACGTGTTTCAGATTAGAGCTTTCAGTTTCTTTTTATTTATTTATTTAAAGAAATAATCCCAATCTCTAAATCGGAAAAGTTGTCTCTGTTTTTAGTCATCTTACTATGAGCACAATTATTGCACCTTCTGGAGCCCATAAACATTATTAAAATTCCAGATCAATTTGGAAGCTTGGAATACAGGAGGCAAAATTAGATTTGTTTTGAGTTTCGAGGATTGACAAAGCAGAACCTTCTAAACCTGCTATTTCACAGACTCCTTTGAAAGCTGTTTAAGTGATATTAAATTGAAGCCAAAAAAAAAAAAAGATTTTGCATCAACACACCCATTGTACTTTTCTTCAGCAGAGATGTTTGGGCCAGTCCCATCCTGAGATAACTATCATGTTGCCTTTAAATGTCTAGAAGTGCAATTGGCCAACAGAAACACTTTCTTTTATTCCTTTCCTTTGTGCCTCCAGCAAAAGGTGCAGATACCAGAATTGTGATAAGGAACAAGATTGGCAGTATTAAAAGAGGTTTCAAAACCACAGATAGCCAATCGCAGAGGAATCTTATTTTTCCCAGAGAACACAGATTAAAATTTTCTTTCTTAGCTTTCAGTAAGATGTTCGTTCACTTATTTTGGGTTTATTTGGCATGATGGTATCAATTTTTTTTCAAGTTGCCTCAGAGGTACCTGCCAAGGTCTACAAATATACCAGAGAAAGGATGTGACAATTTGGATAATGGAATCAGCTGGTGGGTGGAGAGGCAGGCTAGCATTTGTAGGGTTTTATGTGGTTTTGAAAACTTTGATTTAAATATCCAAAAAGGGGGGGGGGGGGAGATAATGATAGAGACAACTGAATGATGATTTAAAACTCATTTCTTCCATATAAACATGTTTCTACAAAACCTATGCATATTGTAAAAGCTGCTTAGGCAGGTTCTGGATTGTCTTTCACAACAAGGCGTTTTCTAAATATATTTCCTTATAACCCAAATCATTCCTGATCCTTTCATACACTTTAGGATTTTTAAAAGGTATACTTTAACTTTATGCAGAGCTGAAACATGCATGTCTTTTTGGACCTCGCAACATGGGATTACACCCACCCTCTCTATTTTATAGGGAAAGATAACCACCGACAATCATCTTTTTTGGGAAACTGATCCTGTTAGCATAACTGCAGTAAATCTTCAAGGACGTTTTGTAAAGCAGCTTAAAAAGGGACTAGATTAGCTATTGGAGTTCCTTGAGTTCTAGTTTTATAACAAGGCTGAGTAGTCCAATTGTAAGCCAAGACTCCAATGAGCATTATTTCTTTTAAGTATCAATTTTGGGTTACTCTGCCTCTGAATTCATACTCTCTTGATCGTTCAAGAGAGTATGAATCTCTTGAAGGCGAGGTGACAGAAATTCCATGAGAGGAATTGAGAGGGGAAGGGAAGGTGGTAAAAGAGATTGATGGACTGATTATGTGCCATCAAATCATTTTTTGATTCCTAATGACCACATAGATGTGTTCAGATTAAAGGTAGCTTTAGATATCTTTCCTATTTTAAAATTTGTAGGTAAAAATTCAAGGCCAAGAGGACAGGAATAGCACAGAGGAGAAATTTATAAGTATCATGCTACTTATTTTACAACTGATAATCTTTCAGAGATTTTAGGGTGATAGGATAGTTATACAATTTCAATTTTCCCTTACAAAACCAATTTGCCCGGAAAAGTAAGAAGTATCTTTATCATTTTCAACAGTGGTTCTATACCATCATTATTTTCTAAAGATTTTGTTCCTGCTCAGAATATCCATGCTCTGAAAAGTAATTTACTTTTCAGATTGATTATGTATCAGAAATCATGCTAAGAAACAAGCTTGTTTTCCCCTTGTAATAGTCTTATCTCTGTAATGTAATTCCTCGAGATGAATTGAAGCAGATTTTCTGGATGTAAGAAACCTAGTAAAGAAATACTCTTTTCAGTTAAGGGCCCAGCATGCATGTTGGTAGTGGAGAATGCCTGATACCCCCAGCTGTGGCATCTACTCCTTGAAGCATCTGTCACCCCAAATATGGATGACGTCATTGGTTCCGATGTTCAAAAATCCTTAACATTGATCTGTTTAGACGAGCATTATTTAACAACTGCTAATATTATTTTGATTGCAGTAATTTGTGAAAGGGTTTAGCAATTTAAAGGTTGCTTTTGCATTTTTTACAATTGTTGGGATTTTTATTTGCCTCATGAACACATGTGGAATGTGATATACAGTATATAAATTCTGTAAATGAATAAAAAAATCTGTATTACAACATGTGATTGAAACTTACTAGCACTCCAAAGCATTAAGATCTCCAAGGTACTAGGATACATGGGCACAAGGAATCATGGTAACTTTTGCATGTTTGAATATTATTTCTGTTTGGAAGACAGTTATGTTCTTTTGTCATCGCCCCCTTCCCACCCACCCACCCCGCTTGAATTCCTCTCCCCCCCTCCCCCCAAGGCTATTATTTTGGACCCTGATTCAGATTTATGCTTTATAGGAGTTGAAGCAAATTTGGCTCAGACAAATTACAAATTGCAATTATTACATGGCAATTTTGATTTTTTTTTTAAAAAGAAGTACATCTCCATGGTTGTAGCTGAAACACATGATATAGACATTATTTCCTCTGCTGCATATATTCTATCCATTATCTCTTCTTAAGAAGATTTTTCTTCCTTTGAAATGTTCCAGCATGAGGTCTTTAAAAGCGCTGTTATGGGTGGAAGGAAGTGCATTCATAATCAAAACAATGATTACTGATGCATTAATTGAAATGTGAAAAGCTGTTTGAAATTGGTGCGCCAACCCATGTTGGATGGAGGAGGAGATACAATATAATCCCCCCACACACATATTAAAAGTTATGGTTTCTTAATCTCCACAGGGGAAGATTAATTTCTCACTTCTGCTCTGCAGTTTTCTTAAATTTAGTTCTGTTTCTGTGATTAAAGCGATGTGATGAAAATTGGTTTGTGGGGGGATGGTTCATTGTGATGATCTTAAAAACCCCATGCTGGTAAATTTAAAGGAAATGCAGTGTGACTGACAGGCAGCCAAATATATGGGAAATAGGTGTTTCTTGGGAAGACATGGTTGGCAGAAATGGCAGATTGCAGCATAATAGCTGAGTAAATTAGTACATTTAGATGTATGGTCAAACTGTAATGTAATACAGTGCTTTGTTTATGCAGTATTCTCTGATCATGTTGAATTCTATAACTTGTAGTTAGGATTCTTGGAGGTCACCAGATTGAGGAAGCTGTGTTAATTTCTAAATAGGACATACTGTTCTGACCTAGGCTTCACAAAATCACGAAGCAGATTCCTTGTCTGACAAAACCCCTTTTTATTAAGCTAATTTACATCCAGCAAATTCCCGACAAACAGTCTTTCAGGGGTGAATTTACGATCACAGGCCTTATCAGGCTTGGAGAGCTGCCAGGCTGATATCTTCCAAACTGGCAATGCTATACAAGAAAACACTTGGCAAGGAGTCTCTGAGAGTCACCATCACACTAATTAAGTGAACTAATTGTCTCCTGCAAACTCCACTCCGCTTTTGCTCTTCTTTATTCTCTGTGGGAGGGGCCATTCACCATCCACCTGTGCCTTTACTCGACCATTGTTCCTTAACTGTTCCCTGGCAGCTCTGCATATGTGCACATCAGGAACAGGCTCCAGCTGTTCTTCTGCCCCACTGATCTCTGACTCCGAAGGCAGCTGATAACAATCGGACAGCCCTGGCCCCATCTCTGCCTCCGATGCAGAGCACTCCTCAGAGCCTTCCTCAGACTCCAGGGCTGGCCCATCTTCCTCCCCAACCTCCTCACTGTCTGAGCCTGCCACCAGCTCTGCTGGCCACTGGCAGGCCATAACACATACAGACTTATGAGTCCATTTTGTGAATCTTGTTTATGACTCATATTTTCTTATGGATTCCAGTAAGGCCAGCTAGTTCGTAATCTATGACTCCGAGTGATATATTTCAGTACAACTCTAAACAATGAACTAAAAACCCAGCATGAAACAAGCATAATCATGGACACAGACATGAATGGACTCAAATAGCATGCTGGCCCAATGCATGGGAGAATCAGCTCTTCGTGGTTTTGCAAAAGACTGATAGCTCAGGGTTAGCTGAACGAACCTCAGAGGGAAGGGGGAACTCATTCCAAAGGACAGGTACAGCAACCAAGAAGATATTGTATCCCAAGTCCCATCAGATGACCCTCCTGCAGAGTGGGTACCGGTGCCCACCAACTCTGATCTAGTGAGACAGGCAGAAACAGTTAAAGTTAAGTGTCCCTTTGCCATATAGGGATTTATAGATGGTAGCCAAAACGTTGGGTTGCACTCAGAATCCTAACTGATGCTAATGCATCTCACACAGTAGTGGTGTTCCACAGGCATTTGGAAGCATATCCATTACTATCTGTGCTACTACGTTCTAGAGAAGTTGCAGCTCCCGGGTGATCTGCAACGGCTGCTCCATTTACAGCAGCAACTACAACTAGAACACCTAAGCACAAATAACTCAATCCAGAAATAGGCACAAAAATTGTTACACAAGATAAAGTTATACAAATGACCATGACTACCACCTGCTCCTCAAACAGGAGCCATGAATCCAGGATACCCCAAAATTATATACAACCTCTGAGTGGGAGGGTGCAGTCCCAGCTAGAATCAAAGATTTAGAACAGTGGTTCCCCACCTTTTTTGGCCATGCCCCACCTAAGCATCTCTAAAAACCTAATCCTCCCTCCCATATAATTCTTACTTTACTTAAAAAGTGAACTCTACTCACGCGGAGCAAGCCTAAAAGGCCATTAACTTAGTTTAAACAAGGCTCAAATTGCCCCCATTAAAAATCAAATTGTCTCCCTGTGGGCCTGGGCCCCACATTGGGAATCACTGATCTAGAAAATCTCCATATATGGATCTTGAAAGGCTCAAAATCCACAACTACTTAGTCTTGCTAGGGTTAAGTCAAATCCACTTTTCCCCCATTGAGGGAGGGAAGGAAAGAAGGTTTCTGATGCTCCTTGCTAGCGTCCTAAATGAAAACCTAATGGGGAAGCCAACAGGAAGTTGGCAAGATCGGGCTCTGCAATGCATTTCAATGGCTGACAGGAAGCTCACCTCACCTCAGATTACAAGAATTTGGGGTGAAACGTGATGTAAAAGTGTGCACAAAACACAGTCTGGAGACTGCTTGCCAGAGGGCTCAAAGGCTGCAGGGCTTGAAGTAAACCTTTGCTCACAGACGCTCAATGCTCTTGTCAACGGGCATGGGCCAAGAAGTATGCCAAGTGGAATAACAAACAGTGGGCCGAGGTCATCTTCAGTGACGAGAGCAATTTCTACTTGACTGGCAATCAGTGCAACAGGTATGTCAGAAGATTTCCAGCTGAAGTATTTAGGCCGTACTGCCTGAATCTATCTGTGAAGCATCCATTGCATGTGATGATCTGGGGCTGTATCGTGGCTTCTGGTATTGGTCGGCTACAAATTGTGCATGGAATCATGAATTCCAAGCAGTCTGTTGAAGTCCTGGAAAAGACCATTCTTCCTTCAGCTCAGCAACTTGTAGGGAAGGACTTTTACTTCCAGGATGACAACGCTCCTTGTCATCAAGGCAAGTCCGTCCAGCAGTGAATGAAGAAGCATGGTGTTCGACTCCTGGATTGGCCAGCTCAGAGCCTGGATTTGAACCCAATTGAGAACTTGTGGGCCAAGATTGGTTACGAAATAAGCAAGAAACATCTGAAAACCAAGCAGGAGCTGGTTGAATCCATTATTGCAGCCTGGCACCACATTGTCACCAACGATCATGTGCAAAGGATTATACAGACTATGCTGAAGCGATGTTGCCTGGTGATAAGCAATAAAGGCTGGCCAATTTCATATTAGTAATCATGTTTGGTTACCTAAACGGTCCTTTTTAGGGCCACAAACAATAAAAATGTTAACAGAACACTAGCATCGGCCTTAGTAATTGCAACACATATGCCACTGGGTATGCATCAGTTAATCTGTTTTCATAGTCATTGCAAGCATACAAAAAATTCACAATCCCCATCCAAACAGCACCAAATTGCAAAAAAGCTTATTCTTTTCACTAAAAAACCACCAGTATTTATTTAAATATAACAATATTTGCATAGCAATTAGCATAAAATATCATAAAATCAGTGGCCTATCCCAAAAATGTCGTAAAGTGTGCAGGACTTTTTCAAACAGCTGTAGTTGCCTAATTAAAGATAGGTATTGAGATGAGACAGCTGAAATTAGAAAGTTTATTTTACAGGAAGAATCCATTGCAAGGTTCTGCAATCCAGTTGTGGGTAAGATGTATTCGTTTTCCAGAACCTCTTACTTTCTTTCCACTTAATTGCCAGGCACTTCATAAGAAGAACTATTGCACTGCAGCCGAAATTATGTCACTCTTAATAGCATGTGTAAAATCTTAAAGTTGCCACAAAGCCTTCCATATTGCTCTGTTCTCCACAAGTAGCAAGATAAAAAAAAAGATCTCAAGTTGCCAGCTGGTAAATTCCTCAATTTGCAGAGACCATCCCATTTAACACTAATGAGGAATACAAGACCTCTGTTCTTCCAGGTTACATAAATGTTTGAATTTTGGCTCAGGTGTTGTTAGCTAGTAGAATGGGACATTTTTTAAAAATGCGTTAGCTTAATCTGAAGTTTGGTTAAAACGTTGAATAGTTGAAGTACGGTGGAAATATCATAAATATTTTAAATGCCTATTGCTGAAACGTATTTTTTCTGCAGTGCCTTTTGTGAAGAGAATTACATGTTTTTAGTGAGATAATGGGTGGTGGAGGGAGGATGGAATTTGAGAAATTGTGGAGCTGGCTGAGGTGGCTGTCAGTGCAGAGGGTAATGCTATTTATTAGAGTCCTGGTTTTATTTAATAGCCAGATGAATGGAACAGTTAATAAAAGAAATATTGCTTTATTCCCTGACATTTATGTCCTTGGTTTCCAATAAAGAATTGAAATTATGAATAGTTGATGGTTTAAATTGATGTTTTATGTTGAACGCTGGCTATAATTTGCCCTCTGAGGATTGTAATACCAAGAAACAGATGGTTTTTCACAGTAACAAATTGCTGTGTATATAGAGCTGGCTTTCAGACCCTTTTGCCTTCCACACAAAACAGTGTTGAATCAAACCGCAGAAAAAATAAAGGAAATGTCTTAGCTTTGGAAGACGGAAGAGAGGCTGGATAATCAGAAGATAAATCAATACAGAATATCCCCCCCCTTTTTTTTTTTTTTACATTTTAATTTTAGGTAGGGCAAGGGCTGCTACTGCATTAAGCAGAAAAATGTTTTGTTGAAACATGAATAGTGAATTCTGCTTGCAACATATGGGCTGGCTAAGAGTCCTTCAGGATAGGTTTATCCTTGCCTCCATGGATGGGCTTCAAAAATTTTAACAAGGGGTTCTCTGCCTAATTGCTGGGTGGATGTGATCCTGGTGGGCATGGCCTAGTTGGCCTTCTGCACCATGGGGGGGAGGGGCTTTTTGACCTCTCCAGGCTCCAGAGTTTTTTCTCAAGCCTCCGGGAGGGCAAAAATGGCCTCCCCAGGCTCTGGAGGCCCTATAGAGGCTGGAAATGGGCCCATTTCTGGCCTTCCTGAACTTCCAGTAGGTCTGTTTTTTGCCCTCCCTGAGCCTCCGTGTGCACCCTGCACTTACCTGCATCCAAAACGGGCCCTGTGGGGACTCTTGGGAGGGGGTGGGAGGTGCCAGCCAGGAGTGAGATTTGGGGTTCTCTGAACTGCACAGAATCTTAGCTAGAGGTTCTCCCGAACCCCTGGGAACCTCCAGGAACCCACCCCTGCTTACCTCCCAATCAAATGCAGACCCATCTTTTCACCACCTCATTTTACATTGCGTTTGCAGCCCTCTCTCTGCTTCTTAATTGCTGTACCAATTTAAGAGTAGTGGGTATAGTTGCGTGTAATAGGAAATGTCCAAAAATAATGAGGATGAATTGTTCATAGTTTTGTATTTTGTATGCATTTATATATGTTATAAGGAAAATCCAAGTGTTTCATCAACAGATTGGGTTTTACAAAGAGGGAGGGAGGAGTCCAGATCTTATATCCCTAAGGTTTTGGTCCTCCTAATTGAAGCATTACTTTGACAGATTTTAGGGAAAGCAATTATTGCACTTGACACATTGGCTTTTTTTAAATCACATACAGTCAAGGTATTGGGAACTTTTTATAGGGGAAGACTAGGATTCATAGAGGAAGCTCAGCTATACTATGTCTGGTTTCTAAATATTTACTATATAGGTAGTTCATGCTTAGGGCACATTTTAATAATTTTCCCCGCTACCTAAAGTTAGACAATTGGTTTTTTTAAACATCAAATGTATTCCCATTTTTATAGTTATTAAAAAGTTCTGCCTGAACTTCCCAACTAGACCATTTTTGGCACTTTTCCCTTCTCTGTCTTCTGATGTACTTTATCTGCTTTAAGAAAACTTTTATGAAGAACAACTTTTCTTTGGAGGCTTTCCCTATTTCTCATCTCATTAGCCCTGACTGATGTACTAATCTAACCAGGTTCAGGCCTGCTTAGTACTTGAACGGGAGATCAATTGGGAAGTCCAGCTCTGTAGCAGACTAGTATGAGTAGGAAAATTCATTGGAAAAAGCAGTGGAAACTCCCTTCTGTATTGTATCAATGAATATGCATGGATGTGTCTCTGTAAGATCAGCAGGAGTTGACCTTGATTCAAAAGTGCCATTGCTCTATTGGTGATAAAGCATAGATTTGTGAAAAAGAAGTATTACTAGTAATTCCTCGGGGATATGGTGTTGAGACTAATGCTATTGTTGCTTGTGTTGATCCTTGTGATCTAATACAGTTTAAAATAAAATTAGTAACCTCCTGAAGATGGGAAGGGCCAAAATGAAAGTATAAGAGTGAAAACAAGGTTCTTTTAACACACACCCACACACCTTCATCATTTTTGACAAAAACAGTAAAACAAGTACTAAGCACATTTATTTTTGAGAATCATATTTAAAACCTACAATCTCGCATGCCAAGATAGTTCTAAAATTTGTTGTTTGCAGACTTTTAATGTTGTCACCAGTGGCCATTGTAAATAAAGGATAAATAATAATAACAACACATTGATGTGCAGTATGTATCACATAGAGAAGGGAAGCGATTAAGTGCAGGCCTAAATCTACCCTAGTAAAACTTTTTGATATGGAAGCATAAAAGCTGCCATTTAAAAAAAAATCTCTATGGTGATTATATATTTGGCTCATTTGTTTGATTCAGATTCTGCCTTCTTGGCTGCATTTATATATTAATGAGTTTGATCACTGTTTCATATAAACATGGAGATGCAATGTTGATATCTGAAGATGTCAACATAACACCAGGCTTACAATGTACACTGAGTGAAT
This sequence comes from Natrix helvetica, assembly GCF_964273705.1. Classification (NCBI taxonomy): domain Eukaryota; kingdom Metazoa; phylum Chordata; class Lepidosauria; order Squamata; family Natricidae; genus Natrix; species Natrix helvetica. The sequence goes on from NC_138552.1 coordinate 279,320,173, forward strand.
GTATTGGAATAGCTGTTTAAAATACATGTCTATTTATAATCACACACTTTGTGGGGCTTTACAGAAAAGTTTATACCAAAGCGAGTTCATTTTGGAAGAGAAACAGACTACCCCTGCAAACATCCTATTTTAGAATTGTTTGGCCAAAATATTCTAGATTTTTTTTTTAAGAAAAACTTTTAAAACTTGATTTTTTTTCTTTTTTTTCCCTAAGCAGTTAATAGGATTTTTTTTGGTAATGCTGTTTGAGTTGATAAAGAATAAAATTGTTTGTAGATTGAGAATAGAAAGCTACGAAGAGAGGACTTTTTTAATAAGAAAAGCTATTAATCAGTATAATTTATAAAGTACTCAACAATTAAATGTAACAATTCTAAAATACCGTAAGCTGTAAAAACAATGGCTATCAGTGAACCTCATGACATTGGCACCTCAAATAAAGCCCTTCCCTCTGCATTGCTGTTATTTGAAATAGTATTTAAAGTACCATATTTTTCGGTGTATAAGACACACCCAGCTTTTGGGGAGGAAAACAAGAAAAAAAAATCTGCCTCTGCCTCCTTTCCCATTTTCAGCCTCTGCACACCCCGTTTTTGGCCTCTACGCACCCCATTTTCTGCCCTTTCCGTGCGGCGGAGATCAGAACCTGAGCTGATGGACCAGCAGCTTGAACTTTTTAAAAAAAGGATTTTCAGATCAGAATGATCAAGAGATCAAAACATCCAAATTCAACAGCTGCAAGTCAATAATGTACCTGACTTGTAAGCAGCCTTTTGACTGCCACTCAGAATGACTCTGGCCTGTTACTCTCCCATTTTCTCTGACACACAAGCTTAGCGATGAATAGCTCAGACCATAAAGTACTGAGGCAAAAATATAAAATAATGTTCCTGTTTAATATTGGTCCACTTTTGTATATTAAATTTTATAACACATTTTGTGTTCCTTTTCTGTTTATGATCATTTGGGGGGGGGGGGAGAAGGGCGATTTCTCAGAGGCAGAACATGTTTTTTTGTTAAAACAAGATTCCAGATTTAGTCCCTGGCATCATAAATAGAAAAAAAAAAGATCTCAAACAGAAAGCGGGCTTAGTTTTGATACCGTGATAATGATTTTATGACTACTTTAGATTGAATTAAATAAAAACCATTTTGTGTGTGGTTGGGCTAAATCAGAAGTGTTACATTGTGAAATGTTTCGCCCTTTTGAGAAGTGGTGTGTAACACAGTCATTTTCCGGAGCGAGGGACAGGAGGCTCCAGTGGATGGTATTGTCACGCCCATTTGGCCACAAGACTGGGTTGAAGCTGACTCTGGGCTCCACCCTTCCTTCTCCAGTTCATCTCAGTCCGGCCAAATAACGAGACCTATTTTAAACTTCTCCTGCGATTTTATCTCTACTGCAGGGATGTCCAAACTTGGGAACTTTAAGACTTGTGGACTTCAACTCCCAGAATTCCCCAGCCAGCCATGCTGGCTGGGGAATTCTGGGAGTTGAAGTCCACAAGTCTTAAAGTTCTCAAGTTTGGACACCCCTGCTCTACTGGAACCTCCTTGCCTCTGCAGCCTCTGTGAATAGCTCTCTATGACCAACTGCCATTCTTGCAGTGCAGTTGAAAAGCCGTTCTCAACTGGCCAATAGCTCCTCTCCTTCAGGTGCCAGTTGAAAATAGTCTCTTGCTGAATTGGATTTTTTCGTTTCTTAACTCTGTGTCCCAAATAATGAACTCTGCCTAATGCTTTTACATAAAATGGCACCCTGGTCTTTGCCTGCTGTGCGTTTATCTGGTTGCTTAGATGAGAACAGGAAATTGATTCTTCCAGAGGGCCAAAGACATATTTCCTAAAACCAATAATGTAAAGTCCAAAGCCTCCAAATGTTAGTTCCGTGAGGAGTCTGTCTGGGTGGTTTCTTGTCCTCAAATGTCAGTCAGTTTTTGAAGGTTGTCACTTAGGTGATGATGAAGGAGGAGGAGAAGGGAGAAATTTAATTTTCATTAGTGCTGCATTATTGAACTGGGGGATTGAGAGAAGTCCAGAATTTTCTTAGTTTTAAGAGTTTTATTACTTGTCTTATTAGAAGAGAACTCTTTTCTTCCAGTTGAGTTTTCAAAGCTTCAGCAGGATTCAGATTTTGTTTTCACAGTTTCTCAAAATGTATATATAGCAGCCATCTAAATATAGGCATTTAAAAACTTCCAGTAATTTACATTTTAGTTTTATGTAGTGACTTGTAATCATCTTCTCTGCTCTGATCCTTGTAGAATCTCTCAGAAATAATTTTACTGGTCAGTATTTTACTGATATCCTTACTGCTTGTGTTTTTGCAAATTATGTTTACAAAATGCAGTGTTTCAGAATGATGTGTGAACTTGCGATTGCTATTTTCATAGAGGAAGACAGACTGTATAGGGCAGGGGTGTCAAACTTGAGGCCGACGGACTGGATGCCTCACGGGCTGGCCATGCCCAAACCCGTTTAAGTGAAGGAGGAAAAGTTGTGATACGTCATGTGACGACGCGTCATTGCGAGTTTGACACCGCTAGTATAGGGAAACAGGACAGTTATTTTCACAGAGGGAAACAGACTGTAGATATTTTGTTTAAACCAGTGGTCCCCAATCTCTAGGCTACGGACTGGTAGCAGGCTGCAGCCCATTGGAAACTGGGCTGGGCAAATGTTGGGCGAGTGCATGAAGCTTTATTTGCGCATGCACAGGATTAGGCTGCACAGATGAAACCACCCCTTCCCGCCATCACTAGTGCCAGTGCTGCTGCCGGTCCTTGGAGCCAAAAGGGCTGGGGACCTCTGATTTAAACCATGGGTGTCCAGCCTTTTGGCTTTCCTAAGCCACACTTGAGTGAAGAGGAATTATCTTGGGCCACATATAAAATATATAATATACTTAATTGATGTAAATAGCTTCCTGGCAAATATAAGAAGAAGACATGGAAGCAGTGACAGATCTTATTTTCTTGAACTGCAAGATCACTGCAGACAACCAACGCAGCCATGAAATTAAAGGATGCTTGCTCTTTGGGAGGAAAGCTGTGGCAAACCTAGACAGCATATTAAAAACCAGAGACATCACTTTGCCAACAAATGTTTGTATATAGTCAAAGCTATGGTTTTCCCAGTAGTAACGTATGATTGTGAGAGTTGGACCATAAGGAAGGCTGAACATTGAAGAATTAATGCTTTTGAATTATGGTGTTGGGGAAGGCTCCTGAGAGTCCCTTGGACTGCAAGGTGAGCAAATCAGTCAGTCCTAAAGGAAATCAAACCCTGAATGTTCTTTGGAAGGACAGATACTGAAGCCAAAGCTCAAATACCAAATGAGAAGAGAGGACTTAATTGGAAAAGACTTTGATGTTGGGAAAGATTGAAAGCAAAAGGAGAAGAAGATGGAAAGGATGAGATGGTTAGATAGTGTGATCGAGGCAAAGAGCATGAGTTTGGGCAGAATCTGGGAGACGGTGGAGGACAGGGTGGGGCTGATGTGCTGTGGTCCATGGGGTCGCAGTGGGACACATCTTAGCTACTGAACAACGATGTATAAATAGTGCTAAAAATCACACAATAATATTCAAAGTTTAACATCTGGTGGGCCCCATTACTAGCTGTCATGGGTCATGCAGGTTGATCATACCTGGTATAAAACAGTAGTATAACAGACATAATATCCTGTTGCGTTGAGAGAAATGCAGCTATCTAATCATAGTAACTAAATGAGCTGCCCTTGAGCCAAGTTGTGGCTCTTTTCATTGGCTAAGATTTTATTCTTCTTTCAATCTCATTGTTTCTTAATTGTCAAATACTCTTCCGCTTTTGTGCTTTTCTTAACTTAACTTTTTCAGTGCCTCCTAAATTTCTCTTGTTTTCTTTTCCACTTCCTAAGCAGCCTTTGGTAAGGAACCAATATAGTCCTGCTGCTTTTCAGCCTATGAGTTGCTGTACAAAAGGAGCCAGTTTACTGTGGATTGTTTTGTCATCTGATAAAACAACCCAACAAGCCCAGACTTCAAAGGTCCTATGTGTAGGAAGTTTGCTAACAGCTGTCTAGCTTCATTAGGTTTCCTTCCCCTCCCTGGGATGTTCAAAGCATTTCCTGGTATTTATAGGATACTGGAAGAGGACATCCATTTGCCCTCATCTGTGGAACAAATTCCCATTTTATACGGAATTGTGAAAATAGCCTCATCACTTGTCATGTGGCCTGTAATCTTTGGTGGCCATTTTGCAAAATCATTAACAAAAGGAAAAACAAGCAGCCGTATTTTTTCTCACGACAATGGGGACCTATGTTTGAATGTTAGTACACATAGGAGGGGGAAATATACACTTCGTATTTGCTTCTCAGATATCATACTTGCATTTTTTGTTTTGTAAAAATAATTTTGCATTGACCAAATGTTGATTTTGTTCCCTAGCCCTTTCTCATTCCACATAAAAAAGAAAACACAGAGTTATCTCCAAACATTGGAAAAAAGATTTTTTTTAAAGAACTTTCTTAGTGAGTGAGGATGAAGTCAAGGCTGATTGCAGAATCCTCTGTCCATGTCTCATTTCATAGTTGTGAAACTTGATGATCTCATGTATGGGGGAAGGAAAAATTCCCTTTCATTTTAATAGAATAGCTTTGCTGCTTGTTCATCTATAATGTTGTGCTCAATGCAAGTAAATAGGCAAGTGGCTGTTTACAGTACAATTGTTCATTAACAATAGTAATTTGGGAAGTGCTGCAACTCATTAGTCACACACAGCTGTTATATTTATTTATTTACCATTTATTTATTAATCAGATTTATATAGCCACCCATCGAAATCTACTCTGGGTGATGCACAACACTCTGATAAAAATCATAGGTATAAAAAACAAATACAAAAAATGTAGAAATCTACATTAAGAAATAAATATTATAAAAACAAATATACCAACCTAGGAGCCCTGTTGGTCGACTGGTTAGAATGCAGTATTGCAGGCAAATTACCCACAGCCTGGAGTTCAATCCTAACAGGCTCAAGGTTGACTTAGCCTTCCATCCTTCCAAAGTTGGTAAAATGAGAATCCAGATTGTTGAGGGCAACATGCTGTCACTGCAAACTGTCCAGAGAGTGCTCTTAATGCACAATGTGGACACCATATAAGTCTTAAGTGCTATTGCTACAGATGAAGAAAGGATAAGAATAGCCACCTCAGCAGTTGAGGTGGATAAATTCCTTCATTATTTCCTTAATAAAAGATAGATTGGAAAGTATGAAGACATTTCTTTAAGTCTACATCTTTGAAAAGTCATTGCCAGACTGAATGGACTTTTTTTTTTTTTACAATTTCCACTTTGTTATAGAGAAATCTAGAGAATCTAATTCTGATGTATACAGAGACAAGGTACTGGGCATTATACCTAAGTTGTCCATTATTATGAACAGTGTTTCTCAAACTTGGCGACTTTAAGTCCTGTGGACTTCAACTCCCAGAATCCCCCAGCCAGCATAGCTGGCTGGGGAATTCTGGGAGTTGAAGTCCACAGGACTTAAAGTCGCCAAGTTTGAGAAACACTGATTATGAAGGACAGATGTCTTTTCCCCCATGTGGGAAGGGTATCTAATATGCAGTGGTGTCTATGGATTCATTTTTCCACAACTCTCATATCTCAAATTTCTCCTAGCTGTAGTTAATGTTATAGTACGTTATGAAGTTTGTGCCCCAGATTGGAAGTAATGAGTTCATTCAGAGTTCAGGATCATCAGTGAAACCTAAAACACAGGAATTTAATGATATTGAAGATCAGAGTGAAAGGATAATGAACAATCTAAATTTGAGACTGAATATTGCATTTGCCTAAGAAGATGTGGCTGAAAAACATAAGAGAACAAAAAAAAAATTCACATACGTAGTAAACCTTAAATTATACTTCCTTATGAAAATTCAGTTAAATCTTATATGATGACCCCATATGAAAGTTCAGTATTTGGGGTTGGGGTGGGAAGGGACTCTCATCTTCCTTTCAGATAAAGAAAATGATTACAGCTTCCAAGAGTTGACCCAATGTTGAGAAATGAGGAGATGATCCTCTGATGAACAGACTTGTGGAGAAGACTGCATCTTATCTGCATTCTTATCACACTTTGGAGATCTTGGCAATTGCAGTTTGTCTAATTGGAAATGCTTCTGTCTTTGATAAACTGTCCATGCTACAGAGATGTCCTCCATCCAGATCTTCTTTCTCTCCTTTCAGTCTAATGTACTTGATTTCACAAACCCTTTGGAAAAAGATAAGAGAAGCATCTCACAAAGGACAGTATGTCAGGCCTTAAAACAGATCACTGCAATCATAATGGCGAACCTATGGCAAGCGTGTCAGAGGTGGCATGCAGAGCCCTCTCTGTGAGCGTGCGTGCCATCGCTCCAGCTCAGCCAGTTGGTCATCGGGTTGACAACATGTGCATGTGCGCCGGCCAGCTGGTCGTTGGGTTTCTGAGATGCACATGCACACTGACCACCTGATTGTCGGGTTTCCGGTGCTCTGGCACTCATGCCAGAAGTGGTATTCAGCAGGTTCTGACCAGTTCCAGAGAACCGGTAGTGGAAATTTTGAGAACCGGTAAATACCACGTCTGACTGGCCCCACCCCCATCTATTCTCTGCCTCCCGAGTCCCAGCTGATCAGGAGGGAAAGGAATTTTGCAGTAGCCTTCCCCTGGAGTGGGATGGGAATGGAGATTTTATGGTATCCTTCCCCTGCCACATCCACCAAGCCACACCATGCCCGCCAAGCCACACTCACAGAACCAGTAGTAAAAAAAATTGAATCCTACCACTGGCGCATGCACACACGCCTTCCAGTTTGTGCCTAAAAAGTTCACCATCACTGTTCTAGTGTCTCCTCTGAAGATTTCACGTGAAGCAAAAGATGAGTTATAGCAGGGGTGTCCAAACTTGGGAACTTTAAGACTTGTGGACTTCAACTCCCAGAATTCCCCAGCCAGCCGGCTGGGGAATTCTGGGAGTTGAAGTCCACAAGTCTTAAAGTTCCCAAGTTTGGACACCCCTGAGGTATAGTAAAGTTTCTTTCAGATACAGTAATATTGAAGATAGGCTTTTTATAAAGATTAAGGTATTAAATCCTGTGGGCTTTTTTCTTTTTCTTTTTGGTAGTCAGAGTTTTCTGACTTTAGTGTTATAGATAGTGTTATGTGTTATGTTATTTTTAGTGTTATAGTGTTGAGGTTCCCTCCAGGACAGAGTGGTACAACCAGCACATTCCATCGCTGGCCATCGGGGATGAACAATTAGCCCCGGTGGAACGGGCACGCAATTTGGGCGTCCTCCTTGATGCCCGGCTGGCTATGGAAGATCATGTGGCAGCCGTGGCGAGGGGGACGTTCCACCAGGTTCGCCTGGTGCGCCAATTGCGGCCCCTTTTGGACCGGGAGGCCCTGCACACAGTCACTCACGCGCTGGTGACGTCTCGCCTGGACTACTGTAATGCTCTCTACATGGGGCTCCCCTTGAGGTGCACCCGGAGACTGCAGTTGGTCCAGAATGCAGCCGCGCGGGTAATTATGGGGAGATCGAGGTTCTCCCATATAACACCGCTCCTGCGCGAGCTGCACTGGCTTCCTGTGGCCTACCGGGTGCGCTTCAAGGTGTTAGTTACCATCTTCAAAGCGCTCCATGGCATAGGGCCTAGTTACCTGCGGGATCGTGTCCTGCCCCATACATCCCTGCGACCCATTCGCTCACACAGAGAGGGTCTCCTCCGGGTGCCGTCCTCTAGAGTTTGTCAGAGGGCGGTGCCCAGGAGTAGGTCCTTCTCTGTGGCGGGCCCTACCCTTTGGAACGACCTCCCCCCAGACATTAGAACAACAACCAATCTCCGCTCTTTCCGCAGTAAACTGAAGACCCCCCTGTTTCGGCTAGCCGGCCTGGCATAATTCGACAACTTTTCCACCCCTAGGTCATTTTTTAATTGTCAATTTTAGTTTTTAAACTATTAATGTTATTGGGGCTTTAACCTTTTTCAGTATTGTAATTATTTATTTATTTTTTACCTCCTCTGTATGACACTGTGCTGACTGTTGCTTGTGTACGTCGCCCCGAGTCCCTGTGGGGAGAGGGGGCGACTAATAAGTTTAAATAAATAAATAAAATAAATAAATAAATAAATAGCTGTCTAGAGATTGTTTATAAAATGGTCCTTTGAGATAAATAAGAACAAGAAACAGACTCTACGAAAAGAATTTAACTATACTTTATTGAAATATGCTATAATGACATACCCTTGCAAGCTTGATTGTGCTTTACCTTACCTTCCTCATAAATCTCAATGAATCCTGAAGGAAGCTAGCCAAGCCTATTTGAAATACTGTTTTGTTTCCCAGCACTTAAGGAATGTTTTAGTCCTTTTTGCTTATATAATGGTTTTTGACAATTTCCCTTGAGGTCATCTCTCTGATTCTCTACAGTTCCTTCTGTGTATCTTAACAGAAATATCTTGAGGACTTCATATGGGAATACGACTTACTCCCATTTAACTCCATGTCCGTCATGTTTTTCCCTTTCATCTGAAACAGTCTGGCTCAGATTTTTCCATACATCTTTGTTTTTCCTTTGTCAACGGTAGTTTTTAATCTAACATATTAGTGAAGAGAAGAATTTTATAAAAGGCCTTGTAGCAGGGGTGAAATGCTGCTGGTTCGAACTGGTTCACCCGAACAAGTAGCAAAGATGCCAACTGTTTGCCCAAACCGGTAGTAAAAAAATGCTACCGGTTCAGGCGAACCAGTTTTTCCAATGATCAGCTGTGCCACGCGATTTATATTTATAAACTAAATCACATGGCACAGTGGATCCCCCACCCCCTCTTCGCTTACCTCGCTGTTCGCTTACTTGCTTGCCAGGCATGTTCAGCAGCAAGCTCCACCCACCCACCCGGACATCATTTTGACGGTCTGCAGATGCTACCGAACTGGTAGCAAAAGTAAGTGGATTTCACCCTTGCCTTATAGATCTCTGACATTCTTACCCATTCTGACCTACCTCCCCCCACTTATTGTTCTCTATTTTATTACTGAAGTATTACTGAAGTACTGAAGGAGACCCCAACTCCTCCCAGGGAACATAGCTTTTCGGTTGCCATGACATCAGATAATTGAGCTGTTAGTTTTACAAAAGATCAATTTGTTAATTTTTTCATAGGGACAAAGTAGTTCTTGTTCCAGGATATTCCCTTCTTTCCATTTTAATCAAGATATCGTCTTGCCTACTGTTTCCCAACTACTCAACGATATTAGAAATATTGATTTGTTCTTTACACGAATGTTGTGCCCTCACTTTTTCCTGGACAGGGTAATACTAGCTTAGCAGGATCAAGATTTACATTTATTTCCAAGGCTCACCTAAAGACTTGCCCCCCCCTCCCCCTTGAATTGTGGCAAATGGATCGGGACCACAACATGTTTTGCTACAAGCTGATTGTAACAGCCGTACTTCCATCCAATCTATGCTCACTCCGGGAGAGAAACTGCAACACTAGCAACCTTTCTTTGTAGTATTCCCCTATAGAGAGTCCTCAACTTACAACCGTTTTGAGTCTGTAATTTTGGTTATAAGTTATGACAGTCGTAAAGTGGGTCATCACATCGCATCCAATTTTCTGATCTTTTTTTGTAGCAGTATTTAAATCAGGGGTTTTCAAACTTGGCCACTTTAAGACTTGGGGACTTCAACTCCCAGAATTCTCCAGCCAGCTATGCTGCTGGGGAATTCTGGGAGTTGAATTCCACATGCCTTAAGTGGCCAAGTTTGAACACCCTTGATTTAAGTGAACATGGTGATTGCTAAGCAAATGCTCTGGTTGACACGTGACCCCTATTGCTCGCTTTGGGATATTTTTTTCCAGAAACCGGAAGTAACCGGCAGTTTCTAGAAAAAAAACGTAAACACGGTCACATGACTGTTGGATGCTGCAAGCAGTTGAAAATGTGGGCTGGTCCCAAAATGTGGTTATGTGACCGTGAAGTGGGGGGAGGGGCAGAACCCAAGATCGAAGTTTAAAATAATAGCACAAGGAGGACTTATTTGGGACAATCATGTGGCCAAATATAGTTTTTTTAATCGATCAAGGGACTTCGTAGAACTTGAATTTGCCAAAGAGTTTTCTTTTTTAAGTGTGGTCTTATGCTGAGATGTTGCCATCTACAGTCTCCCGCCTCTACACTGTTGCAACGCTGCTTTTGTCAGCTTGGCTTGTCCTTGCAAAAGTACTTGTGAACTTTATTGACTCCTTGTTACAGAAGATTACTTACAATCCCAATACGCTGAATGAGTGGAGTTCATAATAAAGAAGGCTGCTCTAGTTTGATGGATGCATGCAGTATCCCGAAACAAGACTAGGTGCAGCCACCAGACAAAACATGCATGAAAAAGGAACACTCTTCTGCATTTGTCATTGGGTGACAAATGGTGCTCAAAATCTGGGTGACAGTTTATGATGTATTCATCTGGAGCAAAAAGAGCTGGTTACTGCAATTGCTTTGGAAAACAAGTATGTCTGAAGCAAAGCTATTTTCGATTTTTCTCAGTTGTGTCTACATTAAAACGTCCAGGGCATGGTTGGCCTCATCTCAAGTAGGCTGAGTAAGATAATGCGGTTTTCTTTCCTTTTAAAAGAGCTCCTTTCTGCATCTAAGCAGAACTGGCTTGGTATCACGAACAAATGTTTTCAGAATAAGTAGCAGGATATTGGAAATATTTTTGTGAAATCGTTTAGAATAGATAGAATAGAATTCTTTATTGGCCAAGTGCGATTGGACACACAAGGAATTTGTCTTTGATGCATATGCTCTCTGTGTACATAAGGAAAAATAAAATAGAATACATTCATCAAGAATCATAAGATACAACACTTAGTGATAGTCATAGGTTACTAATAAGCAATCAAATTATACTAGGAAACAAATAAAACAATATAAATTTTAAAGATACAAGCAACATGGTTATCGTCATAAGTGGAAAGGGATAGGTGCTAGGAAGGAAGAGAAGAAGAATTATAATACTGTCTTCGTAGGTAATTTGACAATGTTGTGGCAATCAGTTGTTTATCACAGTGATGGCATTTGGGCGCACCTCATCAAGTGGGCTGTCACCCCTCTGGGGCTGTCACCCCTCTGGGCAAGTCTTGGCTCTTGTAAGCCTTGGCGATGCAAGTCCTTATCCATCGACCTATAGTTGCCCAGTGTGGAAGAATGGAATGATACAAATAGAGATTCTGTCTTTCGAAGTGTCCTCATGATGTAGGTACAGAGGTACCTACATTCCAATGTTTATTTGGAATATTGAAATGAAGCAAAACTCGATCTACTTTATTAGCATGTGAGGATCTTCGTGGTTTGCAGAGCACGGCTCCCAGATTTAGCAAGTAAAATTGACCCAGGGGTCTCTGCTAATCAATACAATAGCAGAGTTGGAAGAGACCTTGGAGGTCTTCTAGTCCAAGCCCCCTGCCTAGGCAGGAAACCTTATACCGTTTCAGACAATCTTCAACTATGAGGCTGCTATTTGGCTTCCGTGTCTCCCAGCACTGCTGAAAGTGCCAGAGGGGTGAGGGTGGAGGGGAAACTGCTTTTTAAGGTCCGTAGGAATCCCTCTGTTTTCCTGACTCGTTGCATCAGAACTTTCTATTGGGCATGGTGGGCTCTCGTAGCTATAATGCAACTTTATATTTGCACTTCTGCCAACTTGGTGAGAGGCATCGGCATATTTCAGAGTCAATGACATGGAAATAGGCATTGCTAATTCATAGAACTTTTAAAAATTAATATTTGATCTAGAAGTCCTATAAAAGTTTTTTAATGTTCCAGATGCATTCGGTGCAGATAAGTGTCTGTCATTCTCCCCCACCCCCTTTTCCCTTCTGAAGAACACTGAATATTTTAGGAGAAGGGAAATAGCACGGGACTTGTGAGTCTGGTCCTATGTTATTTTAAGGTCTCATGGTAATGCCTCTGTTACGAATTCCATTTCCATTAAATATACAAAGGAGCAGAATAATTTCTCTTCTTCCATTTCCACTTCTTCCACAGTACCTGTAAGATAATGATATCCTCCTGTCTGAGTATCTTTCGGTTTGAGAAATATTTCCATCTCCTGGATACTCAAGAAACCTTGAGTACTCAATATGTCAAATAATAGCAAAGCATTTTACCAAATGACTGTTAAATTGCTGCACCGCAGGAATTTTAGTGTCGTCCTTATCCAAGCCACGTTACAACGTTATTGCTTTTATTTAAATTATTTATTAATTGCTTTTATAACTTGCCAAATCAAAATGCAAATTATGCAGGCTTTTTTCATTTTTTTTTCATTGTTGTATTACTGACTGAAGCGTGGCCAATTATATAGCAAACATACTCTTTTGTATTCCATATTGAGCTGTGACATGACCATATTCCTCACTGTTGCACTGGCTGGTATTAGTCATTGGGGCTTTGCAGCACTTTGACTCAGAAGCAAAAAATTACTCGGATAGATGGGCAGCTATATAAATCTATTCAATAAGTAAATGAATAAGTAAGTAAGTAAATAAAAAATGCTTTGGAAAATGGAGAGGATGGAACAAGTAGAACCGGCTATAAATTCTTAAGTAGCTGTAGCATCTCCCAAGATTGTGAAATTTGTTCCTCCAACTGTTTGATTCTAAGTTTTGGGATGCATTTTTAGAGCTCTAATGCTGTACGGTACTTATTATGGGGGGAAAACATAAAATATTACTGCCAACCTCAATTAATTGGTTCATCCATTTACAAAATATGTAAGCTTATCCAATCCATAGACATAAAATGGCGGAGGTAAAAATCCATAAATATACAATACAGGTAAACATACAATACAATTGCAGCTGGAATTTCTATCATAAGTCATTGCAGTCATAAGTCAGGTTGAGGTCTATGGAGATTCTCAGTCACCCAGGTCATGGTTGTCCCAAAGGTGCTTTTTCAAGAGGCCACTGGACTTTCTGGTTTTTCTTTGAAGTCATTTCACTTCTCATCCAAGAAGCTTCTTCAGCTCTGACTGGATGGTGGGGAATGGAAGGATTTATATTCCTTGCAGATAGCTGGTCATTTGCATCCTTTTAGAGAAACTATAAACACATGGCACAACATAGGAGAACAAACCCATCAGAATAAGATTCAGCAGTCCAGCTGCATTTAAAAGACACAGGCCACTCTTTTGGAGACAGCAAAGTCCACATTTTGGACAGAGAGGACGGCTGGTTGAAAGAGGCCATCCATGTCAAAATTGAACAGCCCTCTCTCAACAGAGGGAGAGGGATACAACACCATCTATCTCCAGTCTACAACACAGTCATTTCAACAGTTCCAAAAAAGCTCCACACCCATTTGCACCACTCGGGTAACCCTGATGGCACAAATAAACCTCCAAGTGGCCTCAAGGACTCTCTAAAAGGATGCAAATGACCAGCTGCCTGCAAGGAATACAAATCCTTCCATTCCCCACCATCCAGTCAGAGCTGAAGAAGCTTCTTGGATGAGAAGTAAAACATCTTTAAAGAAAAATGAGAAAGTCTTGTTGCCTCTTGAAAAAGCACCTTTGGGATATGTCAGGTTAGACCCAATTTTATGTTGGACGTAAAATTTGGGATTTTAAGGGAATCACACAGCCATTAAGCAAATACATGGTTGTTAAGCAAATGACTCAGTCGTTAAGTGAACTCAGCATTCCCAATGGACAGTTATCAGCCCAAAAGACCGGACATTGTGATCACAGGAGGCTGCAGCTGGTCATAAATGCAATCATTTATGGAAATAAAATGCCCAAATTGTGATCAGATGATCATGAGGGGTGATATGTATAGGTTGTAAGTTATTTTTGAGAAGTCTTTGTAATTTTGAATTATTGTTCAGTGAATGAGTGTAAGTTGGGGACTATGTGTAGTTTAGATAACCCCAATTGTTTTAATATAAGAAATTGGCTGAGAATCCCACCCCATCCTATTTCTAGTTAAATAAAATCATAGCTGGCTATGCCTTTTAAACTGTATTTTGTTTGCTGGTTGGTTGCCGACAGTCAGTTTGACAATTTTCGAGCTTATACCAAACTATAATTATACTTAGGGAATATGAGACATTCAAATACTGTGTTTAAATATGAAGCCATATTTAGATAAGTTGTCTGAATGGCACCATTGAATCTCTTGATTAGTCTGTAAAATCAATTTAGAAACCGGCTTTTCTTGTCACTGAACTTAGAGGCTGGAAGATCTGCATCAGTGTAAAATAGCTTAGCAAATAATGTTCTAAACATTAATAGTCTGCCTTTCCTTTTGCTATGTGTCGAAAGAAATACCAACTCATTGTCTTTGGGGAAATGTTTCTGCCTAACTGCTGGCAGCAGAATTTAAACTTTCCATATGAGCAACATCTTCACTTTTGATTCTGGTTTCCCAAACATTTTTGAAAACACAAATGGTTTTACTTTTTTAAATTTCTTTTGCCTCTTAAAAAAAGTGTCCAGGAAAGAGACCTAAAACAAGATGACCGACAACATCAGCAAGTATTGCAGGTCCCACTGGCAAATGAAAGCTCAGAACCACATTGGTTGGAAAGACGAGGCCTCCTCTTCCTGCCACGAATAGATAATGGCTAGAATGAATGAACTGACTTTTTAATATGTCAAATAGTTATGCTTTTATTACCATGTTTCCCCCCAAAATAAGACAGGGTCTTATTTTCTCTTGACCCCCCCCCCAAATGTTGATTGGGCCTTATTATTGGGGGTGGGGGGCTTATTGGTTTGGGGCTGCTCTCTTGCGAGCGGCCGCCCGAAGAGCTGGGCACAGCCTCGGGCAAATGGCTGTGTTGCGCTGTCACAGCAGCGCAACAAAGCCGCCATGAGGTGACCACGCTCATGAGCAGCCGCCCGGCAATGGCCCTTTCCAGCCGGGCAGAGCGCCACTCACCAACCCAGTAATATCCCAAAGGCGTTAAGCCGTGTGGCGCTCTGCCCAGCTGGAAAGAGAGGTTGTGCGAGCACTTGTTCTGCCTCCAGCTCGCATGCCTCCCTGCCTCACCATGCCCAATTCTCCCTGCAGGGCTGGGCCAGGGTGCCGCTGCCACCGCCGCCACCATGCTCTGAGCATAATCGGCTTCCAAACTTTGGAGATCTGCTGCCGAATCTTCCGGCAGCAGCCACTCTCGGTAGCGGATCTCCGGAGTTTGGAAGCCGGTTATGCTCAGAGCATGGCGTGGGCAACGGGGGTGCAGCTGCCCGGCAACCCCTCGCTCCAGCTGGGCACAGCGCCACACACCAACCTAGCGGTATCCCAAAGGTGTCAAGCAATGTGAGCGCCTTTGCCCCCCCTCCCCCCGGCTCCTGCGGCTTTGCGCCTTCGGGATATCGCTAGGTTGGTGAGTGGCGCTCTGCCTGGCTGGAGGGGGCTTATTATTGGGGGAGGGCGTATATTTTTGCCCACAGGAAAAATATGGCATGGTCTTATTATCAGGACATGTCGTAATTTCGAGGAAACACGGTACTTGTGTCATTTCCATTATGACACTTCAGGATTATTCAATTCGAAGATTCAGGTTAGAAATGTGATAGTTTCTTGTCATGGTCTTCTTTGGTTATTGTAAGTTCAAATATTGATGTCTCTAATACAGTACATCAATATGCATGAAAAGTATGAATTGGAATTTTGAAGCAATCCACTCCGTACTCTCTTTTTTTTTTTTCTAAGCATACATATTGTCCTAGATTCTACAATGAAATTTAAACGTATTCAGCACAATAAGTTTTGCAAACTTAATGGCTGTGACTAAATTTGTACTATATCCCTTCAGATTGTTACCTGGCATTTGTTTATTGCAGGAACTCTGAATCATGTTTTCCATTTATCTGTTATACACGCAAGCTTCTTGAGGCAAGGGATGAAAATGTTTGAGATTTGGCTGCTATCACGGTTAGAGCTGTGTCTTAAGCTGTATTGTCTGCCTTGATTGCTCCATCCGACTGTTAAATTGACTCCAGTTCCTCCTGGATCTCAAGGGCTCTTGTGGGCAGGAGGTGATGCTTCATCAGAGTGGAAAACTTTAGTATGTATAATTGCATACTTGAAAAAGACCAGCGTAGTACAATTGCATGCTGCAAAGTAGTAGTAATATCACGGAAAGGGTACAACTGTCCAGTACCTCTACTTTGTTAAGTTTCTGTTTTCATCTCTCTATTTCTGTTTTCTAACCCTTCCTGCCCATGCCTTGGCAAAGTATTGCTGATATTACAGGGGTGAGATTCTACTGGTTCAGACCGGTTCGGGCGAACCGATAGCGGCGACTATCAGCTGGGAGCCAACCAGTTTGCTCCGACTTTCATCTGGGCCCGCCGGCCCGCCCACCCACCCACCCGCCCCTGCGCTGTACTCACCTATATTCCCTTTTCTGAAGCCCAGCTGATAGGTGCAGCAGAATGCATTGTCGCGCCTCAGCTGTTTTCCTCCCCAGCAATAATGTGGAAGGTGATTTCTCTATAAACTGTGCAAGCAAAGTGCCCGCTCAACGAACTGGTTGTTAAACCAGTAGGATCCAACCTCTGCTTATATATCCCATAAGCTTTGCCTTTCCCCAAATTTCTGGATTCAAAATAATGGGAGTGGACAATAATTTGTCCACAGCAGCCCACAGACAAAAAGGCTACAATTCCTTACAGTACACACAACGATGCATGCATTTCTACCATGACTATGATCGTAATTGATCACTATTGCTTGCATGTACACGAGAGCTTATGTACCGGAGACAAACTCAATCCAATCACACTTGGCCAATAAAGAATTTTATGTCTATTCCGTGTCTGCACACAAAACATTTTATACTTTGTTCACTGAAATTGATGAATGTATTTAATATTTTTGATCAATTTAATTTAGATAAATTTGATGCAAAGAAGACATAGATTTTAATTTAAGAAGAAAAGGAATAAAACGGAAAATAGATTTGTCAAGGTGTGATCATTTGGCTTGCCAAATATTGTCTGTTAGCCTCTGATCGTGTCATTGCCACATAATATTAGCTGTTCCATTAATCCCAGAGTGCAGTTGTGTAGGTAGCTGTCCAGTTTTGTGCTGCATTATGGGACTGTTGGTTAGCAGAGCTAGTAATTAAGATTCTCTCTTAGCTTTGCAGCGGTCACAGGTAGACTCACCTGTACAGCAAGGGACTCCTAAAGATATTAGAATAGGAAAAGGAAAAGAATAAAAGCTGGATCATGGTGCATTTTTATTTAGATGGTAAATTGTAGTGCACAGCTGACAAAATAAAACCATCCTTAAGTTTTTATGGGATCACATTTTACTAGCAGTCTTGTGGTTTTCAAAGGTAATATCAATACCTTTGATATTATGCTTGGAAATGAATCAGTGGCTTCCATAGTAAAGGCAACCTTTTAGGTTGTAAGAATAGTAAATATGTAAAGTCATCTTTGAGATGAACTCCCTTCAGGTAACTTTATGTCCCTGGCCCACATAATTTTCTTCATAAAAGTATAGAGAGTTGGCAGGACTGGCCAGCAGCTTCACTAATTAAGAGACCTCATTACCACATATTCAAGATTGCAGGTACTGATATCTCTGCTTTCCCTATATGGCTGTCTGCAGAATATCTATCCAAGTTGGCTAGACATTTATGGACTTTGCTGATTCATCTGCTTGAGCCAAGAATTGTGGCCGAGACAGAGTGTTTGTTTGACTGTGCTAAGTTTCTGAATTGCTGTGGAGCCAAGCAAAAGGCAGGGATTTTTTTTTAAAGAAAATATGCTTGCAAAAAATAGTTCATTGAAATCTGAAAACCATGCAATCTTCTCTCAAGGCTTGTTCAAAAATGGCACAGAAGCAGACCCCAATTCTTCAGACCCGGGCCATAGCTGGTCCCAAGATACTATTTATACTGGAAAGTATAAAATATATGTTCAAAACTACTAGTAATAAGTGAATAACCCTAACTCTCTGGAGCAGGGATTTTTAAACTAAAGTTTGTAGATAAGATTCCTTTGCTCTGGATTTGGAAGGTGTTATATTTGGGGTGGGGTGGAAGATATAACCCTATCAGAATTAAATTTGTCACTGCAAGTTTTGCTTATCCTATAACTGTACCCAATCTATCTTGAATACATTACACCAGGGGTTCCCAATCCCCGATCCATTGTGCGGCACCGTTCCATGGCATACCAGAAACTGGGCTGTGCAAACAAGCGAAGCCCCCGTCCACAGGATGCAGGGAGCACACAAAACCATGGACCGGTAGGGACCTTTCCACAGAACAAGTCCCTGGTACCCAAAAGGTTGGGGCTGCTGCCGCCTTACATTGTCAATGCAGAAGCAGTGGCTAAGAAATTAACTCGCTATAAATGCTTTTATGTGTAATGGGCCACGATGATGGACAATGATCAATCATTACATCCCACAAGAAACTTTTAAAATGTAATATTTTGATCATACTATTATTAATATTTGTGACAACCTTAGAACATAGCTCCCATTTGTGTATAAGAAGTTTCCAGAAAACCATGTGAATCTTAAGAGGATCAAAGTACCATCCACTGTGTATCTTTACCCTATCGCCGTGATGGTGAACCTATGGCATGCATGCCCAAAGTGGCACGCGAAGCCATGTCTTCCGGCACGCGCGGCCTTGGCTGTTTGTCTTCTGGGTTTTTGGCATGCATGCGTGCGCAACAATCAGCTTTCCTTCATGCATGTGGCAGTGCCAAAAATAGGTGTGCGCATGCATGCCAGCCAGCTGATTGCCGGATGCACATACGAGCAAGAACCCGGGAATTCGGCTTTTCCAGAGTGCAAGTCCTTTGTGCCTGTGGCAGTGCCGAAAATCGCCCTGTGCGTGCACAACGGCAAGCTGGTTGTTGGATGTGCATGTTTGCTAGAACCCAAAAGTTCAGCTTTCCAGAACGCAGCCTAACAAATGCGCATATGCACACGCGATGTTTCCGCAAAAGGTTCACCATCACTGCCCTATAGTTTCTCTTGCAAATGACTTTATGCATACTTTTGTGGTACCTACAGTCCACATATACTCAAATATATTTTGTATATTTAATAATACAGTAGTCATTTGCTTGTTTAGGAATTCTGTTATTACCTGATACTCAGATAGTAAACGGTTCCGAAATAGGGAGTTGGTCCTACACTTTGCTCTTTCACGATGGCTATATATACGGTAAAATGCTCGAGCGGGGGAATGAATTTTGAGATAAATAGTCAGAAAGGATCAAGTGTGATGGGTCTTTCTTCTATCATGCTTTTCTATTCAAAATTCACCTCCGAAGGCTGCTTTTCATTAGTAGAAAAGGAATCTTGCTGTGTGCAAGATCTAGTTTGTTAAAAATGGGCATGAAACAAGGATAGTGGTATGAAGATGGAACGCATGGAGAATTCTGTATCTTACTCAATTGAAAAAAAATTGTGTTTATTGATCAGGTTTCAGTAGTCTCTCTTAAAAGCAAGCTCTCCCCTGACATTTTCAGTAAATGATTAAACAGAAAAAAAAATGTTTCTCTTTCTGTTGTTTCTTGAAAGTGTTAACTTGCTGTTTCATAACTGATGGCACAATATTAGCGTGTTCGGAAAAATGCGCGGTTTGAAAGGAATTGACTTGTAGTAATACGAAGAGAATTGATTCCGATGTGACTGAATGCAACAGCATTTTCCATGTGCAGCCTGTTGGGTAAACAATTGTGAAGGCAGTCTATTAATATTTGCACACCACCGAATATTTTTTTAAATAAAAGATCTGCCATTAGAATATGTGCAAAAGAATATGGAAAGAGTTTATATATTTCAAAAGAAGTTAATAGGTCTCACCATCTTTAGGGAGAAATCTTGAAAATTGTGATTCATTTGCACTCTTTCCTGTAAAATTATCCATAGCCATATGTTGTTTAAAACAAACAGCAAGCAAACCTCAAACCTGCAAAATTAGCATTGCAGAAATGATTTTCTCTCTGTAGGATCTTTAATGTTGCCTGTTGCCTGCGCCATCCAAAGGTTCTTGAGGTATTTTGTTTAACCCAGAAGCCTATCAGATTTCTTTCAGTGTCTAGGTCAGGATACAATAACATTTTCAGGCTTAAAGCTTGGCCTTTAAGAAACAATTGGGGCCACACTTCAAAAGGAAGGAAGGACCACCGCAGAGGTATTAGTAGGAAGGGACAAAAAATAAATTTGATTTAATTGAATAAAAATTTAATTACAGTGTAATAAGATTACTTCCCAGGTGGTTAACATTTTCTTCCTTCTATAAATTAAATGAATTAAAAATGATAACTTATGGAGAATTCTGGGTTGTATTACTAAAGTTTCCAGGTACTGAAAGGGAACTTAGAATTTCAAGTTGTTTACCACAAGCCAGGAACTTCTTTTTCGGCAGCCTATATTGTTGGAGGCTTCCCTGTTATCACCATATCTTTTAAGAAGGCCTGTTGAATAACATTGTTCATTTACCTTCCGTTTCTGGTTTTCTGGATCTTTTTCTGCTGCCTCTCAGATTCTCTGGGACCCTTGTTTAAAGTTCTTTCCAGCAAATGGAGCAGCATGCGAAATAGCCCATCCCCAGTCATCAGAGAGACTGGATCCTTGCTTCTTCTCTCCCCACAAGTTCCTGGGTCTGCAAAGCAAAACGGAAAATACACTTTTGTTCAGGAGAGGGGTTCTTCCGGTTCAGACCCGTGGTGAAATCTAAGATTTTTTACTACCAGTTCTGTGGGCGTGGCTTGGTGGGGTCATGTGACTATGTAATCAAAAGTCAGAAACTCACTTTAACAATGTCCTGCTGGAGCAGGGTTGGACTAGATGACCTCCAGGTCCCTTCCAGCCCTGGATTATCCTCTGAAGCTGTGTCTAGTGCCAGGTTTGTAGTCCTTCCTTCCTTTCCTTTTCCCCTCCTTCCCTCCCTCCTTTTCTTTTTCTTTCTTTCTCCCTTCTATCTCTTTTTCTTTCTCCCTTCTATCTTTCTTTCTTCCTTCCTTTCTTTCTTTCTTTCTTTCTTTCTTTCTTTCTTTCTTTCTTTCTTTCTTTCTTTCTTTCTCAGCACCCCCACCCCCGTTTTTGGCTGTGCACCTGCGATTGTTAGAATTTTTAAAAAACGTTTTTAGTATTTTTTACTACTGGTTCTGCGAACCAGTAATGTTTTTTACTACCAATTCAGGCAAACTGGCCTGAACCAGTAGCATTTCATCCCTGGTTCAGACCAGTTCAGGCAAACTGGTAACTCCAAAGATCAGCTGGGAGCGAACCGGTTCGCTCCCACTACCAAGTGGGCCCCACCCTCTCCCTGCGCTTTACCTCCCTTTATCTTCTCAGCTGAATCGTGCGGCAGAGTGGATTGCCTTACCTCAGGCTGTTTTCCTTCACAAGCAGTAATCCGGAATGTAAGTCTTCTCTAAATACGCAAAGCGGGCGCTTAGCAAACTAGTTGTTAAACCGGTAGGATCCCACCCCTGCTTTTGTTCCATCAATATCCCACTATATTCTTGGACACAATATATTTGATAGTGTACTTGGTGAAGCCCCTGGCACTTTCCCTTTCAATGGAAGGAAGGAAGAATGAGGAACCGTGGTAGGTAGTGCTTAAAGAATGTGAATGTCAACTTGCGAAGCTTTCTGGACCTGCTCCCGCGTTACCATATAGGCAGAGGGAATCGTGCCTTGCAGCTGCACCTCAGTCAAAACAAAACAACCCGCGAAATTGCTTTGTTGGGGAATGTGACTGATGACACACCTTGGGGGGAGGGGGAAACAGTCAGAGGCAAGGCGCAAACCGAGTGAAGTCAGAGCTGGCTTCACTTGGTCCGTGCCGACATGGCGCTCCTAATAAACAACTGGGTTTTTCTTGAAACTTTTTTTGAGCTCCTCCTTTTATTAGGGCATCCGTCAGAACCCTGACAGTGGACCCATTTCCCTTCTGCTTCTTCATCCCAGGCACCAGATAAATAGATGGCCTGGTCTACCATCATTCCATGCTTCTTGATTTCCCCCAGCTGTATATACCTACATCTTATCCTGATACTTCATGAGACCGAGTTATAATTGGACCATTTTGATCTTTAACTAGGCCTAAAAGTTTGTAGACCAGGAGCAAAAGAGGCGATCGCCCTGTTTCTCTACGAGCAAATGTTATAATGGAATTTTGGTGTCAAACGTGAGGATGGGATTTTGAATGCCTTTCAGAGGGAACATGTAGCATCCTGACACATGATTGTTTGATTTGTTCTTACCAGATTTGCCCAGCCACACAGTAAGTCATCCTCCTCTGCAAATGCCATCCTTTGCCTTGCGTATTGGGTTAGCCAACGGGATTTGGGGGGTGGGGGGAGAGAAATAGGTCACGAACAGTAATCCAACATTTCTTCTGATAAATAATTAAAGTTAATGGAATTTTCACAAGATCTCTGAGCTGAAATCATTCTTAATGCACCAGCATGGTTTTTTTTTCTGCTACTGTAAAATCAAGGTCATTATTTTTTTATTTATCAGAAAGAATAGCTAGGAACACTCTCCCAAATCTAATTGAAAAACAGGGTATTGTATGGTTGTGGATTTCTAGGGTGAACTGTTCTCTGTGGAAATGAAAAAAAGCCTCAGAGTAAATGCATTGATTATCAAAGGATTGGGCATTCATTGAATGATACTAATGTATGGCAAAATGGTTCCTTCTGCCCTGCAGGGAGGCCTGCCTCTTCTTTTTTTCTTTTCTTTCTGAGCTGTAAATATGCAAATAGACGCTTAGGAAGTCTGAATAATTCTCCCAAGGTGCATTCTTCATTGAAGGCTATTCCATTTACAAGCAGCAAAACAGTATCTTTTAGCACACTTTGAATATTAATGAACATTTACTGTTAAGTACCTTCTGGCCATTGCTAGGATTATGCTTAGTTGCTGCCTATAGAAAAAGGGAAGTATTTGGCTTTCTTTGGGGGAAAGGAGGTGAGTATTGCTAGACTTCTATCCACTCTGTTTTGAAGCAGTTCTGTTTTCTCTTTTCCTGCTGGGAGAAGTTTTATACCCAAATATATTTCATTCCTTAGACTGTTTCCATCTTCCATTAAAGCATTAACGGAATCCAAAGTGGTCAGAGAATCAGCGTCTCCACTAGATAATTGACAGTCAAGTTGAAACTAAATTAATCAAGTAAAAACGGGTAAAATCCGTTACCCAGTCTTCCTCAAACTCCCAAATAAGTGACCCAGACCTAATCCACATATCAAAGGATAAGGTGTGCAAACATAAATATTGTTAATTAAATTAGGTCTCCCAGCGGAACTGCATGTCCACAAGAGTGTGTACGCACACACACATACACACACACTTTAGTGTCACCCTAGAATCATCAGCACGTAGATTCTTCCATAACTGAACAAGCTCTCCCTATCAGGGTGGATTGATTTAAATCAATTTGATTGAAATCACGATTGAAATCACTAGTTTAAAAGGCTTGATTTAAAGCAACTCGATTTAAATCATAATTTTTAAAGAGCAGCTGTCATCTCTGCTACTCCTCTGATCCGCTGTTGACTCACCGACAGTCCCAATGTTGCAGAATATACAGCCTCATGCTACATAACTAAGCTCCATTTCATGCTGAATAAACTAAATTATTTGTGTATCTTAAACAGAAAACTATCTTTAGAGAGATCTTTATTCCAAAAACATTTTATTAAAAATAAATTTGATAAAAATAAAAAAAATCAATTTAAATTTAAAAATCTGTTTTTTTTAAAAAAAAAACCATTGATTTTTATCCAACCTGCTCCCTATAAAAATCTGCTGCTATACCCCATTTCTCAGCAGCTGCCACTAAAGGCAAATTGTTTGCTTTTAGGAATAAATATTTCTTCTTTCTTCACAGTTCTTGGGATTTCGTTTTTATTTATTCTTGCGCAACCCTGGCTCGAGTTGGAACCCCCAATTATTCATCTAACACTGCTTTGAACCTTAAAATAAAATAAAATAAATTCCCAAACACTTGAAGCAGCAGAGATAAATACGGATTATAATTAAGAAGCAAATCAGTATGTTCAACCCACAAAGCCCTAGAGATAACATGGTTGTAGCAAGGGGCTCGAAGGATTAGCAGCATTTGCAGATGAATTGATCTGAGAAAAGAAGCGGGGGGCGGAACAGGGTGGAGTATTGAACACTCCCCCCCAAAAAGTCATCTTTCCCATTTGCACCTGCCTCTAGCTGCTTGGTCAGGAGAATGTAGTGGCTCAGTGGCTAAGATGCTGAGCTTATCAATCAGAAAGATCAGCAGTTTGGCGGTTCGAATCCCTAGCGCTGCGTAACGGAGTGAGCTCCCATTACTTGTCCCAGCTTCTGCCAACCTAGCAGTTCAAAAGCACGTAAAAATGCAAGTAGAAAAATAGAGACCACCTTTGGTGGGAAGGTAACAGCGTTCCGTGCGCCTTCAGCGTTTAGTCATGCCGGCCCCATGACTACGGAGACGTCGTCTGACAGCACTGGCTTTTTGGCTTTGAATCGGAGATGAGCACCGCCCCCTAGAGTTGGGAACGACTAGCACATATGTGCGAGGGGAACTTTTACCTTGATCTTTACCTTAGCTGCTTGGTCACTTGGAATAGGTGTACAGGTGGCCATCTCACTAGAATGTGCAGTTTCTCATGAGAGCAAGTCAGACTTTTATTACTCCATCCATCAGTCTGTTTTCCTTTGAAAGGAAAAGTTGGGCTCTCAGAAGGTCTATTATGTGGCGCTTCCAGGGGAGGGAGACAGGAAAGCATTTCCCTTGCAAGGTTAGAAGTCTTCAGGTTATGGGGAAAGTATAAGATATTTGCCAGATGTTTGGGATTATAAGTGCCATAAGTTCCAGACATGAGTCCTATTAACCAGACCTTCTAGGAACTACAAGACATCAACAGAGCAGCAGGTTATTTACTTCTGCTTTAAGGTATCATGTGGGGATACAGCAAAATGGGTCTCTGAAGACAGACTCTATTGCTCTATTCCTTCTTTAAACGTGGCAGAAAAAAACTCTGCTGTAGAAATCTCAAATAGTTGGCAGCCCTTGCCTGAATGCAAGGTGTTATAAATAGCCCCATAGCTAGGTTCTGCTGGATCTAAACAATTTATATTTGTTGTGAAGAATATTCATCTCTCCCCACCACCACCACCTTCTGCTTGCTGCATGGAAATTTGATTTCTGATTCTTTTGTTCACCACAGTGGAATCTCTGTCTCTTTTGTTGCTCGCCTTCTCCCTTGACATTGTCCATGCACCATCTCCTATGAAGCAACTACAAAGTTGCTTCTATCTCATCAAATTCATGCCTTTTTGTTGCTGTTGTCGGTCATCTCCCCACTTTTCTGGCCTATGGAGAACCATGGTTTTGATGTAGTTCAAACTAGCAAAACATTGTTCCTTCGATACATTACTCCCAACATTGTTCAGAATTGGTTTAACGGAGCATCTAAAATCATTATATTTAGCCTTCAACAGTTTCCTGTGTGGAGTTTTTCTTTACATTTCTTTTTTTAAATGTCTCTTAGTTAGGAAGAAATGGAAAAAAAAGAAGAGGCAGAAAGTTGGAGCGTCTCTCATGACTCCACAGATAGAGGCAACAACTGAACTAATGATGACACCGGGGCTGATGTGAATGGGCTTTGATGGCCCATCTCCTCACCCTGCTAATACCCCCCACTCTCTTCTACCTTCCTGCCAGATATTAATAGAGGAGAAAGAAACAAGGAAGAAAGAAGGCACTCAGATCTTTCCTCCAAATTGATTTTGCTTACGGATCCAGTATCTTAACAGTTGACAACTCTATATGTCATAACATCTCCAGAGTATGGTTTTGTTAAAATCAGTCCTGCCAATAACTGGAAAAATCTAAAAAATAAAATGTATAGGTATGTGTACCAGAACAGTTCAATCACAAGGGGCAAGGGGCATTGAGAGGGGCAATGATGGTTGAAAAATGCCAATTGTATCATAAAAGAGTGTGATCCATGGCTGGTAATAAAAACACAGTGGAAAGGTGCTTGCCCATTCTGATCATCAATAGATCTTCATGGAATCAATGGTAAGCAGCTGGGTCATTGGCCCATTTTGAAAGAGAAGTTGCTCAAAGACTTCATTCAAACAGACAGTATGGTGTTAATGACAGTATGCTTGGGCTAATTTGAAAGGTCTATATCAGTGATGGCGAACCTTTTTGGCACCGAGTGCCCAAACTGGAACGCGTGTGTGTGCACCGAAGCACCAGAAACTCAAAGACCAGTTGGCCAGTGCACATGCGCATGCCGGCCACCTGGTCTTCAGGTTTCTGGCGCTCTGACACACACGAAGATGTGTACACCCAAAGCCAGCTGGTCTTTGAGTTTCCAATGCACCAGCATGCACAAAGATCAGCTGGCCGGCACGCATGCGCCCGCTGGGAACCAGAAGAGCAGCTGACAACGGCATGTATGCCCACAGAGAGGGCTCTGTGTGCCATAGGTTCGCTATCATGGGTCTATATGACATATGTTTGTCCTTCAAACCCGGACTGAAAACCACTAAGAAGAATCTGTTGCATTTAATAGCATATATCCCTACCTCTCACACCATGCCCTTTTGGGATAAGCAGTCTTACACAAAAATCCTGAAAAACAGTGAGAAATATGAAGCCAAAGAAATGAGTTATGGGATAAGAAAAAAATAAAGATAATACAGCTGACTCTATTCATCCTTACAAACCATCTGCTTCTAGCAAATCTATACACCAATTCGTTGTTTTTTATTCTGTATACTTTTAGAACTCAAAGCCTCGCGACTACAGGGACAAATCCATGTAGGGTGTTTGGGCAACAATATTGAGAATTTAAAAAATATTATTTGAGACCTCTGCCATTGATTTATTATTGTCAGAAAAGAATGATGGGGCTGTAACTGATAAGATTTCTTAACACTAGCTCAATTTGTCCCTATCATTTTCTTCCGTTCAATTGTGTCCAATTCTCAGACAAGTCCCTGCAGTTCTTTTGGAAAGATTTTTCAGAAACTACCAGTATTTGCCATTGCTTCTTCCTAGGGCTGAGAAAAACTGATTGGTCCAAGAGTCAAACTTTATGACTAAGGTTAGTGATTTTTCACTAATCAAACTTTATTACTAAGTATCTAATTCTTTTTTGGATGCAATGGCTCAGTGGTTAAACACACTGAGCTTGTCAGCTGGAGAGCTTACTGTCTGGGTTCAAGACCCGAACACTGTATGATGGGATGAACTCCCATTACTTTCCCAGCTCCTGCTCACCTAGCAGTTTGAAAGCATGCAAATGTAAGTAGATAAATAGGTACCACTTTTGTGGGAAAGTAACAGCGTTCTGTGCGCTATGGCTATGCTGGACCTATGGCTATGGAAAGTCTCTTCGGACAACACTGGCTCCCTTGGTCAAGAAACAGATATGAGCACCGTGTCTTAGAGACGGACACAACTGACAAGGAAAGCTTTGACTTTTCAAAAAAAAAATCCAATTCTTTAACTGGATAGAAATTGAACCTAGGGTTTTGTATGGCTCCTCCTTAAAAATGAGCAATTCTCTCTGGTGTTTATTAATGTGACAGCTTCTTAACTTCAGAAAGCAAGCCTCTCACTCATCAGATATTGTCCCTCTTGTTTTCTATGATGAAAAATTGCAGTGTCCAAAAAGAAACCCCTGACTCTTTGGGGAATAAATACCTTTAAAATATTTTCTATGGAAAGATAGCAAAACAGGAAAAGAATACTGAAGAGAAAGAAATGAATGAAAATACTTTTAAATATTTTAAATGCTTGAAAACTTACCTATTTTCTCCTCTTTTTTTGTCTGATCTGCATGGTTTGCTTGGTAGAACACTGGAATGCTTTACCTTTGCTTTCTCCGACCTACACAGTATAAAATGCCATTGTCACTAAAGTCATCATCCATCTCCATCACTTTCCTATTTTGCTGCTGCCAGGCAAAGGTATCTGCTTGCTTTAGTTGGGCAGCTGGGATCTTAAAATGAACGGATTATAGAACAAATGAATCAGAGTTCTGATGGCCAGGCTCAAATTGTCATATTTTTGGACACATAATGTAAAGACTTGACTCTCTTGAAAAGTCCATAGGAAAAACAGGACAATCGGCAACAAGATGTATGGCTTTGATTGCAGTGGTTAGATGGTGGGAAAGTGATTTTAGGCCATTTTTATGCAAAAATATTGTACATTCAAAAAAGCCTTACAAACTTTGAAGCACCACTCTGCTTTGTCTTACTCAAAGTAGGTATATGAGCCACAGAAAAGGCTCGGATAAGGATACTCCAGCCCAAGTCCCAAACTGGTGTTTCTTATCTCTTTTAGCCCAGCAAGCATCGGAGAACCTGTACCCTTGAGAATATGTGATACTAGCTGAAATGGATCAGCAGTCTGACTGTAGAAAGAGATTATTGGTTTAACATAGGGAAAATGATTCCTGTTTTGTTCTGAAAGACTACAAGTTTGAGACGATACATTAACGCATACAAATCATGAATTATGGCCATGTTTTCAATCATAATTCCCGTTTTGCATATCTTTAAATATTTTCAGTTGGGGAAAGTTAAACATACAAAGTGATGAAATGTATTTTTAAAAGTGTTGTAAAGTTCTAGAAATAGTTCTAGGAAAACTACATATTCTCACATTTTGAATTGTGCTATGTAATAAAAAAATGATTTTATGCTTGTTTGATACAGAGGGTCTGTTTTGTTCTTGCAGTTCTTCTTTTATACTCTGTAAGCCTTTCTCATTTTATTGTCATTATTTTACTGTCTGTTATTATTTGGGATTATTAAAACTTATTGGGATTGTTATATATTGGGGTTATTATTAAAAAATATACACTTTGAAGTCTTTCACCCTCATTTTAGTCTTCGTTTTGGTGCTGTGGGAGCAACAGCTTTTAAAATCCAGAAATGTATTACATTTAGTCTGTCCCTAAAACCTGTCACTGTAATTTAGGATAGAGGTTTTTTTTTTTTTTTTTTTGCACAGAAGGGTATCTGTTTATGAACAAGTATATTCCTCTTATTACTTGCTTTATTATTCACTTGCCAGCAAGCTTCCCGTTCTGTCAACCTTGATTTTTTGTTTGTTGTTTGTTTCCTTCTAGCAAACACTAATACATATTTTGAAGAATGATGCTACTAATTTAATTTATGATACTCATGAATGATTCCAGTCATTTGTGTTAACTAGCACTTGTTCAAATATTTAGTGCCATGTAGAGATAATTGTACCATGAATCTTGCTGGGGACAAATTTGGATATATGGCTGCCAGCAGATTGGTAGTGGGATGAACAATAGCAAGAGTGAAATTCTTTCCATTCATCCTTCTCTGGGAAGTGTGTGTGTGTGTGTGTGTGTGTGTGTGTTTATATGTGTATGCGTGTTTATATATGTGTGTGTGTGTGTGTGTATTTTACACAGCAATAATATGTAATAAATACAGTGATACCAACTTTTGCAACAGGAGTGTTAAACTTGCTGAAAAAATGGTTTTTGAAGATAAATATAGTGGAAAAAAGCAAGTGAACTGCTAAAATCATGTGTTTCTGTTACATTGAGATTTACATGCGCATTAAATAAATAATGTCCAATTCTTTGCACATCAAAAGGAGGCTATGCTTCAAACTGGGGTCTAGCTTGATCCATTTCCATGTGGCTTCACATGTTTTACATTCCATTAGTCATTCACTGCTCTGTTTCAGTTGAGTTGTTAGACTGAAGGAGTTCACTGATTATTCAATATTACTAGAGGCTTTTGTTAACTAATTCCCCTCCTCTGGGACAACCATAATTGTATATCAGGCGAGATTCATAAGCCAGTTAAAATGGATTTTTGCTACATTCCTTGCTCATAGCAATGTTTTGATTAAAAACGTAATCAGCCTTCAGCTAATATGATAGAATTGGCAAAAAAAAGGAGATAGGAGTAGCTGATGAAAACACTTCAGTTTTATTCAAACAGTTGCATTTTTAGCCATCTTTCTTTAATGACCCATTTCTTGATCTATGTGTTTGGTTTTTATCTTCCAGGACTTACGCAAACAGGTAGCTCCACTATTGAAGAGTTTCCAGGGAGAGGTAAGCTCTTTTTTTCTCATTTCTTTTAAGGCCTTTCAAGGTTGCCTGAAAGATTCTTTAGGGCTTGGCATTGCCATTCAGTCGTTCCTTTTACTGTTATTAGCATAACTTGGGCCAGTCATGGCTTTTTCTTTGAGTGAGTTCAAAGGGCACCACCACAAATGTGTCAACTTTCTCATTTGCACATTTGTTTACTCCATAGCATTCCTGCAAGATTGCAAAGAGTGATGATACGATAACTATGAGATTTTGCAGCTCAAAATTCAGTTGCCACTGGTGGGATTTTGCAAGGTATCACCATGGCCATTGGGGACCAAAAACAATATACAGTATGTGAAAGACGAGAGAAAGAAAACTCAGAACAGTCTCACAGTCAGAAAACAGGTGGTCCCTCGGGTTTTGGCTACCCACGATTCTTCAGAGCAATGTAGCAATATCTAGGGTACCATTTAGAAAAAAATGAATATGACTTTGGCCCAGAATAAATAGAGATTTTATGATCCTAGAGCCGTGATGGCGAATCTATGGCATGTGTGCCACAGGTGGCACGCAGAGCCCTCTCTACAGGCACACAAGCTGTGGTCCCAGCTTAGCACCACCACGCATGCGCACAGGCCTCCTGCCGACCAGCTGATTTATGGGTCTCTGATGCACATCTGTGTGGGTGGGGCACATGCAGGAGATGTGTGTGCATGCATGGGGGGCAGCGCCCCCCCACTGCCCATTTTTGCTCCCAGGAGGCTGCAGGAAGGCCTACAAGGCCATAAACTGGGCGCAAGGGGCTCATGTGTGCATGCGCGGAGAGCAGGGGTTTTTTGCGTGCATGGGCGGGGATCATGGGGTCATGCACGGGGGCAGGTACATGGGGGGGTTTGCACATGCATTGCATTATGGGTGCGGGCACGCGTGTTTTTGGGACGCAACAACAAAAAGGTTAGTCATCACTGTCCTAACGTATGACTAAGTATCTGAAATGTGCAAATGTATGGCTCTGTAAACAAAACTCTTGTTTCCCTCTAGAACATGGGTGTCAAATTTGATTTCATTGAGGGCCGCATCAGGGTTGTGTTTGACCTCGGGGGGCTGGGGTGGGCGTGGCCAGATCAACATCACTCGTGTCGGGGGCCACTTCGGGTAGTCTGAGAGCTCTGCCAGCAAAAACAGGCTCCTGAGCTCCGTTTTTTGAATGCGATAGCCTCCTGCAATCCTCCCGAGCTCTGTTTTTGCTGGCAGAGGTTTGCAGGAGGCCGTCCCAGCTAAAAATGGAGCTCATGAGCCTTTTTTGCTGGCAGAGGCATAGTGGGCCAGTCCTTTGCTGTTTCCAGAGCGGTAGGTCTAAGGGCCAAATCTAAGCACCCCGGGGGCCGGATTCAGCCCCCGGGCCTTGAGTTTGACACTCCTTCTTTAGAATGTCCTGTTTCCGGGGTAAGCTTTCCCCCCACGGCATGTACCAGAAGTAGATTCCGCATGCTCCAGAGGAAAACAGAACATTCTGTTTCCAGATTGGTATATTTTGCACATCCATCCAACATCTAGGTTCGGATTCCTCAAGTAGGTTTAGGATGGATCTTGCAATGCTTTAATCCAAGCAAAAGTGCACAGAAAGCTACCAAGTCCACATATAATCCAATGTCAAATTCCAGAAAGGGTTAGTCATGGCTAAGGGGACATAGAGAAGATTAGTTGGTAAATTGGTCTAGAAGTCAGAAGCCAAAGCATTCTATTTCTGGGCAAGGTTCCAGGAGGCAAAGATAAGAGAACAAAGGTTAGAATTCAGGCAGCGAAGAATCCATGCATCTGAATACTCTCTGCTAGAACATGAGAATAACCAGTTTCAGCTACTATTGAGTTATTCTCAAGCATACAACTTCATAGGAGCAGTTGTAGCTAGCGTGCTCTTGTTCAGCTGGTGTTCATTAAGCCTGTTCTTCCTACAAGGCTATCCAGATGTATTTAGTTAACTGCCATAACGCAGCCCTGCTTGTTAACTATAATGTGGCTGCAAGATTCCCTAGGCGTGCTGCGCTACTCCTTGAGAAGATTGTTAGGCTTTATTCCCCTACAAGGAAGCTCCATGGTGCCTCTAGGCCAGCGATGGCAAACCTTTTTTGGCTTGCGTGCCACAAGTGGGGGGAGCGCAGGGGGGTTGTTTGCGGGCGTGCCGCACCCATAATGCAATGCGCGCACCTCTAGTGTGCATGCATGCACAACAGGCGCAACCCCCCAATTTATACATGCTTTTTTCGCCCTCCCCAGGCTCCAGAGGCTTTATAAGAGCCTGGGGAGGGCAAAAAGAGCTTCCCCCCCCCCGGAGGCCCTCCGGTTTGCTCAGAGGGTCGGAGCTCTTAAAACGACCCTCCGAGCAAACCGGAAGTCACTTCCGGTTTGCTCGGAGGGTTGTTTTAAGCGTTCCAAAGGCTTCAGGGAAGCCTCCGGACAGTCCCTGAAGCCTCGGGAGGGCCTCCGGGGGGGAGCCTCTTTTCGCCCTCCCCAGGCTCCTATAAAGCCTCTGGAGCCTGGGGAGGGCGAAAAATGGCTTTTAAAAACAGTGAACTTAGCTGGCCAGCGCGCTCATGCACGCTAGCCAGCTGACAGGGCAGCGCCTCGCATGCCCTGACAAATGGCTCCGCATGCCACCTGTGGCATGCGTGCCATAGGTTCACCATCACTGCTCTAGGCCCTTGTTCCTTTTTTGCCCATTACTTATGTTAAACTGTCATGTCCAAAAAATGTTTTGCTTGCTCCAGATGTAATTAGCTGGTATAATAATACTGCAACAATACATTTAACACCATCAAACGATTATCTGCTTATCCCAGGTCTTAGTAAAGGACCCAATAGGTGGATAAAAATGCAAAATTTATCCTAAACATTTGACTGACTATGTGGCAGACCATAATTTATTCAATTTATATGTAGCCTCACTCCCACTCCCTTTGGGCAGCTTACAGTTTTTAAAATATTTAAAGCCGATATTTTAAATATTTAAAGAACAATAGGAAACACACAAATAATACAGGATACAACCGTGATGGTAAACCTCCAAAGTAGCACACGAAACCATGACTCCTGGCATGCACAGGACCCGGAAGTTCGGTTGTTGTGGAGCACGACACGTGCGAACTGGCCAGCTGATTGTTATGCACGCTAGAACCTGGAAGTTCAGGTTTTCCAAAGCGTGATTTCTTCGCGCGCACGGCAGTGCTGAAAACCGGCCTGCACATGCACGCTGGCCTAGATCATCGGGCACACATGCGCGCGAGAAGCTTGAAGTTCAGCCTTTCCAGAGCGCAGCCCTGACAAGTGCGCACGCACGACATTTCCGCGAAAAAGTTTGCCATCACTGGGATAGAAGAACACGTTAGCAAACAAAGTAAACCGAGAAAAGAAGGGAGGGAATGAAAGAATATCAGTTATCCTCTCCAAAAGCCTGGGTAAAGAGTTAAGGTCCTTTATCGATAGTTGGAGAATAAAAACAGAAGTTAGAAATAAAAGGAGGAGATCAATGAGATAGAAATAGGCTAAGAGAGCGATGTAAACAATATGATGGTGATGATTATTATGTATTAGGATTATTATGTTTAATATTACTATTATATTCCAATTAGAAGCTATGTTAAGAGGGAGAAGTGAATAGGTTTATTATGTTAAATATTAGTATTGTAAGATTAGAGAATTAATATCAATGCAATGAATACTGTTATAAATGTTGATTATTACTGCACAGAGATATTTGTACCCAGTCGACACACTGTTTAATGGAAGATGGAATTATTACGTTAAAAAAAACTTTTTTAAAAAGAGTTAAGGCCCTTACAAAAGACCAGCAAAATGGTACCTGTTTGACTCCTGAGGAGAGGGGTCTTCATTTCAGAGGCCAGGCACTGCTACAAAGAGGGTGTGCTTCTAGAACATCGATAGGTGGCAATTATGGAACCATGACTGTGCCAACTTTGCCAGATTGATTTAGTTGGGCAGATACTATCTAAGGCCGCATATTCTACCACCAAGGAATTATCGTTTCCAAGTTGTTTGGCACATGGCTTTTGAAGTTGAGGAAGGCTTTCAAAAGATGTTTGCCAAGCCTGGACATTTCATAGCTGAAACTGGAAATATCAAGACAGTGGAATTCTTGGAGGTGTCTGAACTTTAAATATGACCCCCCCCCCCCGCTTCATCTCTAGTGCCCACCCACATTCAGAATAACAGAAAACAGAATTGGAAGGGACCTTGGATGTCTTCTAGTCCAACTCCCTGCTCAAGCAGGAGACCTTACGCAATTTTAGACAAATGGTTGTCCATTTTCTTCTTTAAAATCTCCAGTGTTGGAACACTCCCAACTTCTGGAAGGAAGCCATTCCACTGATAAATTATTCTAACTGACAGGAAATTTCTCCTTAGTTCCAGGTTTGTTCTCTTCTTGATTAGTTTCCATCCATTGCTTCTTGTTTTGTCTTCAGATGATTTGGAGAATAGTTTGACACCCATTCACCCCTTCTTTGTGGGTTGGTGCATTCCTTGGCCCAGGTTGCTTTATCCACTTCTGGCACCTCAACATTTGGAGGACGTTAGGAAATGTTGCTTGGGTAAGGAGTGCATTTTCCTTCATCCTACCCCTGTAACAGTTCACTTCTCTATTCAGATGGCAATTAAAAAGAAGATTCATTTCTATCCACAACTCCTTCTATCCCAAGTTGCAGTAGAATTTCTCTTATTTATTTATTTATTTATTTATTTATTCTTAGCGCTTATAGACCGCCCCCTCTCCCGAAAGGGACTCGGGGCGGTGTACAGTCCATATCAGAAATACATCATGAATAACTATAAAATTTAGACAATTAAAATTATTAAATAGATAGATAAATAAATAAGAGGAGGATAAAAAGATATACAGAACTGTACTGCTAAGTAAATAATTTAAAAGTTAAAAGTTTAAAACCCCAAACAAATATCCTAGAAAATTAAATTTAAAAGAACAATCCCCCTAAAAAACCAGTAAGAAATATGTATGCCAGGAGGTAGACGTTATAATTATGCCAGGCCAGCCAGTCGGAACAGGTGTGTCTTCAATTTCTGTCGGAAGGAGCGGAAGTCAGTGGTGGTTCTGATGTCGGGGGGGAGGTCATTCCAGAGGGTTGGGCCCATCACAGAGAAGGCCCTGCTCCTTGGTGTCGCCCGTTGGCATTGCCTAGTGGACGGCACCAGGAGAAGCCCCTCCCTGTGAGAGCGAATTGGCCGCAGGGATGTGTGTGGGAGGATGCAATCCCGCAGGTAGCTAGGCCCTGTGCCATATCTTACTTGGATATGGTAGCCCCTTGAATAAGGAAAGCAGTTTTAACATAGAGAAGAGGGGCAAGAAGTGATAAACACATAATAAAAGTGGCTCTTGGGTCTAGAACATTTCTTCTAGGACTCACTACAACTTTTACTTGCTCTTTTTCTTATAAGAACTGCTGTCTCGTTTGCACAATGGACTGCTAGAGCTCATTGTACAAAGAAAATATGTTATTTCTTTTCATGGAATCACAGGGTTGGAAGGGACAATTTAGGCCACCGAGTCCAACCTCCTGCTCAGTTCAGGAATCCAAATTAAAGCATCCCTAACAGATGGCTATCTGGTTGAATGCATCCAGTGAGACTATCACCTTCTCTGGGTAATTGGCTCTGGGTCATTGGAATGAACCAATTGATTCCATCATGTTTCTTTGGATCCAGGGCAGTGTAATTAATTCACTAATTCATTATTCACTTCTTTCTATATATAGATCACCTTTCAGTGTTACAGCTCACAAAGTGGCATACAGTATGTTAAAATATTAAAACTTACCCAGTGAGTTTAAGAAAAATACAGATAGATACCCTGTTTCCCCCCAGAATAAGACCTTCCCAGATAATAAGCTCAATTGGGCTTTTGAGTGCATGCGCTAAAATAAGCCCTCCCCCGAAAATAAGGCCCCTCAAAAAAAAAATTTAACCGCATGCACAGCCGGTTCCTGCTTTTTCCTCTGGTTGGTTGCCACGCAAACAACATGAGGTGAAGTGAGGCTGGAAGGGAGGAGGGAACATGCCCCATGTATCCCACACGCCCTTACCTACAGGCCACTCCTCCAACCCTAGCCACCGCACTCCTGTCACGCTAAAGGCCGCCGCAAAAAAAGCAGCAAGCCCTGCGACGCGCAACACAGCAGCAGCCATGAGGTGACCACGCTCGCCACCTCCTGCACCTCAAAAATAATAAGGCCTCCCTGAAAATAAGGTCAAGCATTTATTTCGGGCGTCAAAAGAAAATAAGATCCTGTCTTATTTTTGGAGAAACACAGGTAGGTAGGTAGGTAGGTAGGTAGGTAGGTAGGTACATGATAGATAGATGATAGATAGATAGATAGATAGATAGATAGATAGATAGATAGATAGATAGATAGATGATAGATAGATGATAGATAGATAGATAGATGATAGATAGATATGGATGAATAGATGATGGATGGATGGATGGATGGATAGATAGATAGATAGATAGATAGATAGATAGA
This sequence comes from Natrix helvetica, assembly GCF_964273705.1. Classification (NCBI taxonomy): domain Eukaryota; kingdom Metazoa; phylum Chordata; class Lepidosauria; order Squamata; family Natricidae; genus Natrix; species Natrix helvetica. Next base: position 279,356,878 of record NC_138552.1, read on the forward strand.
TAGATAGATGATAGATAGATAGATAGATAGATAGATAGATAGATAGATAGATAGATAGATGATGGATGGATGGATGATAGATAGATCTGCTATTTGAAATAGGCCAGTTTGGAGTGACCTTCCTTAGTCGCAAATGTTAACTGCTGCAAGAAAGGGCATTGGATATCCCTGTTCCCACATATGAGAGTATGGGCATTCCTTATTGGAAGTATAGATAAGCAGTGCAAAAGCCTTTCATATTTTCCTGCATTAAAAGAAGCAGAATATCATGCTAGTGTTATTTAGCAACTGTGGCTGAAGTGGGATGAGGTGGGATGAAAGAGATGCCATAAAAAAGGATCCCCTTTGCAGTTAAGGTCTGCTGTTCAGAGGGGTAGGGAAGAAGTGAAAAGATATGAGCATCAAGAGCCCCCCCCCCTTTTTTAAACAGCACTGATCTGCTTCTTAGATCTGACCTCCTGCAGACAGGTGTTGAATACACAGTAAGTTTTCATCCAAATGTTGTGATGCAGTGAGAGATAGCAGTTATCCAAGGTTTCTTTAGTGAGGGATTGAGAAGACTTGCTCTTGAGATAACAGGCTAACACTGACTATTCTGTACTCCTGAATAAGCTGGGGTTTGTTTGTTTTTTGAAATGGTACTGTATGTTTGCTTCCATAACAACTGACCTTGATTTAATACAAAATTAGACCAAGCTCTATAGTTCTGACTACTTCAGTTTCTGAATAGGTGATTTCTTTCTTTCTGTATATACTGCATATATTGTGTTTGTGCATATATATTATGAAACACACAGTTTTGGCCTGGAGTCAGGCGGTAACCCAAAAATGAAACATTAAGATATCCTAAAAAAATTAAAAGCATACAAAATGCAAGAAGTATTAAGAATACACAACCTTGTAAAGAGCAATTTATCATAGCAGAATTAGCAAATTCTCCCAGAGCTACTGGAATTTACTTGGAAGGAAGATACTGATTTCAGTTTTAAATCATCTTAGATTAACTAGAAATGCATGTACATACATACATACACTCATTCGTTCTGCTTCAACATTTGAGGGGAGCTACATGTGTTCCTTTCTATACTTGCTTGAATGGGAAGCTATTGCTAGTTATTGTGTGTAGGAGACAGAGGGAAAGGTGGGCGAATGTATTGTCATCTGGGGATGACAGTGAGATCATTGTGAGAAAGCTTGATCTTTGAAGCCACTTGCTAATTTCGGAAAGAATGTCTCTTCAAAGCAGAGGGATGGATCAGAATAAAATTAAATTTGTTAGAAGTAGAACTGTGTGTACCAAAAGTAAAAAGGAACACAGTAAACTAGAACCTAATTAATATATTGTTGAGAGGCTGAGATTATTATTTCAAAGACCTAAGTGTTAAACGCTGTTTAAAAATACTTTAGATTAGTCTCTCTGAAAAGTTTTTTCCCCATAGCTGGCATTATTACCAAAATGCTAATCTTTCCTCATATATGCCCTTCCCTCCCAGCACCTTAAAACAATTCTGCCAAGTTTCCACAAGAGGGGGGAAGGGACAGATTGTTTTTCAACAGTTGAATGTGTGACAAATTTCAAAATTAATATATTGCTAACGTTCTAAGTTTAAATCACCTGCTGCAAAAGCCTGGGGGGGGGGGATTCAACCTAGCTTCCAGTTACATCACGATCAGACCAGTTCGGCCAGGTTCAGCCGAACCAGTAGTGGTATGGTGGCCTGGGTTGCTGGAACCGGCAGGGACCCAGGCCTGCCACACCCCCGAACCGGTTCCCCGGTCACAGCTGTGGCCGCCGCCATCTTGTTTTTCAGTTCTGCGCATGTGCAGAACAATTTTAATTGAACTGTGCATGCGCGCGCACGAGCAAACCGGCACTAAAGCCGGCCAGAACCCGCCCCTGATCACAATGTCAGTGTCTATTTCTCCTATGACCTTTGAGATAGAAGATGGATAGATAGAAAATTGAAAATGAGTCTCTTAGCTGCAAAAAAGGTTTACTTTCATCACTACTATGATGGGCAGCCCCAAGATCTGCTTGTACTACCGAGATTGTGCCACTCAGTTGTGGCAGCAATATGCTTGGTTTTTTTTCATATGTCTGCCTTCCTGTTTTGCCAATTAAAGTTGCAAATGGGAGGCAACCAGTTCTCATTCCTATCCTTAATTTCCCACAATCTTGAAAAACGGTCCAAAATTTTCCCCACCTATGATGGACCACAGTAGAGCTGCATTCCTTCCTAGGAAAGAGGAAGCACATTCCAGGAAGGGAAGTGAGAGAGGAGGCAGCACAGCCTGGAGCTGGACAGGAGACAGTAGGAAGAGAGTAAAAATAGCCACTCCCTGTACTCTCCCAAGGTATATCTGTTTTGGTGAAAGTAGTAAGCATTTACTCTGGCAAGATTCTGTCTATTGTGTGGAAGTAAATAAAGAACTGAACTCTGGCTGAATTGTTCTTTGTCTTTTGGGGGCTTAGCCTGATACCACCTCACACAAAACCTTTGAAGTTGCTTTTTTTTCCAGTGCAGTTGAAGGATTTCAATAGTAGGAATGAACGGCCGTGTTTTTCCTGGAGTTCTCCCACGTCCATTTTTATCTATAAAATCCCAGAACAGAAAAAGCAACAACAGACCATAAATGTTTGCGCGCGCGCACACACACACACACACACACACACACACACACACACTGGCTCCCTTTCAGCAAACACTGGGTTTCTGCTTACAGCCTTCCAGAAGGACAACAGACAGAGATAACCCTTCAGATACCGAGAATTTGCCCAGAGTGTCTACAACATCCTCTTAGTTTTTACATCCAGATGTTGAGGCAGTATTTCTGAAGAGGATCTGCGGTTTGTGTGTAGGATCAGCTAGGAAAAGGCATACTTTTATATAAATGCCATGCCTTCTAGAGCTGTAGCTATTTAAAAAAAAAACAGTTTTTTTTTAATTGGATCTAGAAGTACTGGATGCTGTGGACTCCCATAGTTCAAAAGGAATTCAATCCTCTAAACAGTGCTGGGATATGGTTTTGAAAATATACTAATGGGAAAACCAAAGTTGGTCATGGCTTTCAAACCCACCCCCCACACACGCAACCCTGGGCCAAACTGGCTATTATTAAGGAAAAGTGAATATTAGGAAATGGAGTGTCTGAACTTGTTTTTGTGATGTCACAAAGCAGCTATTTTTAAAACTGGGTAGGGATTTCCTGAGGTCATCAATATTCTTTTCATGTGGCATTGTAGGGCTGTCCAAGAGCAACAGAGAAGTTGCTAATTTGGAGCTGGCTGGAGGGCAGAGACTCTGAAAAAAAATGTGACTAGCAGTGCCTCCCATTCTTCAGTTTGCATTTGGCACAAGGCAAAGGGGTTGTTGTCAGGCTAAACTCTCCTGTTACTTTGAATAAGGAAGCTTATTGCAACATTGATGGGTGAAACCCAATAGTTTAGCAGGAGGGGTGTTGAATTGGGTGATTAACGCGGTACTTGTGCAGTAGAGAGCATGCATACAGCTCTCTCGGTCTGGGTTTCATATGGTTTGATGAGGCGGGACACAAAAAAACTATATTGTTCATTCTTACAAATAAATCTGTATTGTGATGTTGTGGTGGTGATTGTTCAGTTGTATAGAAGGAGTTGTCTGGGAAACTCCTATCTGTTTCAACAGGGGATAGGCTGCTTTCTCTCCCTAAACCTACTCCATAGTTTCTGAAATCCTAAAGCTGGCTGGGGAATTCTGGGAGTTGAAGTCCACAAGTCTTAAAGTTCCCAAGTTTGGACACCCCTGTCCTAAAGTATAGCTTAGTTACAGCATTAAGCATTAATGAATACAGTTCCTTATTTTAATGATTTTGGATACTTTCATATAGTCTACTAACTGCAATTCCCTGAATGGAGTAGAACTTAGTAAATCTATTAATAAAAAAGAAAACAGTATTAACAGTAACATAGGAAGCAGCATAGGCAAGATGAATAAACAACATAATCAACAGTACCATTAAGGACTACTATACAATAATAAAGAAGCAGTAAAATTCTAAAAGGAACCTAAAATTGTGCTTTAAATGCCTTGGAATTCTCAGCTTATTTCACTTTCTGGATATTATATACAAGTTGCCTAAATGCAACCAGATTCGATTGCATAGTAAATGTAAGCTCTTTTTTTAAAATGCCACCATTACTATTTTTATAATTAACTCAAGGCAGTGAACATACCTAATACTTCTTCTTCCTCTTACATTCCCCACAAAATCGGGGAAAATAGGCCTATGAAGTGAATTGGGCTGAGAGAGAATGGCTAGCCCAAAGTCACCCAGCCAGCTGTCATGCCTAAGGCTGGTATAGAACTCATGGTCTCCCAGTTTCTAGCCTTCTAGCCTTAGTCACCCCATCAGACTGGCTTTTGCATTGCATTGTTGCAAGGTTGACTCAGCCTTCCATCCTTCCGAGGTGGGTAAAATGAGGACCCAAATTGTTGGGGGCAATGTGCTGACTCTGCAAACCGCGTACAGAGGGCTGTAAAAGCACTGCAAAGCCATTGGTGGGAATTCAATTTTTTTTTTACTACTGCTACTGTGGGCATGGCTTTGTGGCCGTGGCAGGGAAAGGATACTGCAAAATCCCCATTCCTCCCCCCACTAACCTGCTTTCCAGCTCCGTTCTGTTCAGGGCAACAAAGGATCGGCTATGAGGCTGGGAGGCAGCAGGGGCGGGGCCAGCCTATTTGGCGGTTCTCCGAACTACTCAAAATTTCCACTACCAGTTCTCTAGAACGTGTCAGAACTGGCTGAATACCACCTCTGTGTAAAGTGGTATATAAGTCTAAGTGCTATTGCTATTGTTGTTGTTCTTTTTTTTTAAACACATATACCAGTGTAACCAGAAAAGTGACTGGCTGTAAGAGGCCGCAGGACTAAGATAACTTAATCTTGTTCTGTTGTGTAGCACTTCCTTCATTATTAAGTACCGACTTCCCGGTCTTCCCTATTGCCAAGATTTCTTGTGCTGAACTTTGCAAACCTAATTAATCCAATTTTGTTACTTTACATTTGCTCCATGATGGCTCAATTAGAGCAGCATCAGAACTGTGGTTCAGTATCTAGGCCAGCTTTTTGTAATTGGAACCACATTTTCCTTCTGAAGGGCTGCAGCTGGTTTGGTTCTGCTCAGGCAGAAAAAGGATATAACTTTGCATAACATAGGAAATGAACGGTTGAGAGAGAAGCCAAATTCAATTTCAGTCAGATATTTTGAGGATAAGTCCATGATCTATGGAAGCAAGGGGGAATGAGAAGTGTGTGTTTTGTGGAAAGCACTGTCTTTGGCAGTCTATTAATCATGGCGCTTCTTGTGCTGTTGCATTAGCCCAATTTTGTGTAAAGGGTCTGGAAAGCAGCCAAGCACTCGAGAATTTAACCTCTTCAAGCCACAAAGCTGCGTTTGCTGTGGATTTAACCTAATGGGGCAATTGGGAACATTCTGAATTTTAACAAATAATAGCTAATAAATGTTAAGAGCAGAAGGGGCAGTTCTGAGAAGCACCTGCCCAGCTCACTGATTACAAACTGCACCAAGTAGGGGAGACATGATAGCAGTGTTCCAATATCTCAGGGGTTGCCACAAAGAAGAGGGAGTTAAGCTATTCTCCAAGGCACCTGAGGACAGAACAAGAAGCAATGGGTGGAAACTAATCAAGGAGAGAAGCAACTTAGAACTGAGGAGAAATTTCCTGACAGTGAGAACAATTAATCAGTGGAACAGCTTGCCTCCAGATGTTGTGAATGCCCCAACACTGGAAGTCTTTAAGAAGATGTTGGATAGCCATTTGTCTGAAACTGTATAGGGTTTCCTGCCTAGGCAGGGGGTTGGACTAGAAGATCTCCAAGGTCCCTTCCAACTCTACTATTGTATTATTGTATTATTGTATAAATACAGGGTTCTCGACTTACAACATTTAGTGTCGGTTCAAAGTGAGTTGTGGAAAAAGTGAGTTGTGACTGTTTTTCACACTTAGTGACCATTGCAGCAGCCCCACGGTCACATGATCAAAATCCAGATGCTTGGCAACTGAACCGTATTTATGACGGTTACAGTGTCCCCCGGGGTCGTGTGATCATCTTCTGTGACCTTCTGACAAGCAAAGTCAGTGGAGAAGCCAGATTCATTTAACAACCGTGTCACTCACTTCACAATTGCAATGATTCACTTAACAACAGTAGCAGGAAAGGTTGCAAAATGGGGCAAAATTCACTTAACATGTGTCTCGCCTTAGCAACAAAAATTTTGGCCTCTATTGTGGTTGTAAGTTGAGAATTACCTGTAGTGATTGGCTCATAACCAAATTCCAAAGTTTCATTGATTTAGGCGGGTCCATTTAATAAAACTGAAAGGAGTGGTACGTCGGCCTAGAGGTGGAGCTCTCGCCTCACAATCAGGAGGCTGTGAGTTTGATCCTAGGTAGAGGCAAATATTTCTCTCTTTGGGCACACTGAGAATATATCTGCCGAACAAATCTCCGCATCGGCGTCAGGAAGGGCGTCTGGCCAGTAAACACTCTGCTAGCTTCATTCAGTTGCCCAGATTCCATCCTGCAAGGGATTATGGGGTCTTTAAACGATGATGATGATTTAATAAAACTGAAAGGGTTAACCCAAGGATTGTAATTTTCTCATTATAAATTATTCCCAAGATCAAAGAGTGTTCTATTAATTAAGACAATTATTTGTTATATAAAATACTTGTCAGGCCTGGAATCCATATTTTACATTGGGTCTTCAAACCTGCCACATTTACTGCTGTGGGAAAATGGGAGGGGAGATTATGTGGAGTATGGGAGATATATAGTCAAAATAACGTTCCTTTCTTAGAGAGTCAAGGACGTCTTGCCTTGCACCTGGAGAGTTGTGACTGGGAGGCATCTCCAGTTAGGACGGTGTCTGATTGGTCCACTTGATGGACATGTGGGTGCTGGGCAGGGTTTAGACTTTCATTTGGGTGGGGAAAACCTGGAAGCTTTCAGATTTGGGTTTTCCCAGATGTGCCAATATGACATCTTTAATAAAATGGAACTTTGAGGAACCTCAAGCCTTGGAGTCGTCTTTCGTTGGGGGTGTTACTTGGAACCCTGACATTACTTTTGACAATATGCTTATTTACAGCATTTTATAAAATCATTGGAAAATCTGAAGACTGAAGAACATCAGTTTGTAGATGACCATTTTGACTTAGGGAATGAGTCTCGATTGTGTAATGGTATATGAGAAAGACCTCGGGAGAGTGGTTAAGAGACCTTGGCAGGGGAACAGTCAGCTAAGAGACAGCATAGGTGACAGCTGGATAATGGATAGTGAGTGGGGCAAGAGATTCAGAAGGGACACTCCATAGTTTCCCAGGCTGTAAAGGGGTTTCCCAGGCTATAAAGGGAGGGCGAGGGTTCTATTTTCAGACCTGCAAGATTCTGTCAATGTCGCAGTAGAATTAGCTCATCTTATTGTCATTTTGGTCTGGTTGACCCATGTGAGTCTGACATCAGTCTTGCAAGAAAGACAACAGCATTTCCTGTTGTGTTGCCCAATTTTCAGGCTTCATGTAGTCCTTAAAAAGCTTAAAATGCTGGAAAAATAGTGCCAATCTTTGGGTTTCATTTCTAATTCATTCAGAAAAGATGAATCAGTAGAAAGCTGCTCTTTGCTTTTTCAAAAATAAAAAATCCTGAGATAAATAAAGCACATACTGTGGCCTAATAGTTCAAAATAAGGGTTTCGCTGTTGACATTAAAAGCAAAAAGGTGTATTTATTGATTGCAGCACAGCTGATATTGTAACTGTCCAGTAAATAAGTGGTATATAATGCCCTACAGCATGGATTGTTTATTACGGAGCTGCTAGGTTGTATTACTTCTTAGGCTTATGTGTTAATGGCTGGAGTGAGAGACAAACTTTGATTCCAAAGTATAAGCTGTTTTGGTGTTCAGCATTAATAACACTGATTGTTGCTTCTTTTACTCTTGGTGTATCGGTGCTGCTGCTTGAAAAGGGTGGGTGAACATGATTTCAAGCTTTTTAGCATTTTTTCAGAGTAGTTTCACAAATTAATGGAATTGAACTAGAGGAAGGCAGGTTCCAATTGAATGTTGAATGCTTAGTGGCAAGATGCGCGGCAAATACATTTAATAAATAAAGTAAGTAAGTTACCGTAAGTAAGTAAGTAAATAAGTAAGTAAAAGCTTCTAACAGTGAGACCAATTCAACAATGGAATCAATTACCTAATGAAGATGATCTGCTCAAATGAAGGCTAGATGTCCTCTTGGTGAAAGATGCTTTAATTAGGGTTTCTACAATTATGTTGGAGACTGGATCCAGTAGTCTAAATAGCCTTTTCCGAGTTCTCGAGTCTAAATGTGGATGTTGTCTTCATTTGCATTTATTGTTCTGACCTAGGCTTCCTGAGACAGTAAAAAGCACAAGGTTAGTCCCAAAAACCCTCTTTTTATGTCAACGGCTATGAATTATGTTCATTCACAGCCTGTAATGAGTCACAAATAGTTTGTAAAGTGTCCGACAGAAGTATGCCAAAGACTTTTGGGATAAGGCTGATAAGCACCCACTTTTATCTCCCTTGAAACACTGCCAAAGACCTAATTGCCAATTAGCTTTGCAAGGCCACACAGAGCACAGAGACAAAACAGAGCTTCAGAGTTTAAACTGACCAGAACGAACAAAGTTGCATCCTGCAAAGGCTCACGTGCCTTTGTTCCTCCTTTTTGTCTTATGGGAGGGGCCAATCATCTCCAAGCCTTACTCCCGAGTCACCCTTTTTGTCTTAACTGTTCTTTCCTTCTGGCAGCTCTGCGCATGCGCGCACAGGGAACAGGCTCCCTCTGTTCCTCTGCCTTGCTGATATCTGGCTCCGGAAGCAGCACATAACTCCCAAGTGGCCCTGGCCCCCTCTCTGCCTCTGATGCAAAACCCTTGTCCGAGCCTTCCCCGGAGTCCAGGACTGGCCCATGTTCCTCCCCAACCTCCTCCCTGTCTGACTCTGCTGCCAGCTCCATAGGCCACCAGCGGACTACAACACTTATAACCCCTTTGTCCTTCATAGAATGCCCAGCAACAGTTTTTTGTAGTTTAGACATCCCACCTCAAACTGTAAGCTATAGAGGTCATTGCCACAAAATGTAGTTTTCGCTTCCAATTTAAGTAGGTATAAAAGGCAATTAGACAAATTTATGTCTGTAGAGATTCTCAGTCATCCAGGTCAAGGTTGTACTAAAAGTGCTTTTTCAGGAGGCAACTGGGTTTTCTTGGTGTTTTTTTTTTCTTTGAAGACATTTTGTTTCTCATCCAAGAAGCTTCTTCAGCTCTGACAGCTCTCTCCATTCCTCACTATCCTGTCAGACCTATGAACGTAATAAGTTAAGCCCGGGGTCCCCAACTCCTGTGCTGCGGTCCTCTACCAGGCCTGAGCTAAGCCATGTGGTTGTTGAACTGAGAATCCAAGGTTTTCTAACCTAAATAAAATTACTTGGGTTGGGCATTTCAGAAACTTATATACAGCAATTCTTTCTGGTTGGTCCCACCATTGCCCCTTGCTTCTTTCTTCTCTTAATGACAGGAGTCAACTACAGCAATGTAGGGTTTATTGGTGTCCTAAAACTGGATGCTTGCATCAAGTGGATGAAAGGTCTTCCAACTGGAAAGATCTGAGATAATTAAGAAGATCTTAGTTCCTCACATTAATCTTGAAATGAACACTGGCACCAGTAATGTTTATGCAATCATATATTCAATCATATGTACTGTATTTAAGTATGATTTGGGAACTGATCCAGGACTCATTCTCCTTTTTTTCTTTTCTTTTCTTTTTTTCCAGATTGATGCATTAGGCAAAAGAAGCAAAGAAGCAGAAGCGGCGTTCCTAAATGTCTACAAGAGATTAATTGATGTTCCAGGTATGCTGACTTATTGTCCTGTTCTAAAACAAAAAAAGCCAGCATGTTTATAGGCTTAGGTTCCATCGGACATTTTCACCTTTGCCTGGTGTTTGGCTGCAGGATTAAGAGATGTTTCTATTCAACTGTTGCCTTGCCTGAAACACTCTGTGATGCAAGAGTGAAAAAGAGAAGCATGAGATGCTAGCTAGCTGAGTTGTTAAAGAACTGATTCTCTAACTCTGGCAGTTTTTCAGTTCATGTTCAGTTCTTTCAAGGTCAGATTTTTGTAGGATCTGCTGTGAGCATGGATGGCTACATAGCCTTTGAAGATATAAAACACACTGGAAAGTTTATCTAACAATGCACACTTTCATATGCCTCCTTCCAGCTTGTTCTCTCGTCTTAAGATTGACATGATCAGGAAATGTATCTTGAAATAATGAGCCTTGATTCCCTGATGTGGCTTATTATAATTATAAAGCAAGATGTTTTCCTGTGGGTGTTTGGCCTTTATGCCTAGCATTCTACATTCCAAGCTTTTCTCTCTGTCTCTGCTTATAATTCATGTATGGAATGTTCTTAGACCGCTCAGCAGAGCTGCTACTTGTAAATTCTACTTGTATCCATATCGAGATAAAAGGAATCCATAATGCAAGCATTGAAACGCTATTTGGCGTATTCTACTGTGCTTTTTGCTGCTAGAATTTAAGTGGAATGCATCCATTAATAAATATTATTGTGAAAGGTGTTTTTCTCTCATCGTTTAATGACTTATTCACTGGTGAACAGTAATGTTCGGAAATGCAGATGGCCAGACATGATTTGCCTGGATCCAACCCTTCTAATTGGTGGGGTGGGTTACTATCCTGCCTTCATAGAGGGGAAAATATGTGACTAGAGCATAGATGCACAACAGATATCAACAGGCTCAGACTATGCTGTAATCATCCTACTTAAAATCTGGCTTATGTGTACTGGGTTTTATAGTCATATATCTGTAAGAAAATTAGGATGATAAAAAGCTGTCTTAAACCAACTCAACCTTTTTCAGTCTTCCTAGCCCAATAATTTTAGTTACTAGATTCTTTCTTTGGCCTCTTACAGTAAATTAGTTAAGCAAAGCACAAGACTAAGTTTTTTCTCAAACTAGCTTAGGGATGCTTGGGGTTTGAATCCAGGACTTTTTAATAAAAACCCTGAGTTTGCATATACCTGGTAGTTCTAGAGTCTACAGATAGACTGGCTGGCTACCAAAATACTCTTTCAGATCCTAGAACAGATTCTATGAGGGTCCTTATATATAACTTACTTAATAGCAATAGTGCTTAGACTTATATACCGTTTTGCAGTGCTTTTACAGCCCTCTCTAAGCGGTCTTACAGTCAGCCTATTGCCCCCAACTATCCGGGTCTTCATTTTACCCACCTCGGAAGGATGGAAGGCTGAGTCAAACTTGAACCTGGTGAGATTCGACCTGCCAAATTGCAGGCCGCCGGCAGGGAGCAGAAGTAGCCTGCAGTACTGCACTCTAACCACTGTGCTACCGCGGCTCTTTAATAAATAACTGAATCCTTGGAATATATGCTGAAATGGAAAGAAGTGACTTTTTAAGAAGAACACGTCATAATTTGTATTAATTACAGCTAGTCCTCACTTAATGACTGGTCGCTTAAAGTTATGATGGACACCCTTCTCAAAAGCTAATTACGATCCAGTTCGGGTAGACACACACACACACAAACATACTCCATGACTGCATTTCAGATGCTTGGCAACCAACTCACCTTTAAGGCTGGTTGCGGTATTCCACAGTTTCAGTGCCCTGGGATCATTTGACTGTCATTTGTGATCTTCCAGCCAGCTTCCAACAAGCAATGTGAATGAGGGAAGCCAGATTTGCTTAACAACAGTGGCAAAAGTTTAAAAAAAGGCGCAGTCACATGATGATTCACTTAATGACCAAGCAGCTTAGTGATGGAAGTCCCAGTCCAAATTGTAATCCATAAGTCAAGAACTGTCTGTGATAATAAATGGAGGGAAAAGCCCATCCGCCTACTGGAAGTTCTTAATCTACATGTCTTAAGCATGTTAGGCTGCGTCGTGCACATGATATTGCACCATTTCTCAACTGTTTAAAAGTTTAACATTTATCTCTCTCCTTACCCCACAAATTGGCATTGCTGTAAAAAATTGATTGGCACTCTTGGGGCAGACTCTGTGGCAGTGAGTTCTGATGACTTGATTGAGCATGTTTATTTTATGCCTGTGGTAGTTGGAGGAAGTTAGTTCTGCACATTGTATAAATTCTTTTAACTTTTTCTCTTTTCTGAGAAGCCATTGATATGGCATATTTAAATAAATACATAAACTAGAAAGCATTTCTTGTCCCGTCCCCCCCACCTGTTATATTCACCTGATACCCTGCTGAACTGATAAGGCAGCACTTCATATCTGGCACTCTTGTCAATTCATTATTTCATAAAATAAACCAGTAGTGCAACAAATGAATACAATTTGTTGCCAAGTATTGCGACAAAAGGAATAAGGCGTCCCAGATAAGGCTACCCAAGTCTCTGGTTTTAAGACTTTGGAAACTTTAACAAGCCACTTGTGTCCTTTTAGGTACTTGCATGATAAATTTTTAGTAAGTCATGAAGCCAGAGCTCCAGTTTCAGCATTGAAGTATTTTTAGCTGATTTGCTGTTTCTATTCATCTCCAATCTGAGTTTTCTTTTGTTATTGTTGTTCCAAAAAATGTTCTTCCTTATCCCCTTGAGCCATTATTTTCTGACAATGCCATCACTTCAAGGATAAAAAGGTGGCTCTTGAGAAATATCTATTTGACAATACATAGAAACTATTATAATTTGGTTTATGCTGCAGAGGTTTGGGTGCTCCAACACTGGAGGTTTTTAAGAAGAGATTGGACATCCATTTGTCTAAAATGGTATAGGCCCTATATGGTGTACTATATACCAGCCTGCCTAAAGCAGGGAGGGAGGGAGGGAGAGTGTGTGTGTGTGAAAGAGAGAGAGAGAGATCCGATCCAATCAGGGCTGGCACAGTGTGTTCTCGTTCTCTCTCTCTCTCTCTCTGTCTCTCTCTCTCTCTCTCTCTCACACACACACACACACACGCACACTTACACACACACACACACACACACACACACACAACTATCCTCCTACCCACTCCCTGCCCTATCCACCAGAGATCCCTGGATTCCCTCCCCAACCCTGCCTGTCTCATACAGGCATCAATCACATGAGTGACATAGAGTTGGCCGTGTTGGCACTTTGCGATAAATAGGTGGGTTTTGGGTTGCAGTTTGGGCACTCAGTCCCTAAAAGGTTCGCCATCACTGGTATAGGGTTTCCTGCTTGAGCAGAGGGTTGGACTAGAAGACCTCCAGGGTCCCTTCCAGCTATGTTATTCTGCATTTTCACTTGCCTTTGTCCAGCTCTAAATAATATAGAAATTGAGCACCTGGTTTAATGTGCTTGCAAACCTTTGATAATATTTCATGATGTATTCAGTTTAGTTCAAGGCCTCCTCTTTTGTTTTGGGCAAGCTTGGTTCTGAACATCCTTGACAACAAAATATCAGTTCCAGGAAGCATTTATAACCAAAGAGTTTACTGATTTAAAGAGTAACAGAATTCCTCTTTTAGAAAATTTCTACTATTAAATCAGTGTCCTTGACTACCCTCTTTCCCTGAAAATAAGACCTCCCTGGATAATAAGTCCAATTGAGTTTTTGAGTGCATGTGCTAAAATAAGCCCTCCCCAAAAATATTGCAACATAGCAGCAGCTATGAGGTGACCACGCTCCCCGCCTCCTGCACTTCAAAAATAAATAACCTCTACGAAAATAAGGCCAAGCGCTTATTTGGGGGGGGGGTCAAAAGAAAATAAGACCCTGTCTTATTTTGGGGGGGAAACACACTAGCTGCCACTCCAGAAAGAAGATCTGTTTTGGGGGCAGCAACAGCCCTCAGGAGCTGATGCAGGGATGAGATAAACTAGACAAAACGAGAATGTTTGAAAAGGTAGAAGTGAGCAATTCTGATCTCCCTGGAAAGAATCAGTGTAGTTTGTATTCTCCTTTTCGTTCATGGGCAAGGAGATGTGTAGCTGGGAAATTCGATGCACCCTAGACAAACTGTAGCTTGATGTAATGGTTAAGGCCTAAGGCTATAAACCAGTCATATAAACCGTCTTAGGCACAAAGCCAGCTGGGTGTCCTTGGGCCAGTCCCTTTCTCTCAGGCCTAGGAAGTGGCAATGGCAAACCAGCTCTGAAAACGGTTGCAAAAAATCTTGCAGGTACACTGAGAATTAAACCTGATAGAAACAAAGTGGGGGGGGGGGGGAGATCCTGGAAAAACAACTCACACTTCACCTTTACTATCAATACTCCGATGAGGATAAGGTCAAAACAGGATAGGGGATCTGAAACCTTCCCATGGAACTCAGGGAAAAATTACACCAACCTAAGAGTTTGGCATTGCACTTACTATGGGTTATATAACATTTAATCTCCAAGCCTGCCAGCACAGAATGCCCAGAACATCTTCTGATTCTTCACCTCCATGAGCCTGGCAAAGCTTTGGATTTGGCAGTTCCTCCATCGTGAATAATCTTCTCTCTCTCTAATCTGGCACGGCCAAGCGGTGAAAATGCACCTTGTTCACACACACACACACACACACACACACACAAACAACCCACCCCTCTCCAGGCAAGGTGGTTTCATTAATTTTCTGGGAAATAATTAATGTATCAATTACATCAGGATGCATTTGAATATTCAGAAGCCAGAGTGTAATTAGGCTACTTGGTCTGTGGTGCCTTTTTATTTATGGAAGGGTGCAGAAGAGATTATTATGATAGTGTTTATGAATTTCCATGCCTGCCTCTCCGTTCCTCAGGATGGTTGTGTAAAATAAATAAAGCAGAACAATTGTCAGTTGGCCAAAACTGGTGTCCCAGGTCTAATTCTATCCTCTGCTCTGCATCATCATCTCTGGGAATGCCCTGGTAAAGCTTTCCTTTGCCTCTCTCTGTCTCTCTCTCTCTGTCTGTGTGTGTGTGTGTGTGTGCGCACGCACGTCTGTGTGTGTATCTCTGTGTCTATATGTGTCTCTCTCTCTGTGTGTCTGTTTCTCTGTGTGCCTCTGTGTGTGTGTGTTTGTGTGTGTGTGTGTGTGTGCCTGTCTCTCTCTGTCTCTCTCCCTCTGTCTGTGTGTCTCTCTCCCTCTGTGTGTGTGTGTGTGTGTGTGTGTGTGTCTGTCTCTCTCTGTCTCCCTCTCTCTCTGTGTGTCTGTCTCTCTCTCCCTCTCTGTCTCTGTGTGTCTCTGTGTGTGTGTGTGTGTCGGTCTCTGTGTGTGTCGGTCTCTCTCTCTCTGTTTGTGTCTCTGTCTCTTGATCCCTCTCTCTGTCTCTGTCTCTTGATCCCTCTCTCTGTCTCTCTGTCTGTGTGTGTGTGTGTGTGTGTGTCTGTCTGTCTCTCTCACTCTCCCTCCCTCCCTCCTTCCCTCCCTCTCTTCTCTCCCTCCCTGTATGTGTGCATATGCACACGTGTGTCATAGTTATGGATATTCTTGAGACTTCCCAAGGGCAGCATAAAGGGTCATTTAAGACCTCCCTTATGCCTCTCAGTGTTGCTGATTTGTGCATTGGAGAGAGAGGACTAGCTTCAGGATACTCTTTCCCACAGCTCTTCCTTCCCCAGCCCCCCCCCCCCTTACTCCTTGTGTGGGAGGGAGATTTCTCGAAAGAAAGCAGGCGCTGAGCCACTTTTGCTTGAAGACCTGGTTTTGGAAAAGCAGATACAACCTCTCTGAAAGGATTTGAAGCGCAGAGAATGAATTATTTTTAGAGCCAGCCCTTCGGAAGCCATTACCAGCTGTATAAAATATTAATTGCCTGTGTGGTTCTGTTCATGTTTCATAACGGGTCTGCCTGACGGTTGTCAGTGTTACAGGGGCCTGTAATGAAGTCCTTTTGTTTTACCATTCGACATTCCCTCCCTCCCTCCCTCCCCGCACCCCCATCCAACCCCAGGAGATGAATGAGTTACCATTTGGCAAATTGGAATTTAGCAAGATAAATAGAGGAGATTGCCGGCCTCGTTGCATTAGAGCTGTGTGCATCTAGCATGCGTTGCAGGTAGGCGAAAATAATAACAGTTCTGTGGGTTGTGGGTCGGCATAGTGATATTTGCAGATCCACAGTTTATGTGTAGACGCTGGAACTTTCAAGGATTCTGTATAAACGGGAGGGAAGTATTTATTTATTTTTAACAAACCCAGATCAGACAGCTCCACTTTAATGAAAATCCATAGGAAATTTAAAATAAAATTTAAACAACTTTCCGGTTCTGCTGAGCAAACTCCAGTCCTTTCCTTTTTCAGTTCGCTCCATCGGCTACCCAGGGAGATAAGCTACTTGCTAGAGTCCAGAAAGCAAGTGGCGTGCTTGGAATGCCCAAATAGCCAATCGGCCAATGTGGGCGGAAATGCTGCCCCAGCCCAAGGCAGTAAAATGGTGTGGCCTTCTAGAAAAGTCCTTGCACTGCTCTCACCTGCTGCATTCCAGCTGTTGTTGTACTGAAATGAGGACAAGCAAGTATGTTTTCCCTTGAGTTTTGGGAATGCTCCACCATTATATGCAAAGAGAAAGAAAAAGACATCTTAAATTTGGCAGCTTACTCCATCACTCTGACCCATCTACCTTTCCTCCCAGTTTTGGATTTCAGAGGAATATGGATAAGATACTCCTGCTAAGGGACTCAGTGGCTAAGACGCTGAGCTTGTCGATCAGAAGTCAGCAGTTCAGTGGTTCGAATCCCTAGTGCCGCATAACGGAGTGAGCTCCCGTTACTTGTCCCAGCTTCTGCCAACCTAGCAGTTTGAAACCATGTAAAAATGCAAGTAGAAAAATAGGGACCACTTTTGGTGGGAAGGTAACAGCGTTCCTTGCGCCTTTGGCGTTTAGTCATGCTGGCCACATGACGACAGAGATGTTTTCAGACAGCGCTGGCTCTTTGGCTTTGAAACGGAGATGAGCACCGCCCCCTAGAGGTGGAATGACTAGCACATATGTGTGAGGGGGAATCTTTACCTTACTCCTTATTCCTCCCCTAGGTCTGTTTCTCTGAACTTAGACTTCCTCAGTTCCCAGGGACACAGAGGGAAGTGATCCATGGCAGACAGATAAACAAGTACTGTATCTGTGAGGAGGGGCAGGAGGACAAAATTCTGAATAATGGTTTGAGCCATTGGAATTCTTTGCATAGTTATAGATGTTTCTGGTTTTACTCAAGCATTTTCCACTGTGATTGATTCCTGTCTCCTTCCCATTAGAAGACCTGAGCCACGTTCTTAGAAGCCAGAAATGAGGCAGCCCAGCTGTATATCGATGGTGCAATTTCGAACATCGAAAGGAGAGCTTATGATTTCCCATAAAGTACTGGGTGGGTCAGGCAATGAAACCCTTTGCTGCGACATGCGTACCTGTCTGCCTGCGGGTCCTTCTTTAGAATGGAAAGGCCTTCAATCATATGACTGTCCACCAATATCTATAGGGGGCTGTGGGCAATACAGCCCACGCTTTGTGTCCTCATATTCCCTCCCCTGGAATGACCAGGTTTGGATTACTGATGATAGGAAAGTTTCTACTCTGACTGCAGAAAAACCTACAGAGCTATTAGCGACGAGAGAAGGCAAGGCTGGACAGATTGGTGAATGCTCTAACCGAGGATAAGGGTTAGAGCAAGGCAGTGGTGGGTTGCTAATTGGTTTACTACCGGTTCGCTCGCTCTCGTGCTCGCGCACGCAACGCTTCTGTGCATGCGCAGAAATGTCCAGGTGGGTGGGTGGAGCCAAACCGGGAGCAACCCACCTTTGGAGCAAGAGTGTCAAGCTTGTGGGCCGGATGTGTCACATGTTGGCCACGGCCACCTCCGTTTTAGCAAAAAGGGGGGGAGTTGCAATATGTCACGTGACGACACGAGTTGCAATATGTCATGTGACAACGCCCCTGGGTTAGAGCATTTCATTGAGAAGAAACAGGTTCTTCTTGCCACAAACCAGCTCCTTCAGCCAAGACTATTCCAATAAGTGCTGTACTTAGGTAGCTCCTTCTCTCCCTTTCTGGAATTGATCCTTCCTCCCTTCCTCATACACACACAGACACACACACAGTTTCTACTTTTTGCCACCTCTCCCCCCCCCCCCCAATATATCACCATTGTGTGCATCTCATTCTTGCTTTTGAATACTGTTGGCTCAGCTGGAAAACGTGGACTGGAGTTTTGGATTCAGAATTGGTCTCTCAGTTGCCCCAGCATGTCTTAACTGTTTTTTGTGGGGGGGGAGGTTTGAACAGCAACCTAACTGGGAGGGGCGTCTTATTAACGCGTGGACGATGCCTGCTTGAGCTGGGCTTTTTTTCCTCCTGTTAGATTAAGTGAGCAAATGTGTTTTTTTTTTTTTACCCAGATCTCTTTTTAGTGCTGAAATAGGATTGCTCTCCTTTTTTTGGCAATGACATGGGTGGTCCCAGCATCCTCCCCATCCTGAGGGATTGTCATCATTTTTGCTCATCAGCATGTTAATTGCTGTATGACTAATTATGCCCTGAATTTCAGTTGATTTTTCTTAATGAGACAGCTGGGTTAATTATGTAATCATATGATTACATTCGCCTAAAGTGCCCCAGTGCAAAAGAGCCCACGTGGGCGTGTGACGTCATTGAGAAAGCAAAACTCACCAGGGGCGCATTGAACACTTCACCTAACGGCACAGGCGAGGGAAGGAGTAGGAGAGAGCTAAGCTCTGTTTCCTTTTTAAGCTGTTTAAAGTATTGATATATGTTACATCCTTCTCAGGCCTAGTGCCCTCCAGATGTACGACGGCTGCTTCCAGAATTCCCAGGAACCCAACTCTATAGATATCCTGGGAGCTGCAGCTCTGGTACAGCTGAAAGATTCCAGGCCAGGGAAAGGCTAATTTTGGGCACATTCCATGCAGCGGTGGGATACACTTACTTCCCTACTGGTTCGCAAATGTGAGTGCATGTGCTGAGTCTGCGCCAGAGATGGGTTGCTCCCGATTCGGCCCGGATCGGGCGAACCGATAGTGGTGGTGGCGGGAGACTCCGCCCACCCGCCTGAAGAAGCGTAACACCTGCGCACATACAAACCAGAAGCACCAGGATTTGCAACCTATCTCTGGTCTGTGCGTGCACACCACCTTTTGCGCATGCACAGATGGTTCCACATTACATGGGGGCAGGTGGGTAGAGCCTCCTACAACCACCGCTGCCGGTTCACCCAAACCAGAGAGAACCGGCTGAATACTACCCCTGGTTCCATGAGTATAGAAGTAATCCCAAACCAGCTTTTGCCAGTTTTGTGAACTTTTTGGCATGCTGGGCTGCATTCTTAGATTAAAATTGATGGCATGCTTCAGCCCCATGCGAAGGAACATAAAATGGTAAATCTCATATTTTAATTTGGGGGGGTGGGGAGTGATGACTTGTGTTTCCTTGCAGAGTTCAGGGCAGTTTATGAAGATGATAACATTTCGATAAAAAAAAGTAGGGCATAAAAACCCCATGTACAATTGTAAAACCCAGCCATCAACTATTTGGAAGCAGGTTATCAAACACGCTACAAAAACCACTTTTTATTTATCTAATAAATTTACACAACTGCCCATCTCATCCAACATGATTCTGGGCACAATAGAACAAAAAAAAAAACCCAACTAAAACAAATATAAGAACTGACAGGAAAGCTCAGGGAATGTCTCCTGTCTGACTTATTGGCCTCCTTGTTATCTGTTCAGCCAGCAGCATTTGGAAATGGAACTGCTTTCTGGAGAGTAATCTCTTGTTTTGGGCATCCCTGGAACAGTGTTTTCAAACATGGCAACTTGAAGATGTGTGGGTTTTTAAGATGCTTCCTCTTCTTCTTCCTCTTCTTCTTCTTCCTCTGTCAAGAAGGATAAAAAGTTCTGGTTCTTGTATTTCTGGCAGCCTCCACCATTATTATTTGAAGCTGTTGTAGTGTGTCTTTGATTTTGTCCCTCCTTCTTCTGGGTCTGCCTTGTGTTCTTCTCTTTTTGTATATGCCTTGCATGGTACAGAATCCCAAGACATTCTCTCCAGGTGAGCAAACCACTTACCTTGCTGTTTTTGTATGCCGTTTAAGATTGGTTCTGTTCCAATCATTTCTCTTATGATGCTGGGTGAGGGTACCAATTTATCCATCCTCTAGGATATCAAAGCCTCCCATTTCTAAGCACTGAAGCAGGATATGCGCTTAACGTACCTTGGCGCTGAACTTCAGGACTGCTATATTCAAAAGCCCAAGCCGAAGAGAAGTTTCAGGAGGCTCAAGCCTTTGGCAAAGTGATTGAGCTAATTGTGCTTACTGGAACTCTTGGCTTGTTAAAATTAAACATAAGAACCCTGATTAACTGTACCCAATTTGGTGCCAAAGTGTTCAGAATAAATTAAAGGAACTCATTCAACAGCATAGATAGAATTTTGGGAACTAGATCAAGATGCCCCACTTTTGAGGCACCTCTCCCAAAAAAATCTGCTTAAGATGTATGACAGTCCCTGCAGCTTTTGTTTTCAGTGAGATGGTAATGCTCTATCTGGGTGGCAAATATTAGTTAATGTGGCAAAAGGCACTTCCACACTTGGGGAAAACAGGTAAAAAACACCCTGCACATAGAAAATAGGCTTTTCTCTGATATGCAAATTTGTCTAAAAGTCACCACCACCACCCATGCTCTTGGTTTGATCACCTCCATGAGAACAGCAGTGCATGTCAGATGACTCAACCCAAGCTTTAATAGATGCTTATTCGGGACATACTTTTTGGGGGGTTAGAGAGTTCCTAAGTTAGTTGCTCATGTTGTGCTCAGGCTCCAAGTGATAGCGATGTGCTTAAATACAGGTAGTCCTCAACTTCTAGCACAGAGACGTATCTGCTTCACAGTGCTTTACAGCTCTCTCTAAGCAGTTTACAGAGTCAGCCCATTGCCCTCAACACTATGGGTCCTCATTTTGCCAACCTTGAGCCCGTCAGGATGAGCCTGACTGACTTTGCTGGCAATACTGCATTCTAGCCATTGTGCCACCACAGCAGACTTAGAAGACTGTCATGGAGTGTAGAATTTCCCTCAGATGGAAAGAGCTGTGTGCAACGAAATTTCATTTTAATGTGTGCCGATGAGTGTGCATTGAAAGTGACAATAAAGTTGTTATTCTAAGTCTAACATGTTGTGATGGTCACATGTCCATCATCCACATAACCAACCCAATTTTACTACTTTTGTGTGGCGGCCATTAAGCAAATGCTGCGATCAATAAATGAATCTATTTTCTGCAATGGGTGGGCTTTTTTTGCCGGAAACGAGAAGTAAATGCTGCTTTCTGGACAAAAATGTTGTAAATAGTGGTTATGTGACAGAGGGATGCTGCAAACTAAATTTGGGGCAATATCTGAGTTCTCATAATGTGATTGGAGGGGGCAGCTCTCAGAACCTAGAATTAGGATTATAAGGTACCGTCGTAATTTTGAATGGTCAGTAAGGGAACAGTTGTAAGTCCAGGACTACTTGTACTTGAGGTTACTACTTGCATATTCAATACAATAGTAGAGTTGGAAGGGACCTTGGAGGTCTTCTAGTCCAACCCCCTGCCTAGGCAGGAAACCCTATACCGTTCCAGACAAATGGCTATCCAACATCTTCTTAAAGACTTCCAGTGTTGGGGCATTCACAACTTCTGGAGGCAAGCTGTTCCACTGATTAATTGTTCTAACTGTCAGGAAGTTTCTCCTCAGTTCTAAGTTGCTTCTCTCCTTGATTAGTTTCCACCCATTGCTTCTTGTTCTGTCCTCAGGTGCCTTGGAGAATAGCTTGACTCCCTCTTCTTTGTGGCAACCCCTGAGATATTGAAACACTGCTATCATGTCTCCCCTAGTCCTTCTTTCTCTTAAGCTAAACATACCCAGTTCCTGCAACCGTTCTTCATATGTTTTAGTCTCCAGTCCCCTAATCATCTTTGTTGCTCTTCTCTGCACTCTTTCTAGAGTCTCATTCATTCATTCAATTTATTGGCTGCTCATCTTACCCTATGGTAACTCTGGGTGGCTTACAGTAATAAAAATATGTCTATAATACACAATTAAAACATAAATAATTAAAACATTCATACATTTTGTTAACATGTGGAATATAATAAATTATGTAGAGCTCTCCAGTTTCTAATTCAGCTTGGTATTCATGCTCTCATCCTCCATCACACTAGAAGTGGAATAATTAGGAATTATTACTAATCTTATTGTTGTTGAAGTTGTGCATTAAATTTCAAGACTTCCCAAATGCATAACACTCTGGGCAGCTCACAACATTATAAAGTAGTGAACCAATAAGAAGAAAAGAAAAATGCATTTGGAGAAGACAATGCCATAAACAAATAAGACCTTTTAAGGACTCAATGTGTATCCTAAGTCAAAGCCTGAGAGAATGGCCAGGTTTTCAAATATTTCTTGGCCATCCTCAAGGTAGGAGCTGTAAGAATCTCTGGAAGGAAGCTGTTCCAGAAGGCAGGCACTAGGAAGACCCCCTTCCTGGATCTGAAAAGATGAAATGTTGAATGAAAGGGACCTGGAGTGTACCCACTGTGCCCAATTGTTTAGGACATAATTGGGAATTAAAAAGGTCAAAGGCCTAGCACAGGGTGTCCAAACTTGGGAACTTTAAGACTTGTGGACTTCAACTCCCAGAATTCTGGGAGTTGAAGTCCACAAGTCTTAAAGTTCCCAAGTTTGGACACCCCTGGTTTAGGACAAGGAAGGACTATTGGAGGTAGGCAGTGTCTCGTGCCCATATCAAAACCATGTTCTTCACAATAGTATGTATATTACAAGTTTAATCTCCCAAGTTTTTTTAATGTGTAGTATCCATGAGAAAAAATGGGATGTTCCTGTTCTCTCTTAACTCCTCCCCGCCCCCCCGGCATATATAAATGGCAATAGGAAAAGCCTCTGGTTTTTATGTAATTACTGCAGAGCAACTTTTTTTGCAATTTATACATTTTTATAATTTTATAACTTTAGAACATTCTCTATGAACGTTGGTACATTTAGGTTCCAATGTTATACATGTAAGAAAACTCATTATTCTAACTTGGGTTGTTTGCATTTACTCAATTAGCCCAGCAATGCTTATATAACTGCACATCAAAAGGCCCTTTTTATACATAATTTTAGATACCGCCATATCTCTTTTCACAATACTTCTTCCCTTTTGAGTCTCGAAGCATCGGAATCATCAGGCTAGCATGGAAATGAAATCATGCCATAGTCGTTATAACCGTGCTTAATTAAGTTTTCTTTAAGAGAATGTACAAATTAAAGTGGAGAAGTCTGGTTCAGCACAGCCTCTTTAACATATCCCAAAACAATATTCAAAGCGGCTGACATTTTAATCATTCATCTCAGCTTAAGCAAAGTTTGGAGCTTAATACAAGGAGATGGTTTTAACATTCTGCTCATACTTTATTCTGTGACTGTTTTGCTTCTTTGACATTAACCTTTAATAGAGCTAAATTAAATATACATATCCTGATGAATAATTATGAGAGTGCCAACATTTTTACTTACCATATAATGCTTTCCAGGGATTTGAAAATTTATTGACTAAAGGTTTAGTCATTATTCATTTTATAATGTAGTTGGAGGGAAGGAGGGAGCTGGTGGTTGATAGAAATTCCTGGTTAATTGTAGACTAGGAAAGCCCTGCTGATTTATATACTGTGTGAACCTTTCAAATGAATATATTGGATTTGCATCAGGCATACAGTACGTGTGCATCTTCGATACCGCCTCTTAGTTCCTCTATCTGCTCTATTTCTTTGCTCAATCGTAATTGAATTAAATGCAAGCACTGTGTCTCTTCCTGGTATTCAGTTTTGGTTTGGAAATGCTTCACTGTACATAAATGGCTTCACTATAGTACATAGATGGCAATAATGTTAAATGAGTGATATGAAGAGATGTAATTAACTCCTTGGCATTCTCAAAACTCTTCCTTCAGTATGCCTTAAGAAATAAGCACATGTTCTGAACAATATCTATATTTTGGAATACCTTTTAGAACAGGGGTCACCAACCTTTCGGACCTCAGGAACCACTAAATTCATAATTTTAAATCCCACCGACCATTAATATGAACTTTTTAAAAAGATAAATAGTATTTAGTGCAATATAAAAAATGCAAATAATTTTTTCTGCAGACCACCAAAATTTTCTCATGGACCACCAGTGGTCCACGGACCATCAGTTGGTGACTGCTGTTTTAGAACACTGCTTATCAAAATTCATGGATGTTTGCCTGGGTTACTAACAGGGGTTTATGTGCTTAGAGATCAGGTAGGGCAATGCAATGGCATACTTGAGTGATGATTTTGAGCATGTTTCAAGAACAGGCATCTTGATCATATTAATCCCTCCTACCATAGATTCATCAACCATCCATTGATAAAAATGCTAAATACAGTTGTAATACTTCTAAAGGTGAGAAGATTGATTGTGATCTAAAATTTTGCACCGTTACCTGTTTGTGAGCAGTCAAGGTGTTTCAAGGGTTCTAGTTTGTTTTGGCATCACATTTTGGCTCTGAGAAAATACTATGGTTTTCTCAAGATTGGATTATTGCTTTCACGCAGGGATGTATAGCTACAATACAAATGAGAGGCCAATTCTCTTTCTTATATTACTTCAGCAAAGGAGTAAATCGTATTTTTAAACGTTGCAGCGTTGCCTCTTGAGTTTTGTCCTTATGATCATCTCTCACCCATCATCTCTGTTCTTGATAACATAGTCTAAGGTTAGGCTTTCCTGGGTTTGGGAACCTGTCACAGCCTCACCTAACCATTTTGTGCAGATGACCAATGCACGAGCAACATCATAAGAACCTTGCAGGACCTAGTGCAGGGGTGTCAAACTCGATTTCATTGAGGGCTGCATCAGGGTTGTGTTTGACCTCGGGAGGGTTGCGAGGCGTGGCCATCACTCGTGTTGGGGGTGCCTGTGGCAGCCCAAGCTCTCTGCCAGCGAAAATGGAGCTTGGGAGGGCACATCCTGAGCTCCTTCCCAGCTCCGTTTTCACTGGCAGAGGCAGGCCGTTCCTGCGCTGTTCCCAGGGTAGCCTCGCGGGCCTTGAGTTTGACACCCCTGACCCAGTGGCATGGAGGCTGAGGCACAAGCAGAATTCTCCCGACACATTTCTGGAAACAAACTTTTAGAAAGGAGCTGAGTCACCAGAAATAATGTGCTTCTCATTCTCAGATCAGAATGCCTGTCTGGAAAGATACAGAAATACAGAGTGGGAAGCGGTTCAAACTACCACTTACTTCAGGAATCTGAATTAAAGCATCACTGACAAATGGCTGTCCAGTTACATCAGAAGCTGCCGAACAGTCTCACAGAATTAAGCTTGCTATCCCTATCCGGTCCTCTGCTAGAGCGCTACAAGTCTGTCCGAATCTAAAGAGGCCTGAAACAAGTATCAGAGGACTATGATGAGCCCAGAGAGACATAATTAATTGCATTTCTATTTTGCTTTTCACCAGTTAAAAGCAGACCTATATACGGTATGGGAGCTAACATTGAAATAGCCTCACAACTTTAACAGGAGGCCGGTTCTGATGGAAAAATAGCATGAGCAGATCAACAGTACAACTAATTACTGAAGAAAATGAAGAGCCCCCCCTCCCCCTCCCTGCTGACTATGTTTAATTAGAGACCAGATAGTCCTCTGTTGGCGATGCTTTGAATTTGGATTTCTGCGCTGAGCAGAGTTGGAATCGGCCTCTTCCACATTTTTGATTCCGACTTGCCCAAGCAGATAGTACTTGGCAATTCTTGGGGTTAAGACAAGTTTCCTGAAAAGTCAAATTCTCAGTGACTTACAATAATACAATAGCAGAGTTGGAAGGGACCTTGGAGGCCTTCTAGTCCAACCCCCTGCCTAGGCAGGAAACCCTATACCGTTTCAGACAGATGGCTATCCAACATCTTCTTAAAGACTTCCAGTGTTGGGGCATTCACAACTTCTGGAGGCAAGCTGTTCCACTGATTAATTGTTCTAACTGTCAGGAAATTTCTCCTCAGTTCTAAGTTGCTTCTCTCCTTGATTAGTTTCCACCCATTGCTTCTTGTTCTACCCTCAGGTGCCTTGGAGAATAGTTTGACTCCCTCTTCTTTGTGGCAACCCCTGAGATACTAGAACACTGCTATCATGTCTCCCCTAGTCCTTCTTTCTCTTAAGCTAAACATACCCAGTTCCTGCAACCGTTCTTCATATGTTTTAGTCTCCAGTCCTCTAATCATCTTTGTTGCTCTTCTCTGCACTCTTTCTAGAGTCTCCCCATCTTTTTTTCATCGTGGTGACCAGGACTGAATGCAGTATTCCAAGTGTGGCCTTACCAAGGCATTATAAAGTGGTATTAACACTTCACGTGATCTAGATTCTATCCCTCTGTTGATGCAGCCTTCTTGGAACTTCTTGGAACTTCTCACTCTACTAAATGATTTGATTTAGTTGCAGCTGGGCAGTCGGTTCAGCTCAGCTGACCAAGGATTGTACAAGAAGATAACAGAGCTTATTCCTCCATGCCCCGTCTCCCTGTCTTTATGCTGCTATTCCTGGATTTCATTCCAAATCCAGCATTGACTTTGCTTGTCGGAAGGTCATAAAAGGTGAGCACATGACCGAGGACGTTGCAACCATCATAAATATGAGTCAGTAACTAAGGAGCTGAATTTTGATCATGTGACCATGGGGATGCTGCAATGTCCAGGTAAAAGTGTAAAAAAACCCTGTCATAAGTCACTTTTTTCAGTGCTGTGGTAACTTCGAACGGTCACTAAACCAACCGTTGTAAGTCGAAGGCCACCTGTAACGCTAAACTATAAATTTTGGGATGCTGCTGAACAGTCATAGGAAGGGCTTAAGATCTGAAAGGGGATCAAAGTCTGCATACGTCTGACTCCATCTCTTCAATCGTGCTGATTCTAAGTTCGCATGAGTAGAGTAAATCTTTGCTCAACATCAGGATTCTGTCTTTTCCCTGAATATCTCTTGATCTGTACTTCCTGGAGCCACGGGTGTGAAACTCGCGGCATCACATTGCCATCACATGACATATGGCGATGGTTTTTTCCCTTCGGGGAGCTGGATTGGGCATGGCCTGCGCATGAAGCATCTGGCCCACAGGCCACCAGTTTGACACCCCTCTCCTAGAGCATTCATGCCTCTAACCTGGATAATAGGAACACTGATTTGGAAAACATCTTCCCCTGTCTTGCTGTTTCTGATTTTGGGCTTGTGCTGGCTTGACATGAGCTGATCTATTTTAACCAGCCATATCTCACAAGTGTGTGGTACTAAAAAGGTAAAGGTTCCCCTTGCACATATGTGCTAGTTGTTCCCGACTCTAGGGGGCGGTGCTCATCTCCGTTTCAAAGCCGAAGAGCCAGTGGTCATGTGGCCAGCATGGCTAAACACCAAAGGCGCACGGAACAGCTACCTACCCACCAAAGTGGTCGCTATTTTTCTACTTGCATTTTTTTCATGCTTTCGAACTGCTAGGTTGTCAGAAGCTGGGACAAGTAACGGGAACTCGCTCTGTTGCGTGGCGCTAGGGATTCGAACTGCTGAACTTTCTGATCGACAAGCTCAGCGTCTTAGCCACCGAGCCCTTACTAGAAAGAAAGTCTCTAATTTAGAGTCTCTGCCTCCCCAATTTGCCACTTTTTAAATTGCTTTCCAGATTCTCCCTGAGTTAAACTGTGTCTTAAAAAAATTAAATCTAATGTAAGATTAATATTTTAATAGGGCTAATAATGAGGAGGGGAGGTGGAAGACTGCAAGCCTAGCCTAAAAACCACAAATGAGAAAGCAGTGTAGTTATAAACTATGCATGTGCTACGAGGAAAAACAATAAGATCTGCTTTGCTTTTCTTTTCTTTTCTTTTGGCCTTGCACGATGGAGGCAATAATGTAGGAAGCCCTTGGTGAGCAAAGTAACACAGTGCAGCACACCCTGCCTTTCTCTCCTCAACATAACCCAGTGCTGTTCTTCTGTAAACTCTGGCACTGGACTGACATGTTACAAAGTGCCCAGGCTTGCATTTACTGTGTTAAGAGAGGTACAATGGGCCTATTATGTGTTTCCAGCAACCGAGGGTGGTCTGTAAAATTAATGATTGTGGCAGCTGCAAATTAAGTGAGCTCCCTAATATGTACTGTTGTTGATCCACCAAGATCACTGTGTTTAAAATTCCTTGATGGGAGACTAAATCTTCATAGCCGTTTCACAAGTGATGCTGGCGCCCAACTGCAGCAATGTACGCAGGTCTTGTTTTATGAGACCTCCTTGGATACCAGGGTTTTCCTGCTTTGACTGGCAGTCGCATAACCAACTCAGCATCTCTGCTAAATGTCCTGTAGCTTTATGTGGCAGGTGCATCGTGGCGCATCTTTAGGGATAATGGTAAAGATTCCCCTCGGGCATATGCGCTAGTTGTTCCCGAATCCAGGGGGCGGTGCTCATCTCTGTTTCAAGGCTGAAGAGCCAGCGCTGTCCGAAGACGTCTCCCTGGTCATGTGGCTGACATGACTAAACACCAAAGGCACACGGATCGCTGTTACCTTCCCATCAAAGGTGGTCCCTATTTTTCTACTTTGCATTTTTTATGTGCTTTCGAACTGCTAGGTTGGCAGAAGCTGGGACAAGTAACGGGAGCTCACTCCGTTACATGACGCTAGTGATTCAAACGCTGAACTGCCGACATTTCTGATCAACAAGATCACTGTCTTAGCCACTGAGCCACCGCGTCCCTCAACAAAGTAGTGCAGACTAAAAAACCAGTGCCACACGAATGAGGTCTATTTTCGTTGTAACATCTATAGTAGCAGAACCTTACAATGTGCTTCCTTGCGCCTCCTTTCCTCTTAGTGTGCAGTAGGGAAGAGTCTCTCGGAGATGTTTACTCAAACTATTTTTTTAGGCTAAGCTCAACCCCCTCTTATCTGCTTGTTGCCTTCAAGGCAATTCCCTATTTCCTCTGCTTGAATTTGGAAGCCTGCAAGAATTCACAATACGGTTTCAGGCAATTTCCTTACATAACTATACAACTACCAGTTTCAATGCCCGAATTGCCGACCTTTCTGATCGACAAGCTCAGCGTCTTAGCCACTGAGCCACCGTGTCCCTTTCTTTAGGGATACTTGACCACATTGGACTGTTTAGATGTAGCGGGAGTCCTCGACTTAACAGCCATTGGTTTAGTGACTGTTCAAAGTTACAACGGCACTGAAAAAAGTGACATAACCATTTTTTACACATATGGCCATTGCAACATCCCCATGGTCATTCAATCAAAATTCAGAGACTTAGCAACTGGCATGTATTTATGACGGTTGTAGAGTCCCAGGGTCCTGGGATCCCCTTTTGCGACCTTCTCACAAGCAAAGTCAATGGGGAAAGCCAGATTCACTTAACAGCCACGCTACTAACTTAACCAACTGCAGCGCTTCATTTAGTAACTGGCAAGAAAGTCTCAAAGGTGCTTTTTTCAAGAGGCAACTGGACTTTCTGGTTTTTCTTTGAAGACCTTTCGCTTCTCCTCCAAGAAGCTTCTTCAGCTCTGACTGAATGGTGAGGAATGGAAGGATTTATATTCCTTGCAGATAGCTGGTCATTTGCATTCTTTTAGTGGGTCATTAAGGACACCTGGAAGTTTATCTGAGTGGTTCAAATGGGTGTGAAATCTTCTTGGAACTGTTGAAAGGACTGTGTTGTAGATTGCAGATAGATGATGTCGTATCCCTTCCCTTATTTGAGAGAGGGCTATTCAATTTTGACATGGATGGCTTCTTTTAACCCTCTTTCAAACCGGCAACACAAATTTGCACCACTCAGGTGACCCTGATGACACAGTTAAACCTCCAAGTGACCTTAATGACCCACTAAAAGAATGCAAATGACCAGCTGTCTGCACGAAGTATAAATCCTTCCATTCCCCATCACCCAGTCAGAGCTGAAGAAGCTTCTTGGATGAGAAGCAAAGCGTCTTCAAAGGAAAAAAAAACAGAGAGTCCAATTCCTCTTGAAAAAGCACCTTTGAGACAGCCATGACCTGGATGACGGAGAATCTCCATAGACACGTGGCAAGAAAGATTGTAAAAATGGGGCAAAACTTGCTTAATAACTGTCTCGCTTAGCAACAGAAATTTGGAGCTCAGTTGGGGGGGTCACACAATAAGTCAAGGATTACCTGTACTGCTTCTGAGAGTTTGGTCATCGCTGGGGAACTCCACCGCTTACAGATGGCTGTGCACTTTGCAGCAGTCCGTGCGTAGAAAATAGAGGCCAATTTGCATCCACCCCAGGGTATTATCTTATTAAATCTTATTTCACAAGGCTTTCTCACAGCCATTCATTCATATGTCCAGAAAGTTTCCCTCGAGCAGAATTCTGACCATTGCCTATTTTATCTGGGATGGCTACATGTTAGAGCAGGGGTGTCAAACTCGATTTCATTGAGCGTCGCATCAGCGTTGTGTTTGACCTCAAGAGGCAGGGTGGGGGTGGCCAGCTGTACGTCACTCGTGTCAGGGGTGCCTGTGGTGGCCCGAGAGCTCTGCCAGCAAAAATGGGTTGTTTCCAGGTTGGCCCTGCAGGTCAGATCTAAGACCTTGCGGGCCGGATCTGGCCCCTGTGCCTTGATTTTGACACCCCTGCATTAGAGCATAATTGGGGGGAAGGCGATCTGTGGCAAATTATCAACTCCACTGGCTGCCATCAGCATTAGAGAATTCGCAAGTTGTATAGGTCACTTTCCAGGTAGATTAGAAGAGATTCTCCCAAAGAAATCTCTAATTTCTGATTAGTAAGCTTCATTAAGGTTATATCTGGTTAAATTAGGCCTGGAAAGTTTTGCTTCTTTTTCTTGCATGCTTTCTATGTAAAGGGAACAAGGCTGTATGAGGTTGAGCCTCAATCTCATTCAAAATATACAATACACAATACCAAAATAAGTAGAACTATTTTGGAAATAGCTGTTACCTCTGAAAATAAGCTTTCTCATTGTAGATCTTAAAAGTTCTACCTTTCTACTCTGAAACATTATTTCTTAGGGAAGCTTGGGAGTAGTATGAATGTTGAAGAACTGCAGTCCTATCGACTTCCAAGAGACAAAAAGACGACAAAATATGTTCACGTAGCACACATTAAGGGACGCAGTGGCTCAGTGGCTAAGACACTGAGCTTGTCGATCAGAAGGTCGGCAGTTCAATGGTTCGAATCCCTAGCGTCGCGTAACAGAGTGAGTTCCCGTTTTGTGTCCCAGGTTCTGCCAACCTAGCAGTTCGAAAGAATGTAAAAATGCAAGTAGAAAAATAGGGACCATTTTGGTGGGAAGGTAACAGCGTTCCATGCGCCTTCTTTAGCATTTAATCGTGCCGGCCACATGACCACGGAGATGTCTTCAGACAGCGCTGGCTCTCCGGCCTTGAAACAGAGATGAGCACCGCCCCCTAGAGGTGGAATGACTAGCACATATGTGTGAGGGGAACCTTTACCTTTACCACACATTAAGAATGGTCTAAGGCATCTGTGACCCTTCCAGGCATTGCTGAATTTCAGCTCCCAGTATCCCTGAATTTGGAGGCAAGTCAGTTGAGGTTGGAAGGGCAATGATTTGTCTGCTTCTGTACCGCAAAACTACACAGCCAGTTACGAAAGTGTAACATTTAGAGTTCTTAGTACATCACTACTAGTTTTGGGAGAGTTTGTGCTTTTCTGTTTTTGTTTAAAAAATGTAGAAGATTTGCAACTCTATCTCAAAAGATTGGCTTTGCTGGAGGGAATGTGGTCTGACAACATAAACACATAATTGTGTTTTCATTTGTGTGCATTTCAGGGTGCGTGTGCCTGGCCTCATGTTTGCCTTTGCCAAAGTACTTACCATTTGCTTTTAACAAGTGCAGCTTCACCAATAAACTCGGCTTTCTTGGAAAATAAAATCAATCCCAACTTTGCACTTCTCTCCTTTAGATCCTGTTTCAGCCCTAGATCTGGGGCAGCAGCTCCAGTTGAAAGTCCAGCGCATGCACGATATTGAAACTGAGAACCAGAAACTTAGGGAAACCCTTGAGGAATACAACAAAGAATTTACGGAAGTGAAGAATCAAGGTAAGCTAAGTTGTGCGTCAGGGAAGACTCTTCCAAATTAGGTGCAAGCCCCAAAGCTTTCCTCCATTTCAAGAGCATATTGTTCTTAAATCTTCTCATTGTTAACTAGTTTTAATAACAATAGCAATAGCACTTAAACTTATTTACCGCTTTGTAGTGCTTTACAGCCCTCTCTACGGGGGTTTACAGTGTCAGCCTATTGCCCCCCAACAATCTGGGTCATCCTTTTACCCACCCAGGAAGGATGGAAGGCCGTGTCAACTTTGAGCCTAGTGGGATTTCAACCGTAGGAATAGCCTGCAGTACTGCACCCTAACCACTGTGCCACCGTGGCTCATGAAGAGTCACATCATATAGCAATAGCACTTAGACTTGTATACCGCTTCACAGTGCTTTACAGCCCTCTCTAAGCGGTTTACAGAGTCAGCCTATTGCCTCCAACAATCTGGGTCCTCATTTTACCAACCCCGGAAGGATGGAAGGCTGAGTCAACCTACAGCCTGGCGAGATTCGATCTGCCAAACTGCTGGCAGCTGGCAAGCAGCAGAAGTAGCCTGCAGTACTGCACTCTAACCACTGTGCCACTGCAGCTAATTAGATTAATATTTAGCAAAGAACAACTAAAACCCAACATTCTCAAGGATCCTGATCAGGAAGCAATCTCTAAAAGAGTTTATCAGAGGGAAGGAAAATAGGGGCAGGCTTAGTTACTAGGTGAAGTTGAGATTCCAGTTTGGTAATGCTTTAGCCCCCATTTAGTTTAGATTCAGAGTATGACCTCCATTTAAATCTGTTTCATAATCAGAATTAAATTTTACTTTTAAAAAAATAGCTGATCATTTGTTCCGCTTTTTAAAAAAAAACATTCTGGAAGCCAATATTCAGACAAATTCGGTGCATTAATTTATACCTTATGATTCCAGCAACTTCC
This sequence comes from Natrix helvetica, assembly GCF_964273705.1. Lineage (NCBI taxonomy): Eukaryota > Metazoa > Chordata > Lepidosauria > Squamata > Natricidae > Natrix > Natrix helvetica. The sequence goes on from NC_138552.1 coordinate 279,390,027, forward strand.
TTAAGTAGAAAACATGTGTTGTTCACAACAAAAGCTAAGTGATGCACCATTTTCTCTCCAGAATAATTTTGTGATGCTACCTCTTGCAACCTTCGCTGTAGTTACAGTTTGTTTATCCCTAGGGCAGAATGCAGATAGTGAAGTAATGTAGGTTACTTATTTAAGTGGATGGGCAAACTGTTGAAGGTGTCTGCTGTACATGGAAATGCCATTATCTCGTGGAGTAAGCACTCATCTCCCCAAATTGTGCCAGGTTTTGTTGGAGGAGGAGGCTGAAGGGGAACTGATGAGCCACATGTACAGTATTTTGTAGTAAGCCATATCCTGAACCAGCAATGAGAAGAAAACTCATTCCAGGAAGAAGAAGAAAAACACATTCCCCCAGTAGACCTGGGGTTGCCTGAAAACTGTCCAGTTCTGGTCATTATGACAGTGGGCAAATTATTTTAGTACCCACAGGCTTAAGAGTGTCCAACTGCAAAGTTGAGTAACAATTTTAAACTTTTAATTCTGCGATCAGATATCAAAAATAAAAGAGTCTACTTCAAAGCATTTCCTTATTCATTTTTTTTCTGTCACAAGGAATGCAGCATTATAACATCAGAAATAATGGGAGTAACCCCTCCCCAATAAATTATGTGTGTTTGTGTTTTAACATCCCACATCCTTTCCATCACACATAATGATTAGCAAGGTTTAGCTAAAAAAAAGCCATAGTTTGAGCAGTGTAGATTTGTAACTGCCTGTCCAAATAAAGAATTCTTCAGTTGCTGATAAAAGCTAGGCTGAGTAAAGGAAATAATATAATGGTTGCCCCGGAAGAAGAAAATCTGCCCTTCTGTTTGGTGGATTTTCCCTTAGAAAAGAAAGGGGGCAGAAGGAGGTGCCCATCAACCATTCTTACACCCATTCTGACCAACCACCACCACCACCCAATTTGGAAGAATAGGTTTGCAGAAATGTGGCATTTACTTAATGACCATAGTGATTCACTTCACCACCACAAAAAAAAAATGTCGTAAAACTGAGTCTGGTCATGCGGGTGCCTCGACTTACAACCGTAGCGGCTTATGGCTGTAAATCCAGTCCCGTTTACAGTCATTGATAAATATTGCAAGGTATCGCTGCTGTTTCATTTTTCTGTGCGCTCGCATTAGAAAAGCGTGTGCTATGCTTCCTGACAAAGTCCATTGATCCTGCTCAAACCTTAAACATTTAAAGTTCAATTTAGCATTTAGGGAATAAAAATCTCCAAAGGGACTCATAGCCATTGATTTTGTGTCAGGGTTGAAGAGCTAAAGTTTTAAGCCCTGCTGCTGCTGCTCTTGCTGTACTGCAAGGCAGGGGGAAGTCTGCTGCGCTCCCAGGTGTGGTGGCTTATTACTCATTTTCTTTATCTTGTTGGCTTTCCCCCCCCTCTCTCTCTCCCCTCTCCCAAAAGAGGTGACAATAAAAGCACTTAAAGAGAAAATTCGGGAATATGAGCAGACCCTGAAGAATCAAGCAGAGAACATTGCTCTTGAAAAAGAACAAAAGTTGCAAAATGACTTTGCTGAGAAAGAAAGGTACGACAACATACGTGTGTATACGAATAACAGCGGCTGTTGCTTGGTGGCATGGCACCAGCTGGCAATGGATTAAAATACACCCACCCACTCTGGTCCTTTCTACCCCTTCCCCCTATCCTTTTTTAAAAATCTGAGTCTGACTTTAGCATCTCAAATAGAGTGTGAAATCTCCATCTAATATTATTGTTGCCAATGTGGCTATTATAATTACTATATGTAGCATATTTGACGTCTTTTGAATATTCTGAGCATTTGATAGAAACACTCCTAGATATGAATAAAACAGACAATTTGACTAGGCAGCAGAAGCCCAGAGTTATGATGGAATCAAGCAACCCGTAAGTCAAATATATAAGTAAATAATCAACCAGCAAACAATTATATTACATTTGAAAACTTTTGGTAAATTACCACATTTTTAAAACTGAAGTTTGAATATGTTGGGAAACGTAGTTTCTGGAAATACGTTCTAAATCTGCCCCGTCCCTATTTTATCTTCATGCCCTGAGTGAGGATCCAGGAACTTTAGTTTAAAAGTTTGTAAATTGGCTAGCTGCAGCTCAGTATCACAATATAAATGTTTGTCAAATTAACTCTATTACCCTGAACTACAAGTAAGCTGAATCCTGCTTTTATGTGATGGCCTCTTTGCCTATCCAGGCAACCAGCTTCTCCCACTTAATTGCTTGGCCATTAAGGTTTCATGTTGAACTCCTGTGAGAGATGGGTGGCACATTGAGATGGCCTCATAATAAATGCCAAACCATGTGGAATTTCTACAGAGTAAATCTGGTGGAACATTTTGAAAGCTTGAGCTAAAGTGCGAACAATGCCCCTGAACTGGCTCTACTTTTGGTTGTTCAGAGCAACCCAATTTTAAAAAGAGAAGAACTCTCCAGTATAGATCAGGGCAACTTTTTCAAATGCAGGGCTCATTGCACTGACTGGCATGCTAAAGGCTGAATGCCCAATGCCAGAACAAAGAAGTGGGCAGAATGGGGAAGAAAACCGAACGTTACTTAAACTTTTGGTGGAACACAATGAAGTACAATTTAACATAAGCACATGGATGTTGCCATTTTCCCATTCTGCCTTATTAAAAATTAAAATTTCAAAAAGGTGCTCTGGGAGAGTAGCCAAAGCATTGGAAGACATTATGTCTTAGGTTGTGCGCCCTTTCCTCTATTACCCATGGGCTATTTCTGTGGACTTTTTGTCCCTTCTTCCACAAGGATTTATCATGAGAGTCTTTTATAGAAGCAGTGAGAAAATATGCCGGAGTAGGCTTTCATGATGGCATGAATGAAGCAGTGATGACTATATGGGCTGAAAGGCCATCACCTATTTTTCTGTACAGCATCCATTTAACCCAAACGCTCATCGCTGCTCCAAGAGAACATTGTAAGGTGTACTCAGAGAAGATAGCTTGTTATTAGAAAGCAAAAAATCATGTCGCCTAATGCACTCATATTCCTAAATTCCATCCAAAGGTTATCTTCTTCCAACTAAGGCACAGGTGTCAAACATTCGACAACATGTCGTCCCATGACTTATCACAACTTTTTCCCCCTTTGCTAAACCAGGGATAGGCGTGGCCAGCGCATGACACATTCGGGCCGCAGGCCATGAGTTTGTCACCCTGAACTAAGTTCTCTATGTTCCCCCAGTAGGAGGATTCCTTTCCGGTACCTCCATGTATGAAACTGTGTTTATTATTTATTCTAAACATGCCCCCCCACACACCAATGTATCCTACAAGAATTGAGCATATTTTCAGTTTCCTGGTGTTAATGTAGTTCTCTGTTTACAGAATGTTACAAGAGACACAAATATCAACGGCCTCAAAGCTGGAGGAAGCCGAACACAAACTGCAGACGTTACAAACAGGTTGGCTGATTTCCCCCTTCTGTGACTGATAACGATGCCGAAAAATAAGGGAGTGGGTAGGCTTGGAAATTCATCCACACAAGGACTGCTTCAGCTTTTCAGCCTGGAGCATCCATAATCAGAGATGGTATTCAGCCGGTTCGAACCTGCGAGTTTTGCTGGCTGCCGGCAGGCCAAAACATCCACATCAGCAAAAAATATAATGTGCGAATGTCCATTCAGTAGCAGCAAGTATAAATTTCTTAGTAATGTGATGGTGGTCAGGGCTGACAGTCGAATGTTGTAGTCTCAGGTGAGCACTTGAGATCCTTGGAGCCATTAATGGCTTCAGGTGAGAGAAGAGATGCCTTTAACAGTATCTGTCTCATCTCGGGATCACAGAGAAGCTTGGAGTGAGGTGAAAAAGTTCTCTAACTTTGCCCTGAGTAGACGCTGTAGAAAGATTTTTTTCATTCACAAAAAAACGAATGCCTTTTCTCCTGCTCATCCTTTCCTATCAGGGCTTGTTTCTAGCTTATCGCTTTATGCTCGCCTACCAGAGCTCCGCTTCTCTCCCCATTTCCTTCCCGCTTGAAGTTGAAACAGGTCCCTGGATAACTCTGAACAAGGGGCTCAAGTCACAAGAGCTGGTCTATAAACGGCATACAGCTTCACTAGATGAAGCAGAAGAAAAATCTAGTAACTTTTCACCATTCGTGAAAAAGAATGGCGATCGGCTTTTGGTTCTTTGTGCGTCTCTTGTATATTTTCTAAAGAAAAGAATTCAAAAATGCTTTTAAGCATTGTTTTTCTGCAATGTGATTTTATTTGGTCCGGGAGAAGGCTTAATGTAGATGACTTTTCAGAAAGAGAACAGTTCATAGCTCAGTAGTAATTGAGTAGCTGCTGCTGCTGCTGCTTTTAAAAAAAAAACATTTCTTTTTTTCTTCTCCATCCTTTAGCCTTGGAAAAAACACAGACAGAATTATTTGACCTGAAGACAAAATACGATGAGGAAATGACAGCAAAGTAAGATCTTTCAACTCCTCTTCAGCACGTGTGTTTTAACCTTCTTCTGCCTTTGAGGCCAAGGATAAATACAGATAGTCTTTGAGTTACAATCAGACCGGAATTTCTGTCGCTGAATGATGTGGTCATAAAGCATGACTTCATGTGATTGCACTGATTAGTGATAGCAATCCTGGCACTCCCCATTGCTGCTGTTAGCCAAATTCCACTTGTCCTTTGCCAAGGATCCATTCCAATTCCAGACTTGGTTCATCTCAGCCCTGAGCCTGTTTTTTTTTCAATTCTGGGAGTTGAAGTCCATGTTTCTTAAAATTGCCAAGGTTGTGAAACATGATCTATACATAATGTTGTCCTGATTGAGTGTCTGAGGGAAAAACATGGGTAAGATCACTGAAATGTTTTTCCCTAGAACCTCTCTTGAAATGTTTGAGAAGAGAGATTCTTAGTCATCCAGGTGATAGTTGACTCAAAGGTGCTTTTTCAAAAGACTACTGGACTGTTTCTTCCTTGAAAAAGTGGGGGGGAGATGTTTCACTTCTAGTTCATCAGCTCAGGTCATTGATTCAGAACTTCATCAGTTCTTGGGTGAGAAGCAAAATGCCTTCTTTTTCTTCCTCAAGGAAAAAAAAACAATCCAGTTGCTTTTTGAAAAAAAAAGCACCTTTGAATCAATTCTCTTGAAAGGAGGCTGCGTGTGATGACATGAGTCTCGCTGCAGTAGAGAAGATGTGGCAATCACTCAGAGAACCATTACAAAGTTTCTGTAAAATAGGTGGCAGCCAAAACAGCTAACCCAGTTGGGCTATTTCCAGGCCCCACTGGGTTAATTGGTGGCTCAGTGGCTTGAAGGGACCCAGTGGCTCAGTGCTAAGACGCTGAGCTTGTCGATCAGAAAGGTCAGCAGTTTGGCAATTTGAATCCCTAGTGCCGCATAACCGAGGGAGCTCCTATTTCTCGTCCCAGTTTCTGCCAACCGAGCAGTTCGAAAGCACATAAAAATGCAAGTAGAAAAATAGGAACCACCTTGGTGGGAAGGTAACAGCGTACCGTGCGTTTAGTCATGACGGCCATATGACCCCGGAGACGTCTTCGGACAGCGCTGGCTCTTCGGCTTTGAAACAGAGATGAGCACCGCCCCCTAGAGTCAGGAATGGCTAGCACATATGTGCGAGGAGGGAACCAACCTTCCGTGCCCCATTTTTATTTTACCCTGACATTTGAGTTAATAGTTCTCCCAGAAAAGCGATTCAGCACAGCTCTATATGTGCTTACTGGTTTGCTGGTTGAGACCAGCCTTTCCCGATGTGCTGGATGACGACTTAAATCATTGGCTACGCACGTATGAGAGAGTGAGTGATGAGACCTATTCTCCGGCACATCTGGTGGTTTACACCATTTGTAGCCACTGTCTCACTCCATCTGCCAGCCTTCAATAAAAGAAAAATTGATTGTGGTTTTAATTCTTGAGTGCATAATGAGTCTGGGGTAAAATTGTGTTTGGGGGTGGACTTGCATAATGGAGAGTGTATTAGAGACGTCAGTGTTTGAAGGATGCTGTTCTCTTTCAGGGGTTTTTTTTTTTGGTCAAAAATTGAGCAGACAGGTTCTTCAGGGAGAGGAACAAAAGAATCAGCTACCCTTACGATAGGACAGCTGCAACAGCAAAATGCCTTAATTTCTATGGAGCCCAGGCAGGGCAATGACACCAGGCCTATGTTAAACTCTTCTAAGAATCCTTTGCAGTATATAAGTATTTGGAAAGTATTCTTGGAAATGTTGCAAATGAGGGATTGTACATCGGCCTTTAGTCAGCTGCAGGAATGAGAAGCTGATAGTGACTTTATCTCCACTCCTCCTTTAAAAAAAAAAAAAGTTTATAGGAGCACTTCGTTTTGGAATTGGTATTCAGAACAGTTTCAGGACAATCCATCCTCCGTTTCGAGATTTGAAATGTAAATCAAAAAAATTTAAAAGTAGAGAAGTTACAGTGGAAAAGGACCTGGGCTGTTTTCTTAAACTGTTGTTTTACTATCCAGATAGAAAACTGCCATGATTTTGAGGAATTTTTTTTTTTTTTGGTAGGGGCATTTAAAGATGCTTTATTTCAGTTTTGTGAGCACCCTAAGGCGAAAAGCAGAATAAAAACTCTGAATTCTAGCAGTGCTGTTGGGGAGAATTTTTTTTAAAATGAAAATGTTGGTGATGAGTTCATTTGCAAGTATATGGCACTTTAGGAAATTTGGGGCGCACAGTTTACAGCCTCCAAAACTTGGATATGGTTAGTAATTTTAATGTGCTCAGGTTGAAAAATTAATAAACAATATTAAGCCATATTTAATTTTTATTTTTGAGCTCTCAACTCAAACATAGTTACATGTGTCTGCTTATATACAGAGTGTGTGTGTGTGTGTGTGTGTGTGTGTATGTATGTATGTATGTATGTATATAATGTTTTAAGCACATATGATATCATTAGCCTACACTCTTTCCTCTCTCCCTGTTTTAATTTTCAGACTGTGTTGGGGCTGGGACAAGTTTTCATTGTCCATGTAACTTAGTAGCACATTATAGAAATAGTAGATAATTTCAAAGAACAACAACAATAATAATAATAATAATAATAATAATAATAATAATAATAATAATAATAATGAAGCTAAAGAGGTCTGGAATGTTAGAATTGAGACAGACAGGCATCTCAGACTTAACAATTGTTGATAAGAAAGACAAAAAAAAAGTCTGCATAGTGGATGTGGCAATACCGGGAGAAGCAGAAGAGAAGAGAAAGAATTGGAGAAGATAAAATACAAAGACTTGCAAATAAAGCAGCTGTGGCAAAAGAAAGCAAAGACAGCACCAGTTGTAATAGGCTCCTTGGCTGCAGTCCCAAAACAACTGGAGCACCTTTGGCATTGATAAAATAACTATTGGTCAGTTGCAAAAGGCAACTTTACTCGGAATAACTTCTATCCTACGCAGGGCTGTCTTAACGCATGGGCCTGATGGGCACTTGCACGGGGGGCCCACGAGCATAGGGGCCTCATACTTACCTGTGTATGTTAACCCTTCAGTGCACCTTGTATCGTATAACTACAGCAACATATGTATTACATATTTATTTGTTGGAAGTCCAATACAATAAATGTATGTTTAATTTTATCGCCCATTTACATTTTTATTCCTATGAGTAGTTGTCATAGGGGCCCCAATACACTGCTTTGCCCAGGGCCCATAATGCTGTTAAGCCAGCCCTGATCCTATGACAATACCTTTAACACCCTCAAACAACAATATCTGCCTATTCCAAATCCTTGGGAAGGACTCAATAGCTGGATTAAAAAATGCCAAATCCAGTCTAAACATCTGGCCGACTGCGTGGCAGACCAGTAATAATACTTTTGATATATTTGTTGATCTATGCTAGCAATTAAGATTTTTGCCGTTGTGCTAGGCCTTTGACCTTTTAAATTCCTAATTATGTTGAACATGGCTTTTTTTTAAAAATCCCTTATTCAGTAAACCAATTCATGGCCTAAATACGCAATATTAACTGCTTACTAGAAAATAATATCCTCCTCCTGCTCTTTATGATGATAGTACACTTAGTTATTTTGTTATTATTTAACAATACCTGTGAACAAACTCTTGCAAGCCGCCCTTCTGTCTCTAGAAATGAAGGTGTTAATGGCCAAAGTAAAAATGGCTTTCCAGCCTGTCAGCTGGGTTCTCAGAAGCTGAAATCGACAAGACGCCATCCGTAAAGTTTTCCATGTGTAGGCTTGAAATAAAATGCAATTAGGGCTTTATGCGCAGAACAAGGGTCCATTGATGACTACAGCTGGTCTTTGTTTTCTTCTGTCACTGAGTGTGGGAGGTAAAAAAAAGTGGTCCTCTTCATGTTTATTAATGCAGGATTCCTGAGACAAATGGCAAGCACAGTTTAATGTTTGTTGGAACATGGAGGGGATTGCCAAAACAGTTGTGTAAGAGAATTTCAAGGTTTTCAGATTGCGGCTGTTTCCGAATTTAAAAAATCAGATGGTTCAGCTGTATGTTTCCATACCGGAGGCAAGCTGAGCGGGAGAAAGAGGTAGCAGAAAAGGATGACTGTTTAGAGCAGCGTCTTTCAGCCTTGGCCCCTTGAAGGTGTGTGGACCTCAACTCTCAGAATGCTGGCTGGGGAATTCTGGGAGTTGAAGTCCAAGGTTGAGAAACACTGGCTTAGAGGAGCCGAGAAGGAGAGTTGGCACCAAGTTGATGTGAAGAGTGGATCGGAAAGGGAGAGATACGGCTGATTTGATTTCCAGACAATGGACAGGCAATTGCTCAACTGCCAATCAATTTTGCAAGCAGAAAAACCCAGGTTTAACCTTGACACCTCAAGAAATAAGCAACAAAGATCATTCTTGGACTCAGACTTTGCAGCACATTACTTAGTCAAAATATAGGCAGACCTCGACTTACAACCACAATTGAGCCCAAAATTTCTGTTGCTAAGCGAGACATTTGTTAAGTGAATTTTGCCTCATTTTACGACCTTCCAGGCCACAGTCGTTATGTGAATCACTGCAGTTGCTAAGTTGGTAACGTGGTTGTTAAGTGAATCTGGCTTCCCCAGATGCTTGTCAGAAGGTCGCAAGAGGAGATTGCATGACCCTGGGACACTGCAACCGTCATAAATATGAACCAGTTGCCAAGTATCTGAAGTTTGATCACGTGACCATGGGAATGCCACAATATGTGTGAAAATTGATCTCAAGTCACTTTTTCAGTGCTGTTGTAACTTTGAACAGTCACTAAACAAATTGCTGTTAGTGGAGTACTAGACAGTGGGTGGGATACATGGGTTGATTTCCAAGCGAAACATAGATCAGGGATCAGCATCCTTTTCTGTGCAAATGAAATGGATTTTCAGTGCAAAGTTTTCTGAATGGCTGCCATTCAGTTATAAACCCTGCAGATTAAGGATGATCAACATATGTGTAAACCATTCATTACTCCTGTCTGCACTTATTCTAGAGAACACAGCTCAATATTTGGAACATTTATCTTAACTGCGAATCTTTTTCATGGATTTTGTATGAAATAATTTCTCTTTCTTTGAAGTGCTTTTACAGTGGTACCTCTATACCTGTCATTAATTGGTTCCAAGAGGCACGATGAGTACCAGAAATGATTTTTCCCATAAGGAATAAAGCATTATTCACAAATAACCGACACTGGCAATTTCTAGCTTGCATGTCGAGTACCAAACAAATGACGAGTACTGGAACAAAATCTTGGTGTTAGAGTACATTGGATACCAAATTTGACAAGTTTAAAAGCAGTCGAGTACTGAGATACCATTATATTTACAGTACTCCAGTACAGTATTGAGGTTAATAACTGTTTTCTCTAACCTACCTAAAATATCAGGACCTAACTATGGTTTAAACATCTGGAAGAGCTTCAGGTTTCTGCAGTCCAGAACAGGAGGCAGTCGGAGACAAATTAGTTGCAGAGTTCACACATCATAGCAAACTCATGTAGCAGCAACACCTGGAGAATAGACACAAAGAAGGAGGACTTTATGAATATGATAGGAAGAAGAAGGTTGAAAGCCAAGCCACTAATAGAACAGAAGGATTGTGGCTTATCGTATCTACAGTTTGAGCTGTGGAGATCAAATCTATTTTATATAGCTTATCTGACTGAACTGACTCAAAAGCTATTTGTAGAAATGTTGTAACAACTAAATGAGTTCTATAAATATTTTTTAAAAAATAATTTACAGAGTTTATCCAAGGACAATCAGAAATTAATGTTGTCGTTGGAGTGTTGATTGATGTTTCAAATCTTGATACCCTTGGTAGTTTGGATTTATGATTTTTCAGAACTAAAATGTGATACATATATTGCTAAGAACCTGGCAACATTGGGGAATCATACAATCAGAAAGGGATCTATAGAGTTATCTCCCATTCTGGAGAATTCCATTTTGTTGTTCGCTTGAGAGCAAAATTTACGTTTCCCCTTTTTAACTGTCATATTCTCCTTGTTCAGATGTTTCTCATTTTTTTCCACCCCTCCGTGCACATGTGTTCGCTTGGCTTCAGTTTCTGAGGCCCTGTGGAAATGTTTCTTTCTTTAAAAGCTTAAAATGCCAATTTTTATGAAGTGCATTCAGTTTTGCTTTTACAGTGTTTCACCTGAAGATTTATAATTTCACGAGGAGCTCATCACCTAAACCACAAGCTCTCCACAAACCATGCCCAAATCCCCCTGTTTTGCATACAGCACTAATAAGCTAGTATTAAGTGAGCACTGAGTATCTCTCTCTCTACTCTTCCTTCCTCAGGATCCCTGTGGCATAAACATTTTCACAAACATTTTCTTCTGTTGCTTGGTCGCTCTTATAAAGTGTGTGCACATTTGTGTACACATTTTATTTCAGAGTATCTGTGTTTCTCTGTACACGTATGTAGGCAAATAGAGGGATAATTGTACTGGCAAGCAAACTTTTAATCAGCAGCACAACTTCTAAATATGTTCTGCATCTGCAAATGCTGTTTACTGGGCAGCTTAATGACTTCAATCACAGGATGGCAATATTACCAGGGCTGGGCTGCTACGGGTTCGGCCAGGTTTGGGAAAACCCATAGCTAACATTATGGCCGGTTCGGAGAACCTCCAAATCACACCCCTGGCTGGTCCCGCCCCTTCCCTCCCAGGAGTCTCCATGCAGCCCGTTTTGGATACGAGGCAAATGCAGGGTCCGTGCAGAGGCTCAGGGAGAGGGAAAAACGGGGGAGGCAGTTTCCCAGAGGCTCGAGGAAAGCCTCTAGAGCAGTGGTTCTCAACCTGTGGGTCGGGACCCCTTTGGGGGGTCGAACGACCCTTTCACAGGGGTCGCCTACGACATTCAGAAAACACATATTTTCAAAAAAATATGGAAAACATAAAATAATTTTATGGTTGGGGGTCACTTCAACATGAGGAACTGTATTAAAGGGTCGCGGCATTAGGAAGGTTGAGATCCACTGTTCTAGAGCTTGGGGAAGGCACCCCCCCCCCCCCGGTGGTGCAGGAGGCCGACTAGGCCACGTCCACTCAGCAACCGGGCAGAGAATGTGCTGCTGAAATTTTTGAAGCCCACCCCTGAATATTACTAAGCATATATACAATAATACAATACAATAGCAGAGTTGGAAGGGACCTTGGAGGTCTTCTAGTCCAACCCCCTGCCTATACCATTTCAGACAGATGGCTATCCAACATCTTCTTAAAGACTTCCAGTGTTCGGGCATTCACAACTTCTGGAGGCAAGCTGTTCCACTGATTAATTGCTCTAACTGTCAGGAAATTTCTCCTCAGTTCTAAGTTCTGTATGTTTGGTCCTTATCTGAAACAGAAATGGGAATGGGAAGAATAGTGTCATAAGAACACGGCTTGTTCCATAATAATGGAACCTGTTGATGTGCTCTTGTGTGCATACATGCACATATATATATATATACATACATGTACATGCATTCTTTTCTTCCTCCCATCCAAGCAAATGTAAAAACCATTGAGTGTAGCCAGCTGTTTCAACTGTGAAGAAGCTTTCAGATTGGAAAAGATTTCCTTCCTGAAACGAGAGGGAGTGGAATCGACCCCTTTTTGATTTGTTTCATGGTTTGCCTTTGCCTGTCCTCAGCTGCCGTTGGTTAAGAAATATCTCCAATTGCCAGTAAGATGGTGAGGCATCATACTTGAACCAGGGTTCCTTTTCGGCCACAACTGAGGACCGTGGCAAGCCCGAGACATGCATTTTTAATGCAGAGCTTTATACCCTGGTCTTGCAGTATAGCAGTTGTGCAGCCCTCTCTGGAGCTTTCAGATGTAAGGCTTGAATGAACAAAGCCCAGGCTCAGCATAGGCCGCATGAGCCAACATTAACCCTTGTGTCCACAATGTAGAACAGTAAATTTCCCTAGAAAGGAAGGGCCGGAGAACATTTTCAATGGTTTGTGTGTTGAATGCTTACATTTCTGCAATGTAAAATCGATTGCGTTGATACCGTCATCAACTGCTATATTCTTTTGGTATTTTAGAACATTTCTTTCCTTTTGAACTGCGAGACTCCTCCCCCACTTTTTTTTTAAAAAAAAGAAGTATAGAGTTTATGGAGGGTTGAATGTCTACAAGGGTCTTCTAGTGAATCAGACCAATGGTGTATTTTCCACAGTTTCCACGTCTCTTCAAACAATTTGGATTTTCCTTAAACTGATACTTGTCTACCCCTATAACAAGATCCAGCATTGGATGTTTTATTGGGGATGTAGCTTTAAGAAATGTCATCATAGGGACTAATAACCCATTAGAGTTCTCCCCGCCCTTCCTTTCTTTGCTGTACTTTTATTTGTGTATCTAATGAAGAATGAGAATTGCAAACTATAGGCATTATTAGAGGTGTACTTGCCTTAGTCCAGTGATGGTGAAACCTTTAGACACAGAGTGCCCAAACTGCGCATGCATGCTCAAACTGAAAGTTGTGCACGTACATACAGACATGTACGAGCATAAGCATGCACGAGCATAAGCATGCACGGACATGCACGAGTATAAGCATGTGCAGAGATGCACACACACATGCGTGCATGCATAGCAGAGACCTGAAGACTAGGGGGAGGCGGAACATCCCAACACTGCCAGCGTGGCAAGAGGTAAGATCTTTTTTCTTTCATGAGCTTCTGTTTCGTCGTTTGCAGGGAAACAAGCTCACAAAAGAAACGCCATGGAGATCTGACCTGGGGCGGTGGCGCACGTGCCAGCAGAGAGGGCTCTGTGTGCTACCTATGGCACGTCTGCCATAGATTCGCCATCACGGCCTTAGTCTGTCATAGCAAGGCCAACAGATAAGGTGACACCTTAAAGACTTAGTAAATTGTCCAGATATCCATCATTGTTGCAGCCTCGGCTTTTCTAGTGCATCTTTGCTGCACTTAACATAGCTTCATCCTTGTCTTCTCCACTACATTAAAGTGCTTGAAAATTTGCAATGAAACATCTTTTGGGGTGAATTGGGATAAGATTTCTTTAGCGCAACATTTCCAAAGATGCACAAACTTCTAAAACACCAATCCCAAATTAGATTAACAAAAAGAAAGGATATATTCTTCATCAGCCTTTCCAGCAAGTTGGAACGTGGGACAAACGTAGGATTGCCCCTATTGGCTTTTTATCTGCACATGGAAAATTTCCCATCTTAGTCAGAATTTGTCAGCATGAAGGGTTTTTTGGCATCCCCATTAAAAAACTACTTTCACTAGAAATTCCAGATTTCATTATTCCTCTAAATCAGTGTTACTCAACCCTCAGCAATGTCGGGTGGACTTCAGCCCAGAAATTTTGGGCTCAGTTGTGGGCATCGAGGAGTGCTGTAAATAATATATTTATAGCATCAGCAAATTTCTTACTATTCTTTTGGGTTGATATCTCAAAAATCTGTTTACAATTCCAGCTACTTTTGTTCGCACACCTGTATGCACAATAACTTTGTAGGGACAAATCTTTGGTTCAGATATTGCCATATGAACTCACCTGCATAGATAATAAAAAATATCTAGAAATAGTGCAAAGTATCTCCAAAAATAATCCCGGGTGTTGCCTTTTCTGCCACACAGCTAATACGTTAACAACTTCATAAGGCAAAAGACAAAGAGAGGAAAGATACATCTGTAGAGTTCCCATCCATGATGGTAAAAGGAGTTTTGTGCATTTAAAAATGTGATAGAGAGAGATGTTAACTTCAGAGAGTCAGGCTGGGTACAAAACAGGCAGAGGTGTTAATGGCACCCGCAAAGGATTTATTCTTGAGCAGTGTTTAAAGTGTTTGCCTTGAGCCCTTTTAAATCACACATACATTTTCAAGTGATATCCCAGAAATACATTTGTGCTCCTTCTTAAATCACAGCGCGGGTTTGCGATCCAGCCAAAAAGTTTTCCCATGAGACCAGCAGGGCAAGGAGAAAAATAATAGTATAGTAGTAATAATAATAATAATAAAAATAAAAAGGCTGTTAAGAAAAGACCACCAAAGGAAAAAAAATATGTCTGGACAGGAAAACTCCTTCAGAAGCTCAGTTAATGGGTTACAATCAGCCCTCAGAAAAGGCCTGAGAAGTTCGGCTTTCTTCATAAAGGAATTGGCAAGAGTTTTGCCCTGTTTCCTGACCCCAATTGCAGTTGTTTCCAAGTTGGATCATAAAATTCTTCCTGACATCACTGAACTCAGGAATTCTGCTTTTGCAACAGGAAGGTGCTCTGATTTGAATCAAATTATTGGAGGGGGCGGGGGGCACAGTCCTTTTTTGCTGCGTCATTTCCTGACCAAAATCTTTCAAAATGCTCTTTTCTGTGTATAGCCCTACATATATTATGCCCACATTATTTGTTAGCTTAAGTAGAAGGAAAAAACAAGACCACGTTCTAATGGCAGTTTTGGCCACAGATCATATGGGGGAGAATGTGAAGGAGAAGAACATTATACCAACACCAGACTGATTAAAATCTGACTTAATGGTACTTTTAAGAGCAGCTTTAATCCTTCAAAAGAGAACACAGACTCTTGCAAGTCATTTCAGCCAGTTTTGATCTTCATCTTAACTCTCTCAACTGATCGGCTGAGGTAACTTTCCTTGCCTGACCATAATGGCTGAAAAATGTTGAGGAGAACTTTAGGCCAACACATCTGGAGAATACCAAGGCAGAATTGTGTGAAGGTTGAGTTAACACAGAGTAGCAGATCAAGGAGATAACATTGTCAGTGAAGACTAGACTTATTTGGGTGCCATTTGCACCATTTTTGAATAGTGAATAGCAGCCATTCATGTATATTGAGGAGAGATAAAGGTGGAAAATGGAAAATGCAACTGGACGAAGACAGAATTTACTTTCAGCTCATTGGACTCACCTCCTTATATAACTTTGTAAGACATTGCTCATTCATTGACATATCCGAATTTCAGATTTAATTTTTAATGCTAGTATGTTAGAGCGGTTCCCCACTACCGAGCCTGAAGCCTTTTAGAAGCGATTCATGAAAGTGCTGGATGAGCATGTGCACACGGTATCCCTACTCAAGTGACCACATGGGCGAGTGCATGTGTGTGTGCTGTATTTGCGTGAGTGGTGGGTGTTCTTGTCTGCTGCATACGCAGAACCATTCCCCCCCCCCAACCAGTCTGCAAAAGTAGGGGAACTCTTTGTTACAGGAATATGAGCTGCGGTGGCGCAGTGGTTAGAGTGCAGTACTGCAGGCTACTTCTGCTGATTACCGGCTGCCAGCAGTTTGGCAGACCAAATCTCACCAGGCCTCCAGATTGACTCTGCCTTCCATCCTTCTGGGGTTGGTAAAATGAGGATCCAGATTGTTGGGGGCAATAGGCCGACTCTGTAAACCGCTTAGAGAGGGCTGTAAAGCACTGTGAAGCGGTATATAAGTCTAAGTGCTATTGCTAATAATAGTTAGGCTGTTACTTTATATTTCAAACATACGACCCAGTAGCCAAGGCAATGTTGCTCTCATGTGCCTATTTTGTAATCCATAGAACCACTAGAAACTCGCCTAGGGAGGCTTGTTTTTAAATACATTGATAATGATCCATAATTCTGGACTGTGAGTTGTATATTAAAAGTACACAGTGGCTCTGAATCCAGTCAACAAAACAGTTACCAATTTTACCTAACGTGTTACATCAATGCCATTTTCTGGTTTAAGCCGGTGGTCTGGGTCATGCATAATGCCTAGGCAATGGCTGTGTTTCCATAACTTACTGACCCACAATCTGTTTAACTCCTTTTAACCTGGTCTAGTTTGCCGTGCAAACTTAACCAACAGGTTTAGTACCTGAGTGAGATGGAGAATACTTTACTTGTCTCAGTACCTCACAGCCGTCTAGTCCGCTTGGTTTTCTTCTGTCGCATGGCAGGTCAGCTCCATCCCTTGATTCAGTCCACTAATAATGCAGATATCAAAAAAGTGAGGCAGCCTGAGCAAAGTGGCTTTGGCAGAGGGAGGGGGTGGGCAGAGTGTGTACACACACAAGGGGCCAGATTGTCTGTTCCTATCGCCATTGTTTTCATAACATTTCACAAGCAGCAAGAGAGATGGCTCAGCCAGCCAATTTGTGAGGAAGCCCCATAAAAGGAGGTTAGCATGGAGGAAAATCTTTCACTTGGCATTTTTAAAAATTGCACTCTTGTCTTCTGTAGGTGGAGAGCAGCCCTCATTCTTAACTTGTACTACATTCTGGTAAAATCTGCCACATGTGCCCGTGCACCCGGAACTAAATATTATGTTGTTATAATCACATTATGTTCTGGGGTGCAGCAGGCTTTCTATTGTGAGCTCATTGAGCCATCATATTCTACCATCACAATTTGGTCTCTGTTCACAAAATGTTAAAGAAAGAATTCCTAATTGTACTTTAAGCTCAAACCCAAGAAGCCTTGAAGAAGGGGCATGAAGGTGGCCTCTTCCAGCTATTTGTTGTTGTTAGTTACGAAGTCATGTCTGACCCATCACGACCCCATGGACAACGTTCCTCCAGGCGTTCCTGTCCTCTACCATCCTCTGGAGTCCATTCAAGGAGTCTTCTCCAGCACCATAGTTCAAAGGCCTCAATTCTTTGGCGCTCAGCCTTTCTTATGGTCCAGCTTTCACAGCCATACATTGCAACTGGAAAAACCACAGCCTTGACCATACACACTTTTGTTGGCAGGGTGATATCTCTGCTTATTTGGAATGCTGTCTAGATTTGCCATAGCTTTCCTCCCCAGGAGCAAGCCTCTTTTAATTTCTTGGCTGCAGTCTCCATCTGTGGTGATCTTGGAGCCCAGGAAAATAAAATCTGTCACTACCTCCATTTCTTTCACATCTATTTGCCAGGAATTGAGGGGGCTGGATGCCATGGTTTTGGTTTTCTTTGGTTGAGTTTCAAGCCAAGGTTGAAGCTCTAGAAGCATGAAAAAAGGTGGAATCTGGCCATTGAATCAACACAATAGAATTTGATTCCCCATAGTTTGAGTAAATTGAAACAAAAAGGAAAAAGAGGAGTGAGTGGCTTTCAGGCAAGTCTTCCTGATTTGCCTTTGTTGTTTTGATCACATGAGAAAGATATAATTTGGTGACACGTATTAGAATCTTCACAATCCAGCATCATTTGTTGTGTCTTTTTGTAGCCATGAAGCAAATCTTAGTGTGTCTTAGTGAATCAGATCAGACCTGTCCAATCTATTTTACTCCTACTTCTGGCCACCAGTTCAGCTCAACGGGTCGGTCTTAAAAAAAAAAGTTGTACCTCTGAGTTAGTTGCTAAATGGGTCCACCAAATTGCTCCTAAGAATAGTCCGTTCAAAAAAAAAAAGATTTAGGAGTATACTGATTTTCTGAGATGCTGCCAAACTGTCTTTTAGAATTGTATCTCCCCATCCTAATGACATTCAGAAAGTTACTCAAAACGTTGCTGTTATCCCAGTTTGGTGGGCGGGCATAGTGCTGGTTGGCCTATGTAGCATTTTTGTTACATAGAAGATACCTTCTTCTGAGTACTTTCGTTGTTGTCGTTGTTCTCCTTCTCCATCTCTTGTTTTTACTTTTTAAAATCTAGATTGCACAGAGTCATCCTGGAATTGGGCAGCTTCTAAATTGTATTAAATAAATAAAAAGGGTAGATGAGTTGTGGCACTGCTGCTTCTATCTCCTCGGCCTTTCTACAAGATAGGTAACAACAAAGAGAATTGAATTGAATTCTTTATTGGCCAAGTTTGATTGGTCACAAGGAATTTGTCTTTGGGGCATATGCTTTTAGTGTACATAAAGAAAAATAAAATAGAATACATTCATCAAGAATCATAAGATACAATACTTAGTGATAGCCATAGGTTATTAATAAGCAATCAAATCATAGGATACATTTAGAATAATAGAACACATTTGCTCATAGGAAACAAATAATATAAATTGTAAAGATACAAGTAACATGGTTATATTCATAAGTGGGAAGAGTACTAGGAAGGAGGAGGAGAAGAATAGTAATACTGTCTTAGTAAATTATTTGACAGTGCTGTGGGAATTAGTTGTTTAACAGAGTGGTAGCATTCAGGAAAAAAACTGTCCTTGTGTCTAGTTGTTCTGGTGTGCAGTGCCCTATAGTGTTGTTTTGAGGGTAGAAGTTGAAACAGTTTATGTCCAGGATCTGAGGGCTCTGTAGATATTTTCACAGCCCTCTTTTTGACTCGTGCAGTATGCAGGTCCTCAATGGAAGGCAGGTTGGTAGCCATTGTTTTTTCTGCAGTTCTAATTATCCGTTGAAGTCTGTGCCTGTCTTGTTTGGTTGCAGAGCCAAACCAGACAGTTGTGGAGGTGCAGATGACAGCCTTGGCTCTGTACTGTATCATACTGTTCCCTAGTGCTATTCAACAGTTCAGAAGTGGTGTAGTAATATCAGACTGAAACAAAAAAAGCAGAGACAAATTAGAGCATTTATAAATTTTCACAACCACCTCTTGCCAAAGGTAACTTTAGTGTTTGCTGTCAGTGTGCTGAAAATTCATGCAAGTTACAAATGTCTCCAGTTTCTGCAAACCTTAACAAAGAAGCAAATCACTGTTTTCCTCTTTTGGTGGGAGGCAACCTTCCTTTTATGGAGCCAGAACTATGACTATTGGAAGCTGGGGGAGGACTCTTAAGGAATGGTCAGGGTTTTTTGGGGGGGGGAGGGGTTAACATACATTAAATTAGCAGCATCTTCATTTTTCATAGAAGGTCACTGTCTAATCACAGGAACTATGCCTGTTATTCCAGCAGGTTTGTGGCTGATCATAAAAATTGCAAGCATTCCTCTGGCAGACTAGTTGTTGTCAGGAGTTGGAGCAGACACAGCGGAAGTCATTACTTCAGAGGGGAAAGTACGAGCAAGCTGCACAAAATTGCATTTCTCCCTACTTTTCTCAAGCTCTAATTACTCATCCTATCTTTAATCATGATTTTGCATGGACAGTAGATAGTCAACAAGCTGCTGTATGGTTTTATTTTGTGGTGACCTATTGTATGTGTGCTGATACGCAACTCTGTGGTGGGAACAATCGCGATGATTTTTGTTAGTATTCCAATGAAGTGGAGGTGCTGATTTGCTTGGAAAGATCCCACATCAGTTCTCGTTGTACAGATGCAGAATGCACATTCGTATATCCTGCAATAGCCTTCCATTTCTTAGAACCCTGTAAGTTGCCATCGGAAGAGTATGAAATATATTTTCATGCTGAACCAGGATTCTTTACCAACTTCAAATTTCACTTCAACAGAGGACCAGGTTAAAGGCATTGCTGAAATATATTGAGAGGGAGTTGCAATTAGAAGGTGAGTGAGTAAGCAGCATTCAAGCCCCCAATACTTCCTGGTACCTTAAGTTTCTGGCTGATCATAAGCTGACCTACTGTTTTTCCATATGGTTTTTTCACCCTGCTCTAAATTGCATTCAGAAGTCATCCAATCTGGATTCTGTTGACAAAAGGAAATAATACTATTGTCCCAGGGACTTTGTTGACACCTTTCAGGCTGATAGTTGGAAAGCACTCCAAGGGTTGGTCTCCAGGTAGCAGACAATGGTTAGAGAACATGGAAGTTGTAGCCCCAAACATTTGGAGGGTACCAGATTGCTTGTCTATGCATTCATGTGTGGAAGTGTAAGGGCATCATTCCAAACTGGCTCCAGGAAGGATGCTGTAATATTTGTGAAATAATACCTTGTGTCAGATGATTCTCACTCAAGACCGTGTAATGACACACACACATATGCATTGTCATTACTACTCCTTTGTCCCTTGAGTATTGGAAAGGGTTTCCTTTCAGTTATGAAATCTCAAGTTTATTTGATTATTTCTTCATTTACACCCTTCCTTTGTATCCAGAGAGTACTCCAGGCATCCAAAAGGTACGCCAGGCATCTTCTGTTACAAAGAAGTAAGTCTTGTTGGCTGCTCTGGGACTCTTTTAAAAGGGTATGGATACCATCACCATCTTCTTGTGGCCCTTCACTTCTGCAGCCAAGATGTCTGATGTTAAAGTGTGGTAGGGAGTAAAAGAAAGAGAGAGATTTAAAGAGCGTTAACACTCTCTCTTGCACATTCCAAAATAATACCTGCTAAAAATCCAGTATATGTTATCTAAATTAATCAGAAGAATTTTAGACCATTGATTAAGGTGGCTTTAATTGGATGATCATTCTAATTAGCCTAATATCTCCTTTGTTCCTTGGCTTAAACTCTATCTGTGTGTCTCAGAAGTCCTTTGGGACAACAAATTAGCTCATTCAAGTGTAGCTCAGTTAAAATTGGTGTTTACGAGGACAGCTTTGTTTCTCAGAGTTTCTTACTCCCCTTATTTTGTTTTAAATCACTGTCCAAATTGCACATGTCAGCTAAATAATGTAAAGTCCTTTAATTTTTGGCATGTTAATATAGCAGATATTAAATTCTCCAGCACACAGCTTAATTCTCCGAGTTGCAATTTTAAAATGGATTCTTGCACTCCCCCTCCCCCAACCCCTTGAAATTGAATGAACCTTGAACAACTTTTGGGTTGTTTTTTTAGGTCACATATTACACTATGGTTTGTGTTTGTTTTTAGAACACATGCAAGACCATTTCTTGCATTTGTTTTGCTCTCTACTATATTGTTTGTTATACTTTGTTTGGAAAATTAATACTGCGCTATGCAGCCGGAGGCCAAATTGAAGATAGTAATTCAGTATTTTCCTGCCTTGTTCTTTGCTGCATTAAAGTAAGTGGCAAGTGGTTTCATTTGGATACACTCACAAAGGTGGGGTGGAGAGATGTAAAATTAGATGACAGTCAGCTTCTATTTTTAATATTAATGGTGAACACCGGAAGGCAATAGCTGTGGATCACAAGCATTTCTTTTAAAACAATGGGGAACAATGGTTTCTCTTGGTAAACCTGTTGTCCATTTGCAAGCATAAGTACAATCAGACTACCAGGCATCCCCTTAAGGTCACTCTATGAAAATTAAGGAGACATTTAATTCTCAGGAGGGACATGGTGGCTCAGTGGCTAAGATGCTGAACTTGTCTATCAGAAAGGTCGACAGTTCGAATCCCTAGCACCGCATAACAGAGTGAGCTCCTGTTACTTGTCCTAGCTTCTACCAACCTAGCAGTTCGAAAGCATGTAAAAATGCAAGTGGAAAAATAGGAACTACCTTTGGTGGGAAGGTAACAGTCTTCTTTAGCATTTAGTCATGCCGGTCACATGACCATGGAGACGTCTTCGGACATCGCTGGCTCTTCGGCTTTGAAACAGAAATGAGCACTGTCCCCTAGAGTCAGGAATGACTAGCACATATGTGTGAGGGGAATCTTTACCTTAATTCTCAGGGCAAAGTTAGAAGTGGGGGAAAGCGGTATTTATGGAAGTCTGTTCACTGTTTTTTCTCTCTTACCGTTTGTACGGCATTGACCAAATTTGACTTTTCTCAAATTTTCTCATATGGATGACTCTAGTAAGCATAAGCTGGG
This sequence comes from Natrix helvetica, assembly GCF_964273705.1. Classification (NCBI taxonomy): domain Eukaryota; kingdom Metazoa; phylum Chordata; class Lepidosauria; order Squamata; family Natricidae; genus Natrix; species Natrix helvetica. The sequence continues at coordinate 279,412,051 of NC_138552.1, forward strand.
AAGGGTATGATCCAGTTAAGTATTTTCAGCAATAAAAGAGGTCAATAGATCACATATTAGTTATATAAATCAAACTCTGAATCACTTTTTAAATCATAATACTCCACCTTCCAAATTTATTCTTGGTTTCATAATGCTTTGCAAGATTACGGGTCTGAATTTAATTTAGTGGATGTTTAATAGTCCGTTAATCCTTTCCTATGGGAGTGCACTTTATTCTGTACACTGAAATTGTTTTGTGCTAGATTATTTCCTGATATCTCATTTTTCTTATTAAAGCCTGTGCTATAGGAAGAATTATAATTTCAGAATATGTTCGGGTAAAACTTGCTATTTCATTTAATCCATTCATAAATATCTCTCTTGCTTATATATTTGATGAACAATAAAACTTTATTAAACAGGTAGAACAGGAAATGACAGAGGTTTGTTGGGGGGGGGGAGTTGCATTAACTGGAACTTTGTCTCATTGTTGTCTTTGGAATAAGGCACCACCAAAGTGTTTATTCAAATTAATGATTCCATATATTAAAAAGAAATGAGAGTTAGATGAAGTTAATATTTTCCAGGAGGAAACTAAAAACTACTAACTCTTAATGCTCACATTCATCTTCTCACCAATGCCGTTGTTTGGTTTCTGATAAATACAAACTTAGGAATTCTATTTTGAAAGCAAAGGACTTGTTATTATATCACATCAAGCAGCAGTATTGGAAAAAGGAGCAAAGTCTAGTGCCGTAGGTTGTTAGTTTTCAGAATCAAACAAATTAAGGCAGTGTAATATTGTACCATCTGTTTGAGATACAAAAAAAGCATATGCAGACTCTAGAGCCACTATTCAACTATTTAAAAATAAAGTATATAGTTTAGGGGGGAAATCCATCAGTAAAAGGCAAAATTTATTCTTTGTTACAGAAAGTGATGTTTACTTTTTTCTCTCTCTCTTCAAACAGTTGTCACTGTAATGAAATCTGTGAACTGAGGAAGACTCTGAGCTCTTGATACTAAATATAATAGATTTTTATCTCATGTATTTTTTGAGGTGTATGTTACAACTTTTTTCAGATAAATCCCCACCTTTAAGTTTTGACAAGGCAAAATCCAATCGCTCCTAAACAGGGCAAAAATTTAACTGTATTCTTGTTACAGACTTTTTTCCTTGATACAGTACTCAGAACAGGGCATTATTATTTTAATCGTGTTTACTGAATAAGCCAGAATGACCAGGGTATTGCTGAGCTATAAAATCATGGCATACAAACTACAGTAGCTGGATTCACATACCGAAAGCAAAATCGAGCATGTCATCTTATTACTGAATGTATGAATTGAGAAAATACTATAATGGACATTAAATCATGAGTGGTCATTTGGCTATTCCATTGATGTCACATTAATTCTTAATTTTAAAATTGTGTTGATTTTACATACATTCTTTTTCTCTTGAGCCTCTTGACATGATGTTAAAAGGCAACTTTTGAAACTCCTCATTATTGTAGAAGCAGCTTGATGCTAGCAGCATTGTGGAATAGCAATGTAAGAAACTTTCACTTCAAAAACAGGATTATCAAGTGGCCATACCAATGCTGCAAGCAACTGTACAATAACATAAATCTGTGGGAACACAGAATCAGCTGTTCCAATCTTTGGCTCATGTTGCTAGTTTCTATATCACTGAAATGATGTATTCCAGATTTCAAAAAAGCTGTTCATCTCTTTAAAATCTCTTTGTGCCTTTTTGTTCTGCCAATGGACGTCTATGATGCAGTGTAATGCTTTTATTTAAGTGAATTGTATAGCTTCCCAGTATCAAACAGGTAGGCTTTATTTGCAAAACATATTAATGAAAGTGTTGGTAGTTCAATTTTATAAGCACTTGTGGCTTCATGCAAAGAACAAATAAAAAGAACAAAACAATGAAAGGAAAATATTGCATGCTTTTTTTTTTCTTCTCACCAAAATGTTATCCTGCCACAGATTTATTCTCTCTGAATGTATTTCAGATAAATTCACTGTAGGCTTTCAAATCTTCTATGTGTAAAGAATTCAGGGTCCCTTCTCTTTGGAAGGAGCAATCAACGTGAGGTGAGAAAATGTCATAGGAAGAATTTGAGACACTGGTGTTTCAATTGATATACATACATGTATATGTATCACACTGTTTTTTCTTGAGATGAAGCTATGCAGAGCACAGGAAAGGATTAAGAAATAGTATGCCAATTTTTTAAAAAAGAAACAGCTACGTGCAAGTATACAGCATGTACCTCCAAATTGGTGGATTATGGGTAATGGTAGTTGGTTTACAAAATAGTCCCTAGGTTAGAGATGCTAGCTTACATAAAATAATATCAACATGCCTGAGGCAAAACTGGGCTTTGGTGTACTTGTGCCATACTGGCAAAACCATGCCAGAACTGACTAATAATGTACCTAATACTAATACCATAGCAAGCAGTGTTATATCTGGCACAGTTGCACTTAAGATAGATAACCTAGTTTACACCTTTTCTCCCTTTACTGAAAAGTAAGGTGAGACGTTTTCACTGCCTAAGGTGATCACTTTATTCTGCATTTGATTCTGGTTGATCAAAAGCAATGCGCTTTTTCACATCACACATACTGTAACTAACTGATAAAACTCATTGTTCTAAGATGCCTTTAAAATAAAACAATTTAAGGAGCCCTCTTTTGATCAAATCAGAAGTTTGTCGATAGGAATCTTTCATCGTTAGCAACTCCAAAAGAAAGTATAAAAGGCTTAAGGTACTGCACTCTTGAAAATTATTTTCAAAAAAATGCTATTTATTTAGCCATCATGACTAATAAACATGCTTAAGACCCTTAGTATAAAGAACATCATTTATTATATATTATATGTATTTAAGGGGGAGGAGTCTGTTGGATTACTCACCATAATATCTAAATTTCACTTTCAATTTTAGAGCCAACATGTTTTTCAAGCTGATATAATGAGGTGTACTAGCCTCAAGGCAGCATTTTGACTCCATGGCATACTTCTATCCACTCAGTATAGCAATAGCACTTAAGACAGCTTCATAGTGCTTTTACAGCCCTCTCTAAGCAGTTTACAGAGTCAGCATATTGCCCCCAACAATCTGGGTCCTCATTTTACCCACCTCAGAAGGATGGAAGGCTGAGTCGACTTTGAGCTGGTGAGATTCAATCTTCCAAACTGCTGGTGATCAGCAGAAATAGCTTGCAGTACTGCACTCTAACCACTGCCCCACCGTGGCTCAAGTATTTGAAGTATTTGAAGTATTCTACTTAAAATCCCCCAGAATGAATTGGGAGTATTGAGGTGTATTTCTTTTTGAAGATATTGTTGCCTCCATTCTTAAGCAGACTAAAAAACAAAGAACACATCAACCTATATTTCTTAGAAAGAAGGCATAATTCTGTTGGTAAAGATCGGGAATGGGAAGCATTAGTGCCCTTCCAGATGTTGCTGAACCAAAAAATGTAAGAATCATTCCTTTGGCATAGGTACACACAGTTTCCCTTCACTCCGCCCCCAGTCTGAGTATTTGTTTTTCTTTCATTCTGTGTCTGATTCTCAGAGACTGCCTGGATAAATTCCTGCAGTTTTCTTGGTGCGATTTTTCAGAAGCTGTTTGCCATTGCTGCCTTCCTAGGGCTGAGAGAAAGTGACTGGCCAAGGTTACCCAGCAAGCTTTGTGCCTAAGGCAGAACTAGAACTGACGGTCTTCATGTTTCTAGTCTGATACTTTAATCATTACACCAAACTGGCTCTCAGTCTAAATATATGATATTAATTTCCAGTAACAACTTTTGAAATATGCAAACTAGCCACTCAGATAAAAGAAATCAAGATTATTTTTGCTGCACTTTTGTTGATACAGATGTTGACTTTTATAATAAGCCAAATAAGCAGAAACTTCAAAAGAAAATCTGTTATTCCATAGTCAACAACATTTCATATATTCTGGTGTTGCTATTGTATTTGCCATTAGGATTTTCCCCTACACCCGTTTCCCCCACCCTTCTGTGCTTAGTCCCTATTTCCCAGCAGTTCAATTTTAATAATATTCTTACATTATATAAGGAACACTTGGAAATTCAGGCTGCATTATGACAGAAACGTTTACCTATAAGCTTAACTGAAAAAAATAAGATTTCCAAGTTCAAACAAAAATTTTTTGCCTTTAACCAAGAAATGGAGAAATTGTAATGGTCATTCAGTGTATTTCAGGCAGAGATACAAAATGCAGCATAATATATTTCAGTAGAGGATAATTGTAGATTACAGATCAGAAGAAATGCTGCAAAGACAATAAGCCTCAGATATTAATACAGAATTGGCTGGTCTAAGTCACTGATCTTCATCAGGGGAATTTATTCAACAGTTTAAAGAAATCCATTCAGTCACATTCCGATAGAAAAGCAAATATATCTGAACCCAGCTTGTCTAATACTGACTCATCGGGAGGAAATGCAGTCTCTAAGGGCTGAACATAGACCCTTGATAAAGATCTATGAAAATGCACTGGGAATTATTTATAAAATAAGTACTCTAGCTTATTGTCTTTTAGGTGCAAAAACTCCTCTATTCCCTTTGGGAAAAATATAATTGGGTATGTTATGATATAAATTAAGACATGATGAAAAGTTACTTCCAATTGTGAGGCAGTAGTGGGAAATTTTGTATTTTTTAAAAAAAATCTTGCAAATGAAGTTTGCAGTTTTTGATTGGGTGGATTCAGAGTCCCAATGTTGCTCATGTACTCTTACTCTTCTGATTGGATGGTAGCAACTTAAAAATCTTACATGTAGAAGACCACTGATCTATTTCAAGGCAGTTTCTATGCTCTCTGAGCATTAAACTGAAGCAAGTGAGGTTTGCCTACTAAATGTAGATATTTCCTCTCTGTCAAAAGGGAATTTAATCAAAGACGTGAAGCCTGAGGAAAACCAGCTAGTCCTATCTGTTAATAATCACTAAGAACTTGAATGATTGAGACCTGAATGAACCGAATCTTGTAAAAAATTAACTAGAACTACTTTTTATATTAAAGTTTTACAGACAACAAACACAGCTTCTATAGATTTTATGAAATAAATGATTTCAGGTGCCAAATGTCAGCTCCTGGTGTAACATTTCAGCTTTTGCAATGAAAAGAGCCTACCTTTTGAAGATTTTCCTCAATTTTGTTGAAGCTTGCCTAAGGAGGGAACATTGTACCAATCCATTACTTTTTAAATTTTATTTATGGCTAAAACATTAATGACCTCACTGATGTTCAGCTTGTTACATGTGGATCTCTTTAGAAGCTACTGGCAAGTTTGCAGTGCTTTATGAGGTTCAAAGGGAGTGTTTTGCAGAGGAGAAGTTGTACTGGGATAAATGGGGGCGGCGGTCGTGCAGGGAGTACAGACAAGTCCTGATCAAATTCATGAATCTTGTGTAGCGATCATCCTGGATATAGACTCTCTGGGTGCAGAGAAACTAATAAGATAAAACTGTACCAGACCCTCCACAATCCATGTAGTTTATAGGAGAGATTAGAGCAAAGCTTTCCCTCTACCTGCTTATTCTTTTTTTTAAAAAAATATTTTATTGATTTTAATCTATTGTTAACCATTTTGGAGGAATGTTGTATATAAAACAATAAATTAGCAGTTCTGCTTCTGTGTTCTTGTGTCCCCCTCCTCTCAAATTAGGGTGATGCACAGATGCGTACTACCTTTTTGAACTTCCGATTCTTCTATTACCTGCTTTTTACAGATAGGTTTTGAAATTAAGCAGACTTGTGCAATACTTTGCTTTCCTTAATCTGATTTTATTTACTGCTTAATTTCTTAACATTTGAAGATTATATTGGATCTTTTATTAGGACTGTTTGAATTATTGTGGTATAGTGACACTGTACGCTGGCTGGGGTATCAATTGGAGTGCTGTGAGGTTCAGTCTTGGCCTAATCTTTAATGTTTTTATTAATAACTTGGATAAACGGTGGGATACAATCTTTTATCTGCTTTACAGAAGTCAAAATAGATAAATAAAATGGAATGAAACTTAACAAAAAGGAAAACAAACTCAATTAGGGGGGAAAGTCAAAATACTCACATATAAAGAATGGGGATACCTAGTATGATAATAACACTTTTAAAAAAGAACTTGGTATTATAGTTGATCATAATGCTGAAACCAATCAGCAGGATGATATACAGTAACTGGTAAAAAGGCAAATTCAGTTTTAGAATGCATATTATTAGAAGTATCATTTCCAAACAGAATAATACTTACACTATATTCTAAATAGATCAGACCCCTACCTCAAGAACTAGTTTGATTTTGAGTACTATATTTCAAGATGGACTTAGAGAAAGTGAAAGAAGTAGAAGGAAGACAAATAGGTGAGAAAACCTGTGTATAGTTGGGGTGACTTATGACAGATTGCTTCTGCATTGTATTAGATTTGCAAAGTTTTATTGGAGTTGGGACAACTGATTTATGAAGAACTATTGGCCTTCCATATGTCAGGAAGTGTAATCTGGTAATGGGGAGGAAGAGTAGATTATGGGCTATGATGGGAGGGGTAACTTAATGAGAAATGTTGGGCTGATGATTATGGGGTGTCTACAGTTTGGTTCTGCTCCACCTGCCTTGTCCCATGATCCTACTGGTCAGTTCACTGATGACCATGGCCTTAATCGCCTATTGGTAAATTTGATCTTTTTGTAATAAGACATACTCATCAACATTCATGGCTGGATGTGATGTGCATTAGTGAAGCTTGTTGGGGGATAGAGATATAATTTTTTTTCAGAGAACCAATGTCTCTGGGAACTAGATTCTAGAACAGCTGTGATGCTATGCCCAGGTAGGGTAGCAATGATATTATTTATCTTGATGGTGACTAGAGATGTCCTTCGGCTGAAGTAGTGGTACTCAGTCGTATTCCTGACTGAGCACTCAGGTCACAGCTCTGGATGAGTTTTGGCATCGGGAGATTTTGATCATGCCGTGAGATCAGTTTCTGGGAAGGGTGAGGAATTGATGGTACAGACTCTGATTGGTTTAGTAAAGCTTTCAAAACGTAAGAGCAATTGGACAGTGGAACCAATTGCCAATGACAGTAGTGAATTCCTCTTCCTTGGGTATCAAAATCATATGTTGGTGATGCTTTAGTTTAGATTTCCACGTGGAGCACAGTGTCAAGTTCAAGTCCACACATGTTGAAGTTGAAAAACGCTGGCATAAATAGTCCCTTCTAACTTCATAGTGAGTTTTTCTTCTGTAAGTGCAGCCTATCAAATAATTGCATACGCTCTGTATACTACAAGTTGGTCAATGTATGGGGTGGAATCTTTGGATCCTATGTGATGATTCAGCCCCAGCCTACAAATATTTTTTAAAGTAGAAATGGTAGTAATTTCATGAAGTTTTTATATCTTCATCTATGAAATTTTGATATTTTTACCCAAATCTCATGAAATTTGGCATTATTACAAGTCTATATTATTTTCTTTGTAATGTTGGTCCCCTTCACACCATGTGAGCCACCAGTTTCCAAATCCAAGATTATATATGGTGGCATTTTTTTTTCACTTTTAAAAATTAAATCATGTTCCAATTATTCTGGCTAATTGTTTTGATGACCCAGATGTTATTTTTAGAACAATGAAAGTTCCAACTTGAGTTTCTTAATTTCATAATGTTTTGATATGAAATAAGAATCACTTTTAAGATTTTTGAAGAAAATATTGCTGCGCACAAATGCTATAGACATAAAAAAAGTCCAGATGATTGGTGTTTGATATGTTTTTACTGGTTCTTCAGAGCTTAATAGACCTTTCTTCTATCTCCTTTTAGGTCAGATGAAATTGAGATGATCATGACAGACCTTGAAAGAGCAAATCAAGTAAGATTTTAAAGTTGGATAGTATCTTCTTTTCAGCTTTGATGAGAAAGTTTTTTTTTTCCCACTGTCATTGCACTTGAAGATATCAAAATTACCAGGTCATAGTTAAGGACTTAAGAGCAGCCTGTACACTTGTCTCCATGCATTCTTGCTTTTGAAGGTGCTTTTCACTTCTCATCCAAGAAGCTTCATTGGTTGAACTGATGAAGCTTCTTGAAACATCCTCAAGGAAAAACAAAGACAGTTCATTTGCCTTTTGAAAAAGCACCTTTGAGATAACTATGACCCAGATGACTGAGAATCACCATAGACAAACTCCTCAGCAAACAAATCTCAGCAAAATAGGAATGAAAGCTTGAAGACTAAGTTCACTGAAGTAGTCATTCTCTTTTAATGGAATCATTATGTTTAAACACCAAATGAATGAAAAAATGAAAGAAATGTGAGAGCCTTGAATGAGACTTAAAATGTAAGATAGGTGAAGGCACACGGCATTAAGATGATATCTCTTAAATCAATGTAAATATATGGTGAGTTTCATGTTTTGATAGGAATCCTTATCTCCTAGCTGTAAACCGGGCGTACTTCATGTTCATATTCCAGAAGGTAAAGGTAGTGATTATTAGAGCTAGTTTCCTGAGATAGGGTGATAGATCCTTGTGTCCTGCAGGAAAATTATGATGACGGCTATGATTCAGGTCACCATCATCGTCTTGAAAAACCCATGTCCTCAACTGCTCCTCCTGCACCCATCCTTGCATGTTGATTGAAAGCCCGGGCATCTAAAGGGGGACAAGGGACACCATGGCATCGTGCTGCCATTGTGCAAATGATGCAAATATTCTACACCACTTCCTTATAGCTTCTATCGTGTGTGTGTGTGTGTGTGTGTGTGTGTGTTGCATTTGTGCTGATAAATAAGTAAAGGGAGACTACTATAGATCTATTTCAAGCTATTTAGCTCTCATCAGCTAGCCATACCCTTACTGGGCTAAATAGCTTGAAATAGATCTATACTAGTCTCCCTTTATTTATTTATCAGCACAAATGTAACAAAGGCAACATAAAGAAATACAGTTTTCTGCCTGGATGGTCTCCTGGAGTGAGCCGAAAGACAGAAAAGGGAAGCAGTGTGTTCCCTACCGTATTTGGGCATACCAGGGGTTGTGACGCGTGTGTGTGTGTGTGTGTGTGTGTGTGTGTGTGTGTGTGTGTGTATGATCAAATATCAAGAGTATGGAACGCAATGGAAGCCAACTCTTAGCAAGTTGAAAGAAAACTCTGGTATCCCTTCAGTTGGAGAGGTTGGGACAAGCATGGCTCTTTAAGGTTTTTTTTTCATGTAGTCCTTTACTTTCTGACCATCCTTTTGTTATTTAGAGGAATCATGCCGGAAAGGTAAGGAAGCTCGCCTCATGCTTCCCCAGCCACTCCTTCAGAACATTTCTTCTTTAGCTAAAAACACATCCCTGCAGCAGCTTTGGAGGCTGATTATTGGGATGGGTTATCTGCACCAATGCTTCAGTGGGAGGTCAAATGTTCTTGTCTCAGTGGATGAGAAGAGCACTCCTTCCACAGGGCTTGATGATGCATTGCAAAGGTAACTGCCTTATGGAAATGATCCCTGAAAAGAGGGAGGAGAGCAGACCACAACCCTGCAAAAGTCTAATTAGTTGGACTTTCTCCTTCCTCTACCTCAGGCAACTGTCACCACCCCCTAGGAAGGATCCCTCAAGAGCAGGGGTGGACAGTTAATGTTCCCAAGAGGCCACATGAGAAACTGAGACGTTGTGGAGGGCTGCCTCCCCGTCCTCTGTCACTGCCCCAGCCCCGATGACGATGCCCGCTGATGTGAGCCAGATGAGACCCACGGACCATAAAATGCCCAGGCCTGCTCAAGAGGGAAGGGCAACAATGCTACAGAGACTTAAGTGGCTGATCTCTTACGTGCTTTTACGCTAATAACTGAGATTTTATTTGCAGATATTTATATAGACAATAAATTCATTCCCCTTACAGCCAAGATAATAGAAGAAAAAAATAGGCCAATGATTTGACAGTTGGGCATGAAGGTAGTAAATAAATGACTTTAATCATTCCACTGAAAATATATCATGCTTCCAACTCTGAGACCATTTGGAGAGGGAGGGAGGGAGGGAGGGAGGGAGGGAGGGAGGAGAGAGAGAGAGAGAGAGAGAGAGAGAGAGAGAGAGAGAGAGAGAGAGAGAGAGAGAGAGAGAGAGAGAGAGAGAGAGAGAGAGAGAGAGAGATTGAGAGAGATTTCTGGGACTGGATTTGGAGACCTACAAGGCCTTTCTGCTTTGACCACTTTATGTCCCTGTTGAGTCTGTTATTTGAAGCTAGTTTGGAAAGCTGTAGGAGGAGCAAACATCATTTCTCCCCCTCTCTCCAATAAACTATGGTCAGTAAGCACCATCTACAATGAATTATTCCTGCTTTAAGCCATCCAAAAGGGGATGCTTCTTCTACAGTAGCATGTACTTGCTCCAACAAGTACATTTATAATTTAAGGTTTTCATGCACTTCTTTTCCCTCTAGAGCTACTGTTTTTTTTTGTGTGTGTGTGTGTGTGTGTGTCGTGTAATTCATTAAAAACAAATGTGGAACAGTTGATGTGTTAGATTTTGACTAAGGAGAACTTGACCCAGCACCTCTTCTCAAAGCCAGGAAGTTTTCTGGGCAGCCTTGACCCAGTCCTCAAGCTGTTTATAGGAACAGATCCCATAAATGTCATATCTACGCAGTGAGCTGCATTTATGCATAGAAGAGCCCAGTGCTTGTAAGCACTGTGCAAACACTTGGGATTTTGTAAATTGGGTGGCCTCTTCTATTTCCTTACCATGAGTTTTGTAAGGACAAGAGGAACTATTTTGCATGGTACAGTGTGTCCCTTGGAACAGAATGGGAAAAGGTGGCTCTCTAGATATTGCAATTACAATTCCCATCAGCTTGATAATTGGCCATACTGCTTTGGGCTGATGAGAAACATATTCAGCAAATCTCTGGCATATCAGAGGTTATTGCCTCCTGTTTTTCTGTGTATTTTTTAAAGAGGCAGGATAAAAATGTAATGTGGATTAAGCCTGTAAGCATTCTCCTTACCTTATATACTTCACTGTGTGCATGTATGCAAAGGAGAGACATGGCTATGGAAGAAAGAGACTCCACAAAAGGCCATTGTGATTATTTCAGGCAAAGCAGACTGAGGATCATTTAATTCAGCCTTTACTCATGAGAATTATTCCCACAAGGAATCGCGCAACTCTGCCTGCTTTGGCTCAGAATACAGAAGGCAATTGAATCAAAGGAATCCATTTCCACTCGCATTCATCCAGCCTGGGAAATTCAGTGGGCCGCAGCATTTGTGTCAGCAGGGGATTCCTTGCTCCTAGCGTTAAATTACTGTCATAATCGCTCAATTATTTCTTCCTTGTACTGTTTAAAATAAAAATCCATCACATTCAGAGGTTCTCCCCCCATCATTTATTAGGTTGAGTGTTTAGGAAAATCAATTATACTCAGTCGGGCATGAATTGATGAATGTTCGTGCAATAATTGCCAGTTGTTAAATCAAATGTACATTCTCTCCCTCTTCCCCCATCCTCACTTCCTGATTTCCTCCCCCTCCCTCCCTCTTTTTCAGAGGGCAGAGGTAGCTCAAAGAGAAGCAGAATCCTTGAAGGAGCAACTCTCATCTGCAAACAAATCTCTCCAGCTGGCTAACCAGATTCAGAAAGCACCGGATGTGGTAAGAGGCAGCATTCTATTCCCCATAATCTTCTTGCAGCGCCTGCCGTCAAACTTCTTAAACTTTCCTTCTGTGTAAAGCTGAATTGTTGAGCCAGAATCTTCTACTCTGGAAGAACTGGACATTTCAGGACTGGGGTGTTTGCAAGGCCGTCTTAACAGTTTTATGGGCCCCAGCCAATGTACTGGAGCCCCTATGACAACTACTCACAGGAATAAAAATGTAAATGGTCGATAAAATTAAATATACATTTGCATGTTAGTATTAATTAAAAGGTCTTTGAACTATGGTGCTGGAGAAGACTCCTGCGAGTCCCTTGGACTGCAAGCCGATCAAACCGGTCAGTCCTAGAGGAGATCAACCCTGACTGCCCTTTAGAAGGCCAGATCCTGAAGAGGAAACTCAAACACTTTGGCCACCTAATGAGAAGGACGGAGTCACTGGAGAAGAGCCTGATCTGGGAAAGATTGAAGGCAAAAGAATAATGGGATGACAGAGATTGAGGTGGCTGGATGGAGTCACCGAAGCAGTAGGGGTGAGCTTAAATGGACTCCAGAGGATGGTGGAGGACAGGAAGGCCTGGAAGAACGTTGTCCATGGGGTCGCGATGGGTCGGACACGACTTCGCAACTAACAACAACAAATTAATTTTAAAATGCAATAAATGTAATAAATACGTTGCTGTATTTATATGATACAAGGTGCAGATAGATAGCAGTGTTACAATGTCTCAGGGGTTGCCATAAAGAAGAGGGAGTCAAACTATTCTCCAAGGCACCTGAGGGTAGAACAAGAAGCAATGGGTGGAAACTAATCAAGGAGAGAAGCAACTTAGAACTGAGGAGAAACTTCCTGACAGTTAGAACAATTAATCAGTGGAACAGAAGTTGCCTCCAGAAGTTGTGAATGCCCCAACACTGGAAGTCTTTAGGAAGATGTTGGATAGCCATTTGTCTGAAATGGTATAAGGTTTCCTGCCTAGGCAGGGGGTTGGAGTAGAAGACCTCCAAGGTCCCTTCCAACTCTGCTATTGTATTGTATTGCATTGACAGGTTAACATACACAGATTAGTATGGGGCTGCTATGCTCGTGGGGCCCAGGGGCAAATCAGGCCCATGCGTTAAGACAGTCCTGGGTGTTTGCAGAGGAAGCATGTATATAATAACCCTGCGGTTTTCTGAGGGAAGCTGGAAGGTAACGTTTGCTGATCTAAAGCCAATTGTGCTCTCTTCTGCCAGTAGATTGTTAGAATTGTGTTTCTTTATTTGAAACGTTTGTATAGTCGTCCATTTTAAACTAACCCTGCGGGGGCTTAAAAATAACATGGGAATGGGAAATGGAACAGGGGGTGTATGGAGCTTCATGCCATGCCTCTAATGTACCAGTTGCATGCTAGCCAGTTACAGAAAGTGATGACCTCTCCCTTGCTGAGCCATATATTCATCTCCAGGAACAGTGAATATTTATATCATATATAGGCCTTAGAATAGATTCATTATTTTCATGGTTCGTTTCCCAGATCTCATGATAAATAGAGGTATAGAATAGAATAGAATAGAATAGAATAGAATAGAATAGAATAGAATAGAATAGAATAGGAGAGTTGGAAGGGACCTTGGAGGTCTTCTAGCCCAATCCCCTGCTCAGGCAGGAAATCCTATACCAGGGGTGTCCAAACTTGGGAACTTTAAGACTTGTGGACTTCAACTCCCAGAATTCCCCAGCCAGCATGGCTGGCTGGGGAATTCTGGGAGTTGAAGTCCACAAGTCTTAAAGTTCCCAAGTTTGGACACCCCTGTCCTATACCATTTCAGACAACTGGTTGTCCAGTCTCTTCTTTAAAACTTCCAGTGTTGGAGAATTCACAACTTTGTTTGTTGTTCTTCTTCTTTGCATATCCTAACACTTTCTAGGTACAGGTAAGTTCTCGATTTAACAACAGTTCCTTTAGTGACCGAAGTCACAACAGCATTGAAATAAGTAACTTATGACCATTTTTCAGACTTACAACTGTGTCAACATCTCCATGGTCACAGGATCAAAATTTGAACAGTTGGAAACTGGCATGTATTTTTGATGGCTGAAATGTCCCGGGGTCAGGTGATCCCCTTTGACCTTCTGACAAGCAAAGTCAATGGGGAAGCCAGATTCACTTAACAATTGGGTTAATAACAATGGCAATGATTCACTTAATAACTGCGGCAAGAAAGATCATAAAATGTCTCACTTAGAAACAGAAATGTTGGGCTCAATTGTGGTTGCAAGTCAAGGACTACCTGTGCGTGTGTGTGCGAGCGCGCTCACACACATACCTACACACATACACTGCGAGAAATCAGACGGATCTACAGTAGGCACTTAATTCGATTTGTTTTTATAAAGAGGCTCTAAGTGTGATATTCCCATGAAGGAAGAATACTTTACACTGGCCCAAACCATATGTAGTCTTAACGTAGCATTTATCATTATTACACAAGCAAGATGCTGTAAGCTTGAGTAAAACCTTGGGCAAGGCTTTGCAAATTTATGTAGTAATGGTTTAATTGTATCTTGTGCTTGTCGGTTGTGATTCTTCATAAACCAGGAAAAACATCAAGGCAATTTCTAGTTTAAGGGTTAAGTTCCAGTTAAATGCTAAGCAAGCTATAGGCCCTGGATTATTTGGGTAGAGTTTGCCTTAAACATTGATTTCTAGTGTGTATATCATTACAACCCAATCCTGAAAGTTCACCTAAATGATCAGTTCCAAAGTTGAATTAATGCATAGGTACCCTCTGTGAGGCTGGGGGATGGGCAAATTCTACCTTGGTTAAAAGTTTCATAAGAACTACGGAAACCGTCTCCAGAAGGCTCAACAGTGTCTCTACCAAAACATCCAAGAATGTTTATTATTCCAAATAATGGTGATTAATTAATAGAACATAGTGTATTGAAGTATGATTGAAGCAGATATTAGTTACAGCACAAACCTCAGCGGTCCCTTCCAGCCCTACCATTCAATTAAATAAAATGTTCTAACAACAGCAGTACAAGATAGCTCCTAATCAGGATATATTTTTTTCAAGCCCAGCTTTCTCCCAATTTGCTATCTTTAGGAGGGAGGGTAGGACAAGCCCAGCACATTGAGAAACAGCCAGGCTGGGGAAAGCTTTATTGGCTGTTGGCCTTGAAAGTAGATTTTCTGGGTAGATGTTCCGTTGCATAAAATAAGAAATTGTTTGGAAATAAAAATGAGTCTGTATAATCAAACCCGACTTAATCCAAAAAGGAGACTTATACAGTATATCAAGCTGGTAAACTAACTACAGGTAGTCCTCAACTTATGACCACAATTGAGCCCCAAATGTATGTTGCTAGAAATTTGTTGAGTGAGTTTTGCCTCATTTTACGACTTTTCTGTGCCACATTTGTTAAGTGAATCAGTGCAGTTGTTAAATTAGTAACACGGCTGTTAAAGGGAATCTGGTTTCCCCCATTGACTTTGCTTGTCAGAAGGTCGCAAAAGGGGATCACATGACCCTGGGACACTGCAACCGTCATAAATGCGAGTCAGTTGTCAAGCATCCGAATGTAAATCACGTGACCAGGGGGGGGCTGCCACGGTTGTAAGTGTGCAAAATGCTCATGAGTCACTTTTTTCAGTGCTGTTGTAACCTCGGTCACTGAGTGAACTGTCGCAAGTTGAGAACTACCTGTACATTGATTAATAATACTGCCTGAAAAATCAATTATGTTAATTGACTTTAATTCAAATTAAAGATCCTTTTAAAAAGTTCTAAAAGATCAGATAGCAAATCTATATTTGTAAATACAAAATTACTTGTATTTTAAAATGCAGACAATATGCAAGAGACATGACTTATCTCTGACTGAAAACTGGCACATATGCATTTTCTATTAAATCTGTTTCTTAATTTGACAAGAACTGAGTCTTTTTTACATGTATGTAAATGTTATTGAAGTGATCGATGCTACATGTTTTCATGACTGACTCCCGATATGTTTTATTCTTTGGCAGCTCTGTAAATTGTAAATTATTTTTTCTCTAGCATGTTTCAAAACCTCCCAGAAGAAAATAGTACATTTGAAAATAGTACAATAGGTTGACCTGTCCATTCTCTATAATCCAATACTAGCTTTTCATTTTTAAAGTGCTGCAGGTAATATTTGTCATGTTGCTTTGCCACTGTGTGATCTCTTGTGTCTCCTCTCTTTCCAATTCCCTTTTAGGAGCAGGCCATTGAAGTGTTGACACGATCCAGCCTGGAAGTAGAACTGGCCTCCAAAGAACGAGAAATTGCTCAGCTGGTGGAAGATGTTCAGAGACTCCAAGGCAACCTTACCAAACTTCGGGAAAATTCCACCAGCCAGATCTCCCAGCTCGAGCAGCAGCTGACTGCCAAGAACAGCACTCTCAAAGTAAGTCAGCAGTTTGGTTTCCACTATTGCTTTAGATAGGATCTGGGAGGAAGGTAAATTGCATATTTGGCCTCGGATGCTATTTTGACAAATACACTGTCATGGTTCCAAGTAATGACCCCATAGAAAACAGAACTCCGAGGCCGGCAGATTCCTCAAAGAACAATTTTATTGGAGATGTCATATTGGCACAAACTGGTGAAAACCGACTCTGAAAGTTCCTACGGTTTTCACTGGATTAAAAAGTGAAAGTTCCCCCTTTCCCCAAACAATCAGTCACATTGTCCAGTCAAGGTGCTGGCTGGTTGCCTGGTTACTCCACTCCTCCTCTCCGCAGACAGCTGTTAGAATGTCCTTGGTTCCCACAGGGAACTATTTTGTTTTGGCTACAAAACGCCCATCTAACTATGTTTCTACTCCCCATGCCTTCTTCGCATTGTGGCAATCCTGAAGCCTCCAAAATGGCCCCAACATTATTCCTAGTGCTGTGGTAGATCCTTTCAACCAGTTAATCACATGTAGAATTCAGATTGGTTCTGCCAGAAAAAAAGCATCCAAGAGAAAGGTAAAGATTTCCCCTTTACCAGTCATATCTTACTTAGGAGGCAGTGCTCCTTTCTATTTCCTAGCCGAGGGAGCCAACGTTGTCTGAAGACATTTCTGTGATCACATGGCCAGAATGACTATGCGCCAAGGCACTCAGAACACTGTTACTTTGCCGCCGAAGTGGTATCTATCTACTCATATTTGTGTGCTTTCAAACTGCTGAATGGGCAGGAGTTAGGACAAGTAACGGGAGCTCACCCTGTTGTGCAGTGCTTGGTTCTCAAACCTGGGCTGTCAGTAAGTAGGCAGATACAGTCCGTTTATTCTCCATCAGGAAATTTAGCCGCCACTCACAGGCCATAATCTGAGACACTCCTATTTGCCCAGCGGACAACCTGTCTACAAGAGTTTACAAGACCCGGAGAGCAGTGTCTTTGGGGAGTTTGCTGCTTGGGAAGCGGAGATTTTGAGTGATTACATATTTCATGAGAGCCAGCTTGGTGTAGATCTTACAGCAATGATGGCGCACCTTTTAGACACTGAGTACCCAAACTGCGCATGCGTGCATGCCCAAACTGAAAGGTGTGGGCATGCGAACATGTGCATGTGCAGACATGCGCATGCGCAGATATACGCAGACCTGCACTGCAGAGACCCAAAGACTGGCGGGAAGCAGGGAATTCCAGCACCGGGAGCGCGGCAAGAGGTAGGATCTTTTTCTTTCCTGAGCTTCTGTTTCGTCATTTACAGGGAAACAGAAGCTCACGAAAGAAACGCCACTGAGATCTGACCTGGGGCGGCGGCGCGCGTGCCAGCAGTGAGGCCTCTGCATGCCACCTCTGACACGCGTGCCATAGGTTCGGCATCATGGTCTTAAGGCATCAGGCGGGAAACCCAGAGATTATTAGTTTTAGTCCTGCCTTAGGCACAAAACACGAACTAAGTCACTTTGGCCAGATACTTTCTTTCAGCCCTAAGAAGGAAGCAGTGGCAAACCACTTCTGAGAAACCTTGCCAAGAAAATTGCAAAGACTTGTCCAGGCAGTCTCTGAGAATCAGACAGGGGTTGACCGGAAGTAAAAAGAAGAAAAAAACATACTTCACAAGCTCTATTGAATTTGAGTGAAGTCTGGTTGCTGTATCCGTAGATGGGGAAAAGACAACACAGCCTGATACTTTACCTCCCGATTCAGAGCTGTGTGATTTCCTACCCTCGGGGGGGGGGGGGGGGGAGGAGGCTAAATTTGATTGAGTGATTAAATAAGTGACTTAAACTAAAGTCTGAAAGACTTATTAAGTTGATCTTCCTCAGTCATTTTTTGTGCCCATTGTTTAGGTTAATACATTGTGATGGGTTTCTTGATAAACTTTTCTTAACTGCTGCATAGGAATTTCTCTCATTCTCCCCCCCCCCTCCCAATTAAAGCATCAGCTGCTGGTGTAGGAGTATTTTTAGACCTTGCACAGCATTAGAAACATGCCTTTTATTTTGTCTGAAAAAGAATCAAGTTGATAGTTAGAGCCAGATATTTGTTCCTCCAGATTGTCTCACAGCTTGAACCTTTTGTTCCACTTTGCATTTCACTGGGTTCTTCCAGACAATTATTATGCTAATCTTTTTCCACAACTGTTGCAGGCTGTGGAAGCACTCGGGGTCTAAATGGCTGGAGTGCACAGTTTCACATTTGTCAAAGGCCCTACTAAGTCAGTTTTTCCGATTTCTCTTCGTCCGGGAACAATCTTCAGCCTTAGAAAAGATCCTTGAGGAGAAGATGGTAGTTAGCTTGAAAAAATTAAAAGGTCAACAGATGTTCTGACCTAGGCTTCCCAAGAGCATGAAGCAAACTCCTTGTCCCGATAAAAAAACCTTTTATTAATTTACTATGAATTCTGCTCATTCACATCCAGCAAAATCTTTCAAGGGAGGATTTACAGTTACAGACCTTATCTGGCTTGGAGAGCTGACAGGCCGATCTCTGCAAAACTTGGCAAGGAGTCTCAGAGAGGCACGAACCAATTAAGCGAATTAATTGTCACCTGCAAACTCCACTCCCCTTTTATTCCCTATGGGAGGGGCCATTCAACGTCCACCTGTGGCCTTACTCCCAAGTTGACCCCTGTTCTTTAGCTGTTCCCTTCGTCTGGCAACTCTGCGCATGCGCACACTGGGAACAGGCTCCAGCTGTTCGTCTGCCTCACTGATGTCCGACTCTGAAGGCAGCTGATAACTGGCATACTGCTCTGGCCCCCTCTCTGCCTCCGACACAGAGCCCTCATCAGAGCCTTCCCCAGACTCCAGGACTGGCCCATGTTCCTCCTCGACCTCCTCACTGTATGAATTTGCTGCCAGCTCTGCTGGCAGGCCACAACAACAGATTAGACATTGCAATATTGTTTTAAAAACCACAACCTCAACCCTTATTGATTAATCCAAGAAATGTCTTAACAGTGAAAGTTCCATATTGCTTAAAGCCTTGTAGGTTGAAAGGTGAACTTTAAATCTTGATATCTAATTGCAACCAGTGCAGTTGCTTCAACGGAGATGCGATGTGTGCGCCATCAGGCACCCCATTCAGAAACTGGCTTCATTCAAGATCATTCCACAATTTTCAGATCAAACATAAATATAGACATAACAATAATCCAGGCCTGATTCTACCCATTGTGTAAATAACATTTGTTAATCTGTATCTATCCAGAAAAGGGCATCACTGGTTTATTAATTAAATAAGAAAATAGGTACTCCTGAACACAGCAGAGTCCTATTTAGAATAGGCAGGCTGTCCACATCCTATGTTTGGAGACTGTCCACACACCCAAAAGTTGTTCTTGTGGTCAGAATTTCTTAATCCTCATTGACTCCCTCATTTCATTCTAGACACAGAGTCTCTCTTAGTGATATACGGAAATAGAGCCAATGTCATTGATATTGGGTGATAAACCACAGAAAATCAATTTGTTTGTGGCAATCTTTAAGTAAAAGCAGCAGAAACTATATTTATCTGTCTATGATAGTGGGTAATAGAAAAGACGTGTCCTTTCTCTTTCTGTGTGTGTGATTGAAACAAATTTAATCTTACCACTTTTTCCTTTTTATTTATTTTTTCTTAGCTTTGTAGGAAGGCTACCTTGTAAAATAAAAAATATCTAATCAAAATTATTTTTCATTTCTTTATTGTCTATAAGCAACTGGAAGAAAAGTTGAAGGTGCAAGCTGACTATGATGAGGTTAAGAAAGAATTAAAGTAAGTGTTTCTACCTACCATTGAGTTGCAGTGCCATATATATATATATATTTATATGTATATATGTACATATATAAATTAAATAGTTTTCAGCTAAAAGTCAACTTGTAGTCACCAAGCAAAAAAGAAAAAAGAAATGAAATCTATGATATATGATCTATCAATCTATGATACTGAAGGGGTTTAGTACTACAGTACCCATACACATCACATATACAGAAATTACCAATAAATTTTGGGAAATGTGTCTTGAACCTTGTCTATAGCCTTCAATCGCTTAATGGAATAATTGTTTTTGTGAAAACATAAGAGAGCCTCTTTGAGTCTCCAGATACCAGTTAAGCAACTAAAATTTAATTTAATTTTAAATTTCAATTCTCTATTTGTTGTTTTTTATGTTTTATATGACATTTTTATTGAATCATTAGGAGCCATCTAGAGTCCCCTTTAGCCAATGGATAGCACATGAATGTAATAAATAATAATAAAATACCACCATACCTGATCAAGATTTGTGGAATTTACAGACAGACTCCAAAACAGGGAAATTCTTAAAGCAGAAAGTAACTTCCCAAATAATTGAATAAGGATTGGATATGCCCAGTTATCAGAAAACACTGACTGACGAGTGAAGTTTTAAAGAGATAGGTGGAGGGGAGTCAGACCAGACTGGGAAAGTTTGGGGGGGAAAACAGACCTGTCACCTGGCTAAAACTCCCAGCTGCATTTTTTTTGCTGTAGGTCCCATTTAAACTTACCAAGCTTGTCAGCCACATTATGGACTTGCTTAGACTTCACATAGGCACTGTAGAAAGACCCATTAAAGTTGGCCTGCCAAGTAGAAGAGGGAAGAGCAGATACTCTGGTAATTATAGGAACCCTATGACTGGCAGAGAAAAGCAGAAAGATTTCTTTTGGAAGGAAACCCTGTGAAATGAAGAATGACTCTTTCCTAGCAGGCCTCTAAAAATAGTTTAAGGAGACCCAGATTTATTTACTGATTTTATTTATTATAAATAAATATAAAATCCTATCATTTTACCCTTAGGGTACTCAGACCATCTCTGTCCTCCTATTCTTTCATACTGTCCACTGGCAGTACCCTTTTCATATACTGTCTTATATTCCAGTGTGAAATAATGGCCATTTGTCAGCAGAAACCCTCTGCACCGTATCTCCGACAAAAGTAATCAGGCTATATTCAAAAAAATAAATAAATTGATTCATTTCTGATGTCAAAAATGAGCCGTGTTCAAATTCAAAGAAGGGAACACTTAAACTCTCTGGGTTAATATCTCAAGACGGTTGTCCTTAAGAAAAGAAATGCCAAAGATTGATTTTATATGAAACAACTGAGTTGAAATTTATTCATTTGGAGAGTTAACATTATTTTTCAAGGATTACACAGAGGCCATTTTGCATCACACTGCATGTGTTAAATGGCTCACTGGTGCTAGAATGTGTCACACCTAATAACTGTTTTGTGAATGTCCATTGTCAAGAAATTAATTATCACTGTCTATACCATCTACTTCGTGTTTTCCACTGACCAGTTCCACCCACTTAATCTTTGTGTATATTCTCTCTCACACACACACACACAGAGAGAGAGAGAGAGAGAGAGAGAGAGAGAGAGAGAGAGAGAGAGATTAAATGGGTGGAACTGTAGACAGTATGATACAGAATATATTTATTAAGAATTTTAAACAAAAGATAAAAACTTAAGAACTAATACAAAGAGAAAGAAGGGGAACAAAGAAAAAGTCAAGAGTTCAAAAAGAAAAAAAAATAGAAGTTACTTCCAATTTCCTTTACAGCAGGGGTGTCCAATCATGGCAATTCTAAGACATGTGGACTTCAACTCCCAAAATTCCCCAGCCAACTGCCTGTGGAATTCTGAGACTTGAGGTCCACAGGTCTTAAAGTTGCCAAGGTTGGACACCCTGCTTTACAATATGAATCACAATTATAAATACAATATTACCTCTTACTCCATGATTACAAAAACAAGTTCTTCTTTTTCTATTATCTTTTCGCCTAATTCAACATGTAGATCATAAGTTCATTTTTTTCTGTTTGATGCAAAAAGTTCATAAGAATGAATGTACATAGTGGTGGGTTTTTTTTCTTTTTGTTTTCAAATATTTTCTTCCTTAATTTAGCCATCTTTAACACCTCCATTTGAATCTCATCTAAATCATCTTTAAATCTTTCTTTCGTAATCATCTTTAACTCTCTCACCTTCTGAATAGAATTCAGACAAAATCTTGGCTTTTTGAAAGTAAATATCACACCTTTTAGGTTGTCCTATCTAAATGAAATTTGTGTGTGTGTGTTTAAACTTTCAATTTAAAAAATCCCCACTTCTTTCTGTTCAATAAAACTCTAATATCAATTTCTTTCTTCTAAAGAAATAACTATATTATCCATTTTCAATCTTGTATTAAAATGCTGCTGCAAAATGTGATATCTTGCTTTCTTCTTAACAAAGTTCACCAAACTCCTTTCTATGAGACATTTCTTGTTCTAGCAAATCTGGAATTTATTTATAAACTTTATCAATCTCTGTCTCAGTCTTCTCCTCTTCTCAATCCAAAAGTTTGCTAAAGCTTTAACAATCCTTATCTAATACCTTCACCTGAGTTTTCTGGAATTCTCAAGTAGAATTCTTCCTCTCGATTTCAATAGGGCCACATTATTCAATTCTCTTTCTAACTCTCTTACATAACATCATCTTTAAAATTTCCATTAATCTGTTTTGTTTCTCCAAACATTTGTTTTGCAGAACATTCCACTTTCTTAACTTTTTCTTTAACCTCTTTTCTCATCTTTGCACATTTTTCATGCTTTTTTAAAAAACGCTTCAACTTATTATTCAAAGATTGTCCAACTTACTATGTATTGTCTGAAGCAAATTTGGTGTCATTCTCTTCTCTGCAGATTGCTTTTCCAAACCTCTCCTTCCTTCCATCCTTGAAGCTTTTCTCATTGTTGCCATTTTGATATTATAGTCTAAAGATAGAAGTAACTCTGGCAGAGGAAAGAAACAAACTTCCTCTCTTTTTTTTCTCTTTCATCTTTTTATGCCTTTAACACTTTCATCTCTGATGACACATTCCACAGCTTCAAACCACATCACATTTCACATCTCCATAGCAACAAGTATCAGAGCCTGGGTCATATTACCTTACTTTTGTTTGGTAAAATCCATCAATTTCTTGCATTTCACATCTAAATTTCTTTCCAATTTAGATGTGAAAAGAAAGCATTCCCACAAAGGTCTGGTCCATTTGTCTAGTTTAATTCAAGTTTACACAAAAGAACTTTCGCCAGAAATAAAAATAGTGAAAATAAAATGTTAGCGCATGCTTTTGTTTGTTTTAAACTTTCTGCAATCATTGGATGGGGTTTTTTGCCCAAAAATCTTGAATTGTTAAAATCTTGTATTTTTTTAAAATCCAGAAAAATGATACATTCACCAAGAAGGATCTATCTTGCTGCAAAGGAAATTTATCTTTATCTGTACATTAATTAAATCCAGGGGTGGGCTTCAAAAATTTTAGCAACAGGTTCTCTGCCCCATTGCTGGATGGGTGTGGCCATGGTGCGCATAGCCTAGTTGGCCTCCTGCACCACGGGGGGTTGGGGCATTTTTGCCTTCCCTAGGCTCCGGAGGCTTTCCTTGAGTCTCTGGGAGGGTGAAAACTGCTTCCCCCCAGGCTCCTGAGGCCCTCTGAAGGCTGGAAACAGGCCCATCCCCCCTCCCCGTGAGCCCTGCAATTACCTCACATCCAAAATGGACCGTGTGGAGATTTCGGAGAGGGAAGGGGTGGGATGGGCATGACAAGCCAGGGATGGGATTTGGAGGTTCTCCAAACTGGCCATAATGTTAGCTACATGTTTTCCCGAACCTGGGCAATCCTGTAGTAGCCCACCCCTGATTAAATCCAAAATAGCTGAAATGGGAATGACTGGATCCATATAGGCTATAGTGTAGTTGTGTGTAAAGATGAATCCCACCACCCCAGCCACTTGCTTCTGTACATATATTCATACAATGAGCACACAGGCGTGGCATGTATGTATGTATGTATGTATGTATGTGTGTGTGTGTGTGTGTGTGTGTGTGTGTGTGTTACAACCCCTGGTATGCCCAAATATGGGAGGAAGCTCACTACTCCCTCTTTCTGGTCCTTCGGCACATTACAGAAAACCATCCAGGCAGAAAATCATATTTTTATTTTTAATGTTGCCTTTTTATATTTGTGTTGTATTTGTGCTGATAAATAAATAAAGGGATAATAGTATAGATCCATTTCAAGCTATTTAGCTCTCATCAGCTAGCCATACCCTTACTGGGATTGAGCCCAGGCATATCAGGGGTTGTAACACACACACACACACACACACACACACACACACACACACATATATTCCTGTGTCAACAAGATGGTTCACAAAAGCTATTGTATGTAAGAGTGTGAGTCTTTATGGTGCCACTTGGTTTTGCTGCATCAACTGCTATTCCACAAATGATTTTAATGTTTCTAGAAATGATTTTAATGTTTAATGACCCTTCTAGGTTTCATGAGAAATATCAAGCAATTATTTTGTCCTGTCCCCTTGGAGCCACTGGTTATTTAAATGAAAAAAAAATTCCTTTGAAAATCCTACAGTGTGTTGGGCTATGCAAATAATTTGTGTGTACTGTAATTTTCTTGATAAGCGAGTTAGAGTATTTTACATATATTTCACATTTAACATTCATTTATGATTATGGCAGTAGTGACTTGCTTGTTTGTGTTGGTTTTTTGCCATTTTATTATGACTGTGTTCCCTCTTAGCCTTCAAGTGACATATATATAAATTTATATTGTTTCTGACAGTTTAAAATGTTATATCCTTATTAACCTTTAAATTTATTGTTACAAATGAGCCTGGCGGAATCTCACTGTGCAGTGATTTAGGGGACGTTTGAGAGGATGCTTTTCTCTGATAACTAACATTAGTACTTATTCTATATTCATTATCAGATTATATGATTCCGAAGAAAAGTTGTTAAAGTTATCACTTAGGGTGTTCCTGGAGAGCCGAAAATTACAGCGTTAATGCCCTTTAGTAAAGCTGTTAGGAAAGGACAGAGCAGAAAATAACTTCTCTTTTTCCACTTTGCAGCATCCTGAAGTCCATGGAGTTTGCGCCATCTGACGGCTCAAGCATCCAGGTAATTCATTCAATTTTCAGGTAGAGCAAAGCTGGGTAGATTTTTTTTTTGAATGCTCGCTTGGATAGAGAACTTCCTATTCAAATGTAGTAAGAGTTTGTAGGAATTGTAAGCCATCACAGCTATTTTTTTCTTCTTTTACGGAAAAATCTTACTTTCTCTGTTAGCTGGTATTCACAGTATGGCTGCTGTTTTTTTTCTGGTATTGGATATTGGTACGTTTAAGCTGCCCAGAGTTGCTTTGAAATGAGATGGGCGGCAAATAAATTTAATAAATAAATAAATAAATATTACAGAGGAAAATAATGCAGAAATGAAAACAAGAATTGGAAGTAGGAACTTGTGGTGTAGAACTTCCCTAAATCACAAGCTCCTTCAACGACCAAGGGTTTATAAGATGGATCAGACCCAATAGTAGTTTGATTGTCATATGTACTTTAACGTATGAAACCTTGGGCTCACTGGCTCCTCCATGAGTAGCACAGTAACACCCCAACTAGTGAGGATTTGATCATCGTCGCACATCATTTGTGGCAAGATTTCAACAGGCACCTTGCCTACTTAAGCCTAATTTATTGTGACCCAGCTAGCCATGCAAGATGTTTGAAGATGGTTAGAATGATTAGAATTACCCAAATAGACAACTGTTTGGAAAGTTGTCATTAACGTGAACTTTCTGGAGTCTTAAGGTGTTAATGCAGATGACCAAAGAGGCTGTATTTTTCTCCTTCATCCACTAACACAATTATCTCCACTGTTGTATGAGCATTGGGCTGATTATATGAAGAATAATTAATAAAGCCAAACCATTTACAACATAAACATTGAAGAGGGGGTTAGCTCCAGTTTCTCTTAATATCAGTTCAGAGAGAAATAGAGGTTTGGCCATTTGAACCATCTCCCTGATCTGAAAAGTACAACAACTTACCTGTTGTGGCATCTCTCAATCTGTTGGTATTACAACTGCCAGAATTATCTCACTACTACGCTCCCTTTTTTGCTCTTTTTTGCCTTCCCCCAGCCCTCAGGAGCATTTTACAAGCCTCCCAAACCCTCTGCACGTCCATTTTTGCAAAGTGGGTAGGGTTTTGGTAGGCCCAAAGTGCTGTATTCAGTGTATAAGATGCACCCAGATTTTCACCCTCTTCTTTGAGGGAAAAAGGTGTGTCTTATACTCCGAAAAATAAGGTATATTGAAAATTCCACAAATTCATCTCAACACACTTCAATGGGGTCAGATTTTCCACATTGACCTCATTCTCATTCCGTGCATGTCGTTCTAAAAACAGTTAACTAGAACTCTTTAATGCCATAAGTTTGATTCCTAAATGCACAATTGAATTAAATTAAATCTTGTGCAAAAGGAAAATGTCCCCAACTTTCCTTGCTGCGTGTTGGTTTCATTGGCTCATAGATTGCAAGCTGGATTCCATCATCTTTAGTGATTTTGGTGATTCTGTGCAAGAAAGGAGAAAGGAATGGCTTTGGTTACTGCTTTCATTGATTTCTTCTTTTCATACAACTAGAAATGTTGTATAATGTTGCAAGGAAGGTAACGGCTGATATTCTGGTGTCTAAAGATAAGCAGATGTTTTAAAAAAAAGATTTAGTGAAGCATTTAAACAGTCTCTCCAGCCACTAAGCAAAGCATTGAAGTGCCATACATTAGATTCTGCCCTCTTTTGAATTCCCACCCTATCGTCCCAAGACATCATCCTAAACCAGTTCTCATTCTTTCTCTTTGTTCTCTCTACATCTCCATAGGATGCTACATCAAAACCACTGGAGGTCTTACTGCTGGAGAAAAACCGCCTGCTGCAGTCGGAAAATGCCACGCTGCGGATCACAAACAGTGACCTGAGTGGTAAGTGGCTGGGAGAAAAATAGGTAATTATTATTTTAGGCTGTGCTTGCTCTCCGGAGATGAGGATGTGGAAAGGGAAGGGGATGTGTGAACCCAAGGCCACTGCATGACAGAAAGATGAATGGTCAGCAAGGATCTTGCCTTATCTTGGGAGTCCCCTCTTATACTATAGATAATAGACTAAGACTTTGGGGCCCTTAGAAAAATAGTAAAGGTTAAGAGGGAGAAATGTTCTCATATGTTGGGATGAGCAGCATTTGAGCCTGCCTTCCAATTTCAATTGTTTTGTCTGACCGTGGCATTATTTCCTATGCACACCTTTCCCAAAACGTAGATTGGCGTTTCAAGGAGACCCTGCCTTGTTTTCATAGCTGATTCATTCACCCAAATCCTGAACTACCTTTATTTCCATTAGCGGTGAATTTTGGCTTCATTTGGCTGCTTATGTGTTTTGTTTGGAAGGGATGCTTCACATGCCATAAATGAACGATACAAGTGGGGGGTCTCCAAATAAATAGAATTTTCTGGCGTTTGGGTTTTGTTTTTCTTTCAAGTAAAGTTTCTAGAGCTGGTGCCTAATGTGTCAATGGGCAGTTGGGCGATTGCTGCCTTGTGCGCAGTTTGTGTGTTCTTCTGTGGCTTCCTTTGAGCAGTGGTTTCTATGTCTTGTATGTGTTTCACCTAGCCTTGATAAATGTTTGCTGCATTTGGGCTCAAACAAGGTCTGTTCCTGTCTGTGTGTGTGTGTGTGTGTGTGTGTGTGTGTGTGTACGCGCGTGGAGGGGTTTGGAACGACTCAAAATGTTCAAGGAACCAAAGTAATTTTTTGTGTGTGCGTCAATGAATTTTAAACCAAAACAAAAGAATTACGTAACTGCACTTCATGTCATTGTTCTACTGCTAATATTTGGAAGGGGGAATTCTCCAGGCTGCAACATACAAGAAAGGTGCAAACATGAAATGCATGTTGTTTGTCTTGGGGGCCTTGTTTGGCTTATTAAAATTAAAAGAAACAAACAAAAAAACAAAAAACAAAACGAAAACCCAAACCACTTTCTTCATTGGCCCTTATTTCAAGAACAAAACAAAACGCAACCTGCACTATTTTTCCCTTTTGTGGGGCAAGCTCTGCATTTTGGTCTTGGTTTCCCCCCTTCTTTTTGATCCCCCATAATGCATTATGTTTGACCTTCCTTGTAGGGTCAGCCAGGAGAAAAGGGAAAGACCAGCCTGAGAGTCAGCGTCCTGCAACCTTGCCGGCCTCCCCTCCTCCTCAGTTGCCCCGCAATGCAGGGGAGCAGGCTTCCAATACTAATGGTACACACCAGTTCTCACCAACGGGTTTAAGTCAAGACTTTTTCAGCTCATCCTTGGCAAGCTCCGGCTTACCCCTGGCTTCTACGGGAAAATTTGCACTAAACTCTCTCCTCCAGCGCCAACTTATGCAGTCCTTCTACACCAAGGCAATGCAGGAAGCGGGAAGCACAAGCATGATTTTTTCAGTAGGTCCCTACAGCACAAACTCCATATCTTCCCAAAGTCCCTTGCAACAAAGCCCGGACGTTAACGGCATGGCCCCATCACCCAACCAATCAGAAAGCACCGGCAGCACCTCAGAAGGTGAGGAGATAGACACAGCCGAAATTGCACGTCAGGTCAAAGAGCAATTGATCAAGCACAATATCGGACAGCGGATCTTTGGACACTACGTCTTGGGACTTTCTCAAGGATCTGTGAGCGAGATTCTGGCTCGACCTAAACCATGGAACAAGCTGACCGTGAGAGGCAAGGAGCCATTCAATAAAATGAAGCAGTTCCTTTCGGATGAGCAGAACATCTTGGCTTTGCGCAGCATCCAAGGCAGGCAGAGAGGTGAGTCACGAGGCCCTGGCCTCCAGCTTCTCTTTTGTGCATCTATGTTTGTCTAGATAGGAGACGCTGTCAAAAGAGAAAGGTGTCTGTCTCCATGTGTGGTTAAGTTGTCTGCTTGATGTTCAGTATATAATGTGGAAAGAATAGAGGGGTCCTTGCTAGGAATCAAGCTGAAATAGCAGAGTAAAAGATAGGTATCTAAGGATTGTGCTCCATCTCCATGGGAACGGATGGGAACTGCAAAAAAAAAGGACGGGGACCCCTGGGGCAGCTTCATTTCTGTGGGGCTGACCCCAGAGACGGATTCCAGTGGGCTGCGACCTGTGTAAGCTGATTGAGAGTGTACCTCTTAAACTCTCTGTCATGCATTGGGCAGCAGTGAAAGGAGGGCTGATGTTTTGTTTTGTTTTAAATGAAGTTTAACTTTGTAGGAAACTTTACGGATCTTGCCTGATCAATCCACAGCAGGGCAGGTTTTATCATTACATGATCCCTCTTGATTTTGGTTTGTTAAGCGTACATTTACAGGAGAGGTGTGTTGTTGTTTTTAAAGTAAAAGTTGTACTAGGATCCCTTGTCATTCCTTTGGTCAATCTCATTTGATTGGCAATGGAAAACGCAGTAATATTTGAAATGAATTCTAATAGTGGAGGGCTGCTACATTTCACCCATCTTTACAGGGGAATCTCCTGAGCATTTGTAAATCTAGTCCTCTTGCCTAATACGCCATCAGGTACATTGGGCTGCTAGACTCAGAACAACTTACTATGGTCCCTTGGGGCCAGGCAGATTCATATATGACAAACGCATCTGGTGGGTAGTCTAGCTGGTTGGGTAGATGCATATAACAGTAGCAGGCCAGATAAAAAGTCTCATCGAGCATTTTTAGTGAATGGAGTTAGACGTTGCCTATGTGATACAGAGATGACATAGGCATGTATTCTGTCCAAGGGTTATTTCTCTTTAACCACTCCAGCCCCATTGCAGAAACAAAACTTCTCCAAGAAACTACTTAATTGCCTTAAGTGTCCTAGGATGGAAGGTGTTTCCATCCCTTTTCTCTATTTTTAGCACCACCATCACTGGAAGCATGATCCATCAGAATCATAGACCAATAGACTGCAAATTTTAACTTTAATTTTTTTCACCAAAAATCAAATGACCAACCTCTTGCCAGATTGTAAACTCATTGTAAATGTAAAGCAAAGGGAGGCAGGAGCTCCCATGTTCCTTAGTCAAAAGTATCTTAGGTAGCAGTTTAGGGGGAAATTTGGATGAGCCGCTGCTAATCTTCATCTTTTAAGATCAAAAGTTCACCTTTTCTCCAAATAATAGCAATATAACTTATATACCGCTTTATAGTGCTTTTACAGCCCTCTCTAAGCAGTTTACAGAGTCAGCCCCCAACAATTTGGGTCCTCATTTTACTCACCTTGGAAGGATTGAAGGCTGAGTCAACCTTGAGCCTGGTGGGATTTGAACTGCCAATTTGCAGGAAGCCACTAGTCAGCAAAAGTGGCCTACAGTACTGCACTCTAACCACTGCGCCACTGAGGCTCTCAATACATTTGGGAAGTGCACTATATTAGAATTATTTATTGTATGCTTTATTTACTTTCAAATATTAAATCTACATCCTGGACCAGAGGTCTCCCATCTTGGCAAATTTAAGCCTGGTGGACTTTCAACTCCCACCTGGCTGGGGAATTCTGGGAGTTGAAGTCCACCAGGCTTAAAGTTGCCAGGGTGGGAGACATCTGTTCTGGATAGTTATCAGTGTTGTCTGGCAATTTGCAGTAAAGAGGGGGGGGGGGATGATACCTCAGGAAGGTACAAAATGCAAACTGTGAAATCATCTAGTTTAATAGAAGGAAGGACTAGGGGAGACATGATAGCAGTGTTCCAATATCTCAGGGGTTGCCACAAAGAAGAGGGAGTCAAACTATTCTCCAAAGCACATGAGGGTAGGACAAGAAGCAATGGGTGGAAACTAATCAAGGAGAGAAGCAACTTAGAACTGAGGAGAAACTTCCTGACAGTTAGAACAATTAATCAGTGGAACAGCTTGCCTCCAGAAGTTGTGAATGCCCCAACACTGGAAGTCTTTAAGAAGATGTTGGCTAGCCATTTGTCTGAAACTGTATAGGGTTTCCTGCCTAGGCAGGGGGTTGGACTAGAAGACCTCCAAGGTCCCTTCCAACTCTGCTATTGTATTCTATTATATTGTAAATCAGTTTGATGAGCACAACGAAACCAACATTAACTGACAATAAAAGAAAAGCGCCTAGACAGTCCTAGTTAGAAGAAAAGTGCATAGTTAGTCCTTGTTTAGCAACTGCCTCGTACAGCAACCATTTGTAGTTACAATGTCGATGAAAAAAATAACCAATCCTCACACTTTCTACCTTTGCCGATCTGTAAAGGAAAAGAAAGCTTGGAGTAAGATCACAGTTACACTTAGGGTCCACTTCGCTTAACAACGGAGCTGACTGCTCCAGCTGTGGTTGCTTTACACCTGTAGTGTAAAGACTTTTTTAAGAAAAACACACAGCTTTTGAGATTCAGAAGCTTGGGAATATAAAGTGTATGCATAAACGGAAGAGATGGTGCTGGGCTTTGAAACACAGGCTTGATGTGAATGCAGGTCACATCATTTATTCACCGTATTCACAATCATAGAAAGAGGTGAGAGAAGAGAGTGAGATGTCAGCTCCATCCCACTTGTAAAGCTAGTGTTCCTTTACAGGAGAACTGCATGTCTCAATCGTACCTTCATAAATATAATCAAATCTTGTGGGTTTTCCTTGGATTCAGAAATGTCCTCTTTAGTGGTAACCGCTGTCCTCCTATAGTGTGATTTTCACTCTTTGAGACTGAATTTGCACCCATGCGTTTGTCGTATTACCTTTGAGCCAGAGGTGTAAATATGTAGCCATGGGAGGCTTCTTATATGGCTCAGACATTGTGCAGTAAATGTGAAGCATAGCACAGGGCTGAAACTGGTCAGGTTTCACACCGTCTTATAAGATAGCATTTAAGATCGAACGATATAATTCTGAAAGATAAAAGAGTTCATAAGCAGGAATTGCCAGAGTTATACTATTCAAGATGGGGTTTACAGAGAGGCAGAAAGAATGCTGGTCTGTTCGTGCTGCAAACCGGAGCATTCTTATTTTATTAAGGAATATAAAATGACTGTTTATTTTGTTACAATCCTTGACGTTTGATATAGCATAAGAATTTCACTCATCCAAGGATGGGAAATGCTGGAAGCACATTGCATGGAGAAAGTAGGAGAGCTGTATCTTTCACCATTAAAAGTAAAATGTCCTCCTTGGTCTCTGTAGAGGCAAACAGGCAGACAACACTCAACTGAAGCTGTCATTTTTTCTCTGTAACTGTGAGAACTGAAAACATGAATTCTTAGCACATACATTTTCTCATACAGTGCCCCGCTAATACAGTAGCCAATGAGAGCCCAGTTACAGCCACCTGAGCATACAAAGGTTAAGCACAATTGTCTAGTGCTTACAATAATATGTGAGTGCTATGTGCAAAGGGCTGTGTTCCCTATAGTCTCATTCTTCTATGGGGCCTGGGGGCCTGGAGTGAAGAGCCAATTATTCTCCGCTTAGCTCCCTCTCAGGATATGTGATATGTCCAATATTCTGCCACTCATCATTTAAAATAGGATAACAACAGTGGTGGGATTCAAATAATTTAACAGCCGGTTCTCTGCCCTAATGACTGGTTGGGTGGGCATGGCCGGGAGTGTGACAGGCAGCACTTGGCTTCCTGCACTCCCCTGGGAGCAAAAGAGGGCCGTGGGGGCACATCCCCGTGCTCCATTTTGGGACTAGTAGGCCTCCCTGCAGCCTCCTGGGAACAAAAACAGGCCGCAGGAGAGGCGGACCGCAACACCCCCACCCCCCGGGCACCTCGCTTTGGGCCTAGTAGGAGCCAAAACGGGGCACGTGGGGACTCCTGGAAGGGGCGGGGCCAGCCACAAATTTAACAACCGCTTCTCCCGAACCAGCCGAATCACACCACTGGATAACAATATATCACATTGGTTGTTTTTTTTTAAAATAAGTACAGTTCAGAATAAGGATCATCATAGTCAACGATTTCCTGCCCGCTTTTTATTTTCCCAAGAGGCTAACTGGTATGGTTGGCTTGTTCCTCGTCATTATTCTATTACACAGTACTTTGGATATTCGTTTTGGAACAAACCTCCTTGCTGGTGTTTGTATGCAATAATATTAGCAGATGGAGATTTCCCCTTCCCAATTCCCAAAGTGAAATTGCTTGCCTTTCTAAGGAGTGGGATTTCATTTGGAAGGGAAGCTTTAAAGCAGGGGTGTCCAAACTTGGGAACTTTAAGACTTGTGGACTTCAACTCCCAGAATTCCCCAGCCAGCAGAGCTGGCTGGGGAATACTGGGAGTTGAAGTCCACAAGTCTTAAAGTTCCCAAGTTTGGACACCCCTGCTTTAAAGAGAACGGGGATTTGAGGAGGTGTTGTGTGTTTTTCTGAAGCAGAGCTTCTCTAGATTTGCCAAGAAGTGTTTATAGCATCTTACAGCATGTTCCCTTCCTTGGGGTCATCCGCTCTTGGAAGAATCACTGACCCATCTCTGTCTTTTTGTACCTTTTAGATGTTTATTTATATCTTTCTAATCTCCTTTTGATGCGTAGCTATAATCTTTATTAACCAGTAGTCTGCCTTGCTTCCTTTTTCAAAGTAGCCAGGCCTAAAAGGTTTATGCTTGATTTCACTGCTGCCCTTGCTCACTGTCCACTCCCTCCCTCCCTCCCTCCCTCCCCCTCCCTCTCCAACCCCTATAAGTATTAGGCAGTTTTTGTTTCATCTCACAAAGCCCAAAGTTATAAGAAGAACCATCCCCTGATTGTTTTGTTCTTACCCGACTTGTTTTTCAACAGAGAATCCAGGCCAGAACCTGAGCAGGCTATTTCAGGAAGTACCGAAACGAAGAAATGGGTCAGAAGGTACGTCACAGGCAGGTGTTTCTCTTTGCGGTTGATCTTTGGAAAGTGAAGTGTGCTTAGTTGTGTGTCGTCTTAATTGTTGTTGGTGTAAACACAAAAGGGGGTGCAGTTTGATTCTGGCCTGGAATCTGAGAGGAAAAACAGACAGTGTGCCCTGTGCAGCCGTAACATGGACTCCATCCAAGCTACATTTGAAACCACTTCTTCCCCTCCTATTCCTCTCCATATTAGTTCCATTGTTCCCTGCATTGGCAGGATTTCACGTTACAATTTGGTGTAACTTTGCTAACCAAAGTTATCCTGAGAATCAGTGCTTGAAGCAAGTATAAGTCTACAAACACTCTTTCTGAGGTCAACCCTGATTAGTATCCTACATAGTGCCAGAGATAATGCAAAATCAGATTGATGCTGGATAAGGAAAAGAGGAAGAGGAGTGGTAAATGATGCTTGGCAAAGAGTCCATGCTATATCTGTACTGGTGCAGTAGCATAAAACAAACCAAAGGTTAGCATCCAGATCACTTGTCCCCTCTTTTCTCTCTTTCTAAGTCTTTTGCTATACTAACCTGGCTCCTTCAAGTAAACTGACT
The DNA here is from genome assembly GCF_964273705.1 of Natrix helvetica. NCBI lineage: Eukaryota > Metazoa > Chordata > Lepidosauria > Squamata > Natricidae > Natrix > Natrix helvetica. Next base: position 279,446,492 of record NC_138552.1, read on the forward strand.
CACTCAGGCAAAGTTGGACTCCCCTACTCTCAATCCCATTAATTTTCTGCGCTTTCTTCAAGGAGCTCAGGTCAACATCCTTGGAAATCGGGGGTGAGAGCAACTTACCTTCGCTATTGGTTTGGGCGATGTGAGCGCGCATGTGCTTGCTTTCCTCACAAGCGCCACCTCCGTGCATGCACAGGACCTTCGATTTCTGACTGATCAGCTGTGACACGCAATTTAAATTAACTAGAAAGCGGGAAATCCGACGATTCTAGCTAATATAAATCGCGCGTCACAGCTGATCGTCAGAAATACCGGTTCGCCCAAACCAGTAGCAATTTTTTTACTAATGTTTCGGGAGAACCAGTAGCAGTTTTATTACCGGTTCGACCGAACCAGTCCGAACCGGTAGCATTTCACCCCTGTTGGGAACAATCCCATGTTATAAGACTAAGTGACCCCATGGTAAATTTCATGGTAGAACCATTGGTTCAAGTCTGATGTGTAGCCCATCGTATCACACTAGCTCTTGTAGCCTTTGTGGCTTCTTGTTGTTTGAGATTCACAGTCAAAAGTGATGTTGGCATGAAAAGTTAAACGTTTGTGTGTTATGTGTGTAGAATGGATACTGCTATGAATTTTACATCAGGCAAGCCACATTTCTTTCTTCTGTGGCTTGAAAGGTGAGCAAAGTACTATCAGAAACATAGAGATGTAGAAGAGATGCAAGGTCGTTTCAGCTAGATATAACAGTATTTGATAGCAAATGTGATGCTAGGACACCATCAAGGGTTTGAGAACTTGAAGCAGTAAGAAAGGATGAAGTAGAACCATCGCTATGCTGAATATAATTCCTGCTCAAAAACCACCTTAACAAAATAGGAACACAATTCAGCATTCAAACAATGTAGCATAATATGGCTAGTGGGCAGAATGTGGCTAGTTTTGAACCAAGCATAGTTCGTAAACTCTCATTGGTGACTTTAAGAAAGTTGTTTGTGCTCATAGATTTACACTTCTTGGAATGGTTTATAATCCAGTTTTGCATGTGAAGAATTACTACACTAATACTGTAGAAACATTTATTTGGTTGGTTGCGAGACGGATTCTTTAAAATAGGAAAGTAAAGTTATAATCATAATTCCATCTATTTTGCAAGATCAGTTAAACTTGTTTCTGAGCAAATTTGTTTCAGACTGCAGTACGCAATTCTGTTTCGGGATCTGGGCTAAAATGAATAGAATACAAATAATTAGAATAGAGATTGAAACAGAAGTAGAGTACTTTAATTTGGCCAAAGGTGATTAGACACACAAGGAATTTGTCTCTTGACGCAGAAGCTCTTAGTGTACCTGCAAATCAACAGAATAATGATAGTAATAATACCAATAAGATATTAGTATTATTGGTATTGGTAATAAGCATAAATAATAATAATACTACAGCAATACTATATGGGTAAATACACATAAACATAAGACAGTAATGTGAGAATTAGGTGTTCAGAAGAGTGATGGCACAAGGGGGAAAAAACTGTTCCTGTGTCTAGTTGTTTGAGCCTGAAATGCCTTCTAGCATCATCCCAAGAGAAGGGATGTGAGAGGCCTGCAGATATCTTCTTAGCCCTCCTTCTGAATCATGAGATGTGCAGGTCTTCGGGAGGGCAGGCTGTTTGCACTTGTTCTTTTTGCTGTCTTAGCTATCCGTTGGAATTTGTACCTGTCTTACTTGGTTGTTGTACAAAACCGGACAGTTGTAGAAGTGCAAATGACAAACTCAATAATTCCTCTGTAAAATTGTACCAACAGCTCCTGGAGCAATCTGAATTTCCTGAGTTACGCGGGAAGAATATTCTTTGTTTATGCCTTCATATGATGGTTCTAATATTAGGTGTCCATTTCAAGTCCTGGGAGATTATAGAACCCAAAAACTGTTGCTGATAATCTGCTATCAAATATAGTAGGAGGTGGTAAAATCCCATCTGTATGCAGACTCATCACTGTCTTGAATGAGGCCAGTGACTGTTGAATCAGCAAACTTCAATACTTTTAAAAGAAGATTCCCTTGAGGTGCATTCATTGATATATAGGGGCGCCTGTGCTAATTGCCCGGGTATTAGATAGTGATAGCAATAGCAACAGCACTTAGATTTATATACCACTTCCTAGTGCTTTTACAGCCCTCTCTAAGCGGTTTACAGAGTCAGTAATCTGGGTCCTCATTTTACCCACCTCGGCAGGATGCAAGGCTGAGTCCACCTTGAGCCTGGTGAGATTCGATCAGCCAAATTGCAGGCAGCCGGCAGTCAGCAGAAGTAGCCTGCAGTACTGCATTCTAACCAGGGGTGAAATTCATCAGGTTCTGACGGGTTCTGGAGAACCGGTAGTGGAAATTGTGAGTAGTTGGGAGAACCAGCAAATACCACCTCTGGCTGGCCCGAGAGTGGAGTGGGAATGGAGATATCCTTGCAATATCCTTTCCCCAGGAGTGGGGAAGGAATGAGGATTTTGAAGTATCCTTCCCCTGCCACGCCCACCAAGCCACGCCCACAGAACCAATAGTAAAAAAAATGTGAATTTCACCACTGATTCTAACCACTGGGCCACCGCAGTGATGCAATTTTCCCTAACTTCACCTGTTGCTTTCTATTTGTCAAAAAGCCAATGATCCACCTACAAGTAGGAAATGAAATGAATTACTCCTCAAAAACGTCCATTTTTTCAGATATGAATTTTAATTCTTGTCCTTCCTTAGGTCCTTAAAAAAGCTGCATTTATTATGGGGTTTGTATGGTAGCCATCTAAGTAAGGAGGCAGGGACTACACATGGTCACACCGTACCACTCTCTTCTTAATGCTTTCTTAATTCCTGTTAATGAGTTAACACATTAACACCAGTTTTCCTAAGAACGTGCACTTACCATGAATAGCCCACCCCTCAAAACAGCATGATTTTGAAATGAAGAGCCTTCTACAGATAAGTTGACCACACAACATCAGCTCCAAATGAGCAAAGCATCTTTGCCACTTTGGATTGGAGTACTGCAAATATCTATGCATGACCCATCCATGGGTTTTTCAAACTAGATTCCTTTCTTGGCAAGGACCAAGAAAATATGCTACAGTTTTCCATTTCTTTCTCTAGCTTGTTTCAAGGCTCAACAAGACTAAAAATCTTTATTTTGCACAGCACAGAGAGATTTAGCTGAAAAGGGCGTGGATGCAGTGGGGAAATTCAATTTTTTCTACTACCAGTTCTGTGGGCGTGACAGGGGAAGGATACTGCAAAATCTCCATTCCCACCCCACTCTGGGGCCAGCCAGAGGTGATATTTGCCAGTTCTCCGAACTACTCAAAATTTCCGCTACCAGTTCTCCAGAACCGGTCAGAACCTACTGAATTTCACCCCTGCATGGATGTTTCATTAACAGCCCCACCTGATCATTCAATAGTCAGCAGATATTTACCAATCAGGTTATCTATAGCTTAGCTTGTTATGCAAAGATGACCTGCATTTTATACACTTGCTTTCTTTCTCCTACATGAGTACTTAGACTAGGGAGAAGGAATCTGAGACTCCCCAGATGTTATTCCATTTCGTCTTTCATTTTTATTTTTCAGTTCAATAGTTTGACATTTGGATCCGCTGCTTTTAAATTCAACATTTAACAGAACTGCTTCCTGCATTCAGAGTTTTACGTTTTCTGGCTGTTTGATTTTCTGTAGCGAATACCTTATTTTATTGTATTCACTCGGTTTATATATCAGGGGTCTCCAACCGTGGCAACGTTAAGCCTGGCGGACTTCAACTCCCAGAGGTGCCGTCGACCAAGCAGTGTCAGCTGGTGACCCCCAGGGGGAGAGCCTTCTCTGTGGGAGCGCCTTCCCTCTGGAATGAGCTGCCCCCGGAGCTCCGCATAATCCCTGACCTCCGGTCCTTCCGACGCGCCCTAAAAAGTTGGCTTTTCCAGCAAGCCGGCCTGGCCTGTTAATGTTAATTTCAATTTTAATTTATTTTAAATGTATTGTTTCTTTTTTTAAAAAAATCAGTTTGATCTTTTTGGTAATGGGTTTAATCTTTTTTTTAACTTTTGTGATGTGTGTTTTTAATGTTGTACGCCGCCCTGAGTCCTTTTGGAGAAGGGCGGCATATAAATCCAAATAAACCTAAACCTAAACCAGAGTTGAATCCTCCAGACTTAGAGTTGCCAAGGTTGGAGACCCATGGTTTATATGGCTTCCCCTCTAACTTCTGTGTGACTCTAGGCCAGTGGTCGGCAAGCCGCGGCTCGCGAGCCACAAGCGGCTCTTTACACATTTTAATTCGGCTCTTCTGTGTGCCGGATTATTATCCTCCCTAATCATTGTGGATCGAAAAGAAAAAAGGGAAAGGGGCGCTTGTTTTGAAGCGCCCGCTCCCCTCCCTCCTCTCGGGCACTTCAAAACAAGCGCCTCTTTCCCTTTTTTCTTTTTGATCCACAATGATTAGGGAGGATTCTGAAGTCGGGCGGGGACGAGAAGCGAGGAGGCAGAAAAAGAAACGCAGGCTAAGGAGCTTCCCCCCCGCCCCCTCCCAGCAAAAATCTAACCGGGGAGCCAGGCGGGCAGTAGCAAATTAGCCGATCACGCTGCGTGATCAGCTAATTTGCTACTGCCCGCCGGCTCCCTGATAAGATTTTTGCGGGGGGGGAGGAGAAGCTCCTTGCCTCCGTCTCTTTTTCTCCCTCCTCGCTTCCTGGGGCTCCACCAATGGGGGAGCAAGGCCCGCCCAGCGCCAGGCTTTGGGCTAACACAGAGGTCTGCAAAGTTGCTGTTTTAAGACTGGTGGACTTCAATTCTCAGAATTCTGGGAGTTGAAGTCCACCAGTCTTAAGAGCCAATTTTGCAGATCCCTGGGCTAATATGATTGATGCCCTTGGTGGACTTCAATTCTCAGAATTCTGGGAGTTGAAGTCCATAAGTCTTCAAGCTGTCAGGTTTGAAGACCCTGGTTTTTTTTTTTTTCTAAAGAGTTAGGGGTGCAAGGGTCTTGCAACTTGACAGCTTTAAGACTTGCATGCTTCAATGCCAGAGTTTCTGAGCCAACATGACTGGAGGAGGAATTCTGGGAGTTGAAGTCCACAAGTCTTCAAGCTGTCAGGTTTGAAGACCCCTTGGGGTTTTTTTCCTAAAGGGTTAGGGATGCAAGGATCTTGTAACTTGACAGCTTTAAGACTTGCATGCTTCAAATGCCAGAGTTTATTGAAACTAAAAACAGTGTACCATCCTATGTATTTTCGGTTTTAAAAGTGTGGCTCTCAAAATAAATTTCAATCGTGGTTTTGGCGAGATTTGGCTCAGTTGAAAAAAAAGGTTGCCCACCACTGCTCTAGGCAACTTAACAATAATAATAAAGACACAAAATATAAAACAAAAATAAAAGAGGAAAAAGACATAGCAGCCAGGCATCATCCATGCAACCAGGATGGGCTTTAACCCATGTCCAGAACCCCAGGCTCAAAGCCAGCTTTTCAAGGCCTACCAAAAGGTCAACCGGGACAGTGCCAATCTAATCTCAGGGGAAACGATGTTCCAAAGGGCGGGGACCATGGCAGAAAAGATTTTCCTTCGGGGCCCCATCAACTGATGGGCCCCAAAACCTGCCCTTTCTCATAAGCCACTTTGGAAGTAATTTCCACAACACTGAAAGATTAATGATAAAAATAAGTAATACAAGAGTGATAATACTGATAAGAATAGAGCACAAACTGGGGGAAAAAGAAACGGCATCGTCAGAGCTCTGGCCACATAAAGTATGCATGTGCTGGCTTGGGTGCATTGATGCATTTACTTTTAATTTGCTTTTTTAAAAAACAAAAAGCCCAGTGTGTGTTGTATATTCTTGCAGAAGTCTGTAGTCTGGAGATATAACTAAGCCAATGATGGCTAACCTTTTTCTCCTCGCTTGCAGAAATCACACGCATACGTGCCCACACCCATAATGCAATGTGCCCTGCATATGCGTGCATGGGGGGGGCGTATGCATGTGACACCCCCCGTGCCCCCATTTTGGGCTTAGCAGGCCTCCCTGAAGTCTGCTGGGACCAAAAACGGACCATGGGGCACTACACACACCCCACACCCCGTTTTGGGCCTAACAGGCTTCCCTGAGTTTACACTTATGATGTCATCGGGCCATTGGGGCTCCTCCCCAGTTTAAGACTCAGTCCAACCTGGACTGGCTGTGAGAATTGATCTCTCCTCCAAATTATTTAATTATATCTTTAATTGGTGAATTTTTCCAAAAATTTTTGTTGTTCCTTTAAATTCGTTCCTTAAATAATCCTTTATTCTACAAATTGGAGGGAAATTTGAAACTGATCTCTGGCTGCCTCCCCTCAGCCGTCTGATTGCCTGCGGCCACAAGTTCGCTCAGGAAGCCTGCCTTGCAATCAAATTGGCTAGCTCACGAGCTACAGCTCCATGGCTGTTTCCCTGCGGCGCTCCTTGATTCTGGGCACTCAGAGGGGCGTCATTTCGCGCGCAGCGGTTCCAGGTGAGTCTGGTGGCCATTCTGCAGATCACCTGGCCACACTTAGTATCGGCGGCCATTTTGCGGGTCAGAAAAGCCCGCGAAGATAGCAACAGCCATTTTGAGGCTTGGAAAACCTCAGAGAAAAAAAGTCAGCCATTTTGGACGCTTTAAAAAAGGCAGCTGTTTGGAGTGCCCAGCAACGCGGGATCACCCCAGGTGGACCGGATCAGGAGCGCCTGGCCAGCAAACGGGTGAGACCGTTGCCTATCTTATTGGGTGTTGATTTATATTTGGGGAAATGGCTGATCCAGCTATGGATATGAATGGAGGATTAGAGGAGGCAGGGCCATCAGGGGCAAAGAGCAGCAGGAAGAGGCAAGCTAAAGAGGCCCCTTCCTCAGGAGTAAACCCCAAGGTCTCTAAAGCAACTACCAGGGCAGAAGAGTGTAGGCAGAAGGCCCTTGAGAAAGTATTTCAGAGGGCCCCAAAACAACAACATATTCTAACTGCCCAGCCCTCCCTCCCTCCCTCCGAGGATCACCAAGTGGCATCCCCAGCTCCACTTGTCTTGTCTCCCATGGGCCCTGACCCCCCTCCTGGCCTATTCAGAAGGGGAATTGTCTTCTTCGGAGTCCTCATCTTCGATGGAACCTGACAACAGAGGCAATTTCTTTGATGTCCCTCTCAATAGGGAGCCCTGCCTTTATCAGATTATTCAAAACTGATCATTTCAAGTCCCTTCTTCTAAAGGCCATTGAAGCTGCTAACTTACCATCTTCTGCTTCAGCTTCTACTTCACATGATAAACCGGCAGAACCGACTTCAACTGAGGGTCCCAGGACCCCATTCACCAAACGCATGGTGGAAAAAGAGGTGATCCCTGTTCCCAAGATATTCCTGAACGTCATCCAGAAGCAGTGGGAGTCTCCAGGCACAGGCCCACAGCCGACCAACCTTGACAAAGGTCTCTACAACATTGCACCAGACCTCACCAAGTTCTTCCAGACTCCCCCAGTGGATGCACCGGTTGCAGCCCTGTCTTCCCCTACTGTGGTCTCTGGAGCCCCTGAGGAGGTTCTCAAGCCTGAGGAGAAAAGGTCATATCAAACCTTAGTCAAAAACTATCAGGCTGGGGCCTGGGCTATTAGGGCCTCTATGGCCACTTCCTTTTTCTCCAGGGCGGCCTTGGTTTGGATTGAACAGCTTCAGGAGCGCATCGCTCCTACTGACACTAGATCACATAGGGATCTCAACAAGATCAGGGCAGCGGTTGAATTTGCGGCTGATTCTTCCCTTAATGCTGCTAGATTCGCTTCTAAAGCCATGGCCTCTTCAGTCACGGCCAGGCCTCTGCTTTGGCTCAAGCCATGGCAGGCGGATGTCCGTACCAAGTGGTGCCTAGCAGCCTCCCCATTCAGTGGCACCCAATTATTTGGTAATCCCTTAGACCCATACCTCACGGTATCTAAAGACAAGCGCAAGGTCCTTTCATCCATCTACAAGAAACAGGACAGTTGGCCCATTCCCTTCTATAGGAGGTCGCCCTTTCGACCGGCGGACAGGGGACCTTCCTTCCCCCGTCCACAACGCCAATCGTACATTCCCAGACAGGGATCTCACCAGGACAGGTCCAGTAGAAACACACAGCATTTCCCCTCCAAGAAATCTTATCATGGAGGAGGCAACCGCCATTTTTCACGTAGGAAATGACTATCTGGACTCTTCCGGAGGCCGCCTGGCATTCTTTGCCCACCGCTGGGAGGAGACCACAACAGACAATTGGGTACTCAAAACTGTCAAATTTGGTCTCATGCTAGAATACCTCTCCATCCCCCAGGAACACTTCATGCCATGCCCGGTCTCTTGGTGTCCTCGCAAGAGGGCACTAATGGAACAGGCCATTCAGCACCTGTTGGAGATCCGGGCCATCCAACCGGTTCCTCCACATCAGGAAGGGCAGGGTTTTTATTCCCATCTGTTTGTGGTACCAGGGGATGGAGAGCAATTTTAGATCTAAAAACATTGAACAGCCACATTGTCTATCGGTGGTTCAAAATGCATTCTCTGCACACCATCTTCCAGGTGGCCAGGAAAGGCGACTTCCTCACGTCGGTAGACTTGACCAAAGCTTACCTTCATATCCCTATCTTCATAGACCACCGAAAATATCTCCACTTCTCCTGTGGGGGTAGGCACTTCCAGTACCGAGCTCTTCCGTTCGGTTTATCCTCTGCCCCCAGGGTATTCACAAAGGTACTGGCAGTACTAGCCGCCCACATCAGGTCATCCCCAGTTCGGATTCTCTGTTACCTGGACAACATCCTCTTGTTGTCCAGGTCTCCGGTTCAGGCAGAAAGAGATCTCACCCTCACCATTCACACCTTGCGGAATCACGGGTTCGGGGTGAATCTCAAAAAGAGTCACTTTGTTCCCAACACTTGCCTTCTCCACCTCGGGGTCTTGATAGACACCATGGCGGAGAAGGTGTTCCTATCCAACGACCGCATTCTCAGTCTGAGGGAACTTGTCAGGAAGGTGCTACGTCTACGCAAGGCATCCCTTCTTCTCTCCCAAGTCTTGGGCAAGATGGTATCCTGCTTCGGGATTGTCCCGTGGGCCAGGTTTCACAGAGGCGTCAATGGTTCATGCTTCCACATCAAAAGGCCGACAGGAGCAGCTCTCCTCTCAGAGTCCCCCTTCCCAGACAGGTATTACAGTCTCTCAAATGGTGGCAGTCCCCGGCGATTTTGCAAGGGACCTTGTTCAGAGAGCCGTGCCGTCTCACACTTACGATGGACACAAGTCTGACAGGATGGGGGGCACACATGCAAGACCTAGTGGCTCAGGATCAGTGGTCCCTCGAAGAGAGCATAAATTGGCTAGAATTGCGGGCGGTTCACCTCGCCCTCAGACACTTCCACCACAGAGTTCAGGCCCATCACATATTAGTCCTGACGGACAATACCACAACAAAGGGACACATAAACAAACAGGGGGGAACTCGTTCCTGGTCTCTGATACAGGAATCCAACCTGTTGTGCCAGTGGGCGGAATCTCACCTGTCAACTCTCAAGGCAGAACACATCTCAGGGTCTCCAACGTCTAAGCAGATTGGCTGAGCTGGACAACGATAGATCAGGCGGAGTGGACCATCCATCCGAGCCTCTTCCATCGACTGACACTACGGTTAGGCCTCCCAGTCCTAGACCTGTTCGCAACGGCAGACAACAACCAGGTACCCCATGGCAGAAGGAGTAGACACTCTCAGATGCCAGTGGCCCAGGGGTCTCCTGTATGCATTTCCTCCCCTTCCCCTCATTCAGAGGGTAATTCAAAAAATGCTGGAGCAGAACTGTTGCTGCTAGCGCTGAATTGGCCACGCCGGCCTTGGTATGCCGACCTAGTGACTCTGTCAATCTCCACCCCATGGCACATCCCACGGTCTCTCCTGTCTCTACACCAAGGGTCAGTTTGTCATTCCAACCCCCAGTGGCTGCAGTTAACCACATGGCGATTGAGCGGCAAGCCTTAACAGCCAATATCATCTCCCTCAACGTCATTGATACCATTCAGGCATCACTCAGAAGCTCTACTAACCGCATTTATGATGCCACATGGCGGACTTTTGCTCTGTGGTGTTCCAACCAGACTGTTGACCCACTTAGGGCATCCATTCCGCAGATATTGGACTTCCTGCAGAGGGGGCTTGATCAGGGACTTACCCCTAACACGCTACGCCAACACGTGGCCGCTCTGGCCTCTGTTCTGGACAGCCTGTCATCCGAACATCTGCCTTCTCACCCCTTGATCCGAAGATTTCTCCATGGAGCATCCAACCTGCGTCCCCCTGCCATACATAGATATCCAACTTGGGACTTGTCTCGTGTCCTACAGGCTTTGACTTCCGCGCCCTTTGAACCTATGAGATCCACTTCTTTGAAACTGTTGTCCTTTAAAACGCTGTTTTTGGTGGCTGTAACCTCAATCAGACGTATTTCTGATTTAGCTGCTCTTTCAGTCAGGCATGACTTGTGCATGTTCCATCCAGACCGAGTTGTCTTAAGACTGGACCCGACATTCATACTGAAGGTCAATAGCTGTTTCCACCGAGGTCAGGAGTTCACCTTATTTGATTTCTGTCCGTCTCCCCGTCACGAGAGGGAGCGCAAGTGGCACACTCTTGACGTACGTCGTGCCCTCAAGATCTACATCGACCGCACCGCCTCGTTACGCCACTCAGAAGCTTTCACCAGGCCTCCTTGGGTACCAAAGCTTCATCGTCTAGTCTGGGGTGCTGGATAAGAGCCTGTATTAAACTGTCTTATGAACTTCAATCCATACAGGTCCCTGCAAACATTACAGCTCACTCTACACGCAGCGCTGCAACATCTGCGGCTTGGTCCACTCAAGCCACCTTGGACAAAGTCTGCTGGGCGGCCACCTGGGTGTCTCCCACAGTTTCATACATCATTACAAGTTGGACAAGTACGCGTCGGCTGACGTGGCTTTTGGGCGCAGGGTACTTTAATAAGTGCTTGTGCCCTAACGGACCTTTTTTTACAATTTCCCACCCTAGTGGACAGCCCAGTTCTTTGGTACGTCCCAGTCTGGCTGCTGTCTCTACGATAAGAGGAAAATGGGTGTTGGTTCTTACCTGATACGCTCATTTTCTGGTAGAGACAGCAGCCAGTCCCGCCCTGGTATGGGTCACGCGAGAGAATTCCTTGTGCAGAGGAGAGAGATACAGTGACTATGGACTTTCACTTTTTGCTCACAATTCTTACTTGAGTCTATAGTTTTCCTTCATCTGAAACTGGGGAGGAGCCACAAGGGCCCAATGACATCATAAGTGTAGACTCAGTCCGATTGGTTAATGGACGGAGCATACCCAGTCTGGCTGCTGTCTCGTCTCTACCAGAAAATGAGCATATCAGGTAAGAACCAATGCCCATTCTCTCTTGGTGCGGTTCTTAGTCTGTAAAGGAAAATCGGACAGGATACTCTGGAAGGTGCCTTCAATGGACTGTTCTTAAACAGTCGTGACACGGTGTACTGAGGCCTGGTGGGGATGAAGCTGTTTAAATACTAAGGAAAATAGTTATATAAATTGTTAGGTTATTAACCAAAATAAAGTCACCTTTGTGCCTGCTAGCTCTATTTCAGATTTCTTTTAAACTCAGGATAATTGCCTTAAATACTTAAAAACTGGGTAATGAAGGCACATAGGAATTTGGAACTTTTAAACACATCCCTCTTTTATGTTCAGTGTCTCGTTTTAATTAAATGATAAAACAAGGAGTTGACTAATGTCTGGAGGGAAATTAATTTCTCTGAGTGTTAGGATTGTCCTTCTGCCTCTTAAAGACTGCATGAACAGAGGGATAGAATCAAGACCACATCAAGTGCTAATACCACTTTATGATGCCTTGGTGAGGCCACACTTGGAATACTGCATCCACTTTTGGTCACCACGATGTAGAAAAGATGTGGAGACTCTAGAAAGAGTGCAGAGAAGAGCAACAAAGATGATTGGGGGACTGGAGGCTAAAACATATGAAGAACGGTTGCAGGAACTGGGTATGTCTAGTCTTATGAAAAGAAGGGCTACGGGTGACATGATAGCAGTGTTCCAATATCTCAGGGGTTTCCACAAAGAAGAAGGTGTCAAGCTATCCTCCAAAGCACCTGAGGGCAGGACAAGAAGCAATGGGTGGAAACTAATCAAGGAGAAAAGCAACCTAGAACTAAGAAGAAATTTCCTGACAGTTAGAACAATTAATCAGTGGGACAATTTGCCTCCAGAAGTTGTGAATGCTCCAACATTGGAAGTTTTTAAGAAGATATTAGATAAACATTTGTCTACAGTGGTGTAGGGTTTCCTCCCTAAGCAGGGAGTTGGACTAGAAGACCTCTAAGGTCCCTTCCAGCTTTGTTAAATTATTAAAGGCTGCTATTTCAATAAACTTGAACTTGCAGTTGAATGCCTCCCAGGAGCAGAATTTAAAAGGCACAAGAAGAGACAGATGGCCAACCTTCTACAACTAGAGAGGCTATTCTGAAGCTTTTCTGCAGCTCTTCAAAGAAGATGGGGTTCAGAAGCGTTTGCCCCTCTCCTAGTATTTTTGATTATATAGGAAGAGGCATTTGTGACTATGAGTTTTTAATAGTTTCAGTTAATTGTTTATTCTGGGTGAGTACCGTGTATCCTGAATCCCAATGATTTTGCAGGGACTTTTTAATTGGTTGTGTTTTTTGAACTTGGGGCCATAATAGAATTACGCTAACCTACATAGAGAAGAACAGTTCCTTCTGACATGTTGCTGTAGCTCACCGGTCATGGACCTCTTACGGAAACTGTTCATTGTTTTGTTCTTGGAAAAATGATTTTAAGGAAAGTAATGTTCCGGCATAGCCTTAGGGTCTTTGATAGTTGTTATTGTTGTTAGTTGCAAAGTCGTGTCTAACCCATTACGACCCCTTGGACAATGTTCCTCCAATGTCCTCTACAATCCTCTGGAGTCCATTTAAGCTTAGGCCTACTGCTTCGGTGACTCCATTCAGCCATCTCATTCTCTGTCGTCCCCTTCTTCTTTTTCCCTCCATCTTTCCCAGATCAGGCTCTTCTCCAGTGACTCCTTCTTTCTCATTAGGTGGCCAAAGTACTTGAGTTTCCTCTTCAGGATCTGGCCTTCTAAAGAGCAGTCAGGGTTGATCTCCTCTAGGACTGACCGATTTGATCGCCTTGCAGTCCAAGGGACTCGCAGGAGTCTTCTCCAGCACCCTAGTTCAGAGGCCTCAATTCTTTGGTACTCAGCCTTCCTTATAGTCCAACTTCCACAGCCATACATTGCAACTGAGAAAACCATAGCCTTGAATATACACACTTTTGTTGACAGGATGATGTCTCTGCTTTAGATTTGCCATAGTTTTCCTCCCCAGGAGCAATTGATAGTAGAATTGGGAATTTGAATCTTCACTCACCTGCATCTTTGACTCGTGTTACACACCAGTCTTCCTAAATAGCCCATGTACTGTATATAAAAGTCCTGAATTCACAGATGGATGCTAGGTCAGCAGAAGCCAGGTAGATCTTGTTACTCTAATATTTCCATCCGTTTCAGGGATGTGTGCAAAGCTGAAAATTCTGATGAATGAATGATGCCGCTATTAATTGAGTGGGTGGGGAAAGGAGCCAATTGGATTTTTCTATCTACAGCCTTTGGACAATGGGAGGCACTTGGTAATTAAGGATTATAGGCAGGACTCCCCATTAAAGTACATTTGGTCTGCTTCCATTGAACTTTCAGTCTTTTAAAAGCGAGCACTGAGCTATATCTTGTTTAAAGGAAGATTTGAATGCTGTTTAGGCATATTGCCAATTTGGAAAATGACCAAAATAATTCAAATGAACTGCCCCCCTCCATTACACGCTCCTTATGTCTGTGTGTGTGTGTGTGTGTTTTAATTCATGTTTACAGAACTTCATTATATTTGGATATATTTTGCTTTTTTAATGTTTAGCAGATTTTCTTTTTTAAAAAAAACCATGGAAAAAGGAAAAAAAAGTCTTGCACATTATGTTCGGGAACTGTTTGTGCTTTGGATGGAACTGGTCCATCAACTTTCAAGAGCAGTCTATATAAAATATTGCTTGATATCCTTGCAAAGGTTTGCTGCTAACAAATGTTGCCATGTTATCTTACATTTGCTGTGAGTTCGATGAGGCAAAACACACATTAGTGGAGTACTTAGAGCACCAGGTCCTGGCTCTTATGCCCAGAAAATCCACAGAAAAGAAGCAAAGGGGTGGGTGGGTGGGGAATCCAGAAAAAACTGCTGCTTAGAGGAAATAAAATCAGTCTAGTTAAGGCAGCTCAATAATGCATGACACCAACTTCTGAACCATGGTTTACAAATCATGATACTGGTTAATAGCAATGGCACTTAGACTTATATACCGCTTCACAGTACTTTTACAGCACTCTCTAAGCAGACTTTACAGAGTCAGCCTATTGCCTCCCCCCCAACAAACTGGGTCCTCATTTTACCCACTTGGAAGGATGGAAGTCTGAGTCAACCTTGAGCCTGGTGAGATTCAATCTGCCAAATTACAGACAGACAGCAGTCAGCAGAAGTAGCCTGCAGTACTACACTCTAACCACTGTGCCACCGAGGCTCTCTAATGCTATCCACATGGTACCAAATCTATACTTAAGATTTTATCCCCAAGTTGCTTTTTCAAAAGGCAACTGGACTTTAGTTTTCCTTGAAGACGTTTCACTTCTCAGACATTTCGCTCTGAAGAAGTTTATTGGATAAGAAGCGAAACGTCTTCAAGGAAAAGCAAAGAAATCCAGTTGCCTTTGGGACAACCATGACCCAGATGACTGACAATCTCCATAGACCCTTAGGCTCAATGTATGAAAGCAATGTATCAGTCAGATGTATGATCTCTTTGTTGGTCCAGTATCCAGACAAAGCAATTCACTTCTCTTTTGTATTCTTTTTGAAGTAATTGTGATTGTGAAGGATTGCGAGATGTGACTGGGGACAGAAGCAGGAACAAACTAAAAGGGCAGATGTTTGAAATTCTAAATAGCTGCAAAACTAGTAGAAGGCAGGTAAAATAGAGCTACAGCTGTTGATTTTATTCATTGGTTCATCTTCTTGTAGTTTTCGATGGAGTAATTCACTGAGTCAAGCCACCAGCTTGCGGCTTAGAAAATCAATGCTCGGAAGGTTGCTCAACAATTGATCATTTCTCCTCTCTTCAGGTAACATTACCACAAGAATCCGAGCTACAGAAGTTGGCTCTGATGAAGCTATCAAATCCATTCTGGAGCAAGCAAAAAGGGAACTGCAGGTACAGAAAACAGGTAGGAGAACGTTGCTGTGCTGGCCTTTGAAGTTCAGGTTAACATGGAAACAGTTGTAAGTGCTTATGAGAAAACAAGTGACCTTGGGACGTGGTTTACTTCAGCAAATTCCATTGCTAAAGGCTTACAGCTTAAAGTGTGTTGGGTCTTCCTTTATCTCAAGAAAATGTGGTGTGTTATGATACCTCAAACAGGATGAACTTAAGGATGAAATGTATTAATACAAAAACATCCATAACAGGCAAATTTGGTGGATATTTCTAAAACATGAAGTTCTCACCAAAACAGTTTCCTTCTGAAGTTGGGGGGGGGGCGTAGTCTTAAATGGGAAGTTTGCACGTCTCCCCAAGATTTGGGCAGGATAGAAGCTACAATAAGTAAGAATATGTGGACCTGTAAACTCAAAACATACTATTATACCATAGATGGCTAACCTTTTGGTCGTTGCATGCTGAAAGCCCGCACCCATAATGCAATGTGCATGTGACACACACACACCGTGTGCACCCCTCTCCCTGCGCATGCACGCATGACACACACCCCATGTCCCATTTTGGGCCTAGTAGGACTCCCTGCAACCTCCTGGGACCAAAAATGAGCCACCCCCTGCGCTCCCCTCCATTCCCCACGCGTGCCCGTCCCTCCATCCCTCATGCGTGCAAGCACACGCACTTCTCCTGCATGGGGCCCCCTGCACGCATGCGTGGCAGAGACCCAAAAATTAGCTGGCTGGCAGGAGGCAATGGAGCCGAGCTGGGGCAACGGTGCGCGTGCCCGCAGAGAGGGCTCTGCATGCCACCAGTGGCACATGTGCCCCAGGTTCGCCATCACGGCCATATAGAAAATACTGGCAAGGGTGGCTAAAACAGTCCTAAATGTACAGGGAAATGAACTAGGATAGAAAATTGCCATCACAGTGGGCAGGAGAACAGATAATAATAATACAATTAATGTAGCCAAGACACAGATCCAGTGAACAGAAGAGATGGGGTAAAACAGATTGGTCCAGATTAAAAATGTGCAATAAGGAGAAAGATGTGTCCTAGTGTGCTGAAAGCATTTATATACTGAATGGATGGGCTGGAAATGTCAGTTCATTGAGCATTTTTCCTTTTTCTTTGTGGTCTACATCTGACTCAGGAATATTCTCCTGATCTTATAGCTTGTGATGTGGATGACATCACAATAAGTATCCAAGAATACACCTGCTTACTGACTTAGTAACAAACTGCTTCAGAATCAAGGAATGTTTTTTTTTTCCTATTTTATATTAATTGGCACAATTGCAAGTAAGAAATGAATGTGATCACCGGCGGTTGCTTAACTATATCCCATTTTATTAAGGAGGCAGCAGTTTTGGGATAGCTTGGAATGTGTGCTTTGTTTTCTGTTTCACTTTGTTTTAGTATTGTAGTGCTTTTTATGAGGATATTTCTTTTTTCATTTTCTTGGGCAATAAATATTTACATTTAATAATAGTTGACATTTGTTGAGGCATAAAAATGTAAGAAAACGTGCTTTTCCTGGTAAATTTCAGGATTCTAATAAAGATTTTGATATGGAGGAGTTTTCACCCTTATTATTTTTCAGGATCTTTGTAAGACCGAGCCGTAAATGTCGTTTCTTTTGTATTTTTTAAACAAATTTCCGAACCAGTAACCTTTATTAGTAAAGGATACATCTGGCACAGACGTCTTTTGAAACATGAGTGGTGAGGGAAAGAAGAGCTTATAACTGACGCTTGGAGAAATGAATGAGGTGATCTACTGTATCTCATCAGCCATTGTTTTCTTATTTTTGCAGCTGAGCCGGCTCAGCCACCTTCCACGTCAACCAGCAGAAGTTCCGACGATGCTATTCACTCCATTTTGCAACAGGCTCGGCGAGAGATGGAAGCCCAGCAGGCTGCCCTTGAACCTGCCTTAAAAGCCACCCCTCTGTCCCAAGCCGAAATGTCCATCTTATCCTCAAAACTGATCCCCACGCCTGCCGTTTCTTCAGTTTCTAGTTACTCCCCCCTGGCTCTGTCCTTGAAGAAGCACTCGTCCTCCGTGGATTCCGCTGTGTCTTCCCTACAGACTGTCCCCGGTCTCAAGAAGGAAGCCCAAGAGGCCTCCCTTCTGGACCTCCACGGGATGCCTGACTCAGCACAAGGTGTACTGAGGCATGTTAAAAATGAACTGGGACGCAGTGGGGTATGGAAGGACCATTGGTGGAATACTGTGCAACCCGACCGAAGGAACACAGCTCCTCCGGAAGAGCCCAAAATGGAGGAAAGCACCAGTGGGAAAGAGAAGGCCAGCAGCCAATCTCGTTCAGACCGTAACCAGCAACTCCAAGGGCCCTCCTCTTCGGAATATTGGAAAGAGTGGCCCAACGCAGAATCTCCCTATTCTCAGAGCTCTGAACTGAGTGTGACAGGGGCAAGTCGCAGTGAGACACCCCAAAACAGTCCCCTCCCTTCTTCCCCCATTGTTCCTTTATCGAAGCCATCGAAGCCTTCCGTTCCTCCATTGACCCCCGAGCAGTATGAGATTTACATGTACCAAGAAGTGGATACGATAGATCTAACCCGTCAGGTCAAAGAGAAGCTAGCAAAAAACGGCATCTGCCAAAGGATATTTGGGGAAAAGGTAAGGCTCTCAAGTGGTGGTTTCTGTATCAGTCATCAACATCTGACAGCAGTGGGTTAAGATTGACATAAAAATGGAAATGGCTAGTTTATATAGGCAGTCCTTGACTTACAACCACAATTGAGCCCAAACTTTCTGTGGCTAGATGAGACATTTATTAACTTGAGTTTGGCCCCCTTTTTACAACCTTTCGTGGCACAGTTGTTAAGTGAACCACTGTAGTTGTCAACTTACTAAAACGGTTGTTAAGTGAATATGGCTTCCCCCTTGAGGTTCCTTGTCGGAAGGTTGTAAAAAGGGATGACATGACCCCAGGACACTGCAACCGTCATAAATATGAATCAATTACCAAGCGCCTTAATATTGTTCACGTGACACATAAGTATGAAAAGCGTTCATACATCACTTTTTTCAAGTGCTGTTGTAACTCTGAATGGTCCCTAAACGAACTGTTGCAAGTCAAGGATTACCTGTATTTGTTAATTAGAATAATTCAGTCGTCACCCTTTAAGACCTGGGGAAGCTTGGAATTGGTGTTTTTTTTTAAAGAAGCGAACTAAAAGCAGATAATGATGTTTTAGGTCTCCAGATTCAAGATTAAGATATTAGCATTATTCTTCCCACCACCACCACTCAAGCAGTGCCCACAATTCCATATGCTCACATGCCTGCAGAACAGAATAGATAAATACAGAAATAGATGGGGCTATCAACATCTTGAACGTCCCCTTAGAAGAAGGAATTTGTTACAACTTGCATTTTTGCACAAGAAGCAAAACCTGCTGAGATTCCTTCTGCAGAGCTATGAAAGATGGGGGAGTCCTACCACTTAAGCATATGGCCACTCTGATGAGCAGGCTAGTATGGGATTGCGGGGATTATCACAGGGTAGAGCAGTGTTTCTCAACCGCGTGAACTTTAAGGCGTGTGGACTTCAACTCCCAGAATTCCTCAGCCAGCCTGGCTGGAGGAATGCTGGGAGTTGAAGCCTACACAAATTAAAATTTCTGATATTGCGCAACACTGTCTCTGTTCCTGTGTGGTGTGTTGGAGACAGGTGAAAGACGTACATATGTTGCCACCTTGAGTGATTGCAGGACTAGAATATCAGTGCAAACCTACCCTGTTTCCCTGAAAATAAGACTTCCCCGGATAATAAGTCCAGTTGGGCTTTTGAGCGCATGCACTAAAATAAGCCCTCCCTGAAAATATTGCACCAGAGCAGCAGCCCCAGGGGACCATGCTTGCCTCCTCCTGCACCTCAAAAATAATAAGATCTCCCCCAAAATAAGGCCAAGCGCTTATTTTGGGAGTCAAAAGAAAATAAGACCCTGTCTTATTTTCAGGGAAACAGGATAGGTAGCCCTGAATGATATCATCTGGCAGTTTGGGGTGCATAGATGTGTCCATTGCTTTTAAAACAGCAATGAGAGATACAGCAAGAAACTCAACCTGGTAAATTGGTGTTATCTAACCTAAGATGGGCTGGAGATGATGATTTAATGCGTGGCTTCTTTCACTGTCCACCTTTTTTCATCGTACCAAAGTTAACTCCTTGACATTCCCCCTGTCCTTTTCGGAATGCTTTCTTTCTTTGGTATTCTTGTATGTGAAATGGATGAAGTCAAAATCCCATGAGTAAGCATATCATGGAGATAGTCTTGAGTACAATGGAAAGGCCATTTCATTCCATTTTCAGCTTCTCCTCTTTCCAGTAAAAAAAAGGGGGCTCAGAGAAACTCAAAAGTAACAAGTTTTAGTTTAAAAAAAAGTTTAAAAGCACCAATAAAGAAACATAAACAAACCATCTCCTCTATCCTATAACATGCTAAAACAAAAGTCGGCAGAAATGAGCTGTAATGATTTGCACTAGACTCCATGCTTTCCTTCAGATCACTCAACAGTAGGAAATATTAAAATGCTTTTTGGAAAATTAATTGGAAAAGAAAATGTGGCCGAGGAGAACTGAGCATGAATTTATTGAGGAAAGCAGCTATGAAAGCTCTAGGACTGAGAAGGCACATCATTGCCAGTTCAGTGGATCTAGAATTCCAGGCCTGAGTAAATCCTTATAGATCTTTTTCTTGTTGCTGCTGTTTAATGCCTGTGCTAAAGAGAGCATAAGAACTATCATGAAAATGAGTAAAGACCAGTGTAATCAAACAACTGATTTTCCCATTGTAATGAGGCTAATTCTGCTTCTTCCGTGGTTGTTTCCTGCTAGGTGCTGGGTCTTTCCCAGGGCAGCGTCAGCGACATGCTGTCTCGGCCAAAGCCATGGAGCAAGTTGACACAGAAGGGGCGTGAGCCATTCATTCGTATGCAGCTGTGGCTAAATGGCGAACTCGGACAGGGAGTCCTGCCATCTCAAGGGCAACCCCAAGGCCAAGGTAAAGGAACAAACTGTACTGGGCTTCAGATCCCACCATGTTCTCCTTCATTTTCTTTTTTTAACCTTTCATTTAGAGTACTTTTTCTCAACCTCTACTATTTTAAGATGTGTGGACTCCAACTGACTAAGGAATTGTGGGAGTCCACCCATCTCATACTTGATTTAGAGGATCCATTAGTCCCCGGCCTGTACTTTAAAGTCCTAGACTTCTCAATTCCTTACACAGACAAGGCAATTCTTTTATTTTTCGAGGGGAATGAGGGCAAGGGTCTGTGGAACCCATAAATGGGGTAAAAACAGCTTAAAATTTTGTGAACCCCATAAACTTACGATCACATAAGCATTTTATCATTGATTTATTATTGATTTGTTTTATTTATATCTCTCCAATAAGTACTCATGAAATCAAGCCCACTTAGGTAACACAAACTATTGCTGTTGTTGTAAAGCACCGACACAGCTACTGCCCTGGGAATTTGGGATATCAGTTGCATCAGACATTGGAAAGGGCTCTGATTATCCCAGTTGATCTTTATTTGAATCCGCTGTATCCCAAAACAGACCAAAGTTGTTGTTGCCTCTAGAAACTACATTAAGGCAGGAGGTGTTTCCCCTTAAAATACTTAAAAATACAAACCAAACTTCTTGGGGAAGTTCTGAAAGATTTCGGGACAGTTGAAAGTAGCTTACATTCAGAAAACTCTTAAGGTTGCATTCTTCTTTATCATGCTTCTCAATGCTGGGACTTCTTGGAAACCTTAAAGCTTGCTGGGAACTCAGATCACAACACTCCCCACCCTTTAACCCAGTGTTTCTCAAACTTGGCGACTTTAAGTCCTGTGGACTTCAACTCCCAGCATAGCTGGCTGGGGAATTCTGGGAGTTGAAGTCCACAGGACTTAAAGTTGCCAAGTTTGAGAAACACTGCTTTAACCCTTTCCCTTTCTTTCAACCTGCAAAGTGAATCTTTGGTGTTTGTTAAATAATTAATTATTATTATTATTATTATTATTATTAATAATAATAATAATAATAATAATAATAATAATAATAATAATAATAATAATAATAATAATAATAATAATAATGAATTGGGCTGTGGGAGGTCTTTCTTTTAATAGCAATAGCACTTAAACTTATGATGCCGCTTCATAGTGCTTTTACAGCCCTTTCTAAGCGGTTTACAGAGTCAGCCTATTGCCCCCAACAATTTTGGGTCCTCATTTTACCCACCTCGGAAGGATGGAAGGCTGAGTCAACCTTGAGCCTGGTGAGATTCGAACTGCCAAATTACAGGCAGCAGAAGTAGCCTGCAGTACTGCACTCTAACCATTGCGCCACCGCAGCTCTAATGAAGAAAGCTCTTCAATTAAGAACTAACGTAAAATAGCTTGATTTTCCTTCCTCCCCAAACGGACCCCTATATATCTGTAAAAGAAGATTTTTGTCAGGTGCTCAAAATGGATGTGATTTTAAATTGGATCTGATTTAATTTGGATCTTTTCTAATTAAGTCAAAAATCTACTGTCACATTTCTAGTAACATCATCGTGAAGAATAAATAGATAAGGCCTAGAGATTATTTTGCAGATCATCCTCATCCAAAGCCACATTCTCTCTCTTTTGCCAAAATTGGGGAATCTGTATTTGTGTGTGTGTGTGTGCGTGCTTAAAGAGGCCTTGAGGTAACCATTAGTGTAAAGTATCCGGTTGCCTAAAATCCTGACATTTGTACATGAAACTTAGAAACCTACATTCTATGCTATTACAGAGCATCCAGACATGAGAGTTTACATGGTGCGAGTGTGAGAAACTGGACAACTAGGACAAAAAACAAAGAAACAACCAAGGATGTTGGGGCTACCTAGAGTTCCTTAGTCATAGTTTGTCCATGACTGTCATGGGTATATCCAAACCTTGGAAAAATCAGTAGAGAGCTCTGCATAGACTCAATCCTGCCTCTTTGCTTCAATGTAAAGGGGAAGCACAGGAGATTATCACCGGAACCAGACTAATAAAATAAGAAATCTGGATAGATCCAAATTTAATGTTCTGTGGGGAATTAACTAGATTTCTATTGTTACCAAAATCCCATCAGTCACAGCCATTTTGGCCAACAATCAAGGGGTATGAGAACTTGCAATCTGGCGCACCAGAGATTTGCCACTCCTGATACTTTAAAAAAGATGGAGACCAGGTGGTTTTACTATGCTGCTTTGCTTTGATCAGCCGTTTACTGGGACTTGCTTTGCTTTCAAATTGTATCTTCTCTCATATCTCTTTCTTATCATCCTCCTTTTTTTTCTCCAGTCCTTCACTCTGTGTCATTACTGCAAGACTCTCTTCAGCAGGGATGTGCAAGCTCAGGTAATCAGCTGCTTCTTTATGACATCTGTTGCTTTGTTGTGGTACATGTTTCTCTTTCTAACGGAACAGGTGTACCTGTGATGGTGGTGGTGGGTAAACTTCTATTTATTTCTGATGTGTTAGAAAGCTGCTTTCCTGTTCCTGGAATTATTTGTACTTATTTAAATTACCAGGTTTAACCCTTTGCCCTTTTCTTGTTGTGTACCTTGATTTCCAATGTCTAAATCTAGAAAAGAGCAACCTATAACTTGCCACAATATCTAAAACTTTGCAAAACATTTTTATAAATTAACATTCTACAGACAGTCTCTAGAATACGGGTGTCAAACTCATGACATCAAGTTGTCACGTGACATAGCCTGACTTTCCCCCCCCCTTTGCTAAACCAAGGGTGGGCTTGGCCAGCATGTGACGCAACCAGCTCGCGGGGCGCAGGTTTTGACACCCCTGTTCTAGAATAACACTTTAAGACTCCTAAGGGTGTTTATGAGAATTTAGGGCACTAAATAAATAGTTATGTAGCCAGAAGAAAGAAAAATGAGATTTTTAAAAAAATTTCCTCCTCATTTTTGATTTTTTATGAAGTTTACATATTGATTCCCTTCTGATTTCTTACGCTTCAACAACTTTTGTATATCTTTGCTTCTTTAGCCTCCAAATTATTGGAATTCAGCTTTCTGGTTTTATCGTAGATTCATTAAACTGAGCTTATGAGGTTTCCAGCAAAATTAACTGGAAGAGTCATTGTAACAAAAGAAAGTTTTTATAGATGTGTGCTCAACAGCATTTATTTAACACATTGATGAGTTCCTCTTCAAAAATTTCCAAAACGATATATAGCAACTAGAAAAGGATATCGATTGAAGGCTGCAATTTTAGTCATATATTCCTGTCTAATGTTGATTTTGCTACCTTTCGCGTTGCTGTGGAAAATAGGAGCACGGGGCGGTGTTGGAAGCCCTGAATTCTGAGATTAAGTCTCTCTTTTCAAACAAATATCCCACTAACTTGCATGAACTAAAAACAAAACACACAAAAAAAGTGAAGTTTTTGCAGTAAAAAGACAAAATGCTGAAGGACAGTGGTGCAGAGGGGAAGGGAAAAGCAAGAAACCAATTTGTGAAGGTCAGAATGAGACATTTAGTAGAAAAGTGGCTTTACTTCTTAACGATCAGCTGAACTTTGCTGGTGGCCTTGCTGGGATAGAGTTGCAATTGAGGAAAACTCTCTGCCGCATCCAACAACCGGAGTCTCCTTGCCAAGACATTCTACTGGGAGGCAAAAAGAGCAGCCGCCTCCAGACTCGGAGATGAGTGCAAAATCTGCTTCTCCGCAGGCTCAAGACAACTGTTGATTGGAAACAAGTGTTCCCTTTGATAGGGAGAGAAGAAGCAGCCTCTTGGCAATTGCTGTTACACATCCTTTGATGAATGCAGCCAAGGCTGCCTTTCTCTCCCATAGTGTTCCAAAAGATGAGAGAAGATATGCCTCCATCTTTGGATTAGAAGCCCTCAAAGGCACCTGGGTGGCCACTGTGAAAACAGGGTTTCCTGGATTGCCCATTAACTTAACTGAATACTGTAATGAGATTTCGTTTTCAAGCATGTTTTAAGACTTGTTTATTTAACAAGCCATAGAGCAGTGATGGCTAATCTTTTTTTGTCCTTGCGTACCCACACCCATAATGCAATGCGTCGGCGGCACACACCCCCATGGGCCCCACCTTCTTCAGATGTGCACACGACACCCCTGCACTCCCCCCTGTGGCCCATTTTGGGCCTAGCAGGCCTCCCTGAAGCCTCCTGGGACAAAAAATGGGGCACAGGGTGCCCTCCCTGCACTCTCCCCCCCCCTTATGCATGTGCACGCATCTCCTGCATGCGCGGCAGAGATCCAAAAATCAGCTGGTGGGCAGGGAGGCGTGATCCCTCATCAGAGCCTTCCCCAGACTCCAGGACTGGCCCATGTTCCTCCCCAACCTCCTCACTGAATCTGCTGCTAGCTCCACTGGCCACTGGCAGGCCATAACAAGACCAATGCATGCCTGAAAATTGAAATCCCCAGCTGCATCTGATAGAGGGACACACGTGTCCTGGCCTACAAAGTCAATAGACACCTAAAATAATTCTTATTTTTATTTCAAAACTATTTTTCACTCTGTGGGATGGAGGGAATACTTGATTTGGTTTCATGGGGAGGAGGGTGAGATAGAGAGAGAGATTTTATTGTGCCTATGGGCTTGCTGAAAGTAGCCTAGCCCTCTCATTTCTATTCTTTCTGATGGGGTGTGAGTGCAAACCCATTGTCTAGGAGTGATACCCATAAGGGTTTCCCTGGGTTTGAAATAGGAACTCTTCATCCGTGGATACAGTTCGGGGCTTCTCATGAGACTTGCAAATGCTTACAATTTTTCCTGGGTATCATTTATCATTTCAGGCTTTATGGGGCTTAGAATTGGTGTAATTGTCAAGGGAAGGGGTTGGAGAATCTAATTAAAGAGATTTTAAAATTAAAATCACCTGTGAGATCACTTGTACTGCACAACTGGACATGGCCTCTTCTGGTGATTAATTGAACTCCTCTAATATCACAGGGAAGAGGGTCGGGTGGCAAGGTCATTGGCTGCCACTGGCTGGATTGCTCGGTTTCTGGCAAAGGACTAAAGGGAAAAGAAATGCCCGATTAAGGAAGCGGACAGCTGGAAAGGAGAGAGATGGAGAGGAATTTGGGAGAGCAAATAGTGCTGATCCGTGCAGGAAGGCAAATGGAGAGGAGAAGGCAAAATGATATGATTAGGTCAGAAAGAAAGAGGAGGCACAGGGCCAAGACCTCTAAAGGCAAGAAACCACAGATTTGATTTTAAGTAACTGGCTAAATTACTGGCTGCAAGCTTGTAGTCACTTCATATAATGCATTTAAGCCACAAATGTTGTAAAGAAAAGTTCTTTCTCCAAAAAAAACATTTATTTGGGGAACGGTAGTTCATCTAACAGTTATTCTGTTAACCATCTTCTCTTTCCCACACAGCCTGGTGGAGGTCTTTGCTTCTCCACTGGTTGTTTTGTAGACCAAAAGCTGTGAAATCCTTTCCCACGAGACTTGTATAAGGCACAGAAGGTCAAAACCCTTCGCCTATGAAACTGCTGCCTTATGCACGAAGGTTGAAGTATGATTGGTCCTAGCCAGTGCATGATTTACGATAGGGGCATGCAATCTTCTAGGGCCTGAAGGCCGTACTTGGCCTTCTAATAGCATGCTGGGGCTGTACTACAGAAACTGGGAAGGACCAGAACAAAAACTAGATTAAATTAAATTGACATTATAATTAATCTAACTAAAATATGTAGTTAACACTTGTGTGTTTAATCATTGCCCTTTTTGTTACATCAATTGTATAAGTTGACACAAATTTATGAAGGGCTCTCAGAACTACAGACAGATCTTGGGTGGGGACACAAATTGGATACTCAGCTTTAACGCTCCTGAGAATAGTGAACCTAAGAGTTGGGAAAGTGTTCCACTGAGATTGTTGTGGAATTCTGAGTAAACAAACAACATGCTTGAAAGCCTTTGAAATCAATCTAGCATCTAAATGATGACACAGGGAATGGCCTCTGATGCAAACCATTGCAGTGATGTAGCTTGGCCCAGAAATAAGCTGCCCATAGAGCAGACCTGGGCATTTTATGGCCCACAGCCACATCTGGCCCATGAATAGTCCCTGTCCAGCCCATGGTGGTGTGGGAGCAGTGGGGGCCCTCCACAAGAGTCCCAGTGCCTCATGTGGCCACTTGGGAAAGTTAATTGCTCAGGCCTGCTTTAAGAGTATCTTGGTTCTAGCAGTAGCATTTAGCAATAGCACTTATATACCGCTTCATAGTGTTTTACAGCCCTCTAAGTGATTAACAGAATCAGCATATTGCCCATCAAAAATCTGGGTCCTCAATTTACCGACACCAGAAGGATGGAAGGCTGAGTCAACCTTGAGCCTGGTGAGATTCGATCTGCTAAACTGCTGGCAGCTGGTGATCAGCAGAAGTAGCTTGCAGTACTGCACTCTAACCACTGCGGCTCATTCTAAACTCATTTAGAGCTTGAAATACGAAATCCAGCTACATACACCTTTTCTTTCGCGCCTCTCATTTGCTCCCACAACCACCTAGAGGCCTTTGCATTCTTTTCCTATGGTCCGTAATTCTTGCAACCTAAGACAGCCGTTCCCAAGAACTTCCCACGTGTTCTATGCTTCCTCAAATGTACATAATAGTTTTCCAAGCATATCTAAACACAAATGCATGATGTAGTCGATTTTTGCTGAGAGAGCAAGGTTCAAGTTCCTTTACTTTGGTGATTTTGATCAAGTCTACCTCTTAGCCAGAGGTGGTATTCAGCCGTTTCGGACCAGTTGTCCCGAACCGGTAGTCGAAATCGTGGGTGGGCCTGCCCCCCCCCCATGCTGTCCTATTTAGGCACATTTGCAAGCCATGTGCATGCATGCAAGCCGTGCGCACTATCAAAGCACATGCACGGAAGGCAATGCTCATGCATGGACAGGGTGCGTGTGTGCTCACATTTGT
This sequence comes from Natrix helvetica, assembly GCF_964273705.1. Classification (NCBI taxonomy): domain Eukaryota; kingdom Metazoa; phylum Chordata; class Lepidosauria; order Squamata; family Natricidae; genus Natrix; species Natrix helvetica. Next base: position 279,473,834 of record NC_138552.1, read on the forward strand.
GAACCAATCGGGAAAGTAAGTGAATACCATCCCTGCTCTTAGCCCCATTTCACATGAAGATTGTAAGTAGAAAAGCTAAATGGTGAGCTTGTCTAGCTAAAATACATAAAAAGACCATCTTTTCAGTGCTCTGGCTAGAAATAACCAGTGTCGAAAGTAAATGAATTGATATTTTTGGTGCATTCCTACTGGTCAGTACTGATTTGAGAAAAGCAGAAAGGGAGATGAGCTACATTGTGAACCATTGGGAAGTGGAAATAGTGTGGAAATGTCCTTATGCTCTCAGTTGACTAGTAATAATCAAGTCCCTTCAATATATAAACATCGCATATGGATATATAAATAATAAAGAAAGATATATTTAAATCCTACTGTTTCAGAGCACTAATGTAACCCGAGGTCAGGAATTCGGTTTTCTTACAAATTTGCTTTGAGTGTCCCTCACCACAAAGCAATTTTATGTCTGTGTCTTAAAAAATAAAGGATTTAGAGACCAAGCGGTATAGAGCTCCCATCAGAGTAATCCATCAAAGTTGGTGGCTGTTGAAATGAAATGAGGAAGTGAATAGAGTGAGCTATGTGGATGGCTAGTGGTGGTGGTGGGGGGAACCAGAAGCATTTCAGCATTAGGCCCTTCAGAACTACTTAGCGTTTTATTACAGTGAAGAGGGACAATCAGAGCTGCACCATTTCAAAGCAGAAACTATAGAGCTGTTGGTCCAAAAAGCTAAAGGTTCCCCTTGCACATATGTTCTAGTCGTTCCCAACTCTAGGGGGTGGTACTCATCTCCGTTTCAAAGCCAAAGAGCCAGCGCTGTCCGAAGACGTCTCTGTGGTCATGTGGCCGGCATGACTAAACGCCAAAGGCGCACCGAACGCTGTTACCTTCCCACCAAAGGTGGTTCCTATTTTTCTACTTGCATTTTTACATGCTTTTGAACTGCTAGGTTGGCAGTAGCTGGGACAAGTAACGGGAGCTCACTCCGTTAGGCAGCGCTAGGGATTCGTTGAAGTGCCAACCTTCTGATCGACAAGCTCAGTGTCTTAGCCATTGAGCTACTGCGTCCAATAGCATCTATAACATCTACCTTCAGAAAAAAGATCATATTAAAAAAAAAGACAAGAAAAGAAAAAAAATGAGGTTGTATTAAGAACAAGAGGCAAAGTTATCATTCTTTTCTCTTCACCCCCTACCATTGTTCTTCCCAGTATAATTCATTATAGATTGCTTTTTTTCCATATCTGATTTCTCTTCCCCTTTCCTTCCCCCACATCTTCCTATTTGGAACTTGGATCCTAAAAATAGTGCCAATCAACTGGCAGATGTTGCATTTGCCCTTTTGCTGAAGGGACAAGAATTAGTCTGTCAGTGGGTGCCTAAATAAAGCAGTGAAAACTGCCTTTTGCACGAAAACTTTGCAATTACTATTCTCAGAGCTTGCAGTGTTTGACTTAAAGAGAGACAGGAAAGGCCTATTCAGGAAGCAAATGTAGGGAGATGGAGAATGATCAGATATCAAACATCCAGTAGCAGATCATCACCGATTTCATTGAGATTGTAGATAAGAACATCCTGACATGTTATCTGTTGCAAGACCTGTTAATACAATCCATTCATATAGGTTATGAAGCATGCTATTGTGTCAATTTGTCTCCACAAAACCATCATGCAAATGAAAGAGGGATTAAAAATTAGCATGAATTAGAACTAGCCGTGCTCATCCTGATAACTTGCTGGGCTAAATCTCTCACAATTCCCAATCAAGCTGCCTGCGCAACACTAAAACAGAATGAATTATATATTTCTGGGTTTTTCACTTCTAGGAAAACAACAGCAAATCACCCAATTTCCTAGGTGAAGAAGTTTTTTTTCTCTTTACAGGACTGTCACATCTGTCCTGCAGAAATTTGGATGGCCATTAGATGGCAGCAAAGATACAGAGAACTCCAGCTGTTTGCTGCCATCTAATGATTTATTATTATTATTTTGCACATTAGGTATGGTATCTCGAATCAATTCCCTTAGGAATAGTGATTGTCTCAAAAATTTAAATGGTTTATTGTCAAAACAAGTACTGCATTATACAAGCCTTGTTGTCTGTCTCTCATTATATCAAAACCCAATGAAAGGGTTCTTTTTCCAATACAGTGATGAATGGTGGAGCTTCCTGATGTGATATGTTATGATGGTCCATAATCAGATGCACTGAAAAAGCATTATTCATCCATTCATAAAGCTATCGGGGTCATAAAGCCATCAGCTTCATAAATAATACAATAACTTACATTATAATCATATATGTCATAATTTAATAATTTAAATTACAATAATATAAATGATAGCTGATAAAGCTGTCAGCAAAATTGTTACACTTTTTAAGGTCTATTAAAATAGATTTCCCCCCAAAATTAAAATGAGAAGATTGTATTAAAGTTAATAAGAATGTAGTAAGGTAAAGAGGTGAGGAATTCTGCATAATTTTTCTTTTCTTTTGGGGGTATATGCAGGTGGGCTTGTCTTAAATTCAGGATTGGCTACCTTTGGGTTAAATGCAGTCCCATAGAACATATAGCTAGTATAGGAACCAGGAGTCTAGACTAAAAATGCCCACCTATATTAATCCTATTCTATAGTCTATACTAGGGATGCGGTGGCTCAGTGGATAAGACGCTGAGCTTGTCGATCAGAAAGTTTGGCAGTTCGAATCCCTAGCACTGCGTAACAGAGTGAGCTCTCGTTACTTGTCCCAGCTTCTGCCAACCTAGCAGTTTGAAAACACGTAAAAATGCAAGTACAAAAATAGGAACCACCTTTGGTGAGATGGTAACAGCGTTCCGTGCGCCTTCGGTGTTTAGTCATGCCAGCCACATGACCATGGAGACGTCTTCAGACAGCGCTGGCTCTTCGGGTTTGAAACGGAGATGAACACTGCCCCCTAGAGTCAGGAACGACTAGCACATATGTGCGAGGGGAACCTTTACCTTTACCTTATAGTCTATACTATTGTCTTGCCTTCCCCCACCCTCCTCCTCTTCCTTTCATACCTGTAATTAGATTATAGAATTGTCAGCATGGGCCTGCGTTTTTTTTTTTAAAAAATGTGTACAGTGCTCGGAAACTTTAGGTGCTATGTAAATAATAAATAGCAGTTTTAACAATGGTTTACCAGTCAGTTATCCAATGTAAGCGGGCTTGTGTGGCCTCCCATTTGTTTCAGTGCAATTTGCGCAGATCTTCCATAGAGAATTTCTCATGTTTTGATAATCTGTTCCGAGAGAATTAATTTTCTGCCACCCTCTCAACCTTTATTTATTTAAAATAAAGTTTAAAATGTGCACTAATTACCGTGTGTGTTGGGGAGGGGGTCCATGGAGAGGCAAGGGGAGAGCAAAAGAAGACAATTTTCTTTCTAATTCTTAGTAGGGGAGGGGGAGGGGGAGAGAGAAAGAGAGGGAGGGAGGGAGGGAGAGAGAGAGAGAGAGAGAAGGAATATTCATGTAGAAATTTGGGCCCTGAGCTAGGCTAACACCGGGACTCCCCAGGGACAACTGAAAGATGTTATAATCAATTACCACATCATAACACTGATCTATGATAATTACTGAGCCTTCCTCCTGAGACAGTGCAGCAGTTGGTTGGGATGCTGTTCATTCATGGTCCACTGCCTGATTAATATGCAAATAATAGGGTGATTGCATGATGAATGTGGAAAGAGAGTTGGCTGGTAGTGTGCCTACCGATGCAGGGAAATGATAAATTACTCTTTACTGACTGTCCTACATATAAGTACCCTCTTTCAACAGATTTTTTTTTAATTTTTACAAATTTTACCTTTTCAGGGAAGCAAAGCTAGTGTGTCTTTAAGGACGTGTAAAATAATGCGTCTTAATATATCTGTTAGGCTATTGGGAGGGCTGTGGAGCTAACACTGTTTTTTTCAGAACCTGGAAGGCAAGTTTATTACATTGAATGTCATAAAAGACGGTTAACGCCACTGTCCTGCGGTGAAGTGTTGGAAGTTCAGCTAAAATGGGTATGAAGCCAGAAGTGAGAGAAACGGTTTCTGTGCTGGCTGAGCATTTGTTTTGGATGCAGCAGATTCCAAGTTCAATCCCCAACAATCTCCAGTTAAATAATCTCAAATTGCAGGACTGGATAAAGTAGCGGTCTCCAAATTTCCTGGCTCGGTGGTTTGGCAGAGCTAACCGCAGCAGTGGGAGGGTTAGAGAGAATGGTTTCATACACACACCTCTTTCACAAATGCAGCTTTGTGCATGCATGTGCATGCACTCGCCCACCACTTCCGTGGCCCCGGTTTCAAATGGGGTGGAGCCCGGCAGTGGGCTGCGTACCAGGAGTTGGGAACCTGTCGTGGGATAAAGGATTCTGCTTAAGAACTTGGAAGCATTTTTTTTTAAATGAAAGAAAGTATGCTAGACTCTACACCAGGGATGTCAAACTCAAGGGCCGAGGGCCGGATGCGGCCCATGGGGTGCTTAGATCTGGCCCGCGGAGCTGCCCTGGAAACAGCGATGGACCAGCCCATGGTGCCTCTGCCAGAAAAACTGAGCCCGCGAGGGCTGCAGGCAGACTTCACGAGCTCTTTCCGTTGGCAGAGGGTTGCAATAGGCAGTCTCAGGCGGAAATGTAGCTTGGGAGCCTGGCAGAGCGCTCTGGCCACCACAGGCGCCCTCCGACACATGACATTGAGCCGGTCACGCACACCCCGGCTACCCCGAGGTCAAACACAATCCTGAAATTGAGTTTGATGCTCCTGCTCTACCCTGTGCAGTTTAAACAGTTCTCACTCTATTTAAGTAGAGTGAATCTGCTTTATATTTTTTCTTTGAGAAAAGAAGAGAATTCGGGTGAAATTCTCAAGGGAAAATTCCCATGCCATATTCTGCACTGATTTGGTTTTGACGTGACCAAGAGCATTATAAAATCACTTCTCTGATGGATAGGAAACAGAGATTTTGGCATTACTTTATGCTAGGTAAATCAATAGTTATAAAGAAGTTAGCAATGGGATTTTAGCAGAATAGACGTCTGAAGTCTTCAGAAATACCTTGGTTGGTATTAATGCCCTTAGAAAAAAAGTAGAGAAATCTATGTCCAGGCGAAGCCATCAATGTCATTGGGCGATCCTATGTCTGAAGATTGAACTGTATAGGACAGGGGTGTCCAAACTTGGGAACTTTAAGATTTGTGGACTTCAACTCCCAGAATTCCCCAGCCGGCTGGCCGGCTGGGGAATTCTGGGAGTTGAAGTCCACAAGTCTTAAAGTTCCCAAGTTTGGACACCCCTGGTATAGGAGAAGCCAGACTTAATCACTCCTAGGCTCCTCCCCTAAAGAAGCCATAATCTTGTTCTTACTTATTCCGGAGAAGGATTGCATCAAGAATATTTAGATGCAGAAACTTTCAGAAAATAGCCAAACATCTATGAATGGAGCATCCTAAAGTTATAATAGCTCTCAGTCCTCCTGGAGAGAAGAACAGTTGTTTTGCATTAAATAATTCTTAAAACCACAACATGGTGGTGCAGTCCTGGATTCTTCCATATAGATCAGGGGTGTCCAAACTTGGGAACTTTAAGACTTGTGGACTTCAACTCCCAGAATTCCCCAGCCAGCCATGCTGGCTGAGGAATTCTGGGAGTTGAAGTCCACAAGTCTTAAAGTTCCCAAGTTTGGACAGCCCTGATATAGATCATCTCTCCACCCCATCTACTCCACACATATAAACAGATTTTCAACAGTACATTTTCCTCCTTCATCTTCTCCCACACCTTGTCTCATTTGACTTTCCAAAACAACGGCATAAACCATCTTTCTTGCCTGCCACTGCTGCCTTTTCCTTACCAGATTGGATACGGACTGCAATATTTTATATGACAGTAATAAGCCTGGATTCTGAAGTGCATATGCAACTTAGGATATGCCGCCCACATTTTTGCAAGCCCAGTGGGGTTCCATGGTAAGGCTTCTTGACAGGCCGTTTCTAGAGGGAAATCGGAAAACATCAGCAAAGCATTGCTGTGCTGGTTAGATTTCTCCTCCTCCTCCCTTTAAAATATTGTAATGGGCAGAAGAAATAACATTAGGAAGGAAAAGCCACTTCCTGGTCAGATAAAAGGAGTCTGAATCGGGAGTAGAATTGTAACCTGATAAAGCATCTCATACAAGACACACACACACACACTCCAGTTCTTGCAAAGTTGAGGGAGAGGGGAAACATATTCAGATTTGCAAGATTCAGGTAAAGGTAAAGGTTCCCCTCGCACATATGTGCTATTCATTCCCGACTCTAGGGGGCTGTGCTCATCTTCCTTTCAAAGCCGAAGAGCCAGCACTGTCTGAAGACGTCTCCATGGTCTTGTGGCTGGCATGACTAAATGCCAAAGGCACACGGAATGCTGTTACCTTCCCACCAAAGGTGGTCCCTATTTTTCTACTTGCATTTTTACATGCTTTCGAACTGCTAAGTTGGCAGAAGCTGGGACAAGTAACGGGAGCTCACTCTGTTACGCGGCGCTAGGAATTTGAACCGCCGACCTTTCTGAGCGACAAGCTCAGTGTCTTAGCCACGAAGCCACTGCATCCCTGTAAGGTTCGGTTACCATAACCTTATTATATTAAAGGTAGTATTAGCCTACATGATTTTGGTTTCTTAGTTTGGTCTACCTTAAAGGGGTGACAGATACCGGCTCAACTTGCGTTTCTGAGTCAGGGACATCCATGAGTCAATCAAACCCAAGATGACTACAACTGCCCAATTCTAAATGTCTATTTATTTATTTATTTATTTCGAAAGCAATAGCCAGGGTATAGAACCTTTCTGGTACAGTTCTGAACAGTTGCTTGTCCTCTCCAGTCGGTCCTTTTCCAGCTCCCGGTATTAATTTATACATTATTTTTGGATTTGACTAGCTTGGCGTGAACCTGAAGCCTAGACCCTGGACTTAATGAGAAGTGGTCCATCAAACCCAACTGCCAGAAAAATACTGTCTGGGGCTTTGCAGGAATGTCACGGCCCAGCCTGTCATTTTGCTTCAGCAAGTTGTCCTTCCGAATGCACGTCTCGCCTTATGGCACGCCAGCAGTAAAAATGTCACTCCTGATAATTACTTTTTGGTGAAAATGCTTGCTGACTTCCTACCTTCAAGCTATTTTTTACACAGTGGGAAGATAATAAGAAATGACTTTATCCTGACTGCTCAAATGAACACTAAATGGAATTTAGGTTATTATTACTACTGAAAATCCAGTGTTGTTCACTAGAATTTAAATAGTGGCTCATATCAGCTGTAGATGGTTTGGGATAAATTGCACAATAGCTCTGCTTTTTATTCCTTTAGTTCATAGAGAAATGGCAGTTATCTCTATTTGTCTTGAAGGAAGAATGAAGAGATAGGTTTTGTGGACTGTTTTTGTCTCTCAGCGTTTTATATTGGAAATACTTAGAAGGAGAGAATATTATTCTAATATTTTTATCCTTTTTTATGCTTGCACCCTTCTGAGATGTTAAGCATGTAACACTCCAGATTCCCAACGGATTACTTGTCGGAAAAAAGTGAAGAGTGAGGAAACATTATTTTAGTAACCTTAAAAGAGCTTTTCCCATTTATAGATTGTCCTTGACTTATGACTACAATTGAGCCCCAAATTTCCATTGCTAAGCAAGACAGTTGTTGAATGACTTGTGCCCAGTTTTTACAATCTTTTCGCCACAGTTCTTAAGTGAATCATTCCATTTGTTAAGTGAATCATCCAGTTATTAAATGTCTAAGGAGATTCTCAGTCATCCAGGTCCTGGTTATCCTGAGGTGTTTTTTTTCCACGGGCAATTGGACTTTCTTTGTTTTTCCTTGAAGATGTTTCGCTTCTCATCCAAAAAGCCTCTTCAGTTCTAACTTCCCTTTTGAAAAAAGCACCTTGGAACAACCGGTTGTTAAGCAAATCTGGATTCCTCATTGACTTCGCATGTCAAAAGCCGGCTGGGAAGGTTACAAATGGTGATCACATGACCCTGGGACCCTGCAGCTGTCATAAATACATGCCAGTTGCCAAGCTCTCAAATTTTGATCATGTGACCACGAGGGTGCTACAATGGTCGTGTGAAAAACTGACATATGTCACTTTTTCAATGTTGTGGTATATTTGAATAGCCACTAAGCCAGGGGTGTCAAGCTGGTGGCCCGCAGGCTGGATGCGTCCTGCACAGGCCACACCCACCCCAGCTCCGCAAAGGGGGAAACGTCACATGACACAATGTGACATTGTGAGTTTGACACCCATACACTAAACTATTGTGGCTGTTGTAAGTTGAGATCTTGAAGTCACCACCGTCCTCTGCTCCAGCAATCCACCCAGAAGCAACTTACATAAAGAAAAACAAAAAGCACTCACCAACTTGAGGAAAGACAACAACATAATCATTCTCCCAGCACACAAAGATAACGCCACTGTGGTGATGAACACATCTGACTACCAAGCCAAACTATCCAACCTACTTCAAGACCCCACTTACAAACCTCTAAACACAGACCCCACCACCTACCTGGAAAAAAACACCAAATCCAAAATAAAAGCCTCTCCCATCAGTGAAGAGATCCAGCAAAGAATCATCCCCAAAGAGAAATCTTCCAGATGCCCCAAACTCTATGGCCTCCTCAAGATACACAAAGAAGGAGCACCACTCAGACCCATAGACAGCTCCATAGGCTCACCTCTACAGAATCTTGCCAAATTTCTTGCCAAACAACTCCAACCCTACGCAGAATCCATCACCTCACGCGTACAAAACTCACTCCACTGCATAGAAGCAATAAAGAAACAAAATCTACAACCCAGCGACCCACTCGTGAGCTTCGATGTCATATCCCTCTTCACCCAAGTGCCTATTAAAGAAGCCTTGACAGCTATCCAGAAAAAACACAACCCCCCTAAACACATCCTGGACCTGACCAACCACTGCCTAACCAACACATACTTCATCCACAATGGACAAAGATACAAACAGATAGAAGGAGCACCTATGGGATCACCCCTCTCACCCGTCATCGCAAACCTATACATGGAACATTTTGAAACCAGCGCCTTAGATAAACCTGAACACAAACCCAAACTCTGGCTTAGATATGTAGATGACACTTTCGTAATTTGGCCACATGGGAAAGAAAAACTGGACAACTTCCTCACACATCTCAACAGCCTACACCCCAAAATACAATTTACTATGGAAATAGAAGCTAACAACCAATATTTATTATTCCCTTTCTGTCCTAATTTTCATATAGTCAGCAAAATGTTGCTTAATTGTCTTCGTTTACAAAGACAGATGAAACAAAGTTCTCAGGCATCCCTGCTTAGAAAGGAAATACATTTTGCCTATAGCTGCAGCACAATTCGACTGCCATTGCCTGAAATTGTTTCTGTTGTTGTTGCTTTTAATCCATAACTGCATGGAATCCTCCACATTTATGAATGTCTACAGCTTTGCTTCATTGGTGCACAATGGGGAAATAACTCCAGTAAATACATAATAAAACACATCTCTACTTTCCTGGCTACAGATCCCTTCCCAAGGACAGCTTAGAGCAGAACATTTGTCTCCTTGGCAACTCTTTAAAATTAAGCCTTAATATCACTGGCTTCCTGTGGTCTATCGGGTGCGTTTCAAGGTTTTGATAACAATCTTTAAAGCGCTCCATGGCTTAGGACCTAGTTACTTGCGGGATCGTATTCTGCCCCATACATCCCTGCGACCAATCCGCTTGCACAGAGAGGGCCTCCTCCAGGTGCCGTCCACCAGACAGTGTCGAGGGGCGGCGCCTAGGAGTAGAGCCTTCTCTGTGGCGGGCCCAGCCCTGTGGAATGACCTCCCCCCGGATATTAGGAATACCTCTGACCTCCGCTCCTTTCGTGTAAAGCTCAAGACCCACCTTTTTCAAGTTGCTGGCCTGGCTCAACTTTGATCCAACTATATCGCTCCTGACGGGTTTTTTATTTGGGGTATTTTAATTGCATTCAATTTATTTAGGGGTTTTTAAACATTGTGTTTTTACTTGTTTTTATCTATCAGTTCACCTCCTCCTTGTATATGTCGTATATATGTTTTGGTATATGTTTTGGTATATGTATGTCGATATATTTATTTCCTATGTTTTGTTGTACGCCGCCCCGAGTCCTTCGGGAGAGGGTGCGGCTAAGAAATAAATATTTATTATTATTATTATTATTGTTATTATTATTATTATTATTATTATTATTATTATTATTATTATTATTATTATTATTATTATTATTATTATTATTATTATTATTATTATCACCTTTCTCACTGGGCGGAGGAATATCTCCTCTCAGCCATATTCTTCCACTCCTTCAGCGGTGGTGGAACTACTACTGATCTAGTTCATGCTGTGTTCCCATGACTATCCATGTAGCTGGACTTGGGATCATCTGACAAATAGGAAAGGTAATACAATCAAAGAATACCTTGCTCAGCATCTCACATAAGATAGTTTCTAGCTTGTGAGAAAAGAGAATATTTAAGAAAATAACCTCGAGAAGATAATTTAGGGATGCTGCTGAGTACTTCAAGAGTGAATGAGATATCACAGCACCAAACCTTTCTATAGATTCCCCCTAATTCTTTTTTTAATTGGAAATGGCCTGAATTGAATGAGAGTTCCTGCCTACTTATCATGTCCTTAACTACTGAGATACTACAGTATAAAGACAGGAAGAAAATGACACACGCACTAGTAATTGAAACCGTTATGTTGAGAGGTGGTATTCACTTACTTTCCCTACTGGTTTGCAAATGTGAGAGCACTGACTCTGAGGTTTAACTGAAACAAAATGGGGAACACGCAACCCATTTATTCATGGTAGTATTTCTGTGATACAATACAATACAATACAATAGTAGAGTTGGAAGGGACCTTGGAGGTCTTCTAGTCCAACCCCCTGCCTAGGCAGGAAACCCTATACCGTTTCAGACAAATGGCTATCCAACATCTTCTTAAAGACTTCCAGTGTTGGGGCATTCACAACTTCTGGAGGCAACTTCTGTTCCACTGATTAATTGTTCTCACTGTCAGGAAATTTCTCCTCAGTTCTAAGTTGCTTCTCTCCTTGATTAGTTTCCACCCATTGCTTCTTGTCCTGCCCTCAGGTGCATGCCCTCACCTGCCCTCAGGTGATACTTGAAAGACCTTTGTGCTTTTCATGGGTAGATGCGCCCTTCATGTATTCAAGATTTTTTAAAATGAAACAATCATACCTTTGCATACAGCTACCCAAAATCACTGTATGAGTAAAATGGGCAGCATAAAAAATACATACATACGTACGTACGTACGTACGTACGTACGTAATACCTTTTCAACATTCTGACAAGTAAAGTCTATGGGGAACAACCATATTACTAACTTAACAACTGCAGCAATTCACTTAACAAGCATGGCAAGAAAGGTCATAAAACGGGGCAAAACTCACTTAGCAAATGTCTCACTTAGCAACATAAACTTTGGACTCAATCATGGTCGTAAGTCGAGGATTACCTGTAATGAGGATGTATGCATCAGACATTAGCTGTTCTAAAATTTATTTTAAAATCAAATAACTCTCTGGAGGAAAAAAAGTTGATCACATGACTTGCAATCGTCTTAAATACGAATCAGTTGCAAAGCGTCTGAATTTTGATCACAGGACCCTGGGGATGCTGCAATGCAGAAGTCTGAAAAGAGGTCATAAGTCACTTTTTTCAGCACCGTTGTCAAAATGAACTGTTGTAAGTCAAGGACTGCCTGTACTTTTAAACTTAAAAGTTGCTGGTACCCATCATGGGTTGTATATATTGTTAGCAAGGGGGGAGGGAACCAACCCTGTCCGTCTTTGGTACTCAGCTGCAGCAAAGAGAACTTCCTGTGGCAACTTTCCTGCTGTTCTCATTTTCTAGCTTCTCCCCCTTGGTTTGGATCTGCTGCTCTTTTCTAGTCATTACCTCTGGTCTCTTTGACTTGTCAACTTGTCAATTGAGTGGCGGGTGTTGGGCAAATGTACCCTTCTCAGCAGTGGTGAAATTCAATGTTTTTTACTACCGGTTCAGTGGGCGTGGCTTGGTGGGTGTGGCAGAGGAGGGATACTTCAAAATCTCCATTCCCTTCCCACTCCAGGGGAAGGTTACTGCAAAATCTCCATTCCCTCCCAATCAGCTGGGACTCGGGAGGCAGAGAATAGATGGGGGCGGGGCCAACCAGAGGTGGCATTTGCCCGTTCTCCCAACTCCTCAAAATTTCCGCTACCGGTTCTCCAGAACCTGCTGGATTTCACCCCTGCTTCTCGGTACATTTGAAAAGGCTCTGTCATGACTGGACTCTGCTTCTTCTTTTTTCGTGTTTTATTTATTTTATTTATATAACATTCAAATTCCATCAAATAGTGTGTGATCTGGATTCAGGTATTTTTGAACAATCATAATCCACATATTTATTGTAATCATCATAATACTATTAAAATATAATAATATAATAGCAATAACACTTAACATCTTCAACAACTCTTCACATTAATATTTCCTCTTTTTATATCTCCATTCTGACTCTATTGTTTAGCCATTGATAAAATACATCCCATATCAAAAAATATTCAGCTTCTTCTTTACCCTTAATAGTGAGTGTTAATCTATCCATTTCTGCACATTCTAATATTTTCTTAATTACTTTCTCAACTGAAGGAATCTCATCATTTTTTCTTTGCTGTGCAAATATAATTCTGGTTGCGGTTAGTATAGGTAAAACCAGATATATAATCTGTTTATCATATTTTTCCAGTGTAATGCCCAACAAGAATAACTCTGGTTTCAAGTCTGTGTTGCTTTATCATTTTTTCCAACCAAGTATGTATTTTTTAGCTTTTGGGCATGGCTGGACTCCACTTCTGAAGCTCTTCAATATTGTTGTCATTGTAAGAAATTACATTTGTTTCAGGATTGTAAAAATTTCATCTTTCAGACCTGACTATTTTGGTGGTGTTTGTCAGTAAAGCCTGTGTATATTTCTACTTTGTATTTTACAAATTATTATATGAGAGCCAATGTATTTGGAGGAAAGATTGCTGGATGCTTAAGAAAACCTTCATTTTTTTCTTAGTATTAATGGGATCCTTAATAGAGGCGTGTAATGGCAAATATAAAAATTGAATTAATCATAAAGGACTTCCAAAAAGTGACACCTAAAATGCCCATTAGTCTCTCCATAATTCCCATGGGATTTGGGAATGAAGCAAATATTGAGGTGGCTTAAAAATAAATTATATATGGGAAGTCTAAAATTCCCCCAAATTTGTATTAACAAAATACAAAAATAAAATAAAGATATATCATAAAACAGCTGTATGTTAAGCAAAAGTGTGGACGTGGGAGTAAGGTGACCTATTATTAACAGTACAATTTAAGTGAAGAAGGTAGGTGAGCCCTCTTCATCAAGCAATTATTGATTGCTTTAAAACTAGAGATTAGACACTGCCTCCAGATGGTTTTGTGTCACAGAATACTTGAAAAATGTCAGAGGGATACAACAATATCCAGCATCTATTCTATTAGAGAATTTTAATTTAGCATTCAAGTGCTCATGAACAAAGGGAATTGTCTTAAAGATCGACCCGCAGAGCTACTATATCTTGCATCCGATGGGCAGATTAGGAAATGCTTCAAAGGACAAGAAATATTTTTTCTTGGTGGAAGGAAAGAGAAACATAGAGCCAGGATGGCAGGATAGAGATGCTAGAAAACCCTGTCTCTCAGGGCTCTGATTCTAGGAGAACACATTACCATGAAGTAGTAAGCACATATAGGTAGTCCTCGACTTACGACAGTTCATTTAGTGACTGTTCAAAATTACAGCCGCACTGAAAAAAAGTGGCTTACAACTGCTTTTCACATGACCTTTGCAACATCCCCATGGTCACATGATCCAAATTCAGCTGCTTAGCAACTGGTTCATATATGATGGTTGCAGGGTCCCGGAGTCCTGTGATCAGCTCTTGCGACCTTCTGACAAGCAACGTTGAAGCCAGATTCACTTAACAACCGCGTTACTAACTTAACAATTGCAATGATTCACTTAACCACAGTGACAAGAAAAGTTGTAAAATGGGGCAAACGAGCAACAAACGAGCAACATAAATTTTGGGCTCAATTGTGGTCGCACGTGGAGGACTACCTGTAGTCTTTCAAGTGAACCAGTCAAGTCTTTAATGTCCAAGGTTTTTTCCCCCCTCTGCTCTGCCTTGTTTGATTTATAGTTTATCATTTCATGTACTGCCTTTTTTTGTAGCAGCCTTTAACCTGAACAAATAAGTATTGATCATTTCACTAAGCAATCTTACTTATGACCCTGAGAAGGCAAACCGGACTGATTCAGGTCAGCTAATGCAGAGCAGCTGATTCGTTTTTCTTACGTAATTAATCATAGCAGAGCACGGATAAGCAAGATGTCTGTAAAATATGTACTTAGAATTGTTGGGACAATGATGGCATCTCTTGGCACCATTCATAGATAGCAAATTATAGAAAATAGGCAGGAAAAAGGTTCATTTGATTTGGGGGTGGAGAGAGAACATGGCAAGAATGCAGTGGCAGCAAATCAATTCTTACCACTCTTTGGCTTTTCAAGAATATTCGACCTGTATCATATCTCCAGAAGGGGACCAGGGATTTTGCAAATCTCACTATAAAGTAGATAGATTTTGCAAGGAAACAAAATATCTCTTAGAATTTTCCAAATATAATAATATAAAAGGTTGCCTTCTTGTTTGAATAATCCTTTTAGGAACACTGCTACTAAAGAGGCACAACAGTTCATCCAAACATCGTCTTAAACATTGCGGCACCATTTGGGTGGGAATTTGCTTTGGGCTCAATCTTAGTTCTGATCTGTTAGCTACATATTTGCAGTGAAAGTACTCGCCAAGTTCTTTCTAGATAAGGATTCTGGGAAGAACTCAACATCTGTTGAACTTCAGAGGAGCCCACCACCGCGGTTGGTCAAACACCACATTTTCCAGTCCAACCTGTATAGCTGCTGCACTCTAGTAACCATCCCATTTTAGGTGTTTGCTTTGTTGGTAGAAACTGGATTACATCAAAACAGAGCTTCTCAAATATAGCAATAGCACTTAGACTTATATACCGCTTCACAGTGCTTTACAGCCCTCTCTAAGCCGTTTGCAGAGTCAGCATATTTGCCCCTAACAATCTGGGTCCTCACTTTACCGACCTCGGAAGGGTGGAAGGCTGAGTCAACCTTGAGCTGCTCAGGCTCGAACTCCTGGCAGTGGAATGCAGATTCGCCTGCATTACTGCACTGTAACTACTGCTCCTCCACAGCTCAAGACTACATCTTCTGCGAACTCCTGGCCATATCAAACACCATTAAGAAACATTGCCACTCAGGTTTGAGATTCGATGCACCAGTTATTAGTAGAGTTATTACTGTGTGAAATGAGCATGGAATGTGTTAACATTTTTGCGGGCCTGAGGTTTGGCATCTCATTGACTGGGATTTACAAGCTCAGTCATCTCCTTTCTCTGATGTTATTTCAGCACCGCTTAGAGGTATTTTTTTTATCCCAGTAGACTTTGCATGCTTAGGTTTGAACTCTGCCACCTTGTCTTTTTCTCTGTTTGCCCCAAGACTTTTCTCAGCTTCCAGTCGTCCCCCTCCCTTCTTCGCAACTCACAATCCCTCTCTTCCCCCCAGAGGATAAAGTCCATAAGTCTTTACCCAAAGAGATAATGAATATAAAGAATATTTATATTCTTTGGGCAGGGAGGTGCTTTCATGTAGAAATTCCATCCTAATCCAGGGACTTAATGAAATATAGCCAAGTAATGTCAAAACAAATAAATAAATCGACAATAGGCAGATTGTTGGATTGCCTGTGGATGTTACAAACCCAACCTGAAAAGTGGCGATTATGGTGGATGCTTTCTTTGCGATCTGCCTTAGCTGTCTCTCCTCCAGGTCCCAATCCTCCTCCTCGTATTTCCATAGCATCACTGGCAGTATTGTTTGCTCCTTGGGTTTTATAGCATAATGGCAAGAGTAGGGAAGATTCGTGGCAGCTGTGTTTGTGTGTATGTGTATAAAATAACCACGAATGGAGGATGGAACTGTGAGGAGCACCTGAACCAGAACCAGGGAGTTTTTATCTACCAGGCAGCCATCATTTTGACCTTGCAGTGGGTTAAAGGACAAGGTTCTGAGGGAAAAATCTGTTTATCATGTATGGAATTCATGCCGTCCTGACAGTGTACAGTGAACAAGATAGATGATCTGCCAAGTTGGTCCTTCGCATGGGTGCATCAAGGCAAATTTACAGTACCACTGGTTCACTGCTTCCAATACGGAAATAACATTTGTTGGGCTTTGGATGCAGCTGCACAGCAAACTGAAGCTAAGCACACAAAAGAAATTAGATCTGTAGCTTTCTTGTTGTCTTGCAATATGGACTTTGGTGGCTTTGAGAGGGGGGGAAAGAGGGTGTCTCTTTTACACCTTCCATAAACTATTTAAAGTAGGGGGGGATTAAGAAGAATAACCTTTATGGGAATGTCAGGACACCTTTTCTAAATATAATTTTCTATTTTCAAACATTAGGGCAAATGTTTTAGTAGCTTTAATTTATTGTCGTATTTCTCGGCCCTCTTCACCTACCACAGTCTTAATCCCACTATTTGCAAAGAATCTTGCCTTCTTAGGAACAAAAAAAGTTAAGTTGGGCCTTGATATACATGCTAGAAAAAAAAATGGTTAAAGAGGAGTAACCGTGTGTGTGTGTCCCGCCCCCATGCTCAACTGCCCTTCCTCATAATACTAGCAATTGCAAAACATGATGGTGATTAGCAAGAGGTCCACCGGAGATGCATGAAGATCCTTCACTCAACGTACAGTCTAAATAGTTGATAGTCAACCATTTGCCTGAAATAGTACAGGGAGTTGGGCTAGAAGACCTCCAAGGTCCCTTCCAACTCTATTATTCTGTTGAATCCTCCTTTTCTTGAAGGTCTCCAAATGTGCCTTACGGTTGTGTTATCTAAGACAAAAAAAGAAATGCAAGCAAGATGTGCTGCTTATAGTTGGGGATTGGAATACCGAAATTGGGAATAACAATAGCACTTAGACTTATATACCGCTTCATAGTGCTTTTACAGCCCTCTCTAAGCGGTTTACCGAGTCAGCCTATTGCCCCCAACAATCCGGCTCCTCATTTTACCCACCTCGGGAGAATGGAAGGGTGAATCAACCTTGAGCCTGTTGAGATTCGAACTGCCAAACTGCAGGCAGCCGACAGTCAGCAGAAGGAGCCTGCAGTACAGCACTCTAACCACTGCGCCACCGAGGCTCAAAGTAATAGAATAGTAAAGAGGAAAACACAGATTAACTATATGGCCTAGGAAACAGAAATGAAGCAGAAAATTACTTAACAGTTTCTGACAAACAGATGTTTTCTTCGTTACTAACACATTATTCAAACACTCTGACAAAACCTGCATCTATGTGAACATCAGATGGAACCTAGTTAGGAACACATAGAAAATCATATTTGCCTCTCTTATTAGTGCCAGGAGGTGGAAGAACTCACAGATGTGGCCAGTGACCAATTTTGAAACATATCATGAAGTATTTATATGCAAGTTCTAAGATAACTTAAACTAGAAGATCTCTGCTCAAACTGTGTTCTATTTTGAAGGAGAATATCAGGTATAACTTTGAAAACCTTGTTGATGGGTAACTAGAGGAATTGTAGAACAAAATGAAAGAATGATGTTAAGAATAAATGTGAAGGAAGACTGCCAAAAGGAAAGAAAACTAATTGGATGCCAGAAGAAATGGTAGTGATTATCAAAAAGAGAAGTGTAAGTGAAAGATTTTAGGAAGGAACTGAACAAGTGTTTCAGGCTGCTTTTAGAAAAGACAAGTAACATTACAATGATATCCGTAAAGATATTAAGAGTGGAAATAGATTCAGGGGGAGGGAAAAGGACACTGCAAAAGATCTTAGATTTTAACTTCAAATTGATATGCTAAAGGAGATCTGTGGATAGATAGTAACTGATTCAGAGAAGATAAAATAAAGGTGGAAGAAGAGTACTGAAATTCTCTGTAAAAGGGATGCCATTATCCACAAGCCCTTGTAATCCAAGAATTCGGATACTGGAAGATGTACAATTACAGTTGTAAGTCAAAAATTGCTGTATTTCCTTCAGGATACTTACCATGGATCTTTTGGGCTCAGTAGCAGTTTTATAAATATTCTTCATCAAATACCATTAGATGGTAGGATTCCTGAAGGTTGAAAAATCAGTTAGTTTGCTAAGCTTCATGCAAGTCAGCCTGGTAATAGAGTCAAGAATAACATACCTATCTTTTGTTTTTGCTAATATAAGTGTTGCAGCCGTAAAATATTGAACACATCCTATCCGTTATGTACATTTCATTCTCTCTAAGTTCAGTTCCTGCATGACTTTCCTAATGAAGGAATGCGGTACATGAATTTGGTGGGGAGTAATACAGTGAGAGGAAAGGAGCAGGTTTAGTTTGCTGTTATATGTCTTATATTGGTTGATATTTTTTCCCCTTTGCAAGTACTGTTGTGTAATGAAAATTTAGCAATAGCAGCAGTATACAGTATAAATTATCAGTGTTAGCAGAGGACAGCTTTTTGGCAAATCAAAATGTCTTCAGGTTTCTCAAAGCAAGATCAGATCTGGCCTGGTTAGTCTCCCAGTTTTGAGGCTGGCCTGATCACCTGCAATTACCTGGAAAGTGTAATGTTTTTTCAGAGAGAGCATTGCACTGTGTGTAGAGTAGTAGGCATCCATCCTGTGAAAAGAATTGTAAGGATGCCAGGACCAAAATAATGTATGTTCCCAGGATAAAAATTAAATTGGGCTCAGTTTAAATTAAATGTAGATACAATTATATTAAAGGAATTAAATGCAATTGCCTTCTGCCTAGGTAATAATAACGTACAGACTTTCAGTGCTCTACCCAATCGGTGCACAGAACAGCCACGTTATGATGCATGCCATGCACCCAGAACAAAACATTGTGTTTGATCCAAACCGTACATTTAGTCTAAACATGACCCAGAATGTTCCAGATGGGAAACAATAAAGAAGAGGCAGTGCTGATAGTTTGGTGTTTGAGGTAGAAAAGCAAACGTGGGCCAGTTTTGTTATGCCGTGTTTGAATTGGAAAGGAAAGGAAAAGAAGGGATTGAGCAAAAATCTATCTAGGCTGAAACCTAGAACAATCCAGCACTTTCAGTTTGATTAATTATGATCTGCCCAGGACCAATCCAATCAAATTCCTTTGGAACAATGTTTTTTTTTCTATGCACGAATATTTCTGACTTTTAATCGTTTTCCCCTTCAGTCACGTTAAAAATTAGTTTGGAGAGAGTTTGGGGAGGGTTTTTAGCAAAGGTGTAAGCTGAATTCTCTAGGCGCCAAAGGAAAGCTCTGAGATGGACCTCCAGCCCAACATTACTTGAAATGTGTGGCTACAATTGAGAGAACAAAAGTAGTTCTGTTTCCTTGGAATGCACATTCAAGCTGATTTGGGAAGAAGGATATCAAAGCAGAGGGGAGTTGCTTAAAGTACTAGTCCTAGCAGATTTGGGCTGGAAGACTCAGTTAACTACTAGAGGTCAGCAAAGAGTTGAAATGTTCTGGATTTTTTTTTTGCTGTCATCTAATCATCATCCTAGTCTGCCATGCTCACACATAGCCCATTTTTGCCTACTGTTTCATCTCCTACTGTTAGCGCCATTCTATAGCAGATAACTAGGTTCCCCTATAAGAACATGTCTGTCAGGGTTCCAAGTAGACCCCCAACGAAAGAAGACTCTGAGGCTTGAGTTTCCTCAAAGTTCCATTTTATTAGAGATGCCATATTGGCACAGCTGGGAAAACCCAAATCTGAAAGTTGCCAGGTTTTCCCCACCCAAGTGAGAATTCAAGACCCTGCCCAGCACCCACATGTTCATCACATGATCCAATCAGGTATCATCCAAGTCAGGAGTTACCTCCCAGTCACCTTATCACAGCTGCAGGGCCAGTTGTCCTTGACTTTCTGAGAAAGAATGTTGTTATGGCTACATATCACCCACACCCTGTATAATCCCCCCTCCTCCCATTTTCCCCACAGTAGAAAATGCGGCACACCTGAAATCCAAAATGTAAAAGATGGCTTCCAGGTCTGACAATGTCAGCCCTCAACCAGACCACAATCAAGTTTGTTTGGTTAAAAAAAGATTGAAGGTAACAGAACGATAGAGTTGGAAGGGACCTGTTATTCTGTTATCTTCAATCGTTTTTTTTAAGATCCAGGTGAGAGCCCAAATTGTCTGCTACTCCTGCCTTGACTATACTTATGCCGCTCAACTCTAAGGCTGAGCCAACAAGAGAGACGTGAAAGCCACGTCTCCCTTGAGACTCAACTTACCCATTTCTGCTCAGGATATATCCCAACCTTCCATGGACTGTAGCTGCCTAATGTATTGGGTTCACAACAGTGATGGGTTTCTAGCGGTTTGGACCGGTTCAGCTGAACCGAGAGTAGTTTGGCGACCTGAGTTGCTGGAACCAGCAGTGACCCAGACCTGCCACGCCCCCGAACCGGTTCTCCCAGCTTGCTTTTTGCTTCTGCACATGCACAGAGCAATTTTTATTGCATTTATGGTTACATGTGCTTTGTGCGCAGTGTGTGTCTGGTGCGTGAATGAGCGAAGCGAGCATCCGTGCACAAAATTGCACGTGCACTGAACCGACAGTAATGCCGGCAACAACCCACCCCCGGTTCACAAATCTCAGAACCGGTCGGGTGCTTTTGATACATTAGGACGGTACCAAATTGGAGGACAGTTCTGTTGATTGTCTGCTGCATTAAAAATTATTGTTGCACCTACAATTCCAAGAATGGGGAGGGGGGGAGCCATCTGTCTCATGTAGCCACTATTTTTAGACAGTTTTAAAAATAATACAAGGTTCAGACATATTCCTCGTTGGAAAAGTAACATATGGGCAAGCTTTCTAAGGGCCAGCTCATGCAACACATTTTAAAGGCACGAGTTGTACAAGTTCATCCTGTGATTGAAGTTCCATGGAGCTCAATAACTAGAGTGTAATTCACAAGTCAGTTGCCACATGTGGAGTCTCCAGAATATATGCATGTGTGCACACATGGTTCTATTTTGGAGTTTCACATCTACAAGTCTCAAAAATAGAACATGAAAATTATTGTTTCGATTTTTAATTCCAGCAGTGAGCGCAAAGCTAGCTTGTCGGTGTTTAGTTGCCAATACTTTGCTTGGCATGTGCATCAATTTCACAAAGTTTACATCTGGAGTTTCTGCTCCATTCACATTTATTTCCCCCCAAAGTAAATATTATTCCACATGTTGGGTAAGGAATGGAAAGAAAACCCTAGCAAAATGACTCTTTATGTCTTTTGGCACCATTAGGAGAAGTACTTATTTAAGCAAACACTTGATGAGCAGGAGGGCTAGTCATTTATTGCGGTACATTATATTTTGTTACCAACCTACATCCCATCCTAGGCTGCTGAGAATAGATAAGGTGGAACGCCACCTCTGCTGTTGAAGCTCCTTCGTTCCAGTAAGAGGGATAACAAACCAGAGCAAATGTGAAGGAAATCCCTAGTCCTTCTCCACACTCCCCTCTTACCAGCTTTACTTACGATCTGCAACACCAAGGAATCAAAATCCACTCGGAAATTATATCCACAGCCCTGTTAGCACAATAGGAAAAGGAGGGGGTGGGCACGCTGTTCTCTTTTTTTTTCCCAGTAAAGATACAGCCAGTATTAGACTATAAATGTTTGGACACCTTTCCTGTCAATCTTTAGATGTTAGACAGGGATCCTTAACCAAAACCTTCAGAAATTTGTGGCCAGAGACCAGGATGTCTGGAACTGATGAGAATTATAGTCCATGACATTTGACATGTTCTACGCAGTAGAAGAAAAGAGACATAATGGCGAAGATGCTGAGCTTGTCGATCAGAAAGGTCAGCAGTTCAGTGGTTCAAATCCCTAGCACCGCGTAACGGCGTGAGCTCCCATTACTTGTCCCAACTTCTGCCAACCTAGCAGTTTGAAAGAATGTAAAAATGCAAGTAGAAAAATAGGGACCACCTTTGGTGGGAAGGTAACAGTGTTCCGTGCACCTTCGGCATTTAGTCATGCCGGCCACATGACCACGGAGACGTCTTCGGGCAGCACTGGCTCTTTGGCTTTGAAATGGAGAGGAGTATCGCCCCCTAGAGTCGGGAACGACTAGCACATATGTGCAAGGGGAACCTTTACCTTTTTGCAGTAGAAGATTGCTTCAGGAAATGGCATGTATTTATTACTTCTTGAGATAGCCAGCTTCTTATTTTTGAAATGCAAAATTTAAAAGTGGCAATAACAATGCAGTGTTACAGATACATTATTTCTTCTTCTAGATTGATTGATTGATTGATTATGTGTTATAAAATTGTTTTTCGAGTCCTAGCAGCCATATAGATATTCACCATTGTGATCTATCCCTAACCTGATCTATCAAGTCTCTCAATGGGGACTCACTTCCATTTAAGATAACACTTTGTGATTTGTAAAAAGACGTAGAATGCTGTACTATTATTATTTTTTACACATTCAGTGGTCTTGCTGAAAACTGGTATTTTCCAGAAACTAAGAATCTTAGGGCACCTTAATCAATTAAATATTATTTTATTTTTATTTATTCCATATCATTAATTGGTACAGTAACGGATCCAAAACACTAACCAATTTTTTTCCTTTGGAATTTAAAAAATAAGTTTTTACTGCGGTTGAGATGACTTACATCTCAATAACTAAATCTGTGAATCTAGGCCTTTGTAGTCATCACCTTAAATGCATTTCTGACAAGAGGGGAAGAGGTTAAGAGCATATTTCAACTATCAGCAATTTTGGGGTTTGACATAGCTAAAAAACAAGGAGTTTTGGGAGCGAGACCTAGATGCGGGACTATTTTGTTAAAAGTAAGTTTCTCCTTTCCCTCTGCTGATTTTTCAGAAAGCACCCCAAAGACCTCTGCCAGTTGCAGTCCTGCTCCGGACTCCCCAATGAGTTCCAGCGACTCTGTGAAAAGCTTGACAGAACTGGTCCAGCAGCCCTGCCCGGCCATTGAAACCAGTAAGGAAGGCAAGCTGCAGGAGTCGAGCGAGGCCTCAACTTCGGATTCACACTGCACAACCCCATTGCCTCTCTCCGGCCATTCATCCCTCAGCATTCAGGAACTGGTCGCCATGTCCCCGGAACTTGATACCTATGGCATCACCAAGCGGGTTAAAGAGGTGCTCACGGACAACAACCTTGGTAAAAAAAAAAAAGTGTTTGTGTATGTTTGTGCGTCCGTGCGTGTGTGTATTTTTGATCGTTGTTACAGTACAGGGTTTTTAAATGTTCATTTTTTAAAATGTTGCGTTGCTAATAGGAACAGGTCGGATATCTAATTATAAACAAGTCAACAATGGTAATTATTTGGTGACTCAGAGAAGGCTTTGCACGTGGATAATTGGTAGGGCTTGTGCAAAATTTGTGCAGGGGCCCAGCTCTTTGAACAATATCTTAGCATTCCTCATATGACGATCGCCTTTCTTGCAGCAGATACTAATTCCAAGTATTCATCATTTTAGGAACTTTAATGTATCTGCTTTTTCAAGGGATGAAATGACTTGGCTAAAGATAAGTTTACTGAAAGTTTATTTAGTGCCCAGGTAAAAAAAATGGACGGAAAGAGAGAGTTTTGGGGCATAGCAAGCTTGCAGAGGTACTTTTTTTTTTTTTTAGTTTTCATTTTTTTTTGTGTCTTCATCAGTTTTTGGCTCCTGGAAACTGCCTAAACTAGTCCCTGCAGTTTTCTTGCTAAGATTTTTCAGAAGTTTGTTAGCCATTGCCTTAAAAGCCAATAGTATTTGACTGGCCCAGGTCACCCAGCTAGCTTTGTGCCTAAGGCAAGACTAGGACACACAGTGTTTTAATCACAACAGCAAACAGGCTCTGGAGGCAGACAGACAGACAATCAGAAGACCGAAGCCCATCTATAATTTTTATCACATTTCCCTCTACTCAATGAACTCGCTAATTAGATTTTTCTCATTCCCCACCCATTAACCTCTTCATGCATTGTCTAAGGCAGTGGTTCTCAACCTTCCCAACGCCACGACCCTTTAATACAGTTCCTCATGTTGTGGTGACCCCCAACCATAAAATTGGTGTCTCGGTTCCTAAGACCATCGAAAATATGTATTTTCCGATAGTCTTAGGCGACCCCTGTGAAAGGGTCGTTCAACCCCCAAAGGGGTCCCGACCCACAGGTTGAGAACCACTGGTCTAAGGAGATTCTCAGTCATCCAGGTAATGGTTGTCCCAAAGGTGCTTTTTCAAAAGGCAACTGGACTTTCTTAGTTTTTCCTCGAAGATGTTTCACTTCTCATTCAAGAAGATTCTTCAGAACTGGTGGATGAGAAGCGAAACATCGTTAACGTCATTAAGGAAAAGTAAAGTTCAGTTGCCTTTGCGTAAACCTGAGAGAACTGCCTTCCAAAGATCACACACACTCTCTTTTCTCTCCTTTAATTGTGATGGATCGGAAACACCAAAAATGAGTCAATCATCCTATGGATTGTACCTGCATTACTATCACCTGCTTTGGAATTTTGTTTTTTAAAAAGACAGAAAAATAGATGTGTACATCACATGCAACAAACATTTAGCAACTGAGCTCAAGTTTTAGTTGATTAAATAAAATGAGTTGTTTTTAGACATGAAAAAAAGAGGTTGTTTGAGAATATTTAATTGGCCATGGAAGTTGAGAGAGAGAGACAGAGACAGAGAGGGTGTGTGTGTCTTCAACTTACAACCACAATTGGGAATTTCTGCTGTTAAGCAAGACTGTTAAGTCAAGCAAACCCAATTTCGGGACCTCCTTTGCCACAATTGTTAAGCAAATCACTGCAGTTGTTCAGTGAATCATGTGGCTGTTAAGCAAATCCAACTCCCCCAATTGACTAGTTGTTGGAAGTCAGCTGGAAAGGTCGCAAGTGGCAATCACATGAGCCCAGGGGTGGGCTTCAAAAATTTTAGCAAGGGGTTCTCTGCCTGGTTGCTAGGTAGGCGTGGCCTAGTTGGCCTCCTGCACCACAGCGGGGATGAGTGGGTTTGCCCTCCCAGGCCTCTGGAGGCTTTTCCCTCTGGAGACCAGAAATGAGCCCGTTTCCAGCCTCCCCAAACTTCCAGTAGCCCTGTTTTTTCGCCCTCCCCGCACCCCACCGCGTGCCCTGCACTTACCTGCATCCAAAATGGGCCACATGGGGACTCCTGGGACGATGGGGAGGTAGGGCCAGCCAGGAATGGGATTTGGGGGTTCTCCGAACTGCACAGAATCTTAGCTAAAGGTTCTCCCGAACCCCTTGCGAACCCCCAGCAGCCCACCCCTGCCTGAGCTTGAGGTGTTGCAAAACATTGTAAATTCATGCCAGTGGCCAAGTATCCAAATTTTGATCACAGGATTGTGAGGATGCTACAACAGTCATAAGTGTGAGGACTGTTGGAAGTCATTTTTAGTAGAACTGTTGTAACTTCATAAATGAAGTTACAACACTGAATAAATGCTTGTATGTCAAGGACTACCTGTGGGTGGATGGTCAGACAGACGGACGGACAGACAGTAATAATGAGTAATAATTTGTGCAATTCTAATAATATAAAACAGGGGTGTCCAAACTTGGGAACTTTAAGACTTGTGGACTTCAACTCCCAGAATTCCCCAGCCAGCCATGCTGGCTGGGGAATTCTGGGAGTTGAAGTCCACAAGTCTTAAAAGTTCCCAAGTTTGGACACCCCTGATATAAAATTATAAAATGTTCAAGAGTAAAATCAGTAGCCCTCGACCTATGACCACAATTGAGCCCAAAATTTTCATTGCTAAGTAAGACAGTTGTTGAGTTATGCCTCATTTTATTATCTTTCTTGACACAATTGTTAAGTGAATCATTGCAATTGTTAAGTTAGTAACAGTTAGTAATCAGTTAGTAGCATTAAAAATTAGATAACAGAATGATGATGTAGCTTCTCAGAGCTTCATCGCTACTTCTTCCAGTGCAGTATTGACTGGCACAATATGTGTATGGCAGACCTTCCTATCCTAGCAAATTCTTACAGTAAGAATTGTATGTTGTTGAGTTATCCATATTTTATTAGAATAGGCTTATATTAGGTTACTGTGCAGAATGAGCAAATAGCATTCAAAATTCATTAGACTTCTCTAGTCCTGAGGATAATTTACTTATTAATGGATTGCTTGAGAATTAATTTCTAACTGGCCCTAATCTAGAAAAAGACCATATTATCCCAAAAATTGAATATTAGGTATTAGGGAAATACCTAATATTCCTTGACACAATCATTATTTATCATGATTAATTCATAGTAGTTAAACCTACCTCAGTGTTGAGGGTCATTACGATGAAAAGAAAAACAGTAACAGTTAGGGACCTGTAACATTTTTCCCATTGTTTATTAAGAAGAATAAAACATGAATAAAACATCTTGAAGGCAAATAAACCTGAATGTGGGGATTTCCCAATTATCGTTGTCTCCCCCATGATTCTTACAGTTCCTGAGATCAAAGAGTTAGAAACAAACCTGGCATCAATTGTTTCAAAGTAAATTTATATTTATTAAATTCATTACTTTTTTTTTCTTTCCACAAATTGTGTTTAAGTGTTTCTGAATATATCAGGCTCTGTTTAACCAACCCATGTTACTTATAGAAATTCTGTTAACATAAGTGTAGTTGGTGAGAGAGTGCCAAATGCAGGTGTAAATTGGGTCCAATGAATTCATTATCATCCACAATCGTTCCAGATTGGATGCAGAAATTGGCCTTTTTTTTTAAAGGTATCTTTTTTTTCCTGTTAAGTTATTTTTGAAGCTTGCCTTCTCCTCCGCAAATGAAATGCTTTTATAGTTTACCTCTATAAAGATTTGACTTTCTGACTTCCAGATTACATTCTTTAATATAATTGTGGACGTATATAAATATGCATGCACCAGGAAAGCTGCTACAACTGCTACTGCTTGCTTTTAGTGCATGGTTGAGCTTCCCATGATGTTGGAGGCAAAATTGTGTGTTGATGATGTGACCTAGTCTGGTAATGAAATGTTTAGAAACTAAATTGAAACAACTTTGGAGAGCAAACCACTGCCAAAATTGTGTGATCCCTTAGTTAAAAACTGTTCCTATAAGCAAAAAAGTTTTCCTTGCATTGTCACTTCATGAACAATCACAGTTTATTGTATATTATTCTGTGATCAGAAAAGCCCAAAATCACAGCAGAATAAACTATACAAATACAGATAGTCCTTGAGTTATAACTACAATTGAGCCCAAAATGTATGTTGCCAAGCAAAACATTTGTTTCAGTAAGTTTGCCCCATTTTACAACTTTTCTTGCCAGAGTTGCTAAGTGATTCATTGCATTTGTTGGGTTAGAAACATGGTTGTTAAGTGAATCTGACTTCCTTGTTGACCTTACTTATCAGAAGGTCGCAAAAACTGATCTCATGACTCCAGGACTCTGCAACCGTCATAAATATGAACAACTTGCCAAGCAGCTGAATTTTGATCATGTGACCACAGGGATGCTGCAGCGAACTTAAATGTGAACGGTCATAAGTCACTTTTTTCAATGCCATTGTAACTTCGACAGTTCACTAAATGAATTGTTGTAAGTCGAGGACCACCTGTACATCCAGTTGATTGAAACTGCACAATTAAAGGGTGCAGTCATTAAAATATTTGGTTGTATGTTAGCAATTTAAGACAGTGCCATCTACAGTAGAAGAGATACAATACTCCAAATTGCAAAATATAAGAAATGAAATTTGCAAAAGGGCACTCTTAAATGGCCAATATCTGGCCAACATAATTTGTCCAACAGATAATATCTGGGAGTTGTAAAACAGGTCATTTCTGCCCTGCCCCATTCACTATCCAGAATCTTTCTAATTGTAGTCATTCTTTTTTAAAAAATTTATTTACTTTCTGTCCATGTAGGCTAGAAATGTTTAAATAATATTTTGTAAAAAACATTACAATATAAAATTATTTCTTGTAATGAAAATTAATCTTTGGCTTCTCCAAAATCTCCACAGAAGCCACATTTCTCTGTGTGTTTCAGAGCGTACAGAAAACCAAAATCCCTGATTCTTTTTTCCATCTGTATGTACTTCAAGAAGACCATGAATAGGTGCTTTGATTGACACTTGTTCTTAATGTCACTTTACATAAACCTTTAATGCCCCTGCCATGATTTTTGTTTTTATGTGGCTGACATTACGTTACATTCATTAGGTATAAATATATATCAGTATTTCCTTTGTGTCCTCTGCAACATCTCTAGATTTTCTAGAGGTAGAAGTAACCTATTTCATGTCTTCTGGTTGTCTCCATCTTAGCCAATGTCACTAGCATTTCGAATTTTAGCATGAAAATAATTGCAAACTTGTCGCATGCTAAGTGACACTATGAATAGCAAAATCCCCTTCCTCTCATTCCTCTAGTCTTTTGTGACATTTACATCCTGTTTTCCCAGCAATAATCAGATCCCCCTTCCCAATAATAATTGTTCCATTGTGATGTGCATAGTATAAATTTGACCCATGCTGAGATTCCTGCAGAATATACAATTTTAAATAATCTCAGAGGTTCCAGATCAAAGTTGGCTGATTATATAAAAGGCTGCTGCAATCTTGCTGAATCCCTACCAGTCCTTTTGCCATTCATGGAGCTGGTGGACCAATGAGCCTGCTCAAGATGAGATGGCTTCTTATATTCATGCCTGTGTACATGAAGGAGGATTAATGACTCTACTCAATTTCTTTTCCTCATCCTTTTTTGTTGCATCCTGAAATAAGTGTAGTAGTTCATAAATTTCTATGCCGTTCTATTCACCTTTTACTATATTTTATAAGTAACTCAAGGTGGTAAACATACCTAATACTCCTTCCTCCTCCTATTTTCCCCATAATAACAACCCTGTGAGGTGAGTTGGGTTGAGAGAGAGTGACTGGCCTAAGTCACCCGCTTGGCTTCCATGCGTAAGGCAGAACTAGAATTCAGAGTCTCAAAGTTTCTAACCTAGCTAGCCGGCTTGGCCTAATTCCACCTATCCCACCTCAGTTCTATTTTTAAATTTTTAGGATTGGTTTTAGGGTCTGTTTTTTAATTTTTATAAATTGTACAGGGGTTGTTTAATTTGATTTTTACCTATGTGTATGATTGTTGCATGTTTTAAATTTATTCCTGTACACCGCCCCGAGTCCCTCTGGGGAGAGGGGGCGGTCTAGAAATTTAATAAATTATTAATTATTATTAACCTGGTGCCTTAACCACCAGCCATCCCATTTCTCTGTTTAGGATCATTCTAATAATCATTTTAAGTCCACAGTGTTCACTGGCAAACATATATTATTAAAAATAGGGTAGATATAAAGATGTAGTGAAGATGATTAATAAATCCAAGCAAGCCAAATTCAGTCCTACATATAAAAGGCTGTGATGTTGGTTTCAAAAGAATACATGTCATTATTAAAACTACAAAAAATATAGTAATAGTCAAACTTGTACAGTATAATTGTTTTATAAAATCTAGTACACGGGTTGGCTAATACCAGCAATACATTTCAATTTCCTCTCAAAATTGTAAGGTATATTTCATGTTTTTAATAAGTATTCTATATAGCAAAGTGATTAAGTAACTCCAGTATTAACAACTCAATATATTTGGTAACAATGGAGTCCTGAAAGGAGATGACCTTCCTTTTGGCTACTTTCTGGCCAGAACATCTGTAATATAAGTCCTCAGAAATTTTCCATCAGCTTGAATTGAAGGGAGAAAAGATTCTTGTTGAGGATCAGCTGGAGAGAGAACTACTTCCAGAAGGAGTCCTGAAGTAATAGATCTTTGAAGGAGGAGTAAGGTGTTCCTTTCCTGTATGGAAATCAGGAGAAATATCACTCTCGTGAGGAGAAAATTACACAGTGATTGCCAAATATTTAAACTGACTGGCTCACCGCCATCTTTAGGACCTCCATGTTACCGTGTTTCCCCAAAAATAAGACAGGGTCTTATTTTCTTTTGACCCCCCGAAATAAGTGCTTGGCCTTATTTTCAGGGAGGCCTTATTATTTTTGAGGTGCAGGAAGCAGCGAGGGTGGTCACCTCA
Organism: Natrix helvetica; assembly: GCF_964273705.1. Lineage (NCBI taxonomy): Eukaryota > Metazoa > Chordata > Lepidosauria > Squamata > Natricidae > Natrix > Natrix helvetica. The sequence goes on from NC_138552.1 coordinate 279,504,193, forward strand.
TGGCTGTGTTGCAATATTTTCAGGGAGGGCTTATTTTAGCGCATGCACTCAAAAGCCCGATTGGGCTTATTATCTGGGGAGTTCTTATTTTCAGGGAAACGGTAGAATAAAGTATTCCGACAAGACAAAAAAGAGAAGACATAGTTTTAGATAACTGCAGCCACCAATGTGATTTTCAGATCTATAAATGTTGCTAATAACAATCCCTTTGAAATTTCTATGTTGTGTAGATGACTGAACACAAGCAGTTATCCATGGTGAAATATTCACATCCGGATCCTGTTTTTGCATGAAATTTGGGGTGGTGGGAGGAGGCGTTATCAAGTTCTCGATTTCATGTATAGATATGTGGCAATAGTAATCATTGAGATGTAATTCGTCTGCTTGAATGTAAAGCCTTTTGCCACAGCGCTTCTTTTTCCTTCACTGAGACAATTTTCCTCCTCTGTGCTTCAGTTACAGCTAGAGAAAACTTCACTGAATCCCCCTCTGTATTCATTCCACTGCCCAGATGTAGAAGAAAAAAATACCGTAAGCTCCATAGGACAAACAGAAAGTTTCCTCTCACACCCTCCATCCTCATCCATCTTCTTTGTACGGGGACCTTTTCATCCAAGAATAGTCCAATATGTTGAAGGTTGCCTAGAAAGCTCAGAAACCTCTTGAAAATGAAGAGGAATGTTTGATGTAATCCCAATCCCCCACTTTTCTGTTCAATATATCATATCGTAAATTTAACTGCGGCATAAAAGAGTTCAGTCTCAAGAACAAGACTGAATACATCAAAATGCTGCACAATTTTTAAAAAAAAAATACTGCTATAAAAGCAGCATTAGTCAGAATAAGCAGTTTATCTGAAGTCAAAAGGTTTAACAAAATGGAAAGATCTGTGTCAGGTGGGGGAAAAAATGTCTGAAGAGATGTCAGTCCCCTTGGAGACTGTTTGAAAGCTGCCGATAAAAACTCCTTTGCTCCATATCCAAGATGGGGAAAACCCATGAAAGGACCTCCCAAGTAAAAGGTTCTTTAACCATCATGGCTTCACCCCACAATAAATAGTGCTTAATTCTATCAATCTCTTGATATGATCCTCTTTATTAATTAATAGATTTTGGAATATTTTTAAGTCTTCTCCATCCACAGAAACAAAGACTATCAATACGATTATCATCTAGATAGTAAAACTTTTAAACAAGAAACTGAGAGCCTCTGATAAACAGTAGGAAGCAAAAGCATATTGGATGTTTTATTCAATATAAATTAATGATTAAATAATAAGTAAATTGATAAATACATAAATATAAATCCAATATAAAATATTGAAACCAACCAATGCAATGGCAGGTATGCATCTTTTAAAATCGGGAGTCATAGTCATAGAAATGAGACTGTAGGAGGTCTGGAGGTAAGAAGACACTGCTGGCAGTTTTCAATAAGATGGCTTGAAAAAGACTGCAGATGGAAGAGGGTGTGCAAATGAATACTGGTTGCAGAGATCCAGTAGCAAGAAAGGTTTTTGATTACTGTATTATTCATCTAGATTCTAGAATGTGATAGCCACCTCACCAGATTGGGCATCAGTCATGCACATATTACTTTGTTTGCTAATGAAGTGAACATCCCATCACTCTTTGAGCCAAGTTCAGGAGTTGGCTTTTGGCATGTAAATATTTTGTGTCAGTGGCTAGACACCGGGATTACACAGTGATGCCTTATTAGCCAAGCAGGGCCTTCTTCATTGATAGCATCTACACTCAGAACCTTCCTGAAATTATTGTGACATTATTATATCCTTATAGTTTTGCGGGAGACTTATTGTTCCATCTGGGGCAGGCCTTCTGTGTTATAAATGGTGCGTGGAAGGGTCTTTTGCTTCTATTTTCTTCTCCACTAGAACATTTTCAATTAGTTTTATTTTGTACTGTTTTCGTTTCTTGTTTCATTGTTGCATTTTATAATTTGGAAAATGATTTGAGATTGGTTTTCATAGGAGATAGTTTTAAATCTGACAGATAATAAATAAGTGAAGCCAATGGCCCACAGGTGGTAGATTCCTCTTTCCTGAACGTGTTCAAGCAGAGGATGGGCAGCTGTGCCACCCATCCCACCATCAGGCCATCTTATTGGAGATAGTTTGATTTAGATCCCTGCAGATAGCAGAAGATTGGACTTGTTGGCTTAAACCCTTCCAGAGGGGTTTTTTTTGTGTATGTGTCTATGACTGAACCTTTGTAACTACATGGACTCATTTTGGAAGCGGTTTCCCATTGTCTCCTTCATTAGGGTTGAGAGAGAGTGAATGGCCTTAAATGAGTTAAAGAACTCCTGGCTAAAGAAGTGGTTAAAACCTAAGACCTTTAACCTCTTCTTTCAATTCTATGCTGCTCTTGTGGAGCTTTGGTGAGTAGGTTGCATTTCCTTCCCATTTAGGCACCTTCCAGGTGGATTAGACTTCCAGAATGCTAACCCAATTATAGTCTCAACATACCTGGAGGATGATGAGTTGGGCAAGATGGCTGTGTGGTATCCCGTAAATGTTTCCAGCAAGGCAATGCTTGCTAAAATGAAATCAATCCAAGGAAATTATTTCCTATTTAAAAAAAAAAAGTTGCTGCATAAATGACATTTATGGGATGGAAGAACAACAGGGAAGACAGACATATTTTGGCACCTGTCCTTTCAGCCACTGCTGCAAAGATAAACCAGACCATCCTCGGAATTAGGAACCTTCACATTTGTATAATTGACATCAAATTGGAAGGAGAAGTACAGAAGTCTTTTTTAAAGTTTCCACAGATTCAGGTGTGCATATGAACTGAGCATTAGGCTTGGAGCAGACTCATTCACTAAGAAAGTTTCTGTGAAGGCAAAAATAGATAAAATGAAAACTTTCCATCCTGATAGTTAAGGTTCATTTGGTCTTGGAATTTAAAACAAAAACAAAAACGCACAGTTTGCCCTCCAGAAGGCTTTGGCATGCCAGCGGCTGAGCAGGGAGCAAGGGTGTGCCAGGTTGATTGTTTGAATGGTTTCGATTAGCTTAATGGAATGGCTCTCTCCTGAAGCCTGACCACAGTACGGTTTGAGCATCTGGTGCCCTGAATGGCAGGCGCTGACTTGAGGAAATGCAGGTTGGAAATTGTTTCAGTCTGCTGCTAGTCTTTGTTTCCATTATCTCCCTTGTAAGGTCCTCAACCTTGAACAGCAGGAAGTTGTTCCCAGCTAGGAGAATCAGTCTTGTCCTGCTGCCCATGAAAACAGCAACCCTGGGGGAAGGACAAAGTTATCCAGATAATTAGACCTTCAAAGAAATTAAGTGGGGAGAGTGGGCGTTCTTGTACATTCACTCATGGGCCTACATTTGGGTGTAATTCATTTGGTTTGAAGTTGCAGTCTTGAAGTCTTGCGGCTGTCATAACCATAATCGATGGGTTGGGATTTGCGTGAGGAGATGCCCTGCTTTGGTCACAACATGCGTGCCTCATCGGCTCCGGTGACTGGCAGGCAATATAAATATGTTTTTATCTCCTTACAAGATTGATATCCCACCTTTCATTCAGTGACGGCAGCAAACACAGCACTCTTTGGGAGAGGCTGGGCAGAAAGAGAGAGACGCTGGCCCCATGTCATTACAGGAGCTTCCAGGAGTAAAATTTGGGACTCCGTGGTTCCAGTCGAGGTCTTAACTATTATAACACAGTCATAAATTCTTGTAGAATAGGCCTTTCTACCCTCAAAAGGCATTATGCATTTCTCCCCTCAGCTTCATTTTCCATAAATCATTTCGGGAACTGCAGAATCAAAAGGGTTTTTTTTTTAAATTTCCATTGTGGATTTATATCCCACTTCACTGCTGGAGTCTTTAAAGCACGTCGTTAATTCTGATTTTAATCATATCTAATTTGGATTACAGTATAATGCTATCCTATCCCACTTTTCTTTTTACTCTTATTTGCATGTCTGCTTTCATGAGATCACTTTATAAGCCTTTACTCTTTTAATGAAAAGCATTAATCATCGTTTGACTTTTATTAAATAAGAAAGGTTTTAGGGAAAAATGTATGAAAGTATATGTTTGTCTAATGCTACTAGATCAATGTTGGATTTGGTTTTGTTTGCTTTTTAGTTTGTTGTTTGTTTGTTTACCAGGTTTAGAAATTGCTCATCTTCCTTAGAGAGGGGCTTTTTTGATGCTTTCAAGTGACTGCCTGGAGATTTCCCTGCAGTTCCTTGGAAAGATTTCAGATGTAGCTTGCCACTGCCTGCTTCCTTGGGCTGAGAGAGAGTGACTGGCACAAAGTCAACCAGCTGGTTTTATACCTAACAACCCACAGCCTCCAGGTCTCTAGCCTGGTACCTTAACCACAATACCAGACTGGCGCTCACATTCTGTACAGAATTTCAAATACCAGAAGGCTGATAGTGAAAGTAGAAAAGTTTGAGCTGGCCAACTGCTTTGGTGAATACCTGTTGGAGTTATAGCCCTGTGACAGTCTTGGTTGTTGACCATTCAGATACTCTTTGCTAAAGTGTCCCTTCTTTGTTACATGTTTAAGAACTGACTCAGAATCCAAAATGATGTAAGAGCTTCTGAATCAAAACGTTCCTTGTATCATGACTTAAGGAGCAAGCAATTTTTTTTCACAGTTACTACACAAAACAGAAGCATTTTATTGTAACCCCACTCTGTGAATGAATTGGTATGCCAAATTCCAGGCCTTTGAAATGAAAAGCACTTAAAGACTGGCTCTGATCAGTCTTCCTCTTCAGTACAGATATCAGGTAGCTCTCTAGTGGCCAAAAGAATTAGCCACCTCCCTATAAACTGCTTGGTAGACCTTAGGGGTTGTATCCTTGTTCAGAAAAGCCCACACAATCGAGCATCTTTTGATTTTCAAGTATATTGTTTTTCCTTCATTTGCATCCAGATCTATAAAAGTCTCGTTTCTCTTGTGCTTGGTATTTTTCTCTCTTTTTAGCATCAATAACGTAACGTTTGCATTTCTTTTGCAGGTCAGCGTTTGTTTGGGGAAACGATCCTGGGGCTGACCCAAGGCTCAGTCTCAGACCTACTTGCTCGCCCAAAGCCCTGGCACAAACTGAGTTTGAAGGGCCGGGAGCCATTTGTGCGCATGCAGCTGTGGCTCAATGACCCAAACAATGTAGAGAAGCTGATGGACATGAAGCGCATGGAGAAGAAAGGTAACTTCTGTCACTTCTGCGCTCGAAGGGGGAGGGGAATTGATGTCCAGCCCAGGATGACTCTCTGGTTTAATTGAAAAATGTTTTCAATATGTTTCAAATGTCACTGGCCAAGAGCATAACCTTCTGAGTCATGCAGTTCCCACAGCTTGTGGGCCACCCAGAGTTGGTGTTTTCAATTGGGTTGCCTTAGATATCCAAATAAATAAATAAATAAAACACCGGAAAGGTTCGTGTGTGGGAAGAAGTGTTTAATATGATCCAGGAAAGTTAAAATTAGTCAAAAGCATGAGATTAAACTAGCCCTGCAGCCAAGGATACAGTAGAAGCATCTAAGCTTGAGTTAGTTGTCCTATTTTATCCAATAATTATCCAAAAAGAAAAGCAGTTTGAGAAAAAGAATGGCTGAAAGGTTCCACGTCACAAAACACAGGAACTCCAAAGTAAATGGTGGGTTATATATCCAATAAATACATAAATAATGTTTATTTACTCAGTGTATGCTTAATGCAGTCAGCTAGACATTTTACAACAACTGCAGAATATAAAAACATCGTAGGTAACTGCCCTAAATAAGTCATAATTATGCACCGCTTCAAGCTCCTGAGCAAGAGATGGGATGTAATTCTGATAATTAAATGAAAAAACAAGTAACCTTTTGTAGACGTCATCTCAATCACCATAAGCCTTCCGAATCAATTTAGCAGCTTCCACAAACTAGTTAGATAGTTTGTCTAGGATGCTATTAGAATAAAATCCAGAGTTGGCCACTAAAAAGCCAAGCTTGCAACCCTTACCTCGCTTTTCAAATTGTTTGGAGAAGTACAATCATTTTTACCAAGGATCCATGAAGTGGATATTTCAATTCCAGTTGGAGAAGATGGTTCTGTAGATACCTCAGATGTATATAGAGGTTTTACAGATTAAACCCGCCATTTGAATTGCACCTAGAAGGCAGTAGGAAATGACTACAGGTCATGGACCACGGATATAAAGTACTTTTGGCACCAAGTAAGCCACTAGTCTTCTTTACTAGCTGGCTCAGAATTGTCTTAACTGTAGTCCGACATAGAACACATGCAGTAGTCCAAGCAGATACAGGTAGTCCTCAACTTACAATCATAGTTGGGATCGGAACATCTATCACTAAGCCATATGGTCATTAAGTGAGTTATGCCTGATTTGGTAATATTTTTGCTGTGGTTGTTAAGCAAATCACATAGTCATTAAGTGAATCCAGCTTCCTCCATTAATTTTGGTGGTGACATGATACCAGTATTCCAATATTTGAAGGCTGCCACAAAGAAGAGGGGGTCAAGTTATTTTCCAATGCACCAGAGGTCAGGGCAGGAAACAATGGATGGAAACTAATCAAGGAGAGAAACAACCTGGAATTCAGGAGAAATTTCCTAACAGTGAGAACAATTAACCTGTGGAACAGCTTTCCTTCAGAGGTTGAGGGTGCTTCATTACTGGGGAGAGAGGGGGGTTTAAGAAGAGACTGCACAGCCACTTGTCTGAAATGATATAGGGCAGGGTGTCACATGCTGGTCCCACCCAGTTTAGCAAAGGGGGGGAAGTCCCGATATGTCACGTGACACCACCATGACAGTGCGAGTTTGTCACCCCCTGATATAGGGTCTCCTGTTTGAGCAGGAGACTAGAAAACTCCAAGGTCCCTTCTAGCTGTATTCTGAATTTAAATTTGTAGCCCAAATTGTCCTCTGCCCAATATTGCTTCTGATTCAGAAGAGAGAAAGCAGCTATCAAGACTAATAGCCACCAATAACCCAATCACTTTGAATTAGTTCAATCCCCTCTTAATTAAAGCTTTCTGGCCACCATATCTGAACTGTCCTCTTTTATTGTCTTCATTTTGTAATATTTGATTTCCATAGAAGACCATAATAGAGCAGTAGAAAAACTCATTATTATCGCTTTTCACGACTATCCTGTCTCCAGTATCAGGAGAATCAATGGTGGGTTCCGGATCCCGTTCCAACCGGTACGGATGGAATGGGCCCGGCGGTGTCCACATGGATGCGCGGAGCATGCGCATGCATCATACTGTCCAGTGATGCCTCCGTGACGCTCCAACTGCTCAGCGGAGCATTGCGCAGGTGCTGTACGCGCTGTGCGCGGAAGCGCCAAAGACTTTAAAAACAGGTAAGGAGTGAGGGCGGGCAGGTGGGCCCTTCGGAGCACCGTACTGGAACGGTACCCGGTGCTCCGGGCAGGCTCCAGTACGCCCCTACCAGGGCGTACCGCCTGCAACCCACCACTGAGGAGGATACTAGATTAGGTCAGGGAATAGATGGCCATCAGGTTTTCAAAAATTATTTCACCACATACACAGATTGTAGGACGAGGACTCTATGTAAGGCTAACCCAATCAGTGTGCTCTCTAGGAGATGCTTCAATCATTATGAGACAGGCCAGGTCACATTTGGTAAACATTAATCGCTAGGATACAAAACCTGTGGACTTCCACATATTTCTGAGATAGAAACCTCCCCCAGCTGACACTGCTGGAAATTAATAACAGCTATAGGAGTATTAAGTTTCCTATCATTGTTGTAAGTCATCAAAACAGTCATCTCCCAACAGGAAAGCAGAATCACAAATTCCACAGGTTCCAAGCGCCCTCTTGTGATCTTAAATGCTGATAGCTCTTCAAACAACTTGTTCCATCAAAACATTTAACAACTTTAACTTTAACTTTAACTTTTATTTAATTTCTAGACCGCCCCTCTCCCAAAAGGGACTCGGGGCGGTGTACAGTCATATTAAAAACAGTGAATATACATAATATAAATAGAAAATAAATATAGGGCTGGAGGAGGTAACAATAGCAGAACAACCAGGGTAGTATGGAATAATCCGATCCACCAAAGATCAATTAATCAAATTAGTCTATTACAATCATATATCTGTATGGCAGAGGTCTTCAAATTTGGCAACTGAGTAGAAGACCTGAAGGGAAATCCAAGGATAAGATTTTAGTTGCCACTGCTGCTTACATGTGGATTGAAAATAGTGGTTTAATGGGACAGGACCAAGGAGTGAAGAAAAATAGCCTACTGAGTAGGCTCATTCACACTCTAGCCACCAATGCAGCTTTCATATAAGTACATATGTGATATAGTGTAGCAATAGCACCTAGACTTATATACCGCTTCACAGTGCTTTACAGCCCTCTCTAAGTGTTTTACAGAGTCAGCATATGGCCCCCAACAATCTGGGTCCTCCTTTTACCCACCTCAGATGGATGGAAGGCTGAGTCAACTGTGCAGAATTTGTAATCCTCCTTAGTAAAGCTAACAAATGTTAAATTATTTGTATCATTAGTTTATTCGATTTAACCTTTTAATTAATTTAGGAAATATAAAATTACTTGAGGCCTAGTTATGCAGGACATGACTGCTATTGTAAAAGGGCTTTTCAGTCTTTAACCATAAATATAAATGAAATGCAGACCCCCAGTTACGTTCTCTAGAGAAAGGAGGTAGCTAGCTTGAGGTTAGCAGAAATGGCAGTTCAAGGATACTGTGTTTACAGGAGGATCTATAATGAAGAAATAGATGCTTTGCCAGCAGAAATACTCTAATATGACCTCTAGCATCTCAGGTAGGATAAATGGGACTTTGGGCTAGCTGCAGGATAATAAACACCGCCTGAAATAGGCTGCAAATCAGGCATCTGAATCAGCAGGCAAAGATCCAGGAGCCAACCCCAAATTTACATCAGGTGAAGGCTGCGTTCCAAAGTAACAAAACAGGACAGAAAGAGGTAGGAGCAGACATAAACCTAGAAGCATTATTAAGGATTGCAAGCTGAAGCATCAATCAGGGAATAGAAGCATTAGGTAGATAAGTCTGGTTCAGTTGCAAAGATTTTCATGGAGGCTGATGTGTCCAGATTTCTGTTAAGACATGCCAGATGACCAGTTGGCTCTCTCAAACTGGAATCCCAGTGTAGAAATCACCTTTTTATCCTTAAGGCAGTTACCTGCAAACAGATGTTATTCAAATGAGTTGGATATTACGTAACTCATACAGTAGTCAAGACATTAATTGTCATAGGTCAACTTGCCTGGCCTCCTGTGGAGGTAAGCCAGGAATAGGCAGACTTCAGGATGGTAGAATTTGTATTGTAGTTCATTGCACAGTTGTTTAGACTGGGTTTGGCATTTTTATCCACCTATCCATTCCTGGAATAGGCAGGCATTGTTTGATGGCATTAAAGGTAGTGTAACAGGATACAGGGCAAGTAAAGCTGCCTTTTGAGATTGTCTCATGGCGATTTTGTAGATGCTCTACAGGTGGCACTCCAGCTATTTTGGAATTGTACCAAAGGCACCTATTACTATTGGCACTCTCTTTGCTTTCTTTTGTCACAGTCATTCTACTTCTGTTTCCACGTCTTTGTATTTTATAATTTTATCCAGTTCTTTCTCTTCTCTTCTGCTATCTTCAGTACTCCGGTGTCTACTACCCAGATTTTTTCTGTCTTTCTTTTCAACAATTGTTAAGTCTGGGGTGTTAGTGGCAGGTGTTTGCTTGAATTCTAAAGATTAGAAGCTTCCCAGGGCTGGTTAGAAGACAGACAGTTTATACTGCATAAACATTTTAAATAAATAAAATCCCAGATAACTTTAAGTCTTCATTTTCTATTATTTTGTCTATTTTGTGATCCCATCGGTTCTTATTTGCAGACAAGTGGTCTTTCTTGCAGATATTCCATTGTACTATTATTACTACTTTGTCGTATTATTGTTTGTAGTCAATCTGTGCAATCTTCTTTCAGGAGTTAACTAGGTGGCTCACCAATTGTTAATTTTATTATTATTATTATTATTGAATCTGAAATACCTCCCTGCTGAAACCTTAGGCAAAAGATAAGCACTTACCAAATTCTAAACTAAGGAATTTATTTTATCATAAGTTTTATAATTAAACAAAAATCAAACAAAGCCTGTTTATGGGTTGATTAAGCCAAGCATTGTTTCAGTGGTTAAATGCAGAAAGAGAGGAGTATTACTGCAAATGGTAAACTGTTAGGGGACAGCTGTCTTTTGCCATTCACCAAATTGAAAACTGACACTAGATCTAATGTCTGATTTGATCTACTATGAGATACAATCCCGTTTATTCTGAGCGCATTTCAGATTCCACACAGTACCCTACAGCAGGGGTCTCCAACCTTGGCAACTCTAAGACTTGTGGACTTCAATTCCCAGAATTCTCCAGCCAGCTTTCTGGCTGAGGGACTCTGGGAGTTAAAGTCCACAGGTCTTAAAGTTGTCAAGGTTGGAGACCCCCTGCCCTACAGGATGACTAGAAACATCTTGTGCATGAAACGTGGAAAGAGACTGTCAGTCTTAATAGATGTGCCTTGGCTAAGTTTTAAGCAGATCTCATATGCCCCCATAGAGTTGCAAAACCTTTTCATTCTGAACCAGCTTTCCCCATTCGTCTCTTCTGTCTCCGGCTGACGACATGGCTTCCTTTGTCTTCCAGCATACATGAAACGGCGGCACAGCTCCGTCAGTGACAGCCAGCCTTCAGAATCATCTTCCACTGGAATAGATTACAGCCAGGGGGCCAGCCCACAACCACAGCATCAGCTCAAGAAGCCACGGGTTGTCTTGGCTCCGGAAGAGAAAGAAGCTCTGAAACGAGCCTATCAGCAAAAGCCATACCCATCACCAAAAACTATCGAGGAACTTGCCACACAGCTCAACTTGAAGACCAGCACCGTCATTAATTGGTTCCACAATTATAGGTAGGTAGCGCCGAGTTTTTCCTTTCACCCTTGCCATTTCCTCTTTGAATAAGATGGTCTTTTTTCTCATATGCCATTTATGAATTATATAGAATATATATGAGAAAATACAATTTGAATCTCAACATGCTTATTTAAGCTGTAGAACTCAGATCCTTTGGAAGCTTCTGCAATCAGAAGGAGAGCAAGATTGGACTTTGGAGGGGAATATGTTTTGTGATCACCTTTTGTGATCTTCTGACAAGCAGAGTCAATGGGGGAGCCAGATTCACTTAACTATGTTACTAGCTTAACATCTGCAGTGAGCCACTTAACAACTGTGGCCAGCAAAGTTGTAAAATGGGGCAACGCTCAATTAGAAATGTCTCATTTAGCAACAGAAATGGTGGGCTCAGTTGTGGTCATAATTCGAGGGCTACCTGTGCAACCTTGTCGTCCTCCAGATTGCATGGGTAGCCCCCGTTGAATGGTAAACATTAGTATGGCAGAATCAGGGAGTTAATAGACACGTGGAGAAGATACAATGTTAACTGTATTAAATCAATTCGATTCAAATTCCAATTCAGTTAATTCCAGTTTAGCTTTTATGCTGATTTTATCCCAAAAGACTAGTGTTACACTCAGACTTAAAGGTTGCCTGTCTTCCTCTCAGCCTAAGTAACTTCTATAACAAGGTGTCAAACTCGATTTCATTGAGGGCCACATCAGTGTTGTGTTTTACCTCGGGGGGTGGGGTGGCCAGGGTGGGCGTGGCCAGCTTTACATCACTCATGTCGGGAGCGCCTATGGCCTGAGTGCTCTGCCAGCAAAAATGGAGCTCAGGCCCGGGGGGGGCTGCGCGTGGTCCTACATACATACATACATACATACATACATACATACATGCATACATACATATATATATATATATATATATATGTTTTTTTTTCATTTTCATAACAAATAACCACATGTATACTATTACATAACTAACATCATATTATATTGTTAAATGTTTACATCAGTTCATCTTACCATTAACTCCCAAAAACAATTATTGACCCTTCTGCTCTCCATACACCATGTTTGTACCCTATCCATCACTTTCTTCTCCCTCTCTCTTCCTCCTCCCTACTTCTTTTCTTCCCTCTGTCATCCTTCTCTACTTCCCCTTCTTTTCTCATTCTCCTCTTTCCCCTTTCCACTCCTTCTTTCTCTCCTTCTCTTCTTCCCATTACCTCTCTATGCTACTTTGCAAACCTCCTCTCATTTACTAGGTGTATTTCAGCCTCTGAGCAAGCTCCATTTTATGTTGATGGTATTTATAATTCCTTTTCAATGTACATATTTGATTTTAATATATATCTTCCTCCCCCTTTTTTTAAAAGAAGAAAAGTATATAATAATTGTATTTTTAAACCACCACCACCCCAAGCCTATTTTTTGGCCAAGATGTAGACCTGGTTACGATTCCCAGCTATTCTCATCATTATATTTATATAGTTATGCATCCTTACATGCCCCAAATTTGTAGTTCTGTCTTTATAATCTCAATAGTTTCCCATTGTAAGTATATTTCATGTTACCTCTTCAATTTCCCATATCTTAACTTAGCTTACCCAAGGATTGTCTTTAAATAACAATCCTTACTGTTCAATGTTCATTACAATTCCATTAATCTACTACATAGAATAACAAGCAGTACACATCTCACTTTGTTCATCATCTTAGACGTTTTATATGTGTCCATATTTTATATATTTTAACCTATACTTAATTGTCCTTCCATTAAGCCCTGGGGGGGCTGCGAGTGGTCCTAGTGAGCTCCATTTTTGTCCGGGACAGCCTCCTGCAGCAAAAATGGAGCCCCCCTCCCCTCTGAGTTCAATTTTTGCTAACAAAGGGCTGCATGACACCATCGTGGCCAAAAACAGAGCTCAGGAGAGCCGTGTGTAGCCCCCCCCGAGCTCTGTTTTCGCTGGCAGGGGCACAGTGGGCCGGAGTTTTGCTGTTTCCCCGTGGGCCAGATCTAAGCACCCCATGATTCAGATCCAGTGTTGAGTTTGACACCCCTGCCCTGTAATGAATGATAGAATCATCCCCAATTCACCCATGTGATGTCCTTGGAGGAAGTGCCAGGCACAACTACCGTTATCATCTCAGCTGCAACCAGTGGTGACACTCCTTTCTTGCAATGTTTCTTCTAGGTCACGTATTCGTCGGGAGCTGTTTATTGAAGAAATCCAAGCTGGAGGCCAGAGCCAGGCTGGGTTGAGTGACTCTCCTTCAGCTAGAAGCAACCGGGCAGTTCACAGCTCCGAAGGAGACAGTTGTGATGGGGTGGACACGGAAGGCCCATCGGATACAAAACAAGGCGGCCTGGAAGCAGAGGAGTACAGCAATGCAACCATGAAGTCTCAGGGAGGGCAAGCAGCGTCAGCTTTCGAAGCAGGGGAAGAGGCACTGCGAGACGCCGGATCTTCGGAGAAAGCGGAGACATTCCAGTTGGGAATGGAGAGCTTGGAAGACACAGATGACGAGGGAAGGCTCAAAGCACCACGTCAGGGTTCTCCATTGAGCTCTCAACATTCAGGAGAAACTCTGGAGGCCAGGCCCAACTGTGCTCCAGAAGAGGATGCCTCTACCTCAGTCCTTGCAGGGCAGAGCTCCTGCAAGCCCAGGGGAGAAAGTGTGGAGAAAGTGCCCATTGTGCCAAGTACCAGTTCCACGCTGGCCATCACCAGCTCTCAGAAATCCAACTCACTCAAGAGCTTGTTCAGCTTTTCTGAGGCGGCATGCGCCAAGAACACACGGGACAACACTTTGAGGAAAAAGAAGGCAGCAAATTTGAACAGTATAATCCACCGTTTGGAGAAAGCTGCGAGTCGAGAGGAGCCCGTTGAATGGGAGTTTTGAGATTAAGCTCACCCAGCTCCACAGAGCTGGGGAAGTTAAAACTTGGACCTCTGTTGGTTTCTATTGTGTCCCGCACTTACCGCCCTGCAGGCCACGGGGCAAAAAATGCCATAGGCCAAGGTGCATATAGAGAACAAAAAGGAGTGTTTTAAGCCCAGTTTTATGTTTGTGTTTTCAAGGAAGAAAACTGAAACTTGTCCAGCTTTTTGTACCCTGAAGTGTTTCTATTAATTGCCCTAAAGTGATTTCCACAGTTTCTGGGGAAGAAAAAAAAACTCATACAGCTTTTGCCTTCTGCCCTCCTCTTTGGTGTGGGCTTTAAAACAAAAATATATATACAAACAAGAAAAAAAAATTAAACCCACATATTTAAAAGGGGGGCTTTTTATCAGCCATCTAATGGCTAAACAGAGCGATAATAATACACTATTATCTTCTTTAACCAGGAAAACAAAAAGATGGGAGGGGAGATTTTTTGAGATTAAAATAAAAAGTTGTTTTGTAGCTCTTCAGTTGCCACTAAGAGATTGCACAGTCAACCTGACTCTAAACACACTAGTTTGAATTCCTAAATATTTTCAAGAAAGAGTATTGTTTGAAACTTGGGGTTTAAAAAAGAAACACATTTACTCCATGTATTTTTTAAACAGACAAAAAAAAAAAGACACATCAGGAAAACATCTTAATTTGTGGTAGCTGACTTCAGTGTTTTTCTTGTAAAGTGGAATAGAAAATTGACTTGTAGTGCACATTGTTTCATAGCTTTAACTGATTCTAGTCTCTTTGTTGGCTGGAATTTGTTTAATACACTCCATTTTAGGCCAAATCAGGACAGGAAAAAAAAAGAAAAGAAAAATTCCGAAATCTAGGTATTTTATAATCTGCTTTTTAACCTCTAACCACAAAGCACGCGGATCAGACCTCATTCTGGGAGGTGTGGGAGACAGCTTGGAAGAGGGATGTACTTGATCGGTTCAGATTCAATTGAATTATGCCAGCCTTGCCAACACGTCCATATAAGTTACTAGTCCTCAACACCACCTGATTGCACATGCCGCATTAATCATTAACCCATGTAAGGAAAAAAAAACACACCAGCTTTTTGAAAGAAAATAAATAAAATTACATGGACACCTGGAAACACTCCTTAACACACACCAGGCAATCAGGCGGGTGGCATAATGGTAATATGCTACACAAAATGCAGTGTGTGGTTTTGGGTTTTTTTTTTTACGGAGAACGGTTGGTTGGCAAGAAAGATGACCCTGGCATCAGTTTCAAAAAGAGTGTGGTGGTACAGTGAGAAGCCTTACCCAACAAGATGAGTTTCCATCATTCATACCGGGCAATAGTTTGTAGGACAATTTTACTGGGGCCCATTATTTTAGTACGATCTGGGGCTTAGCAATCAGCCATTGTGCTATTCTGGTCTCACCTACTCCAGAAAATAAGGGCAACCTTTTCAGCCTCTTTGGAGTATGGTTAAGCACCCCTAAATGATTACCCATGGCCCCATGGCATATACTGGTTACCAAAAGGGAGTGGGGCCCAGAAGAAGAGTACATAACCCTCGATTATCACAGCCTCAAACCGCAGAATGGCTAACCAAAGCACACGACAGGAACTGTTCTCCTCTCCCAAAATAATTCAGCTTTTCCTGTTATTTTATGACAGCCGCAGGGCCGATCAAAGTACAGAATCGATTTTCCAAATTGTCTCTAGCTCCTCCTGTTGTCTATGTGTATATGCGCGAGCATAGGAGTGTATGGAGAAATGAGTGCGCGTATGTGTGTGTGCATGTGTGAAATTTTATACGTTGGTATTTTCTTACGTACTTGTGCACACTTAGAGTGCATTACTGCCACCTTTTTTCAATAAGCTGTTTTATCAGTTATGGCTTCTACAGATTCGCTGGTTTAGATTCCTTTATTGCCATATCTTTAAAACTAACAATAGATGATTTTGGTGTGTATGTATGAATATGAATGTGTGTGTGTGTGCATATATATATATATATATATATATATATATATATATATATATATATATATATATATATATATATATATATATATATATATATATATATATATATATACATACACACAGACACACATACACATACACACACATACATGGATATAATTATTATTATTTTTGGCTTATTTATAGGTGCTGTATTTTATTATCTGATTACTAGGAAAGGACAAAAGGGGCAAATATTCTTTAGAGGGATAGACTGCCGGCAGTATTGGGTTTAATTTACAAGATGTAGTTGTCAAACTGTATATTATTGACAGATATTTTTTTTGGAGGGCTGTATTGTGTATCATGGAAAACTGCTTAGGTCAACGTCTTTTGATGACACTTTAATGGTGCATTCATGACTTATGTTCTAATTAATATTTACTTTATGATATTGTGGGAGGGGATGGGGAAAAGACATTCTGACTTTAAAAGATATATTCCCAATATTACACCTCAATGTAGTTGTATTAATTGGTCACTAAGTCTGTTTTGGGGAGGGGACAGTACTGTAAAATGTGAAATCACCTTCCCTGTGTATTCTTTTTCTTTATTTAAAAAAACAAACAGAAATTAGGTTTTTATCATGTCTTCAATATGCAACAGCAGCACTTAATTCAAGTCTTCACAAAATTAAGAGTTCAGTAGCTTTAACAACAGCAACAACAACAAAAATGCCTTTTCATGGTCCAGAACAAAGCTCTAGGAGGCTGGAAGGCAGGTTTGCTTTTCCCACTTTTTTTCCTCTTCATTTTATAATTTCTTATAGTTTGGGGGATATGAAATGTTATCTTTAAGATGCACAAAGAGCATTCTGACTTGAAGGTGCAAATCTGCACATATACAGTATAAGCAAAATTAGGGACAGAGTCTGGCCTGAGAATCAATAATGGGACAGCCACACTTTCCCTTTAGAATAGCTTTTCTAGAGCTTGGCAACTTGAAAGTATGTGGACTTCAGCTCCCAGAATTCTCCATTCAGCATATTGGCTGGGGAATTATGGGAGTTGAAGTCTACACATCTGCAAGTGGCCAAGCTTGAGAAACACTGTTTTAGAGCTCCTTGAGATCTTAAGGTCTGCTGCTGAGGGCATTTCTTTTTGGCTTGGGCAGGATCTTTCTAGAAAATTGACTTTAGAATGCTTATGAGAGCTGCCACCCATGGACAGTTACAGCATGTGACACGGCTTCAAACAAAAGGCCTGCCTTCCACATACAATGAGAAATCCCCACTTCCTTTGCAAAACCGGAAGCAGCTCTTCATTCTCTGACAAGATTTTAAAAAACACTTGCGTTGTTTCACTTCCATTAGGTTTTAGCTTCCAGGCAAGCACAGGGTTTGTTTTTTAGCCTTCCAGTGTCTGCATTTTTCTTTAGGCAACAGAGCAATATCCCAGTTCTGGTTTATTTCTCTTCCTCTTAAATACTTTCCAATGTGTTCAGTCCAGTTAGCCATTGAAGTTAAGACCTCCCTTGTCCCTCAGTTTCATTCTATCAACATCCTGGGTGCCTCTTCTCCATAACGCATGGAGAGATATCACTAATGTGACACAGGGCAGCCCAGCACTTGGGGTTCTGCCATTTGCCCTAATAAGCAATATTTAAGTGCCTTGGGGAAAAAAATAATATTCTCCTGTCTTTCATGTGCTTTCCCATCCGGATATACTTGGATTTTAGCAAAGAAATTTACAAATTCAGATTGACCCCCACTTTTCAAGTTGGGCAATGCCTCCTGCCAAAGCAAAGTGGTATTGATTCATTCTTCCCCAAGGGAAAAGCCTGCTGAAGAACTTTTGGCTTATTGCAACCAATAATGGTCAGAGAGTTTAAGCCAGCTAGATACAAGGAAAGGTGGTACTGCTCTGCCCTTAACTGCACATTCAATTCAGGAAGTTTCTGGAGATTTAATTAATTTGGCACTTTAATCATATTTGGGCTCTCTTGATCATTTCTGTTTGAAAAGAGAGATTGTAATTGAGAGAACCTGGGTGGCCAACATTTCTCAAAAATCCATTTATAATAATCAAGGATGCTATTAGTTATCCTAGTGTTGGTCTTCCTGGTTTGACTACCATCTTGGCCTAGCATAATAGAACACTACTTCCTATGGGTAGATTTAGCTCTGTTGGAGATTTCTGCCATACTGAGTTAATGACCAGTTTTGGTAGCTTGCCTGATGCTGTGTTTTCTGACTGAGGTTCAGGAGATTTTGGAGGAGGATGCCGTTTGAGAGAATTTCCTTTGTGTATCTCTGAAAAGATTTATCTTCTGATCCTGATGTTCTTCAGCTATTGATTGGCAGTGACTGTGAGTTGTAGTCCTAATACTTCTTGAAGTTTGGATGGTTTTAGGCTATTTGATGCCTTGCACAAGAGAACTATAATTAAGAAGGAAGCAACATTCTGTAAATGTATATTTTCTGACTCTGTCCCTTAAATTGTAGAAGTACATCACCCAGTTAAAATTATTGGCTGAAGATTTACTCTACTTAAAGCAATCATCCAGACCCTTCTCAATCTTCTCTTGTTAGCCATTGAGGAAGGATTTGTGCTTAGGTGCCTGCTCTGTTGCCCACTGTAGTCTCACTGCCCATTTGGTCCACTGTCCACTGGTGAGGATTGACACTTTAGTCCGCTTGCAACTTAAATCACTCCTCCCTTCCACATATATACAACACTTCTCAAACTAGTGGATAGGATTGACTGCATTTCTAACTAGACTTTCTGCCCCCTGGTTCACGAGTTAAGTTATGATGTTGATTGGTTAGTTGGGACAGGATTGTTGTTTTTCCCGTCTTATTTTGTGCAGACCCAGCCAATGGTGGTTGATTAAGTAAACCATTTTGAAACAGTCCACGGCATGGCGTAATGTGCAATCTCTTTCTGTATTTTTGAAGACTCTTGGTGTGTATCCATCTATCTTCCAGACACTCAAGAAATAGGGGTTTTTCCAGACACTTAAGAAATAGGTTTTTTTTTATAGATTTGTCCAGAAAACGCTTCTTTTACCGAGGACTCTTGATGAGAATATCTGGAACGCTAGTCAGTTTTCCTTGAAAAAGCAGCCATGCCCTCTACCTATCCTGCAGAATACACTCCATTCAGGGAAAGCTGTAACCCTGCCTAGCACCCCAGCTGAAACCAATCCTCTGTCCCAGAAAATACCCAGAGTCCTCAGCAGCATGCTGTCCGCCATTCCATGGCTGACATGCAGTTGTATTTCTGCCATAGATAATGTGGAGACTGCAGCTCATGAGCTTTGCTCATCTGGTTTCCACTAGAGATTTATATTAATTTCACAGCCCTCTTTTGAAGCCCAGTTTAGCCACAGGGTTTCAGTCAGTTGTGAATAGATGGTTCACCTTTCACTTGGCCTACAAGGGGCAGAGCAGACACCAGTTGGAGTAGCCACAGCTTTTCTGTTCCAAAGAGACTTTTTGTCAGCTAATTTCAGCCTTCGAGCAACAAGGGGAATGACTGAGCAACCTTCCCCTCAACACTGTCACCGAGATAGGTACTGTGGAAAGTAACTCTTTTACTTCCATATTGCTCTGTTTCCCTCTGAGTTGGGATTATTGTAATGCAGCATTCAGCCAGCCTTGAGTAGAGGCAATAACAGGAGCTTTGGATTTCTTAAGAGTTTATTTGAAATAGGAAAATTACAAGATGCATTGAATTGAACTTACAATTAAATTGTCACAGGAACATCAGCCCCTTTGGGGATAATTTGAGTTCTTCCTATACTCTCTGGTGCCAGAAAGTAGTTGACATAAATGCAATTTATCTGAAGAGGGAAGGAAATTAGCTGGCAGTCTTGAGAGGCCAAACTGACTTACTGACTCATAAGGAGACACTTCAGCTTGTTCTTTCAATCATTAAGCTTAGCAGAGGAGAACAATTACGTACAATGACTTTGCTTTCACAATACTTGCCAACCACATTTTGCTCCAGCATATTGTATGAAAACACTCCATGGATTTTATTTATAGTTCTGTGTGTTATGCAACCCTCCAAAATGGAATTAATTCTGTAAAACACACTTTATGGCAAATGTTGGGCAGGTATAGGCTTATATTTTGATTATGGAGAACTAGAAGGATAGTGTTGGAAAGCTGGAGTCATATTTGTACAGAATTATTCAAATCAATTGAATTCAGTTGGGAATTCTCACTTACAAGCTATGATTATTAAACCTGGCTGCAAAATCTCCAGACAACCAACAAAAGCAGTTTAAAATCACTTGGTTGAGTTGGGTGGCTACAGAAAATAAGAACTTTTGTATCTCTGCTGCCACCTAGAAATCATCTGGATTTTTGTAGTCCGTGTATGGGGGAGCCTTAGTACCAAATGTTCAGTTAAGTGTGCTTTTCTACTCTGTGACTGAAAAGCCAGTGGTGCCATTGTATTCCAAGCTAAAGAACCTTTACAAAAGAAACTACGGATATTACATTTCAGTTTGCTATTTCAGTATGTAGAAATGCTGCCAATTAAAATAAAGCAATAATTTGTGGTTTTGACAGGTAGCAGAGCACTGTTATTTTAAGCATTGTGATGTGTTTGGATGTAAGAATAGTTTAAAATAAATCCTTAAATATGCAGCTCCAAATAAGAACTGAGAAAGCCACATTTTTAAAAAAAACAGTTCTAGGACATTGGTTAGAACAGAAATTCAGATACCATAGTTGAAGTGCCTCGGCTACTCAAGATCAGCATTTTCCCAAACTTGCCGTCTTCCAAGTGTAGGGAGGACAGATAACTGCAATTCCAACATATCTAGAAAATGCCATTTTGGAGAAGGTTGTTTAAAATGAGTTTTTTGCTTTCCTTATGTACTAGTCATTTCCAAAATCAGAGAGATGAGTCTTAAAGATCTAGTGAAGCCTTCATGTACAACCTTTTGGTGAAAGTCAGCATGCCTTAGAAAATTGTAGTTGGCTACTGCTGTGTTTTCAAGGAGATTCCCAAGTTCCATTTCCTGATACTTTTTGTACAGGCTTTTAAAAGTAACCAAGTGAACCAATAAATCCTACTTTTGTGAAAGGACATTTGAAGGCAAATGTTTAGTGTTAATTCAACTAGGTGAAGAGACCACCATCAAAAAGTTAGCAAAATTATACAGACACTCTGTTTGGTTCCCAGATAGCTAATTCTGCTGAAAATAGAGACTTTGAACAGTTAATTTGCTGAGATCCTTGCAGAAATTCTTGAAGTTCAATTAAAAAAAAAAATGGCTCCTGCTGTGGGCAATGAGTACTGTTAGATTACAATCTAGAGTCAGTTCTGAGTGTGTGGCCAAATAGGGGCCAGATTCATTCAGGATTGGACTGTTTGTGTTCAGGTTCTTTATGAAACATTGCCAAGGAGCATGGGTGGGCTTCAAAACTTTAAGCAAGGGGTTCTCTGCCCAGTTGCTGGGTGGGCGTGGCCATGGTAGGTGTGGCCTAGTCGGCCTCCTGAACCATGGTGGGGGTGTTTCCCCCCCCCCCAGGCTCCAGAGGGTTTTCTCAAGTCTCCAGTAGGGCGAAAACGGCCTCCCCAGGCTCTGGAGGCTGGGAATGCTGGGGTAAGCCCATTTTTCACCCTCCCCAAGCCTCCGTGCTCGCTCTGCACTTACCTGCATCTAAAATGGGCCGTATGGGGACTCCTGGATAGGGTGGGCCAGGCGGAGCCAGCCTGGAGTAAGATTAGGGGGTCCTCCAAACTGCACAGAATCTTAGCTAGAGGTTCTCCTGAATCCTTGCAATCCCCCAGCAGCCCACCCCTGCCATGGAGGCATCTTTTTTTTTCAAAATGGGATTTCCACACATACAGTGGTACCTCGATGCTCATCATTAATTGCTTCTGGGAGGTGCGATGAGTACCAAAAATGATGAGTACCAAACAGATTTTTCCCATAAGGAATAATATAGTGAGTCACAAGGCAGCCGACACCAACAGGTTCTAGCTTGTACATTGAGTACCAAGCCAACAATGAGTATCGGGACAAAATGTTCGCATCAAAATACATTTGAGTATCAAATTTGCTGAATTTCAAACAGTTGAGCACCAAGGTACCACTGTGCATGCAATGCTTGTTTTTGTCTGAATCTGCCTTCCTCAATTGTACACTCCCAGGTATGAGAATTGTAACCCAAAATCTGAAGGATTCTAAGTTGGGCCAGGCTTTTTAAAGTGTGCATTTAGACTTGCAGATACCATAGTTTCAAGCAAGGAAACATAAGATAAATATAACTTGTCAAAAGGGTTTTTCTTTCTACTGAAGAGCGTGTGTGTTATTTTCCATTATAATGGTGTTAGCATAGTGAAAAGTGAATATAGATAGCAATAAAATACCCAAGGATGGCTTTTATACCCCAAGATCCAATCTCCCTACTGACCGGACAAAATATCCATTAATGGCAGTGTGCTAGTCTCCAGCAAGGGTGTCTAAAGTTGCAACTTTAAGTCTTGTGGACTTCAACTCCCAGAGTTCCCAGCGTGCTTGAAGTCCAACAGTCTTAAAATTGCCAAGGTTGAGCACTCCTGGTTTACAGTAATATCTTTTACACTAGAATCAATGTCAGTCCAATCCCAGGTAGCAAAGCCAACCATATTGAGTTGGAACCATGTAGAAAGGTGTCTTCCATTAACAAAACAGATATTCTGTATTGTATAACAGAGCACTATAAATACAAAAATCCAAGTGAGAATGTTTATAGAAGCAATCTCCAACAAGCAAGGGAGTGAAATCTGTTACAACCCCTGCATTACTGAAGTGTAGGCATTCATAGATAGATGCTATTCTTTTTCTTCCTCCTCACTTTCTCAGACTGTGAACTGAGCCCGCCGGTCCATTAGGCTTTATTGAATACTCCCATGTCAGCATTTTTCAACTTGGCATTCCTGCAGCAGTTGCATGGTGCACGAGGACTACAATTCCCAAAATTCTAAGCATCAGGACGGATCATCGCAGCATAAGTTCTAGGGGCTTCAGGATTTGAGAGGCTGCCCACGCTCAGGTGCTCTGAATATCTGACAGGGCTGGATTGTAGCAATTGTCCCCATCAGGGAGCAGACTGCTTCCTTGGACTACCTCTATCTGCTATACTAGCAGAATAATGTAACTCTTTAACTTCTGCTATTAGTTTTTCTCTCTTCTTTTTTCACAGTTTCCTGTTTTCTGCTGCTTTATAGTGCATCCATCACTAATCTCCTTGTTGTTTTATTTTATTTTTTTAAAAAAAGATGCGTGGAACAATCTTCTGAAGTAAAGCAGAGTGAAAAATCTCACCCACTTTTTTTTAATGACAAAAAGCTTCCTGAGACAATTCCCGGGTAAAATGCAGGGAAGGTCCAGGGAAAATAAGATCTTCAACATAGACTGTCTGTGGCCTCATTTTCTTTGGGGTGGGGGGTGGGGGATAATGGTATCTACAACATCGGGAAGCCTCTCTGTAAATAGGATGCAAATTAGCTTCATTATCAGTAGCTTGATTTTCAATCCAGTGGAAATAGTTTTGGTTTATGATGACACAAATATAAAAAGACTAGGGGTGGGTGTCTTAATACAGCAATTTATTTTCGGTTGTTTTGTTTGCATCATAGATGATTTTTGTACGTTACTTGTTTGCATGACATCTTTCCTTTATTGGCCTTGCTCTGCTGTAAAGATATATGATTTGTCTTGGTTTAATTCCAACTGCAGTTCCATTTAGAAGGTGGATATAGACACACACACCCTGGTTGTCCAGGGTGAGACACTGAATAAGGGGACCTAAAGGGTACCAATGCTGTGTCACTTATCCAAGAGTAAGCCCCATTAAAATCAGAAGGGCTAACTAAGAAGTCAACATGAATAAGACAGCAATATCAACCTTAGGACTACAAAATTGTTCATTTGAAAAGCTTGTGATCAGACCATCTAGCAAAGCATTGATTTTTCAGCCCTCAGTCAGCCTAGTAGACCTCAAAAGTGTTCTGGAATCTTTTTTTAAAAAGGCCCCCCAAATGCACTGAACATAGGCAGAATGTGATAAACTAATACCTTGTGCTAAGTAATAAATTAATATATTGACTAAATTAAAAGAAATTATACTACTCTTCCTTTATCCTTGGGGGGGGGAACCATGTTCAACAATGATGATCTTTAATATTCTTTTTGACTGCGCAGCTCTTGAATTCAAAAGCAGAACTGTATTCCAGGCATAACACAGGACAACTCTGCAATCCCTTGAAATAGCCACATGTTTTTGTGAGATTGTCTTGCTGCTTTCCTACACCAGCCTCTCTTACGTTAGCAGCTTGTTGCTCTGCTGAACACCCGTAGTCTTCAACCAGAAAGATATTCTAGACAGTTCTAATTACAGTTACAACTTGTTGGTGATCAGACACACTAGATAATCAATAGAAAAACTGCAGGAATATTAATTGAAACTTTTTGGGATGTTATTGTACCTCACTGCCCATCGTCATTGAGCATTGCATCTATTGAGTCATGTTCTTTGGGCTTGATGGAGATTGGAGTCCCAAAAGCTTTTGATGGGGCCCTGTTATCCTCAAATCGATCATCTATCCTTTTACTGCTTGTAAAAAATTACAGTAATGGAACCAGGTGCCTAGTTCATCCCTTTTTCTCCCAAAAGGAAAGAATCTGTGATTTCCAGAGATCAAAGGTTTGCTTTAGCTAATTTGAGCATTAGATCCAAGATACCTCCTACTTCCTCTGTGTAACTCTAGGCGAGCTGAGCTGGAATCAGCAACCCTTGTTTTCCTACTTGCAGAACTTTAAATGATAGAATTGCTTATAAAATGAATAAATGTTAATTGAATGAGCTTGTTCCCTTGTTCTTCAAAAGTAAGGGAGGATCACTGTTAATTCTGGGCATACTAAAGTGTAAACCATCTGTTGTTTGGCACATGGTGGCCAAAGGAAGAATCGTGCCACAACCACTTAGCATTGGTTTCCTTGGGAGAAAACGATGCGCTCATAACATGGGTCTTTGCTTTAGACTTTCTTCCCAGGCATTGTGCATTTATGTCCATCAGAGTGCAATGTGGACCTTTATAATTTAGAAAAAACCACATGGGTCATGGCACATGCCCACTTCTGAGGCAAGGAGTTTGGCTTCACAATTGTCGCAAACTTTGTCTCTTATACTCTTCTCCTTTTGTCCCTTCAGCTTGCCGCATCTTCCTCAAGTTTCATTCTGTTCCATACTTTCAGAAAACTTTTTGTAGACGTTCTTGACAAAACCGGAAGGGTTTTCTGCTTGCCTACTTGCCCATCCTAACTTCATTTCCACTCCCTAAATCATCTTTATCCATTCTCTTTCGCTTCTAGACTAGCCGCTCTTCACAGAGCTCCAATCAATAAACAAGAGAGGCACTTAGAGTGATGGTGGTCAAATTATAATTTGCTAGCCCTCCTCCACTCACACAGACACTTTGGGGTACGCATTGTACACTGCGCATTGCAGAATTCCTTTTCCTGATAATTATGCAATAGTGTTGCTAGATAAACACCATGGCAGCAACCTAATCATCATCCACATCCAGAGAATAGCCTCTTGTCTACCAAAGCATTCCTGGGTCTTTCAAATTGGAGCACTCAGGAGAAGCTCATTCCAGTTTAACTGGGACTTCTTCAAACAGAACAAATGCCTCGCCTTTCCTGTCCCATTTAGCACTTACAAGGGATTTGATTTTTATTCAACTGTCTCTCAAGCGTGTGTTTATGGTGAAGCATAAATGGCCCTTAATATAGTTGTTCTTTTGCCCCCAAGAGTCTTGGCTGCAGACTGTCTGCGGACGCTCTCTTCCGACTACATTCGTCTGCATAAATCGCAAATGCACTGCGGACATGAGCTTCAGTCAGGACCCTTAGACTCTTGTATATCTGGGTTGTTTGTAAATATGTATTTTTTAAAAACAAAAAAAAATTAAAGATATTTTGAGCTGAAGAGTTTCAAAGGATAGAAAAAGTGGGAGGACGGATGCATGAGAATCCAAGGCAGAATTATGACATGTTTGAAGGGCTCTCAGCCTCCTTGAGCCTAGGGAGTGAATCCATGAACAGGCATTTTTTTCCCTTTCCCAAAACGTATTAGGATTGCAAATAATAATAATAATAATTCCCTCTGAAAGACGGCTTTCCTCTACCAAGATTGCTCTTAAGCCTCTGTTTGCAAGTTGTCTTTTTTTGCATGACTTTTGAAAATCCCTATGATACTAGCCATGAGGTTGCCTGGCAGCATGGACCCAGACTACAGTACGTTATCAGCATTCATTGAGTGACTTTACCTCAATCTGTTTTGGGATTTGTTAGTAAATTATCTTTTGGAAAGGGACAGTGAGAGGGGGTAGCAGGATTTAAACCTTGGAGCCATGATAGCAAATCTATGGCACATTGCCAGAGGTGGCACACAGAGCCCTCTCTGTGGGCTTGCACGCCGTCACCAGTGGCTCCTCTGGTTTCCGGCGCTGGTCTTTGTGGGCACCTGAAAATGGCCCCCAAAACAGCCAAAAAACAGGCCAGTTTTTGGGCTGTTTTGGGGGAGGGGCAAAAATGGCTTGAAAAACAGCCTGAAACAGCCCCCAAAATGCCCAAAAAACAGGTATGCGCGCACCGACCAGCTGGTCTTCAGATTTCTGGCGCTCCAGTGCCCGCACATGCATGTACATTCCAGTTTGGGCACTCGGTGCCGAAAAGGTTTGCCTTAGAAGCAAAAATAACTCAGAAATAATATAGATCTCAAAGCAACCATTTGTATGTCTGTCTTCTCACCGTGGTAGCTTCATGTTTTATCCTTTGATGGTGTTATGTACACCACTCTGCCTAATGATTAGCTGGCCATCAAGGTTCTTTGCGCACTTAACAGCGATGTGTGTGGGGAAGGTGAGAACTTTTAGGAAGGAAAAGAGATTGAATTGTTTACCAGTATATGGAGAAAAGGAACGGTACAGTGTGGAATTCTTCTGCGTGAGGGTAATACAGGTAGTCCTCAACTTACAACAGTTCGTTTAGTGACTGAAGTTACAACAGCAAAAGTGACTTATAATCATTTTTCACACTTAACAACCATTGCAGCATCCGCGTGATCAAAATTCGGATGCTTGGCAACTGACTCATATGTGTGACGGTTGCAGTGACTCGGGGGGGAGGGGGGGCAGGGATGTATGTGGATCACTTTTTCCAACCTTCTGACAAGCAAAGTCAGTGGGGAAGCCAGATTCACTCAGCCACTGCTCCAATTCGCTTAACAACTGTGGCAGAAAAAGTCATAAAGCGGGTCACAAGTCACTTAGCCAATGTGTCACTGAGCAAGAGAAATTTTGGGCTCAACCGTGGTCGTAAGTCGAGGAGTACCTGTTCTGAAGAGAGGCAGCAGCTTACGGAAAAAAATAGAAAAAAGTTGAAAAGTCCTTGTTTTTTTTTTTTTTAAAAAAGCAAACAATAAAAGTTCCATTTAGGTGACACATCTTAATGTGTCAGGTGCCGCCATGCTCTGAGAGGGGACGTGGCAGGGCCCTGGAAGTGAGAAGTAAAATGGTCTTTGGGGCCAATGGCCCTGGCGGAGGCATCCATTTCTGGCATGTTGGTGCTCCATTTTTCCAACAGGAAAACGAGCCCAACTTGTCACCCATCATCCACATCCTGTCAGGCAGTTGGAACCTGGAGAAAACAATGAGGGGTGGAGGAAAGAAGCTTTTTTTTTACAAAAGAAAGATTTTATTGTGAAAGTTTTTTTTTTTAAATTTCTCTCTGAATAGTCTATGCATTTCCAATTTTAAAAGCCGTTTTCTGCTGATCTTCCCGTCCGCCCCAGTCGTCCCCGACCGCCCCTCCAAAAAATCAGGCACTGCGTAATCTGAACAAACCTCTTAAGGAATGTCATACCTGCAAATTTGGACTTTTAACTCCAAAGTAAATGGCAGCCTTGCTCTTTTTTTTTTTCCTTTTTGACATGCAGATACATAGACCCACAATCCAGCTAGAAGGTCTTGCATATTCCAACCCTATTGATTTTGGGGGAGGGCGGTGCCTAAGATTTTGCCATTTAGTTATGCTCTGAAGAATTTGTTTTTGTTTTTATTTTATTTGTATTTTTTTTTATTTTATTATTATTATTTTTTTGCATTTGTGCAATAACTACTTGCCATTTTACTGGGCTAATCTTTGGACTTGCCCTGACTACTAACACAGCACAAAAAAAAAAAAAATGAACTCGAAACACAAAAAAAAAGGTGTATTTTTTTTCCTGAGAATATTTTCTTTTTAAAAAAAAAATATTGATAAGCTCCATTTTATCCCCGTGTACTTGTGGTGTCCAACATTTTTAGCAGTATTTTATAAATATATATATAAATATATAAATAGATATATATATTATTTTTTTCCTGTAACGCACTAAGTCTTAGGTGTTTTTAGAAGCTCGTTTCTTATATTCCGAATCACCAATTTTAATGAAATACCCTCACAAAGACCCAATTGACCAAAAAAAAAGCCTCTTCTTTCTTTCTTTTCTTTTCTTTCTTCCTTTCATTTTTTTTTTGTACACGTAGCTTTGAGAGAAGCTGCCCTGTTGTGTTGCTGTGATTTCCTCTTTTGTAACATTTTATTTCTTATTCAAAAGTTTATTTAAAAAAAGAGAGAAAAGATTTATATGGCTGGCAGTGACAGAGCAGGTTAGCCAATGTATGTTCTCAGCACTGTACAACAGTCCCTATATGATATGGAGAAGCAATATCACTGTACGAAACTCACATGATGTATTATTATTATAATTATTATTATTATTCACTAGCACCCTAGGTGTGATAATTGAAGTAAATATCTTTTATACAAACACAGTTATGTCTAGGTTGTCTTCCTTGGGAGAGGCTCAACTCAAAAGCAGCAAACATTTCTTCAACCGGCTGGCTTACATTGTAATTCCATGGCTTAAATATTTTGTGGAGTTTTGCAGTCTAATTCAGATATCTGAGGCCGCACGCTGTCTAATGATCTTCATAGGAACTTTGGCGTGCAATATTTGGAACGCCAACACGTTCAGATGTTAAATCAGTTGGATTTATTTTATATGCGAAGATATTTTTTTATTTTCATTTTTTTAATGTTTCTAATGTATTATGTGTACATACTAACACAATTCGCAAAAACATCTGTAAACAAAAAAAACACAAAACCAAAGATCAGAAAAGTGACAACCCCAAGCCAACTAAAAATACAAAACAAGAAAGGAAAAAAACGAAAGAAAATCTACCTTGTATTTTAGCTTTATCAATAGTTCCAGTTGTCTAATAAATGCACTACTGTAATATAATTACAGTACCAAATATTATTGAAAAATGTCACAAAATCTCAGCCACAATACCGCATGACGTCGTATCTGCATTCTGGTTTTTTGCAGCAGTAGAAAATACTCCCTTTCCCAAAACAGATCACACATTTCCAACAACCGTTTCTTTACATCTGGAATAATCTCAATATTATTATTATTTCTCAACATTATTCTTTTAGCCATCGTGGAGATTCAATAGTCATAATTTCTGGAAGGCAGATTCGAAAGCGATAGTGTATAGTTTAAAATTACATTACCATCTTCATTTAAAGGTTTTCCCATTAATCTGCTGCTATAGATACTCCTAAACTATTCATTTAGCCATCATTCACCAATCTTCACGCTTAACAACTGTTGCCCCATCCCCATGGTCACATGATCAAAATTCAGTCACTTTGCGACTGGCATGTATTTACAACAGTTGGAGCATGATGTGGTCATTTGATGGCCATTTGACTTCCCGCTGGCTTCCAACAAGCAAGGACAATGGGAGAAGCCAGATTCACTTAATGACTGCATGATTCACTTAACAACTGCAGTGATTCACTTAATTCTGGCAAAAAAAGGTTATAAAAACTTATTAACAACCACTTTGCTAAGCAACGGAAATTTTGGTCCCAATTGTCATAAATCAAGGACTCCCTGTATACATCAACAAAGTACCACCCAAAAACCCACTAGAGAACCAGGATAGTCTAGGGCAGGTCAAACCCTGGTCTAGTGGTTAAGGCCCCAGGCTAGAAACATGGAGACTATGAGTTCTAGTCCCGCCTTTGATAATACAATACAATACAATACAATAGTAGAGTTGGAAGGGACCTTGGAGGCCTTCTAGTCCAACCCCCTGCCTAGGCAGGAAACCCTATACCGTTTCAGACAAATGGCTATCCAACATCTTCTTAAAGACTTCCAGTGTTGGGGCATTCACAACTTCTGGAGGCAACTTCTGTTCCACTGATTAATTGTTCTCACTGTCAGGAAGTTTCTCCTCAGTTCTAAGTTGCTTCTCTCCTTGATTAGTTTCCACCCATTGCTTCTTGTTCTGTCCTCAGGTGCCTTGGAGAATAGCTTGACTCCCTCTTCTTTGTGGCAACCCCTGAGATATTGGCCACAAAGAAGAGGGAGTCAAGCTATTCTCCAATTAATTAATTAATTAAAACAATTAATTAAATAATGAAAGCTGGCTGGATGACTTTGGGCCAGTCACCCACTCTCAACCCAACTCACCTCATAGGTGAAGGGGGAAAGGAGGAGGAAAGAGTATTAGATATGTTCTATGCCATTATAAAAATAATAAAGGCAAGATATAAATAAATATGACCATATCGTATGGATCAGTGAGTCCTTTTTCTCAATATAAAAAGTCCACCTTAGATATCTTATCTGGGGAGTTCAGTACATCCTAGATAGAATTTTAATTTATAAATTAAGTTTAATTTTCAAGAACCATCTTTAAGCTTGGGTCCGTTGATATCATTTTAGTATTGTTAACTACATGAATCATTGATGAAGTTTTATTGAAATGCTTTAGTCCTTGTTTGAAATATCCCAGAAATATCTACTTTAAAAATGTTCCGTGCACCTTCGGCATTTAGCCATGCCGGCCACATGACCACGGAGACGTCTTTGGACACTGCTGGCTCTTCGGCTTTGAAATGGAGATGAGCACCGCCCCTTAGAGTCAGGAACGACTAGCACATATGTGCGAGGGGAACCTTAAAAATATCCTTACGATATTTTGATAGAGATGTTTTATGTTGTAGTTTTGTCACAGAAAGGTAAGAGGCCTGAGGTAACCAAAAACGTGTTCTCCATGATACATTGCCACCTGCTGAAATTGAAGCTTTCTTGTAAAGACTAAATTCCGTTTGAAATTGGTTAAAATCCTGAAAGCAGCCATGACATAACACTTGATTTAAAGTCATGTCCACTTCCACCCAAACTTGTAATAGAGTACAACACCAATTCTTAAAGAAGAATTTTTCCCAAGAATTAAATATTTATGAGTTTCATTATCAAAGGTCCCAATAGGTCCGAAAGATTTCTCACTGCATGCGTTCCACTTTTTCTACTAGGGTTTCCCAAGAATTTGCCATGATTGCAGAGAAAATATTGCAGTAATAACTTCCCAAAATAGCCCCCAAAAGGTAGCATCTGATTGTAATTTCATAACCTATATAGGCACCTGATAAAATATTGACTCAATTACATGTAACTCTCCACTTGGGACCACAATTGGGGACCAGAATTTCTGTGGCTAAGCAAAGGTTAGTTGAGTGAGTTGCTATTTTTACGAACTGTTTTGCCACAGTTGTTAAGCGAATCAGTCCGCTGTGAATCATGTGATTGTTGAATGAATCCAGTTTCCCCCACTGACTTTGCTTGGCTGGGGAGGCTGTAAATCAGGGGTGTCCAAACTTGGGAACTTTAAGACTTGTGGACTTCAACTCCCAGAATTCCCCAGCCAGCCATGCTGGCTGGGGAATTCTGGGAGTTGAAGTCCACAAGTCTTAAAGTTCCCAAGTTTGGACACCCCTGCTGTAAATAAAGATTGCATGACCCTGGGACCAGAGGTGGTATTCAGCAGGTTCTGACCAGTTCTGGAGAACCGGTAGCGGAAATTTTGAGTAGTTTGGAGAACCAGCAAATACCACCTCTGGCTGGCCCCGCCCCCATCTATTCTCTGCCTCCCGGGTCCCAGCTGATCGGGAGGGAATGGGGATTTTGCAGTAACCTTCCCCTGGAGTGGGGAGGGAATGGAGATTTTACAGTAGCCTTCCCCTGCCACGCCCACCAAGCCATGCCATGCCACGCCCACCAAGCCACGCCCACAGTATTTATTCATAGGAATCATAACCAGAGCTATAGCTGAGAAAAGCTATTCTACAACCTACCTGCTCAAAACATCTTGTTAAATTTAACAAGATTTTTGGATGCAGATGATTCTGCAATATTAAATATAGATTAAAACCAGGTTCCATTTTATTCATTCTTCTGTACTGGGCCACAGCTTCCAAATATCTCCATGAGATCACAAGAAGGCTGTGAAAACAATAGTATTCCTTTGCTGCTTGTCTAAAGCAGCTGTTATTCTTCATTACCAGGATTGGCCAGAGTTATCATGTCTACGTCATTCAAGAAAGGCTAACTCATCAAAGAACAGAATTAAATATACAGACCAGGATGGGAAATACAAGATATACATACTTTTTAAATCACCATTGTTTTCCGACTTCTAAGAACTGCAAAACCAAAATCGTTTGTTTAAGTGGCATATGCCATCTTTCCATTTTTCAAAATACGTTTGGAAACACCTTTGCGTTACAGTGCTACGTATGTAACCGTCAAATTTAATAGAATAGCTGCAAGGGACCTTGAAGGTCTTTTAGTCCAACCCTTTGCTCAAGTAGGAGACCTTATACCAGTGTTGGACAACCTTTTCAGCACCAAGTGCCAAAATGGGAGCGTGCATGCGTGTGCTGGAAACTGGTAGAACAGCTGTCCAATGCACATGCGTACTCTGGGAAGATGATCTTCTGGTTTCTGGCATGCGCACTGGCCAGTTGGTCTTCGCATGTGCATGCACGCCAGATACTGGAAGACCAGGTGGCCAGTGAGCATGTGCGCATTGGAAACTGGATGATGATCTTCCCGTCACGTGCATGTGCACTGGGCGGCTTCTCTTCTGGTGTCCGGCACTTCCTTGCGCATGAAAACCAGCTGGCCAGCACACCGGAACCTGGAAGAGCAACGGGTGATGGTTCTCATGCCCGGAGAGATGGTTCTGCATGCCACTTTTGCACGCATGTCATAGGTTTGCCATCAGGGCCACATACCGTTCCAGTCTCTTCCAAATAGCATAATTCAACATATGACACATCCACAGAGATTTGAAAAGAGCAGTTAGGTTGAAAAGTAGGTGAAAATGCAGCCCGATCGTGTAAAACCTTAACAAATTAAAATTAATATTCAGGGATGCCTTAAAAGCAAACAGAGAAGATGTCTGGATTGCAAGGCCATTGGAAGGCCGCTTCTCTTTTTGGCATCACATCCAAGGCTCTGCCTTGAAACTCATGCCCTGCCTACACATACGTTATCTGGAAGCAGAGAAATTGCACTGCGGAGCTGAACATCTGGCAGTTTGATCAGACTAGAGGAAGCCAACCCCCCTCCCTTGAGACTTGATAGGAGGGAGTTTCAGGAAGAGGTGGGCAATTTGACTCTCAAAGTCCCAAACCTCTTTTGCTGTTCATGACACCATTCTTACTATAATTGTTGAACATTGAAAGCTTAGGTCCCTGCCATTTTGAGTACAAAACTGAAAAGTCATAAGTTTCATAAGAAATGGCCACCACGATATATATCTAGCTTGGGAAAATGCAGAATATCCCAGCTTTGGCCCAGAATCTGATAACTCCCTCCACCACCAATACAATACAATAGCAGAGTTGGAAGGGACCTGGGAGGTCTTCTAGTCCAACCCCCTGCAAGCTGTTCCACTGATTAATTTTTCTAACTGTCAGGAAGTTTCTCCTCAGTTCTAAGTTGCTTCTCTCCTTCATTAGTTTCCACCCATTGCTTCTTGTTCTACCTTCAGATGCCTTGGAGAATAGTTTGACTCCCTCTTTTTTGTGGCAACCCCTGAGATATTGGAAGACTGCTATCATGTCTCTCCTAGTCCTTCTTTCTATTAAACTAGACATACCCAGTTCCTGCAACCGTTCTTCATATGTTTTAGTCTCCAGTCCCCTAATCATCTTTGTTGCTCTTCTCTGCACTCTTTCTAGAGTCTCCACTTCTTTTCTACTTCGTGGTGACCAAAACTGAATGCAGTATTCCAAGTGTGGCCTTACCAAAGCATTATAAAGTGGTATTAACACTTCACGTGATCTTGATTCTATCCCTCTGATGATGCAGCCTAGGACTGTGTTGGCTTTTTTGGCAGCTGCTGCACACTGCTGGGTCATATTTAAATGGTTGTCCACTAGGACTCCAAGATCCCTTTCACAGTTACTACTGTTGAGCAAGGTACTACCTATGCTGTACCTGTGCATTTATCTTGCCTAAATGTAGAACCTTACTCATTTCACCATTGAATTTCATTTTATTAGATAGTGCCCAATGTTCAAGTTTGTCAAGATCCTTCTGTATCTTAAGCCTATCTTCTGGAGTGTTGGCCATTCCTGCCAGCTTGGTGTCATCTGCAAATTTGATGAGTTCCCCATTTATTCCCTCATCCAAATCATTGATGAAGATGTTGAAGAGTACTGCCTAAAACAGAGCCTTGGGGTACTCCACTGCATACTTTCCTCCATGTAGATGCAGTTCCATTGAGGACTACGTGTTGAGTGCGGTTGGTCAGCCAGTTACGAATCCATCTGGTGTTGATGCTGTCCAACCCACATTCTTCTACTTTATCTAGTAGTAGGTTATGGTCTACCTTATCAAATGCCTTACTGAAGTCCAAGTAAACTATATCGACGGCATTCCTCTGGTCCACTAATTTTGTCACTTTGTCAAAGAATGCAATAAGATTAGTCTGGCATGATCTGTTTTTGACAACCCATGTTGGCTTTTGGCTATTACTTTGTTTGCTTCTAGGTGTTCGCTAATTCGTTGCTTGATTATCTTTTCCAGAATCTTTCCTCATATTGAGGTCAGGCTGATAGGTTTATAGTTTCCTGGATCTGTTTTCTTCCCTTTTTTGAAGATGGGAACCACATCAGCTCTTTTCCAGTCCTCTGATAATTCCCCGGTGCTCCAGGATCTCTGAAAGATATAGTTCAATGGTTCTGAGATCTCGTCTGCCAGTTCCTTCAGAACCCTGGGGTGTAATCCATCCAGTCCTGGTGATTTGAACTCGTCTAGGGTAGACAAGTGCTCACTTACCATTTTCTTCCCTATTTCAACTTGTGTTCCTAATCTGATTTTTGTAGTGCTGTTTTTGATAGGTTGGACTGTTTTATCCCTTTGTGTAAAGACAGATGCAAAACATGAGTTAAATAGTTCTGCTTTCTCCCTGTTGCTTGTCACCTTCTTGCTACTTTCTCCCAGCAATGGACCAATTGTTTCCTTAACTCTTTTCTTGTTTTTAACATGTTGGAAGAAGGTTTTTTTGTTTTTTTTTACTTTTGTGGCAAGCCTTTCTTCATTGTGAGCCTTAGCTTTCCTCACTTCATCTTTACAGGCTCGGGCTATTTGCTGATATTCTGCCTTAGTTATGTCCCCCCCTTTCCACTTTTTATACTTCTTTTAAAATCTTTTTTGTCTTTCAATTTGTCAGAGAGTTCTTTATGCAGCCATGCTGGTTTCTTTTGGGAGCGGTTATGTTTCTTCTTCATTGGTATTGTGCTAGACTGGGCTTTTGTAATCTCATTTTTCAAAATTTCCCAAGCTTCTTGAATTGTTTTCCCCTTGAGGATTCTCATCCATGGAATTTTTCCCAAGCTCTCTCTAAGTTTATTGAAATTAGCTCTCTTAAAGTCCAAGACTCTAGTTTCACTTTGTTCTACTACTTGTGTTTGCATAATGTTGAATTCCAATATTGCATGATCACTTGCCCCCAGGGTTGCTATGGCTTCAACACCTTCTATCATTTCCTCTCTGTTAGTGAGAATTAAGTCCAATATGGCTGATTCCCTTGTTCCCTTCTCTACTTTTTGGAAAACAAAGTTGTCTGCTAGGTTTGTTAAGAACCTGTTGGATCTTCCACTTGGTGCAGAGTTTGTTTCCCAGTTGATGTCAGGGTAGTTAAAATCTCCCATTACTATTGTGGTGTGCTTCCTACATACCTTAGTTAGCTGACTAGCAAAAAGTTCATCTGCTTCCTCTGCTTGGTTGGGTGGCCTGTAGTATAAGACCTATGGCAATGTCATTTCCCCCACAACCTTTAATATTGACCCAAATGCATTCAAGATAGTTCTCATCATTGTTGTGCTCTATTTCTGTAGAGAGGTAATTATTTCTTATATATAGTGCAACTCCACCTCCTCTTTTATTTGGTCTATTTCTTTTAAATAATTTAAATCCTTCTATCTGTATGTTCCATTTGTCAGTTTCATCCCACCAAGTTTCTGTAATGGCAACAATATCGTATCTGCCCTCTTTTACTTGAATTTCTAATTCGCCCTGTTTATTCCTCATACTCTGTGCATTGGTGTATAGACATTTGAGTCCATTTTGATTGATCCTGTGTTTACTGTCTACATAACCTGTGTTATGCCTGATTGCCCCTATTTTCTTGCCACTTGTATGATTCATGCACATGGTATGGCACTCACTACTAAATGCTTGGTTTTGCTTGACAGCGGGAGTGATAATCTTACCCGTACAAACATCTGTGTTACATGCACTGATAACCCTATGAATTTTAGATTGCTGGGGACAGAAATGTTCTGTATCAATTAATTCTCTGTCCCCGTTGTTCAGTTTAAATGTTTATCCAGAAAATCTGTGAATTTAATGCCAAGTAACTCAGTTCCTTTCTTGGATGGGTGCAAACCATCTCTTTTGTACAGTTTTTCATTGGACCAGCTGCAGACATCATGACTAATAAAACCAAAGCCTTCCCTTTTACATCACTCCTTTAGCCACACATTAAATTCTGCCACACACTGGCCCTTCCCTTTTTGTTCCTTATATACTAGTAAAACCTCTGAAAAGATAATCCTACAACCTATACTACTAAGTTCATACTCTAAGCTCTGGAAATCATTCTTCACAGAAAGTACATCTTTTTGGGACAGATCATTTGTGCCAGGATGTATAATAGCATCAACATTACAGTCCTTACTTGCATTCTTGACTATCTTAAGAATACGCCTCTTGTCTCTGCTGGCAGTAGCACCTGGCAGACATCTGACCTCTTTTAAACCTCCATATCCTTTCCTAAATTTACATCCCTTATGATTGAATCACCAACCAGAAGGTGACTTCTTTTTTTGCATACCTTGCTCTTCTTGTGCGACTGATGTGTGATACCTCGTTCCCCATTTTGCCTTTCTGAAGTAAGTTCTTCATTTTGGACCACGATCCCCTGCTTATTTGAGTCATCATTATCACAACTACCTTGACCTGTCTCTTTAGTGCCCCCATTAGGGTCAGCAAGGACGCTATATCTGTTATGCTGGGTCACAGCAAAAGCTTTGTGTTTATGGTTCACAGCTCTCACCCTGCCAGATCCCACCATTGTCCAGACTGCTCTTCTCCTGCAGGATCTTTGCGGTAGGGGGGGCTGATAGCGTGGCATCTCCATAGAGTGGAATGGCCTAATTGGACACCTAATTTCTGCTTGGAGAGCACAGATTAGAGATTCTAGACAGGTAATCTGTCTATGTAGACTAGTAATTTGTTTACAAAGGGGACAGTATCCAAATTTGAAAAGAGTACTGTGAAAGACAGGTGTTAGACAGCTATTACATTGAACTAAACTGGTCATTTTGAAATAAAATAAAATCACAATTTCAAGTGCACTAATCCAGAATATATTATTACTATTTTGGTTTATGGACATATGATTCTACCTACTCCTCTTTGTCTCTCTGCTTTCCCCCTTCCAGCCAGCAGCTCCAATCACCAGCCACAGGAAAGTTCAAATGAAATGGAGTTAAAGGGCCACTACCTACTCCTCTTTGTCTCTCTGCTTTCCCCCTTCCAGCCAGCAGCTCCAATCACCAGCCACAGGAAAGTTCAAATGACATGGAGTTAAAGGGCCACTACCTACTCCTCTTTGTCTCTCTGCTTTCCCCCCTTCCAGCCAGCAGCTCCAATCACCAGCCACAGGAAAGTTCAAATGAAATGGAGTTAAAGGGCCACTACCTACTCCTCTTTGTCTCTCTGCTTTCCCCCCTTCCAGCCAGCAGCTCCAATCACCAGCCACAGGAAAGTTCAAATGAAATGGAGTTAAAGGGCCACTACTTACTCCTCTTTGTCTCTCTGCTTCCCCTCTTCCAGCCAGCAGCTCCAATCATCAGCCACAGGAAAGTTCAAATGAAATGGAGTTAAAGGGCCACTACCCACTCCTCTTTGTCTCTCTGCTTCCCCACTTCCAGCCAGCAGCTCCAATCATTTAGCATTATCACCGCACTGCCATGTCCATACGTTGTTGTGGTGGAATGCAGTCTGGATTCCCAGGAGGGAGGAGCTGCTTTACAGAAGCAAAGAGGTAGCAAAGCTTGGAAATTCAGATCAGCAGAAAGAGGATTAAAATGGCTCCTCCCTAGCACTTCCGAGACTATTTCTATAGTTATGCAAATTAGCAATAGCACTTAGACATATATGCTTTACAGCCCGCTGTAAAGAAGTTTACAGAGTCAGTCTATTGCCCCCAACAACCAGGGTCCTCATTTTACTGATCTCAGAAAGATGGATGGTTGAGTCAACCCTGAGCCATTCAGAATTGAACTCATGGAGTAAGCAGCGAGTTAGCCTGCAGTACTGCATTATAACTACCCTGTTTCCTTGAAAATAAGACCTCCCCGGATAATAAGCCCAATCGGGCTTTTGAGTGCATGCACTAAAATAAACCCTCCCCAAAAATATTGCAACACAGCAGGAGCCACGAGGTGGCCACGCTCGCCACCTCCTGCACCTCAAAAATAATAAGACCTCCCCGAAAATAAGGCCAAGTGCTTATTTCGGGGGTCAAAAGAAAATAAGACTTTGTCTTATTTTTGAGGAAACACCATACTGCACCACCATGGCTCATGGTGCTTTATTGTTTAATCTGGCAAGATTCTGTCTGTAAATGAAGAACGATAAAGGAAACTACCTAGGAGTAACCCCACATGTTTTTTCTTAGTTCTTGGGGCCTGACACACATTAAGGGCAGTTGCTTGCCTGTAAGATCTTGAAACGTGGTAGACAATAGGATGGATGCCCAAGTTAATCCAATAGAAAACTCCCAAATGCAACACTTAGCAGATGCTATGTTGACAGGATGGTCCCCTGTGCCTGGCGGCCTCTGTCACTCTCCCAAATTATAATGTTGGGTATCTACTTGGACAACTGAAACAAAACATAATGTTCGTTTCCTAGCCTGTAAAAGATTAACAGTAGCACATTAAATTGTCCTTTTGGAAAACCTCACATCTGTTGCTAAGTGCTGACAGTAGAGCTGACTTTATAGCTTCTCCGTTGTTGTTGAAAAGACAATTTGCCTAGAAGTTGCAATTTAGGTGCACAGATACAAAGGAAGGAACAAGGGCTACAATTTAAATGGAATGATAATACATGTCACCCCATTGTAGAAAATGACAGCCAGGTATCCATGTCCCAACAGTTAACTTTAATGATCTTCATTGCTTCGCTTCTTATGGTTGAGTCTTGTTTTTTAATCAGGTTTGGACCAGACTGTTCTTCAAATAGAGTGGATCAAATAGAGTAGAGAAAGGAGAGGACAATAATGGGATTGGGTTAAGCAAGCTACGGGTGACACATGGCTTCCTGGCCTTATTTTTGTGGTCCAGAATATTTCTAGACTATGCCATTAAAATCTAGCTGCAAAAGGCCATTAATTCTTACAGAAGAGCAAAACAAGTGCATTAAATTGCTTTCCAAATTGGAAGCATATTTTTAAAAAACCCAAATCAAAAAGTTTGACCCTTCCACTGTGGTAACAACCTCAGTCATGTATCCAAAAGCTATGCATCTCAATAAAAGATGAAGTGAGTTCCCCCCTCCCCCTAGTCCCATCCCCATTCCCACCAGTATAGTTAACTTCCCCTCGGCTCCAGTGATGGGATTCAAATAATTTAACAACCAGTTCTATTAAATACTCAGGGAAGTGAATAATGACTGAGGCAATCTCTGCTATCAACAACTTGTTTAATAAAGGTTAACCGGAGAGGCAGTTTCTGTAAGAAGGGCAATAAAGATTAGGCTAGAAACAACACCAGAATGTTTCTTTCCTGCCTTCCTTACAGGATCAGCCCTGTAAAGTGGAAAAAAGCAAAATGAGATTTCTTCCAACAACCGGTTCTCTGAACTGCTTAGAAAGTTTAACAGCCAGTTCTCCCAAATAGGTACGAACTGGCTGAATCCCACCACTTCCCCCTCCCTTTATTAATCAATCCTCCCCAAAGTGAGGGGAGAAGGCATTTTAGGGCTGAAGAATCTCCAGCCAACAAAGAGAAAGCATTGGGTGGCAAGGGATTCCCATTTGGATCTTTTCCTGGTGCCCCTGATTTCAAGGGCCATCTCAAAAGAACTTACTGCTGCTTGAAGCTGCTCAGAAATGTCTCCATTGGAGAGGTCCAAGTAGAGTAGGCCTCAGGCTGGACTATTATTTCTTCTATGGGTCCCTGCTTGTCCCCTTGCCTTCTTCCTCTAGCACAGGACTGCGTGTTTTCCTGGCTGAGACCTACACTCTTCCATTCGTAGCATGTCACACAAGGTGTGCTTCAAAGCAGGGCAGGGACAAAAAAAACATGACTGATTTGACTTTAAATTTAATTCAAATAAAAAGCATTGAATGCCGTACATTAACACGGAATGCTTTGGTCATGCATTTAACTATTTCTGTCTGTCTTCAAGTCAAATACGGCCATTTTAATTGTAACAACTTTGGAGTTTCCTACGGGCCACTTTTAGGAGCTGCAGGTGGCCTTGAAGTCTCCGTTCGAGTAGACCTTCTGCTATAAGCCCAATTGATCCTTGGAGAGGCTGTTCAGGGCAAAGGCAAGGCACTGCTTCTGTGTTTCTAACTTTGGTCCCTGCTTGCAAACCGGAGCATCATAGAATCCTAGAGATAGAAAGCGCTACCTAGACCGGGGTGTCAAACTCAAGGCCCGGGGGCCAGATCTGGCCTGTGGGATACTTAGATCTGGCCCACAAGCTGTTTAGATCTGGCCCGCTGGGCTGCCCTGGAATCAGCTAAGGACTGGACACGGTGCCTCTGCCAGTGAAAATGGAGCTCGGGAGGGCTGCATGTGGCCCTCCTGAGCTCCATTTTTGCTGGTAGAGGGCTGCGGGAGGCCATTGCTGCTGAAAATGGAGCTCGCGAGGGCCACATGCGGCATTCCCGAGCTCCATTTTCACTGGCAGGCGGTTGCAGGAGGTCATTGCAGCTGAAAATGGAGCTCTCGGCGGCCACATGCAGCACTCCCGAGCTCCGTTTTTGCTGGCAGAGGGTTGCAGGAGGCATCGCAGCAGAAAACGGAGCTCAGGAGACTGTTTTCACTGTTAGAGTGCTCAGGCCATGACAGGCATCCCCAACATGAGTGATGTTGAGTTGGCCACACCCACCCTGCCCACACCCACCCCAGCCCCCCAAGGTTTAAACACAACCCTGATGTGGCCCTCAATGAAATCAAGTTTGACACACCTAGACCATGATCTAGACCATGAAGAGCAGAGCAAGAGTCCAAATTAAAGCATCATTGAAAGATAGATGACAAATGCAGCTGTGAAAACATTTCATGAAACTTACTATCTCCCTCTGTTCTTACTTTCATTTAATGCTTTCCCAAAGTTCAGTTTAAATCTGCCTTCCTGTAAACAGAAGCATATTCTTTATTGCCATGCTATCTAGGATCAAAGAGAAACACGCCTTTACTCTTTTCTTTGTGACATCCCTTCCAATACTTAAAAACTACCATCAGATTCCTCCATGGTTGTTTTCTCTTCATGGTAAATATGAACATTGCGGTGGAATGTCATCTGGTGTCACAGGAGGAGAGGCTCCTTCCCAGAGGACAAAGAGACAGTGAAGCTTGGGATGTCTGGTAGGCAGGAAGATAGCAAAGTCGGACCCTCCCTAACAATTCACAGAGCATACCTATATTATTCCAGATAATTGCTTTAGTCTGGCAAGATTCTGTTTGTAGGCAAGTAACAATAAAGGTACTACTCAAATGTAACTCCATGTTGTACTTGTTTCTTTGGGTCTGACGATATGCAGTTTCTTCTCTCATGAGAGTTAGACTCCAGTTCTCTGTCCATTGTCCTTGCACTTCTTTTGATCGGTCCCAGTTTCTTTCACTTTTTTTCTTAATATGGAGTTCCAGAACAAAATGGAGTCCTTAAGGTAGAATACAGAATGGAAAAGAACTTGTTATTTCCATGAGTTGAAAACCAGAAGAGAGAGGACTAATCTGTACCAGGAAGGAGAGAAGAGCAGGAGGTCAAGAGACCTCTGGCCTCAGCTTCTCCCTCTAATGCACTGTCACAATGGAGGAAGACCTAAAACATACATTTCAAGGCTCACAGGGAGAGCCAATAAGTCTAATTAATGTCCCATGTCAAATGATAACTTGGGAAGGTTGAAAAATCAATGGTTAAGATCAGGGGTGGTGGTATATACTTACCTTCCCTACCGGTTCGCAAATGTGAGTGTGCACCACCTCCACGCATGCGCAGATCCTTCTACACATGCGCTTTTGGTGAAAAAATGGCCTAAATGGGATGCCATAGAGCCGGGTGCGGGTGGGAGGAGCCACCCGTGATTCCCGCTATCGATTTGGGTGATCCAATCCGAACCGGTAGAATACCACCTCTGGTTAAAATGCCCTAGAAAGGGTCCCATGCAGGGCTGGGTTCCAGATTCATTTACTGCCGATTCGCTCAGGGACGCACTTTGGGTGTGCACACTCTTGTTGCGTGCTATGCATGCATTCACAGTAGGGAAAACATTGCTTCTGCATGTGCGCAGAAGCAAAAATAACCAAGATTCCGCCAATAGAACCGGTTCGGATGCGTGGGTGGCCAACTTACTACCTACTCGGCTGAACCAGTCCAAACCGATAGGAACCCACCTCTGGTCCCATGAACAAAAGTCCACAGTTATCCTTGTATTTTTTTTATAAAACAGAGGCCTCTGATGGTTTGGTTCTATACCAAACGACTTGCTTATACGTAAGCTTGTTCTATCCCTTAAAAAGCCAGTTGGGTTCCAGTAGATTCTTTAAGCATTAAGGACAACAAACACACTTGTAGACTAAAGAGCCCAAATGTTCATTGAATTGATCCTGATTACCAGGGAAAAGTATACCTATGTGCCTTTTCTGCAGTCAGGAACTCCAAGGAAACTATGGAGAAACCACTTTCTCGTGCCAGCTGGAACATGGCACACTGAAGTTTCCAATCTCACCTGGACTTCTCTTGACTTAAATAGTTTCTCATAAGTGGAGGAGGCTGATCTAATTTAACATCTGGAAAGGCCTGCTAACAACATTCCAGGGGAGGCGTCTTTTTTTTGGGGGGGGGGCTCTGTCTACTCATCCTCCCTTTCGACAGTTAGGCATCTGTTCGTTACACCAATAAGGTTGAGATAAACAATGTAAGCCTAGGACAGCAGATCTCTGAGCATCAAGGTCAGTAGAAGACAAGGCTATTAGAAAGTAATGAAAAGAAATACGGAGTGCAGAGCCAAGCAAATAATACCATATGGGGTGGTATAGAAGAAAAGAAATTTAAGGTACCTGAGAAAAATGGATCACGCCACTATATCTCATTTCCATTTCTTCCGCACAAATACTCAGATTATGTCTTGGACTCTCAGGGGCAAGAACAGAAGCATGCGCACAACGAACCAGTACCAACCAGTCAGGGGTGGGTTCTAGCAATCACTACTCTCAGTTCACTCGTGGGCGCATGGGCGTACTTGATGCGCACTGTGCACACATGCACAGTGCAATAAAAATTGCTCTGTGCATGCGTAGAAGTAAAAAACAAGATGGCAGTGCCTACGGCGGCGCCCGAAAAACCAGTTTGGGGGCGTGGCAGGCCTGGGTCGCTGTCGGTTCCAGAGACTCAGGCCGCCAAACCACAACTGGTTCAGCCAAACTGGTTCAAACCAGTACAGGAACCCATCCTGGCGCACGCGCGCACACACAAATCTAATAGCACTGATGTAAGAGTAGACAACTCCTGGATAACACCGGTTTCT
The DNA here is from genome assembly GCF_964273705.1 of Natrix helvetica. Taxonomy (NCBI): domain Eukaryota; kingdom Metazoa; phylum Chordata; class Lepidosauria; order Squamata; family Natricidae; genus Natrix; species Natrix helvetica. The sequence goes on from NC_138552.1 coordinate 279,548,301, forward strand.
ACTCCAGTGAGGAATTATGTGTTGTAATGCTCTCTTCTAATTTTAAAACAAGTTTATATTACAGGAAGTATATTTGAAAGGAGCTTTACCCCCACCCACCCCTTCCCTTGCATTCTTACGGTACGGTATGTTTATATATACCAAATAAATAGTTTATTGGTCAGGTTATTTTGTGCTTCTGTTCCTCTACCCATTTGGGGGGAGCAAGGTAATGTCTGAAGAGGCCAATTTGATTAGGTTTGTTTAAGTTTTCTTCCTCTTCTTGCCTAATCTGGTCTTGCCTCCTGGAAGCCCAGAAATGCCAACAGAAGGTGGGGTGTTCTCAATATTTCTCTGGGGTGATTTGCAACAATAAAAGCATCTCGTTCTTCCCCGACAGGCCGCTGTACTGATTTGCAGATCCAGTTCACTGAAGCTGTCTCGGCAGTGACCGACCAGAAAGATCTGATTGCGAAACTGGAGCATGATCTCAGCACCATGCAGTCACTGTCTACCATGCATCGCCCAGATGCTGAGGTGAGTCCCTGAAGAAGACAGCAAAGACAGGCAGGGAGGAACCATGTAGATCAGGGGTCTCAAAGTCAAGGCCCGGGGGGCAGATCTGGCTCGCGGGGTACTTAGATCCGGCCCATAGGGCCGGCCTGGAAACAGCAAAAGAGCTCTGTTTTTGCTGGCGGGGCTGCAGGAGGCTGTTGCGGCCCCCCGCACCCAGTTTTCGCTAGTAGAGTGCTATCAGAACAAACTAAAAAAACAAAAGGAGAAATGTTTTGCATTTGACCATGTAAGAAGGGACAGGAAAGGAGAACGGGAAAGAGGAAAGAAAAATAAAAAGATGGGAAGAGAGGAAGGAAAAAAGGAAAGAGGGGAAGAAAGAAGAATGAAGAGGGAAGGAAAAAGAAAAGAAGGCAAGGAAGGAAGGAAGGAAGGAAGGAAGGAAGGAAGGAAGGAAGGAAGGAAGGAAGGAAGGAAGGAAGGAAGGAAGGAAGGAGATTATAATGAGAGTGAGGCATGGTCTCAGGAAAGTCCTGACTTAATATTTGGCTATCACAGGTGCCCTCACACGAGTCCCATGCCATGCCTGCCATGGCCACGCCCAACCAGAACCACGCCCACCATGGCCATGCCCAACCACCACCACCCATCCCTCCAAGGTCAAACACAACCCTGATGCAGCCCTCAATGAAATCGAGTTTGACACCCCTGATGTAGTTGAGATGCCATCTGTAAAATTAGTCCGAGTGTTTTGTTTTTTTTTTTCAAAATAATCTATAACGATCCAAATTTGCTGCTTGGCATGCCCCATTCTTTATCAGAATACCTATCATTTTTATTGGGGGGGGAATACTCTGATTAGCAAGAACATCAGCCTTTCCTTTGAAGGACATAACAGGTGGCCATGCCCACCTCAAAGCCGGAGGGAAAAGAAAAGCTTAGTGGAGGAGTTAGGAGCGAAAAAAGACAACTAGCTCCAACTTCTCATCACCAATGCAGGGATGAAAACATACTTCAAAGAAGGAATTCTTTACCTGCCCACTCGTTTATTTTCTTCTTCTTCTGTTTCCCAAGGGGGCTGCCATTCAGAACTTGGAGACTGTTCCTGAGCCCATTAAAGAAGCAACGGCACTTTTCTATGGTAAATGCCTTGTTTGGATTCTGCTCAAGCACATTGTTGGAAAACATTTAACCAATTAATCAGCAAAGAGAAGTGGCAGAATCCATCTTCACTGACCACAAGTCAGTGGTGGGTTCCAGATCCCGGTGCAACCGGTACGGTGCAACGGGGCTCAGCGTCCACCACATGAATGCGCTCAGCACGTGTGCACACGTGTAGCGCTTGCATGCGTCCTTACCTCCTGCGACGCTCCACGATGCCTCCGTGACGCTCCAGCTGCTCGGCGGAGCGTCGCACAGGTGCTGTACAATCCATGCGCAGAAGCACCCAAGAGCTCAAATACAGGTGAGGGCGGGCAGGCAGGCAGGTAGATCCTCCGGAGCACCGTACCGGAACGGTACCCAGTGCTCCTGGCAGGCACCAGTGCACCCGTACTGGGGCATTTCACCTGCAACCCACCACTGCCACAAGTCCTTCTCTGAACCCCACCTGGTTTTGTAAAATATCTTGCAGGCAGAACATTTTTTCAGTACTCCCTGGGTCTGGCCTTCATCTTCTCCATCTTCTTCATCTCTAACCATAGTCTGTTTTGCAGGCCAGCCATCGTCAGCAAGCATCCAGGTTCCAGAAGGTCAAGTCGATTCTCTGCTCTCGATCATCTCTAGCCAGAGGGAGCGTTTCCGGGCCCGGAACCATGAGCTGGAAGCGGTAAGAGACAGTGGATTTTTCTCACACCTAAATCTGGATTGGGAGATTTGATAAGATGCCCATCTAAGAGCCAGAGGCCAGAATCAACACATCCATTCTTTTTTTTAATATGTCATTGTTATACAAACACACCGGCCTGTTCATTCATTATAGTATTTAGCTGTAGTTAAACTCTCCTTAATAAACCTCAGGTGTCAATTGCAATATATTAAACTATTAACCAGGGCCCCCGCACCAGTAGTAAAAAATGGTACTGGTTCTCAGAACCGGCAGTAAAAAATACTTTAAAAAGTAAAAAAAAAAAAAACCAGTTTCTGACGATCACACGTCGCAGAGCTGATCTTTGGAACTTTTTTTTTTTACTTTTTAAGCATTTTTTTTACTATAGGTTCTCTGGAAACACGAGGGTGGGGGAGTCCATTTTTGCTCCCAGCAGGCTTCTTTGGGCTGGAAGGGATCTGGAGGTCATCTAGTCCAACCCTGCTCCAGCAGAACATTGTTAAAGTGAGTTTCTGTCTTTTGATCCCCCAGTTACATGACTACATAACCACGCCCACCCCGTCACATGACCCCCACCAAGCCACGCCTGCTAAGCCACGCCCACAGAACCAATAGTAAAAAAAAATAGATTTTACCACTGCTATTAACATTAAGATGGTCAAAGAGTCAATTTTATTAGACACCATGTACGAGCAGCAACTGAATCTCTCTCATACTTTCCTTGATATAAGGCCCGGTTCTCTTTTTTTAATTTCACCTTCATCCAGGATTCTACTCATCTGTAAAAATGAATAAAAGAGGTCCTTTTAACTTGAGTCAGATTAGTGCTGGTTTATTGATTAGAGGCAACTGAATCTGCCTCTTACTTTTGATACTCCCCCCCCCCACCTCCTTTAAAATGGAAAGGCCGTGAATCAAGTTTGTAGGGTGAAATAGCTAAAGTTCAGGGAACTTGTTTATGGAGATTCTCAGTCATCCAGGTCACGGTTGTCTCAAAAGTGCTTTTTTCAAGAGGCAACTAGACTTTCTGGTTTTTCTTTGAGTACGTTTCGCTTCTCATCCAAGAAGCTTCTTCAGCTCTGACTCTATTCCCAACCATCCAGTCACAGCTGAAGAAGCTTCTTGGATGGGAAGAAAAACGTCTTCAAAGAAAAACAGGAAAGCCCAGTTGCCTCTTGGACAAAAAAACTTTAGGGAACTTCTTAGTTCCAATCTTAACATTACTATGAAGCTGCCAAATGGCTTCAAAGAAGATGATTTGGGTGTAAACCAGGGGTGTCCAAACCGTGCAACTTTAAGACTTGTGGACTTCAACTCTCAGAATTCTGGGAGTTGAAGTCCACAAGTCTTAAAGTTGCCAAGTTTGGACACCCCTGGTGTAAACATTTAGGCAGAGTGAACATTGAGAAACCGTGTGTAAATCGTCATTCTTGTTATGGTTATTAGCACTTCTTTTCTTCCGTAAGATTATTATTTCATGCCTGTGTTTTGATTGGGAGCTCTGCTGCCTCGGTGCCGTTTTGAGCATCCAGGTTTAATTTGGTCCCTTGGTCTTCTTTTAATGTCAGGAGAACCGTCTGATGCAGCACACAATGCAAGCGCTGCAAAGCGAACTGGACAACCTGCGAGCTGACAACATCAAACTTTATGAAAAAATTAAGTTCCTGCAAAGCTACCCAGGCCGGGTGAGTTGGCAAAGCAGAAGGACTGCCCGTTTCGAGACCCCGGTAGTAGAAACCCGGATCTGTGTTTGCAAAACGATCCTGTCCATCTTCCTTTTTTACCCTGTTTAGGTAGTCCTCGACTTATGAGCGTAACTGAGTCTGGAATTACAGTTATAAATAGTGTCGGTCATTAAGCAGGTCGTCACACACAACCAACCCAATTTTACATTTTTCGCAGCGGTCACTAAGTGGATCTCTGGTTATTAAACAAACCCATTGTCTGCAAGGTATAGTATATCGCAGTCATGTGACTGTGGGCTGCTGCAAACGGCTGTAAAAGCAGACTGCTTGCCAAGCACCCGAAATGCAATCACATGACTACGGGGTTGGTGGCCATCGGCACTTCAAATCTGAGTCATAAGTACCTTTTGGAAGGGTCCGACATAAATGGAGGACTACCTGTAGAGCTCTGTGTATCATTCCATGAGCTACAAAATGTGATAAGTTTAGTCCACTTTAGTCAGTTTAAGCTTCTATTTCGGTTTCCCTCTGCATCCCCATGATCTGTTGTGATAGAATAAGGAAGATTAGCTCCTGCTTTCTATTGAGGCAGGTCTTGCAGCATGTTGTCCTCGCTTGCTTGGAGTCTTGATAGCGCAGTGGTTAGAGTGCAGTACTACAGGCTACTTCTGCTGACTGCAATTTGGCAGTTCAAATCTCACCAGGCTCAAGGTTGACTCAGCCTTCCATCCTTCCAAGATGGGTAAAATGAGGACTGTTAGGAGAGCGAGTGTGCAGAGAAGCGTAATGAGAATGGTGTGGAAGAACACACACAAACCGGCATGCAGGGACACCGAATAGTAAAAGTAATAGTATTTTACTTACGTGGAAAATAGAGGTATTCAGAGTTCAATTTACACATGGTTCGGTCAGTCAGTTATCAATGTTCTCAGTTAAGGAATGATCCATCGAACACAGTCCAGTATCATATAATCAGTTCAGCACACAAAGTCGCTAACAGTAGCAAAACTCACAATAACTCACGATACATCTACAAGCAGTATTCACCCATCAGCATCTAACAAACAGAGAGCTAACAGTCATTCTGGCTCCCTCTTATGGCTTCTTGAGGTAACAGCAACCAATCCCATTACAGCAGTACTTAAAGCTACAGTACTACCATCATGGTTTATATATTGCTGACCCAACCGTTAGCTTACATTCCTAACAAGGACGACTAGATTGTTGGGGGCAATATGCTGACACTGTAAACCGCTTAAAGAGGGCTGTAACAAAGCACTGTAAAGCGGTGTATAAGTCTATGTGCTATTGCTGAACATGTCTCTATTGAAGCAGGACAAGCCTGGCTATCCTTCATCTGTTCCTTTTGGCATAGGAAGGCCTAACAGGGAGTGACCAGAATGCCTGTTGAGCCATTTGTGCTGTTATTGATGTGATACCAGAGTAGACTTGTTCCTGTTCCAGGGTTGACACAGTGCCCTCTGTTGATTAGCAATGGGGAGGCCTTCTCTGGTGTGGAAAGTTATTACCCAGCCCTCTCCCGGAAAAATGAAATATCCTAGGAAATATTGAAAAGGCAGAATATTTCTCTGGATAGAAACATGTTTAAAAAAGACAAGGTAACTCTCCCTGCAGCTTCCTGCCCCCACCTTTTGTCAATGAGCCATTAAAGCCTGAGCCAGTCCCTTTACATAATAAAAGAGTTTTCCCCTTCAGCTCCAGGGGGATGGGATTAAGGCATGATAATATAAGCCTTTACTCAACTGACCACATGGCATCTGAACTCAACCATACCTGGATTCAAAACTCAGCCTAGAGGGTTGCCCTTGCACGGGCCCATGTGAGTCTGACAACCAATCAGAATACATTTGTTACACAGGAACAGGAAACAGATAGGTGGGGCCAAACAGATTATAAAAAGCCCTGCAAGCCCTTCTTCAGTCTCTTCTCTTCTCTTCCTTTCTCTTCTTCTCCCCAACATTGAAGCATGTGATCACCTTTTCTGTTCAGGACTCAGGCCATGTGGTCCTGTCCACCATTAAAACCATCTTTCCAAGTAGCCTCCATGTCTCCAGTGTCTTTTTCCCCACTTGGAGCGGAACCCAGAAGGACATTTCTTTCAACACAGGGGTGGAAGCAGAGGTGGGTTGGGCAAACTGGTAGTAGCAGCAGCAAGAGGTCTCAAGTGATGAAGTTCCCACAACTTCCGAAGGCAAAGTCTATTCCCTTGGTTGATTTTTCTCACTGTCAGAAAATTTCTCCTTATTTCTAGGTTGAATCTCTCCTTGTTCAGTTTCCATCCATTATTCCTTGTCTGGCCTTCAGGTGCTTTGAAAAATAGCTTGACCCCTTCCTCTCTGTGGCAGCCCCTCAAATATTGGAACACTGCTATCATCCCTCTCCTTCTTTGCTTCTGATTTCATTTTTAATCTGTTATTTCATCCTGGACCTCTGAGAGAAGTTAGAATCAAAATCATTTATTGGTCTCAAAAAGCAAGGTTTATTTCCCATAAAGCCCGATTCGAGTGCCTGCTGTGTTTGCCCTCCCTTCTCTCCTGTATGTCCCCCTTGCCTCCAGAAGAGAGCGCTCGTCTCCTTCCCAAGGACTCTGGTGGTGGGCTGTAAAAATCCAAGAATCTCGTTGTCAAGAAAGCAGCTGAGAAAAGAGCAAAATGCTTTCCTCGGGAATCCCAGCATCGCAACAACAGCTTGCTGATCTGCTTTTATCCCAACGTTCTTGGAAGAGATGTATCTTTTGAATGACATTCTGGGAGAGTTGGTTTCAGGCATGAGTGTCAGTGTCCCCTTGGTCAAAGGAATGGAGGGGCACCGCATGGCCTACAGGCTGCTCCCAGTCTTCATCACCCTTGGAGAAGACAGGGGGAAAACGTTTGGACCCTTTTGCGCAATCTCTAAGGTGCAAAATTGGCTGTTTTTTTCCAGGAGAAAGATTGATAAGACAAATTGAGTACCTCTAGCCTGCAAATGGTTTGACCCTCTAGCACCAATTCGATCCTATTCAATCCACTTGTGTCACTTCTCTTTAAAGCAGGGGTGTCCAAACTTGGGAACTTTAAGACTTGTGGACTTCAACTCCCAGAATTCCCCAGCCAGCAGCTGGCTGGGGAATTCTGGGAGTTGAAGTCCACAAGTCTTAAAGTTCCCAAGTTTGGACACCCCTGCTTTAAACCAATTACATCAAAAATGGTTAAGAAGCTCCCTCCTATTTCTTCTTCGTGCAAGGCTGTTGCTGGAGAAGACTTTTATTGCCTACTTGTCCCACAGTACTTATTACTTGTCCAGCCACCCACTGAGAACTCCCACCGGGGTTTTCCTTGTGTCAATCTGACTTGTCTCTTGTCTAACGGGTCAGGAAAGTAATAGAGCCCGTCCTGCTGAGACGGAGAGTGTATGCTTCCTGAGATATATTCAGTGGTGCAGCCAATTGTCCACAGAGGCAAGGGACTCATCTTCACTGGCTGTTCCAAACGGAGGCTAAATAGTCCATTTTTGAGGGAAGCCGAATTTTGGATTCCTGTAATGCAAAAGAGTGCATTAGTGGCTCAGTGGCTAAGATGCTGAGCTTGTCGATCAGAAGGTTGGCAGTTTGGCAGTTCAAATCCCTAGCGCCAGGTAATGGAGTGAGCTCCTATTACTTGTCCCACCTTCTGCCAACCTAGCAGTTTGAAAGCATGTAAAATGCAAGTAGAAAAAATAGGGACCATCTTTGGTGGGAAGGTAACAGCATTCCATGCGCCTTCGGCATTTAGTCCTGCCAGCCACATGACCACGGAGACATCTTCGGACAGCGCTGGCTCTTCGACTTTAAAACGGAGATGAGCATCGCCCCCTAGAGTCAGGAACAACCAATACATATGTGCAAGGGGAACCTTTACCTTTACCTAATGCTAAAGACCTTAGACTCAATAGCCAAAATGAGTTCTATGGATTCCATTGTTGCGTCTCTTGCTTCAACTCATCATCCATTGAGTCCATTTTGGCTACATCAGCAAGACCACTTCTCTCGTGCTGAACCTTCATGTTTGAAGGGGGTCAGTCGCTTCGGTGTTACTTCTGAACTGACCATTTTCATCCGTGCAAGTCACCAGGGACTAAGCATCACTTACAAACCCAACGGTCTCTCTTTCAGGGATCTGGCAGTGATGACACAGAGTTGCGTTACTCTTCCCAATATGAGGAACGCCTGGATCCATTCACCTCTTTCAGTCGAAAGGTAGGGATCTCTGGAGATCTTTCCAAAGAGGGGGGGAAAGACACCTTTTTAGTAGGATGGAGAATGCATAAATCCTAATAATAATTCTCCAGCATTATATAGTAGCAAAGATTTATCTTTGTTGTCAACATGGCTTCTAGTAGGCTTACATAAAAATAATTTTAGTATTTTTCATGGCACTTTGAGCTGTTTCCTCAATGGGACCTGGTGCCTTTGATAAAATAATCTTCATTGTCTTGACTTATAACCCTGTGAAAGAAGGTAACAGCATTCTCATTTTACTGTTGGCAAACTGAGGCTATATAGGATACGATCTATTGCCACTAAGTACAAAGAGGCTTTAAAATTTAAAAATGAAATGTTACCTAGATGGCTTATTTTAGGCTGATATCCTTCGTTTTATTGCAACTAGATGGAGTCTCTTTTAATTTAATTAATTAATTTAAAGAAATAAGGCCTGCTAGGGAATCGAACCAGGATCTTTTTGCATTAGCGCGCCAAAGAGATTAAAACTGGAATTAATTCACTGGCTGGGGTTGTTGATTTTTCTGCTCCTCTCTTGGAAGAACCAGTGGTCTTATCTCAGCTGTGTGACTTTTTTATTTGCAGGAACGTCAGAGGAAGTACCAAAGTCTCAGCCCATGGGATAAAGCCACCCTTAGCCTGGTAAATTCGACTGCTGAAATCTACCGTATTTCTCTGACTATAAGATGCACCGGATTATAAAACGCACCGGATTATAAGACGCACCTAAATTTACTGGAAGAAAACAAGAAAAAAAATAGTTTTGGGCCTCCACACGTCACATTATCACCCTCCCCAGCCCCCAGAAGAACTCTGCAGTGCTCCACATGGCCCGTTTTCACCAAAAAACAGGCCTGTTTTTGGCTTGTAGAGTGCTTCTGGAGACCTGGAAGAGCGAAAATGCGACAGGCGGAGGGCTTGGGAGTCCAAAAACAGGATCGTTTTTGGTGAAAACAGATCCTGCGGAGCACCGCAGAGTGCTTCTGGGGGCTGGGGAGGGCAAAAACATAACACACGGAGGGTTTGGGAGGTCAAACACGCCTGTATTCGGTCTATAAGACACACCTAAATTTTCACCCACTTTTAGAAGGGAGAAGGTGGGTCTTATACTCTGAAAAATACAGTACTTGCTGCAATTAGTCGGTCTTCACAATGGGAGGAGCAATCACCTTGCTGGGAATAATGCATGTACTACAACAGCATCTTTAGCTTTGCTAGATCCTTGGGAAGAATCCAGTGGTCAAAAATACCAAATCCATTCAGATCTAATAGAACACAGTTAAACAACAATGGTAATTTGCCATTGTGTGTATTCCCAGTTCAATCTTTTCCATAGGGAAAGTTTTCTCTACTTGGTGGTTGGCTGAATCCTGTCTCCAGCCTCTCCTCCAGCCAAAAGGGCAGTCAACAAGATATTAGTCCCACCTATGGGACTAGTCCCACCTATGGATGCATATAAGGGCATCCCATAATGGCTGCAGGCAACTATACATTTGTCACACAAGAGGGAAAACCTGCCCAGCCTCACCCAGTTAAGATTGGCAAGGCCTGATTAGCATCTTAGCAGCTGCGGTGCCCATAGGCATAATCTATAATGTGAAGGAGAGAACATATCTGCACAGTTTAGGAGTCCAGCAGATCAAATGTGCTTTTCAGGGAGATCTTGCCTCATAGCTTTCTGAGCAAGAAAGATGAAGGAAAGGGAGAAAGAGATGCTCCAGGTAGTTTGGACTAAGTGCCAGTGAATAAATCTTTTTTATGGCTGTCTTTACTGGAATCGGATCCCTGGTCTTTCAGCCAGAATCTCCTGCATCCAATTCTCCATAGCTTTGGGTGCGCTGCTTCGTTCATTCACTCAGGCCCCTTTGCACATCAGATTTCCATTTCCTAAGATGTAGTCTTGTCTCTTTTTCTTTCCCTCTGTCATGTTGTCCCTTCGTCTCGTGCAGTTTTTGTGTTTCCTGTATTGTTCTGTTTTTGTTTTTTTTTACAACTAGCTGATAACCCAGTGTTTGCCGGGGTATTTATTTCTCATACTCCTGTATTAGACAAGAAAAGGAATGAATGATATCTATAGTGATGCACTCTTCCCCCCTCCCCCAGCACATGCGTGCACGCCGCACGACACCCCCTCAGGCCCCGTTTTGGGCCTAGTAGTCCTCCCTGCAGCCTCCTGGGGGCAAAGCTGGGCCACAGGGGGACTCGCGCCACACACCTCTGCGCTCCCCCCCTCTCCGTGCAAATGCGACTTGAAAATCAGCTGGCCGGCGGGAGGCACACACACATGTGCTGTGGAGTTGAGCTTGGCTCTGTATGCCACCTGTGTGCCAGGACACACACACACACCAAGGGGTGTTAGTGGTGTCTTACCCCCACAGTATTTGTCTCCAGAGAGTAAGTCATCTGCATTCCAAGTTTGGTTGAAATTGCTCGAGGCATTCCAGAGTTATGCTGGAACACACACACACACACACACACACACAGCCATAGAGAGAGGGGGGCAGAGAGGGAGATGGAAAGACAGACAGACAGACTGTAAACTGCCAGAGTTGCTGGGAGTTGAATGGCATATAAATTTAATAAATTATTATCATGGTTGACCACAGAGTCAGCCAGATGTTAGACTGGATTTCTCATTTTTGTTCACCTGTCAAGTACTTCCCAAGCACCTGTTAGATGGTGTTAGAAGTATCATCGCAAGAGGTAAGCTTTCTAAGTAAAACTGCCTTTTGCAATTGACGGATAGTGATTTTGCCAAAGCCCAGCATGTTTAAGTGGTGATCCAGATGTTGTTGTTGTTATGAAGTATTTTAGCTTTCATGTCTCCAGAAATCTCAGAAGGGTTAGAGAATGATTTTTTCTCCCAACAGCTGGCAGTCAAAATTCAGGACTTCTTGCTATTAGCAAAACTTAGAAGAAATCCCAGGTTTAGGAAAGTAATCTTAAATTGACAGGGAAGTGAACGGCTTCAGAATTTGTGTTTTTTCCCCAAGATCTCAGACATTCATAGCCTTAAAATCTCCTTTCACTTTTTTTATTGTCCCTGCAGGGAAGACTTGTCCTTTCCAACAAGATGGCTCGTACTATTGCTTTCTTCTACACGCTCTTTTTGCACTGCCTTGTTTTCCTGGTAAGTGTGTCCCCTCCTCCAGTGATCAGTTTTGACAAAACACACATATTAACAGTGCCTTTTTGTGGTACAGGTAGTCTTTGACTTATGACTATAATTGAGCCTGGCAATTCTGATCCTAAGTCTTGACCATTGTAAAATGGGTCTTCATGGGACCAGACCCGATTTTATGACCTTTTTTGTAGCAGTTGTTAGGCCAACCAATTGTTGATAACGGGTTGTTTTTCTCCCCAGAGATCAAGTGTACATGATCAGATGGGAGGGAGGGGGATTGTAAATTGGGATCATGGGACCACGGGATACTGCAAACAGCTGTAAATGCAGGCCATTTGTCAAGTGCCAAAAATGCAACTTCAGAACTGAGCTGAATGATTACTAAGTAAGTGGTTGTAAGTTGAGGATTACCTGTAGTGGCTACCATCACCAAATTTGATGCTGCTTTCTGCTTCTAAGGGCACCATATTTAACAAAAGCAAAGGGTTTACTCAGGGATGGGCTTCAAAATTTTTAGCAAGGGGTTCTCTGCCTGGTTGCTGGGTGGGTGTGGCCATGGTGGGTGTGGCCTAGTCGGCCTCCTGCACCACGGTGGTGGTGGGGGCATTTTTGCCCTCTCCGGGCGAAAACAGCCCATTTCTGGCCTTCCGGAATTTCCGGTAGGCCCATTTTTCAACCTCCCCAAGCCTCCGTGTGTGCCCTGCATTTACCTGCATCCAAAATGGGCCACTTGAGGACTCTGGCATGGGCGGGGCCAGCCTGAAGTGGGATTTGGGGGTTCTCTGAACTGCACAGAATCTTAGCTAGAGGTTCTCCCAAACCCCTGCAAACCCCCCGCACCCACCAATGGGTTTACTGAAAGGAAATACCTGGTCCTCTAAACCAGTATGTCAGCGTTCCAAATATCATGCAGAATTAAATCATTGTCCAAAGCAAAGTTATCCTTAAAACTCCAATTTAATAAGACAGACATGTTGGCATTATGCTGTGAAATTTCAACTCTAATGTACATCCTGTGGGTTCACCCAGTTGAAAGTTCATTATCTATCCCCACACCCCATAATTCATCACATGGTCCAATCTTCATCTTCCATGCTGGCATGTACACCCCTCTGCTTCCGGTCAGGTGTCGAGGTACGGAGACAAAAGACGACCTTGAGCTTCTAAGAAAATCCATAACAATACATTCCACAATCCTACTCCTTTCTATTCCCCCCTCCCAACTACTACACTAATGAAACAGCATAAGAAATGAATAAAAAGTGTGGCAGGCCAAAGATCCTAAAAGGAACATAACTACAGGCCTGACACAGTATACCTGAACAACAACAACATTAAAATCTGTGGATTTCAACTCCCAGAATTCCTCAGGCAATGGGTTGGGTTGGGGAAGATATCTAGATTTTTGTTCCACCCACCCAAAGATCTGTCTACTGGCATTATTGACGGAGTGGACTGGGGTCTTTCCTGTTCTGACAGATCTGGAAAAGGAGGCAGAATTATAGGAACCAGATAGTTCTGCAAATCACCTGGCCCTAGGCCACCAAGGGCGGTATTGTTCAGTGTTTTTCAACTTTGGCAATTTTAAGATTTGTGGATTTCAACTTCCAGAATTCCCCAGCCAGCATGCTAGCTGCCAAATTCTGGGGGTTGAAGCCCATACATCTTTAAATGACTGAGGTTGAAAAATGCTGCTGTAAACTCCCAGGCTTTAGGTTTGCACAGTGTCAGTCCCTGCGATTTCCAAAGTGGGAACTTGCCAAATTGGTAACTTGATAAAAATATCAGACACTGCCTGTCCCAAGCTGTTCTATTTTGGGCTGTTTAACAAAATACAATTGTCTCCACCAGCTTCCCTTGAGTTCCCTTCTCCAGTTCCAATTGCAGACACAAGCAGCATTCTTCCATTTGTTTTTAGAAGTATATTTGTTTTGCAACAGCTTTTGTCTTAGAAGTGGAGGAATACATCTTTTAAGAGCTGCATAGAGACAGTCGTCTGTGTTCATGCCTGATTTAGTGATGAGTACTTTTTCTCGTGGTAGTGGATTCACAGCAGGTCCTGTTCAACCAAATAAGGATTAACGTAGTCCTAAAAATGAAGGAACGAACACCGTAACCAGAGAATAATTCCAGATATTAAGATCTTCTTCATCCCCAATTGTTGCCCATACTGAATGAAGATTGTCCCAAATAGTTGAGGTGGGTGGGCTGGGAGTACCTGATCTACAAGAACAATCAGTCACAGGTAGAGCAAGTTAAAGAGAAAATGATCTTTACTTTTCCTAGCCTAGCTCTTCTCCCTACCATAAAAATAACTTGTTAAACTCAATAAATTAATATTTCTTCTTTAAAAAATGCAAGGCTAACAATCTGTGTTATATGCAGGTAGTCCTTGACTTATGAGCACAAATGAGCCCAAAATTTTGTGTTGCTAAGTGAGGCGATTGCTAAGTGAGATTTGCCCCATTTTACAACTTTTCCATATAGTCACCTATTCCAGGGTAAAATCTGAGCAAATCCTTCCAAAAGAATTGAAGTAATCTAGTTAGTAGATAAAAGAAGTATTGTCCAGAACCTCCTATATTCAAAACCAAACATAATAGCTAGATCTGTAAAACATTATATTGGCTAAATATAGTTGAAGAATAGCTGTGAAGATATATGTTTTAAAATTTCAGGGTTTTTTTGAGCAGCTCTTCAAGCCTAAATTGCAATTATAATATTTACGTGGTGACACTATTCATAAGAAAGAATAAGTAGGATTTACACTTTCCTTAGCCTCTTCTGAAAAGTATTTGCACTGCTTGTTTTAATATCACTCTAGCTCTCATAAATCCTGAAAGAGAGAGAGAGAGAGAGAGAGAGAGAGAGAGAGAGAGAGAGAGAGAGAGAGAGAGAGAGAGAGAGAGAGAGAGAGAACACACCAAATGCTGCAAAAGCATGTAGGCCTAAAGATGGGGCCTACTCTCAATCCTTGAAGGGATTGAGAGTAGGCCCTTTCTCCCTGTTTTGCAGTCCAGAAAAGGCTGATTATGCTGAGCTTCCCTACAAGATAGAAACATTCCTTGAGGCTAAATAACAGGAACCAGACTGTTCAGCGAAAAAGACTGAATGGTTGAATAGATCACTTCCCATGCGCAGGTGGGCAGCTGGCCAGCTTCAGAGTTCAGTTCAAAGAGCTGGCTCTCTACCACTTGCAGTGGCTTTGGACCGAGTCAGCTTCAGCCACGTGGTGGATGTCCCTGAATATTACAGTCTTCTTAAACGATCCAGGCAGTTTTATGGGCCACTAGAGCCCAAAGTGCAAAAGGATCATGAAACCTTAGCAGAATAACAGAATAACAGAGTTGGAAGGGACCCTGGAGGTCTTCTAGTCCAACCCCCTACTCAAGCAGGAAACCCTAGACCATTTCAGACAAATGGTTGTCCGATCTCTTCTTTAAAACCTCCAGTGTTGGAGCATCCACAACTTCTGAAGGCAAGCTGTTCCATTGATTTATTGTTCTGTTAAGACATTTCTCTTTAGTTCTAGGTTGCCTCTTTCCTTGATTATTTTCCATCCATTGCTTCTTGTCCTGCCTTCAGGTACTCTGGAGGATAAGTTGACTCCTACTACCAGTTCACTCAATGCAGGCTGAACCTGGAGCAACCCACCTCTGCCTACCTAGCACATGATGGGCACGAGCCAGAGGAAAGCTCTTCTACCTTAATTCACCCCATGGGTTGTCTAGAGGGGTTGATGTGGGACATGAACGGCCATTCTGAAAAATGCGAGCCTACAAGATCTATTGCCAACGGTGTTACTTTTTAATGTGGGACGTTAAATCGGAGACATTCCTGTTTTCCCATTTACGGATGATCAGTTACAGCAGCATGCTGCATTGATGAAATTCTTGGGTCTACCCTTATCTAGGCAGGTTCTCAGCCCTACCTCACCATATCATTACTGAGAGAGGCCTACAGGTAGCCCTGGACTTATGACCACACTGGGAACCAGAATTTCCATTGCTAAGCAAGGCAGTTGTTAAACGAGTCAGATGTGATTTTTAAATGAATCACTGCAATTGTTGTAAATCGTGCAGTCATTAAGCCAGTCTGGTTCCCCCATTCACTTTGCTTGTTGGAAACTGACTGGGAAGTTTGCAAATGGCGATCACATGACCCAGGGATGGTGCAACCGTCATAAATACATGGAGAGCTGCCAAGCACCCAAATTTTGATCACACGACTGTGGGGAATGGTGTGTCAATTGTAAGTGCAATGACCATTTTATAAGTGCAATGTTGCAAGTTGTAAGTGCAATCGCTCTGCTCACCTAATCCTGAATTCTAAACCCAAAGTTAGTTTTTTCAGTGCTATTGTAACTGCGAATTACAATTAAATTATAAGTTGAGGACCACCTGCAGAGGAGAAAGTGTTTCAAAGGAAAGGTCGATTATATATTTAACAAATGTAGACAGATGTGCAATCTACAATAGCCAAGTTGGTTCGTTTTCTAAAATGCTGCTGTCCATGCATGCTGTGCATGCCAATTCTTTATTCTTGATTAGTTTACTTTTATTTTTCTTAATCCGAGCAGTGACGTGCAGTCAGGTGAGGCAAGTGAGGCACAGCCTAACCTCTCATCATCAGGGCAGCGAGTCATTCGATGGGAAACTTGCCTTTTGGGAGGAATGACCCAGCTTGGCTCCCGCTTTCGATCTGCCGCCCAACGACCGAACGGAGAAGTGAAGAGGCAGGAGAGACAAAGCAGGAGCCAAGCCAAGTCATTCCTTCCAAGAGGCAAGTTGCCTATCGAATGACTCGCTGCCCTAGACTCGAGGGGGGGGGAGGCTTCCTCCGCTCCGTCCGCTCCCCATCTGCACTGCCCTCGCCCGACAAGCGCACCCCGGATTCCGCGCAGCTCTGGCAGGCGGTGCCGTGGCCGAACCCCAGGGCGGAGGGCGGCAAGTCGCAACTGAGCATGCCTGACTGTGGAATTCTGGGAGTTGAAGTCCACAAGTCTAAAAACATGCTGCCTCACCAGGTATAAACCTCACCGCACGTCACTGAATCCGAGTACTGAAGTACTAGGGAAAAGGTTCTCTGCAGCAACCAAGGAAGATGCAAAGGGCATATTTCTCCAACATGGCAATGCAGCCCCAGTGAATTCAGCATTTAAATTAGAACCAGTCAAAAAACCCAGTAAGACCACTACAAACCTCTCAGGCATCACAAAACAATTAATGGACTGTCTTTCTTTGCTTCTCCAGGTTCTCTACAAGATAGCTTGGAGCGAGAGTGTGGGAAGAGACTGTTCGGCCTATTGTGCTAAAAAGTAGGTGCCAGAAGAATCAAGCCAGGCAAACGGGAACCTGGGCACAGCCTGCATTTTTAAAGGGAGTTTTGCTTTGGCCCAAAGCTGCCTTCTCTTTTGAAAAAGGGGGTGCCGCATTTTAACTGGGCACTTTGCAAAGAGCAGCTGCCCCAATTGCTTTTCTATACCCCCCACAATCTTGCACCTCACTGAGTCGGCCAACCACACAGGCTGCGGGCTCCTTCATCTTGAAGGGACTCAAGGTTGACTTGGCCTTCTGGCCTTCCGAAGCTGATAAAATGAAGACCTAAATTGTTGGGGGAAATATGCTTACTCTGTAAACTGCTTACAGAAAGGCTATAAAACACTATAAGGCAGTATATACAGTAAATCTAAGTGCTATTCCTATTGCTATTTTCCTACCTAGCCTTGACCCATGAGCATGCGTCCAAAGATAAAGATGTTTAATTCATTTATTTTTATGTTTCTTCCTTTTTAGTAGGCAGCCTAAATATCAAAAGCTAAGACAGCTTTATCCTTGGGTTCTGCTTTGGATCTATAGGAGCTCCGGGCGTACCTCCTGGGAGAAACCCTGAACCAATTTCACCATCATTTTCACTGTCTTCTCCCCGGGTTACTTAGTTGGATTAATTCATTGCCTTCCATCCGTGAAAACATGCTGTAAATCATAGTGACATGATATACTCAGAGGTGGTATTTCTACTGGTTCGGACCCGATCGGCCGAACCGGTAGCGGAAATCGTGGGTGGCTCTGCCCACCTACGCCCGGCTCTATGGCGCCCCATATAGGCCCTTTTTTTGCCAAAAGTGCATGCGTGGAAGGATCTGCGCCTATGCGGAGGTGGCACAGGTGAGCAAAGCAAGCGCAAATGCACGCTTGCTCACATTTGCCAACCGGTAGGGAAGGGAAGTGTATACCACCCCTGGATATACTAAATGTGCTGATGCAAACTTCAACCTGTTTCTTCCAGGTACGCCGACCACCTGCACAAGTTCCATGAGAATGGAGAGAATGGGAACATCTGGAAGTGAAGGTGGAGCCACGCACGAGTGGACTAAGCCTATTCCCCACCCCAGAGCTGCCCTGCTTTCACCCTCGTCCTTCTCTTCTTCTTCCCCTACAAAAATGTTGATGGGTCCAAAACAATCGAATAACTAGAGCTAAACACTTTGCATCCCATGTACCCCCTCCCTCCAAGTATTCCTCCAAACAAGTACCAGCAATATTGGACAGAAAATTGCTCAGTTCAGTAGTCACAGGTTTTGTTCTCTGGCCAGTGTTTCTCAGCCTTGGTGACTTTAAGATCTGGGAAGTTCAACTCAAAGAGTTGAATTCTGGGAGTTGAAATCCACAGATCTTAAAGTCACCAAAGCTGAGAAACACTGGCCTCGGCAAAATAGCATTAAACATCTTGCCAACTGAACACATATATGTGAATGAAGAAAATATAAACATACACAATTTTAGCAATGTTGCCCCCGCATTCCCTGTTGTTCTCTAGCAATGGGGTGGATAGTTATGTTTGGCTGATAAAGCTGCCCCACTCGTAATTTAGAGAAAGGGGAGGTCCTTGAATTTCACTCAATGGTCTCTAGCTGTGACAGATTCACACATCCTGGTAGATTTTATAGCTCTGCCTTGGAGACACATTTGTTTCACACGGCAATCAAAACTGTGAACATTCCAGATTGCCCACATGAACAGCTGCAGGCATTCCTTGGGGAAATTGGTATCGAGATAGCCTGGGAGACTTATTATATTTACGTGTGAGTGTGACCAATTGAAGTAAAACCCAGGAAGTTGGAGTTTGGCTTGTCTCAAATGGAGAAGTTGAATTATATCTTAAAACTTGTCCATCGGGGCATTTTTCTAAGGTCCTGAGAAGAATCAAATATCCTGCAATGTCATTGATTTAACTTGATTTCTAATTCTTTAAGTCAGTGTTCCTCGACCTTGCCAGATTTTAGACGGGTGGATTTTAACTCCCAGAATTCTGGAAACTGACGTTCACTTGTCTTAAAGTTGCCCGAGGTTGAGAAACACTGCTTTAAATCATTATTTAAAGGATAGGAACAAATTGTATCTGTGAGTATCCTTTCAATTTCTCTTCCCCCTGATCTGCTCAGTTGACAGAACAGGCTTTTTATTTCTAAAATCCCATCCCTGCGACGCCCAAATAGACAGTGGTTTGCATGAGTTCTCTGAACCACGCAAGCTTCTAGAGCAGTGTTTCTCAAACTTGGCGACTTTAAGTCCTGTGGACTTCAACTCCCAGAATCCCCCAGCCAGCTATGCTGGCTGGGGGATTCTGGGAGTTGAAGTCCACAGGACTTAAAGTCGCCAAGTTTGAGAAACACTGTTCTAGAGTAACCTGCTTCGTGCTTCTTGTGCAAATCACCCTGCCTGGCTTTTAAATATATATATTATTCAGCAAGGAAATCTTGTAATCATCCAGACATAGGAGAGAAATTGTGTGTGTGTGTGTGTGTGTGTGTGTGCAGATGGCTCCAGGGATGTGTCAAAAACAGTCACGACAACCTGATCAAACGCCATCCCAGGACTTTGATCCTGAGGCCACACAGCCGCCATCTTGGCTTATTTGACCCCCTGTGGATGCCTCATAAAAGCTTTATTTCCTCCTCTTCTCATGATGGCACAGGCAGATCAGAAAACAGAGAGCCACTGTTGTATGTTGAAGTTTCTTCAATAGATTTCAGAGCTCCCTCCCAGGTTTGACCCCCGGTGTAAATTTCTGCCATTCTGAAATAAATATCCTTACCAGGATGGCTTTGCTAAAGAAAGGAATCCCTTCTAAGGAAAGGAGCTAACCGTATCTATTAACAGGCGAGATGCTTTCTGTTTAACCAGAGAAGAAAAAGCTCTCCAGAAAAGTGTGGTGCAACCTTCATGCCAATTCTTTGTTAATTCTGTTGTGATTTATAGATTCCCCGCATTGTGAACATACTGGGGGAAACCCCAGACAGTCTCTTTGGCCATTTTGGAATTGAATAATGCAACCATGAATCACACACAGAAAAAGGAAGGGGCTAAGTTGGGTGACTCCACCGCACGCTACTGGCGGCGTCTGTAAAACAACAACTCGTTTTGTTTAAGACTCCGGTTGAAGTGGAAAAACAAACATTGAGAAAAGACGCCTTATCGGCTTTGGAAGTGGCATAGTCAATATTCTTCCTTTTGCATGGAGGCAGGAAATTTCTGTTTCAGAATGCTTTTCCTCTTCCTTACTCCGTAGGGTGGGGCAATGTAGCAATGCACTGGGCAGAAATAAGAGACGGGTCGTGTCCTGGGAAGGTTACGCAGGAAGATGCCCTCTTCTTCCAGATGTGCCGACTGTTTGGTTTTCTAAAAAATCCAGGGACTTCTGAATGCCCACCGTTAGCATTTAATAATTTTGCAATCAAGGGGAGGGCGGGGGGGGGGGTTTAGTGCTGATTGAAAAAGACTCTTGATTTTTCTCTTCTCTTCCAATGACAAATAAATTGCTTTACCTGCATTTAATGCAATGTGATGGATTTGTCTTTTCTCCAGAGCAAATCTCTTTCCATTCCCCAAAAGAAAAAGAAAAAAAAACCTGAAAGAAAAATGGAATTATTATTATTTTTGCCCGCGGTTTGTAATATCTGAATCATTTATGAATGCCAGGCAATGAACTGATAGGTAACCCTGTGGTTGGATCAGTTAGATTTTTTTAGCCCCACATTAGATTCAAATGAATGGTGCAAATCCAGCCACATTTCTGTCGAGTTGAAACAAAACATTTGCAGGATTCTTTTAACCAACCTGGCATGGTGTTATTTTTCTCTCTCTCCAGTAAGTGATGCTTCTGGAACAATGTTTCCAAATCTCAGCAACTTTAAGATAGTAGTCTTCAACTGCCAGAATTTCTTCCCTGCCTGGTTGGGGAATTCTGGGAGTTGAAGGCCATTCAGCTTAAAGTTGCTAAAGCTGAAAAACACCACTCCAGAAGGTGGCAGGAATGAGCGGCTAATATTTTGACATCTTTACTGCCATCTATCAGTCATCCGAAGACTTGCAGCTTGGATTTGTATCTCGTTCGATTCATATACCTTGGTAGATATTATTTGCGGCTGGGGAAATTACTTTGAAGCAAAAGAAAATGCTTCTTCGTGGCAATAGAGAAGGAGATATAAAAGCTGGGTTATAATACTGACTCAGCATTGCTTAAGCTTCTCAATGACAAGGGAATGGGTCTTACTTGGCCCTCTTTAATCTTTCAGCAGCTTTTAATATCTCTAGTTATGATGTCCTTCTGGGCTAGGACCAGACAATGCAGACAATGGATTTGCTTGGCAACTGCCACAAAAAAGGGTCATAAAATAGAGTGTGGTCACATGGTGCTTCATTTAATGACCAGCACAACTTACCACAACTCCATATATAATTATGGTCATAGGGCAAGGACCGGGGGGTGAAATGCTCTGACGTGTGCTACCGGTTTGCAGGTTTGCTAGTAGCATTTCACCACCGGCAAGGACTAATTCTAGTCTGGTTTTATGTTTTGTTTGCTGCCCAGAATTCCACGGATTAGGAAGTGGCAATGTAGATTGGGTGGGAGAGCAAAACAGACACGGATGCCCACTTAAGCGTTAAATGAGAGGTGCTCCATTTTACAGCCCGTTGTTAAGCAAATCACTGCTATTGTTAGGTGAATCATGCAATTATTGAATCCGGCTCCTCCCATTGACTTATTGGAAGCCGGTTGGGAAGGCTAAAAGGATGATCACATGACCCTGGCCCAATGCAACGGAAATAAAGACATGCCTGTTTCCAAGCGCCTGGATTTTGATCATGTGACCTTCACGATGCTCCAACTGTCATAAGCGTGAAAACTGGTCATAAGTCCGTTTTTTCAGTCTCACTGTAACTTCGAAGGGTCACTCAATGACTGGTGCATTACTCCTCCTGCAGAATCAAACTTTTGGCCAGCCTCCAGAATAAACCTTTTTAAAAAAAATGACAGGGAATTCTCTGTTCCTCCTCCCCTCCTTGCAAGCCAAAAGTTAGTGCAGTTTGGAAGAGCTGCTTGAAATGGAATTACGTCTTTCAGCAGCTACGCTGACGCAAAACAGTCGCGGGAATGGAGCTGATGTCTGCAGGACTGGAAACTTGATGATGCCGGAGCAGAAGGCAGCCAGGGAAGATCTTCCTCTTAACTGAAACATCTTATCCTCCCATTTCCTCTTTCTGCATAATCTTTCAACAAGTGTCTCAGCCGTTAGATGACTATCGGAAATAAGCGTCTGGGCTGTGGCTTTCTGTTGTTATTAACTTGTTATTATATTTATTGTGTTTATATCCTGGGTTTGTGTTTTTTTTCTGTCTTGAGAGCGCAAGGCAGCTTCTAGGGAAGGTCTCCCCTAATTTTATCCTCCCCAAAATGACCCTGAAGGTAAGGTAGGCTACAGGCATGACTAAAGTCTAAAGTCACCTTGTGAGCTCCAAATCTATTTGGGAACTTGAGCTCTGCTACCTTGATCCAGATCCATTCCCTTAACCATGAGCCAAGAGGGATTCTCCAAGCCTTTAAGCATTACAGAATACAGACTAACATCATTGAAAGGGACCTTAGAGGTCCTCTAGACCAATTCCCTGCTCAAGCAAGAGACTCTATGCCCATGATGGCGAACCTGTGGCATGCTCTCCCTGCGGGCACGCCAGCCGTCGCCCCAGCCCAGGTTGACCATGCATGCGCCAGCCAGCTGGTCTTCGGGTCTCTGTCGCACATGCGCGGGGGGATGGGGCACATGCAGGGGATGCATGCGTGCATGTGGGGGGGGTGAGGCGCATGTGGGGGGGATTGCTTGCATTGCATTTGGGGGCCTTGTGCAGCCCCCTCGTGCCCCGTTTTGGCTTCCAAGTTGGTGCAGGAGTCCTTCCAGGCCCAAAACGGGGTGCAGGGTATGCGCACGACCCATTTTGGGCCTGGAAGCCTCCTGCAAGAACATGGAAGCCAAAAAAGGGGCCGGGGAGGCAGGGCACATGTGTGAGGGGCCTCGTGCACATGCGTGGGGGTCATGCGTGCATACACGGGGTGGGGCGCTTGCATGGGAGTGTGTGCAGGGATCACACACACACACTGCATTATGGGTGCGGGCATGGGGGGGCTATCACACACATGCGCACATGCGCACACATTTTCCGTACACAATGACAAAATGATTAGCCATCACTGCCCTATGCCATTCTGGACAAATGACCATTTCATCACTTCTTAAACCCCTGCCCCAAAACTGCAACAAGGTTTTAGAGAAAAATGAAACGCCCTTTAGCAAACTGGACTTTCTGACAGTGGCCAGCTGGAGTGAACCCAATGGCATATATAAAGTTTGCTACTATAAAATGAATTTTACGAAGCTGATCTCTGACTGCTACGCACTGTAACTCATTTCTGTGGCTTTTCTCCAACAGCTGGAAGCTAAATTCCAACTGCTCAAAATTATCCAGCCACTGTTATTGTAGAGCTGCTCAGAAAGGCAGCCTTTCGAGGATTTCTTTTTTAATCCTATTTTGCAAGTCTGGTATTGTAATCTTGATGATTCTTCCTGGAAGCTGGTTTGATTGTGGCTTTCCATGCCTGTATTTTTTTTCCCCCAAGCATTTTTTAAACAGCAATATATAGGGGATTCTCTACTCAAGATAAGAAGGAGTTAATACAATTGATGTGTTGGTAATTAGTCAGCATCCAAGAGTTTATGGAGGCCGATTTTGCCCCTGAAATTGGACATAGAACAGACAGAGACTAAGCAAAGAACAAGTGAGGTACAAGGAAATGATGGGCGAAATATTTTTTCCCTTTCCAATACTGCTTTTATTGCTGAAACCCTCTTCTTTCCTCCTTCCCTCTCTCTCTCCCTCTCTTTCCCTCTCTCTTGTGCACTTTCTTTCTCTGTGTCTCTTGCTCTCTCTCTTGCTCTCTCTCTCTCTTGCTCTTTCTCGCTCTCTCTTTCTCTCTCTTGCACTTTCTGTCTCATACGTTCTCTTTCTCTCTCTTGCTCTTTCTCTCTCTTTTGGTCTCGCACTTTCTCTCTCTCTCTCTGTCTCTCTCTCGTACTTTTTCTTTCTCTCCCTCGCGCGCGCTTTCTCTTTTTCTTTCTCTGACTCTCGTACTTTCTTTCTCTCTCTCGCTCTTGCTTTTGCACTTTCTCTCTCTCTCTCTCTCTCTCTCTCTCTCTCTCTCTCTCTCTCTCTCTCTCTCTCTCTCTCTCTCTTGATTCTGCCAATTCCTACCACTCCCACATGTCTCCCAAAGTGGGATCACATTTAATAAAAAATACAGGTGTGTGTGTCTGTGTGAGTGTGTATGTATGTATATATTCGAAAGAAAAACAATTACCAACCTAATCCAAAGGGAGACTCCCCCCAAAAAACTGAGACACAGAACAGGACAACGGCATCGCCCTCCTCACTTACATCAAAGCCACCACAGATAAAATCAGCAAAATTCTCCACAAACACAATATCAAGACAGCCTTCACCACTGACCAAAAAACATATTAAGAAACCCCAAAGACAAAATCCAGCTAGAAAACCAAGGAGTCTACGAAATACCATGCAAAATCTGCCCTGCAACATACATAGGACAAACGAACAGGAGAATAAATGCACGCATCGCAGAACACAAGAACGCAGTAAGAAAAAAAGAAAAAAACTTCCTCCCTTTTCCAGCACCTTAAAGCTACAGGACATGAAATTAATTTTGAAGGAACCAGGTTGATCTCCAAAACTGAACACTTAAACAAGAGAATAATTATGGAAGCTATCGAAATAGAGAAACACCCCCACATCATGAATAAACGTGATGATACCTCCCACCTACCAGACATCTGGAAACCAGCCCTAGTCAACAAACCACCACCCAGGCTGTTACAACACGAAACAACAATGTACACATAGCCAGCACCAATCAACACCAATCTACCGATCATGATACAACCACACAACCAATCATTCCATTTACTGAAACCAAGCCAGCACTCCACACACCCCCACCAAGATTTATAGAAAGATGGCAGCTCCAACCACGCTTTAAGCCCAAAACCCAGCCTGAAGATGGCGAGTGAGACCTCGCCGAAACGTTGCCAAGACAATCTCAATCTTACCGGAATACAACAGTGTAGGTATGCTGGTCTTGTTGTATTTGGGTCTTTTCCCGTGTAAGACTGAAATTGATTTGGCAACGTTTCGGCGAGGTCTCACTCACCATCTTCAGGCTGGTGTTTTGGGCTGGGAGAGCAAAAGAGAGAGCCCATAACACCAGCCTGAAGATGGTGAGTGAGACCTTGCCGAAATGTTGCCAAGCCTTTGGGAACCAGCATGTGTTGACCATGGCTGCAGGGTCATCTGATTGCCAGCTGGCTTCTCACAAGTGAAGTCAGCGAGTGAAGCCAGATTTGCTTAACAGCAACACAATTCACTCAACCACTGAAGTGACTCGCTTAACATGTCTTAACTGTGGCAAAGAAAAAGTTGTGAAATCAGGCACGGCTCACTTAACCAGCACCTTGCTTAGCCATGGAAATTCTGGTCCCAATTGTGGTTGTACGTCAAGGACTAGCTGGAGTGATTTTGCAACATCATCAACAAGGGAATGACTAAAGAAGAGCCAGTTCAAGGAAAAGACTATTACTCAAAAGCTGCAACTGCCTATTCTAGCCCAGCCTAAAACGAAACAAAACAATTCTATGAAAGAACAGAGAGGGTGGATAGATCTTGTTCTCATCATATGAGCTGAGATATGATTTTATTCTTTCAAATAATCAACTGGTCAGAATTTGGAGGAACTCGTGACATGCTGTGTCCACAATTTATTTGGAGAAGTTACAACTGCAACGTCTGCATTAGTTGGGAGTTCAACTGTCAGTTCAGTGTTGGAGACCAAATCTGGGATCCTATCAACATCAAAGGATGTCAGCTGTCTTTGCAGGAGCTTCTTTTTGTAATCTTGAGGAAGTGGCCAGTCTTATAAGATAAACATGGAAGCTAATTTTAGTCCTCCTTCTGGCCCCCCATAGTCTGATGCCATGCATAAAACATTCCATTGTTTTCAGAAGCAACATTTTTGTGCCAGCCAGGAAATCAGATGGATGCCATCTCTAAAAGATACTTGAAGAGGAGAGGAAACCATGCAATTCATATCATTTGCAACTTCTGGCATCTCCTACACTCTAGTAGTGCTTATGAAATTTCCTTATATTTACCTGAACCCCAAACTATGTAAACCAGGTGTTTTTTTTTCAATTTAGGGCCTTCTAAGTGTTGGCCTTCATCCTCAGAATGCCCGGTCATCATATACGTAAGATTAGGAGCCCATCTCCTATTCTTGGTATTATAGTTGATTTTTTATTACAGAGGGTCCTATCTAAAACTGTCAACATACTAAGTCAGGTGTGTCAAGGTCAAGGCCTGGGGCCAGATCCAGCCTGCAAGGTGGTTAGATCTGGCCCACAGTGCCACCCTGGAAACAGTGAAGGACCGACTTGCAGTGCCTCTGCCAACGAAGCTTGGGAGGATTGTGTTTCAGCTGACAGAGGGTTGCAGGAGGCCGTCGCACTGAGAAAGAGCTCGGGAGCCCATTTTTGCTGGAAGAGTGCTTGGGCCACCACAAGCACCCCCAACATGAGTAACATCCAGGTGGCCATGCCCACCCCAGCCACCAGAGGTCAAACACAACCTTGTTGCGGCCCTCAATGAAATTGAGTTTGACACCCTTGTACTAAGCAAATCCTCTGACACCAAATCAGAGATGGGTTGTTCCCAGTTTGACCCAGATCGGGCGAACTGATAGTGGAGGTGGCAGGAGGCCACCCACCTGCCCAGCTGCTTCTGCTCATGTACACGTGAGCATGAGCAAACCGGTAGCGCCAGGATTTGCAACCCACCTCTGGACCAAATGCAACCTCATCTGGAACCAGCCTTTTAGGCAGACCCAGTGGTGGGTTCCTACCTATTCGGATCGGTTCAGCCAAACCGGTAGTGGTTTGGTGGCCGGGATTTCTGGAACTGGCAGCGACCCAGGCCTGTCATGCCCCCGAACCGGTTCTCCGTCTTGTTTTTTGCTTCTGTGGTGGGATTCAGCCAGTTTGCACCTATTCGGGAGAACCGGTTGTTAACTTTCTAAGCAATTCGGAGAACCGGTTGTTGGAAGAAATCTCATTTTGTTTTTTTCCACTTTACAGGGCTAATCCTGTAAGGAAGGCAGGAAGGAAACATTCTGGTGTTGCTTCTATCCTAATCTTTATTGCCCTGCTTACAGAAACTGCCTCTCCGGTTAACCCTTATTACATTGTAACAGCTAAGGCGAAGCGCCCATCGACGTGAGTAATGTTGAGTTGGCCACGCCCTCCCAGTCACATGACCATTGAGCCCCGCCTATCCAGCTGGTCATTAGAGCAGAGAACCGGTTGTTAAATTATTTGAATCCCACCACTGCTGTGCATGCGCAGGACTTTTTTTAATGCGTTGCTCATGCATGGCATGCCCACGAACAAACCAGCAATCGAACCCACCCCTGGGAAGACCCCTGAAACTGGAAACTCCTATTTCCTAAGTACACGTTACAATCGCGGAACCTACACTGCAAATACCGTAATCTTATTATGATACCGCCAGCTGACTGTTATGAATCAGCAGATCCAGCGGTTTCTTGGATCTATTTATGTGACAGAGCCAGATTTATGGATTCTCCAGCCCTCACTATTTAGCTCCTGCTACTGGAGCCTTCTATGGCTCTGTGACAGATCCAGAAACCTCACACTACTTGTTAGACCAGTGTTTCTCAACCTTGCCAACTTTTAAGATGTGTGGATTTCAACCTCCAGCCCACACGTCTTAAAGTCGCCACGGTTAAGAAAAACTGTGTTAAGCTAATTTCCTAGTCCAGTGATGGCGAACCTATGGCACGCGTGCCACAAGCGGCACGCGGAGCCATTTGTCAGGGCACGCGAGGCGCTGCCCTGTCAGCTGGCCAGCACGCATGCGCGCGCTGGCCAGCTGAGTTCACCTTTTTAAAAGCTATTTTTCGCCTTCCCCAGGCTCCAGAGGCTTTATAGGAGCCTGGGGAGGGTGAAAAGAACCTCCCCCGCCCCCCCGGAGGCTTCAGGGACCATCCAGAGGCTTCCTGATGCCTTCGGAGCGCTTAAAACGACCCTCCGAGCAAACCGGAAGTCACTTCCGGTTTGCTCGGAGGGTCGTTTTAAGCATTCCGAAGGCATCAGGGAAGCCTCCGGACGGTCCCTGAAGCCTCCGGAGGGCCTCCGGGGGGGCGGGGGAGGCTCTTTTCGCCCTCCCCAGGCTCCTATAAAGCCTCTGGAGCCTGGGGAGGGCGAAAAAAGCATGTAAAAATGGGGGGGGGTCACGCGTTGTGTGCGCATGCACACTGGGGGGTCGCGTGTTGCATTATGGGTGCGGCACGCCCGCACACACACACCCTGCGCTCCCCCCACTTGTGGCACGCGAGCCAAAAAAGGTTCGCCATCGCTGTCCTAGTCAGTCATGTCTGATCCTCTTTACACCACATTCTATTTGAATCTACATTTGAAACTGATATTCCAACGACTCCATTTTATGATGGGAGAATCAGCAAGATATTGGCTGACCAGTTTGGGTGTTTCTTCTTGGAACCCATTCACCTTTTGTCAACCTGCTTTGTCTTCAAAAAGGATACAAAGAGTAAAGATATGAGCACGCTGGGCAGCCCCAAGGAAACTTCAGGAAGGACAAATAAAAGATTAAAGTTCCGATGAGTTTAGCTAGTAGGGTTGTTACGCTTTAGTCCCACTTTCAACCTCCTGGCAAACACCTTATTTTGGGGTAATTTTTAAGGGTAATTTTAATTTATATTTGAATTTTAATCTATTGTACAGTGTATAACCTACCTCCTCTGTCTATTTATGTATATCTACCTATATTTTTGTATTTACATTGTTTTAATATGTCTGTACACCGCCCCGAGTCCTGTTTAGGAAAGGGTGCGGTCTATAAATTAAAGTTTATTATTATTATTATTATTATTAATAGTTAGGTGTTTTGTCTTAGATAGATTTAAACTGCAACTAGCATTTCTAAGTTTTTGATAAATGTATTGATTGGGAACTTGGAGCTGACTTTCCATTTTTATCAAGCAAAAATAGCAATAGCACTTAGACTTATATATACCGCTTCCCAATGCTTCACAGTCCTCTCTAAGCGGTTTACAGAGTCAGCCTCTTGCTCCCAGCAATCTGGGTCCTCATTTTACTCACCTCAGAAGGATGGAAGGCTGAGTCAACCTTCAGCCGGTGAGATTTGAACTGCCGAACTGCTGGCAGCCGGCAGTCAGCAGAAGTAGCCTGCAGTACTGCCCTGTAACCACTGCGCCATCGCAGCTCTTCAAATGATTTTTTTTTTAGTGATCTTATTCCTATGATTATGATGTGGATGTTTATTTAGCCCTTAAGAACAGAAAAACACAATTCTGAAAAGGCGATTTGTCCTTCTCAATCCCTGGACTATCCTTGTGTTCAGCTGCAGGCTTAGTAATTCTGTCTTCTAATAAGGCTCCAAAACCAGGAAACCATATAAAATAAATTGCTGGTGCAAAGACAAGTAGTAAAGCCAGCAGAATTAAAACACACAAACATTAGTCTTAAAAGCAAAGGACAGTCAGCGCTGGCAGAAGACCAAAATGAACTCTGTAAATAAATAAATAAATAAGTTTACTTCCCGTCTTCCATTTCAAGAAATTGTCACAGCAATTAAAACTATAAAACTGATGGAGACCCCTGATCCTGAAGGTTTCTTAATGGTTTGCTACCAAACATCTATTGCTTGTCTCCTGTTTTACTTGAAGACTACAATGAAACTTTTTCTGATCACTCCCTGCCTTTTTATTTTTACCTAGGAAGTCCCTGCCCCACTGGGTCAGCAAGTGGTGGGATTCAAAAGTTTTTACTACCGGTTCTGTGGGCGTGGCTTGGTAGGCGTGGCATGGCTTGGTGGGCGTGGCAGGGGAAGGTTACTGCAAAATCCCCATTCCCTCCCAATCAGCTGGGACTTGGGAGGCAGAGAATAGATGGGGGCGGGTCCAGTCAGAGGTAATACCAGTTCTCCAAACTACTCAAAATTTCCGCTACTGGTTCTCCAGAACTGGTCAGAACCTGCTGAATACCACCTCTGGGGTCAGCATTTCAGAGATATTTCCCTACCTGAACAGAGAAACAAAATGTTCATGGGTGGGCAAGAAAGCAGTGGGACCTTTGACTTCCTGCTGGTTTCCCCATTGAATTTCCTCATGGAAAGCTGGCAAGGAACATCAGAAATCTTCCTTCCTTCCTTCCTTCCTTCCTTCCTTCCTTCCTTCCTTCCTTCCTTCCTTCCTTCCTTCCTTCCTTCCTTCCTTCCTTCCTTCCTTCCTTCCTATCTCATGTTGAATTGTGGAGTGTGCCCATTTTCAATTCTATGCTGTCTTGGTAAATGTGAATAAATGCATCCTCCTGAATGGGGTTCTGACATCAAATGTCAATGTAATCATGGATTTACTCTCGAATAATCACAGGAGGCTTCCATCTGTTCCTCATTGGAAGGAATTCATATTTATCAGAGGACGTCATTGGGAGAAGACATTGTATAGGTAGTCCTTAAGCTACAACCATAATTGAGCCTGCAATTACAGTTGCAAGTCATGACAGTTGTAAAGCGAGTCACTCTGTGATTGGACCTGATTTTGTGCCAATTGTGAGGCAAACACAGTAATCTTTAGCGCAGCAGCTGGTAAGCAACAGTCAAATAAGACATATTCCTGCCTAAGCAGGGGGTAGGACTAAAAGACCTCCAAGGTTCCTTCCAACTCTGTTATTCTATTCTATTCTATTCTATTATTCTATTCTATTATTCTATTCTATTATTATATACTTTATTCATTAAATATGAAACTCAGCCAACTAAACGTTCAAAAATGCATTGCAGGGCAGGGCAGAGGAATTTGGGGAATACCTGCAGGATAAAATCGATCAGATCCGGAGGGGATGGACCCCCTTCAGTGCTCCAGGGGGGGCGTCCGAGGCAAGTCTTGAGAGACCACGCTGGGAGGAGTTTGACCCTGTTGTCACCGAAGATTTGGACAGGTTGCGCGGGCGACTGCGAGCCACCACATGTTTACTGGACCCGTGTCCCTCCTGGCTTGTACTGGCTTCCTGGGAGGGTTCACGAGGCTGGCTACTGGGACTGGTGAACGCTTCGTTGAGTGAGGGCCTTTTACCGGCCACCTTGAAAGAGGCAGTGGTGAGGCCCCTGCTCAAGAAACCTTCTCTGGACCCAAAGGAGCTAGCAAATTATCGTCCTGTCTCCAACCTTCCTTTTTTAGCGAAGGTTGTTGAGAGTGTGGTGGCTCAGCAGTTCCCGCGTCACCTGGAGGAATCTGATTATCTAGACCCGCGCCAGTCTGGCTTCCGACCCGGCCACAGCACGGAGACGGCCTTGGTCGTGTTGGTGGATGATCTCTGGAGGGCAAAGGATAGGGGTTGTTCCTCTATCCTTGTCCTATTAGACCTCTCGGCGGCTTTCGATACCATTGACCATGGTATCCTATTGCGCCGTCTGGAGGGGTTAGCGGTCGGAGGCACCGTGTTGCGGTGGTTCCGCTCCTACCTCTCTGGCCGGATGCAATGCGTGTTGGCAGGGGAGCAGAGGTCGACCCCGAGGCCCCTTACTTGTGGGGTCCCACAGGGGTCGGTCCTCTCGCCTCTCCTGTTCAACACATATATGAAGCCGCTGGGCGAGATCATCCGTGGTTTTGGGGTGGGATACCATCTGTACGCTGACAACACGCAGCTGTACATTTCCACCCCAAACCACCCCAACGAGGCCGTCGAAGTGATGTCCCAGTTCTGGAAGCCGTGCGGGTCTGGATGGGGGACAACAGGCTCAAGCTCAACCCCTCCAAGACAGAGTGGCTGTGGCTCCCGGCTTCCCGGTTCAACCAGTACATCCCATCTCTGGCCATCGGGGATGAGCAATTAGCCCCGGTGGAACGGGTGCGCAATTTGGGCGTCCTCCTAGATGCCCGGCTGGCTATGGAGGACCATGTGGCAGCCGTGGCGAGGGGGGCGTTCCACCAGGTTCGCCTGGTGCGCCAATTGCGACCCCTTTTGGACCGGGAGGCCCTGCGCACAGTCACTCATGCGCTGGTGACGTCTCGCCTGGACTACTGCAATGCTCTCTACATGGAGCTCCCCTTGAGGTGCGCCCGGAGACTGCAGTTGGTCCAGAATGCAGCCGCGCGGGTAATTATGGGGAGAACGAGGTTCTCCCATATAACACCTCTCCTGCGCGAGCTGCACTGGCTTCCTGTGGCCTACCGGGTGCGCTTCAAGGTGTTAGTCACCATCTTTAAAGCGCTCCATGGCACAGGGCCTAGTTACTTGCGGGATCGCGTCCTGCCCCACACATCCCTGCGATCTATTCGCTGGCACAGAGAGGGACTTCTCCAGGTGCCGTCCTCCGGAGAGTGTCAGAGGGCGGCGCCCAGGAGTAGGGCCTTCTCTGTGATGGGCCCTACCCTTTGGAATGACCTCCCCCCAGATATTAGGACAACAACTGACCTCCGCTCCTTCCGTATGAAATTGAAGACCCACCTGTTCCGACTAGCCGGCCTGGCTTAAATTTAGATCTTCTCCACCTCTTGGGCATTTTTAATTGTTAATTTTAATTTTAAATTTTAACTGTTATTGGGATTTTAATTGTTTCAAAGTACTGTAATTTATTTATTTATTTTCTACCTCCTCCATATTATATTGTTATGATGTTGCTGTTGTACGTCACCCCGAGTCCCTGGGGGGAGAGGGGGCGACTAAGAAGTCAAATTAAATAAAATAAATAAATAAAATAAATTGCAAATACCAGTGACTGGTGCTAACGGCCTTTGGGGCTGGTTGGTAGCTAAACAGCTCAAGTCCTAACCAAGGACCTAAGAACTGTTAAGGTAACGTCGGCGGATATAAGCTGTTCCAAGTAGGGTGGTTTTTTGTAGAGTCAGAATGTTCAAGTCTGATAAATTTAGAATTTCCAAATAGCGAGGTAGCCCTTTAGGTATTGCTCCAAGGGCTCCAATTACAATCGGCACAACACAATTTCCACAGTCGCTCAACTTCAATTTACAAGTCCCGGTACTTTATGATTTTTTTCTTGCTGCTTAACTTCAATTCGCGCATCACCAGGTATTACAATGTCAATGAACCAACCTTTTTTCTTTTCAACTATTGTTATATATCAGGTGTGTTATGGGCTAAGTGCCTGTCAGTCTGAATTCTGAAGTCCCACAAGATCTTGACTTACTCATTCTCTAGAATCTTCTCAACCTGATGTTCCCAGTGGATTTTGCTGTACTCAAATCCAAACTTCTGCCATTATTATTATTATACGATTGTATCACAGCGGCCAGTTGTTTCGCCGGATTTGGCATTGATTACTAGTCGGGCCCCACCCAGGGGCCTAGGACGTTGTAACGTATTTTCGTAATATACGTGCAGATCCAAGCAGTGCAGCTTTTTGCATTTGACTGATGCTGATTTTGTCAAGTTTTAACTGTTTTAAATGTAATTCCAGTGCTTTTGGAATAGCACCCAGTGTGCCGATTACCACTGGAATTACCACTGCTGGTTTGTGCCATAATCGTTGAATTTCAATTTTTATGTCCTGGTATTTTGCTATTTTTTCATGTTCCTTCTCGTCGACCCTGCTATCACCTGGTATTGCGATGTCTATGATTGTAACCTTATTTTTATTTTTTTAAATTATTATTATTATTATTATTATTATTATTATTATTATTATTATTATTATTCTATTCATTTCTTAGTACAGCCTATCTCCCCTCCAAATGTATCTTAAATGTAGCTTAAATGTATTTAATTTTATGACTGGTTTTATTATATTGACTGTACACCGCCCCGAGTCCCTTTTTGGGAGAGGGGCGGTCTAAAAATCTAAGAAATAAATAAATAAATAAATAAATATTCAGCCCATAGAAGGCATATGATACGTAAGCATCAGTGGCTTCAATAACAACACAGCAAGTGCAGATCAAGGATTAACATGATTGCTACTTCCAGCTGCATCCCAGCCTCAGGTACTTCAGCATCTTACATAGCAGCAAAATCAATGTTAATGCACCTGCATTCCAGGTCCTTGCAGGTGGTTTGAATAGGAAATCACCTGTTCCTCCTCTCAGGGAGCCAGAAATTCCAAAACAGCACAATCAGTATCAGGACCGGTTACAGCCAGACATTTTCCAGTCAGCCTGAGCAAATAGACCAACCAAAATTTCAGCAAAAACAGCTGCTTCGGATGGATTAACACTTACCATGGTTCCCCAGATTAGTCCCGTCAACTGGAAGGATGCTAGCTACCATCCTTCATTGTCCAATGCTGAAAATCAATGTTCCCAGCATGCCGACTGGGGAATTCTGGGAGTTGAAGTCCACATATCGTAAAGCTGCCAAGGTTGAGAAATACTGCTTCACATAGCGGTCATACCCAGGAGCATTTTAATGCTCCGTGGGACTATTCCATCTACCCACAGGATGGCTATCAACCAAATTTCAAATGTGGACTCTGGACAAAGTGGTCCTCAGAGAGTGACTTGAGGTCATAGATGGCCTCCATGACCCAACAGAGCAATGCTTCAAATGAACCTGTCAACCCTGAAGCTGGCCTGGCCAAAGCCATCTTGGAACTCCAGTGTTTCTACAGCTGAGGGATAGGGAGGGGGGGGATTAGAGATAGCTGGGGTTTTGTAGCCAAAATAGAATATTTTCTCTTGGGAACCAAGGACATTCTACCACACGGTCAGAGGAAGGAGGAGTGATGTCACCAGGCAACCAGACAGCGCCTTGATTGGTCCATGTGACTGATTGTTTGGGGTTTGAGGGGAACCTTTTACTTTTAATTAGGTGAAAATCATGGAAACCTTCAGAGTCGGTTTTCACCAGATCTGCGCCAATCGGATATATCCAATAAAGCTATTCAATACAATATCAGGGTTGGAAGGGACCTTGGAGGTCTTCTAATCCAACCCCCGGCCTTGGCAGGAAACCCTATACCGTTTCAGACAGATGGCTATCCAACATCTTCTTAAAGACTTCCAGTGTTGGGGCATTCACAACTTCTGGAGGCAAGCTGTTCCACTGATTAATTGTTCTAACTGTCAGGAAGTTTCTCCTCAGTTCTAAGTTGCTTCTCTCCTTGATTAGTTTCCACCCATTGCTTCTTGTTCTACCCTCAGGTGCCTTGGAGAATAGATTGACTCCCTCTTCTTTGTGGCAACCCCTGAGATATTGGAACACTGCTATCATGTCTCCCCTAGTCCTTCTTTCTCTTAAGCTAAACATACCCAGTTCCTGCAACCGTTCTTCATATGTTTTAGTCTCCAGTCCCCTAATCATCTTTGTTGCTCTTCTCTGCACTCCTTCTAGAGTCTCCACATCTTTTTTACATCGTGGCGACCAGAACTGAATGCAGTATTCCAAGTGTGGCCTTACCAAGGCATTATAAAGTGGTATTAACACTTCACGTGATCTTGATTCTATCCCTCTGTTTATGCAGCCCAGAACTGTGTTGGCTTTTTTGGCAGCTGCTGCACACTGCTGGCTCATATTTAAATGGTTGTCCACTAGGACTCCAAGATCCCTCTCACAGTTACTACTGTTGAGCAAGGTACCACCTACACTGTACCTGTGCATTCCGTTTTTGTTGCCTAAATGTAGAACCTTACTCTTTTTCACCATTGAATTTCATTTTATTAGATAGTGCCCAATGTTCAAGTTTGTCAAGATCCTTCTGTATCTTAAGCCTATCTTCTGGAGTGTTGGCTATTCTTTGAGGAATCTACCTGCCTTGGAGTTTTACTTGGAACCCGGACAGAACACTCAGCAACTGAATTAATCTAATTCACAGGGTTAATTTTAAATGCCCAAAACATTGGCCAGTGCACTATATACCTGTTACGAGAAGAGTTACCTCTGTTCTCCTATTTGGAAGCTCAGTGAGGCACTATTTTCATTGACCATAAAGACAAGACAGCAGGTGTCAGCTCATATTACCTGGATAAGGGGGGAAATGCTATTTGTGCTGCATGCTCTATTCTGAGTGTCACCTTGAGTGTGCATGTAAGATCCAAAGCCTTACTTTGTGTTGTGTGTTGCAGCCCTTGTCCTGTGGCAAAGCTTTCCCCGAGATCCAGATGGCCTTGATCCTGCTGAAGCGCTAAAGATCTAGGTGGGCATTTTGGCCAAGGAAGAGGGCGGGGGAGATTTGTTGGTTGATTTGTCTATTTGGTGTTCCTTATTGATTGTAAAATGGGAGGATTAATCTGGATCATATCGACTGCTGTTGCCATTTCTTCTTCTTTTTAATTAATTTGATTTGTTTTGTTGTTCCTCGGTTTTTAATTCAGTGTTAGCTACCCAGAGTGAGTTGCCAATAAAATGAAGGGGGAAAGACAGGGGTGGGTTCCGGCTTTTTCTGACTGCCGGTTCGCTCAGGGATGTGCTTCGGGCGCACGCACGCTTTGGGCATGTGCGTGGTATGAGCACATGCGCAGTAGGTTAAAAAATGCACCTGCGCAGGCGCAGAAGCAAAAACCAAGATGAAGCAAAATAAAATAGAACCAGTTTGGGGGTGTGGCTGGCCGAGTTGCTACCTACTCGGCCGAACTGGTCCAAACCGGTAGGGACCCACCTCTGGGGAAAGATGAACAGGGGGAGGAAACGGCTTCTCCAGTGCTTCAGGTTTGCAGAAATATATTCCTGCAAACCTGCAAACCAGCAAACCAGAGGGAACCTGATGCTCCAAATAAATCTCATAAAGAGGTGGATTTTTGTTTCCTCTTGGCAACTGGGATGTTGCTATTTATGTCGCGAGTCTTTCCGGGCAAGTGCCAGCAGTGTGGAAGTGACTTTGCCCTCCTCTTTTTAAGTGCTTCTCCTGGTATCATTCAGCTATATTTGAATGCCATTGATCGCTCCAGCTCCCTGGGACTGGCGGGTGAATCCATTTGCGGCTTGAGGAGCCCATTTCCAACTCTGAATTGTGCTGCATTTTTCAGGTGAGGCAGGGGTGGGGAGAGGAAGCCCATACAATTCAGCCAGCCGTGGGGCTATTTTAATCACAGCACCGCTCCAATGCTGGTTGTAGGTTGAGGGTGGGGAAAGTTCCTTCAAAATCCCCCAGGAGCAATGAACCGGGTTTTTTTTTTTTTTGGTCCTCTGTCTTTTGCCACCAAACTCTGAGGTTCTTCTGATGGATCTAGGAGGAGCATGATTCACGCTTTCCAAGTTTCCCAAATGAAGGAAGGCTGCTCTGTCTAACCTGGGGGTGGTCATTTAATTGTCCCAAGGTGCCACATGAGAAACTGGGACTGTTGTTGAGGGCCACTGCCCATCAGAGGGGGTATTCAGAAGGTTCTGACCAGTTCTGGAGAACAGGTAAATACCATCTCTGACTGGCCCCACCCCCAACTATCCCCAGCCTCCTGAGTCCCTGCTGATCGGGAGGAAATGGAGATTTTGCAGTATCCTTCCCCTGGAGTGGGGAGTGAATGGAGATTTTACAGCATCCTTCCCCCGTCACACCCAACAAGCCACACCCACCAAGCCATGCCATACCCACCAAGCCACGCCACACCCACCAAGCCACACCCACTGAACCAGTAGTGAAAAAAATT
Organism: Natrix helvetica; assembly: GCF_964273705.1. NCBI lineage: Eukaryota > Metazoa > Chordata > Lepidosauria > Squamata > Natricidae > Natrix > Natrix helvetica. The sequence goes on from NC_138552.1 coordinate 279,585,743, forward strand.
GAATCCCATCACTGCTGCCCATTTTTCACCACATCCTGCCGCCACCACTGATGCTTGCTGGACAGGGACAGTCAAAAGGCCACATGTGCCTGCGGGCTGAAAAATGCCCAGGTCTGGTCTAACCTTATGCTCATTCTTCTTCACATTCTTTAAACATCATCATCATCATCATCATCATCATCATTTTGAAGCATAGGTAGTCCTCAACTTACAACAACCGTTCAAAGTTATGACAGATTCACCAAAAGCTATTTATGAGCTGGTTTTGAAGTTATTATAGCCACATGCCCACATACCTGCAGTTGCATGATTGTAGCTGAGTATAGCTTATCTGCCTGGAATACACACTGTATAACGGACATTAATACAATTGAGAGAGTCCAGAGGTATTTCACAAGAAAAGTACTCCACTCCTCTGCTTGCAATAGAATTCCCTATGCCACTAGGCTTGAATTTGTGGATCTGGACGACCTAGAACTATGCCACCTACGGTCTGACCTAAGCTTAGTACACAAAATTGTCTGCTACAGCACCCTACCTGTCAACGGCTACTTCAGCTTCAACCACAATAATCCATGGGCAAACAATAGATGCAAACTCAAGGTTAACCGCTCCAAATTCGATCGCAGAAAATACGACTTCAGCAACAGAGTGGTCAACGCCTGGAATGCTCTACCTGACTCCGTTGTTACATCCTCAAACACCCGACAGCTTCAACCTCAAACTGTCTACCGTGGACCTCACCCCATTTCTAAGAGGTCTGCAAAGGGTGTGTGCAAAAGTGCACCAGCGTGCCTACCGTCCCTGTCCTACTGTCCCCATTTATTTGCACTCATTTCTTATAGTATATATGCATACCTGCTTATATTTATATGTTTATACTTATTCATACTTATACTTGTTTTTTCATACATGCTTGACAAACCAAAATATATAAAATAAAAAATAAAGTTTTGGGTACTTGGCAACTAGCTCATCTTTAGGGTCATTTGCAGTGACATGATTGTGAATTTTGAGATTTTTTGCGGAATTCTGGTGGTTTACTTCTGGTTTCCAGCAAAAATGTCCATTGGGTAAAATTGGTTCACTTAATGATCGCAGCATTTGCTTAACAACGGCAGCAAGAAATGCAGAAAAAAATGGGTTCGGTCATGTGAACTTACGAAGGCATGATGCATTATAGAAACTTACAATTGCAATTTGTACATTATTATTTAGATTTATTTTAAATCATGTAATATTTATAAATGATTACAAATCATGATTCAGGGCTTAGTATGTTGTAGTGTGTTTTAGCAAACTGTCTAAATGTGTAAGGGCAGTCCGTAGGAGAGAGTGGTCTTTCTGGACAGACACATAGAAACGAAATACTAGATAAAATTGCTCTCCAATCAGACCCGACAGGATTGTTCTAATATTTCCTTCCAAGAATGTGACATCACAATGCACATTCAACACACCCTATTAAGACATCATTTTGTTCTCATAATCAGCCAAAAAAAAGTTACATTTATTCGACTCCAAAGCAGCCTACTAGTTACCAAATCCCATATGGGGAGAATGGGACTTGGGTTACATCAGATAATAAATTGTGATTTGCTTAACCATGGTTTAAGACAGTGGTGGCTTGCTGCCGGTTTGGCCCGGATTGGCCGAACTGGTAGTAGCAATGGCGGGAGGCTCCGCCCACCTGCAGAAGTGTCACGCAGGAGCGCTCCCAAACCGCTAGTAAAGAAATTGGCAACCCACCTCTGGTTTAAGACCAAAAACTATAACTAGCTAGTTTCTCAAGTTTTTCTACTCATGGTTGGGATTTAGACAATGTTTTATTAAAACCAAAGGAATCATATTATAATCTCATGTGTTGTGTGAACTATATCTGAGTATCTCGCATGTTTGGTTTCCAGAAATCCATCAGTGGTCAGCTCAGAAAGAAATTCTTTAATGGCTGTTTTTCTTTTCTTTTCCATTGCCTTGCGTTTCACCCATAACTGAGCACAACTTACATGCTTCTTCCACTGACATCACATCCACGGGAATAATTTATTCCCATTGAATGGACTTAGCTTGCCTCTGGCTTCCTTGGTTCCAGAAACGCAACGGCTGAATGATGACTTAATCGTTCCATGGTTCATCTCTTGCTTATCAAAGCTTGGACTGATTGTAATTTCTTCGAACACCAGAATCTCATTCTTTTTCTATTTCCCGAGTCTGCTTACAAAGGCCACGCACTGCTACATCCAAGGGAAGTATCAGAAGGGTCATAGAAGTCCCCAAGATTTGCAGGAGGTTTTCCCCAGCTTTAAAGAATGGGATGCCCAAGGCCTCCCAGTTTCGGAAGGATGCAGGGGTGGGCTGCTGGGGGTTCACAGGAGTTCGGGAGAAATTCTAGCAAAGATTCTATGCAACTCGGAAAACCCCCAAATCCCACTCCTGGCTGGCCCTGCCTGTTGGATTCGCTATTAACTGAAGAGGCATGAGGCAGCTGAGGTAAGAGAACAGCTATATTTATTCAGTAGAACAATAACTAACTGTGTACAGACGAATTCAACACCTCGTCCTGCTTGACAGCTATTTATACTAGAGCTGTCAAGCAGGGCAACCAATAGAAATGCTTAGACAGCCGCGCTTTAGTCAATCAGGTGCGGCTCAGCTGTTGCTGACTGTCACTCGTAAGTCGAGTACTTGCAGCCAGTCATAAGTCGAGGACTTTAGGACCGGTCAGAAGTCGAGGACTTAGCACTCCTTCCCCCTTAGCAAGGGCGCATGTGCAAACAAAGCGCATGTGTAATCGCTTAAGTAGGTGGGCCGGCATCGGACACGCCCAGAACGCCTCAGTTGTAGCGGCGCCATCAATGAGGTAAAAAGTCCCTGTGGTAGCTCCTCCCTGAAGGGAGTGTAGCTCCAGGTGACATCATTGAGGCCTACCGCCGGAGGTGGATCCAGTGGATTTGGTAAGTCTGGGTGTAGCGGCGCGATGGACGGAGGCGATGCCGGGAGTGGCTGCCGGGAGGTGGTGGTCAGGTAGGAGAGGCCTGATTGGGTGATGGCCTCATGCGGAAGATGGATGGAAGGTGCAACGGCGGACGGAGGTTGAATTTGGGCAGGCTGCCGGGAGGCGGTAGCTGGGTAGGAGAGGCCTGATTGAGGGAAGGCCTCATGCGGAAGTCCATGTAACGATGGAACAACGGATTGAACAACGATGGGGCTGCTGCTGGACGGCGGTGGCCGGGCAGGAGGGGCCTGATTGTGAGAAGGCCTCAGGTGGAAGGCAGCACTTCAGTTGATTCACATGGCGCCGCCATTCGCTGCCATCTGGGAATCCCACCCTACCCCTCCCAGGAGTTCCCACGTGGCTTGTTTTAGATACAGGTACGTGCAGGGCATGTTTGGCGGCTCGGGGAGGGCAAAAAACGGGCCTACCGGAAGTTCAAGAAGACCAGAAACGTCTTTCACTTTCCAGGAGGCTCAAGGAAAGCCTCCGGAGCCTGGGGAGGGCAAACCCTCTCCTCCGCCATAGTGCAGGAAGCTGACTAGGCCATGCCCACCATGGTCATGCCCACCCAGCAACCCCTTGCATTTTTGAAGCCCACCCCTGGAAGGATGGCCTTGTATGATCTCCTGACTAATGGTGAGTGAGATGGGTGGGGGAAGACGAGCAAATGGAAAGAATACTTTGGCTGGCTCCAGGACCTTCTGCGGTGCAATAATTTGTCACAAGCGTGTGCATACAACTGGCCTGTAACGGAATATATCAAGTGGGGATTTTGCTCAACTACCTCAAATTATAGGACTTCTGGGCCGCTTCTCAACTGTGAAGGGGAAAAAATAGAAGCCTGGAACAATTCCCTGACGACAAATTGTATTTGGCCTGCAATTGGAAGGATGTGCTACTGTCCTGGAAAGCACCCATTGGCATTCCCTGCGTAAAAATAACATCTTCCCTGTTGGGTTTGACATTGGATGGCAAGCAGAAAGTCAAAGCTGCCTGGCCATATGGAACCGTTTTTCCCTGCCTGTTATTTACTAGGTTTCCCTGGAGATGGATCTGGCAGCTTTTCCAACTTGGCGAGGGCTGAACAGTTCTCCCGCCTCCCTCGCTGCTCCCAAAAATCTGTTCTCGTGAAGGCGGTTAAGAGTAAACGAACCGCATAGTGTGGAAACTGGAGCTCTTCCGTTCCCATAAACACACTCCTGCCAGTCAGAGGGAACCACACACAGGCCTCAGAAAGATGGCGGCCTGACAAGAGGAGACCTCAGCGCAGTTGGGGCAAGGAGGAGCCGGGGCTGGCAAGTGCTCGACCACCGGCACCCAAGAAGAGCCAGGGAAAGTCTGCATAAACTGTAACTTGGTGAAGAGTTCACTTTTGGCTTGAGGTAGATGTGCAGAGAGCCAGTTTGATGTAGTGGTTAAGGCATCAGGCTAGAAGGTGGGAGGCTGGGAGTTCTAGTTCCGCCTTGGGCCCAAAGCTAGCTGGGTGAACTATGGCCAGTCACTTTCTCTCAGTCCTAGGAAGGAGGCAGATGGCCAACCACTTCTGAAAAGTCTTGCCACCAAAAAAAAAAACCTGAAGCCAGTCTCCGAGAATTAGACACAACTCACAGCTCACCCATCACAGCACTTGACACACCTGAAGCCCTTATAAACAGAAGAACACAGAGACCCCCTAAACTCTGCTGAAGATGTTACCAGGTAACGAAATATTCGGAAACCAACCAGAAGTGGGTTGCTCCTGGTTTGGCCCGGTTCGGCTTAACTGGTAGTGGAATTTAGGCCTGGTTTGCAGAACCAGCAGCAACCCAGCCCTGCCACACCCCTGAACCAGTTCCCTTGCCACGGCTGGCCCGCTGCCATTTTGGTTTTTGCACATGCACGAAGAGCAATTTACACCAAACAGCACATGCGTGCACAGCGTGTGTCTGGCGCGCGCACGAGTTGCAAACCGGTAGTAAAACCAGCAGCAGCCCACCCCTGAAACCAACCTATAAGCTCCGAGAACAAACCTTCACCCACAACTGAATGGATTTTTTTAAAAAAGCTGCACAGTATGGCTCAGATGCTCCTCCAGTTAATGGATGTTAGAGGAAGATCCTTCTCTTCCTTTCTCAGTAGAGTGTCCAGAGGGGGTATTCAGCCGGTTCAGACTGGTTCGGGCAACTACTAGCTCCGACGATCAGTTGTCCCCACCCACCTTCCATTGTCCTATCCTGTCTTTTATTTCCTGCTTTCTAGCTCATCTCAATCAGGTGGCGCAACTGATTCCCTCCCCCTATTCTGCTTACCGTTGCTGACTCAGAAGGTTAGCCGCTGAGCTCCTAAATGCTCCATTTTCAGCGCTGCGCACGCTCACCAAACCAGTTGTTCAACCAGCATCATCCCACCACCGAGGGTGTCCCTTAAAGATGGGAGGCACAGAAAGACAAAATGACCACGTGGCTGAGATCCTGTCCCTTTTAAGAGCAACTTTAGTCTCCTTTAGATGGCAAGAAGAATTATAAGAGTGCCTTTTTTTCAACTGTTTATTATCATGAGATAGCTATCCTGACCTTCTGACACTCCCCATGAATGCCCCTAGGCTTGAGCTTCTCAAAAGCTGCTCTCTGACAGATAGATAGAACAGGAATGGGAGCTTTGGGACAGGAGAGATCATTTTGTGCTACTTAAAAGTGTGGAGTGACAAGGTGCGCTACTGTACACTTTCTGCCTCACATCCCCTTTGCATCTGGAGGAAGCACAGGAGGATTAACCAATGAAGCCACACCATTGCCAAGGTGGGCAGGGCCAACATGCTCAATTGTTCATTTTTTCTTGGTCATATTAAGGAGGGAAGGGGATCATTAGAAGTAAAGGTAAAGGTTCCCCTTGCACATATGTGCTAGTCATTCCCAACACTAGGGGCGGTGCTCATCTCCGTTTCAAAGCCGAAGAGCCAGTATTTTCCGAAGACGTCTCCATGGTCATGTGGCCGGTATGACTAAATGCCGAAGGCGCACGGAACACTTTTACCTTCCCACCAAAGGTGGTTCCTATTTTTCTTCTTGCATTTTTACATGTTTCAAACAGCTAGGTTGGCAGAAGCTGGGACAAGTAATGGGAGCTCACGCCATTACATGGTGCTAGTGATTCAAGCCACTGAACGGCTGACCTTTGTGATCGACAAGCTCAGCGTCTTAGCCACTGAGCCACCGTGTCCCGCGAGGATCATTAAGCCTTGTGAAGACATAAGTAGCCCTAGAATCTCTGGGCTGCAAATTGCTGGGTGACCACTAGAGAGCAGCAATACACCAACGTCTAACATTTGCTTCCACCTACTGGTCATTCAGCATGTTGCAGGCCAGCTATTCCTCAAGAGCTTAGCTCACTTTACTTTTCTCTTTTAAATCTGCCTGCAATGACGACGGGAAGGGGGGGGCAATTTTGGGGTGAAGGAAGGCTGGGGGCTTAAACAGATGAAACAGTCTTGTTGGAAGCTAGCTGAGAAGGCCACAAATGGCAAACCCATGACCCTGGTGGCATTCATGCCGGTTGCCTGAATTTTGAGCCATAATCACAAGAGGGGGTCAACTGATTTTCCAAAGCACCAGAGGGCATGACAAGAAGCAATGGATGGAAACTAATGAAGGAGAGAGCCAACCTGGAACCAAGGAGAAACTTTCTGATAGTTAAAACAAGTGGAACTGCTTACCATCAGAAGTAATACTGGAGGTTTTTAAGAAGAGCCTGGACCGTCAATCGCCCAGAATGGTATAGGACCGGGATGGCGAAACTATGGCACGCGTGACACAGGTGGCATGCAGAGTCCTTTCTGTGGGCACACGAGCTGTCGCCCCAGCTCAACTCCACCGCACATGCAGGCCTCTTCTCTTCTGCATGCGCAGGGGAAAGTGGGGGGGGGGTCGTGTGTACAAGCACAGGAGGATTGCATTCGCATGCGTGAGGGGTGAAAGGGAGCGTGTGAGGTGCAGTGCACTCCCTCACGGCCCATTTTTCATTCCAGGAGGCTGCAGGGAAGCCTGCTAGACCCAAAATGGGGCATGGGGGGGTCGTGCGCGCATGTGCGGGTGTGGGAGGAGTGGGGGAGCGCATGGATGCGGAGGGGTGGAGGAACGGGGGGAGTGTCTTGTGCACATGCGCAGGGGGCGGAGCACAGAGGGTGTCACGCATGCATTGCATTATGGGTGCAGGCGGGCACACGCTGCGGCATGCGACACGACGACAAAAAGGTTAGCCATCGCTGGTATAGGGTCTCCTGTTTGAGCAAGGAGTTGGACTGGAAGATCTCCATGGTCCCTTCCAACTCTGCCATTCCGCTATTGATATATGTGGGCATTGGTCACGAATCACTTTTTTCAGGGCTGTTTGTTATAACTTTGAATGCTTGATAATATAGATAATGTTCCGATATCTCAGGGGTTGCCACAAAGAAGAGGGAGTCAAACTATTCTCCAAGGCACCTGAGGGCAGAACAAGAAGCAATGGGTGGAAACTGATCAAGGAGAGAAGCAACTTAGAACTGAGGAGAAATTTCCTGACAGTTAGAACAATTAATCAGTGGAACAGCTTGCCTCCAGAAGTTGTGAATGCCCCAACACTGGAAGTCTTTAAGAAGATGTTGGATAGCCATCTGTCTGAAACGGTATAAGGTTTCCTGCCTAGGCAGGGGGTTGGACTAGAAGGCCTCCAAGGTCCCTTCCAACTCTGCTATTGTATTATAGTATTATTGTATAAACAAATGGTCCTAAATCGAAGACTACCTCTTCCCAAACAAAAGTGGCATCCAGAAAGACAATGCAAGAAGCATCCATTTGGGATGCTGTACTGAGCTGCCCCGGGAGTGGGGGAGGGGAATGGAGGCTGCTTGAACCCTCTCCCCTCCCCCACCTTCCCACGTGCTTTACTTGCTCAGACAACAACAGGCAAGAATCAGCTGTCTTGGTTATTCAGCTGCTGAAAGAGACTAGCAGGCAAAATTATCTGGTGGTATCACTGGAGAGAATGTGCAGCTATTGATTTGTAGGCTGTTCCAGGGGCTCTTATTTCCCTATTGGGGATTGCTATGCATTTCTCTCCCCCCCCCCTCCCTTCTTTCTGGATCTCCCTCCCAGACTAGATGGGGCTGTTTTGCCAGCCTCCCATTAACACTGCCAGCCAGTTATGTGCAACTATCATTTGCCATACAAGCGACCCTTTTAATTAAGGGAAGACATCCAGATTGGCCCTGGGAATAATTCTCAGTGGAGTTTTACACCTCCCAGGCTGCCTTGCCGTGGCAAAGATGACAAGCCTGGGTGTGGGAAACTGCTTTGTTACCCTCTTAAAAGAGCAACACAGCTTTTTGTGCTTTATAATAGGGTTTCCGAGTGTCGTCCGAAGACCCCTGGGGGATCTCTTAAGACCCTCTTAGGGATCTGTGAAATCCAAATTATTTGCCAAACTATTGTAGGAAGTTAAAACCCACCCCTCTCCTAGAAAAATGAAATATCCTAGGAAATACTGAAGAGGCAGAATATTATATTTCCTTGGATCAGAAATGGAGAAACATGTTTTTAGGAAGGAAACAGACTCACTCTTAATAGCCCCCACCTTTGTCAATGAGCCATTAAAGCCTGGGCTAGTCTACTCTACATAACAAAGGTAGGATTAGCCTTCTACAGAAACTCACCACATGGCAATGTGGGAACTCAACCAAGCTTGGGACTCAAAAGACACACAACCCACAAAGTTAGCTAAGACTCCCCCGCCCCTGGGAGTCTGACAAACAATTAGAATATATTTCTTACACAGGAAAAAGGAAATAGAGAGGTGGGGCCGAACAGAGTATAAAAAAAACCAGCCAGCCTTTTTCCCCTCTTTTCTTCTTCACCCAACATCTGGAAGTATGTGATCCCCCTTTTCTGTTCAGGAGCTCAAGCCATGTGGTCCTGTCCACCATTAAACCATCTTTCCAAGCAGCCTCCATGTCTCCAGTGTCTTTTTCCCCACTTGGAGCTGAACCCAGAATACTATGTTTAAAAATTACACAATATCAACATTCCATGTAATGTTCATGAAAGGAAATAGCAGCAGTGAATATGTGCATGTTAATTTTTGATATGGTAAATGTTGATAAAAAAAATATCCCATACAAATAAAAGCTCTCTTGTGGGCCTCCATACTTTTGAAAAGAGGGAAGGGTTCCTGAGAGGAAAAAAAAGTTAAAGAAACACTATGGAGATTCTCAGTTATTCAGGTCATGGTTGTTCCAAAGGTGCTTTTTCAAGAGGCAGCTGGACTTTCTGGGTTTTCTTCGAAGACATTTCACTTCTCATCCCAAAAGCTTCTTCAGCTCTATTAAGGAATAGTAGAGAAATGAGTCTATGAACTTCATCCTAGCAAGAAAAGAGTTAATCAGACGTTGGTTGTATGTCCCGTGCATAGGAATGAAGCTTGCACAAAGTTGACATACCTGCCTTTTTGGTTTTTGGAGAATCCAAAGTTTATAGGCCCCAAATACACAGCTAAGTACCCTATTTCCCTGACAATAAGCCCTCCCAGATAATAAGCCCAATCGGACTTTTGAGCGCATGCGCAAAATAAGCCCTCTCCCGAAAATAAGCCCTCCCCGAAAAATACTGCAAAACACCAGCAGCCATGAGGTGACCACGCTCGCCGCCTCCTGCACCTCAAAAATAAGCCCAAGTGCTTATTTAGGACCCTGCCTTATTTCCAGGGAAACACGATAGCACAATACTTCACAGTACAGGTAATCCTCGACTTACAACCATTTGTTTCGTGACTGTCTGAAATTTACAGTGTCACTGAAAAAAATGACAAGTTATGACCATTTTTCACACCTACGAATGTTTCAGCTTTCTCACACTCGGGATCAAAATTCAGACACTTGGCAACTGGCTCATATTTATGCTAGTTGTGGTGTCCTGAGGACATGTGATCACTTTTTATGACCTTCTGACAAGCCAAGTCAACGGGGAAATCAGATTCACTCAAACACCGTATTATTAACTGCAGCAATTAATTTAACTGTGGCAAGAAATATCGTAAAATGGGCAAAACTCACTTAACAACTGTCTGCTCGGCAACAGAAATGTTAGGCTCATTTGTGGCCGTAAGTGGAGGACAACCTCTAGTCCTGAGTTATCAGATGAAAGGGTCTCAGAAAGTGAATCTAAGGTGGTAGGAAGGATGCTATCCACTGTACCCTAGATTTTGGAGCATCACTGATAACTGAAGAAGACAATCCTGAAATCAACAGAGAAACAGGATGATGGGTTATAAAGCATCATTCTACATTTCTGTTGATAATTCCATAGCTTTGGGCCTTGCTCTGAGTTTCCTGGAAAAAAATATATTAATGTTCATAACAGAAAAAGAAGGGATGATACATTTCCCCCCAGCTGCAGAAGGAACTTCCCTGCAGCGGTATGTCATGTCTGCTTAGTAAGCGTGTGTCTTTTTCTCTACTGGGGAATATTTAAATAATCCCTCCAGTTGCATAGTAGAATCCAATGAAAGCTTTGCCACCTGATTCTTGAGAAGTGCGTAGAGTACAAACTATGCCTCATTTATAAGGAGCTCCAAAGTCAGTAGATTTGCTGTACATATTGGACTATAACTAGGGGTGGGTTTCAATTTTTTTTTTACTAACGGTTCTGTGGGCGTGGCTTATTTTGTGGCAGTGGCTTGGCAAATTTGTGTTTCAGGTTGGAGATGGGAAATAAAATATGCTGTAAAACATTTAAAACAAAGGCTAAAGAAAGCAACAACCCGAGTTGCGCCGAGCTGAACGCAGGAGAGCTGGAGGGTCCAAAGAGTGCATGGTTTTGTTCACTGCCTGTGAGCTCCGGGGGGGGGGGGGGGGGGCTGTAGCCGAGCAAGCAAGCCAGCAATCTGCTGTCTGCCAAGCGCCCTGCTCATGAGTAAACTTGCTCACGAGTAAACTGCAGATTAGAGGCAGCTGGCAGATCCTGGCATGCTTGCTTGGCTGCCCCCCCCCCCCCCCCCAGCTCACAGGCAGCAAAAGAAACTGCCGCCTCCTTCCTCCGTTCATCGAGGAGGCGGGGAGCCTCGATCCCACTTAGGAAGCTATGGTTGCGAAGCCTGAGCAGCCCATGCTGCTTACTTGTGTGTAGGCACTGGGGGCGTGGCCGGCCAGCCATCATTACTGGTTTGGTGACCCACACCCAATTACCATTACTGGTTTTTCCGAACCGGTCCGAACTGGGAGCAACCCACCTATTGGGGTTTGGGGATGATAGCAATTGTAGGTCAAGACATCTTGTAGCTCCCATGTTCTACATACTCAGGAAGATCTTTGGCCAACTTTCTATTCATTTGTTCCATTGGAGTTATAGTCATAACCAACTGGAGATTGGGCCATTACATTTCCTTTCTCTGTTTCCAAACTTTGCATCCTTGTATTATTTATTTCTTTGGAAACGTATACTGCCGCCTATACGCACATGGTGACACAAAGTGGCTTACATGAATATTGTGTGTGTGTGTGTGTGTGTGTATAAACAATATAAAAACAATTGAACTAATAAAAGAGAGAATCAATAATAAATTAATAAAACAACCCCCCCGCCCGCCCCAGCAACAACATATCACATGGGCCATTTAATGGGCTCCATCCTGCTCTGTGTTCCCCAGGCCCACTGGCAGAACCAGGTCTTCAGCGCCTCCAGAAGAGTATTAGAGTGGGGGTCCTTCTAATCTCTTGGGGGATGATGTTGATATTATGCTGATACTCAGCTCCAAAGCAATCACTTTTCAACATTGCAGTCTTTAGGAGACACCTTCCAAATCAGATTTGTTTCGTTTTGTTTGGATTGATTTGCTGTCAAAGGCATAGAAGTCTGTCTGCTGTTACTGTAAAGCAGAAAGCAAGACAGTCAACAAGGAAAGAAGTAAAATAAAAATAAAAATTGCACACAACGGGAGTAAAATGAACAAGGGAAAGAGACCAAACAAATAATTGTAATAAGATCTGGATCTTTTAAAAAGGAAGGTATATTCAATGCAGTTAGGTCTGAGATTTTCAATGGTATAGACTTAGAAAATGAAAAATGAAATAATGCCCATTGTAAGCTTCTATTTGAAGTATTTGCAAGATCCTAGCCTTTCATGTATCCTGTTGATATAAGGAACTGCTTTCTGATAACAACAATTAGCAGAGTTGGAAGGGACCTTGGAGGTCTTCTAGTCCAACCCCCTGCCTAGGCAGGAAACCCTATACGTTCCAGACAAATGGCTATCCAATATCTTCTTAAAGACTTCCAGTGTTGGGGCATTCACAACTTCTGGAGGCAATTCTGTTCCACTGATTAATTGTTCTAACTGTCAGGAAATTTCTCCTCAGTTCTAAGTTGCTTCTCTCCTTGATTAGTTTCCACCCATTGCTTCTTGTTCTGCCCTCAGGTGCCTTGGAGAATAGTTTGACTCCCTCTTCTTTGTGGTAGCCCCTGAGATATCGGAAGACTGCTATCATGTCTCCCCTAGTCCTTCTTTCTCTTAAACTAAACATACCCAGTTCCTGCAACCGTTCTTCATGTTTTAGTCTCCAGTCCCTTAATCATCTTTTGTTGCTCTTCTCTGCACTCTTTCTAGAGTCTCCACATCTTTTCTACATCGTGGCGACCAAAACTGAATGCAGTATTCCAAGTGTGGCCTTACCAAGACATTATAAAGTGATATTAACACTTCACGTGATCTTGATTCTATCCCTCTGTTGATGCACCCTAGAACTGTGTTGGCTTTTTTGGCAGCTGCTGCACACTGCTGGCTCATATTTAGATGGTTGTCCACTAGGACTCCAAGATCCCTTTCACAGTTACTTATGCTGTGCCTGTGCATTTATCTTGCCTAAATGTAGAACCTTACTCTTTTCACCATTGAATTTCATTTTATTAGATAGTGCCCAATGTTCAAGTTTGTCAAGATCCTTCTGTATCTTAAGCCTATCTTCTGGAGTGTTGGCCATTTTTGCCAGTTTGGTGTCATCTGCAAATTTGATGAGTTCCCCATTTATTCCCTCATCCAAATCATTGATGAAGATGTTGAAGAGTACGGGGCCTAAAACAGAGCCTTGGGGTACTCCACTGCATACTTCCCTCCATGTAGATGCAGTTCCATTGAGGACTACACGTTGAGTGCGGTTGGTCAGCCAGTTACGAATCCATCTGGTGGTGATGCTGTCTAACCCACATTCTTCTACTTTATCTAGTAGTAGGTTATGGTCTATCTTATCAAATGTCTTACTGAAGTCCAAGTAAACTGCATCGACGGCAATCCTCTGGTCCACTAATTTTGTCACTTTGTCAAAGAATGCAATAAGATTAGTCTGGCATGATCTGTTTTTGACAAACCCATGTTGGCTTTTGGCTATTACTTTGTTTGCTTCTAGGTGTTCGCTAATTCGTTGCTTGATTATTTTTTCCAGAATCTTTCCTGGTATTGAGTTAACCCTTGAGTTAAGCTTATTTTTCCAAGCAAAAATCTGCAGGAAACGTTCTCTTTGACTTGAATGAATGGAGCCAGACACAAAACTTGACCTGTAGTGTAACATCTACCATCTCCTCATGCTAAAGGGTGTTTTAAGCAAACTGTATAATATTATTTGCAACTGTCACTCAAAGACATTAGGAAGACACTAGACTGAGAAAGATTGCAAAGTCTGTTTTTCTTCACAACACAACTGTTGTGATGTTAGGGGGCTGTTCCCTAAGCATCCTGAAACTGGTCCAGCTGAAAGTCGTGCTTCAGATAAATCACATTGAAATCAATATCCAGGCTAGCCAAGTTTGCAAATGGACCTTGTTCTTTCATCTTTAACTTCAGTTTTCTGGGGCAAAATAAATCATCATTATCAAGTGGTAATAAAATAAAGTCCCCTTCAAGTAAGTTAGACTCGTGGAAACAGTTACAGTGCTTAAAATGCCTCTGCTAATCAATTTTAGCAGATACAAATATTTCGCAAACTTTTTCTTCTTCTTTTTATTGCAACCCGTGGTCCCTGGATTGGCACCGGTCCATGGCATGCCAGCAACCAGGCCATGCAAACAAGTAAAGCTCCATCCGTGGGATGCAGACAGCACGTGAAACCACACCCCCTCCGGTCCGTGGAAACACCTCTCTCTACAGAGCCGGTCCCTGGTGCCCAAAAAGTTATCCACAAAAGTTTACATAGGTAATCCTAGATTTACAACCATTCGTTCAGTGACTGTTGAAAGTTATGACTGCATTGAACGAATGATACTTATGATGGGCCCTTACGGCATCTCCACAATCACAGGATTATAATTTCTGACATTTTTGTCACCTTCCCACAAGCGAAGTCAGTGGGGAAGCTGGCAAGAAGTCAGAAGTCAAGATCATGTGAGCTCCTCGCTTAACAACTAACACAGTCCTTGCTTAATGACACCAACTGGCACTGCTGGGATTTTAATGGCTAAGCAACATGCTCACATGATATTGCACTTTACGGTCACATTGCTTCGTGATGAACATTCCAGTCCTAATTGCCGTTGTAACCCGAGAACTATAGAATCAAAATGACTAGTCTCTGCCTCTTTGTTCCAATTACAGAAGGAAAAGGGGTTGTTTGAGGAAAAAGGAATAAGGAATAAGTTTGCTTCTGCAATAGCGCACACAGATCCACCAGGAATTCCGTCCCATCTTTCATCTTCCTTTTTTTGCCTTTATCTACATGTAGATAAGATTAGGGACACAGTGGCTCAGTGGCTAAGATGCTGAGCTTGTCAATCGAAAGGTTGGCAGTTCGGCCGTTTGAGTTCCTAGTGCCGCATAACAGGATGAGTTCCCGTTACTTGTCCCAACTTCTGCCAACCTAGCAGTTCGAAAGCACGTAAAAAACCTTTGGTGGGAAGGAAACAGCATTCCATGCGCCTTCGGTGTTTAGTCATGCTGGCCACAGGACCATGGAGATGTCTTCGGACAGCACTGGCTCTTTGGCTTTGAAACAGAGATGAGCACTGCCCCCTAGAGTCGGGAACGACTAGCACATATGTTCAAGGGGTACCTTTAAACTGAAGTGGTGGCATTGCTGTTAAGGATTTAATTCCCCCTAGTGCAGATTTTAGGCAAGATGCTGGCTGGTGGCTGAACTTTCCCATGTGAATTCAGCCTGGGACAATTGTAGGTGGGGCAGTGACCCAGCTGAATTCTAAATGTTGTTTATTTGCCAGAAGAAGAAGAAGAAGAAGAAGAAGAAGAAGAAGAAGAAGAAGAAGAAGAAGAAGAAGAAGAAGAAGAAGAAGAAGAAGAAGAAGAAGAAGAAGAAGAAGAAGAAGAAGAAGAAGAAGAAGAAAGGAAAGAGGGAAAAAAGCAGCGAGATGATGTTAAACTGTTTACTTTTGTAAGCGGAAATTGAGAAATACCTCAGATTTCTCATGCTCTGTGCTGCTTGGTGAGTGTGGGAGATTTAGGATCATTTGGCCAAACTCTTTCCGCTCAGTCTGGTAAGGCACCAAACAGTAATTAGCTACAGTTCAGCACTGATTATCAGATGCCACTCAGTTTTCCAGTGACTGGGCCTGCAAAGGGCTTCTTATTTAGAGTCAGAATATTGACAACCTCTGATCTATGTATCTGTACCAATTTCTAAAGGATCCTCCTGTCTATTCTCCAAATGTTTGGTCCCTACATTTTCCTTTTAAGAGTTTTGATCCTGTGGTTTCTCTAACATGGTGTTAGTGTTTATCTGCTTTCTCAAAGTACAGATACGATTTACGACTGTAATTGGGCCCGGCAATCATGGCTATAAGTTGGGATGTCGTAAAATGGGTCACCACATAACCAGATCTGTTTCTATTACTTTTTTTTGCAGTGGTCGTAAAGCAAACCCATTGTTCACTATGGGCTTTTATTTTTTATTTTTTGCTGGAAACAGGAAGTAAATACCAGTTTCCAGCAAAAATATTGCAAATCACAGTGATGTGATTGCAGGAGACAGCAAATGGCCATAAATTCAGGCACATTGCCAAGCACCCAAAATGTGGCCTCATGATTGGGGCAGGGTGGGAGGGGTTGGCCATCAGGCATTTAGAACATAAATAGCTTTTGGGGAAGGGCCCATCATAAATTCGAACAGCCACTAAATGGCTGTCTGTAAATCAAGGATTACCTGTTGTGCCCCCCCCTCCCCACGGCCAGCAGAGCTGGTGACAGACTCAGACAGTGAGGAGGTTGGGGAGGAACATGGGCCAGTCCTGGAGTCTGGAGAAGGCTATGGTGAGGGCTCTGCGTTGGACGCAGAGATGGGGCCAGGGCTGTCCGACTGTTATCAGCTGCCTTCGGAGTCAGAGATCAGTGGGGCAGAAGAACAGCTGGAGCCTGTTCCCGATGTGCGCATGTGCAGGGCTACGAGGAGAAGGGAACAGTTAAGGAACAAGAGCCGACTCAGGAGCAAAGGCACAGGTGGATGGTGAATGGCCCCTCCCGTACGGAATAAAAGAGGAGTGAAAAGGGAGTGGAGTTTGCAGGAGACAATTTAGTTCGCTTAATTAGTGTGAAGATTTGTTTGTGACTCTCAGAGACTCTTTGCCTTTTCTTGTACAGCATTGTGCTTGGAAAATATCGGCCTGGCAGCTCTCCAAACCTGATAAGGTCCGTGGTTGTAAATTCACCCTTGAAAGACTGTTTGCCGGGACTTTGCTGGATGTGAATGAGAGGAATTTACATTAGCTTAATAAAAAGAGGTTCTGTCGGGACAAGGAGTCTGCTTCGTGATTTTATGAAGCCTCGGTCAGAACATTATCTATATTTGGAATGGTGTTTCCTAGCCTTGACGTTCTCCAATTAGATTGGCTATGTAATGCATTTCTGAAGGTATCTGAATGCACTGTGCAAAAAAAGAAAAAAGAAAAGGGTATTTAGACCAAGAGAATTGGAATATTTGCTATTTCAGTTCTACAAAATGCAGGACAGTTTGCAAACACACACTTGCAATAATATGCCTGACGTTTTGGTTTTGCAAATTGCAATTTGGAGGAAAGAACAAAAGTGCTTTGAGGCTGAAACTATTACTAGCCCGTCATGAAAGTTTGTTGGCCTGAGAAACAGGAAGGAAATTAGGGAAAAAATAGTTCTATAAGGGGATTAAAGGACATAAACTAGTAAACAAACAAGCGAGCCTGTACGTTTTGTCCATAGCACGAGAGAAATTGTTGAGGACAAGCAGGTTTAATTTTTTCAGAAATCGAGGGTGGAAGAGAAGTCAGTAGTCATTATTTTTTGTCCTGTATCAGACTGACTTTAAAAGGCAAGCATCATAGCGGAAAACATCTGGACATCCTCAGTCTCTTTTTAAAAACCTTAGCTGATTTAAGATTTGAGAGAATTCAAAAGTGTGCTGGCTCTTTTGTGAGACTTTTGGCAATTTTAAAACTAACCTACATAAATGTTGAAACTGTTGCCCCACCATTTAGATCAATGTGTCTTTTTTTGGGGGGGGTTAACTGTTTCAGTGTGGAATGAAATTAGCTTCAGTCGCTTAGAAACAAATTTGTTCATTCATGGAAGTTTCAAGTCTTCGAAACAGAAGTTGGAGATCTTCCTTCTGATCCAGAACCAGCTGCAGATTGGTGGTATGACCTTATCCAGTTTTCATAGCTGATTTCTTTTTTTCCTTTTAGTACCTGGCAGGTCATTTGAAAGTGAAGAAAGTTAGTGTTTTCTGCTGCAACTCTACTGCATTTGTGGGTGGCTTTACCCCCCCCCCGCCCCCATTGACACATAATCTTGCTTCCCCTTGACTCCTGATTTCTGCAACCATTACTTTCTGTGTGCCTGTTCTCTCTCCCACCCCCCAAAATGAGTGAGTCAGAAGGTAGCTGTGTGAATCTGTTGTCATTAAAACTATAATTTAGAGCCTTGTGGCTACCAGATTCCTGAAAGATTCAGCTAGTATCCTTGGTGGACAGGGGACCAATTTGTAAGTTTCTGGAGAGCAGAAAGTACCCCCAGCTTCTAAGAAATGCTATTCCAGCTCTGTAACCAAAGGAGAAATACTGAAATACTGAACTGACCCACTGAACCATTTTAACCATCAAAGACATCAATTCATTATCTTCCTGCTGCAAAGATAACAACCCTTAGTATACTTAGTATGGCCCTTAATATACTTAGTATGTCAACCTATTCTCCAAAGCACAAGGGGTCAGGATAAGAAGTAGCAGGTGGAAGATCCAACCTACAGTAGAAATAAGGAGAAATTTTCTGCTCGTGAGAACAACTAATCAGTGGAACAGCTTGTTTCCAGAATTTGTGAGAGCTCCACATTCCTGGAGGTTTTCAAGAGACTGGGCAGCCATTTTTCTGGGATGAGTGCTGGAGTGCTCAAAAGGTTGCGCGGAAACATCGCACGTGCACATGGACGCTCGTCGGGGCCACACTCTGGAAAGCCGAACTTCCAGATTCTAGCGCACATGTACACCCGACGATCAGCTGGCCAGAGCATGTATATGCAGGACAGTTTTCGTCACTGCCGCATGCGCGAAGGGATCATGCTCCGGAAAAGCCGAATTTCTGGTTTCTGGCATGCATGCGCACCCAACAATCAGCCAGCTGGCACATATGTGCCAGTGGTGGGTTTCAAAAAGTTTTAGAACTTCTTCTGTAGGTGTGGCCTGCTTTGTGGGAGTGGTTTGCCGGCCATGCAAACGGGTGGGAGTGGCTTGCCAGCCATGTGACTGGGTGGGCATGGCCAACTTGTAAAATGTGGTGAAACTCACTTAACAACGCTCTTGCTTAGCAACCAAAATGTTGGCTCAGTAACTCTGGCATTTGAAGCACACACGTCTTAAAGCTGTCACGTTACAAGACCCTTGCACCCCTAACCCTTTAGAAAAAAAAACTACAGAGGTGTTCAAACTTGACAGCTTTAAGACTTGTGGACTTCAACTCCCAGAATTCCTCCTCTCACTCTTCATCTTGATGCTGTGCAGATGGGCGGGGGGAGGAAGCTGGAACCGGTTCTAAACAGCACTGTAGATTTGTGGAACCTCTTCTATAGAAGAGGTTAGAACTGGCAGGAACCCACCCCTGGCATGTGCATGCCGGTTTCCAGCACTGCCGCACGCACGAAGGACAGCTGATTGTCGTGTGTGCATGTTCCTGGGGGCTGGGGAGGATAAAAACCTTTTTTTCTTACTGGGTAGTTTTCAGGCGCTCCCTTAGCTCCGGTGAGGCTGGAGCCACCCCTCCCCCCCGTCAAAACCTTTTGGTGGGTATGGCTTAGTGAGGGGGTCATGTGACTGAGTGTGCATGACATCAAGTTGGCCTCACCCACTCAGTCCCCCCATCTAGCCACGCCCACTGAACCTAAATTTTGGGCTCAGTGGTGGTCAGGTCAAGGACTGTCTCAGTGGTGGGATTCAAAAATTGTTACTACCGGTTCTGTGGGCATGGCTTGGTGGGTGTGGTGTGGCTTGGTGGGCATGGCTTGGTGGGTGTGGTGTGGCTTGGTGGGCGTGGCTTGGTGGGTGTGGCAGGGGAAGGTTACTGCAAAATCTCCATTCCCTCCCAATCAGCTGGGACTTTGGAGGCAGAGAATAGATGGGGGCGGGGCCAGTCAGAGGTGGTATTTACCGGTTTGCCGAACTACTCAAAATTTCCGCTACTGGTTCTCCAGAACTGGTCAGAACCTGCTGAATACAACCTCTGGACTACCTGTATTACGATTAGCATGATTAGCACCGGCAGAATAAATGTTAGCTGAAAGTCTAGAAAAGGAATAGCCAGCCCCGTTAGAAGGCAAACACAGGTTACAGCTCATGCTTGCTCTGCCTATCAAATGCACTTTTAAATGATTGACAGGCAGTATTGACATTTTCAGTCACCTCAAATTGCTGCAAAAGGATGACACTTCAAAGGGATGTTACTCCACGGCTGTACTTATTTATTTGCCAGCATTTGCATGCTGCCTATTGCAACAATTCCAGGTGGCTTTTTGCTTTTGCCTTTCCTTATTGCAAAGAGCATTTTGCTGAATCATGCGTCTTCCTCTCAGCGAAGTACTGTCTGCGCTGAGCCATTGATCAAACTTTCCCTGCTCAGTTACCGCCCTCCTCTCCCTCCCTGCCCATGCAAGAATTCTTTTCCCATTCATATACATTTTTAAAGAGAAGAGCTGAGCGATCAATAGGCTCTTAGCCTGAGATTTCATTAAGGATTTTTCGGCCCTAGTATTGATTGCCTTTCTGTGGGGCCGTGGAAAGCACTGAAGTCTGATAAATTCAGGAAGCTAATATTCTGCAGTCTGCATTCGCTTGCTGTTCGCATCCGTTTACCTCAGGACCCCTCCCTCCATTTTCTGCTGCCCATAAATGACAACTGGAACTTTTTATCAATTGGGATTATGAGAAAAATCTCAACCATTTTGGAAAATATTTTTCGGGCGGGGGGGCAGGATGGGTCAAAAAAGTCAAGATGGCACCCACAACTGTACAATCAGTCCCTGTCCTTTTTTCACATTCACTATTTTTTTTTATTAGCTGATAATATAAGATACAAAAATACAAAAGTAGTAGGAAACGAAAGGGAGGGAAGGGGGAAGAGAGAGGTGTGGAAGAAATTAGGGAGGGGGAAAACTCCCTCTGTTGTGAGAGAATAAAGCCGTGATGATGAACCTATGGCATGCGTGCCACAGGTGGCACATGGAGCCATTTCTGAGAGCCCACGAGGCATTGCCCTGTCAGCTCCAGTGCGCATGTGTGCGCTGGCCAGCTGATTTTTGGCTGTTTTTCAAAAGTCGGAAAACGGACCATTACTGGCCTCCAGAGGGCCTCGGGGGGGGGGGGAGCGTGGGAGGCCGTTTTCGCCCTCTCCAGGGTCCAAGAAATCCGTGTGCGCATATGTGGAGCAGCAGGGTTTTTCCCACGCATGCATACGCAGGGGGCATGGAGCAGGGGGGCATTCAATTATGGGGTGGGCACGCGAGCTTGCGCCATAGCACATACATGTGCTTTTGGCACCCGAGATGAAAAAGGTTCGCCATCACAGGAATAAGGCATTAACATCCAGCCTCAACTTTTAACTTTTCCATAATAATATAAACTCTCCATTTCTATAAAATCAATCTAATCAATAAAATCCAAAATCAACGTTTCAATTCTTTCCAGCTCGAGAACAAAGTCCAGATCCTTTCATGTGTTATAAAAAAAAAAGCAGGGCTTTGACCTCACAATCAAGACTGCTACCTTGATTTTTTGACTCCCATGGTGAATCTTATTGAAAGTAATATACACACACAGTCCTTGACTTATAACCATTCATTTAGCAACCATTGACCGTTTAGAAGAGCATAGGAAAAAATGACATATAGAACCAGTATGCCAAATATTGAAAATGTTTAACAATATATTCCCCAGAAGATTAACAATTGAATTTGTGGGAGTATCCCTAAAATGTCTCTGTCTCTGAAATAACTCAAGATCTGGATAATCCTCACTTAGCGACTGCTTCATTTAGCAACTGTTTTACAATAACAAAGGGGATGAAAATATAACTATCTTCACATCTATGTCCTTTGTGCGTTGGCATAGCAAAGCAAAGCTGAAGTAAGAGCGTAAAATCATGATTCAGTTAGCAGCCACTTCACTTGGTGACCATTGGTCGTAAGTCGAGGACCACTAAATCAAAAGGATTTGATTGTGATCGTAAGCCTGGAATTACCTATCCCTGACCAGGACCCACATGTCCATCACGTGGCCCAATCAGGCACCATCCCAACTGGAGATGCTTCCCAGTCACGCCACTCCAGGTGCAGGGCAGGATGACCTTGACTCTCTGAGAAAGGGATGTTATTTTGACTATATCTATCCCACTCCATATAACCCCCCTCCCAATTTCCCACAGTATTAAATGTGGCAGGCCTGAAGGCCCAATGTAAAAGATTGCACAATGCAAAAGACGACACATTTGACAATCTTCACTGCATTGAGGAAGTCAATGGGGAAACCAGTAAGAGGTTACAAAATATTTTCATCAACCACATGAGATTTATTTAACAACGGCAACTCAAACTGACCCAACTGCTACTCTAAGTCGGTGTGTTCACATATTACTCTTGATAACTGCATGACTTACTAATAGAGCTGCTGATCCCAATATCCACCGTTAAGGGAGGAGTGGTTTGACGGCCAGGAACCGGCAGCGACCCAGGCCTGCCACGCCCCTGAACCGGTTCTCTGGTGCCGCCATCTTGTTTTTCAGTTCTGCACATGCACAGAACAATTTTAATTGCACTGTGCATGTGCGCAAGAGCGAACCGGTAGTAGTGCTTGCCGGAACCCACCCCTGCTCATATCCCTAAGTGTGGTTTAATGAAAAGAAGGACTGGGAGTGACATGATAGCAGTGTTCCAACATTTAAGGGTTTGCCGTAAAGAACAGGGCGTCAACCAGTGGTGGGTTCCTGCTGGATCGCACCGGATCGCGCGCGCTCCCTTTCAGCGCTCCACCTGGCTCGCGCGCTCCCTTTCAGCGCTACACCTGGCTCGCGCGCTCCCTTTCAGCGCTACACCTGGCTCGCGTGCTCCCTTCCGGCGCTAAAGCCAGAAGTACAGTCTTGCCCCGCCCCTGGCGAAGCAACGACGCCTGCCTGCGCTCCACCAGCTCGGCTGGGAACGGAGATGTTTCCTCAGCGGAGCGGAGCGCCTGAAAAGACTTTTCAGGTGCCCCGCTCCGCTGAGGAAACATCTCCGTTCCCAGCCGAGCTGGTGGAGCGCAGGCAGGCGTCGTTGCTTCGCCAGGGCCAGGCAAAACTGTACTTCCGGCTTTAGCGCCGGAAGGGAGCGCGCGAGCCAGGTGGAGCGCTGAAAGGGAGCGCGCGAGCCAGGTGGAGCGCTGGAAGGGAGCGCGCGAGCCAGGTGGAGCGCTGGAAGGGAGCGCGCAAGCCAGGTAGAGCGCTGAAAGGGAGCGCGCGCGATCCGGTGCGATCCGGCAGGAACCCACCACTGGCGTCAACCTATTCTCCAAAGCACCTGAAGGCAGAACAAGAAGCAACAGAACCAGTCAAGGAGAGAAACAACCTAGAACTTAAGCAGAAATTTCCCGACAGAACAATTAGTTGAAGAACTTGCCTCCAGAAGTTGTGGGTGCTCCAACTCTGGAAGTTTTTAAGAATAGATTGGGCAGTCATTTGTCTGAAATGGTTTACGGCACTTATGGCGAACCTTTTCGGCACCAGGTGCCCAAACCAGAATGCGCATGCATGTGCGTGCATGTGTGTACGTGCCCATGCCAGATCACCAGAAACCTGAAAAACAGCTGGCCAGTGCGCACATGCCTGTTTTGGGGGCGTTTTTCAGGCTGTTTTCATGCCATTTTGGCGGGCGTTTTGGGGGCGTTTTATGGCTGTTTTTCGAGCCGTTTTTCAGACATTTTCCAGCACCCGTGAAGACCAGCTGGCCAGAAAGCAGAAGAGCAGCTGGTGACGGTGCACGTACCCACAGAGAGGGCTCTGCGTACCACCTCTGGCACGCGTGCCATAGGTTTGCCATCAGGGGGATAGGGTTTCCTGCCTGAGCAAGGGGTTGGATTAGAAGACCTCCAAGGTCCCTTCCAACTCTGTTATTCTGACAATTAAGAGACCCTACTTTGTAATGAAGACTGGGCTTCTAATCTATGGCTCCTCCAAGTTAAAAGACTCAGGAATCAAAAAGAGAAAATGCTCTGCTTTGGATTCTGCAGAATGGTCAGAACAAACAAAGCTAGATTACATTAGATTACATTATTAGCATTTCCATAAAGTGGAAGCAATTCCAGATTCTCTTGCATTAAGTGGTCGAAAATAGGCAGGATAAAACCATGACAAATGTTTTTTTTCTGCAGAGACAATATCAACATTCCTTCCCCCCCCCCTCCCAAATGTCAAATTTATATCTCTTCCAGAAAGGTAGCATGTTCTTCAGACATTTAAAAAAATACCGTAAAGTGATTCAGACATGAAAGTGCCTCCTGATTTCTCGGCCTCCTGATTTCCAATTAAAGTGTTCCTTGTTGGTTTGGGATTGTAGTTTAGTAGCAAATATATGCTAATAAAATCCTAACGAGGAGAAGGCGATCTCAGCATGCAGGTGTCTGATTGCAACCTAGGTGGCTGATAAGAATAACAATCTGAAGCGTTAGATTGCTCTCTCCTGGTTAAGTGTATTTGCTTGAACCCAGCCAATATAGAGAGCATGGGCATCCAATCTTGCAATCTTAGGACTTTTGGACTTCAGCTCCCAGAATTCCCCAATCAGCATAGCTGGCTGGCGAATTCTGGAAGTCCACAGGTCTTAAAATGGCTAAGGTTGGATACCCCTGGGGTAGAGCAAGCCAGAGCCCATCAGCTAAATATGGACAACAAACCACTATATTCTAACCCTTGACCCCAACACTGTGCTGTCAAAACTCAATGCTTTTAATGAGAGGAAATCCAACCCCCCTTTTTCAAAATGTTTCCCTTGAGTATCACACTCCACTGGTATAACCTTACTAGACCATTAACTTAACCTATTTGTGGTCCTCCCAGGCATTTTGAAAAGGCCGGCCTTCCATCCCTTGAAAGCATGTCCATTCCTCTTTAGTGGCCAGGTTTCATCGGAGCTTTTAATGCAGTCTCCCACCCCCTTCCTGATTTCTACCCATTTAGACTAGGATCATCAGCTGCTCTTCACTGTTGCAGCCCTGCTGAAGAAGCTACAACTGTTAAAATTGTAATTATGCACTTAAATTTTAGGAAACAAAATGGTTGTCCTAAATCAGAGGCATCAAACTCACATCGTCACGGCAGCGTCATGTGATGCATCGGGACTTTTCCCCTTCACTAAACTGGGCATGTGGGGGTGGCTAGCATATGATGCATCCAGCCGGCAGGCCAGGAATTTGACAACCTTGTCCCAAGTGATTTGTAGTGATCTACAGTACATACATGCAGGTATGCAGATCTATCCCATTATTCCACTATTATCCTTTGGGGCAGGGTTGGGAATTTCTATGCCATTTGGTGCTCTCCAAATGTGCAGGTAGTCCTTGAACTTACAACTGTTCATTTAAGCAACCATTTGAAGTTATGATGGTATTGAAAAAAATTGCATATGACCACTGCTTGTTCTTACAACCATTGCAATGGCCCTATAGTCACACGTTCAAAATGTATTTATGATAGTTGGATTTAACAATTGTGGGGAAAAGATTGTAAAATTGAACATAACTCTCTTAAAGGTAAAGATTCCCCTGCATATGCGTGCTAGTCGTTCCCGACTCTAGGGGGCAGTGCTCATCTTCGTTTCAAAGCCAAAGATCCAGCACTGTCCGAAGACGTCTCCGTGGTCATGTGGCCGGAATGACTAAATGCTGAAGGCGCACTGAATACTGTTACCTTCCCACTAAAGGTGGTCCCTATTTTTCTACTTGCATTTTGACATGCTTTCGAACTGCTAGGTTGGCAGAAGCTGGGACAAGTAACGGGAGCTCACTCTGTTATGCGGCGCTAGGGATTCGAACTGTGAAATGCCAAACATCTGATCGACAAGCTCAGCATCTTAGCCACTGAGCCACCACGTCTCTTTGCAATTGCTTAGCAATTGAAATTCTGGTCCTGATTGCGGTCATAAGTCAAGGATTACCTGTATTAAAATTTAACTGCCCCAATTTCCAGCGATTATGGCCAGTTTTGATACTAAGTATTGAATTGGGAATTGAGGTCCAATGCATTTGGAGCAAACTAGGCTAACCATCATGTTCTAAATCAGTGGTAGTCAACCTGGTCCCTACCGCCCACTAGTGGGCGTTCCAGCTTTCATGGTGGGCGGTAGGGGTTTGCTGTAACTCTGCTTTCTAAGTTTTATAAAGTAAAGTTACTTCCCTA
Source organism: Natrix helvetica (assembly GCF_964273705.1). NCBI lineage: Eukaryota > Metazoa > Chordata > Lepidosauria > Squamata > Natricidae > Natrix > Natrix helvetica. The sequence goes on from NC_138552.1 coordinate 279,611,616, forward strand.
CTTTATAAATCACCATTACTGTTGAACCGGTGGGCAGTTAGAAAATTTTACTACTAACAGAGATACAAAAGTGGGCGGTAGGTATAAAAAGGTTGACTACCCTTGTTCTAAATCATGAACACGAATCACCCCCACAAGGCATTAGAACACATTTCCGCCCAATACAATACTAAGCATCACTGGTGCTTAGGTTCCTGGGAGAGGGCTAAACACCTGTGTTCAGAGTTTGCACAGCCAGCTCCATGAAGTTTGCATCTGCACTCATGTAACGTAGTGCCAAAGAATGGAGGCCTTTGAACGATGGTGCTGGAGAAGACTCCTGCGAGTCCCTTGGACTGCAAGGGGATCAAACCGGTCAGTCCTAGAGGAGATCAACCCTGATTACCCTTTAGAAGGCCAGATCCTGAAGATGAAACTCAAATACTTTGGCCACCTAATGAGAGGGAAGGATTCACTGGAAAAGAACCTAATGCTGGGAAAGATTGAGGGCAAAAGAAGAAAGGGACGACAGAGAATGAGGTGGCTGGATGGAGTCACCGAAGCAGTAGGGGTGAGCTTAAATGGACTCCAGAGGATGGTAGAGGACAGGAAGGCCTGGAGGAACGTTGTCCATCCGGTCGCAATGGGTCAGACACAACAACAAAATTATTAAGCTGGTTTGGTTTCAACCACAAAAAGATTTAAATTGTTAGCTAATGTGTGGCTGACGGATGGCAGCCCCCTTTATTGCGTCTTTGGAAATTATCTCTGTGTCACAAAAAAACAGAATATCGACCTCCGTGTGGGTGTAGGAAGCAAACCATCTGTCAGATAAGACTGGCTTTTCTCGGCCACTTCCGCCTCCTAACCAGATCAGGTTTCTCAGCAAGGACCCTGGAAGGAATCCTCACAAATGATGGTAAATTTGGAATGAAAACGTTGACCAGAAACCGGAGGCCAGATCGAGGCTCCTCTGGGATCCATGAAGAGTCTCCTTCATCTCCAGAAACAGCAGCAACGGCCCATCTCCAAGAAGCCAAGATCACCGTCGTGGCCTAAAGCAGTTCACTGGGTTGAGTTGGGCCTTTCCCCATTGCCTCTGAAAACAGAGACTTTCACTCCCATTCACACTGCAGGAGAGCAGGACCATTGGCACCCCGTTTGCTTGCAATTTGTACACGTATGTATTTCTTCCACATAAACCCTTCCTCCAAGAGATTGAAGCAGTATACCAGAGGTCCCCAAACTTGGCAACTTTCATACTGGTGGGCTTCAACTCCAGAGAATTCTGGGAGTATTCACATTAAAGCTACCGGATGGAGGCTGCGAAAATCCGGACGACCACCAGAGGGCAAGGACCACTAAAGCTGGCTGGAGAGTTCTGGAAGTTGAAGTCCACAAGCCTTAAAGTTGCCAAATTTGAGGACCTCTGCAGTACACGCATGGAAGCCACCAAGTGGAGGCTGCAAAAACCCGGACGACCACCAGAGGGCATTAAAGCTGCAGCAGAAAAAGCGGTGTGTATGCGCCCTCACGATTCAGTGCAGCCGCTCCATCCGGTTAAACCGCCTCTTCAGTGTCGCCAGCGGTTTAAAAAGAAAAAAAAGGAAACTCGGCCCGATGTGGGTTTAATGAAGGCGGCACTCTGCACACGCCCAGAGGACCTCCCCGCTTTTGCAACCAAGGAGGCACGCTGGAGCGGGAGCGGCAAGCAGGCTCGTCGTCACGTGACGGCTTTCTCTTTCGCCGCCCGCCGGTCCCTTTAAACCCTCTTTTCGCCGCGCGGGTTGGGAGGAGACGGACGGAGGGAGGCTGGAAGGCGGCGGCGGGGGCGCCCCTTGTGCTGCTGCTTCTCGGAGCGCTGTGTGCGGCTTGCTCGGCAGAGGCTCTCCGGCCGTCCTTCCGCCCTGACTCAGAGGCCGCTGAGGGAGGAGGACCGAGCCGGGAGCCCCCCACCCCACCGTCCATGCCTCTCCAAGCCGGGTAAGAAGCGCTGCGCCCCGCTCCTCTCCGGCCTCTCGCTTTCTCTTTAACCCCCTCAAACCGCCTTCGGGTCTGGCTCTGCTTTCCCCGCTTTTGCTTCGACTTCGCCTTTTTGCAAAGGGGGGAGTGTGTGGCCGGCGGCGCGCGTGTAGGACCGGACTGCCTAGCCGCGGGTTTCCCCTTCTTTCTCCCCCCCCCCGCCCCCCGGTCGACCTGTTTCCATTGGCGGCGCCTCGGTTAGTGAAAGCTTTGCACCCGCAGAGTGCAGAGCTTTTACGGGTCCCGGCTTCGAACCTCTTCAAGCCATTCCCCAGACACGCGTGTGTGTGTGTTGCGTGGCTGTTTGTGGAGCTGTTGAAGCGGGGGGGGGTGAGTACGTCCCACGCTGCCCCCACTCCCCCATCCTACACATTTCCACCTTTCCTTTCGGTTTCCCTTGTTCTCTTCTTTGCTTAAGGATCGGGGGAGCGTAGGTGGTCGTTTAGCCGGATATTTGGGGGTGGGGTGGGAGGAGAAGAGAGATGTTATTTTGTATTTTGATTTGTGGCTAGTTTCCACCCCACCCCCATCATTTTGCTTTTGAATAGCAAATGTTTACCCTGCGGGGGGGTGGGGTTGAGAGAAAGATCCACGCAACCTTCCCTTTCCCTTGTCTCTTTATAATTTATATTGATATTGTTTCCTGATTGCTTATTTGTACCCTGTGACTATCAGTAAGCGTTGCATCTTTTTATTCTTGAGGAATGTATTTTATTCTCCTTATGCACACAGAGAGCATCTACACCAAAGACAAATTCCTTGTGTGTCCAATCACACTTGGCCAATAAAGAATTCTATTCCATTCCATTCTATTCTATTCTTTCATGCAGCATCAGGATTCTTTGCACAGGCAGGGATACACACAACACTTAGCTAGATCCACCTTTTCCATCTTCCTGGTGGGAAGGCTAATCATTTCCCCTGTTTCTGTGAATCGGGCAATTCCTGAGAGAAGCTCATGAGTCTTAATGGTAGCAGGGAGCCATTCACAAGAATATCCAAAAATGCAAGGGAGGAAGGGATGGGGAATCTCCCTTTGACCTTTCTCTGTGCTTCCACCTGTGCCAATAGCTGGCTGGCTGGCGTTGGATGCGAACCAGGCTTCAGAAATGGCATTTGTCCCATCCTGATGGCTGCCTGACTGATGGATGATTGTTTGGCTGCATGGAGGCGGGTTTGTAAATGGTTCCGGATGGGGCTGCACGTTTCTACCCCGCCTTCGGTTTTTAATCAATGGGCTTCCTTATTAATGACTCGCCAAAGAAGCCACGTGCTGTGCCTCTACTGTGGTTAGATGGGAGTTGAGCTGGCGGCTTCAGACAACTGGTAATGGGTGTCACGAAGGGACAGCAGACTATGGATGATCTGAGGTTATTGGATTATTTTAATTGCCAGGGAGTTGCTTGTGGGATTTTTCTGCCGGGGGGGGGGGGGGCTAAAATAATTCGCCTTGCATCTTGTCTGCGGAAGAGACAATATTCATTTCTCTGCCTGGAACAGCAAAATGGCTTGGCCGTCTCTTTGTAGGTGTATCTGGCTGTGCAAGGAGCGTTTTTATGCTGTGTGATGGGATGCAGGGAACCCCTTTACTCAGAGACCACAGCATTGCCTGATCTTTCCCTTCGACTTCCCACCTCCCTGCTTTTCAGCCCACACCTTGCTGCATTATTTATTTACTAGCAAAAAGGGCCGTCAATATGATTGGCTGGTCTGTGCAAGACGGTGCATTGTAGAAGACCATATGCTTGTGTGTCTCCCTACGATGTGCTCTGCATGCAAACATCGTCCATGGAAGGTAGAAGTCAGTGGGGCTTTTTGCTGCAATCCTGAGTCCGTGCACTGCACAGAGATTTCATTTCCTCCCCGAAAGGAATCATGAGTGTTGATTCTCTTTTAAACAAACAAACAAAAAAAAAGCCACATTTAGGAATTCTGCTTGGATAGGGTAAAATTAGATGCTTTTAAGAACTGAGTTAGATTCTGTGGATGGATTCCCAGATCTCTTGTCTTTTGGGACTGAGTTCTAGTCCTGCCTTAGGCATCAACAATGGCTGGGTGAACCTGGGACAGACTCTCTCTCTCAACTCAAACTACCTCACAGGATTGTTGTGGGGGAAAATAGGAAGAGGAAGGAACATTAGGTACGTACACTGACTTGAGTGATTTATAAAAATAATACAGGTGTGATATTAATAGTCATTCTATAAGGGGTGATGGGCAGTCTCTAAATATGATACATAAATGAATCCTTAATTTGGGAATACATTTCTACTCTCAGTTAAAGGAGCTTATTGCTGTCTATAAAAAAAGGAAAAACAGGATTTTCCGTCCCTTAAACCTGGAAAGAGGGTGGATCAGCAATGGGAAGTGAAGAGTGGGCAGCTTGCCCTCTCTCTTTCTGAATTATAGTAGCCTGGGGATTGCCTGGTGGGAAAAGAAATTGGACTTCAGGATCAATGTTTGTTGCGTATTGTGGATGAATCATTGATCGTCATTTGAGAAAATATTGACTCCTGTTGGCAAATGGTTCGCCTTTTGTATTAGATTTAAAAGAAAGAAAAGGGCCAAACCGATTTTGGAAAAAGCACGTGTGTGTTCTATCAATGTATTACAGGTAATCTTCAACTTAGAAACCAAAATTGAGCCCAAATTTTAATTATTAAGGCAGCACTTGTTATTTTTGGCCCATTTTATGAGTTTTCCTGCCACAGTACAGTCGTTAAGTGAATCATTTGGTCATTAAGTGAATCTGATTTTCCTCCCATTTGACTTTGCTTTTTGGAATCCGGAGCCCAGGATTATGCAACTATCATCAATTCATGCCAGGTGCCTGAATTTTCATCATGTGATCATGGGGATGCTACAACAGTTGTAAGTGTGAAAACTGGCCATAAGTTAATTTTTTCAGTGCCCTTGTAACTTCGAACGGTCACTAAATGAATCGTTCTAAGTTGAAGACTATCTGTAGTTGCATGTCTGCGATGCCAAAACTCTTCAAGTAATTCATAGAATGGCAATAAACTCATAAAGTCACCTACACATGAGTTGGATGGCTATATAAATTTGCTTGATAAATCAATTACATTATATAAAATGCGACATCCATTCTTAAAGTAAGAAATAAAAAAAAAGATAGCAGCATGCAAAAAAACTCATGTTTTCTAAAGACCGGAGGGCTTAAGACTGCTTTAGATTTCTTGCAGCAGCAAAGAGGGTTGTAGGTTTTATAACTAATGCAGTAATCTAATAATAGTTTTCACTTGGTCTGCAAATGCACAACCTAGTTATCCCAAAGGTGCTTTTTCTAAAAGACAACTGGACTTTCTTGGGTTTTTTCCTTTGAAAACCTACTAAAACAAAAACATCTTGAGTGAGAAGCGAAATGTTTTCAAGAAAAAACAAAGTAAGTCCAGTTGTCTCTTGGAAAAAGCACCTTTGGGACAACATGACCTGATGATTGAGGATCTCCATAAACATTTATCCAAGTTGCCCCATTTCTCAGTTAGGGGGCCACCACTGAAAAGACCATGCAGCAGTCTTCCCCAACAGAGTGTCCCCCGCCCCCCCAGTATATTGACACCACAGTTCCCAGAATTCCTAGACCAGTATTGGTTAGTTTAAGCCGCCAGCCACCACTACAGGCAGTCCTTGACTTATGACCACAATTGAGCAGCAAATTTTTTGTTCTTAAATGAAACATTTGTTAAGTGAATTTTGCCTATTTTACAACTTTTCATGTACACAGTTGTTAAGTGAATCACTGCAGTTGTTAAGTTAGTAACACAGCTGTTAAGTGAATCCGCCTTCCCCTTTGACTTTGCTCGTCAGATGGTTGCCAAAAGGAATCACATGACCCTGGGACACTGCAACCGTCATAAATATGAGTCAGTTGCCAAGCGTCCGAATTTTGGTCACTTGAGGATACATGGATACTGCAATGGTGTAGGTGTGAAAAACAGTCATAACTCACTTTTTTCAGTGCTTTTGTAACTTCAAATTGTCACTAAATGAACTGTTGTAAGTCGAGGACTACCTGTACTTCTTTGGGACTTGAGTCTGCCTTGCTGCTGTACCTTGTGTCAGTATGGCCCAACTGGAAGAGTTCCAACCCCATCAGATCAGATCAATCCCTTTTTTAATCATCATACGAGTAGAAGATTTCTATTTATTTATTTGCATTCTACATTTACGATTTTTATAAATAACTCAAAGCAGTGAACATATGCATATCCAACACACCTTCCTCCTCTTCTTTTCCCCACAACAACAACCAAGAAAGAGTGACTCAGCTGGCTTTCATGGCTACAGTGGAATTTGAACTCACAGTCTCCCACTTTTTAGCCTGGTGCCTTAACCAAACTCATGTTATGGTGGTGTCATGTGACGTATAGGGACTTTCCCCCCCTTCGCTAAACTGGGAGTGGGTGTGGCCAGCGCGGGATTCATCCGGCCTGTGGGCCGCGAGTTTGACACCCCTGCTTCTAGACCAAACTGGCTCCCTCCAGATCTTTAAGAAATTTGCTCATTTTGTATTCCTTCCCCTACTGTTGATGGAAGCAGACTTCTATTTCCTACTTGATAGAGCCTTCCACTAAATTAACATTAGACTCGCCTAATGATTTGGCAGTGCCAGCTGAGATAGTTAAGTGGTCTAGAATTTTAGATTACATTGGAGAACATTCAGAAGAAAGGAAAAAAACATAGCAGAAGCAACAACAAAGCATGCTCCTATTCCTCAATTAACGATCTCTTCATGACTGCATGAATATAAGGATCTTAATTCTATGTGCCTCTGTATCAACTTACTTCTGGGATTCATTTTAATTTTGTTACCCACCTGTGATCTCTCTTCCAAGAAGCTTGGAGAGGGTAGGTAATTTTCTCTTTCAATCCCTAATTTATACTTTTAGGAAAGGATGACAGTAATGGTGTCAGAATCGGATCACTATATTGGGATTTTAATCTGGAATCTTTAATCCCAAATTTTAGCCTGACATCTTAACTATTTGTTTTTGTCCAAAATTTGCTCAGGTGTCACTTTGATTTGAAATCTATTTTGGCTCAATAGATGTTGAGTTGCTGGTTTGAGCTTCTAGGAATGTAGTTTTTACCGAAGGACCATTTTGATAAGACAATTTAAAGTCATCAACTGGGGTAGACATAATGGAATAGCTCAGGGGTGAAATTCAGCAGGTTCTGGAGAACCGGTAGTGGAAATTTTTAATAGTTCAGAGAACCGGCAAATACCACCTCTGGCTGGCCCCAGAGTAGGATGGGAATGGAGATTTTGCAATAGCTTTCCCCCAGGAGCAGGGTGGGAATGGAGATTTTGCAGTATCCTTCCCCTGCCACGCCCACCAAGCCACGCCCACAGAACTGATAGTAAAAAAATTGCATTTCACCACTGGTGTTGGGAAATTGGGGGCCTGAAAGAGATGGAGGGAGGGGGGGTTGTAATCAACAAAACATCAGTTTTCCGTCTGTGAAGTCTTTTAGTTAAGAAAAAACTTTTAAACAAGAGGTAAACCTATAGTGATTTTAAAAAGTGTCTGCGTCTGAATGAATCCTCCCCACAATATCTCATGAAATCCTATCAAATGGAAACCTAAGGTTTTGTCAGAACACAGTACGGGTTGTCCTCTACGTATGACCAGAATTAAGTCCAAAATTTCGGTTGATAAGTCAGACATCTGTTAAGCGAGCTTTGCCCCATTTTACAACCTTTCTTGCCACAGTTGTTAAGTGAATCACAGCAGTTGATAAATTAGAAACCCGGTTGTTAAGTGAATCGGGCTTCCCCATTGACTTTGCTTGTCAAAAGGTTGCAAAAGGTGGTGATCATGTGAGCTTAAGACACAGCAATGATCCTAAGTATGAACCAATTGCTAAGCATTTAGAAGTTTGATCATGGGGATGCTACAAAGGTTGTAACTGTGAAAAATGGCTCTAAGTCACCGTTTTCAGTGCTGTTGGAACCGTCACAAAATGAACTGTTGTAAGTCGAGGACTACCTGTAGGAACAATCCTGCACCAAGGCCTATTCATGTTTAGCCCTGTGCTGTAGGACAGGCAGTCAGAGACCACTTACTACATTTCAGAGATAAGTACAGTGCTATCATGTATATCATTTACAGCAAGTAGCAAACTTCATGGCCTGGGCACATCAGAAGTTGTACATCTTTCCCGGGGTGTTTCTTTCCTTTTCTTTAAGAATTGAGCCCCTCCATCAATCTTTCATACAGGGAAAATGTCAGACTGAAAAGAAGGACTAAAATACTAGGATCCAATTCAATTTATTAAGATATTAGTCGATAACCCAGCATTGCCTGGGCATTTATTTTTAGGGGGAAAATGTCCGGACCAAATATAATTTCTAATGTTGGATTTTCCCCTTTACCAGAAATGGATAGACTAACACTTACTTTGAAGGACAAAGAAGAAACTGAATATTTTTTATATGGGATCTATTTTACCAATGGTTAGATAAAAGAAACAGAAGTTAGAAATGTGGGGACATGAAAAGGATAAATGTTAAAATGGAGATTTGTGAAAGTAGAGAAGTGAAATATTGTTGTCATTAAAGTATTAATGTTATTGTGATGAATACTATTGTAAACACTTTGATTATGATTGCTTAAAAAACAGTTGTACCCAGACAACACACTGTTTGATGGAAATTGAATTTTTATATGTTATAAAAATAAAATAAAAAGTGTGAGAGAGAAAAAGATACTGGCAACCACTAGAAGCAAAAAGTGACTTCTTCTGTGAGAGACTATTTCAGTACGTGGGGAAAAAACATTCCTATCCTTTGAATTACAGATGAGTTGCTTATTACACTAAGTGATGGCAAACCTTTTCGGCACTAAGTGCCCAAACTGGAACATGTGTGCATGTGTGTGCATGTGCCAGAGGGCCAGAAACCCAAAGACTCTCTGGCCGGCACTTGCATGACTGTTTTCAGGCCGTTTTTCGGGCTGTTTTTAGGCCGGTTTTTGGGTTATTTTCAATCCATTTTCAGGCCATTTTCAAACCATTTGTCAGGCCAAAACTGGCCCAAAACCAGCCTAAAACGGCTCAGAAAAAGGCCCCCCAAACTGGTTTTTGGGCGGGTTTTGCGCCATATTCCAGTGCTCCAGCGTCCGCAAAGACCAGCTGACATGCATGCTGGAAACCAGAAGAGCAGCTGGCGACGGTGCATGTACCCACAGAGAGGGCTCTGCTTGCCACCTCTGGCACCTGTGCCATAGGTTGGCCATCACGATACTAAGCCATAATGTTATTTGTTTGGGCTTAGTATGATATGTGAATCCTTCCTTTAAAAACTTACTGGTATGTGTAAGTCAGGCCTCTGTAGCTTATTCAATAAACCATGGTTTAAAAACACCTGTCATAAAATTTCATTTGGATATAACTTTTTTTACATCAGCATTTTAAAATTTGACCCTGTAACAGATGTGGAATGCAGAGCAGTAGTTATAGTAGGAGACCAACCCCAAACAGTAACACTTGTGCCCCTGGATTTCAGCAGCACACAATACTGGAGAATCTAGGGAGCTGCCAAAATGCACTGGGGATGCACGCAAACCACCCACATGCATTTTTATCAATTCTAAATGCCATATTAAATCCTTTAATCTTGAACAGCCTTCAGTGGGACCCAAAGCCACCCTTTGATTGACGTGCGGAGGGCTGAAGTGAACAGTGCAAAAATTGAAGTATGCGTGTAATTAAAAGTAAATGCCAGGGACTTAAATGAAACCTCATAATGTCCCGTTGCCAGCTCATTAAGTGATACCACAAAGTGAGAACATCTGCAAGCTACTGGCGGGAACAAAGGTTTGCACCCCTGCTTTGAACGGTTAGAAAACCAAATCTTACTGGTTGCCTTGTAGTTCATAACAAGGACTAGGGTAACACAAGGGGATGATGCTTCTGAAACTGTACTGCAAGAGCTTTCAAACGGAGGAGCAGGAGTTGGGGTTAAATCAGGGAATTGTTGCAATAGGGATACTCTTGGAAGTGCATTCTTTCTAAGATATTTCAAAGTCCCACAATGTGCTTGTGTAATGTGCTCTTTGTTATATTGCTGCTGATTAGTGCAGCCTTGTTTCCTTTTGCCTAATGTAACTGAATTTCCTACATTAAGGCACTGCCTCTGTAACATGATGCAATGGCAGGATTATATTTACCTAAAGTTTCCCAGTGTTGCATAGATCCTTCTTCCTTGTGTTTCTGCCCACAGTGGGGACTGAATAGGAGATACCAGACATGTTTTCTGTAGGGTGATAGGCTTACATTTGCTATGCTGCTAAATACTGGTTTTATTAGACTTCTTTGACTGGATTTCTACCCTTAACAATCTTATTATGGAATTAATTGGATCAACTTCCATAGACATCTGTACGTTCCCCTGGGTCTAAACCTGATTTGAATAAAAATGTACTTCATTGAACCAAGAAGATATGTAGATTTTCTAAAACAACAAAGGTAGCAGAATTCAAATGTGAAGAGTAGCCTAGTTCCTGAGGAAAACCCTTTGCAAGCTGTGTTTAGTGCTTAGTTATGGCCCGCGGGGCCGCTCTGGAAACAATGAAGTACCGCCCCATGGGGCCTCTGCCAGCGAAAACGGGGTCCTGATCTCCGTTTTCAGTTGGGATGGCCTCTTGCAACCCTCTGCCAGCGAAAATGGAGCTCAGGAGGCCGTCCCAAGCAAAAATGGAGATTGGGAGCCTGTTTTTGCTGGCAGAGCACTTCGACCACCACAGGCATTCCCGACACGAGTGACATCAAGCTGGCCACACCCACCCCAACCACACCCACCCTGGCCCCCCAAGGTCAAACACAACCCTGATGCGGCCCTCAAAGAAATCGAGTTTGACACCCCCGTGTTAGAAGATAAGTGTCATGCTTAATGCCTGCCTATTTCTAGCAATTGATTTTCAATCTACGCATTTTGGTGAGCTGAAAGTGTAAAATCTGAGTGTTTACATCTTCCCTTTTCTCTAACAAAACATTTCTTCACAGCGTTTATATTGGACATCCAGAAAACGTATTTTCTGACCAGCTCACTCTGATAAAATAAATAGCTATAGCATCAACATAAATAAACTAAAAAGCACCGGAAGGGCAACAGCGGGATAAAATCAAAGACTTTGAAAAGCCCAGGGGAACAAAAATGGGAAATGGTCTTTATTTTTAGCGTGGTTTGGTGATCTCACTTTTGCATCAAATTTCACATTTCTGGGCCATGTGAAAATCAATTAACAACATGGTCATCTATAAATAAATTTGCACGGAAATTTATTCAGAAGTCAGATTGTGGTTGCATAGTCTAAACAAGCTTGATGGTGTGCGCTGGATGCAAATTTTCAGTTTTTGCTGCTTTTTGTTTTTTTTCTCTTGCTAGGGGGAAAATTGGGTGTGGGAGGAAGAGGAGAAAATTGCATGGTTTGGGGACCGTTATTATTTACTATGTGGCTGGACCTATTCCTAATAGGGCAGTGGAGAAACAATCTGAGAGGTTTTTTTATTGCTTCTCTGGACAAATGTTTTCTAAACCTTGAATGACAGACGGGCCCTTTAGCCAGTCTGGGCAGGAAGTCAAAGCTTGATTTTAATGGGTAGATGCTGGGGGAGTAAGCAGCTGAATGGGAAGTCATAATACTTGCATTAAGCAGAGGGGTGTTTTTGGTGGAAGAAGCTAGAATGAAAAAGCAGCAGCTTAACTGCATTTAACGCACACACACATGGACAAGCCAGGCTAATGCCCTGTTTATGTTACATTTTATGAATTCTCTCTTAGACCTCTTTCTTCTTTTTCTTTTTAAAGCTATGTCTCAACAAAGAGGTGATGGGAGGATCCGGCATGGCATGGCCAGAGATAAATGTCACTTATATTTTTAATTCTGCTCAACCCGAAGTTCAAAGCATAAATGCTTGGAAATCAAACCTGCTGTAGTAAGGCTGGTGACTATCCAAGTAAGTGGCTATTAATAAAGATCACTTAGCATGCTTGGTGTTTTTTACAACATAAGATGAGACCCAGCACAAATTGGGAGGGGCTGTACTGCTGTCCAGAGCTTGAGGCTGACTTCACATACGTTTAGGAAGGTTGAAGTACTGTCGTTTGGGCTGAGTGGCTTGCAGGTTATGGTTTATTCATTTAATCTGTTGTTGTGACGCTTTCCAGATAATCCTTTCAAAGCTGATTACAAAATGAAAATAAAGTACAACAATGGCATTAAAATAAATGTCAAATGATGAATGTACTGTAAACATCCGTGAATTATAAGGGAAGAGAAAGGAGAGGGGAAAGACGCATAATATTAACAGAGAGCAGAGAAGGTTAAATTGCTGGATTTAGGAGGAGCCCCACAGTTGTACAACCAGGCACTTTATGGATACTAGAAAGAAGAGAATTCCAGAGAACATACAAAATAATAGAGAATACGTCTCCACATTTGATGCAGTTTGGGTACAGGTAGTCCTTCACTTACAAAAGTTCATTTAGGGACAGTTCAAAGGTACAGTGGGACTGAAAAAAGTGATTCATGACTGTTATTCACACTTATGTTCATTGTGGTATCCCCTTGGTAACTGATTCATATTTATGACGGTTGCAGTGTCCCGGGGTCATGGGATTTACCTTTTGCAACCTTCTGACAAGCAGGGTCAATGGGGAAGCCAGATTCACTTAACACCTATATTACTAACTTAACAACTATAGTAAAATGGAACAAAACTCACTTAACTGTCTCACCTAGCAACATAATTTTGGGCTCAATTGTGGTCGTAAATCAAGGACTAGCTTTATTACAGGGGTGTCCAAACTTGGGAACTTTAAGACTTGTGGACTTCAACTCCCAGAATTCCCCAGCCAGCTGGCTGGGGAATTCTGGGAGTTGAAGTCCACAAGTCTTAAAGTTCCCAAGTTTGGACACCCCTGCTTTATTAAGTATGGAGGTGTAGCTAGATTTTCTTTGTACTCACGCCTTGATTTTTTTTGTCCACCCAGCATCTGCGGAGGGAATGGGGCCGAGTTACCCCTCAAACGTCAGATGTCTGTGGTTGAAACTTAAAATACTGCTTGCCTGTTAAAATCCTAAATACAACATATAAGAAATTACCCCCTCCGAGATGGGATTTTCCAAGCAATGAAATGTATGTTTTAAACCAAGCATTTTGCCCTTTAATCCTTTTATATATACTAATTCCCCCTCCCCAACCCAGAATCTGCCATATCTAAAAGTGCTCAGGAGGCTAAAAAGGAGGTGCCAGACAGGAGAAAGCAGACTCTGGGTTGCCCAAATCTGCTTTAAGATTTACTATTCTAAACAAGTTCAAGCGCTGTGGTTTATTAAACAATTATGGCTTCTTAAAATGCTTCTATCTTTGCTGCAACATCTCCTAGGGAAGATACATTACATTCATTTATATAATATGTATGTATGTGTGTACGTGCGTGTTTGCGTGTATTTATTTATTTAACTTTAGCCATATATAATATCATCTCCAACCCAGCACTCAAATCCTGGGAGGCTGCAGTGAAAACATGGCAACCATTCCTACAGATGTGACAAATTCACCAATCTGGTTTCGTCTAATTTTATTGTTCTGATTTGGTTTTCTTTCTTATGTTGATCCTTGATCATAGTAATACATTTGATTGGGTGGTTAAACTATAACGAGAGTAGAACAACTGTAGGAAGAGATGGTACGAGTCCCAGAAAAGAATGTTGGAAAATGGATTCCTCTCTTTACAAAACGAGCAGAAAGTGGACATGAAGGAGGAGGAGTTGGAAGCTGCTTGGAATGGACAAGGTTGCATTATGTTACAGAGGCCACAGAAATGTTTGGAATTGTGATAGTAGGAGGCATGCGAATTTGTACCTCTTCTGATGATGAAATGACAGAAACCGAGGATTTAAGGGTCAAACACAACCCTGATGTGGCCCTCAATGAAATCGAGTTTGACGCCCCTGGCCTAGAAGCAGATTTGAAG